>NC_037089.1:25363640-26699890 GCF_002994745.2 Rosa chinensis | reverse complement strand
CGGTGGGGTTTCTCCATATGTGATGAATTCTGCTTGGGCATGAATGACCGCCTCACTCATGAGGTGGTCGTATACCGCATTTGGATGATTGTAGTTGAAGTGATAGAGGAATGGCCCTTGAGGAGTCCCTGCTTAAAAGCCGCCGAAGCCATTGTTTTATCAAGATCACGGCACTGAGATGCTGCCGCCCGCCATCTTGTGACGAATGCCTTCAGTGTTTCCTCCGTACCCTGCTTGACGTTGAACAGTTGGCTTGTATTGTGGTGCCCGGCAGACAGTAGGATGAACCGAGAAAGGAAGGCGTGTGACAATGCCTGGAATGAGTCAATGGATCCCGGCGGGCATTCGAAGAACCAATTCATTGCCTCATTGTCTAGCGTTTCGTTGAACAAGTGGCATAGGGTGGCGTCATCGAATCCCTTGTTGTTGGTGACCTTCTTGAAGGTGTCCATATGTACGAAGGGGTCAGTCTTACCGCTGTAATGAGACATTTTTGGAGTCTTTGTGTGCGCCGGTCTGACAGCCAGCAAAATTGCAGCAGTAAATGGTCCTGGCCGGGATGCGAAAAGTGGATTTAAAATTGGCGCTGGGGTGCCTGATTCCGCCCGGCTTAACCTTTGCTCAAACTACTGCATCCTTTCCAGTATTTGAGCGGTTGCATCGCCGGTGGGGCCTAGCCGGGTACCCCGCTGAACTGATTCTCGCCTGGGAACGGGTGGGTTTCCCTCGATTCTTGCCCTAGGTCTCGAGCGGTGGGTGTGCAATGATGACTCTGCCTCCTGCTCCAACATTAGCTAGGGCACAGGGGGCGGCCCCATTCCCGCTAGCTCTGGTGGGCGCAGCGGGACCTGCATATGCACGACTGGTGCTGGTATCAATGCTCCGGTACCAGGTCAACTATGACTGGTGCTCTGTGACTGCTCGCTTCGTGCCTGGTTGGCGGTTGCCTCCAGCATTCTCTTTAGCTCGTCAAAGCATGGCCACTTGCTTTTGGGCCTCGGCCTTTTCTTTTCGTTCTTGTTCAAATCTCTGTTTGCTTTGTGAAGATCCACCAGTGCCAGCTCATATAGAGAGGCGAGGTCTTGGCCTGGCGGGTGGCTGCTACTTGTGTTTGTCTCACCGCCGAGGTTTACCAGGGTAGTAAATAACGCGCGGTTGATGCCTACCGCTGGGTTGGTGGGTTGGGGAATGGACGACTGGTCTGCCTGCTCTTCAGCGTTTCCCCCGCTACCGTTAGTCATGGTGATTGCGGCGAGATGATCTTTTGTTCAAGACTTCCCACAGACGGCTCCAATGTTAATGCTCAAAGTCCGGCGGTAGCCGATCTTTCGTTTAACGCGGGTCCGGTGGGCGGACCGCTACTCTGAGGATTTGATGGCCTCCGCTAGCTGTCACACGAGAGACAAGGCGTCAGAGGGAGACCGCGTTGGGCGGTCTTCACTTCTCCGATGCCTAAGTCAGTCAATGTATGTAGGCAGCATAACAATAAATGAGTAGTAAATGTGTAATTAATGAGGAGAGAGGAGAGAACCTTTTATAGGTGAGGAGAAGATTGATCTTCTTCTTGTTTTCGATGTGGGACTGATGTGCTTCGATACCCAGCGTCTGGAGCTTCTGATGCTGCCTTGGCGCGGCGCGTGGCGGAGCGTCAGCTGTGATCTGGGGGCGATCCCGAGCTCGGGCGGTAGCCCGCCTGGCTGTGTCTCCGCAGGTCATCCCCTTGGTGTGAGTCGGTACCTCTGGCGGTACAATGAGCGTGGCTCATTATAGCTAATTATGCTTGCAAACGTACATGTAGGTACACAAACAATCCCAAAGAAGAAGGAAACAAGGGTATGTACTGCAAGTGGCCAAAGGGTGGCAGTTCAAGCTGTAGGAAGTGTCAAATTAGTATTTAGGAATAAGTATGTTCTGGTATTAGGTAATGTGTATTGTATTCCTTCAATAAAGAGAAACCTAATATCTGGTTCTCAATTTGTAATGGATGATGTTTTCAGCTTTTCAAATAATAATAGGGCTACATATTTCTTTGAAAATTCATCTTGTTTTGGTGATGCAACTTTGATAGATGGTTACTGGCATGTGAATTGCATGAATGCAGGTATTCAAAATCATCAAGTTTTCAATATTTCAAAAACTGTTGGCATTAAGAGAAAGCATAAACAACATGTATCTTCATTTCTTTGGCACAAAAGGTTAGGACATATTTCAAAACAAAGGCTACATGAATTAGTAAAACAAGAAATTTTACCTGCATTAGACTTCAGTGATTTTGAAACCTGTGTTGACTATTTGAAAGGAAAGATGACAAATCAAAGAAGTTTAAGTTCCAAAAGGTCTGCAAACTTGCTTGAACTAATTCACACAGATGTTTGTGGTTCATTTCCTATTAATACCATTTGTGGAAATTCATATTTTGTGACTTTCATTGATGATTTTTCAAGATATTGTTTTGTGTTTTTAATTTTAGAAAAATCACAAGTACTTGATATTTTTAAAACCTTCAAAACTGAAGTAGAGAGACAAACAGAAAGACTTATTAAAGTTATAAGATCATATCGAGCAGGTGAGTACTATGGAAAATATTCAGAAAAATGGCAACATAAAAGACCTTTTGCTGCATATCTAGAACAATGTGGCATTGTTGCTCAATATACCACCCCATATACACCACACCAGAATGGTGTATCTGAAAGAAGAAATAGAACATTAATGAACATGGTTAGAAGCATATTCTGCAGATCAGGATTACCAAGGTTCTTATGGGGAGAGGCTTTGAAAACAGCTAACTATATCTGCAATAGAACTCCAAGCAAGGCTGTCAACAACACTCCTTTTGAAAACTGGTGTGGATACAAACCAAGCCTCAACCATCTTCATGTTTGGGGCTGCAAGGCAGAAACAAGAATTTACAATGGAGAAAATGACAAGCTTGAGTCCAAATCAATCAGTGCATATTTCATTGGTTATTCAGAAAAATCCAAGGGATTCAAGTTTTACTGTCATTCAAGGCATAACAGAATTTTTGAGACACATAGAGCAACATTCTTTGCTGAAATGTTTGATCAAAGTGAAGATATGATTATGGATGATGATGTGGGACAACAATTTCATGACATGGAAAGCTGGTTTATATTTCCAGAAATACTGCAATCAGAAAATTAATCTCTTGCAGCAGATGTATTCCAAGAATCAATCATAGAAAATCAAACTCAAGCAGTCAATGAGGCAGAACCAGTTATTGAAGATGATCATCCCCAGGAAAATGTAGAAATGCCAAAACCAATCATTCAAGAACAACCAGTTTTGAGGAGGTCAGAAAGAGCAAGAAAATCTGCAATATCAAGTGATTATCACTTGTTCTTGACTGCAGTTGACTTTGATTTGGGGGAAGAAAATGATCCAACCTCATTAAAAGAGGCTATGCAATCTGATAATAGTCACAAATGGAAGCTTGCTATGGAGGATGAACTTAAAAGCATGTCACAAAATGGGGTTTGGACACTAGTCGACAGAACTGCAGATTTAAAGCCAATTGGATGCAAATGGGTTTAGAAGACCAAAAGAGATGCAAATGGCAGAATAGAGAGGTACAAGGCTAGACTTGTGGCAAAAGGGTACAATCAGAAAGAAGGGATAGACTACAATGAGACTTTTTCACCAGTCTCAACCAAAGATGCCTTTAGAGTGATAATGTCATTGGTAGCACATTTTGACCTAGAATTGCATCAAATGGATGTTAAAACTGCTTTTCTGAATGGAGATTTGCAGGAGGATATCTACATGCTTCAACCAGAAGACTTTATAAAAGATGAGGAAAAAGTCTGCAAGCTTAACAAGTCAATTTATGGATTGAAGCAAGCATCTAGGCAATGGTATTTAAAATTTGATGCTGTGATTTCAAATTTTGGTTTTGAAGAAAACAAGTTGGATGAATGTGTATACTGCAAGGTTAGTGGGAGTCATTTCATATTTTTAATTTTATATGTAGATGACATCCTGTTAGCTAGCAGCAATGTTGGTTTGCTTAAAGCCACAAAAGAATTTCTGATGGAAAACTTTGACATGAAAGATATGGGGGAAGCTCACTATGTGCTTGGAATAGAAATTAGCAGAAATAGAAAACAATGCATGTTGGGATTGTCACAAAAGAATTACATAGATAAAATTATGCAGAGGTTTGGGATGGAGAAATGCAGGTCAGGAAATGCACCTATTTCCAAAGGTGATAAACTGCACAAAGAGCAGTGTCCTCAAAATATATTAGAAAGAAAAAGTATGGAGAATGTACCCTATGCCAGAATGGTTGGAAGCCTTATGTATGCACAAGTTTGTACCAGGCCAGATGTAAGTTTTGCAGTGAATATGTTGTCTAGATATCAATCAAATGCTGGTCATGAGCACTAGATTGTAGGGAAAAAGGTATTAAGGTACTTGAAAAATACCAGAGATCACATGATGGTATATAGAAGAATAGAAGATAAAGATTTGGAAGTGGAGTGTTATACAGATGCCTCATACAAACAAGATTTGGATCATTTAAAATCAACATCAGGCTACATATTCATGCTTGCAGGAGGAGCAGTTTCATGGAAAACCAGTAAGCAATCACTAACTGCTACTTCAACCTTTCAAGCAGAGTATATTGCCATGTATGAAGCAACTGCCCATGCTTTGTGGTTGAGAAATTTCATCTCCAGAATGAAAGTTGTAGACTCAATTGAAAGGTCATTGGTGATATACTGTGACAATGCAGCAACTGTATTTTTCTCCAAGAACAATAGGAGGACTTCTGGCTCAAGGAACATCGATGTGAAATATTTCTCAGTAAGAGAAAGTGTGAGAGACAATGAGATAGAAGTGGCTAACATTGGCACAAGAGATCAACTTGCAGATCCATTAACCAAGGCACTTCCAGTCTCAGTGTTTATTGACCAAGTAGGAAATATGGGAGTTTTAAGTAGTTTTGATAATTAACAATGCAATCTGCTATGAAACTATTATGTGATGCAGTGAATTAGTATTGCAAATCGTTAGTCATTTCAGTCTTCATTAAATGCTTCATATAATTTTGAATGAAATTATTTTATTCTAGTTGAGTTACTGCATATTTCATCATGTTTATACATCCATATAATGCTGGTTTCATATCAGCAAACATGCAGTTTCAAGAACTCCATCAGGATCACTCTTGCTTGTAGAATTGATCATTGCATAACAAGCACATTCATACATGTGGTAATCCATGTAATTTTACTGTATTGTGATTATAAAAGACTAATGATTTATTAATTCATTATACTCTTTTATAATTCAATATAGTGGAACTTAATTGACAGGGTTTTGAAAACAGATGGTGAAATTAAGTTCAAGTGCACAATGAAGAAAAGGACTGTTTATAGGCTACACACTATATAATTCTAGTTCAGTGGGAGATTGTAATATGAATTATGCTGCTCAACAGCATATATGAACTAGACTTATATACTATGTATATCGAGTAACAGCAGACAAACCTTTTGAACTTAATTTCAATGTATTGTAGTTAACATATATATAGTTATTGATCGAGTTAAGCATATATATATATATATATATGTATATGACATTATCTGTTTAGAATTAAAATTCAAAAGTAATGATGATTCAGACAAATTGGATTAAGATAGGAAGTTATTTTGACGGTTCCTTGATGGAAGGAACTGTCATGTAACTGCTAAATATCAGTTTATAAAACTGAGGTCTTTACCGATTTTGATCCCTGCTGGAACACATCACCATTTCTCATTCTGATTTGTCCCATCAAGCAAACCTGAGAAGATACAGTGTAGATCTAGGAGAAGATCAAAATGGATTCCAACACCAGTCAACCAAGTTAGTTTACTTAACTACCCAGTTCATATCAACATTTGATTTTTTTTCTGAGATAGTTTTCTTGGTTGACAAGATGTTTCAGTGTATGTTTTCTTACACTAGGCCCCAAAATAAAGAACTAGAAGAAGAACAAGCAAAACGAGCTAAAGTGTGAGCCACAACATTGGCTTGACGATAATCATGAGTAAAATAAGAACCCTGCATCTGTTGAAGATGAAAGGTAATGTCATCATACACACGCCCAATGAAGGAAGTTTGGGGAATGACTCTTTGCTTAGTAGCATGAAAAAGAGTAAGAGAATTGGTCTCAAAAATAACTGGAGAGAGGCCATGCTGAATAGCAAGTGAGACTGCCTCCCTCCCTGCCAATGCTTTAACCTGTTTTGAAGAAGAAACATGGGATACTGGAGCATAATAACTGCCTAAAAATCTCCCCATGTTATCACGAATAATGACTCCAATCCCCCCAGTACATGTATCTTTGTAAAAGGCACCATCAACATTAATCTTCACCCACCCTGCACTTGGAGGTTTCCACTACTCGCCTGCTTCCTCTACCCTGGCCCTTACCATGGTGTCTCTGGTACTCCTGTAGACGAGCCGACAAAAGCAAGACCACCTGGTTCACTTCCATACTGTTCTTATCCCACACCCTATTATTTCTCTCCTTCCAAGTACCCCACAAATTATAAACAAAGGCTGCCCATAAATTAGGAGACAATTGAGACGCACAAACTCCAAAACCACTCTATAAGTTGCAACTACCTAGCACTAGAAGAATAGACAGTTTGTACTACTCCAGGCACGGCATTCAACACTCCCTTCACAAATTGACAAAGCCTACAAATGTGTTCAATTGCCTCTTCCCCCCTTCCACAAAGAACACAAGGCCGGATCTCCAAAGGAACCTGTTTCTCTATCAATCTAACTATAGTAGGTAAACAATTGTTCAACACCTTCCATAGGAAAATTTTAGCTGTACCTGGAACATTGGTAGACCATAGCTTCTTCCAAAGCTCTTGTGTTTGCAAGGGAACCTCTTGCACCATTTCCTCCTCCATTAAGAGTTTATAAGCACTCTTAACTGAAAACATCCCTTTGGAATCAAAGTGCCACACCCAACGATCCTTGACCCTTCGGTTACTCAAAGGAATAGACAAGATGAAGGGGATATCATTAAGATGACAAACCTGCTGTACTAAAGTTTCATTCCAGCTGCCGTCATTATTCAACAAATTACTGACCTTCCAAGAAGCATCCCGACCTCCCTGAACAGGTAATAAATGAAATGGGGCAGCTCTAGGTATCCAGGGGTCATCAATCCATATATCGTTCCCATCTCCCACTTGCCAACGTGCCCCTTTGACTAGAACACTTCTAGCCTCAGAAATACTCTGCCAAGAGAATGAAGGTGATGGATGAGGTTCTGCCTCCCAAAAAAAAGATTCGGGAAAGTACTTAGCCTTGTACATTTTGGCAATCAATGAATTTGGAAATTGAACAATTCTCCAGCCCTGTTTAGCTAGCATGGCCCTATTAAAAGCATGTAAATCCCGAAAACCTAAACCTCCTTCTTTCCTTGGCCGATAAAGGAACTGCCAGGATTTCCAATGAATTTTTCTTTGCTCATTAGAACTCCCCCACCAAAATCTTGCACATTTCTGCTGAAGATCATCACAAAAATTCTTTGTTAATTGAAAAAAAACTCATAGCATATGTGGGTAAAGATTGAGCTACCACCCTGATCAAAATATCTTTGCCGGCACCACTAAGAAGCCGACCCTGCCAAGTTTGAAGTTTATGATCCAAACGCTCTTGAATATATTGAAAGGTACTAGTTTTGTTCCTTCCAACATATGTAGGCAAACCAAGGTACTTCTCATGAGACTCCACTACTGTAACTCCCAGAAAAGTAGCTAGCCAATTCTGAGTATCACGCTCCACATTTTTACTAAACGTAACAGAACTCTTACGAAAATTTACTTGTTGCCCAGATGCTTTCCCATACACCTTCAATACATTACTAATTTCCTGACAAGCCTGTAAATTAGCATTTGCATACAACATACTATCATCTGCAAAAAGAAGGTGATTAACCATGGGAGCTCCATCAAAAATAGAAACACCAGGTAACACACCTAACTCGGCCTTTTTTTTTCCAGCAAAGCAGAAAGACCCTCTGCTCCAAGTAGAAACAAATAAGGTGATAAAGGATCCCCTTACCACAATCCTCTATGAGGCACCACATAACCCCGGGGCTTTCCCCGAACCAGAAAAGAATATCGAACAGAAGAAACACACTACATAATCATCTTCACCCAACTGTGAGCAAATCTCATACGCTCCATTACTTTCTGTAAAAACCCCCATTCCAACCTATCATAGGCTTTACTCAAATCCAATTTCAAGGCCATATATTCCTCACCTGCTCTTTTGTTATGAATAAAATGAGCAAACTCATTAGCTGCCAAGGTATTGTCAGTTATCAGTCTGCCTGGAATGAAGGCACTCTGGTAAGGCGATATAATCTGAGGCAAAATTAATTTTAACCTGTTGGCAATAACTTTCGAACACAACTTGTACATTACATTACACAATGCGATTGGTCTCAAATCTGCCATAGTCTCAGGAGTAGCAACTTTAGGAATCAAACAAATATGAGTGTAATTGATCTGTTTAAGCAACTGACCAGTCTATAGAAAATTGTGTTCTGCAGCAGTAATATCCTCCCCTATACTCTCCCAATAATGTTGGAAAAATAACGGCGGCATTCCATCCGGTCCAGGCGACTTCGTAGGGTACATTTGAAACAAAGCCTCCTTTACCTCCTCACAAGTATATTGGGAACAAAGAGAAATATTCATCTCTTCTGTAACCGAAGGAGAAATAGCCTGTAAAGTTTCCTCCAACGCCCCAGCATCAACAGTTCCTGCTTTGTACATCTTCTTAAAGTACCTCACAACCACTGATTCTACCCCATCATCATCTTCCTGCCAAACCCCTGCCTCATCGTAAAGACCCCTTACGAAATTTTTCCTTTTCCTATTAGAGGCTTTCTGATGAAAGAAGCCTGTGTTACGATCTCCCTCCTTAACCCATTATACTTTAGCTTGTTGACTCCAATATAATTCCTCTTCTGAAAGTAATCTCTCCAAGTGATCCCTTAGACTACCACTTTCTACCAACAAAGCCGGAGATGAGGACAGACTAAGAAGCTCCTCCAACCTTGAACGAATCTCCATTATTTCTTTCTGCCTATCACCAAACACACTTCGTTGCCAGGCATCTAGTGCAATACTTGTCCTTCCAATCTTCTTCGAGACCATAAACATAGGTTGCCCCAACACCGGACACTGCCATTGCTGCTGGACGATCTCATGACATCCCTCATGCTTCAACCACAGAGATTCAAACCGAAACCTATGGTATTTCTGCTTCTGGATAATAGGAACTGAACTAACACATAACAAGATTGGAATATGGTCCGACTTGCTAGGAGGTAGATGGATGACCCGAGAGTGGACGAAGCTGTCTGACCATGCCACCGTAGCAACCACCCTGTCCAACCTAACCTTTATCTCAGAGTCACTCCATGTATACAGACACCCATGGAACCCCAGGTCCACCAATTCCGCATATCCCAGCGCTTCCCGGAAACCACGCATTTGGTTCTCCGATCGCGGTCTACCATCCAATTTCTCCGATGCCAACAGAATTTTGTTGAAATCACCAAGAACAACCCACGGTAGACTGTTGTCATCACTCAAAGCCCTGAGAATATCCCAAGATTCGTGTCTGTCGGCAGTTCCCTGATTGCCGTAAAACCCCGTGAAGCGCCATCGCAAAAAGCCATCACCTTCCTCTACTACTGCATCAATAAAACAAACCGTAGAAGGCTGCCGTATTTGGACCTTCATATCATCATTCCAGAATAAACCTAGACCTCCAGCCAACCCCACTCTCATCACACCTTCTACATGATCAAACCCAAGGTTGCATCGCAGTCGCTCGAACTCATCTTCGTCTTTGATTTTAGTTTCAATTGGGAACACCAATTTTGGTTTGTGCTGTGAGATCAAGATCTTCAGAGCACGTCGTGTGGAAGGATTGCAAATCCCCCGACAATTCCAGAACAACATGTTCATGGCCGCAAGAAACAATTCAGATAAAAGAAAACCCTAGGTTTCCGATCTCACCCTAGCTCCGAGAAACTAGGTCAGTTTCCTTGCTATGTTCTTAAAGGTTGTAACTTTATAAGTAGGCGAAACAAAAACCAAATTTATGCCAACTTCAACTATTTTTTTTAATAAAAAAATGCAACTAATTCACCTCAAAAAACTATAACATTTATTCCTTTAGTATCCATAATCCATCATCATTCTTTCTAGATCAAACAAAGCTAGACCCATCTTCAAGATTAGTACTCTAATCCACTTTGCTTGTCAATGTGGGAAAATCAACACTACATTGACAAAACTGACTAATCTATCTTATCAACCACAAGACTAAACTGTTCAAGAATATCAAAATCAACCAATAAAACACAAACAACCACACTCGCCTAATCAACCAACCTAATGACTTCGATCTATGATTACTATAACAAAACCAATTCAGACAAAAGAGAGAGATAGACCTGAAGGAAAGCAGAGGAGAAGCCAACAAGAAAAGTAGGGGCAGCCCAAAGAAAAGCACCAAGAGCAATGACATGGGCTCAGTTGTGACGCATAGCAAGATAAGCAGCAAGTGGGTAGCAGGAGGATTGGACAATGGATCTGAACAGAGTCAGAGAACCCAACCTAGTTGGGTCTGTGTGAAGAGAGGCTCCTACTTCTTTGTAGACTCCTGGCAAAAGGGACTCCTGAATAATACTAGCTAGATTGGCCAGCACCAGTGTCACAGTCTTTGGTTTCATTTTCATGGCTATCTCTCTTTGCACTGAAAACATAGGACTCTACCAAAGCCCAAAACAGAGGAAGACAAATTAGAGATTCTCCGAGAGGTCACATTTTTGGTTAACATGGAACGAGGTTGATGTGGGACCGAGTAGATTTGGGAAGTTTTACACGTGTAGGGTTGGGGTTTGATGGGTTTAGAATGGAGCGGTGGAGATTTGGAGCTTGCATGTTGTTATTGAGATCAATTTGGAAATAGTAATAGGTTGCTTTTTATGGAAGGAAAGGAGAGTTTTGCATGCAAGAAGTTCGGGATCTGCTTTTTACACATTTTGAAATTAATTTGTCATAATTTACTTTAATTTGTGCTTATTGAGTTTATTTATACAATAAGAAAACTTACAGGATGACAAGGCATTGAGCAACACACCAATCATGATATGTGTGACGTGTTATAAAAGAGAGTTGTAAAGGATTACAAGTGTCACACTCTTTAGTAACACATGACTGTCATCGTTAGTTGCAATTTGAAATAGCAAAGTAGCTTCATGAAGGATGGGATCAACTCTCCTTCAATTTTTTTTTTTAATTTTCTTTTTAACAATACACACACACACACACACACACACACACACACACACTATTATTAAGAGAACCCATTTTGTTAGTTAAAATGAGCGTGAAAAGACATAAAGACTCCCACACCATATATTAGTTTCAAATCATTTTTAATATTTGAAGGTTATTAAAGTAAATAACAAAATACTAACAAAAAAATTAAAAGAAAAAAAATATTTAAAACTACTCATATGCATATATTTTTCCATTAACCCTATCTGTACATCGATAACTTCCCACTACTATCATCTCTAGATAACTTCCCACTATTCTCATCTATAACTTTCCGCTTTTCCCTCTTTTCAAATAAGTAGCAAGACATAAACATTATATTTATAATTTATAAATTTTAAAAGAAAAAAAATTAAAACTAAAATTCTGCTTTACATGTGCGTAGCATATGTAGGGAAGACTAGTACATATTAAATGCTCAAGATTTCACTCTTGGTTTAGGTCCACAATCCTTGTCATCCCCTGTAGTAAGGATGTGTGGCACTTACGTTCTTTGTAAGTTAATTTTCAAAGTGCTTGCTAATCAGTTGAAACGAGTACTTCCGGAGTTCGTGAAGGGAGAATATCAGAGTGCTTTTGTCACTAATCGTTTAATTCGTGACAATGTTATAACCTAGGCATTGATGGACCTTTCCCCATTATTTTACCAACCCTGGATGTTGATCGAAGGAACACACTATTTTTTTTTTTTATCGAAAAAGGTCAGCCAATTCATTAGATTCAGCAAGTAGTACAAAAACGAAACACCCCTATGGGATCGACAGAAAGAATCGTTCCTTAGAGCATCCTAATATCCTATCCTAGAAAAGCATAGGAACCCAGGATACCCCCAGTACATCCACCTTTTAGGAAGTCTACGCACCATTATTCTAACAAAAACCTAGAAACCTCGAAGCAGACAAAAAATGATTTCAACTAAGGCATTGGTTTTTGCGACCCAAACAAAATTTAAACAGTGCTATGGGCCATAGAGACCCAATCCATCCAACCCCCTAGAAAAATGGTAATCCAGGCCACTTGAAACCCTAGAACAATAAGCCCAAAGCTGAGGCCCACCAACCAGTTCAATGCCCAAGAGGCCCAGCCACTCCAAATGCAAGCCCAAAGAGTAGGGTAAACCAAAGCCCTAGCCCATTGAGCCCACAAGTATCTCTCTAGCCAAAATCCACCGGTTGCGCCACCGCCGATACTCATCGTCGAGGCCACCGCTCCATCATCTTCGTCCTCCAGCCCACGAAGACGGACGAACATAGCCGTGTCCGCAACATCTTCCCGACCAGAGACCGATCCCAATCCAGCCCAACCACCGGAACATTGCATCATGCCATCAGCGTCTGCAACTCGATCCTAGCAATCCATCACATCCCCGTGAAGCCACCGACTGAACTGCACTCTTCATCACAAATAGACCCCGAGCAGACGCAAGCTGCCCTCACCTCCGGCAACGTCAGTGCGATTCGTCCACCAACATCGGCCCAGCAAGCAACACCATCACTTCTCTCAATGACGCCGTCAAAGAGAATGCCAGTTTGCGGATCCGATTCGACACCATCAATACTCCCATCACTGATGCCAACCGGTCGACCGCGATCCAAGATCCAGACTCACCAATCCGCCGTAAACCAATATAGTTTCACTCCCTTGGAGCTCAGCCTCATATCAGCCATGACCCAACCAGCACCCCCAGGCAGCCCTGTCCAAGGTGGAACCCCAAGCGCCAGATCGAAAGCAGCAAAAAGGAATAGAGTTAGCCACAAGGCTAGCAATGGCCATGACCATTGAGATCTGGAAGGTTTGAGAATTTTGTCGAAGGAGGAGGCCAACGATAAACCCTAGCAGAGCGCTAGGAAGGAACACTCTATAACTTGTAAGTTCTTCGATTACTTTTCCATTTACAAATAGTTCCAGAGCTCCAGTTTATCTTCAACATAAGACTGGTCCAACCAAAAGACAGAATAAGATACAAAAACAACGCACGAGAGTTTCACTTTATACATGAAGAATCAAAAGTTGCCTGTATATTCTCACGCCCTCCTCAAAGAAAATGAAAACAATCGATCTGTAGGGACGTACCACTTAATTCCTTGTTCAGAATTCTCACCGACCATCAACATTATTTTTAGACATAGAATGAATGGCATTAGGAGGTGATTGCCCCATTATGCTTGTACTTGCTAATGAGTTGTTGAAGCTAAAATCCGTTCCTCTAGTCGTCATATCAGTCACGTTGGTGACAATACTTACACCGTCCAGTTTTGTTAGGCTGGTGACTGTAGTTAAATCATCAAATTTCCAGTCTGTCAAGTAACCGGGCTTTGAAGTTACTGTTGTCACTTCCATATCTCCTGAAAGCATTCCCACTACACGGGACATGGATGGTCGTAGCATTGGTGATGTTTGAGTGCACAAAAGTCCTATTTTGATTATTCGTTGTGCTTCTTCCTCATTGAATTCAGATAATCTAGAATCCACTAGTTCAACTGCCCGTCTGTTTTCATGCAATTGCCAAGCCTACGAAGCAAGAACACAATAGTATCATTAAAAATGAAACATATGCAGAAGATAACTAAAAGGCATATAATGATCAACCTGTGTTTCATGAAGCGCTTTTAGAATCATAAAACAATGAACACATCAAGAGTCAAAAACTGAAAAATACTCGGAACATTTGTGGCAAGGAAGGATAGACAGGGAGGACAAAAAACAAAGTTCTTACCCATTCGAGAAGATAAGTCATTTCTTCACCCAAACTCGGATCAGAATTTGGCCTACCACTGACAATTTCAAGAGCCACAACACCAAAGGCAAAGACATCAGTCTTCTCTGTAAGGTGTCCACGCATGGCATATTCCGGTGCAAGATACCCACTGTATCATTGACAATAGCATAACATGTTTGTAAGACAAAAAGGGAATGGAAAACTAATATTTGAAAAGAAAATAAGGTGACCGAATCTTGTAAGAACTTACATTGTTCCCGCAACACGGGTACTTATGTGGGTCTTTTTCTCATCAAAAAGCTTAGCCAAACCAAAATCCGATATCTTGGGGGTGAGATTAGTGTCAAGCAGAATATTACTGGCCTTCACATCTCTGTGTACAATTCGAACTCTTGATTCTTCATGAAGATAAGTTAAACCTCTAGCTATGCCCAAGCATATATTAAAACGTGTTGACCAATCAAGATTTAAACGTCTCTCTCCTGATTCATGCAATCCATAATAACAAATTCTTTTAGTGCTTTGTATTATATCACGCATAATGCATAATAAATTAACAGTCTTATTCTCATACCAAATAATGCTTGATCAAGACTGTTGTTCTCCAGATACTCATAGACAAGGAGCCGTTTAACTCCCTCAGTGCAGAATCCGTACAACTTTACGAGGTTATTGTGTTGCACAGCAGATATAGTTGCAATCTCAGTTACAAACTGGTTCTTTCCTTGGTGGGATGCAGCAGACAATTGCTTCACAGCAATTACTCTTCCATCACTAAGTGTTCCCTATCAATCAAAACATTATGAAAAAAAGTTTAACAAGATTATTGTAAGCGCATTGTCCAGTATCTGTAGTGAAAACGCGAGTTCAACAACTAAAGAGTTCAATGGGTTGAATATTGTAATGTTTCAGGATGTCATGGTCAACATTCAGGCATATGAACTAGGTATGTAGAAGTGCAACGCCTGTATCGACTAGTAAACATTAACACATGGATCCTCTTTTATTACAATAATAACTTACTCTATAGACAGGTCCAAATCCTCCCTCTCCAAGCTTATGAGCTTCATCAAAGTCGTTTGTAGCTGTCTTTAGTTCAGGATAACTGAAAGTAAGTGGTCCAACATCTATCCCATACAGCTCTGCAAATTTAACATAACACACTGTTATGTCTGTAAGCCTGTTCTTCAGCCAATCAGTTTCCCTTTTCCTTTCTTTTGTTTTGTTTTTTTTTTGTTTTTTGTTTTTTTTTCAGTTAACCATGAAGTATGCAGCTACTGAAACACGCTATATGTATCTAACATACAAAGAGTTTGCAATGAAAAAATAAAAAAAAGTTGAACTACGTAGTGATATAGAAAAATGGATTCACTAAAACCAAATGATGCAGAACATGGACAGAAACTGAAAGAGAACAAGGGCAATTAATAAAAAGAAGATAATAGATAAAAATTTAAAGAAGAGCAACAGAAAACTAAGTGAACTTCTGAATATTGGAAATCTTCATCACTTAATGATCAAAGCCTCAGTTACTATTACTAAATAAATAGTAAATTCAAAAATTCTAGTCCTAGATAAAAACGAAATAGATTGAACTTAATTTATGAGCATATATAGCAAACACAAAATTTAATTGCAATTGCCACAGACTAATGATAGATTTCGTTGAACAAGAAAAGAAGTAGCAGTTTACCTTCGTCATCATCAGGGTCAGACCTTTTTCTTCTTTGAATAAGATAAAAAGCCACAACCAACAGAACCAAAATTACTCCACCACCCACAACAATCCCAACAATCAGCCCAGTTCTATTCTTCTTACTAGTTGGAAGGCTGTTACTGACAGTAGGTATGAAATCTGTACAAAATCTCTTTAGTTGATTATGTGAAAACATCTGAACCTAAACATGCTAAATTGCATCTCAAATTTCCACATTATATTACCCGGTGTAGCACTGATGGCTGCAATAGCAGGTCCGTAAGTACCCCGCTCAGGTATACAGCAAGTCCCCTTTCCAGCCCAAAAGAGATGGATTTCAAGGTAGTTCTCCGAAACATGAGCCGTGTATGGCTTCTGAACAGCTCCGAAAGATGACATACCTGCCTCCTTTAGTATATCAAAATTCTTTGATACCAGAATGCCCTGAAACGTAATAAAGGAGGATATTAAGTTTGCTTAGTATGAGAGAGTACATTGATGCTTGATTCACTATAGTTTACCATGGAGATTGGCATATTTAAGATTTGAAATGACTTTGAATTATCGAGGTTTCAGAAATTAATTGAGATGCGAAAGGTGGTGAAAGGGTTATTGTAGGGGTAATGAACTAAACTTCGGGGCTAAAGAAGACATACGTGATGATTATTGGCAATAGATGGGGAGTGAAGACCATATCAAGTAAGAGCTTGAGTAATTAAGTGGTGATTACTTTTGGATCTACTCCATATATCCATCAGATTTTAAAATGACGAATATAATTAATAAATTTGTTATAGACACTTGATCTAATTTATTCAATTCAACAATTTAATATATATACCAAGAGAACCCCAAGTCAACTTCACTAATTCAATAAAGAAAAGTTATCATAAGAGCTCATAACATGGTTTTATATATGAAAAAAATGTTTAAGATGATACGGACCTGGATATAAATATCAAAAAGACGTTTCCCAAGAAATTTCCCGGTAGTAGCAGCCAGAATGACATGTTCTGCAAACTTGAGGTTCACGGTGTAGTTACCATTCTGAAGCCCCAAGCCAAAGTATCTAATTGATGAAGCAGAGAGCCTTGCAGTCTGGAATAGCACAGAATCAAAAGTATTTGTGAATTGAGATAAGGAGAAACTTGTATACTGAGGATTGGTACTGCCAGCGAAATATCCGACATTGCTAACTCCCCATCTGCTTGTGCCTGTCACAAAATATGAAGCTGGTCCAAGGGGTTCATTTTCCTTCTCATACACAATCCCATCGGAGGAAGACGTAATCTCAGGTCCTCCACAATTAATCCCAAAATTATAATCTGCAGAAAGATGCAAGAGCACATATCAGAGAATGGTCACAAAGGCATTTTAACTTACAATAACAATGGTTAAGGCTTCGACCATACTTACAGATTCCAGGGCCACGATTGCAAGGAAAGTTTCTTTGAAGGCAAGCCAACCCTGAAGGAAGACCACTGAAATAAATAAATGAGTAAACACCGAAATCAGTATGGCAGTTCATTTCTGGGTAGCAAGAAATGACCAGATTCTCAGGCCCCCAATTTTCTCACCATGAATAGCTTAATGTGAAATGTGCTCTACAACTAGTCCAAAAGGAAAAGAGAAATATTATTTATAGCTATGAGTTCTTGGCTACAATAATTACGTATCAAAATGTAAGTGAGATGCAACTCTCACATCCCTAATCAAAATGTCCAAAACACTAGAGATGAGCTCAGAGATAAAGGAATCACCTGCTCTGTAAACTTTCTATGCTGAAGTTGTTGGCAACTAAATTACTGCAAAATACGCTCAATTGGCAGTGTTAATTTCATCTAATAAAGGGACATTAGATACTTATGAAGGAAGCCCATCCTGCCAACCAAGAAAAAATCTATATACTTGGACAAAATATCACTAACGAACTAGCACATCATAATATAAGGAGAGTAAACAGAGTCATTAAACTAGAAGCCTTTTAACTGATAAAATAAAATTTTTGTCAAACAGAAGTAAAAAAAGCTAGATAAATAGTGGAAAATGAAGACATACAGCTGTAATTTTTCTTCTTTGACCCAAGAAGGAATGCTCCCATCTAGATAATTGTACGACAAATCTCTGCATACATATCATGACAAAAAACATCAAATACCATAGTTCATAAATTTTAATATAACAATACTGTTATCATTATCAAACTTCAGCATATGTCACATGATATTAATACTTTGATATATGATTTGCATCATGATAAGTCGAATATAAAACCTCATTTTCTCCATGTGTCCCCCTGAACCCAGTGGATTATATTTCAGGCTTTTGCTAGAATAGGAGTCCACATCATGAAGAGAAACAATTTGACTGAGCAAGAGAATATACTGTAGGACTAAGAATAAGCTCCAAACAATCTTGAAGGAAAAACAATATCAAAAATGCTTTATACTATGTATCAAGGTCACTGTCAAAGTTAAGTGGAGCACTCAGAATCCCTCAAGTTCAGGAAGCGTGCAATTCAGGTAAAATCATCGCAATCTGTTCATTGACACAGAGATGACTTATTCAAGGCATGTGATTTTGGCACTCCACCTTTCAACATATTTTACCACTTGCACTCAACTTTCAGCCCCTTAGAAGTGGAGTTAAACTGTGAAATTGGAGTGCCAAAACCACTACCCTTAGTTAATGGAAACCAAATATATCAGAAAGCTCGAGTTTAATGCACTAAGATCTGTAGCATATATGCTGAAAACTTACATATTGAGAAGAGATGCAGTCTTATACTCGGGAAGGGTGCCATTCAACTTATTGTTTCCAAGAAACCTAATTATAAAGACAGAAATACATGCCTCAATACTAAATGACTACATTTGGGTGGTGTATAAAACAATCAAGAGGGATTGGTGTATTACAAGATGGAGAGAGAACTCAAATTAAAGAGTGAGTCTGGTATCTGTCCAGTTAAATTGTTGAAGCTCAAATCCCTGGGAGAGGCAAGAATATAAATCAGTTACATGCTTTAAGCCAATAAGAAGTAGCGGTAAAAATTCTTATAAGAAAAAAAAAAGAAAAAGAAAATAAACCATAATCATCATTCATCTAAAACTGGTTGGATGCAATTGAATGAAAATTACTCTATTTAGCCTTGTATGCATTACAGTCATGTTAGAGAAGAGGATAATGTTGCAATTAAGAAGTCTTATTGGTTTCCTTCTGTATTTAAAAAGAAATACAACAAAAGTATTTAAAAAAAAAGTTCCTGTTTTGGCAATTTGGGTTTTCTCAACATGTATGGTCACCATTCACCAAGAAAAACTTACAGCTGAGACAAACTTTGGTATAATCCAAAATCGGAAGGAATTGAATCAGAAATATTGTTATTCCTCAGCACCCTGCAGGATGTGAAACCAAATTGCCATGATAAGTTTCATTAGGAAAACAAATAAGAAGACAGAAGTATGATCCCAGTGTTGTGATAGGTTCAAATATAAGTGAGAAATATTTGCCTTACAAGATACTTAGAGCCTTCATATTCTCAATAAACGCAAGAGAAGAGCTCCCATTGGCATTTGACAAATCACTAATGTGTCTGATATTACATCAGACAGCAAATGGTAAGCTTTGTAGATATGAAAAAATAAAAAGAAAGTGACAAGTAGATCTAGATACTCACAGCTCTTTAATAGATGTCAGATTGGAAAATGCAAATGGTATAGGACCTTCAAAAGAGTTTCCTTGAAACCTCCTAAAGTAAAATATAGTTAAAAACCCATAGAGCCTAACTAAAGGATGAAAATATTGTCAATAAACTGCAAATAAACAAAAGTAGTATTCATTTACAGTATCTTACAAGGAAGTAAGCTTTGAGAAATTCCCTATGAAGTCTGGTATCCTGCCAGAGAGTTCAACACCTCTAGCCCAACTGCAACAAGCAAATGTACAAATTTCTTATATGTATAAACTATAAACTTTCATCATATCAATTAATGCTTTTTTCATTTCGGGAAAATAAACACATTCGTAAAGCTCTTACAAAATCTCCAAGTTTTGTAGATTAGCAAAAGTTGGTGGAATCTCACCGCTAACTCCACAATTAGATACGTAACTGCCAAAGTAAACAGTAATTAATTGTCATAAACGTATTGCTACCTTAAATCTTTTTGTAAATTGACACCTAGCAGTCATTAGAGAACAGATGAATGTTCAAAGTAAATTACTAAAATAAGGTAATAGACTAATAATGTAAATAATAGTCTATCAGTTCCGATTTTGCAGATTTTGTACCTATACATCTGCATATACCCACAGTTCACTATCCATTCGCATATAACCAAAAAACTGAGGTTAGAAATTTTTTGTATGTAGGATCATTTCAAAACACCTGAAACCCTCATGCCAAAGCTCTGAAAAAGAAATGAACAACATATCAAACTTACAGCTGTTGTAATTTTAATAAATTCCCTAGCTCAGATGGCAGAGAACCCGAAAAGTTGTTTCTCCCAAAAGACCTACAAAAGTGACAAGTAATTTCCAATTGATGTTACTCTTTGGTGCAGATAATCAAGATTAAGTGCAAGCAGGTATATGACAATAAGTCTTGTTTGAATCAAGCAATGCAGAGACAACATTGAATAGGAAGACTACTAAATGGAACTATATTGGAAACACGTCTTAATATTTGAAATAAAGAAGATATATATAAAGAAAGCAGTCATATACATCAAGGTCTTTGCTTTAAATACGAGTCTACCTGATCAAACTGTCATATAAAGCTAAGTTCTCTTATTTTGAATCACACATTCAAACAAAGTCCCCCTAATCAGTTGTCTGAGGCTCCCAAATGAGAAAACTTAGTAACTTACAATGATCTCAGTTCAGTAAGTTGTCCAATTTCTTTTGGTATCTCGCCTGATAAATCGTTGATGCCAATAGTACTGGAAATTAAAATCAAATAAATGATCATGAACACCAAAATAAATCCATTGAATATAGCATTCAAATAAAACGGTTTAGATGTGCATACAAATATTGCAAGCCAGTTAGATTTGCAATGGCTGCAGAGAGAGGTCCTGTCAGGCAATTCCTTTCCAAATTCCTACAATGCATGGGAGAAATATCACAAATTGGGTAACTAAACTGAGTCCAACTCAAGGGCACGAGTTCAGAGAAAGCATACAGATTGGTGAGGGAAGTCAAACTCCATAACTCGTCTGGAATTACACCAACAACTTCCAGGTCCTGAACTTTCCTGCAAATTCAAATTATGTAAAGCTAAAATATTGAAGTTCTAGGGAGCGGCACTGAAGTAGAAATGAGAGATTAGAAGAGTGAATTACAGTTGTGTAATGTGGCAAATGGTGCCGGATTGATAAGAGCAGTCACATATGATGAAGGGGTTGTAAGCGGGGTCATCAAATTTGGTGGAGTGACTGGTGGAGTCTATGGCAGCTCCACTGCATGGGTCTCCGGTTGTGTTCCATTGCTTCGGATCGGCCCGAATATTCCATTTCTCAAACACTGAATTCAAAACTCTTGCTGCATGCAACACCAATTACAAGGATTGAAACCTTTATGTTATAAACACAAAAACCTCAATTTGCCAAACCAACCAAAACAAAACAAAAAGACCGCGCCAAACATATGAGTTTTCCATCAAAAAAATGGGTACCAGAAGGTCAGAAGCTTTTGGCGGGGAAAAGAGGTTAGCAAAGTGGTGATAGATGAAGTGACAAGATTGTCCTGGACCATTTATATGGGTTCTTTTTTCATGCATAGAAGTTATTTGTTATGAACTTATGAAGTTGATGACAGTCACTTTTAGCTCCTCTTCTGTAACAAGAAAATAAAAAAAGCTGTCATTAGAAAGATTTAGAAACCTTGAGATGGGTCAGTGGTGGCATTAGTAGCTTGAGGTTGCGGAGCAGGAGCAGGACCAGAAACTTGAGCTTGTGCTACACCAGAGATGCACAAAAATAAGACCAAAACTGATGGGGAAGCAGTTCCTGACATGATTGATTGATAACAGATGGACGCAATGAAATTGGGTTCAGAGAGGGATCAAAGTAGCTACAACAAAGTTGAAGAAGGGTCGAAAGACGCACGCTTTTGAGCTGACAGACATGATCTATACTTATTAAAAAAAAAAAGACTTGATCTATACCGTACAAAGACTTGTTCCTCAGATAGACCTGTCACGTGGCGAACATCTGTCCATTCGAAAAGGAGTGATTCTAGAAGTACCAAACTCTTCTAAGTGAGCATTGAGTGTGACATGGACACCCGCGACCGGGGGACCAAGGATGACAAAGCCAGAGGACAATCTCTTATCAGTTAGACCATCTCCAACGGAGTGGTGGAAATCCAACGAATAGTTTTGACTTAAAAGCTCTAACACACACTGCATTCCTTAAACTCTTCTCCAACCCGTATGTCATTTATACGTGAATGTGACATAAAAGCTTTCTCCTGTCAAATTTGACGGCTTTAACTCTAAAGGTCATTTTTTTTTTATTGTTTCACCGTCTTTCCTTCGCGCCTCTTTCTTCCTACATCTCACACAAAACACAGAAACTCCACAGAAAGAAACAATCTTGCTACAAAATTTCTTCTCTGTTCTTGAATATCATGAACATGGATTGAAATTTTTTTCAGATTCGTCTTCAGATGCTGCAAATGAGGAATTTTGGAATCTTGCTAATTCATCAACAGATGAAGAATCAATAAATTTGCAGATTATTGCTCTACAAGAGAATGGAAGGAGAAGGCATACTGATTTCGACCTTGTGGTCACCAATGCCCAGACCAATGAAAGTTGGTTCGATTTAGTTTTAGTTATTCCCTTCTTAACTTATTTTCTAATTGCAATATGGGTCCTGGGAGTGTGAGTTGATTGGTAATTTATGAATTTGGGGTTTTCAAAACTAGTTTTGGGGTTGTCTTAAATTTTGAGTGATCTTCGGTAGTTATGTATTGATCTAGATTTCAAGAAGGATGTTATATTGCTGCACTGCAGTTCACAATCAGTTCACTAGTTGCCACCATGTGTCTTGAATTTAGAGTGACTTCATATGGATGTCTTCACAATTTTTATTGAATGAACAATGTTTTGTTGGCTGGTACAGAA
This sequence comes from Rosa chinensis, assembly GCF_002994745.2. Classification (NCBI taxonomy): domain Eukaryota; kingdom Viridiplantae; phylum Streptophyta; class Magnoliopsida; order Rosales; family Rosaceae; genus Rosa; species Rosa chinensis. Next base: position 26,676,950 of record NC_037089.1, on the reverse strand, counting down.
TGTACAAAATTTGGCTATCAAAACTTTAGTGGTGAGTTGGATCATTCTTAGAGGGGACAGGTTCTGTGAGATTGAAATCTGGGTTATGCGAAATGGTCAATCTGACCTTAACTTCCTAGGAACAATGGATTATGCCTTTGGGAAATGCATTTTGGTTGCTCAAATGCAGCAGATATATGCCTCCCGAATGTGTGATGCATGGACATTTTTCTGTTCAGTCTGATGTCTATAGTTTTGGCATGTTGAATTTGGAGATAATAAGTGGACAGAAAAATAGTTGCTTTGCTCATTGAGAGAATGTGGAGACTCTTCCAGGCTATGTAAAGTTTTCTTTCCTCAAGGAGAGAATGTGGAGACTCTTCCAATCTATGTTAAGTTTTCTTTCCTCATGGAGAGAATGTGGAGACTCTTCCAAGTTATGCAAGTGAAATGATACATATATAGTTTTGGTGACGAGCAAGAAAATTCCGTCTCTGACTTTATATATAATGCACAAATCAATGCAGGCATGGAAAAGCTGGAGGGAAGGGACACCATCAAATGTGACAGATCCCACATTGAAGAATGGTTCAAGGACTGAAATAATGAGATGCATACACATTGGACTGTTGTGTGTGCAAGAAAATCTAGCTGATAAACCAATCGTGGCTTCAGTTAGTCAAAAGGAACCAAGAAGCAAAGGAGTTTTAGGGTTTTCTAATATGTGTATTTAACTCTTCTCCAAGAATGGAGTATATATACAAAATACAATGTGTTCGTCTCCTATTAGGAAACAAAATAGAAGAGAATATTCCTAATAATACACAAGATATACAACCCTAATAATACAAGGTATGACTCATGCCAACACTCCCCCTCAAGTTGGTGCATACAGATCACAGATGCCCAACTTGGTGAGTGAGTCATAAAAAACTTTACTTGAGAGAGCCTTTGTGAGAATGTCTGCCAATTGTTCTTCAGTAGGAACGAAAGGGAACAAAATGATCTTTCTATCAAGGTTTTCTTTAATGAAATGTCGATCGACCTCCACATGTTTCGTACGATCATGTTGAACAGGGTTGTGAGCAATTTCAATTGCAGCCTTATTATCACAATAAAGTGGCATAGCCTTGTTCTGCTGGAACCCTAAATCTCTCAACAAATTTCTCAACCACAGCATCTCACAAAGTCCTCGGGCCATTCCTCTATACTCTGCTTCTGCACTAGAACGAGCCACCACCTTCTGTTTCTTGCTCTTCCACGTAACCAAGTTACCACCTACAAATGTGAAGTAGCCTGAAGTAGACCGGCGATCTGTAATATTACCTGCCCAGTCTGCATCTGTGTATCCAAAAATATCTAAGTGATCGTATTTTGAAAAAATTAACCCCTTCCCTGGAGCAGACTTTAAATACCGCAAAATACAAAATACAGCACCCATATGAGCCTCACTGGGATTATGCATAAACTGACTCACAACACTAACTGCATAAGCTAAATCCGGTCTAGTGTGAGATAAATAAATCAACCGTCCGACCAACCTTTGGTATCTCGCTTTATTTGTAGTTTCTTGATCCAAATACTCTGCTAATCGATGGTTCTGTTCGATAGGAGTATCGGCAGGTTGACAGTCAAGCATACCTGTTTCTGCCAGCAAGTCTAAAACATACTTTCTTTGACTCAACACAATACAATTCTTCCCACGAGCAACTTCAATTCCCAAGAAATATTTCAAGTTACCCAAATCTTTCATCTCAAATTCAGAAGATAACTGACCTTGTAACCTTTGAATCTCCTTCACGTCATCACCCGTCACAACCATGTCATCAACATAAATAATCAAGGCAGTCACTTTACCATACTGACGTTTGAGGAACAAGGTGTGATCGGAATTGCTCTGCCGGTACCCAATTTTCTTCATGAACTTGGTAAACCGGCCAAACCAAGCTCTGGGAGACTGCTTCAGACCATAAAGAGACTTTTTTAATTTGCACACCACTTGTTCTTTAGTAGAAGTACCATAGCTAGGGGGCAAATCCATATAAACCTCTTCATGCAGATCACCATGCAAGAATGCATTCTTAACATCAAACTGTTGCAAAGGCCAATCAAGATTCGCAGCTAACGAAAGAAGTACCCGAATCGTGTTAATTTTGGCCACTGGTGCAAACGTCTCATCGTAATCCACCCCATACTTCTGAGTATAGCCTTTAGCTACTAATCTAGCCTTGTACCTATCCACCGATCCATCCGAATTGTGCTTTACAGTAAACACCCACCGACAACCAACCGTTTTCTTTCCGGGCGGTAATGATACTAATTCCCACGTACAATTCTTCTCAAGAGCATCCATCTCGACTGTCATTGCTTGCATCCACTTCTTATCCTGCATGGCATCCTGCACTTTACTAGGAAGAGACACAGAAGATAATTGATTCACAAAAGCAACATAAGGTTTAGACAGCCTATGGGTCGACACATAATTAACAACAGGGTATTTAGTTTTTGCATTGAGTATGGGTTCATAACGTTTGGGGGGCTGACCATGGTTTGACCGACAAGGCATATGTTTGGTGGGAACACATTTTGACACAGAAGATGGATTAGAGTCATTAGACAAAAAATTAGGAGAACATACCTCAGGTGACGTTGGGGCAAGTGAGACCTCAGAAGAAGGAGGGGGACTGTGCAAAGCATTTGAATCAAACCCACTGGTATCCATGTCTTCATCGGAATCTGGAACTGCTGCATCTCCGGCCGACTGGACGGAACCGAGAAGCAAACTGCTGCAGTTGCTCCGTTCCTGATGTCCATCTCCGGGCGACCTATCTCTGGGTGACCCATTTCCAGGCGGCCCAACACTCGACGCAAACCGCCATGACAGACGTCCATCTCCGGCTGACCCAATATCCATCATCGGCCCATCTTCGGACGACCCATCTCCGGGTGACCCAACGCCCAACTCCGACTGGACGTTCCTCTCCCGGGTCACAAGGTCCAAAGCCGACCAGTTATAGATCGGTGGACTGGGTTCCCGGTCGTTCTGTTTTACACGGTGGTCGGAGTTGTTAGGCTCCTGTTGGAGCGATGTGTGTCGTTGGTTGGAGGGGGAACCAATCAGTGGGCAGCTGTCCTTGGAAGTGGGACCCATCAGGGGACAACTATCCTCTTTGTCACTTTCTGTTCCAAAAGTCTTTTTGTCACGTTCAGTTCCCAAATACTCTAGACTAGAGAACTCAGGCCTCCCATCTTGCCCACTGAACAAATCTTCATAGTAACAAGGCTGCTCCCCCTGACGATGAGTCACAGGAGGTGAAAAATAACAGGCATCTTCATTGAAAGTAACGTCCATAGTGACATAAAAATTTTGGGATTGGGGATGATAACATTTGTAGCCTTTCTAATGAGACCCATACCCCACAAACACACACTTAAGGGCTCTAGCATCCAATTTTGTCCTTTGATTTTTATACAGATGAACATAAGCAACACAACCAAAGACACGAGCAGGAAGGGTGTTAGATGATGGAATAGAAACGTAGTGAGACAAAACCTCAAGTGGGACATGACCTTGAAGAGAGGTAGACGGAAGACGATTGATAAGATGAGAAGCACACAAAACGGCCTCTCCCCAAAGATACTTAGGCATGTTAGCACTGAGTAAAAGAGATCGAGCCATGTCCAGAAGATGACGGTTTTTCCGTTCAGACACCCCATTTTTCTCGGGAGTTTGTGGACATGAGGTTTGATGTATTATGCCATGCTGTTGGAAATAATCATGAAAAGAATGATTGACAAACTCACCCCCGTTATCGGAATGAAAAACCTTAACATGAGCATCATATTGAGTACAAATAAGTCTATGGAATGCTGTAAAAGCAGAGAAAACAGAATCTTTGGATTTAAGCAAAACAACCCAAGATAATCGAGTAAAGTCATCAATGAATAACACGAAATATCGCATTCCAGAAAGGGTAGACTGTTTAGAAGGACCCCACACATCTGAATGAATTAACTCAAAAGGCATAGTTCTAGAATGAAAACTTAAAGGATAACTAGACCTATGACTCTTAGCCAAAGCACAAGTTTCACAATGTAGGCTAGATTCACTAACTCCCAAAAACAATGAAGGCATGGACTTCTTCATAACTCCAAAAGATGGATGACCCAACCGCCGGTGCCACAACCATAGTTCACTCAATCAGTCAGAATTCAATGTCAGGGCCAAAGATAGTTCCGGTGCTTGTGTAGGCTCTGCGTACATGCAATCCAAGTGAAACAGTCTTCCCCTCAGGTCTCCCTTGCCCATGATCACCCTGGTGCACAGATTCTGAAAAATAACATACATTGGGTAAAAGGTTACAGAGCACTTATTTTGTGACCCCAACTGGGAGACAGATAAAAGATGATGAGACAACGAAGGTACATAAAGCACATCATGCAATACAATGGATGGTGTAACTTGAACAGACCCAATACCTAAGACCGGAAAAGATGCACCATTCGCATTAGACACATGAGATATAGAGGGAGAGGACATAGACATAAAGAAGGATTTATCATAGGTCATATGGTCAGATGCACCAGAATCAATTATCCATGTATCACTACCAGTAAAGTCAGAAACATGTAAAGCAACACCAATTTTACCTCGAGTTTCCTTAGTCAAGGAAACATTACCCTTTGAGGGATCTTGTCCTTCAATGCTATAGAAGTCAGGTTCTGGCACTAATTGAATTGCAGCTTTGCCTCTTTGACCACCACCACGTCCTCCACGACCTCCAAAATTATTTCCTCCTTTCCAACCAGAGTTGCTGTAATTAAACCTTCGTAGCTTAGGGCATTGATTTTTGAAATGTCCAGCTTCCTTGCAATAGTTACAAGTCATTTGGTTATAGTTCTGATTCTGCTGATGTCCCTGAGTCCGTGGTTGATACTGGTTTTGAGAAGGAACTAGGGTAGATGGGGATGCTGTGTGGATAGCCAAACTAGAAATTTCAGTATGAAGGTTCTGAGCGGCAGCCTTGTTACTTTCATCTCTTCGGATATAAGCAAAGGCTTGCTCCAACGTAGGTGGAGTTGCAAGACGCAATAACTCATTCTTTGCCCCTTCAAAGTGAGGGTCCAAGCCAACAAGAAAAATATGGACACGCATCTTGTCCTGCTCATTCTGATAGGAATTAATATCCACTTCACAAGTCATAGGATTAGAGTTCCTCTGATCAAGCTCCTGCCAAATTGTCTTCAAATTTGCATAAAAAGTTGCAACAGGCTGTCCACTCTGAGTTATTTTGAAAGCTTTGACATGCAATTCATGAACACGAGCAAAATCACTCCCATCGTAATATGTAGCAGCAACAGAATCCCAAATTGCTTTGGGAGAATCATAGTTAGCAAATAATCTCATCACCTCCGGAGTCATAGCTTTGAGAAGAATTCCCATCACATTATTATTTGCCGTATCCCATTCATCAGCTTTTTGACCTGCAATAGGTCTTGCTGCACTACCGGTAACATAACTCTACTTTCCAATCCCCTGAATATGAATCTTCATAAGTCTCTGCCATAACTGATAATTGGTACCATCAAGTTTGACGCCAAAACTTGAGTTATCTGTGACATTCTGAACAATGACGACCTCACGGGCCACATAACTTGTCTCTCTAGACTCACTTTTCCCATCGGTGATCTTCAAGTCTACCATCTCTTTCTTCCGTAAAAGCTAAATTAAGTGGTGACAATTGGAGCAACAAAGGGCACTGACCAATGAAAGCTTCAAAGAAACAAATATTCAAAAAAACAAACTGTTGGCTTTATTGAAGATTATCTTCTCCAAGAAACCACAAGGTGTCCAGCAACAATCAATACAATAAGGTGTGGTCAACAACAATCAAGGCCAAATAGGGGGACCACCAATCAACAACCACGAACTAGATGGACAGATTAATTCCCAAAAGAACAAGCACCACCACTCTCAAACCAATCGAACCAAAAGAACCCGCAAACAAAACAAAGGGAAAGCAAACAATTTTCTCACAGCGGAAACCGAATAGCACAACCGAGTCCGAATAGATCTCGGCTCTGATACCAAGTCAAAAGGAACCAAGAAGCAAAGGAGTTTTAGGGTTTTTTAATATGTGTATTTAACTCTTCTCCAATAATGGAGTATATATACAAAATACAATGTGTTCGTGTCCTATTAGGAAACAAAATAGAAGAGAATATTCCTAATAATACACAAGATATACAACCCTAATAATACACGGTATGACTCATGCCAACACAGTTATCCTCATGTTGAATAGCTACTCTCTCAGTCTCCCAGTACCCTTAAAACCAACATTTTTAATGTATAGTAGCGTCGGACCTAGGAGAAACTTTGTCTCTTGCGAAGTAACCGTAAATGATGATGCTTCATTAATCACTGAAGTAAATCCTCGCTAGAGCTTGAAGATTGATCGATATAACAGCACTTTTTCGATCATAATGAAATTTAATTAGCATCCATCCGTTTGAGTCACTTTGGTACTGAAAAGGGCAATTCATTCATTTATTGTGTACATACGTGCTTAAATAGACCTTTGGTATGGACATTAATAAAAAAAGAGAGCAAAGTCGACTGCTATTCTGTTGCTTTAAATTGGTTTTGCAGTCATGGGTTCGAGTCACCATAGGGGTAGGAGTGGAATCATTTGATCATCTTTTAAACAAAGACAAAAAAAAAAGGTTTTGTAGTGGCTGTCATTTGTTTATTAACTTTTTTGGTACCACTTTAACTAGTTCAGTTTGATGCGATTTGGCTCCTCCTTTTGTTATTTCGAATTATAATAGTGACGGTTTAGTTATTTTGAATTAACATTTTTTCCCGATAAGAGGGATTCGAAGAAAACTGGGCCAAGATTCGTGGCCTAAGCATATATTTTCGACAAGTTCGAAATATATTATTTAGAGGCTAAATAAAGCCTACTTGGAGATCAAGCAATCTTGAGGCAAATCTGAATATTCATTGATTTACTATTTAATTATCAAATATTTGATAATTAATGGTGAAGATGGCAACTACATATATGATCGAGATTGCGCGAGCCATGCGATGTAATTATCATGGCCCCACATATATCTCTATCAAGGTCGCGAACGCGAGCAGATTGGGTTGATCAATTAAGGAAGGATACAATTATCCTTCACTAGCCTTCACAATCAAGAATTATGGCTGCCCATGCAATTAATGGCGTGCACGTATAGTATATACTATCATGCAATCATGCTTGATGATGGAATATATATGTATATGATGTATGTATAATTACCCATGCATGGTTCAATTAAGGAAGGAGTACCAAGGTGGGTCAACAGCCCATGCACTACCAATATTTAAGTCAACCCAAAGCCATAGTGGACGTGCAATATATGGGAGCATGTGAACATCCTTGATTGTAAGTAAAAAGGAATATATATATATATATATATATATATATATATATATAATTGTTCATGCATGGCAGAAGATCAATTATGAAAATTATCATCCTTAATTGCATGGAGATACGAGTGCTCGCGAAGATATATATGAACATATATACGTGCATATCCTACCGCATCAAAGAGGAAGAGTACGTCCAGGATTTCAAGAGGCAATTAATTTTTGCCTATATTCTAGCGGCGACAGAGGATAATTATTATGTTATCAAAACTATTAAGAGTTTTGATTTGATTCAAAAGCCAATAACTGTGGCCTAAAATATAGTATTTCATTCCTATTTGGAAAGTGAACCTACAAGCAGCCTATATATAGAGGCTAAAGCGATACAAAAAAGATACAACTCTTCAATCAACTAATCATACAAATTATCAAAGCCTATCTGGAGCAAACCTACACGCAACCTAGCGAAGGAAGGGTAACGCCCTCGCAACCCAGCGAAGCTAAAGATACGCTTTAGCAAACCCGTGCTTTCTCCAAACTTCCCAGTGATTGCTTTGCTCAATCTACAACGTTGAGTATCGATTCGGTGACGCGAAGAGATCACAACCAAAACCCTTACCAGTAAGGCAAGAAGTCATTTTCAGGAAGGCAGAGAAAAGAACCTTGTGACGAGGTTGGTGCTCTCCTCGTCCACATCGTTTGATCAAGAACTCAGGTCAAGGGATTCTTCGACAACTGCACCCCACGGTGCTCTCACGCCTGTGCACACGCTCAAAAGAGACAGTTTACACCCATACTAGTTTTGGAGCCAAACAGAAGAACATTCGTTTCCTTGGCTTTTTTTGTTTTTTGACAAGCATTAGCCTTTTCTTTTAGAAGTTTCCTACTTTCCTTCATTTACGAGGTTATGGACCAAGATTATGCATTAGCACAGAAACCATGAACTTATGTCAAAGAAAAGGAAGAACATATAAAAGAAAGTCATCGTTCCACAAAAACACTACAATTTCAATTCATGGATTATTCTTCGTTTTCTTTTCTTCCCAAAGATCAAATCTTGAAAAAGACCTCACTATTCGTCTGTTCGTAGTCCCGTGAATCCCGTCTCCATCAACATTTTGGAACAAAGATTACTTGTTTTATGAGATTAATCTTGATCGATTTGGCTAGTTGGACAGACCGAGTAACATGTTTAGAGCTTGATTCATATTTAGAGCTTCATAGTTTTCCTTCATCGCTTTAACAACGCAATCCCACCATGACAATGGTTTCCTCAGCAACTCTATTCTTCTGTTCTCATATTTTGTTACTCGCGGTCACTCAATCCCTTCCTCAGCCATCATTTTCAGCCTATTCATGTTCCAATGGAAAAGGTCACTACACCGCTAATAGTACCTACCAAACAAATTTAGACACCCTTCTCTCCACAATAGTCTCCACCAACGGCAATGGCTATGGCTTTTACAATTCCTCCTATGCCGAAAACTCATCCAACCAAGTTTATGCAGCTGGACTTTGTAGAGGAGATCTCCTGGAGGCAGGGGCGGAGCCACATATAGGCCAGCTTGGGCACTTGCCTAGACTGAGTTTTTCTTGTTTACCTTGATTTATATATGTTGGCTGAAGGAAGCTACCTAAAACATAGCAGAAAAAGGCAAAACCAGATGAATCTTACCTTAGCTAGACTGGGTTTTTCTTGTTTGCCTTGAATCTTGCCTTACCTAAGAAATTTTTCTGGATCCGCCACTGCCTGGAGGATGCTTGTCGTAGCTGCCTCAATGACTCGAGCCACAAGCTCACAGAGCATTGTCCTAACCAAAAAGAAGCTCTTGGGTTTTATGACACTTGCATGTTACGCTACTCAAACCGATCCCTCTATGGCCTCATGGAGGATTCCCCTCTTTTCTATATCGTGAGTCCAAGAAATGTAGCATCATCGGAAGTGGAAGGGTTCTTTGAAGAGCTTTGGAAGCTAATCCAAAGATTGAGTAGTGAAGCTACAGCAGGTGGTTCACTTCGTAAGTTCGCAGTAAACAACACAACTACTTCAGATTTAAAGACAATATTTGCACAAGCGCAGTGCACGCCAGATTTGTCCAAGCAAGATTGCACTGATTGCTTGGTTGGTGCTTATGAAGACATCACAACCTACAGTTACGGGAAGGATAGGGCCAGAATTCTTAAACCAAGTTGTAACATTAGGTATGAGCCTGCTAGCTTCCTCGACCCTGCAAATGTGGCACCACTTCCATCATTGCCACCAATATCTCCGCCTTCACCATCAACCAATACTACAAATTCAGAAGGTACATAAGTATATATGTTGCATTTATGTGTCTGTGTGATGATTTTTCCAAATTTGTTGTTCGTCTTTCGTTCATTTTTTGCTAGAGTGATGTTTAAGGCATCTAAAAAATAAACAATTCTATCAGAGTACTTGGTGCAGAACGTGATTAGCTTCATATTATGAATCTCATTAAATGGCTAGATCCATCTATATTATGTGATTTAAAATTTTTAATATATAGTACCACACTACCTGCATAACTTTTCAGTTCTGAAACTTTAGTGGATGATAACAAGCAATGTTTTCAAAGGCGATGCCGAGGCGAGCCCGGGCTCGCTCCGGTGTGAGGCAACTGGAAATTACCTAGCCTGTCACCAGAGCGCAAGGAAGAGATGAAGTCGTGGGTTATCTTTTGTTTTTTTTGTTTTTTTTTTTAGTCAAAACGAGGCCGTTTTGAATTAATTGTTTTAGCTTATGCGGCGCCGTTTCTTTCAACGTCCTTTCTATTTAATTACTTCTTTTTCTTTCTATTCAATAATCATTCTCTATGTAAGCCAAAGGCTATAGTCATTAAAGAATGAGAGTCGAGAGCTTCCTCTCTCGAAAACCTAGTGCAGCCTCCTTTGGGCTGCTTGCAGGGAGGCCCCATTCACCTCCATCAGATCTCTCAGATTCTTGGTTTTCGACATTGCGGGCTCGTTGGTTGGCAGTGCTATGTCTCGAGTTAGGGCTGCTACCACAGCATGGTAGATCTGGGTTCGAGATCGGGCAGCGCCTACCTTCTTACAGTGATTGGAGGAGCTTCAATGGCAGTACTGGGCAGCTTGCGGTGGTGCAAAGCTATGTTCGGGCCTCGTTTTGGTGGATGGGATTGCTAGTGGCGCCGGTGATATGGCCAGCGTTGGTATTGACACCGACGTCGATGGCTTGGCTGCTCGGATCCTTAATCCAGGGAGACTGCTGCCGTGCTCTCTGGTGGCTACGTTGGGTGGAGACGAAGCTGGGGCCGGCTGAAAGACAACGGCCATATCTGGGTGCCCGGCGGTGGGTGCCCAAATCAGATTGGGTCTTCAAGAGGTTGGGCTGGTGTGGGGTCCACTTCACTACTCTGTTGGGACCCTGGAGATTTTGTGCATGATGTTTGGTTTGATTACACTTTTTAGTGTTTCTCGATCTAGTATCTTGGTACCTAGCATTTGATGCCAATCTATTGCTATGTAAGTTTAGTTTCTCTGATTGTACACCAAATGAGGTCTTAGGCAATTAGGGTTACTCTAGTAAGGATTTAGGTAGTTGTTTGGATTTGTCCCCTGATGGCTAGGTCAAAAGTTGTGCTTATTTGTCAACAGTGAGGGTTACCTGTCATGTGTTTGGTAGCTTAGACCATCTAGTACTTTTGGTATGAGACAACATATGATGTACGTGCCTTCTGGCCATGGATGAATTAATGAAATTATCCCTTTCTCTCAAAAAAAAAATCATTCTCTATGTAGTATTGGGTCAATAGGTTGAACATGGGCTCAGACCTTTCGACGCTTGAACTTCCGTCTCTTTACTATATTTAATAACCAATATAGACGTCTTTATACAAATAGAACTGTAGTCTTTGTTTTGTATGAAATGAAGGGTACTCTGTGATGCCATTTGTTACTAAGCTGCAAGATGTTATAGTACCATGGGCTCGGCCAAGCTTATTGCCACTAGTACCATGATGATAGTTGAAGATACCTCTTCAATAATTGGAGAAATATCACCAATGGTCACTGAGTTATGACTTATTCGACACTTAACTCACTGTATTTTCAACAATATCACTTAACTCACTTAGTTTTATATCCGTCTTTCATTTAACTCACTGCCGTTAATTCTACCGTTAGAAGCCGTTAAAATTGAGGGTATATTTGTCAAAACACTTAAAAATTATTTTTAACTTAAAAAAACTACATTTATTAGACTTTTTTTCAATTTTTTTAACTTTCTGAAATTTCTAATAAAAAATAATTTTTTTAACTTAAATATAATTTGAAAAAAAAAATTGTCTTTTAAAAAAAAAAAGTTAGAAATGCATTTTTTTAGTGTTTAGACAAATATACCCTCAATTTATATTTTTTAGACTTTTTTCAATTTTTTAAATTTCTGAGATTTCTAATAAAAAATAATTTTTTTAACTTAAATATAATTTGAAAAAAAAAATTGTCTTTTTTTAAAAGTTAGAAATTCATTTTTTTAGTGTTTAGACAAATATACCCTCAATTTTAATAGCTTTTAACGGCAGAATTAACGACAGTGAGTTAAGTGAAAGACGGATGTAAAACTGAGTGAGTTAAGTGATATTGTTGAAAATACAGTGAGTTAAGTGTCGAATAAATCATAACTCAGTGACCATTAGTGATGTTTTCCCTATTTGGAAATATATTATTTCTGTGGACTTCTTTCTTTGTTTTAACTTAAATATTTTCATATATTATATAAATATGTAATGTATTATTATAATATATAAGGGAAAGGTGATCGCCTTAAGGTCTTGAGGCACTCGCCTCGCGAGGCACTCACAAGACGACTTCGCCTTTGAACACATTGATAACAAGTAACAAGTCATTATTTAATTTTATAGTCATGGTAATCTATCTGTGTATATAACCGGCACGATGCTTAATTACAAAAGAATAAGAATTCTAATTTTTGCAGAACCGAAGAAGAGTAATAAATTGCGGACTGTAATCCTTGTGGTTGTGCCAATCACTACGTCTCTGGTACCAACTGTATGCATCTGCATTTATTTAAGAGCGAGGAAGACAGAAAAAAAAACTTGATCAAAGCAAGCTTCCAGGTACTGGTCAAACAAAATGAACTCCTCTGACATTTTTTTTCTAGCTACTTGATTTGGGGAGGCCTATTACTGCATGTACTAAGCACTTGGATTTAATTATGTTACAACTCCTTAATTTTGGAAACTAATCAAACTTGTTGTATTAATTGCTCCTTAGGCGCCGAAGATGCAGATGAAAGTAGAAGTGCAGAATCCTTGCAATTTGACTTTGGCACCATCAGAGTTGTTACAGATGATTTTTCTGAAGCATATAAACTCGGACATGGAGGTTTTGGTTCTGTATACAGGGTATGGATACATCATCATATTTAAATGATCATTCATATTAATTATGTGCCAACTTAACTATAAATTAACTATCCTATGTTTTCCTTGAATGTAAATCCTTTGTACAAAAACTTTCTCAGGGTAAGCTTCCCAATGGGGAAGAGATAGCAGTGAAAAGGCTCTCTATGGATTCTGGACAAGGAGATTTAGAATTCAAAAATGAGGTCTTACTAGTGGCTAGGCTTCCACACAGAAATTTAGTTAGACTTCTCGGTTTCTGCTTGGAAGGAAATGAAAGGCTTCTTGTCTATGAGTATCTCCCTAACGCAAGTCTTGATAACATCATTTTTGGTATGACCGACTTCTGCATTTTCTTCAACTTCAAAAATCTACTATAGAATTTTCATTTGTGTGACACATGCAACAAATACTATAACAGATCAAATCGTTTTTCTTGTCTGATATACATGTAGATCCAATCAAGCGCGACCAACTGGATTGGGATAAACGTTATAAAATCATAGAAGACATTGCTCGAGGGCTACTTTACCTTCATGTTGATTCTCTCCTTAGGATTATTCATCGTGATCTCAAAGCTAGTAACATCTTAATAGATGCAGAAATGAACCCTAAAATTTCAGATTTTGGCATGGCAAGGTTGTTTGTGCATGATGAAACACAAGGCAATACTAATCGTATTGTGGGAACCTAGTAAGTACTTGACAATGTTAAAACCATATACATGCTCACAACACATGCACACAATCATAAAAGGGATCAAGGCTTACCTTCAGCAATCACTGGCATGGATTCCATCTTATGCAACTGCAAACACGAACACTGAATATGGCCTTCTGTTACTTACCAACTTGCTTCTCAATGGACAAAACAATATGCAAAACGTCGGTAGTAATCAGGGACCAATTCATCTGCATATATAGGAGACTTAACCCTCAAGAAGCTTCCCATTAAAGTTATCCATATCGGTTTAGGTTTCCTAGTTAGATTCCTAATGTATCACAATCTCGTAGCCTTTCTTGTAGACGAAGCAATGGATTACTATCCTTAATGAATTGATACACTGCTTCATTAAGTTACTAGTATTGATTTACAGTTTGTATCCATGTTGAACTAGGTTTGACATTTAGCTAATCATCAATTACTTTATGATGATATGTGTTAAGTCCATATTTGATCTAACAATCTCCCCCTTGGACTCACACATATCATACTCGATGATTTGCACCAGAGAACATCAAAACCTACTTAACTTACTGAAGTGCGCGCCAGATGACAAACTCAAATCGAAAATCCATTCCAACATGGTCAGATCACAGTTACTTATGCAGAGCAAGAAACAGTATACATTTTAACAAAAATGCAGAGTTTCAAAACCTCAAACATAAGCTCCTGCAATCCACATATGTCAAACCAGAAGTGATACAATATATGTTAATATGTATCAACAAGTAAACATATATTAGGTCCTACTGTACGTTTCTAAAACCAGAAACTCAAGCAATTTTTCTGAACACTGATGGCTTAAAACATTGCTTGAACCTTAGCATCATGCTGTACATGATTTAAGCCATCTGATAGCAAGTATGACATTCAAAACAAGATGATAATTTCCAAAATAAAACAATAAAGCTGCAGCAAAATCATATTTGGAAATACCTCGAAATTTTATTGATAGTAATAAATTGCCATTACAAATAAGTTGTGATAAACAAAAGTCAAAAATATCACAACTGAAAATACAAGAACTCAAGAATCTTAAAATTTTAAATTGCTCCAACTGGACTAACTCTCTACTGAACCTAAGCATCTAGATTAGCTAAAGCTCCAATGCTTGTTGTATGCTTCTGGAATGCTGCTACTGACAAGGCCTTGGTGAAAGGATCTGCTAGCTGTGAATTTGTGTCAATACTCAAAACAGCTATTTCACCATGCTTTACTCTTTCTCTAACACTGTAATACTTTCGATCAATGTGTTTAGAATTATTTGACCTTTTACTGTTCTTTCTAAAGAAAACTGCAGCCTCATTGTCACAATAAATCACAAGTGTTCCAGCCACAATGTGACTCAATACTTTGGTCTGCATGAGAAAATTCCTAATCCAAAGTCCTTCACACACAGTTTCATATACTGCAATAAATTCAGCTTGCATAGTAGAAGTTGAAACAAGTGTTTGTTTCATGGTTTTCCAAGCAATAGCACCTCCTGCAAGCATGAACACATATCCACAAGTCGACTTCTTGGAGTCTGGATAATTCCCTGCAAAATCCGAGTCTGAGAATCCAATGAGTTTCAGATCCTCCACTGGCCTATAAACTAGCATGTGAGTTTTAGTTCTCTGCAGGTATCTCAACACTTTCTTCCCAGCTACCCAATGCTCATGGCCTGGATTAGACTGGAATCTTGACAAAATCCCTACTGCAAAAGACAAGTCTGGCCTAGTGCAGACTTGTGCATACATGAGACTTCCTACAAGTCTGGCATAAGGGTTTGACTCCATATTTTCCTTTTCAACATCACTATTGGGACTTTGCTTCTTAGTTAGCTTATCTCCTTTGGACATGGGAACTTCTCCAGCTGCACACTTCTCCATACCAAATCTCTTTAAAATTTTGGTAACATAATTCTGTTGAGACAAACTAAGTAGTCTCTGTGCCCTATCTCTTTTAATCTCAATACCTAGTACATAGGATGCTTCTCCTAAGTCTTTCATGTCAAAATTCATTGACAGAAAACTCTTGGTATCTTTAAGCAATTTAATGTTACTGCTAGCCAAAAGTATATCATCCACATAGAGTACCAGAAAAATAAAATTGTTCCGAACTTTCTTCAAATAAACACACTCATCAACAAGATTTTCTGTAAATCCAAAAGTAGAAATCACAGAATCAAATTTCTTGTACCACTGTCTAGAAGCTTGTTTTAGGCCATAAATTGATTTTCTTAACTTACACACTAAGTTTTCACTTCTAGCTTGTACAAACCCTTCTGGCTGCCTCATATAAATCACTTCATCTAGTTCACCATTCAAGAAAGCTGTTTTAACATCCATCTGGTGCAACTCCATATCAAAATGAGCCACTAAAGCCATGATTATCCTAAACGAGTCTTTTGTAGAAACTGGAGAAAAAGTCTCAGTAAAGTCAATGCCCTCATTCTGTGTGAAACCCTTGGCAACTGGTCTTGCTTTATGTCTCTCTACATTGTCATTTGCATCTCTTTTGGTTTTGAAAACCCATTTACAACCTATAGGCTTCTGTTTGGGGTCAGGTTCAACTAATTCCCAAACTGCATTTTGGCTAATGGAATCAATTTTTGCTTCCATTGCTAGCTGCTACTAATGTGATTCACTACTCCCAATGGCCTGATTAAATGTAGTTGGTTTTCTTGCTCTATGTGATCTTCTAGGCTAAGCCACTGGAGGATTTTGAGGTTCAGTTACTTGATCAGTTACGTGGCCAGTTACTTGACAAGGTACAGTTACTTGGTCAGTTACATGATCAGTTACTTGGTCAGTGACATGGTCAGTGACTTGACCAGGTACAGTTACTTGGTCAGTGACATGGTCAGTGACTTGACCAGGTACAGTTACTTGGTCAGTAACATGGTCAGTTACTTGGCCAGTTACATGGTCAGTTACATGACCAGTGACATGATCAGTTACATCTTGTTCTAAAGGCAATGCTACACTTATATTCTCATTTGACACAATTTCCTCAAAATCTGAGGTTAAATCCTCAAGGTTTGTATTGTGAACTTTTTCACTTAGAAACTTTACTTGATGTGTTTCAAAAATTCTAGGTGAATGATGAGCAGAATATAATTTATAGCCTTTAGATTTATCTAGATAACCTATAAAAAAGCAACTAACAGTTTTGGGGTCAAGTTTGTTCAAGCTTGGATTATAAATCCTAGCTTCTGCATGACATCCCCAAACCTGGCAGTGATGAAGACTAGGTTTCCTGCCACACCAAAGCTCAAAAGCAGTATTTTCTATGGCTTTGCTAGGTGTCCTGTTGCAAATATAATTTGCAGTTTTTAAAGCCTCACCCCACAGAAATTTAGGCAAACCAGTTGTACACATCATGCATCTAACCATGTTCAAAAGAGTCCTATTCTTTCTCTCTGCAACACCATTCTGTTGTGGATTATAGGGTGTTGCGTATTAAGCTTTAATTCCATTGTCTTGCAAAAAAAGGCAAATGGACCCTTTTGTTGGCCGGATTCAGTGTACTTTCCATAGAACTCTCCCCCTCTATCTGACCTCACTGTTTTGATTTTCTTTTCTAGTTGATTTTCTACCTCAGACTTAAAGATTTGAAAGGCTTTCAATGCTTGTGCCTTTTCTGAAAGTAGATAAATATAACTGTATCTAGAAAAGTCATCAATGAATGTGATAAAATACACATTTCCACATATAGTTTGATGCCTAAATGGTCCACATATATCAGTGTGTATGAGTTCTAATAAATTTTGGCTTCTATATGCAATCTTCTTTCTAGTATTAGTTATTTTTCCCTTAAAGCATTCAACACAGTCTGTTAGATCAGAAAAATCAAGTTCATTTAGGATGTTGTTTTTCACCAAAATTTTCAGTCTCTCTTTTGAAACATGGCCGAGTCTTCTATGCCATAAAAATGCAGACTTTTCATTTAGTTTGGTTCTTTTAACACCTGTTAAAGTGCTAGTACTGTTTGTGTTATTTTCAACAAGTAAAATTTCTTGTTGAGCCATTGAACAATTTAACTGTAAATAATCATTCATAATAACACTAGAGCCAATTTGAACAGAATTTTTAGAAATAAGAATTCCATTACTATCCATAACAAGTCTACAACCAGATTTTATTTAAAGAGAAACTGAAACCAAATTCCTTCTCATGGAAGGTACATAAAAAACATTGTCCAAAACTAACAATCTTCCTAATCCTAAATCGAGCTTTAAGGTTCCAATAGCCTTGACTGCTACTCTCATGCCATTGCCTACACACAGGTTCACTTCATCACTTTTTGGGATTCTCCTCCTTATGAATCCCTGCAAAGAATTAGTAATATGAATAGGTGAGCCTGAATCTATCCACCAAGACTGTGGTTCAACATTTATAAGATTAATTTCTAAAGAAAAAACTGTATTAGAAAAAATCTTACCCTTTTTGGCTAACCAATTTTTATAGCCAGTGCAGTCCTTTTTCATGTGTCCTACTCTTTTGTAAAAGTAGCACTTGAACCTAAATGGCCTGTTTTCCTTGGCCACTGCAGCTATTGAACTCTTAGTTATGGCTTTGATAGGCTTGAGCTTATTCTGGGGCTTTTTCCTTTTAGGCTTCTCAATGAGGTTAATGGTTGTAGCAGGTTCCTTTTCTTCCTTGATCCTAGATTCTTCATCCACACATATGGATATAAGTTCATCTAGAGTCCAGTTTCCCTTTTGAGAGTTGTAACTGGTCCTAAGATGACTAAAACTGTTAGGCAAGGAATGTAGTGCATAATGCACTATCTGCTCATCCCTAAACCCCATCAAGAGCTCCCTGAGTCTGCCATTTATACTGATCATCTTCATAATATGCTCTCTAACTCCCCTTGAATCCATGTACTTCAAATCATGAAACTCCTTGGTTAGTCTAGATGCTTCTCCTTTTTCACTTTCTTTAAACTTAGCACCTATGAGTTCCAGAAAATCTGATGCTAGCTCAGGCTCTTCTATACTTCCCCTGACAGTCTTGGACATAGAGGTACGAATGAGGTTCTTAGCCATTCTATTGGATCTATGCCGCTTCTTGTAAAGGTCAATTTCTTTCTTGGTGCTCTTTTCATTCAACTATTCAGGCTTATCCTCAGTAAAGCAATAGTCTATATTCTCATGCATTCCCATATAGTTCTCTATAGAATCTAGCCAAGCTCTATAGTTTGTTCCAGTTAACATCAAGACACTGTTCAAGTTCATGTAGGAGTTACCTAAAGAGCAAAACAAAAATCATGTGAGTTCTCAATTTGAAAAGAAATTAACTTTAAGTTTTCTGTGTTTTATTTAGCTTTAAGCAACCAAAATAAGAACATACAGAAAAGCTAAACAAACCATACTTGCATTCATGTCAGTCCATAACAAAAACAATGTTAAGCAAAACTTTTGAGCAGAAGCATAACATCCTGGAGTTCTTTGTCAATATGCCATGTTCAATGAAAACAAGTTATCCAAAGAAATTTATCCACATCTTTAGACAGAAGAAAAATTTCTAAGTATCCATATTTATTTTCATCAAGCATGCATACTGCTGTTTTGTATTCTAAAACCATACTTGACCACTTCTTTGGAAGATAAAATTGAAGCATAGTTTTAAAACACAAAACACAATTTCAGTTTTGTTACACGATCAGGTACTTGATTAGTTACCTGACCAGTTACATGGTCAGTGACCTGATCATTGTCCTCTGCCAACATTAATGAAGAATGCTTTGTGCATCATAATCACTTATGCCAACAGAAAACCACAATACTCATGAGCTTTTAACTTTATATTCTACCCAAATTCATCCTTGTAAGAAAATTAAGCTCTCGTATCTCTCAATTTTAATAATGTGTAAACAAATTCTGGGAGATTTTCGTTCTTCAGGCAATTTTACACAATCACAGATACAATACCATATCATCAATCAATTCAACATGCATATTCAAGCATCCAAGAAACCACAGAACAATCAAGAAATTGTAAATTTCATCCGGTCACCATCTACTCTAACCTAACGCACGCCGGGAATGCAACTAGGGTTCTTGAGCACAATCAAAAACTCAATTATCATGCTATGAATCGAAATCAATTTCACAGAAAAACCTGTTTTTGCTTTTTCCACAATTTGCTGCTAAAAATCATAGCACAAGCGTGAATTTGATAATTAACCAGATGCAGCAATCGACTTAAGTAACTTACCTTGATCAGGTACCTGACCAGTTACTTGGTCAGTTACTTGACCCGTTAAGCAAACCCCCCCCCCCCCCCCCCCCCCTTTTTTTGTGTGTTTGTTTTGCAAAACTCTAAAACGATTTTGATATTTGTGAGCCTATGCTCTGATACCAATTGTTAAAACCATATACATGCTCACAACACATGCATACAATCATAAAAGGGATCAAGGCTTACCTTCAGCAATCACTGGCATGGATTCCATCTTATGCAGCTGCAAACACGAACACTGAATATGGCCTTCTGTTACTTACCAACTTGCTTCTCAATGGACAGAACAATATACAAAACGTCGGTAGTAATCAGGGACCAATTCATCTGCATATATAGGAGACTTAACCCTCAAGAAGCTTCCCATTAAAGCTATCCATATCGGTTTAGGTTTCCTAGTTAGTTTCCTAATGTATCACAATCTCGTAGCCTTTCTTGTAGACTAAGCAATGGATTACTATCCTTAATGAATTGATACACTGCTTCATTAAGTTACTAGTATTGATTTACAGTTTGTATCCATGTTAAACTAGGTTTGACATTTAGCTAATCATCAATTACTTTATGATGATATGTGTTAAGTCCATATTTGATCTAACAGACAATGCTACAGAGCTTATAATATCAATAATTTTGTTCATTTTGATCCATTTTAGTGCAGAGCTTACCTAGCTTCTTCTTGTTCAAATATAGCGGATATATGCCTCCCAAATATGTGAAGCATGGACATTTTTCTGTTAAGTCTGATGTCTATAGTTTTGGCGTGTTGATTTTGGAGATAATAAGTGGACAGAAAAATAGTTGCTTCCATCATGGAGAGAATATGGAGACTCTTCCAAGCTATGTAAGTAAAAGGAAACATGTATAGTTTTGGTGATGAAAAAGAAAATTTAGTCTCTGACTTTATATACAATGCACAAATCAATGCAGGCATGGAAAAGCTGGAGGGAAGGGAAATGTTCAAATGTGATAGATCCCAGATTGAAGAAAGGTTCAAGGGCTGAAATAATGAGATGCATACACATTGGACTGTTATGTGTGCAAGAAAGTCTAGCTGATAGACCAACCATGGCTTTAGTTATCCTCATGTTCAATAGCTACTCTCTCAGTCTCCCAGTACCCTCAAAACCAGCATTTTTAATGTATAGTAGCGTCAGATCCAGGACAAACTTTGTCTCTGTCGAAGTAACCGAAAATGATGATGCTTCATTAATCACTGAAGTAAATCCTCGCTAGAGCTTGAAGATTGATCGATATAACAATACTTTTTCGATCATATTGTAATTTAATTAGCATCCATCTGTTTGATTCACTTTGGTACTAAACAGTGCGATCCATTCATTTATTGTCTAGATGATCATATTGTAATTTAATTAGCATCCATCCGTTTGATTCACTTTGGTACTAAACAGTGCGATTCATTCATTTATTGTCTAGATACGTGCTGAATAGGCCTTTGGTATAGACATTAATCAAAGAAGAGTACATGCAAAGTCGGCTGCTATTCTGTTGCATCAAATTGGTTTTGAAGTGGCTCTCATTTGTTTATTAACTTCTCTGGTACCATTTTAACTAATTCAGTTTGATGGGATTTGCCTCCTCCTTTGTTATTTCAAAGTGTAATAGTGACGGTTTAGTTTTTCCTCAATTTTCATCACCAAAAAAAAAAAACGTTTTTCCTCAATTTCATTTTCTTTAGCTAGTTGTATGTTGTGCTTTTATTATGAAGCTTTTGGCTTCATCTCCCTCTTTTTTGGTACCACTTTAACTAGTAAAGTTTGATGGGATTTGGCTCCTCCTTTTGTTATTTTGAATTATAATAGTGACGGTTTAGTTCTTGCTCAATTTCATTTTTTTTAGCTAGTTGTATGTTGTGCATCTATTATGAAGGTTTTGGCTTCGTCTCCCCCTTTCAGTTTCAAAAAGTAGCTCTTATAAACAGCACAGTATGTGTTCATGTGTATATTTTACAATTCGATTTAATTACAAATCAAAATTTGGCTTCGTTTCCTTAGTTTTTTTTTTTTTTTTTTTTGACAAGCCTTAGCTTTTTCTTTTAGAAGTTTCCTACTTTCCTTTATTTACACAGAGTTATGGACCAAGATTATGCATTAGCGCGAAAACCACGAACTTATGGCAAAGAAAAGGAAGAACGTAGTCATCGTTCCACAAAAACACTACCACTTCAATCCATGGATTATTCTTCGTTTTCTTTTCTTCCCAAAGATTAAGTCTTGAAAAAGACCTCACTATTCGTCTGTTCGTAGTCCCGTGACTCCTGTCTCCATCAACATTTTGGAACAAAGTTTACTTGTTCTATGAGGTTAATCTTGATCGATTTGGCTAGCTGGACAGACCGAGTAACATGTTCGGTACTTGACAGTTGCTCGCCTATTTTTATGTCCAATACTCCAATAATGTCATCTTACCCATTCATTTCTTGCACTTACGCAGAAAAAATCCAAAAAAGGTATGGTATTGTTTCATCTCTAAACAGTACATACAATAATGTTTGCAAATTTTAATGTTGACTGCTGCTCTGTATTCGCAATCCCGAGAGAGAACAGTCCTTATTCCAAATTTTGTTCAGTCTAGCAGCGTTGTAGGGTTTGTTTTTGTTGACCAACAATAAGTAGGGCAAATAATCAAGCTGATATGTGAATTACTTTTCATATATATATATATAAGGGAAATGATGGAAAATGTCATATTAGAGTGTGAAATGATGAAAATGTCACCTAGTTTCCCACTTGATAATAAGGTCCATAATGAATTGTTAATAATATTAATTTAGTCCTTATAAATAATAATTTGATGTTAAAAAAGGTCAGTTTTTAATTTTTCTGATTCCAATTATGCCCTTAAAGCCAACTCTCGCTCAACCTTCTTCTTCTTGAGACACAGACCTCGAGAGAGTGTGAATGGAGAAGAACGACGCGTCTTTGGAATCGATGTACGAGTTCTTGAAGCGGTGACGACTCGCCGATAATCGGATCCCTCCAGATCGTTCAGGTCGATCGGGTGTCGTACGACGCCTCTTTGTCTCTTGACGTACTTGTCGAGATAGGAGAACGCGACGTTGAAATTGAACGCCGCTTTGTGCTCGGCGAACCCGAGGCCGATGAAGGCGTGCTTGCTGGTGCCATCCTCATTCTTGAGGACGAAGTAGCATGACGAGTCGAGCACAGTCTTGACAGAGGTCACTGGAGTTTGGATCCTCCAGTCGGATCTCACACTGGTCCCTGCACAACCTTCTCCCCTCTCAGCGAGCTTCTCGTCGCTACTGGAAGCGTCACTGACTTTGATGGGTGCCGCTCGGTGAGTTTATCTTCCCCGGTTATTTTGATTCGTTTGCTTAGTTTCTTCGAATTGTTAGCTTAGTTTCTACAATAAGCTTATTGCATTAGAACTGTGGGGCTTAGTTTTGTTAAAGTTAATAGGTTTTTGGTGAAATTTAGGTAGGCAATTGTTAATTTTTGATGAACTGTACTCTATGAGCTATTGAATTGTAGGCTTTATGATGTCAGAGTTGTTTAGTACTTACAATTAGGCATGGTTGAGATGACACTGCTTCTGAAATTAGTATTTTTGATTGTGATGTTGATTCGATGAACCGAGTTTTTTTATTGTGATTTGTGTTTTTCTTGACATTTGATAGGTTTACAGTACGTTAACCGAAAAGTTTGGGAAGCATGATTTGGTTAAAGCCAAACAGGCTGTGTGGAGTCTTGTGGCACCAGTGAGAATGGATGAGGGACAGGCACCAAAGAAGAAGCAGGAGTTGATTGATAGCCTCGTGCTAACTGAACATGATACGGCAAAGCTAGATAGGTGAAAGAGGAAGGATAAGCGCCAAAGAGAGGTAAGGTTTCTTTGTAACATATGATAGCTTAATCATATCTTACATTCGTACTGCTTAGATATGGTGTATGTTGTTGGTGAACCATCACTACACCAATTTTTCAATCAGACGACAGTTTTTCACTGTCGTCTGATTATAGACTTTGCTGTTGTCTATCTCAATGCCGTCTGATACATGGATCAGACAATACCAACAAACTGTCGTCTGATAAAGTTTACTACAATAGCGACTACTATGCTGTCTGTTGTCTGAACACCAAGAAAAACAACAGCGGCTTATATACTTACTGTTGTCTGAATGATGTGCCACACAACAGGAGCTTATATGCTTGCTGTTGTCTAAAGGCTGTGCCAGACAACATGGGCTTATATGCTTGCTGTTGTCTGAAGGCTATGCCAGACAACAGGGGCTTATATGCTTGCTGTTGTTTGAAGGCTTAATCAGACAATATATACTTGCAAATCCCATTGTCCATCCATTACTGATACTATAGATTTCTCAAAAAAACTGTTGTTTGTTGTTTTGCTGGACAATGACTTTCTCGTTCTTTTTAGTCCTTATAGTATTATAGTTAGATGGCTCATACAACAGTTTTTGTTAAAAATTTTGTGATGATCAATTATTGGACAATAGTTTTTAGCTGGATTGAACGGTATGATAGACATTCAAAATGACATCACATCCAAAACACATTCATTTATGTTAAAATCCGATACATTTATCCATATATCCAACAAAGTCATTACATCAACAGAACTAGTTTTCTAACAAAATTTAGTAAAATGTTGAAACCAACCAAGTCTTGAAGAACACACTTTATGATGACAATGAAGATGCCAGCAGAAGTTGCATCAACAACCTTTACTTTCACATCAACAACCTTTACTTTCGCTGTTGAGTGAGCTTAGTAGAGAATCCACTGGAAGCCGTCTTGTAACAGCTAATATGATATACTACCAAGATCACACTACATTAGTACATTCAAAAAATAGATTTCTATTACACCAGATGCATAACTAATTAAGCACATTCCGAACCAATTGGGACTTGAAGAGTTTATATTCCGAGTTTATGTTGTTCTTTCAAAGCTACCACCAACCTGCATATGCAGCCATTCGGCTTGCGAGCCCTGCACATACTCCCTTGGTGTGTGTGGTCCAAATAACAACGTAGCTGCATGAAATTGCTGTGCACCAGGAAAAACAAAACAAATGCATATAAAGTTCAAAATACAAGCAAACAAATTTGTGCAGTAGATAGTAAGAGACAAAAGAGACTGGAATGAATAAACAGAAGCAACTCTATAGCAGAAAACTACAAATAAAAAATGTATCCTTGCTCATTAAATATGATATAATGAAGAATCTAGCAATCAGTGTCTTGTGTTATAACCATTGACACTAATGCAATCATAGCTCAAGTTCAAAATCATTATAATTCACTTAAATACTTAAAAACCAATGAAGTCAAGAATACTTCACCATTCAGTAACATTCGTTTACTTCAAGTTGGAAAACCAACTTTAAACTAGATAAACTGAATGTCAACCATAGCTTAGCTCCTACTTCACATACTGATAAAGATAATTGAATCTCTCAAAAGAAAATCCCAAAACGTTCCCTTTGACAGGAATATTTTCAGAAGCATAATAATTCAAAAGTTAGCAGCAAAATTTAGAAACAAATGGTCCAAACTCCAAAATCTAAGTCTCGTATAGGACACAGGGTTCTGCACCATAGGCAGGTTTTGGAAGGACCAAAAAGGTGGCCTCCACTGAAATTAAAAAATGATGAAGGCAGTCAAATACAATATGTTTCGGGTTTTTGACTTTTCAAAATCTCATATCATAACATTTGGAACACAAGATCCAATATGCTTTAAAACCAAGAATAGAAGAAAATACAATTAAAAAAAACAACAAAGACACCAAAAAGTGATTATGTCCCCACAATGCAGTACTTACGAGTATCCTGGCAATGCTGAAACATTATATGGATTAATGAAATATTCTTTTCAAAATAGATAATATATATCACTCACATAAGAAGATATACGTATACGGTATACCAACAGAGAACTAGTATAACTTATTTCAAATATATGTAGACATCACATACAGGAGAGATGAAGGAGCTCCCATCGTAAATGACTTTGATGCAACCTTGTCAGAATTAATTCTTGGTGTAGGACCTCCATCCCTAGAAGTGTTGGGCAGTCTACTCTCACTCTCTACACAATCTCTATCACCTGAAAAAATTAAGGAGCTGTATAAGATGGTGATCAAATATTTAAGGGAAATTGGAGCATTTCAAAATCATTTGGCAGCACAAGAGAAGCTTATTACCATTCACAAGAGTATGAGTGGATGGTGTTGCCCGAAGAATTCCCCTTATGCTTTGAGACTTCATATGAAAACCATAAACCTCATCTTCTCGAAGAAGACAAAGAACTGATGGCCATAGTGAAGAGATTTCCTTGTTATGGGAAGTCTCTAAAACTTCACTGATAGCTCGGTTCATCTGTTCTTCAGAATACCCCATGCGTGTAAACTAAAGAAAGGAAAATGAATTGAGAAAATTTTCTGACCAAGTAAGCAAACTAATACTAATACTCTATATTAAAAGAATGAGATCAAGAAAATTGCACAAGTTAACAAAGCACAAAGCAAAAAGTTAAAAATAAAATAAAAAAAATAGAGAGAGGAAGAATGAATGTTCTAGTGGCGTTGCAGACCAAGGAGATAGCTTAATCAAATTACACTACCACATTGATTGCGACTCTGATTTAGGGATTAAAAACAGCCTTAAAACTAGAAACTCTATACTTCTCAAGATCTTCCAGTAAACAGACTACATATAACAATACAAATCAACCCAACAAGTAGGAACCCATTAGTCTAAAGCTTCTAACCAAGCAAGATTAAGAATCAGAAAACGAAAAATGAACACTGATGGCTGTGGCAATGAATAAGACTCAAAATTCAGGACAACTAGGTTCAAGGAATATAAGCTACCTGACTTGGTTCTGGGTCTCAGTCGGATGCTGCAGATTTTGGATGAGCTGAGCGACAAAACCAATCTTCAGAATCTGTTGAAAAGACCTAATTGATTCTGTTGAGAGACAAAACCACATATCAGGGGAAAAAAAAAACTAAGACTTGGTGGGTACATAGAGCCAAGTTCAATGCTTTTTTTTTTTTTTCTAATCAAATTCTAACTACAACAAAATGAACTAGGATGTTCAAATAATGCTATAATCTACTTCATTTCCTTTACCTCCTGTGTCATTTGTGATTATATTAGGCAAGCCGATATAGTTCACAATTCCACCACTCCTATATACCCAAAGCACCAAAGAACAAAACCCATATAGCCAAATTACACCATTTCTAGAACAGTCCTCATTTTCATCTAATCTCCCCATTTACTGATATACTAAAAGTATCGACAATTGCAGAAGCAGGCATATACATATTGAGCCCGGGAGTAATAAAGTAAAAAGCTTTAAACAAATCAACAAATAATAGAGACTGTTTGGGTGAGTGATAGAAAGACCAGGTTGTGGTTCTCGGCAAGCTTAGCCATGGTGGTGCTCTCTCCTCCAGGGATTATGAGTGAGGCCATGGTTTTGAGCTGCTCTGGTTTCTTTATCTCCACGCCCTTCACTCCTAGCCTTCTCAGCACTGCAACACAGAACGGAGAGTTTCAATAAATATTTACACCAGAATCCCCTCTCTCAAGTACCTGCATTGACGACATCAATTAGCCCTTCTAACCCATAATAAGGATTTGAACACAAACAACTTTAACTAAACAAAAAATCGACAAGAACACTAACCCCCAAATCGAAATTAACAGCAAACCCTAACACCCCAAATCGAGTTCTATGAAATCCCCAATCCCCAAATCCATTTTAACCAGAAAATCAATCAAACCCAAAACCAATCGATTTCAAAAACATGAAATTTCGAGGTAAGAGAAGTACCAGTTAACAAAACCAGAGCGCTTGAGCTTGTTTATCTTTTGAACTGGATAGCCTCAATTAACTTGTGTCGGATTAATGGGTTCCCAAAAGCTCTAGTCATTCTTTTGTTGTAAAAGAAATCGAACCGTCGAGGATAGAGGCTGAGAGGGAGAGGGCCCGTGCCCGAGAGAGAGAGAGAGAGATGGCGACTTCAGTTTAGGTTTTGTCATTTTGACGAGGGCTCCTTCTTCGTTTTGGTTTTGAAATCTGATAAAGAAGAGAGAGAAGGATTATCTGATAGCCAAATCAAAACTAGAACTAGGCTATCTTTTGGTGGTGGTGGTGGTGGTGGTGATGGTGGCGGTGCCAAAAGTCGATGGCCGGAAGTCGAGCTTTCCAGAGTGAAAGAGAGAAGGAGAGAGGGAGAGAGAGCGCCCCGTGCAACCCGACAGAGGAAGAAGGAGGAAAAAAGGAAAGGCTAGGGTTTTTTCCTTTATATACTACTCGATGTGAAACATAAAATTTGGTCGATGGAGGGAAGTGAAAATTGAAAATTTTGGCCAAATGTTAAAGTCAATTAACTAGGGCGGTCTATTGAACCCTAAAACTCAGACAACAGCAATTTCAGTATATTGTCTGAAAGAGAGTTGCACAATAGACAACTGAAAAACTGTTGTGTGAATCAAAACAATCAGACGACATCTTTTTCAACCATTGTATTAATGGTAATTGCACAACAGAGAAGTAATAACTGTTGTCTGATTAAAAACAATCAGACAACATCTTTTATCAACCATTGTATAAATGAACCTTGGACAACATCACATAATAACTGTTGTCTGAATTGACTCATTCAGACAACATAAAAAAAATCAACCATTGTCTAAAATGCTTTTGCACAAGAGCCAAGAAAAAACTGTTGTTGGATTCGAAAACTTAGACGACAGAATATTTCTTGCTGTCGTCTGATTATTTCAGACGACAGTTAAAATGTTTGCTGTCGTCTGATATGTGTTGTCTGATTCCGAAATTGGTGTAGTGCATATAATTTGGGAATGTTGAGTGCGGATGTAATTGGATTGAGGTTATGTCTGAGCTAGGTTGTATTCCTTTTGATGATTTACATGGTTGTAGGAGTAGTTTTGTTTTGTTTTCTAAAATGTAGCTTTTCGTTTATGCTGCAATAATATGAAATGCATTTAGCTGAAATGGAAGCGGGTAGGGCAGGATTGCCTGTTGTCACTATAAATCATGATGGTGGTGGCGGCTCAAATGTCAAGGATCTTCATCTGGAAGGCTTCAATGTTTCTGTGGGTGGACGTGTTCTAATTATGGATGGTGCAGTAACACTTGGCATTATGGTAAGTTTGCTTTTCAGTGGATTAGGATCCTCTTGATTTGGTTTTCAAATTGATAGGAATCATTTGTTAAATTGTCCAATAGGATCTGATGGTACATGTGGTTTCTAAATATAAAAAGTTGTTGACCAATATTATTGTAGCTTTAATGATGCATTTTCAATTGCATTTGACATAATAATTGCTTTGCGATTTATGCAGAACTTATTGGAAGAAATGCTACTGGAAAAACAACGTTTCTTAGGCACTTGGCTATGCATGCCATTGATAGCATTCGCCAAGTATTGCATGTGGAGCAAGAAGTGGCAGGTGGTGATACATCAGCCTTGCAATGTGTTGTTAAAACTGATATTGAAAGAACCCAGCTTTTGGAAGAAGAAGATCGTCTCCTTGCTCAACAGGTTGAATTCTTATTTACTCATGTATTTATTCTAAATTCTTGATGGATGTGATGCTTATGCTCTTCATGAACTATATAACCTGAAGAGAGAACTGGAGCTGGAGAAAGAAGCGGGAAAGAGCAATGGAGAAATTGACAAAGATGCCATTGGACTGAGGCTTTAGATGCCAACGGAGAAATTCTTGATAGATGCCTTTTTCTTACTTGTTCTGGTTTTTGTATGTATATTTGTTAAATCAGAGGAGTATAGTTGCGATTTTTGTATACAAGCCTTCTTTGATTCGCATTAATACCTATTGCTTTGTTTGTCCATTTTAATACCTCTTGTAGTTACGTTCTTCCCTCTGCTTTCTTTTACTCCAGACCATGTGCCATGTTTGTATATCCTGTACAAAATTCTAAAAATGAGAAGAACATCAGTGCCTTTGATAGTTACGTGGTCAGTGACATGGTCAGTTACTTAGTTAGTGACATGTGATTAATAGTGACTTGGCTATCAACTTGTGACTTGGCTACTAACAGTTACTTGGTTAGTGACATGGTCAGTTACTTAGTTAGTGACATGTGATTAACAGTGACTTGGCTATCAACTTGTGACTTGGCTACTGACAGTGACATGTAATGTGACATGGTCAGTTAGTTAGTCAGTTACTTAGTTAGTGACATGTGATTAACAGTGACTTTGGCAGTTACATGATCAATGACTTGGCTACTGACAGTTACTTGGTTAATGACATGGTCAGTTACTTAGTTAGTGACATGTGATTAACAGTGACTTTGGCAGTTACATGATTAGTGACTTAGTTAGTTACTTGAGGTTAATAGTTACCCAGACAGTGACTTAAAAATTCCAAAATATATAAGTGACATGCAGTGTGACTTGGGTCAATGACATGGATATAATAATGACTTGACAAGTGACATGTTATTAATAGTGACTTGGCCGGTGATTGACAGTGACATGGTCAGTTACTTAAGATTAACAGTGACTTTGGCAGTTACATGATCAGTGACTTAGTTAGTTACTTGAGGTTAATAGTTACCCAGACAATGACTTGAAAATTCCAAAATATGTAAGTGACATGAAGTGTGACTTGAATTAGTGACATGGATATAATAATGACTTGACAAGTGACATGTTATTGACAGTTGGCCAGTAACAAATCAATTACCATACTAATGAATTGTATATACAACTTTCATTACTAAACATCACACAAAGATTAGCTAGCTAGGTAAACATCAGTAACAAATCAATTACCATACTAAGTGAAATACAATAAACAAAGTCGTCTAACAAAAGTATTATCTCTCATACTAGCTACAAGAACAACATCAAAAGGACTAGTTGGACCCCAAGAAAGTTCCCATAGCAAACTTCCTCTTGTGCTGGCCATTCGCCTCTTGTGGCCTAGACGAAACCGCTTCCATGCCGCATCCACTCATTCTGATTTTCTTGTTGATCTAGCTAGCTCCTTTGCTTCTCTACTTCTCTCTGTAACTTTGCAACCCACAATGCTTTCAAGCTACTCAATAGTTTGAAATTGCCTCCAGGCTGCTAAATTTATCAAATGTAGCAATTAAGAATGGAATAATTCAGTTTTGCTGACAAGTACACAATGTTAGGTGACATTAACAAATAGGAATAAAAGAAAAGTTCCATTACAGACAAGTAGGCAAGTAAACCTACATTTAAGTAAAGCAATAGCACTACTACCTCAACCAAGCCTGTTATAGAAGAGGCAATGTTGCATATTCAAATTTTATGGACTCGTATTATTCAGGTACCTGAATTCGTCATATGTAAAGAACATGATAATACCCACGGAAACATTCAAGCATAATCGAAAGTCTTATTACCTAGCATAATCAAAGACATTTTTAATATTTCATTTACAAAAAACAAGATATGAAACGGGAAGGAAAAGATATATAGAGGAGTTTTGTCACAACATATTGGTATCAAAGCATAGTTTCCCCCACAAATCAACAATTGCAAGTAAACCTAAATCTGCAGCATATTTAGTCCAATTAGAGTCAACTCCACTTTAGCACGAGAATAATACCACGGCCACTTAATTGATGACCGAACTTACCGAAAGAGGCAAAATTGCCTTCCCTATGGTCACTAACACTTGAGCTCTGTTTTCTCACCTTAGCAGCCGAACGTTTCCTCCTTTCTTCTTCTTCTATCAACCTAGCTTGTTCTTCATCCTCCTATCTTGCAATTTTTGCACTACAGCACAGGAATACATAATCACAAGTTCAACTAAAATTGCAATTGGAAAATGGTGGTTCCTTTTTAAAATGAAAAGGAGGAATAAAATTATTAACAGGAACAAGCTGCTTATCTTCTCATCTCCTCCCTCTGAATATCTTCAAATCCTGCCTCCATGTCACTAACGTCATCGTCGTCAGCAAATTTGTTTGGATTGTAACTGCAAATATTTCAGATTACTATTCAGTAATATGACACAATAACTCCTCAACAACCAAAGTTTCAACCTAAGATCAATGACATCATCCTCTTCGCTAAATTCTTAGAGAACAAATCAATCCTAGGGTTTGTTATTTTCTGAGGTGGATTTAAATTACCGGAATGTTTTTAGGAGTGGAGGTTGTAGAGGTTGTTAGGCTACTTATTGAAACGGACGCCGGCGTGGCTCTGGCCGAACTGCTTGACCAAGGAGTTGTTCTTCTTGACAATCTCCCAGATCAACTGTCCTGGAACCGATCCAAATGGATTATTATATAACTACAAGACTAGAATCAGAGTTTGATTTGTTAGAAATCGAAATCCTAGCTACAAAAATTACAAAGCAAGAATAACTCTTGAAAAGCTTAAGAATGAAATCGGACCTCCTGAGGATCTCTGAAGCAAGTCTCAGAAATCAGTGCCGCCTCTACCAGATCTCTCCATCTCTACAGAGTCGATTCGAAGCTCCCGCTCCGGCGAAGAAGCGCAGAAACGACTGCGTAGGGAGATCGGGCATACTGGATGCCATTGGGGAGAGAGAGAGAGAGAGAGAGAGAGAGAGAGAGAGAGAGAGAGAGAGAGAGAGAGAGAGAGAGATGAATAAGTCCGAATGGATACGGGTTTAGTGAACCCGGGATTGGGTAACGGGAGGAAGAGATAGAGCTGTCAGTGGTAGTGTTTGTAATTATTGTTACTTTCAGTGGCAGGGAAATCAGACTAGCCCC
The DNA here is from genome assembly GCF_002994745.2 of Rosa chinensis. NCBI lineage: Eukaryota > Viridiplantae > Streptophyta > Magnoliopsida > Rosales > Rosaceae > Rosa > Rosa chinensis. The sequence goes on along the minus strand of NC_037089.1, from coordinate 26,644,412 downwards.
GCTAATAAAAAATAATATAATAAGTAGGGAAATATGATAGCCATCCGAGTGAGCCTCCCAGGCTCGGGTGATAGCCTCCCAGGCTAAAGTACTCTCATACTCCCATATATACCCTTACGCCACTAAGTGTAGCGATTAGGATATTGAGCTTCAGCATTACAGTTCACGTTGCCACAAAGGCGGACTCAATGCTAGCATGATAAATAATCACCCTAAGTACAACATAGGAAAACATGAGAAAACGAAAATCAGTAAAGCTTCCCCGACTCTCAAAATAAATGCGTGCACGAGTACAGTTCCCAACCGCACTCGAAAAAATATCTAAATAAGAAAATCAATAAATCAACGGCGTGTCCCACATGCCAAAATATTCTCAGGTCAATGATGAATAAGCAAGGAAGTTCAATAATGAACTAATATTTCATTTTGGAAAATACTTTATTGAAAAACAACATAGATCATAATTTCGAATCCGAGCATAACAAAATCAATATCCGAATTTTCTTGAAAATCATCATTGAAAGTAATTCCACGAGATAAATCGAAATCAAAATCCAAAAACAATCATATGCTCGAAAAGTAATATGATAATTAAATAAAGCACTAGTTCAAGAATTAAATACATACATCATTCTTTAAGAAATAAAAGTCCACTCACAATAAACGGCTAATCTTGCCGTTGGTAGGAATCCTCCTCAAATGGGGCCTCCTCTTGTCCTGTACAAACAATAATTATTCGTGAATAATCACAGGACGGAAAATAATTTTCTGATAATTGAAACCAAATTTCTAATTGTCTCTTTAATCTCAACTTCTTAAATCATCCCCGATAACCATCCAAACTTCACCAAACTTCATAAATAAACTCTACAACATTTATAGGATTTTATGGGCTAAAAATCATAATCGGAAGGCAGCCCTACGTGCCTCCGCGCTAGAGGTGGCAAACGGGCCTCTAAGCACGAGCACGGCACAGGGCCGACATGCTTAAAAGAGGCCCAGCACGACCCCAGCCCGTTAGTGGCCCGACACGACCCGAGCACGTTAGAATAATGGGCCGGGTTGGGCCTAGGAATATTAGCCCATTGGCCCGGCCCGACCCGAGCCCGTAATGGGCCCGGCACGGCCTGAGCAAGACATATTGTGAGCCGGCCCGTTACAAACATAAAATTTCATTTTGTTTTTAAAAATATTTAAAGGACTAAATACTGTTTAGTCCTTGAGCTTTTGACCATAAAACACTTCAGTCCCTGACCTTCTAATTTCACACGTTTAGTCCCTGTACTTCAAAATTTCAGACCAATAGGTCCTTGCCGTTTAAAAGTTGCGGTGAAATGTCTATTATGCCCTCAATTCTTTTTTTTTTTTTTAAATAAATTTATTCCTTTCTCTTTTATTTATTTATTTATTCTTTTTTTTTTCAAATAGAAAGAAAGAAAGGGAAAAAAAAATAATCAGAAAGAAAGAAAGGGAAAAAAAATTCCTTTTCCAAAAAAAAAAAATTTAATTAATTAAAAAAAGAACTGAGGGCATAATAGACATTTCGCCGCTACTTTTAGACGGCAATGACCTATTGGTCTAAATTTTGAAGTACAGGGACTGAACGTGTGAAATTAGAAGGTCAGGGACTGAAGTGTTTTATGGTCAAAAGCTCAAGGACTAAATAGTATTTAGTCCATATTTAAAAATCACAATGATGAGATTTGAATATTAGACCTCTTTATTTAAAATCTCATGACAATTCCACCAATGCTATTTCTTTATATTGTCAAAATAGTGAAATAAAACATTATATCCTTGTTTTGACATAAAGTATTTTTTCTAATCTCATAATAATACAACTATAGAATGAAGGAAAGAATAATATGATACTAAATCTTCATTATATTAATAAAGATTAATCTCACAATAATATACTACAAGCAATATATATTGAGTTATTTTTTCTTTCTTTCTTTCTTGTAGTGGAATATAAAAAATATTAGAAAATTAATCTTAAAAAGCTAAGATTAAGAAAAATATTGTAGAACTTAATTTATTTTGATTTTCTAAATAGTTAAATAAAATTAATTTTTATTTATTTAAATTAAGATTTTAAAATCATGCTTTATAGTGGGTAGGCACGAGCACGGCCCGTTTATTGACCCGGCATGAGCACAGCCCGGCACGATATGCGCTCGAGCCATGGGCCGGACCGGGCTTAATGTTTAAGTAAATGAGCCGGCACTACCCGGCACGATAATAAATGGGCCGGCCCAAGCACGGCAAGAAGCACGACTAGGCCTGCTTAAAATGGGCATGGTCGGGCCGGGCCGGCCAATTTGCCACCTCTACTCCGCGCATCACCAACAGTGGCGGCGCGTGGAGTTCACATGCCACCGGCCACCACCTCCGATGGCCACCAAATTTTGGCAGCAGCAACTACTCATCAAGCCCAACACTTATCTCAACTAAAATAAATTCCAATTTTACCTTGAAGTGCTCAAAATTTGCCGGTGAAATTTTTCCAGAAAATTCAAAACCCTAGATTCGGGTTTTTGCTTAATTCTTCCTCTACACTTTAAATTGATGCGTGAAACTTGAGAGGAATGACAAAGGGCCCGAGGCGCTCCTAATGGACTTGGTTTGGTGGCCGGAGATGGCCAGAATTGGAAGAATTGCCGGAAAACCTCCGACTGCTACCGTGAGGGTTTTTGCTTCAATTTGGGGTTTTCCGGCCAAATCACCTTAACCCACAATCCCTAGTGTGTAGAGGAGGAAGAGGTGCTCCAATATTGGCCGGTTGCACACTGGTTGGTGGCCGGGCAGAGGTGAATCGAACGGAAAAAGAAGAAACCGGCGGAAACGATGGAGAGAGAAATCGGGGGAGAGGAGAGAGAAAATTTACTGTGGGTTTCCGGAAATGTAAACCTACAGTGGTAACTTTCCATATATATACCCAATTTACCATGAACTGTAACTTTTTTATTTCACTCATAACTTTGGCATACAAACTCCGATTTTTACGTACCACATATGCACGCGCTTGGTTTAACATCCTCTACAACTTTAATGAAGAACATTTTCTCAAATTTTGATCCAAACAAAAAGTCAACTTTTAGGGCCACTAAAAGTATCGAAACAAAGTAAAAAGTAACAGTAGTTGTCGTTTACCGTCCAGATGACTAGTAAACGGGTAAATTAAGATATGGGACGTTACAGAGAGAGAGAGAGAGCACGGGCAAACTGGCTTGCACATGCTAAAACTCATAGTTATAGTGAAAAAGCTTGAAATTGAAGTAACAATGGTGAACGAAACCCTAAGCTAGAGGTAGAAGACGAAGAAAAACAGAGAGAATAAGAAGAGAAACAGCTGGTATGGAGTTTGTACAATTTCGCAACTAACTACACTAAGCTTGATTAAGGATTAACCACTAAGCTTGATTAACCCTTCTATACCAATCGTGTTGTAACTAATTATTCTACTCTTTTGTAAAACCATATACATGCTCACAACATATGCACATTAACTCGACAATAATCATAAAAGGATCAAGGCTTACCTTTAGCAATCACAGGCATGGATTCCATCTTCTGCAGCTGCACAACAATGGTCACTTGAAGATGGCCTTCTGTTACTTACCAACTTGCTTCTCAATGGATAGAACAATATGCAATAATCGTGGTAGTAATAGGGACCAAGTTCATCTATTTATAGGGGAAATGATCATTTACCCAATTTCAGCTTAAAATTTGCCCACTTGCTCTACTAACAGTTTTTTAACCCTATTTACCCAAAACACTCTAAGAGATTATTTCCCCTTTACCCAATTAATTCATTTTTTATTCTTTTTATTTATTTTTGGGACTTTTTTGCCCTCACCTTCTTTCTCACTTAGAGAGAAAAGTCATCCTCCACCTTGCTGTGCTCCGGTGACTAGTGGCCGGCCGCGGACTCTGGCGACCGGTGACCGGAATCCGGAATCCGGAATCCGGCCACCAGACTGTTAACCGGATTCTGGCGTCTGAATTTATTGCCCCCTAATAATACCAAGTAACCATATTATTACCCCCAGTAATCATATTATTGCCCCCAGTAACCATATTACTGCCCCCAATACTCATATTATTGCCTCCCAATAATCATATTTGCCTCAAATAATCATATTATTGCCCTCCAGTGAATTACATAAACTCCCAAAACCAAAATGAATACACTACAGACACAAATTGATCAATTTATATGCATATTATTGCCCCCCAATACTCATATTATTGTCTCCCAATAATCTTATTATTGTCCCACAATAGACATGTATAACTACTCAATAAAACTTTTTTTTTCATTCTTCTGCCAAATTTACCAAAAAAAAAAGAAAAAAGAATGACTTCGTCCTCCCCAATCAACAAATTGCTCGGCTTAAATCCAGATGCACGATCATATTCCAATGACACGTGTCGATCCCAAACAGCATCTGCAGCATCCACCTTTTGACCTCGCCGCAGCCAATCTCGCCCTCCTTCTTCTTCGCCGCTTTGATCAGTCTCCAGGTCACTGGCCAGAAACTCGAGCACGAGCACGGCGTCCTCGTCGTCGAGCCGGAAGTACTAGTACAAAACGACGACGTTGGGGCAGCTGTGGAGCGTTTGGAGGGCCTCGATTTCTCGGAAGGCCGACTGGTAGTCATGGACCTCCTTGAGAGCGACGCTAAGGTTGTCGGCGAGACGGCGGGCGCGGTAGACGTCGAAGTAGGCGCCGGATCAGACCCACTCGAGGATCTGGAACTTGGCGATTATCTCGAGTCGGGTGTGGATGCTCCACCTCTTCGCCGGTGGAGATCGATCAGTTTCAGTTTCAGTTTAGAGAGAGAGAGAGAGAGAGAGAGAGAGAGAGAGAGAGAGAGAGAGAGAGAGAGAGAGTTTGGGAGGAGAGATTGAGCAGTTTCAATTTAATTAATATGGGTAAAATTGTTAGTAGATGTTAGATTGGGTAAATGGGGTTAAAAAACTTTTAGTGGAGTAAGTGGACAATTTTTAAGCTGAAATTGGGTAAGTGGTCACGACACCCTATTTATATAGGATAGTTAACCCTTAGATTCCTTCCATTAAGGTAATTCTTAAGGGACAAGTCTCCTAATTAGAATCCTAATGTATCACAATCTTGTAGCCTTTCTTATAGACTAAGCAATGGATTATTATCCTTAGTGAATTGATACGCTGCTTCATTAAGTTACTAGTATTGATTTACAGTTTGTATCCATGTTAAACTAGGTTTGACATTTAGCTAATCATCAATTACTTTATGATGATATGTGTTAAGTCCATATTTGATCTAACAATCTCCCCCTTGGACTCACACATATCATGCTCGATGATTTGCACCAGAGAACATCAAAACCTACTTAACTTATTGAAGTGAGCGCCAGATGACAAACTCAAATCAAAAATCCATTCCAACATGGTCAGATCACAGTTACTTATGTAGAGCAAGAAACAGAATACATTTTATCAAAAATGCAGAGTTTCAAAACCACAAACACAAGCTTCTGCAATCCACATATGTCCATCCAGAAGTGATACAATATATGTTAATGTGTATCAATAAGTAAACATATATTAGGTCCTACTTTATGTTTCTAAAACCAGAAACTCAAACAAATTTACTGAACACTGATGGCTTAAGATTTTTGCTTGAACCATAACATCATGCTATACATGATTTAAGCCATCTGATAGCAAGTATAACTTTAAACACAAAATCGATAACTTTTAGAACATTCAATAAAAGCTGCAGCAATAACAAAAATCTGAAAATACCTCAAGAAATTATATTGATAATAATAAACTGTCTTTACAACCAAGTTGTGATAGATAAAATGGAAATCCACAACTCAAGGAAATACAAGAACTCATAAACCTTAGAAATTTAAATTGCTCCAACTGGATTAACTCTCTACTGAACCTAAGCATCTAAATTAGCTAAAACTCCAATGCTTCATGTATGCTTCTGAAATGCTGCTACTGACAAGGCCTTGGTGAAGGGGTCTGCTAGCTGTGAATTCGTGTCAATGCTCAAAACAACTATTTCACCATGTTTTACCCTTTCTCTAACACTGTAATACTTTAAATCAATATGCTTAGAATTATTTGATCTTTTACTGTTCTTGCTAAAGAAAACGGCTGCTTCATTATCACAATAAATCACAAGTGTGCCAGCCACAATGTGACTCAATACTTTGGTATGCATAAGAAAATTCATAATCTAAAGTCCTTCACAAACAGTTTCATATACTGCAATAAATTCAGCTTGCATAGTAGAAGTTGAAACAAGAGTTTGCTTCATGGTTTTCCAAGTAATAGCACCTCTTGCAAGCATGAATACATATCCACAAGTTGACTTCTTGGAGTCTAGATAATTCCCTGCAAAATCAGAATCTGAAAAAATCTAACAAGTTTCAGATCCTCCACTTGCCTAGACACTAGCATATAACCCTTAGTTCTCTGCAGGTACCTCAATACTTTCTTCCCAGTTACCCAATGCTCATGGTCTGGATTGGATTGAAATCTTGACAAAATCCCTACTGCAAAAGACAAGTCTGGCCTAGTGCAGACTTGTACATACATGAGACTTCTATAAGTCTGGCATAAGGCTTTGACTCCATATTTTCCTTTTCAACATCACTTTTGGGACTTTGCTTCTTGGTTAATTTATCTCCTTTGCACATGGGAACTTCTCCAGCTGCATACTTCTCCATACCAGATCTCTTTAAAATTTTGGTAACATAATTCTGTTGAGACAAACCAAGTAGTCTATGTGCCCTATCTCTTTTAATCTCAATACCTAGTACATAGGATGCTTCTCCTAAGTCTTTCATGTCAAAATTCTTTGACAGAAAATTCTTAGTGTCTTTAAGCAGCTTTAGGTTACTGCTAGCCAAAAGTATATCATCCACATAGCTAGAGAACTAGGAAAATAAAATTTTTCCCAACTGTCTTCAAATAAACACATTCATCCACAAGATTTTTTGTAAATCCAAAAGTAGAAATCACATAATCAAATTTCTTGTACCACTGTCTAGAAGCTTGTTTTAGGCCATAAATTGATTTTCTTAACTTACACACTAAATTTTCAGTTCCAGCTTGTACAAATCCTTCTAGCTGCCTCATATAAATCACTTCATCTAGTTCACTATTCAAGAAGGCTATTTTAACATCCATTTGGTGTAGCTCCATATCAAAATGAGCCACTAAAGCCATGATTATTCTAAACGAGTCTTTTGTAGAAACTTGAGAAAAAGTCTCAATAAAGTCAATGCCCTCCTTCTGTGTAAAACCTTTGGCAACTAACCTTGCCTTGTGTCTCTCTACATTGCCATTTGCATCTCTTTTGGTTTTGAAAACCCATTTACAGCCTATAGGTTTCTGTTTGGGGTCAGGTTCAACTAATTCCCAAACTGCATTTTGGCTCATGGAATCGATTTCTGCTTCCATAGCTAGCTGCCATTGATGAGATTTACTACTTTCAATGGCCTGACTAAATGTAGTTGGATCATTGTCCTCTGCACAATCCATTTCAATTTCCCTTAAAGCATTCCACACAGTCTGTTAGATCATAAAAATCAAGTTCATTTAGGATGTTGTTTTTCACCAAAATTTTCAGTCTCTCTTTTGAAACATGGCCGAGTCTTCTATGCCATAAAAATGCAGACTTTTCATTTAGTTTGGTTCTTTTAACACCTGTTAAAGTGCTAGTACTGTTTGTGTTATTTTCAACAAGTAAAATTTCTTGTTGAGCCATTGAACAATTTAACTGTAAATAATCATTCATAATAACACCAGAACCAATTTGAACAAAATTTTTAGAAATAAGAATTCCATTACTATCCATAACAAGTCTACAACCAGATTTTACTAAAAGAGAAAATGAAACCAAATTCCTTCTCATGGAAGGTACATAAAAAACATTGTCCAAAACTAACAATTTTCATAATCCTAAATAGAGATTTAAGGTTCAAATAGCCTTGACTGCCACTCTCATGCCATTGCCTATACACAGGTTCACTTCATCACTTTTTGGGATTCTCCTCCTTATGAATCCCTGCAAGGAATTAGTAATATGAATAGGTGAGCCTGAATTTATCCACCAAGACTGTGGTTCAACTTTTACAAGATTAATTTCTGAGGAAAAAACTGTATTAGAAAAAATCTTACCTTTTTTGGCTAACCAGTTCTTATAGCCAGTGCAGTCCTTTTTCATGTGTCCTACTCTTTTGCAAAAGTAGCACTTGAACTTAAATGACCTGTTTTCCTTGGCCACTGAAGCTGTTGAACTCTTAGTTATGGCTTTAGTAGGCTTGAGATTGGTCTGCGGCTTTTTCTTCTTAGGCTTCTCTATGAGGTTTATGGCTGTAGCATGTTCTTTTTCTTCCTTGATCCTAGATTCCTCATCCACACAGATGGATATAAGTTCATCTAGAGTCCAGTTTCCCTTTTGAGAATTATAACTGGTTCTAAGATGACTAAAACTATTAGGTAGGGAATGTTGTGCATAATGCACCACCTGCTCATCCCTAACCCCCATCAAGAGCTCCCTGAGTCTGCCATTTATATTGATCAGCTTCATAATATGCTCTCTAACTCCCCCTGAACCCATGTACTTCAAATCATGAAACTCCTTGGTTAGCCTGACTGTTTCTGCTTTTTCACTTTCTTTAAACTTAGCACCTATGAGTTCCAAAAAATCTGATGTCAGCTCAGGCTCTTCTATACTTCCCCTGATAGTCTTAGACATAGATGTTCGGATGAGGTTCTTAGCCATTCTATTGGATCTATGCCACTTCTTGTAAAGATCAGTTTCTTTCTTGGTGCTTTTATCATTCAACTCTACAGGCTTATCCTCAGTAAAGCAATAGTCTATGTTTGCATGCATTCCCATATAGTTCTCTACAGAATCTAGCCAAGCTCTATAGTTGGTTCCAGTTAGCATCAAGACACTGTTCAAGTTCATGTAAGAGTTACCTAAGGAGCAAAACAAAATTCATGTGAGTTCTCGATTTGTAAAGAAAATAACTTTAAGTTTTCTGTGTTTTATTAAGCTTTAAGCAATCAAAAACAAGAACAGTTCAAAGAGAGTTCATACAGAAAACTTAATCAATCCATACTTGCATTCATGTCAGTCCATAACAAAAACAATGTTAAGCAACACTTTTGAGCAGAAGCATAACACCCTGGAGTTCTTTATCAATATACCATGTTCAATGAAAACAAGTTATCCAAAGAAATTTATCCACATCTTTAGACAGAAGAAAAATTTCTAAGTATCCATATTTATTTTCACCAAGCATGCATACTGCTGTTTTGTATTCTAAAACCATACTTGACCACTCCTTTGGAAGATAAAACTAAAGCATAGTTTTAAAACACAAAACACAATTTCAGTTTTGTTACTTGACCAGGTACAGTTACTTGATCATAGGCCTCATCAACGGGACGGGTCGAGCTGTGCCCGGCCCATTGGTAGCTGGCTTGGGCCGGGCCGAGCCTTACTCCATTTTTAAATAGTAGCGGGTCGGGCTTTATTGTGAATTGAAGGATCCAAGCCCATCCATTTAATGCGGGCCTCGACGGTTTTTTCAGGCTGGGCCGGGCTAAGCCTTGAGGTCTTTTTCGGGGCGGGCCTTGTGGGTTTTATTTACAAATAAATCTTTAAAGATAATATTTTTTATAAACTTATATTTATATATCATACACTCCAAAGAGAAACCTCTATCAACTTAAATAAAATGGGAAAACCGACCGTTGGATGAGATTATTATAATAAATTATGTGTGTGGTAAAAAATTTAGCCAATTTCACCATATTTTCGAATCCGATCGAATTGGTCAACCGTCGTCACTTGTATGTTTTCTTGGTTGACCGACGGCATGACGATCGCAAAACGTGCTTATTTTTTCACATCATGTCTGTAAATATTCCATCGATGGATGTGCGTGGACATAAGATAAAAATTTCAATTTTAATTGCAAAGATGTTGACCTATATCAATTTGCTTCCTAAAGTTGTATGACTTGTATATTGCATTTAAATTATTGAGGTTCATTCTGAAGCAACCATGAAGTGAAAAATGAATTTAGAGAAATCAACTGCTCGATTGAGAGATTGTAATGTTTTATGGTGATTATAAAAAATTCAGCTAATTTGATTCTCGTTTCGAATTCGATCAATTAGGTCAAATTTAGTTACTCTTATAAACTTATATCTATATATCATACACTCCAAAGAACAACCCCTATCAATTCAAAGAAAATGGAAAAATGGACCGTTGGATGAGATTATTACAATAAATTATGAGTGTGGTAAAAAATTTAGCCAATTTCACCATACTTTCGAATCCGATCGAATTGGTCAACCATCGTCACTTGTATGTTTTCTTGGTTGACCGATGGCATGCCAACCGCGAAACGTGCTTATTTTTTCACATCACGTTTGTAAATATTCCATCGATAGATGTGCGTGGACATAAGATAAAAAAAAAAAAATTAATTACAAACACATTGGCCTATACCAATTTTCCTTCTAAAGTTGTATGACCTATATATTGCATTTAAATTGTTGAGGTTCATTCTAAAGCAACCATGAATTGGAAAATGAATTCGGAGAAACCAACCGCTCGTTGGAGAGATTGTAATGTTTTATGGTGGTTGTAGAAAATCCAGCCAATTTGGTTCTCATTTCGAATTTGATCAACTAGGTCAAACTTAGTTACTCTTATAAACCTATATTTATATATCATTCACTCCAAAGGGCAACCTCTATCAATTCAAATAAAATGGAAAAACCGACCGTTGGATGAGATTATTATAATAAATTATGAGTGTGGTAAAAAATTTAGCTAATTTCACCATATTTTCGAATCCAATCGAATCGGTCAACCGTAGTTATGACATGTAGAATACTAGAATATATATGCACATATTCTATATAGAAGTATGAGAACTTCCAATTTCACCATAAACCAAATTACAACAAATTCACACTCACACAAAGACACACACACACACACACATATATAACATATATATATATATATATATATATATATATATATAAACACACACACATATAAACATGTCTAAAAGTCCTGGATCTTCAATAATGATGATGTGGCATACTGAAGATTTCCAAATATATGTGCTGGGCCTTCTAGATGGGGCTTTCCGTGCATATTGTAAAAGATGTTGTAGATTCCTGTCCAAACTGAACTTTTTTCACTTAAATTACCATAACTCCTTCTAGAAAAGTCAGAATCGCAAACCGTAAAATTCTTCAGAAACTAGACATATGGGGCTTTCCGTGCATATAGGGTACAACTCCTAATTCCATCCGAGCAGTTCCCAGTAATTCAGCGAAGTTAGGTTCTAGATATGAACTTGTAAAAGATGTTGCAGATTCCCGTCCAAGCTGAACTGCCTTCACTTAAATTGACAAAACTCCTTGAAAAGTCGGAATTGCAAACCGTAAAATTCCTCAGAAACTAGACACATGGGGCTTTCCGTGCATATAGGGTACAGTTCCTAATTCTATCCGATCAGTTCTCAGTAATTCAGCGAAGTTAGGTTCTAGACATGAACTTGTAAAAGATGTTGCAGATCCTAGTCTAAGCTGAACTGCCTTCACTTAAAATTACCATAACTCCTTCTACAAAAGTCAGAATCACAAAACGTAAAATTTCTCAGAAACTAGACACATGGAGCTTTCTATTTATGTAGTGTACAGATCCTAATTCTATCCGAGCAGTTCCCAGTAATTCAGCGAAGTTAGGTGTTCTGCACAACAGTTTCTGTGTTAGTTAGCTTAGCTTAGCTTCTTTTATTCTTTCTTTGAAACACACCTACAAAGACACTAAACTAACGTAAATTAACCATAAATAAGGAGAACTAAACATATATACCAAGAGAAAGAGGCATAGAAATATAAGAATTAAGAAAATATGAGCACATTGATACATATATAAATATATAATATAATAGTTTACGGGCTTTTACTGGTCTGGCCTAGTGGGCTTTTGGAGGGCCTGGCCTATGGGTAGGGCCGGGCTTTTGCGGGCTTTTTGACTGGCCGGGCCTGGCTTTTGGCCCTCAGGGTCGGCGGGCCTTCATCGGCCCACTTGATCCGCAGACTTTTTGATGAGGCCTACTTGATCAGTTACTTGGTCAGGTACCTGATTAGTGTTTTCTGCCAACATCAATGAAGAATACTTTGTGAATCATAATCACTTATGCCAACAGAAAACCACAAAACATATGAGCTCTTTTACTTTATATTCTATCCAGATTCATCCTTGTAAGAAAATAAGCTCTTGTATCTGTCAACTTTAACAATGTGTAAACAATTTCTGGGAGATTTTTGTTCTTCATACAGTTTTACACAATCACAGATACAATTCAATATCATCAATCAATTCAACATGCATATCAAAACATACACATTGAAGCATAGACAATTGTTTCGATTCCAAGAAACCACAGAATAATCAAGAAATTGTAAATTTCATCCGGTCACCATCTACTCTAACATAACACACGCCGGGAATGCAACTAGGGTTCTTGAGCACAATCAAAAAACTCAATAATCATGCTATGAATCGAAATCGATTTAAGAGAAAAACTTGTTTTTGCTTTTTCCCCAATTTGCTGTTAAAAATCACATCGGAAGCATGAATTTGATAACCAGATGCAGCAATCGACTTTATTGGCTTCTTGATTCACAGCAGTTGGGATTTTGAATCCCTTCTCGAGATGAAAACATCTCGCGCGTTTCCAAATCCAGTCCCAAACCTTTGTCTTGATCAAAACTGACCGTTGTGATACAACGGTCACCTGTTTTTCATGTTTTGGTCGGGTTTGGGCTTGGATTGTCCGCGTGCTGTGACTGGGCCTTCATTAAATAACTTACCTTGATCAGGTACCTGATCAGTTACTTGACCCGTAAAGCAAAAAACCCTCTTTTTTTTTTTTTTTTTTTTCTGTGTTTGTTTTGCAAAACCCTAAAATGATTTTCATGCCAAGTAAAAGCTGAATTCATATTTGTGAGCCTATGCTCTGATACCAATTGTAAAACCATATACATGCTCACAACATATGCACATCAACTTGACAATAATCATAAAAGGATCAAGGCTTACCTTCAGCAATCACAGTGATAGGAGCATAATAATGCGATAATAATGTTGTTAATTCCCATATTTACTTTGTTAGTTTATCTTATTTTCTGGTTAATTTAGTTGTTTTTATGTTTATTAGGTTTTCCAAAGCAAGGAAAGAAATAAGAGCAAAAGGAAGGAGATATGTGCAAATAATGGAGAATTGTGGACTCTTGATGAATCAAGGAAGCTTAAGGCAACATGGAGAAAAAGATATTCAGCAATTAATTCTCTTGGCTGCTCCTATTGGATAGAAGGATGTCAATGAATCCTAAATCAATCAGAACATTAATCAAGGAGTTAGAGTCCCAAAAGGAAAGAAGGAAAGAGTTACAAACTGAATAAAATCTCTCCTTGGACGTTGAAGAACCAGATCATCTCACATACGAAGAAGCATAGACGCACCAGAGCTGGAGGAGAATGAAGATTGTAGAATCACACCATAAACGATCGATCGTTGGAATTTCCGAGATCGATCGCCGATCTGTATTTTCTAATTTCTGATTTTTGTTATCTTCTTCCTCCGTGAACTCCTTTGTGTTTTTGATTCCCATCATGTGTAACTAAATTTCCAGTAGTTAGGGGGCAGTTGAAGCCCCTAGGCATGATCCATAACATGCTTTGACATTCAATTTGTTTTCCAATTAATAAAGTTGAGGTTTTGTTTACCGATTTCTCATTGATGAATTCTATGTTTGTGTGCTTTGGAAGCCTACTTAGTACGCATGCTAGGGTTCAAATACTTTGATTATTTGATGCCTGGATCAATAGTTGGATTCCTCAAATTGTCTAGAGAAGTAATTGGTAGTTTTCACTAGCAAGTAAACAAAACCCTAGGTTTAGCAAGGCTCTAAGTCAATTGCGATGCCTAGTGATTGCTCAAACTCTTTTCAAACTTAATGATCTCTGCATGTTAAATCTAATAAACATACCTTTAGGTTGCATTGCTTGGGAATAGTCTAGGTGTAGAGCACTTCCTGCCTAGCGTACAAAGTAAGAAAGAGTAATAGGTTGTGTTCAAGCGTACCGAGCCAATCTGAGCGTCTTCAACTAAGTTAATTGGAAGTAAATTGGACAAAGTGTGTTGTGTGTGATTGTTAGAGGTGGATACTTCCTTCCTAGTTAGTTTCATCATCTTGATATCAACCAATCTCAAATCTGTTTCAGTTTCGTTTTTCTTTCTGTTCTCTGTTTTTCTGTATTTTAGTTCCATAGTAAACGAACTCCAAAAATTCCCAAATTTTGTATGCTGGACGTATTATGTGTCTAGTACAACTCTATAAATTTTCATATTTTTCTGGGTTGTTTTGATTAGGATTTTAGTTTGTTTTTCGACTGCTGTTCAGTAGGAACTGCAGTCACGTTTTGTGACTTTTGTTTAAGCTTTTCGTTTAACTTAATCCTCTGCGGGAGACCCTTATTTCCCTATATTACAATTGACATATTTGCAGGAGAATAAGGAAAATCAATAGCTTATAAATTTAGCTATCACACAGGCATGAATTCCATCTTCTGCAGCTACACAACAATGGTCACTTGAAGATGGCTATCTGTTACTTACCAACTTGCTTCTCAATGGACAAAACAATATGCAATAATCGTGGTAGTAACAGGGACCAAGTTCATCTATTTATATAGGATAGTTAACCCTTAGATTCCTTCCATTGAGGTAATTCTTAAGGGACAAGTCTCCTAATTAGAATCCTAATGTATCACAATCTTGTAGCCTTTCTTGTAGACTAAGCAATGGATTATCATCCTTAATGAATTGATACACTGCTTCATTAAGTTACTAGTATTGATTTGTAGTTTGTATCCATGTTAAACTAGGTTTGACATTTAGCTAATCATCAATTACTTTATGATGATATGTGTTAAGTCCATATTTGATCTAACAACTCTTTCATCCAGGTTCCGGTTTCGACATGTGGAGCTCATTTTGTGGTCTAGCATTGTCCATGTGAGTATTTGCTGAGCTCTCTTCCATTTTGTCTTGACTTTGACATTGATTCATATTCAGAGCTTCATAGTTCTCCTTCATCATTTTAACAGTACAATCCCACCATGACAATGGTTTCCTCAACAACTGTATTCTTTTGTTCTCACATTCTATTACTTGCGGTCACTCAATCCCTTCTTCAACCATCGTTTTCAGCCTATTCATGTTCCAATGGAAAAGGTAACTACACTGCTAATAGTACCTACCAAACAAATCTAGACACCCTTCTCTCCACATTTGTCTCCACCAACGGTAATGGCTATGGCTTTTACAATTCCTCCTATGCCAAAAACTCATCCAACCAAGTTTATGCAACTGAACTTTGTAGAGGAGATTTCCTGGAGGATGCTTGTCGTAGCTGCCTCAATGACTCGAGCCACAAGATCACAGAGTTTTGTCCTAACCAAAAAGAAGCTCTCGTCTTTTATGACACTTGCATGTTACGCTACTCAAACTGATCCCTCTATGGCCTCATGGTGGATTCCCCTCCTTTCTATCTCGTGAGTTCAAGAAACGTAGCATCATCAGAAGTGGAAGGGTTCTTTGAAGAGCTATGGAAGCTAATCCAAATATTGAGTAGTGAAGCTGCATCAAGTGGTTCACTTCGTAAGTTCACAGTAAATAGCACAACTACTTCAGATTTCAAGACAATATATGCACAAACGCAGTGCACACTAGATTTGTCTGAGCAAGATTGCACTGATTGCTTGGTTGGTGCTTATGGAGGCATCACAACTTATAGTTACGGGAAGGATGGGGCCAGAATTCTTAAACCAAGTTGTAACATTAGGTATGAGCTTGCTAGCTTCCTCCGCAAATGTTGCACCACTCCATCATCGCCACCAATATATCCACCTTTACCATCAATCAATACCATAAATTCAGAAGGTATATAAGTATATATGCTGCATTTATGTGTGTGTGTGTGTGTGTTTTACGATCTTTCCAAATTTGTTGTTCGTCTTTCATTCTTTTTTTGCTAGAGTGATGTTTAAGGCATCTAAAAAATAAACAATTCTGTCACCGAGTACTGGGTGCAGAAGGTGATTAGCTTCATAGTATAAAGCTAAATGGCTAGATCCATCTATGTTATGTGATTTTAATATATAGTACCTGGCTACCTGCATAACTTTTCGGTTCTGAAACTTTAGTGGATGATAACCAGTCACAAGTTATTATTTAATTTGATAGCCATGGTAATCTATCTGTATATATAACTGGCAGGATGCTTAACTACAAAAGAATAAGAATTCTAATTTTTGCAGAATCGAAGAAGAGTAATAATTCGCGGACTGTAATCCTCGTGGTTGTGCCAATCACTGTGTCTCTGGTATAATTGTATGCATATGCATTTATTTAAGAGCGAGGAAGGGAGAGAAATAACTTGATCAAAGTAAGCTTCCAGGTACGGGTCAAACAAAATGAACTCCTCTAACATTTTTATTCTAGCTACTTGATTTGAGGAGGGCCTATTACTGCATGTACTAAGCACTTGGATTTAATTATGTTACAACTCCTTTGTAAACTGATCAAACTTGTTGTATTGCTCCTTAGGCACCGAAGGTGCAGATGAAAGTAGAAGTACAAAATCCTTGCAATTTGACTTTGGCAACATCAGAGTTGCTACAGATGATTTTTCTGAAGCAAATAAACTCGGACAGGGCGGTTTTGGTTCTGTATATAGGGTACGGATACATCATCATATTTAAATGATCATTCATATCAATTATGTGCCAACTTTTTTTTTTTTGAACCAAAGAAAAAAAATATTTCATTTAAAAGAGGATTACCCCAATGGTTTACAGTCATTCTTAAGTAGCTCCAGAATGAGGTCTGGAGGTTGGGTTAACCAAACATAAGCATTACAATCTTCATAGGCCGAGTTAGCTAAACGATGAGTGACTCGATTACCTTCTCTTGGTGTGTGCTGCAGCATGATAGTAGTCCTCTGATGGAGTTCTTGACGGATGTCATCAATTAAGCCATCTTCATGCACATACGTAGATTGCATCAGTAATATTCGAGAGAACCTCCAGGCAGTCTGTTTCGATCACTATAGTGCTAATTTGTAATGTTGCTGCCAAGTTTAAACCTTCTTGTATAGCTCTCAACTCCACCTGTCTGGCAGAGTCCATATCTGGTATAGGCTTTGTAAAGGCAGCTCGAAACTGACCTGTATCATCTCTTAAGACACCTCCTACACCCCCCAGAGTTGTGTTTGGAATGAAACTCCCATCCACATTGAGCTTCCAAACTCCAGCCTCTGCTGGTTTCCAGGCTTTTCTCAGTTTTAAGTGGGAAGACTTATCCACTTGTTGTGCCCTGTTGAAGTCCTCCAACCACGCTAACGAGCTAAGGACCAGCGCATCAGCTGGCTACTTTGTATTGACCCACAACACATTGTTCCTATTTTTCCACAAGGCCCATATGAAGATCCTAGAAGGAGCCTAGAGAGGGGTGAATGATGCGGCTGAAATAGCCTCACAATTTAACCCTGCAAAATGTAGTTGTCAGTATAGGATAAGCAGGGATCGTTCAGTCCGGGGATTGTAGGGTACACCTACACAAAAAGGTCAATTAACAAATAAAAGAATAAAATGGGGGGTTTTGAAATTTGGTTCCTAATCTACTTAAAATAAAAACAAAACAAATAAAACTATATACAATGATCGACTTCCCTAACCTAGACCAATACCACTCGGAAATTACTAAGTGTAAAAACAGAAAATTCATTTCAACATGCTACAAAAATGTGCCCATCTTTAATGCCTAGATAAGAGCTCAAATGAAAAGCCTCAGCGGATCAATCCACTTATCTGATTCATTCTAATGCAGGCATGGATCGGAAAAGTCCTTACCAAGCCTAATACTACTAATTTTCGAAAACACTCAGCGTAATTCTCTTAACTAGTAATATTATCTAACCCTCGAATCAACTCACACGTGCAAATTAACCATTACACATAGAATTTAACACGTAATTTCCAGAATCATTAAATCATTAAAGCATGATTTTTACCACCCGTTAGAACTAATTACTACTTGTTTAACTCAGCGTCTTAACAAATAACAATTACTCTTGGCAAATTAAGCAAACACACAAGAACTCTCACCGTTATTCTAGCATGCAAACTTATGAACCTAACTCTGAAAATTACCTAAACACGTAAAAGGGCACAAGATTGTAACATGCATCATAAAAGAATTCTCGAAATTAACTCAATAATAAACTGAAAATCTCAAAAATATTAATAAAAATATTCTGAAAATTCCATGTCTCCAATTACACAACTCGCAAATTGAAACACACAAAACCGAAACAACAATTATAAGTAGAGTCATAGTTACACTTTGAAGCTTTCCTCAGCGGCTTAGCAACAAGGTGATGAACTTGTCTCTACTATGGTGGTGGAGCGTCCTTGACTCAGCGCCTTAGAGCTTTGTAGATTGATGGATGGATGGTGGTCACGGTCTTGTAAGATATGGAGGTTTGAGGAGTGAATTGGGCAGTCTGGGAATGGTTTTTGGCCAGGAAGTGATCTTGGCTGGGAAGTGATCTTGGCTGGGAAGTGATACAAATTCAGTTCTGGACGTTGCCTATTTATAGGGGAGCATTGGTTGGCTTTCCCAACTGAAACGTCTTCTTTATGGCCTTAACTCCTCTCATAATGGGGCAATTCCTTTAATTTCCAAACTGAAACGTCTTTCTCTTATTTATTTTTCCAGCTGAAACATCTTTTTTCTTTTATTCCTCAACTGAAAACGTCTTTTCTCCTTTATTCCCCAACTGAAAACGTCTTTCTCTTATTTATTTTCCAGCTGAAACGTCTTTCTCTTTTATTCTTCAACTGAAAACATCTTTTCTCCTTTATTTCCCTTCTTCATTGCTTGGTCAAATATCTTAATGCTTTATTTTATGACTCCATCATTGCTGTTTCCAAGAGTTCAACCAGGCAACGTTTCCTACAACAAGCAGGAGAATATCAGAATTTTCTAGAGAAAATAAAGGGAAATTAAAATGTAAAGACCGCAAAAATAGTTGACAGTTAGGAATCCTGATCCAGCTAGGATTTTTCATGAATTTTACTTTTTCCGCCTATTTCACTCCAAACACTCAACAAGACTTTCAAAATGACTTAATGACTCAAAACACTAAACTAAGGGAGAAATAAGGCTAAAATGAGGCACATAATTAATAATATCGTCACACTTTTTTGCTCCTATCAGTGAATAGGCTCACAACCAATTTTTTTCGTTCAAAACTTTCTCAGGGATTGCAACTGGGTGATCAATCCTGAGTGCTGATATTGAACTGAATATATTGAACAATCAAGCAAACCAACTAAAGCATTAAAGAACACAGATTTTTGTTAACGCAGTAAACACTGTATCGAGGGAAAACATCTGCGTGGCCTTTAACTCTTGAAAGACCAAAACCAATTCACTATGAAAACAAATTACAAGATTACAACACAGTGATTGCACTGAATTCGGCAACCATTCTAGACTGACTCACTAGACTGTTTGTACTTAACTCTTGCTAATTGTTTACACAAGTGAACAACTCAGAAATCTCAGCTATGAAACAAGCTATGAACGCAGCAAGTTCTTCTTGGAGATTTCACCTTTGAAGTTTGCAATACCCAAATGACCTCATGGGATGCAAGATATGATATGTATGAATGATTGAATGGTTTGTTGTTTTTCAAATTGTTTTCAACATGGAACAAGACACTTTGAAAAACAGAAAACCAAAGAGATTGAACTTTAAACAACAAAGGGATTGAAAACCCAAATATTTTCAATGCCTGAATAGGAACAGAGAACCAATATATATAGAGGAGGAAGAGAAAGAACAGTTCACTCAAAGAACCCTTGAACTCAATTTGAGAAAGTAAACCCATACCCATAATTTCATATCGCCCGTGTAAACCCATGCTCCTAATTTCAATTGGGAATACCATTTCAAGAAGCCAAAACACTCAAGCTCCATAATCAAAACTGACATAGGAATGGAACCCATGAAAAACCATTGGCTTTAAGAAAGAGATGACATGCATGAGCTTACTTGAGCCATGGGAAGAGGGGTCTTCTTTTGAACTTCAAGTTTGAAGCTTGATCTTGGACAAGACGTCAAGATGAGATGGGATGGGGAAGCACGTCAACAAGGCAGCAAAGCAACAAATTGATGAGGTAGCAAGTTCTAATTGAACTAGTCTTCAAACTTGGTCTTGGTCTTCGACAGCAAGGCAGCCCCCAAAGAGAAAAAGAAGCAATTTGCAATTGATCAATTATGCTAAGATGGGAAAGCTGCTAGCAACTGATTTTCCTGTCTTCACGAGGGTCTTTGACAGCAAAACAACCAAGTCAACCACAACAATTGTATTTAAACAAGTATGGGCTTAGGCTACAACCTTGGGCTTCTTAATGAATAGAGTTTTGTGAAGAAGGAATGCCAATACTATACTAACAATCTCCCCCTTTGGCATTCCTAAACAAAACACTACTTTGCAACACAATACTAGCCTAATACTTAGATAGCAGCTGCAAAACAAACCTAAAACAATTGCACAAGAAATACCAAGTGAAGCATGGGCAATTAAGGCACAAGAAAAACAATGCAGCCAAGCAAAGCATTTTAAGATCACATGAAGCATTAGCAATAAGGAACAGCCACAAAGGCACCTAACACTTCTCCCCCTTTTTGTCTAGGAATGACAAAGGGAAAATGCTATCAACAAGAACAGAAAACATCCTTTCAAGAGTACAAAATCTGCAGAAAAATGCAAATAGCCAACTTGGATAACATTTTTGAAATAACAACCTTCAATTTTGAAGAACACAAGGAAGACCACATGTATCAATGAATACTCCCCCTCAATATATGCAGCGGATTATTGAGAATTTAAAAATGCAAGCAAGCAAGGATGAAGGACATAGTTAATCCTAGATTTATCTTGAAAAGCCAGGCAAAGAGCCACAGAGGATTGCAGAGCACATTTGAATCCCTCCAGATCCCACAAAGAAACTCAAGACAATTTGACAGTTCCTTTTTGTAAACACAGCTCAAAGATGACTTGTAGCATTTCATGATTCTTGAATTTTTTGAGAAACTTGAGCTAAACCATCCAAGGGATAAGAATTGATACATAAGAGATTACAAAGGAATGAGATGAAGTCCTATTTGTTTTCATTGATCCTTATCTCTCCAATTTTTTTTTTTTAATTTATTTAGCTCATAATCATTGGCTTTGTTAAGCTGGAGCTTTTAGGAATAAACCCATATTTTTGACCCATGTAACAAGTCTTATGTCAATGGCTCTCAAACCAGTTGGTTTTAAGGCATTAAGTGTAACAAGGACACTCCAAAGGACATATCAACTCGAGTCAAAAAGAGGATATCAAACAAGAAGATACCACCGGGGTGACCAAGCCGTTCCCTTTTCTTCCCAATCCTCATATCGTTCACCACGACCGAGGCCCGTTTACTTTGGGAATAGCCTGGCCAAGCTTCTCTAAATATTTTCACAAAGAAGCATACACTACTCATCTCAAACCAACATAAAAACTGAGCACAATATGAAACCCCACAAGAGATTTAGGTGCAAGAGTTTAAGATGATAGACTTTTTAACAAAAATGAGCAGTGAACAATAGAAAGCAGATGCAAAGAGTCTTGAGAACCTTGAGTAACCAAGGAAGAAGAAATTATGAACACACTACCCTCTGACCTTAGATCAAGACATGATCAGTATTTTCCAGGATTGAAACAATGCATGCAATCCCCAAAGGAAATAAACCACTTATTTTTCACAACCTACACTAAATGCATCACACATAATATATAACAAACAGCCTGCATATATGAGTGAGAATATTCAAACAGTAGAGCACACTCCAATAGACTTCCTAAGAGACTCAAAACGAAGGTTGTCTAAGGGTTTTGTAAACAAATCAGCCAATTGATTTTCAGTGGGAATAAATTCCAGCTCAAGGATATTTGCATCAACAAGATCACGAATGAAATGATATCGAATATCAATATGCTTTGTGCGTGAGTGCTGAACAGGATTCTTAGAGATGTTAATGGCACTAGTGTTGTCACAAAAGATTGACAACTTACCTTGAGGGAAACCATAGTCGTTCAACATTTGTTTCATCCATAACATTTGGGTGCAACAACTACCAGCTGCAATGTACTCGGCTTCAGCAGTTGAGAGAGACACACAGTTTTGCTTCTTGCTATGCCATGAAACAAGATTGTTTCCCACAAAGAAACATCCACCTGAGGTGCTTCTTCGATCATCCACATTTCCTGCCCAATCCGAGTCAGTATAACCTGCAATCTCAACATTGGAATTAAAGGTGTACACCACCCCATAGTTAGAAGTTCCAGAAACATATCTAATGATGCGTTTAACAGCCTTTAGATGTGATTCCTTAGGATTAGCTTGATATCTAGCACAAACACCAACACTAAAAGAAATATCGGGTCTGCTAGCAGTAAGGTACAACAAGCTTCCTATCATGCTTCTATACAAGGTTTGATCAACACTAATTTCAGTCAAATCCACATCAAGTTTTGAACTAGTTCCCATGGGATTTCGGACAGCAGTAGCAGCATCCAAACCAAAATTTTTCACAAGGTCATTGGCATATTTGGTTTGAGAGATGTAGAGACCATCACTCCTTTGTTGGACTTGCAGACCAAGAAAATAATTTAATTTGCCACACAAACTCATTTCAAACTCATTTTTCATGATATTAGTGAATTCTTCAATCAATGAATCTAAAGTTGAACCAAAAACAATGTCATCCACATAGACTTGAGCAAGAATTAAATGATGAGAAGTTCTTTTTACAAACAAAGTTTTGTCAATTGAACCTCTAACATAGCCTTTATCCAAAAGATGAGAGGAAAGTCTCTCATACCAAGCTCTAGGGGCTTGTTTCAGCCCATAGAGAGCTTTCTTAAGTCTATACACATGGTCGGGATGGATAGGATATGTGAATCCTGAAGGTTGTTCAACATACACTTCTTCTTGAATAACACCATTTAAAAACGCACTTTTCACATCCATTTGATAAAGAATAAACCTCAAATGACATGCAATGGCAAAGAGAAGATGAACAGATTCAAGCCTTGCAACGGGGGCAAAGGTTTCATCAAAATCAAGACCTACAACTTGAGAATACCCTTGAGCAACAAGCCTTGCTTTGTTGCGGGTAATCTGACCCTTTTCATTAGATTTGTTTTTGAAAATCCATTTTGTTCCAATGACATTTGAAGAGTCCGGTCTAGGAACCAAAAACCACACATCATTTCTAGCAAATTGACTCAATTCATCTTGCATGGCATTTAGCCAATTAACATCACACAAAGCCTCTTTAGCATTTTTAGGTTCTATAATAGAAACAAAACCATAAAATGTAATGATGCTAATATCTTCTTGATGCTTTGCAATGAAACATGAAAGAATAGAGAGATTACTTACAACCCTTTTTGCTTGTCTCCTTGTTTTCAAACCATCATTCACATCACCAATGATGTCAGAAGAGGAATGATCCTTATGTACTTGCTGCTGTCCAGTTCTGCAAACTGGCTGGATTGCAGAGGTATCATCAATCCCCTCTGAAGCTTCCTCATCTTCTTGGCCTTCAGCAGCAGCATCATCATCCTTTTCTCTCTCGAAAAGTACCTGATCAAAACTTATACAAGGACAATGTGAGAGCACAATTGAGTCATCAATAGAGACATTAATGGTTTCCATCACAGAACAAGTTCTCTTGTTATAAACCCTATAAGCTCTACTATTCAATGAATAACCAAGAAAGACTCCTTTGTCACTTTTAGCATCAAATTTGGCAAGATATTCTCTATCCCTATAGATGTAACAAGGGCTGCCAAACACTTTCAAATGGCTCACATTTGGTTTCTTTCCTTTCAAAATCTCATAAGGAGTTTTTTCAGTTCCCGATCTAAAGATGACCCTATTGATGGTATAGCAAGCATTGCTAATCGCTTCTGCCCAAAACGTATGAGCAAGACCAGCAGAGTTTAACATAACTCTTCCCATTTCAATTAAAACCCTGTTTTTCCTTTCCACAACACCATTTTGTTGCGGAGTTATGGGAGCCGAGAACTCATGCTTAATTCCCATATCATTACAACACTCATCAAATGAAGCATTTTCAAATTCAGTTCCATGATCAGTTCTAAGTCTTACAATGCATTTATTTGAAGAGTATTGCTCATTTGAAATCATTTTGCACAAGTTTTGAAAGTTGTCAAAAGCATCAGATTTTTCACACAAGAATTTCACCCAAGTGAACCTAGAAAAATCATCGACTAGAACAAGCATGTACTTCTTACCACCTAAGCTTTTGGTTTGAACAGGTCCAACCAGATCCATATGCATTAAATCCAAAGGTTGTGAAGTAGACATAGAATTAATGACCCTATGTGAGGAACGAGTTTGCTTACCAAGCTTGCAACCCTCACTCATACCGGTTGGTTTCCCACTCAATTTGGGCAAACCCCTTACCCCTTCTTTGGTGGAGAGCTTCACCAAGTCTTGGTAGTTCACATGGCAGAGCCGTCTATGCCAAAGATTGAGAGTATCATCAGTCGAGGAGGAACTAAGACAAATCTGAGAAGAAACAGAATCATTAGCATTGACACAATAACAATGATCTTTGGACCGTAGTCCACCCATAACACTCTTACCCTTACCATCAAGAACAAAACATCTCAGCTTATTGAATCTAACCTCTTCAAAGTCATCACTCAATTGACTCACACTAATAAGATTAGCTTGGAGCCCTTCAACATACAACACATTTTTTAAATTTGGGATACCAGGAGCAGTTACAATCCCTTTTCCCACAACCTTTGCTTTCTTTCCATCACCAAAAGTGACAGAACCACTGATAGCCTCATCATAGAAGGATGAGAACCAGTTTTTATCACCTGTCATGTGCCTAGAGCACCCACTATCCAAATACCAAGTATCAGCTCTTCTAGATGAAAGAGCAGTAAGAGCAACCAAACATGTAGCAATGGAGTCATTTTCTTCAACGTGTGACAAACAACAAGAGGATAGAAGACACATTTCAGAAGGTTCAAAATCAGTTCCACAAATGTCAAAAGGCTTAAAATCAACAAAGGTAAGTGGATGAAATGACTTATTTTTCTTTGCCCAAACAACTTTTTCTTTTCTCGGGATTGCAACAAGTTTAGCAATCCTTCCAAATTCTTTCAAAGATTTTTCCAAAGTTGACTGTAAAGAAAAAAAAAAGAGTTTTCATGAGACCTTGTAGACTTTTGAGGACCATTTCTGAGTTTATGACATCTTGGTCTAATGTGTCCAGTAATACCACAATAGTGACAAATGGGAATGAATTTTTTGGATGACTTAGAGACACTTTCTTTAGGCAGCAACCTACTTTTCACGAAAATAGTTGGCTTTTTAGAGGAGCTTTCTCCATAATGAAAACCAAGACCCTTTTTGTCCCTATCAACTTTGCCCATTCCAATCATTTTGGAAACTTTATCAGATCCAATAGAAAATTTTTAAAACTTTTCTTGAGAATCATGTAAGGATTTTTCAAGAGAGATTTTTTCAGAAGTTAGAGAATTGACTAACCTGATTTGAGCATTCAAATTCTCTTGCAGAGTCTCCACTTGACTTACCAATGCATTTCTTTCAATTTCCCACTTCTTCTTGCAGGATTGCAACTTCTCTGCTATCCCAGATTTTTCTTTTTCACAAACAGCAAGTTGATCCTTCAATTCCTCAGTCTTTCCAATCATTATTTTTGAGGCTTTGTACAGTTGCTCGAACTTGTTAGAGGCTACCTCCTCAGAGTGCTCATTTTCATCAGATTCATCTGAGGACTCATTTTGGGTGGTAGCAACAAGGGCAACAGTCTCCTCTTCATGGTCGGACTGAGTTTCTGATTCATTATCACTCCAGGAGGTTTTAAAAGCTCTATTTGATTGAGACTTAAATTTTTTGTTTGCACAATCAGCAGCAAGATGACCATATCCTTGACACTCAAAACATTTTGGTTTTTCACCAAAAGACTTCTTTTGAAAAAACTTTGAGGGCTTTGAGAATTTGTCATTTGAAACTTCATCATTCTGATTTCTTTTGGAAGTAGAACTAGAAAAATTTCTAGAACTAGAAGAGGGTGACCTTGCAGATTTAAGAAATTTTTTGAACTATTTTGTGAGAAGAGCAAATTCTTCTATATTAAAATCAGAAAGGTCTTCCTCTTTTTTCAAAGTGCTTAGAGCAATTATTTTTTCTTTCTGACCCTTTTTCCTTTTTGACTCAAAGGTTTTCAAATTTCCCACAAGCTCATCTAATGAGTATGTATCAAGATCTTGAGCTTCCTCAATGGCAATTTGCTTAGCCTCAAAACTAGGAGGAAGAGCTCGAAGAAACTTTTTCACAATTCTATGCTCTAAAATAGGATCACCCAACCCATGACATTGATTGGTAACATTGATGAGGCGACTATGGAAGTCATCAACAGATTCATCCTCTCTCATAGTCATTTCTTCAAATTCAAGCACAAGGCTTTGAAGTTTTTGTGCCTTCACCTTTTTGTTACCCTCATGAGTGGTTTGAAGTAAATCCCAAGAAGCTTTAGCAGTTGGACAATTTGTAATTCTTTTTCTTTCCTTATCTGACAAGGCAGCGAAAAGGCTATAGCGAGCTTTAGTATCACATTTGTGATCAAATTGCTCAGCAACAGTCCACTCACCTCTCGGTTTAGGAATAAGACTAGAAGTTTCAGTTTCCTTTTTAGTTGGTTCCATCCAACCCTTCTATATAATGTTCCATAACTTATCCTCTTGAGATTGCAAGAAAGCCATCATCATTACTTTCCATTGAGAGTAATCTTTCCCATCAAAATATGGAGGAGAGTTAATGGAACTAGAGACTCTATCACGGTCCATTCTAGGAGTCCAGAGGAACACACTAACACAGGTTAGTGACCCGCTCTGATACCAATTGAAGATCCTAGAAGGAGCCTAGAGGGGGGTGAATAGGCTCACAACCAATTTTTTTCGTTCAAAACTTTCTCAGGGATTGCAACTGGGTGATCAATCCTGAGTGCTGATATTGAACTGAATATATTGAACAATCAAGCAAACCAACTAAAGCATTAAAGAACACAGATTTTTGTTAACGCAGTAAACACCCTATCGAGGGAAAACATCTGCGTGGCCTTTAACTCTTGAAAGACCAAAACCAATTCACTATGAAACCAAATTACAAGATTACAATACAGTGATTGCACTGAACTCGGCAACCATTCTAGACTGACTCACTAGACTGTTTGTACTTAACTCTTGCTAATTGTTTACACAAGTGAACAACTTAGAAATCTCAGCTATGAAACAAGCTATGAAAGCAGCAAGTTCTTCTTGAAGATTTCACCTTTGAAGTTTGCAATACCTAAATGACCTCATGGGATGCAAGATATGATATGTATGAATGATTGAATGGTTTGTTGTTTTTCAAATTGTTTTCAACATGGAACAAGACACTTTGAAAAATAGAAAACCAAAGAGATAGAACTTTAAACAATAAAGGGATTGAAAACCCAAATATTTTCAATGCCTGAATAGGAACAGAGAACCAATATATATAGAGGAGGAAGAGAAAGAATAGTTCACTCAAAGAACCCTTAAACTCAATTTGAGAAAGTAAACCCATACCCATAATTTCATATTGCCCGTGTAAACCCATGCTCCTAATTTCAATTGGGTGATAGGAGCATAAATGCAACAAATATAGTGTGAAATCCCTTACACTTTTCTTAGTTAATTCCTTGTAAAAGTCAGTTTTAACTTTGTTTTCTTTTTAGGTTGTTCGTGAATTGATTCAAGAGAAATAGGAGCTTAAAGGGAGAAACTAAGCCATGGATCATGAAGTAATGATGCGGAGGACTAAGTTTGATCAACCTTTTAGCCATAAATTGCAAGGGAAGTCCACGGAAATCGTTGTGCAAAACAGTTGCTGCAAAGCAGAAAACTGCAGTTTCAGAATCAGCTTTCTGGGAACTGTTTTGAGGAGCAATTCTTGCACCCTTCCAGATGCACCTTTGAAGAAAGGGCCAGCGATCCTTGAATAAATGATGTTATACTTCAACCACAGCCAAAGAACTGGTCAGAAGTGTCAACGAGGCAGTAGGAAATCAAAGTCAAAGTATGCTTCCCGATAAGGTAGAAACTGTCAGCTTTTCACGAAGCTTTTTGGGAGATCTTTTCCGGAGATTTTCTTGGAGTTTTCCAGAAGGTTATTGATCATTATAGATTATATGATGTCATAGAGCACGTGGAAGTCAAGAACCATCCAGAAACTTGTCAAGACGAAGTCGTTCCTTGTCCAAGAAGGAAGCTTCAGAGTCAGAAATCAAATCCTAGTCAAAACAGGGCATTTTGGCCGAGATTCTTCTTTGGACGGATTTCCAGGGAATTTTTGGAAGGTTATTGCTGCTGGAAATATGAAGGAGAGTCCTAGAATGATTCATCAAGATTTTTGGAAGATTATTGAGGCTTGAAAATCATTTAATTATGCACCAAGTAGGGTAATCCTCAAGCAACTAGGGGAGGCTTTCAAAGCAGAATTGGAAAAGGAAACTTAGGCTGTGCGTTCTACATATATAGAGGCTCTGAACACGTTGAAAGACACCACTCCTTTCACCTTCTCTTCTATCTCTCTTTCTCATTCATCCGCCACCATAGTTTTCTTCTTTTTCTCTATTTGTTCTATTTTGGTTTTTAAAACAATGTGTAACTAACAATCTTTTTGTTAGGGGCGAGGTTTGAAGCCCCAATTATGTAGAACATATGTTTGTTTAAATTTAGTTTCTTGATCTTTGGTGTGGATTGGTTGTTTATCTCTGATTGATTGAAAACTTTTACATGTGTTTGTTTTATGGTGGCCAACATAGGATTTATGCATGTAATTGGAGCTAGGTTTAGAAAATAATTCACCTAATCGTCTTGTTTTCTAATCTACAAGTATGCAAGGCTTTGAACAAAAGTTGATGTTTTAAACAACTAGAAGAGCATGCTAGGTAGGCGTTCCACACTAGACTGCAACTCTATAATCAATCGTTTCCATGAGATCTTAATGCTTCAAATGTGTTGGCACTATATGTGTTGTTGATAGGATAGCGTTCTATACCTTGATTGCATGTTTGATAGGCTTAGCTATTGTGCGTTCACGTAGACTAAGTAATTAGGGAAACATTAATAAGGGACACGATCTGCTCCGACTTGTTTCTTGGTTGATTTCTGTTCACACCTTAGTAATTGAAACTAGGTTAACTTAACATTATTCGAAAGTAATTGGTGGTGGATTTCCAAGTCTCTAACATGTTCTCCATCTTATTTTCTCAAAACCTAAAATAAAAATCGTTTTTCTTTTATATTATCTTTTATTTTCGTTAAAAACCAAAAAACCCCAAAATATTGTTCTTGTCTAGGATTGCAGACCACCTTTCTATCCCCTTCTTTTCCTGCCATCTTTTTCTCTTTTTCTACTATTTGACGTTTTCATTAGTTTAATATTGTTATTTGTTTTGTACACTAGTTAGTTTAGTTTTGTTTTCTTTTTTGTGAATTATAAAGTTACCCTCAATCCCCGGCTTGAACGATCCCTGCTTACTCTATATTGCTAACGACTACATCTTGCAGGGTTAAGTTGAGCGCTTGTTTTTAGCGTATCAATTTTTGGCGCCGTTG
This sequence comes from Rosa chinensis, assembly GCF_002994745.2. Classification (NCBI taxonomy): domain Eukaryota; kingdom Viridiplantae; phylum Streptophyta; class Magnoliopsida; order Rosales; family Rosaceae; genus Rosa; species Rosa chinensis. The sequence goes on along the minus strand of NC_037089.1, from coordinate 26,614,467 downwards.
CCGGGGATTGAAAAATACTTATTTTTCACATTCACATTGTTTGGTTTATTTTTGTTTATATTTTGATTTTTAGGATTTTACACATTCTTTTTGTATATATTACTAACTTAAATTTCTGTTTTGTTTTTCAATGTGGCATCAATCTTACGAGGTGTGTTCCATATGCTCCATGGTTGGTCATTCAATGGAGACATGTCCAAGCAACCAATATGAAGGATACTATGATCAAAATACCATGCTTGGAGGATTTCATGACAACCAAGGGCATTGGAATAATTATTATTCACCTCCATACAATCCGGCATGGGATAATCCTCCTTACTCTTTGTGGAATGACGATCCAAACATGCAACATGGATCTTTCAATGAGTTCAAAGATTCTCCATATTCATACCATGACTATTGGCCACAAGCCCCACCTCCTCAAAACTCAGGTATGTCTAATAATGATGATGAGATTATTAAGGAACTAAATGCTGCTACTCAAGCTTTGATTCAGGGACAACAAGCTGCAGATGCTTCTTTTCAAGCTTGGATTCAGGAAAAGCAAGCTCTTGATGATGATTTGGCAGAAAAACTGAAGCGTTTGGAGAACTTAATATCTCAGGAGCACCCTTCTAAACCGATGGCAACTTTAGGGGAGCTCCCAACAACTACGGCTTTGTGTCAACCTCATGATGCAGTCCATGATTCAACATTTGATGAGGATGAAGTAATGGATTTGGAGGAGTCATATAAAGAGCAACTCAATGTTGAGACTTGTGAGGACTATGAACTATGCTACATAACTGAGCTTGAAAAGTGGGAAATGGAAGATCCGTTTGATGATGATGAATCCTATCACGAAGGAAGTAAGGATGATCTTCATGCAAGTGCGTCCCAAGTGCCTGAACCAATCATGCTACCTCATCAAGATCCAAGAGGTTATGAGACCACAAGGGAAGATTGCTTAAAAGAGGAGTCCATCAAAGCTCCTACATTTGGGCCGTTATTGCTAGCACATGGAAGACCATCTGATCCTGCAACGCCTCATTCAACCTCTACACATGTTCTCCCCATCCAAGCAACTGTTGAGTTTGTTGATCATGTGGAGATGGTCATAAGTGAACATCTCAAATCACATAAGGAGATCATTCTAGCAGTGATTGTTGAACATAAGAAAAGAAGGAGACAATGGAAGAAGAGAAAGAAAAAGAGAAGCATCAAATCCTATCTTTCCATTGCTCCCAAGTTACGTAAGTTGCTAGAAAGGGCCCATGAAACATCTTTGAAGAAGCTTAAGTATCTGATCGAACCGCGGCCTAAACCTCCTGATTACTCTTGATGAAGAGCTGCTATGTCAGGCTGAAGACTTTAAACCAAGCGCTTCTTGGGAGGCAACCCAAAGGATGTTTTCTTTGCTTTCTTTGTTTTCTATTTAGTTCCTTTTTATGTTTTTAGTTTGTGTGCAGGTCATAAGGTTGTAAAGAAGTGTGAAAAGTGTCCCTTCTGTAAAAACAGAGTGCTGACCATACAGTCAGTCTACTTTAGACGGCTGCCGTTTTCCTCTCAGATGGAACCAGAAGATGTACCATACATTAATGGAAATATCTTTGAGTCTAGTTTCTGTAGGTTTTTACAGAACTGGATTCGGAGTTCATATGCGTTCCCAGTTCCAATTTGAATGCAGCAAGGTCAGCCCAGGAAAACAGAAAACTGCGCAGTTGTGTCACAGAAAAAGAAAAACTGGGCATATTTCCGTGGTTCAAATGAGGAGTTCTTTACATGTACTCAAAGCTCTATATGTATACTAACTTCAGGCCAAAAATCTCGTCCATTGAACCAGTGATGCTCCCGGAATAAAGGTTTGAGTGGGTAAAGGTCACTTTGCCCGGTTTTCTGTTGAAATTTCTGTTTTTTCTCTAACTTTGCAGGGCTATAACTTTCAAACCGCTTGGAGTTAGAAGGTTTTCCACATATGCACAGAGAGCTAGCAATGTTCACTTTCACCTCCAAGTGGTATCATCGTCATCTGAAGTGGCATAGAAAAATTATGGGACCTGGAACATGGGCTGCCGACACAAACTCATGGTTTCCAAAGATGCAACAAGACTTCGCATGGAGCTTACGTTAGGAAGTCAAGACCTTATGGTCTTGAGGTTGGGGTCTTTTGTTGTCATCTCCAAAGGTCGTGAGCATTGGAAGGTCTACAAGGGGGAGATTTTCTATCAACCTTCTCACCTTTCTTCTTTTTGATTTCCCTTCTTTACGCTTCTATTATGCATTGTTTGATTTAGTTTTCCATACATTGAGCGCAATGTATGATTCAAGTGTGGGGGAAGGGAATTTGAGTCTTACTTGAAAAAAAAAAAAATATTTCGTTAGTTATGTTCTTTCTTTTAGCATCTTTAGTTCTTGTTTTTGTTTTGTTTTTCGAGTCTTAGGTTGCTTTCAACTGTCTAGGATGAACTTAATCTCTGAAATTATGGATAAAAGAGGATCACAATATTGAGATGATGTTAAAATAATTCTTTGGTTAATTACGATATATGTAAAGCATATGCTTGTGTAGTAGATGTGGTTTTTTGTTGACTTTGGTACAGAATTATGAGCATGTTGATGATGAGTTTTGATTCATAATAACCCTTGTGAGAATTTGAGCCTATTTGCTATTCTTTGTGAGTGTTTATTGAAAAATATATTCTTACTTTCTTGGCGATGCTTAGTGATCTCATTATCTTTCTCTTTGATTGACTGCTTGCCACAGATTAAGTTTGACGGACTCTAGAGATTACTAGAACTTGCTCTTGTGCTGGTCGAAACTTTTATCAATACATGTCCCTGATTCTGGAAAGGATAAAGGCACCTAGGAAATTCCACCATAGCCAAAAATAGCCTGTGTCCATATTTGTGCCCGTCGTGGGACTCCCCTAGTTTAACCCCTTTGAGCCTACATTTAAACCTTTTTCTTTTATCACCCTCAAAATTCTAACCTTTGAACCTTAGTATAGTTATATCCCTACCCTTGTTCTAAAGATTTAGTGGAGCTAATTCATGAGACAGACATGATTTTGAAGGCACTACAAAAGAGATGATGAGAAAGAATAAGTGTGGGGGAAAGACTTGTCCATGAGAAAGAAGAAGAAAAATACATGTATGCCGAAGAAAAAGAAAAAGAAAAAACAAAAAAAAGTGTGTACGGCAATGAAAAAAAAATAAAAAGTGCAAGTATTTATGGATTTTAGTCCCCTCATTGTGGATAAGGAGTTTGTTTTGAAGTGAAGGCCTAAGTACGATGAATTTGGTCTTTGTCCTATTTCACAAGTGTTTAAAGGAATGTTAGAATGAAGCAAGGGTCCAACACAATGACATCCGGCCCTTAATAAAGACACACAAGAAGTTCAACGTTGCAAGATGCCTTGGTGACTAAAAGAAGACGTCTCAATACTTCAATGAAAGCTCCACTAGGTTTTTAGAACACTTTGTGATTTTTCCTTACCCTTTCGTTTCTTTAAACCCCTAAACCTTGGCCCCATTACAACCTTGAAGTAAGACCTCTTTGATCCTTAAGATGGGCAGCCTTTGATCTGTGGAGATTGGTTACAAGAGTTGAGCATATGGTTCGGTCCGTCCGGCAAGTAGTTGGTATCCTTCATGAGATCGTAAAAGAAAAAAATTATATATATAAATTTCGACATAGCCTTTCTTTCTTTATATATGTGAGCTTTTAGTTGTCGAAAATATTATCATCTCTCACATATATTTGAGTGAAAAAGCTTTGAAGCATTAACCTTGATCTGAGAGAAGAATGAGTGGTAAATCCTGTGAGGTTTGAATCATACTTGTTGGATACATGCTAAGCTCCACCCATCACCATTGTCACATCCGTGTCTTACATGCTTATATGTGGAATATATGTTTTAATAAACTCTCGAATTACTTATGATTGATTCTTGGTTGCGTGCTAATCTTGATGCTATGAAAGTAAGAGATTTCTGAGACAACAATGTTGAAGGCATAGTTTGTTTTGACTCTTTTGAGTCCTTGTTTTTATTTTCTTTGTTTTGATTTTGCTAAGGGACTAGCGAAAGCTAAGTGTGGGGGAATTTGATAGGAGCATAAATGCAACAAATATAGTGTGAAATCCCTTACACTTTTCTTAGTTAATTCCTTGTAAAAGTCAGTTTTAACTTTGTTTTCTTTTTAGGTTGTTCGTGAATTGATTCAAGAGAAATAGGAGCTTAAAGGGAGAAACTAAGCCATGGATCATGAAGTAATGATGCGGAGGACTAAGTTTGATCAACCTTTTAGCCATAAATTGCAAGGGAAGTCCACGGAAATCGTTGTGCAAAACAGTTGCTGCAAAGCAGAAAACTGCAGTTTCAGAATCAGCTTTCTGGGAACTGTTTTGAGGAGCAATTCTTGCACCCTTCCAGATGCACCTTTGAAGAAAGGGCCAGCGATCCTTGAATAAATGATGTTATACTTCAACCACAGCCAAAGAACTGGTCAGAAGTGTCAACGAGGCAGTAGGAAATCAAAGTCAAAGTATGCTTCCCGATAAGGTAGAAACTGTCAGCTTTTCACGAAGCTTTTTGGGAGATCTTTTCCGGAGATTTTCTTGGAGTTTTCCAGAAGGTTATTGATCATTATAGATTATATGATGTCATAGAGCACGTGGAAGTCAAGAACCATCCAGAAACTTGTCAAGACGAAGTCGTTCCTTGTCCAAGAAGGAAGCTTCAGAGTCAGAAATCAAATCCTAGTCAAAACAGGGCATTTTGGCCGAGATTCTTCTTTGGACGGATTTCCAGGGAATTTTTGGAAGGTTATTGCTGCTGGAAATATGAAGGAGAGTCCTAGAATGATTCATCAAGATTTTTGGAAGATTATTGAGGCTTGAAAATCATTTAATTATGCACCAAGTAGGGTAATCCTCAAGCAACTAGGGGAGGCTTTCAAAGCAGAATTGGAAAAGGAAACTTAGGCTGTGCGTTCTACATATATAGAGGCTCTGAACACGTTGAAAGACACCACTCCTTTCACCTTCTCTTCTATCTCTCTTTCTCATTCATCCGCCACCATAGTTTTCTTCTTTTTCTCTATTTGTTCTATTTTGGTTTTTAAAACAATGTGTAACTAACAATCTTTTTGTTAGGGGCGAGGTTTGAAGCCCCAATTATGTAGAACATATGTTTGTTTAAATTTAGTTTCTTGATCTTTGGTGTGGATTGGTTGTTTATCTCTGATTGATTGAAAACTTTTACATGTGTTTGTTTTATGGTGGCCAACATAGGATTTATGCATGTAATTGGAGCTAGGTTTAGAAAATAATTCACCTAATCGTCTTGTTTTCTAATCTACAAGTATGCAAGGCTTTGAACAAAAGTTGATGTTTTAAACAACTAGAAGAGCATGCTAGGTAGGCGTTCCACACTAGACTGCAACTCTATAATCAATCGTTTCCATGAGATCTTAATGCTTCAAATGTGTTGGCACTATATGTGTTGTTGATAGGATAGCGTTCTATACCTTGATTGCATGTTTGATAGGCTTAGCTATTGTGCGTTCACGTAGACTAAGTAATTAGGGAAACATTAATAAGGGACACGATCTGCTCCGACTTGTTTCTTGGTTGATTTCTGTTCACACCTTAGTAATTGAAACTAGGTTAACTTAACATTATTCGAAAGTAATTGGTGGTGGATTTCCAAGTCTCTAACATGTTCTCCATCTTATTTTCTCAAAACCTAAAATAAAAATCGTTTTTCTTTTATATTATCTTTTATTTTCGTTAAAACCAAAAAACCCCAAAATATTGTTCTTGTCTAGGATTGCAGACCACCTTTCTATCCCCTTCTTTTCCTGCCATCTTTTTCTCTTTTTCTACTATTTGACGTTTTCATTAGTTTAATATTGTTATTTGTTTTGTACACTAGTTAGTTTAGTTTTGTTTTCTTTTTTGTGAATTATAAAGTTACCCTCAATCCCCGGCTTGAACGATCCCTGCTTACTCTATATTGCTAACGACTACATCTTGCAGGGTTAAGTTGAGCGCTTGTTTTTAGCGTATCATTGGGAATACCATTTCAAGAAGCCAAAACACTCAAGCTCCATAATCAAAACTGACATAGGAATGGAACCCATGAAAAACCATTGGCTTTAAGAAAGAGATGACATGCATGAGCTTACTTGAGCCATGGGAAGAGGGGTCTTCTTTTGAACTTCAAGTTTGAAGCTTGATCTTGGACAAGACATCAAGATGAGATGGGATGGGGAAGCACGTCAACAAGGCAGCAAAGCAACAAATTGATGAGGTAGCAAGTTCTAATTGAACTAGTCTTCAAACTTGGTCTTGGTCTTCGACAGCAAGGCAGCCCCCAAAGAGAAAAAGAAGCAATTTGCAATTGATCAATTATGCTAAGATGGGAAAGCTGCTAGCAACTGATTTTCCAGTCTTCACGAGGGTCTTTGACAGCAAAACAACCAAGTCACCCACAACAATTGTATTTAAACAAGTATGGGCTTGGGCTGCAACCTTGGGCTTCTTAATGAATAGAGTTTTGTGAAGGAATGCCAATACTATACTAACACTATAGAAGCATCAAGAGCTTCACAAAAAATTCCTGCTTTAGCCGCAATGCATTGTCGAGCATCCAATCCTTGAACTCCATTTGAGGCCTGAGATTACTGCCAAAGTTAAAAGGAGGTGCTGTGAGTACAGCATCTGCAGTAGGGCACCTACAAAAGATGTGGGGCGTGTCCTCATAAGGATAAGAACACAATAGGCGGCGAAGATCCCCCTCATATCCCTTAGTAGTAAGTTGAGCCCTTGTAGGAAGCAAATTTGAGCTTGCTCTCCACACACAGATCTGGACTTTCCCCGGTACTTTGGCCGTCCAAAGTTTTCTCCATAGCTCCTGAAATGGATCCCCATGAGAGGTAGAGACAAGCACGTTCTCTAGTACCTTAGTCCTGGCAATCCAGTAAGCCGTTTTAACAGAATAAAAGCCTTTTTTCTCCGGCCTCCAGCAAAGTTTGTCACACCTATTTCGATGACTAAGTGGAATACATAGTACCTTTTGAGCTATGTCGGGTGGGAAGATTGTGTGAACCGCTGCTGGAATCCATTGCCTTGTGTGTGAGTCAATTAAGTCCGAGACATTCTCAAAGACACAATCATGAGGTTTGTGGATCAAATATTGCGGGCAATGTGGTAACCACCTATCATTCCAAATATTGACTTGAGTCCCATCTCCAATACACCAGTGTACCCCAGCTTTGAGCACTGATCTCCCACTTAGGATGCTTCTCCAAGAGAATGATGGAGAGTCACCCAATTCAGCCTCCTAAAAGGAGAAATTGGGAAAATATTTGGCCTTGTACAATCGTGCAATCAACGAATGAGGATTGAACAGTAACCTCCATCCTTGTTTTCCAAGCATTGCTAAGTTATAAGTGTAAATATTTTTAAAACCCATTCCACCTTCTAATTTGGTGAGACACAATTTTTCCCAACTCTTCCAATAAATCTTTTTCTTGCCATCCGTGTCTCCCCAAAAGAAAGAGGCACGTAGTTGATGAATGTCGTCATACAAGGTTTTTGGTAGCAAATAGCAGTTCATTGCATACAATGGCATGCTATGAGCCACTGCTTTGATGAGAATTTCTTTTCCTGCCGAACTTAGGATCTTTGCCTTCCAGTTGACCAACTTTTTGGTTAATCTTTCTTTGATGCATGCAAAGATGGCCGATTTATATCTTCCCACCCTCATAGGTAATCCCAGATACTTGTCATGTTCCTTGACACATTTCACCCCCAATATAGTTGCCAGTTAATGTTGCTTATCCTCCTTAACATTATTACTGAAGACAACACTGCTCTTCTAGAAATTCACTTTTTGTCCAAAGACCTTCTCATAAGTATCAAGAATAAATCTGTACTGCATACATTCTGCATCACTGGTAGAACCAAAGAGAGTACTGTCATCTACAAAGAAAAGATGATGCAAGGTAAGGGCTTGAGGACACATAGTGAGTCCTTGAATAGTATTCTGTTGTACAGCTTGTGAAATTAAGGCTGACAATCCCTCACTACAAAGAATGAATAGATAAGGTGATAATGGATCACCCTGTCTGATGCCTTGTGTGGGACTGATTATAGCAGAAGGCTCCCCCTAGAGTAGAATAAAATAGGTCACAGAGGATATTCATTGCATGATAACTTGTATCCACTGAGATGCAAACCCCAATTTTGTTAGGATGGCACGAATAAACGACCATTCAAGTCTATCATACGCCTTGGAAATATCTAGCTTGAGAGAGAAGAAACCCGCCTCTTGATTTTGTAATTTATGCATGAAGTGTGCTGCCTCATTTGCCACTAATGTGTTGTCTGAGATTAACCTACCCGGAACATATGCACTTTGTAATGGGGACACGATTTCAGGAAGCCAAGTTTTTAGTCTATTTGCCAACACTTTCGAGCCAATTCTGCAAATGACATTACAAAGGGAAATAGGGCGAAAGTGGACAGCCTCCTTGGGATCTTTTATTTTCTGTATCAAGCAGAGATACGTACAATTCGATTCCGGCCACATTTCACCATAAGTAAGCAAGTGTCTCACTGCCAAACATAAATCATGGCTAACAATATCCCAATACTTCTGGGACAAAAAAGGTGACATACCATCCGGTCCAGGGCTCTTCGATGGGTGCATCTGGAATAGGGTTTTTTTGATCTCCTCATCAGTGTATGAAGCTAAAAAATCATTATTCATTTCATCTGAAACCTTGCAGGGCACAACAGCTATCACAGTTTCAAGTGCCTCCAAATTGACCTGTTCAGCTGAAAAATTCCTTGAAAGTACGACGATAAAAGTTGTTTAATTTACTGCGGCTCCACCTGCCAAATATTGTTCTCATCAAGCAAACCCCGTATCATATTCCTACTCTTTCGATTACTTGCTTTCCGGTGAAAATAGGTAGTGTTCCTAACACCCTCTTTTAACCATAATGCCCGGGACCTTTGCTTCCAGTATTTCTCCTGATTGGACAGTAACTGGCTATATTGAACGTGCAACCTTCGTTGCTTTTCGTACCCCTGAACTAAGTGAGGTTGCCTCATGAAGTCCTTTAGCTTTTCCTGGATCACTCTCATATCATTTTGTTGCCTGTTGAATTCAGTTCGATGCCATGTACTCAGTTTAAGCACTAGCTCACTTGTCTTGCTTCCAATTTGTTGTAGACCATTACCCGTCGTAGGCATGGCCCAACCTTGCTTTATAATGTTTAAACAATCTTCCTTTCCAAACCACTCTTCTTCAAACCGGAAAGGTCAATTAAAATTTCTTCGAACTTGTGGTTCAATGTGAGCCTCAATTAGCAATGGACAATGATCTGACTCTGAGGGACTTAGGGTGATCACCCTACTGTAGGGGAAGCATTGCCGCTAGTGGACACATTGAAACCCCCTATCTAGGCGCTCCTTTGTGTATCTATTTGACCATGTAAAACAACTTCCCACGAACTCCATATCGCTCAAACCACACCCAGTCATTGTTCTTTTAAATTTGGTCATTGCTGCAAGAGCCCTAAGAGGCCTCCCTGATTTGTCATTTCACACTAACACCTCATTGAAATCTCTTGCCATCAACCAGGGCAGTAGGCAAGCCTGCGCTGCTAGGGTTTCTATCAACTGCCAAGTTCGATCCCGTCCACCCCGTGCAGCTACTCCATAGATGCCAGTGAAACGCCATAGATCAGATCCCGGGTGTCCAACCTTAACATCTATGTGATTTGGGGAATGACTTCGGACATCTATGTGAGTCTCATTTGTCCATAGAATGGCTAGGCCCTGCGAGTTCTCCTCATGTGGGACACATAAGTAGTCCTTGAAGCCCAGATAACGTGTGATTGAATCAATTGTAGTCTTCTGTGTGAGGGTCTCTGATAGAAAAATCAACATAGGTTTCTTAGCGAGCACAATATCAACCAAGGTACGCTGAGTTTCAGCATTAACTATGCCTCTGCAATTCCATAGCAAGATGTTACCCTGTAACATCACTAAAATTTGGTTACCGTCCTGGTGCAGCGGTTTTGATGGCAACGCACAAAGAAGCGGCGGAGCCTTAGGGTTCTATATAATTTCTTTCGTATTACAGAAGAATTCTAAAGAGATGAAACCTATAATATCGTAGATAGTCATACTATTAGTTGTCATACATGGATTATTATGTGCCAACTTAACTATAAGTTAACTATCCTATATATATTTTCCTTGAATGTAACTCCTATTTTGTACAAAAACTTTCTCAGGGTAAGCTTCCCAATGGAGAAGAGATAGCAGTGAAAAGGCTCTCTATGGATTCTGGACAAGGAGATTTAGAATTCAAAAATGATGTCTTACTAGTGGCTAGGCTTCAACACAGAAATTTAGTTAGACTTCTCGGTTTCTGCTTGGAAGGAAATGAAAGGCTTCTTGTCTATGAGTACCTCCCTAATGCAAGTCTTGATCACATCATATTTGGTATGACCGACTTCTGCATTTTCTTCAACTTCAAAAATCTACTATAGAATTTTCATTGTGTGACACATGTAACAAACACTATAACAGATCAAATCTGTTGAAGAATATTCGATTTATGTGTGTCTTACCAAATTAGGATTACTTTCTACTGTTGTAATATGAGAAAATGATTATTTTCCATTCCAAGTAAGTAAACGTGCCATAATTAGAATAGGATTCCTTGTACTCAAAGATTGTGTACTTGTATCCTCTATAAATATAGGCTCCTATTATCAACGAAAGTTACAACAATTTCTCTCTACAATTTTCTCTCAAATCTCTTACTCTAAAACACGTTATCAGCACGAGCCCTAACCTTAGATCAGAAGCCAAAAACTCTTTTCTTCTCTCCTCTTGCCATGAAACCGTAGAACCGTACCCTAGGATCTCATGCACGCCACCATCTCTACGCACGGTTTTGGGAAGAAAACCAGAAGACTACAAGGAAAAGAAGAACAAGAAAATCAAGCATCAAGAAAGCACCAAGTAAGTTTTAAATTAATGTTCCTGCTTTCTGTCTTTAATATTCTTTCTTTTTCTTCGAGGACTTGCAATGAACTAATCAAACTATCAGGACGACAAACTTTTGAATAACACAATGACTTGAGAAGATTTGAAATTATAATGTTGACACAACTTGTAAAGCTCACAAAAGTTGCAGGTTAAATTTCCACATGAAGGACCTTTCCAACCTAATTACAGTCCTCTGCAAGTGTTAATATTAGTATTACTAGAACATTGCTATTCCAGACTGCTAATAATTGAGTCCAACATAGAAAATCTGAAACAATTGATCAGTGTAACAAGTACGGAACTTTCTTTAGAGACATCCCAAACATAGTTAAAACAAACCTCTTCAAAAGTTCGTTTGAGCAAAGACTAGAAGAAACTTATTCTAGACTTTACTTAATATTGTGCAAACAAGTGAAAAATCATTTGGCCACTATGCCAAGTATCAAACTCTCATTAAATGTTCCTTCAATTCAGTCGCACTGAGACTTGTGTTAGTACCTTATACCTAAATGGAAATTTACATCGACAATAACTGATGCTTGCAGATAAGATTGCCTAAGGTGGATGAGTATATCTACTAAATTTGAATGCATACGTCATGTGCAGAATTGTGCGTTTATACACTTAATAACAGATTTCACTCTTTCTTTCTTCCCCACCACAAAACAAAATAGGAGGAAGAAGAAGAAGAAAAAAAAAAGTACTTGTTAAACACTATAAGACAGAAAAAGGAGACTATGGGACAAGGATGCATACTTGTTAGTTGCCGGAGCATTCCAGGAAGTGAACTATCCCATGATGAACAATACCAGCCCATGCATGTAGCCAGTGGATGGGTCATCAAGCAACCCCAACAGCAAAAGAGTTGCAAAAGGAATGGCTGATCCTGCACTTATCTGTGAAAGAACTATCCTCCTAGCATTGGGAAACGGTTTTGCAAGGACATCCCCCATTTTTCCTCCAAAGAGACTTCCAAGTGAGGCGCCAATTATAAATATGGTCCAAATTAAGAACTGCCGTTTCTTTGTGGGAGAAGCTAATAAGCTCCAACCACAAAGGAGCAAATGACAAACCTGACCAGGGGAATGATCCAAAGACACCCTGAGCAATTAGTATTTGAAAAGTTGGGATTTTGATAACCGACTTGGATTCTTTAATCAGGTCCTTCACTTCTTCTGAAAGAGTATGTGGCATTTCATCTTTAGCTCTATCATTGTTCTGTACATAGTGTGGATCATTAGTAAAGAGGAGAACCAATATACCGACTATGAGACTAATGAGCCCAACCAGATGGAATGCAATTCTCCAACCATCTATACCCATTACTGAAGTGGAGGCTATTTTTTTTTTTGGTCTGAAAAGTGGAGACTATTAGTACAGAAAAAAGACCACCTATTATGGAGCCTAGATTTCCTGTTAGTTGTAACCATCCAAATGCTGTACCATGGTTATTATCATCTGTTGAGTCAGCAACAAGTGACTGCATGGCAGGAATGACTATGGCAAGTCCAACACCATTTAAACCTCTTGAAATAGCTACCTAATAACCAAATCAGACAACGAAATGTTGAATTATAATCTGGAATCAAGTAAATGAAACAGGTTCTTATGTCAGAATGGTAGAGTTTAAAATACGAAACAACCAATGTCATGTACTGTGTGTCTGTGTACATGAAGAATTTTTCATCTGCATTTTTTAGTTTTTTTTTTTTTTTTTGAAAAGATCTGCATTTTTCAGTTGCACCTTAAAATTTATACAATTCTTTAGGGAACCAAATTTGTTCACCACCTTTGGTTAGGTGGTGATACCACCACTCCATAAACATTTCCACGTGTCGCATAATCTAACTATGGTTAAGTTTTTAGAATTAGTGTTAATAAATTAGTAATAGGGAGAATATCATAAATGATCACTCAATTTTTACATGTTCGATACTTTGGTCACTCACTTTTTTTTTTTTGAAAGGGTCACTCACTTTTTAAATATATCATTTGGGTCACTCAACTTTAAGTTCTTTAACTATGTTGATCACTTTAGTCACTTCATTAATTTTTTTCATTGAAAAAAAAAATATTTGCCACAATATCAAGAATATTTTCGACCAACCAATTGTGAAAAATTAATAAATCTGAATTGGAATGAATGAGAGAAGTGATTAAAGTGAGACAAAATGCCTCTTTGGTGACTAAAGTGATTGACAGAGTAATAACTGAGTGACTAAAGTGATATATTTGAAAGTTGAGTGAACAAAGTGTCGAATGAGTCATAGTTAAGTGACCATTTGTAAAATTCTCCTTTAATAATATTAATGGCTAATGAAGAGAGAGAAATAAAAATGAAACAATACTCTCTCTCTTTCCCTTCAAAGTTCAAACCTGGCAGACCCATCTCTCTCTCTTCCCCTTCAAACCCAGCAAACCCAATAACATGCAATAGCAAAAATAGCACCACAACTTTGAATTAATGTTAACAAAGAGAGAGAAATACGAAATACTCTCTCTTTCAGACTAGAAAACCCAGGTTTGGAATTTGATTTGAGTTCTGCAAACTTTTTCATTATCAATTTCTCCAAGTGACAGAACAAGTCTTAATACTATAATACCCAACCTTTTCCAACAAAATTTTCACTTGTTAGTCTTTTCGTATAAAAAAAATAAAAAAAATAAAATTTTCACCTCGAAAACCCAAACTGAAATTGGTTGCCCACAATTCATAGAGCTTCAATTTCTCAAATTGCTTTGAACTTCATGGAAAATTAAGCCCAAAAGTAAAAATAAGTTAGAAGAAAATCGATAGTAGGATGGTCTTTAATTGAGTTTGTTGGGATTATTTGGTGAGTTGCCTCGTGCTGGACCAGTGTGTTGGGAGGAAGATGGAAAGTGCTAGACGAGATCTGGGTTTGTTGGTGTGTTTCTGAAAATTGGGAGGAAAGATCTAATATGCCCTCACAAACCCATCACTGCTCTCCTTCGTTTTCGCATCGCTTTCTATTCGTTTATGTGGCAGACAAAAGCCAAAGAAGAGTTTATGTCCATTTGAGTTTTCTAGGTATGTAGGATTTTGCTGGGTTTTGAAGTTGAAACAAATCATGGTAGGTTTTGCAGCTTTGCTGGGCTAGTGTCGATGAAGAAGATGAGAGAATTAATATCTTTTATTTAATTACTATCTTCTTTATTAGTTGATTTAGTGAATAATTAAAGTATTAAACAAGAATTTTTTTTTTTTCCTGATAATTAAGTTAACCATGGTTAGTTATGAGTATGATTTATCAGACATGGTAGTTTCTTATTGGGTGGTGGTATCACCACCTAAGGAGTAGTGGTTAGCAAATTTGAATCCATTCTTTAGGGCTTCTTTACTTCTAACTAGTTTAAGGTTTATGACCTCCGCTCAAGAGCTACAAGGTTTGTGTTAACCAATGCAAACATTCCCAAAAGGGGCATCATCATAACTCATACTTAAATATTTTTAACTCAAACACAAAAAAATGTGCTTCATGTAACTGGTATCCCAAATATACAGCATGAGCTTTTTTCAGTAATGAAGGAGCCTAAGTACATTATGCTAAGAAGGAAAAAACAGAAAATTTGCTAGGTTTGAATTGGCTATTGATACGCTTGATTCTTTAGGACAATTTCACTATGTCACTCTAGAGAGATCTTCAATATGAAAAATGAAATGAAAATAGGCGAAATGGAAACTAAATTTATGCCAACTTCAACTATTCTTTTTAATTAAAAAAAAAAAAAAAAAAAAAAAAGAAGAAGCAACTAATTCACCTAAAAAAACTATAACATTTCCTTTAGTATCCATAATCCATCATCATTCTTCCTAGATCAAGCAAAGCTAGACCCATCTTCAAGATTAGTACTCTAATCCACTTTGCTTGTCAATGTGGGAAAATCAACACTACATTGACAAAACTGACTAATCTATCTTATCAACCACAAGACTAAACTGTTCAAGAATATCAAAATCACCCAATAAAACACAAACAGCCACACTCGCCTAATCAACCAACCCAATGACTTCGCTCTATGATTACAAGTGTTTGAGCCCAAAAGTATTTTTGGCAAGATCTCTTTAGGGTATTTAGCATAGCGGGCCAATACCTGCGGCCCAAAAATAAGCCTACTTGGGTTTGGGTTATAGCTTCACCCATTTCGGGTTCCATAAGGAAAACGATCCCTTATTGGAATCAGGTAGCGGAGATTGAATAGGAAACTTCAATCAATAATCCTTCTATAGCAAGCCAAGCATACTGCATCAGAACTGGTGACTCTTAGTAACGAGGGGTCTAACCTTGCGACCCAGGTGGCCATGCAAAAGGCTGAATTGGACCAGGCTAAAGAGGTTTTGAACAAAACTCTGGGAGACCCTAATGCCATCATTGGTTCGCTTGGCCATCCCTCGGGCTCTGGCAAATACATACAACTGAATGCTCGGGAGAAGGCTAGCAGCAACATCGCTACGCCATCTGTGACCGCCGCCGCTTTGTCAACTAAAAACAAGGACAAAGCTCTGGTAATCGGCGACAAAGAGCAGTCTACACCCCTGGTAGCGCAAAAGAGTAAAGCCTTGAAATTCGGTGAAGGCACTCCTGCAGATCCTATCATGTTTGCTCAATATGACAGTGATGGAGCAGAGAATGTATACCAAGAGCTCCTAGGAAATTACTATGGCATTGACCAGGCGGGCAATCCAATCAAAATAACGGCTTTGGTAAAGGACGTGTCCACTCCAGCGGTTATTCTTCAGCCTAGTTTTACTTAGACTATTCGCCTTGGCGAAGGGACAACAACAATGTTAACGTTAGTGATCCGTGGGGATCTCTAGTTAGCTTTAGAGAGAGAGAGAGAGTGACACAAGCGAAGTATAGTGGTTCACCTCCCGCCTTAGCGGGAGACTACGTCCACTTGAAAGCTTATACTAGTGTGTCGAGCCTTGCGGCCCAACAAGATTACAAGAAATGTAATGGAGTTATGTTGGATGATGTTTAAGTGGGAGGAGGCATTCCTTTTATAGGTGAAGGAATGCTTCTCCTTTACATTTTCTTAGATGTTGGATGCAAAACTACTATTCTAGTCTAGAAAGCCTATTTGTGAGGGCATGTTGGCAAGGCCGGGAAGGTGGCTTCCCGGCGACGGATTTGCGACTTCTGGATACCGTAGCGTAGCTTGAACATAGGGCTACAAGATGCATGTCTCGGTTGGGCCTCACCATGGCTTGTGGGTGTCTCAAAGAGGGTGTTACTTATGCTTGGTGATGTAGTAAATATACTCCATATTGTTGGAGGTATGTACAAGTCCCCGAAGTCCCCAAGTAAGAGGAGCTTCTTGGTTGGGGAGTTATAACCACGATGTCATCAAGCATAAGTAACCGGGCGGCACGGAGCCCCTACAAGTCCCCGAACTCCGTAAGCAAGAAGGGACTCGTGAACCTGCAAAACAAAGACAAAAAACAGGCATATGTAGGATTCTCGTTGCATTGGGCAACAAATGTGAGTTGCACTTATATGCGTTGGCATATACGAACGTATGGGGTGCATGATACATGTTGATGTATACACTCGAATGGCACCGAGTACGATCGCTTATGACGTACAAACTCGAGAACGCGTATGGTCGTGTGAGCATATTGATTGCATATGATAAATGTAAGTTGTATGAGCGTTGCAGAGGTAAGCGTTTGTAATTCGTGAGTGTTGAATGCTTGAACGCTTGTGTTTGTTTGGTTGTCGCTCGTATTAATGGAACGTGAAAAGAATTCGATTTGTCATAAGCGACAAATGGTAGAAGAATTCAATGTTCCATTAACGTGTGGTGTGTCGAGTAGACATGAGTGTAAAGTTCGAGGATTGCCGGGCAGGCATGAGCGAAACACTCGGGGTTGCTGGGAAGGCATGAGCGGGAAGCTCGTGGGTTGCTGGGAAGGCATGAGTCGAAGCTCGTGGGTTGCCGGGAAGGCATGAGCGGAAGCTCGGGGGTGCCGGGAAGGCATGAGCGGAAGCTCGTGGGTTGCCGGGAAGGCATGAGCGGGAAGCTCGGGGGTGCCGAGAAGGCATGAGCCGAAGCTCGTGGGTGCCGGGAAGGCATGAGCGGGAAGCTCGTGGGTTGCCGAGAAGGCATGAGCGGAAGCTCGGGGGTGCCGGGAAGGCATGAGTCGAAGCTCGTGGGTGCCGGGAAGGCATGAGTCGAAGCTCGTGGGTGCCGGGAAGGCATGAGCGGAAGCTCGTGGGTTGCCGGGAAGGCATGAGCGGGAAGCTCGTGGGTTGCCGGGAAGGCATGAGCGGAAGCTCGGGGGTGCCGGGAAGGCATGAGCGGGAAGCTCGTGGGTTGCCGAGAAGGCATGAGCGGAAGCTCGGGGGTGCCGGGAAGGCATGAACCGAAGCTCGTGGGTGCCGGGAAGGCATGAGTCGAAGCTCGTGGGTTGCCGGGAAGGCATGAGCGGAAGCTCGTGGGTTGCAGGGAAGGCATGAGCGGAAGCTCGGGGGTGCCGGGAAGGCATGAGCGGGAAGCTCGTGGGTTGCCGGGAAGGCATGAGCGGAAGCTCAGGGTGCCGGGAAGGCATGAGCGGGAAGCTTGGGGTGCCGGGAAGGCATTAACGGGTAGCTCGACGGTGATGCCCTGAGGCATGAGCGTGACCGTTGCTAATTATGTTGGGCTGTATGTACAAGTCCCCGAAGTCCCCTGACAAGACCCGCCCCGAATTCCACCCTGGAATCCGAAGTGGCCCTGCGGGACCCACCTCTAAAGGAGATTTACCAAAAATTTCGGCATAACCTCCCTTAAAAATGGGTAACCCAAAATCCTGTTGAAAGCTAATAATTCACTTCTAATAATCCGACCATAACTCCTGGAGCCACCCTGCTCCCAAATTCATCCAAACCATCTCAAAGTTAAAAACATTAAACATAATCTCCAAAGGGTATAAATTACTACAATCACCAAAGTTAGGTCATAGACCCCAAATATAATACATATAGGTTGGGTCACATATCCCTTAGTAATCAGAGCATTCTAGGAATATAAATAGACAAGGAATACAGTAGGTTAACCAGGTAACCTACAGAAGGTGATGGCGGAAGCAGGTGCGGTCACTATGGCTCACACTCGTACACCGAGCAACAGTACTGCAATCTGGGCATTTGAAACCGAAGGGCCCAGGGAAAAGTATATAAAAACGTTAGCGTGAGTGGACAAAAATAAATAATTGAAAGAAAAAGGGTTTTATACTTTTCCACAATTATCTCAATAAAACTCCCGATGCATGCAATAATTAAGAAAAGACCGACTAGCCCCGCTAGTCAAGAACAACAACAAAGAATATGGGGAAAATGGGTTCACCATACGGGAATGGAGCCCCTCAGGCTCAACCTACCCTCGACTGCCACTCACACATAGATTGTGCGAGGAGGAGAACTAATAACCTCAACTTCCATTCACACAGAGATTGTGTGAGGAGGAGAATATCACCTCGACTACCACCCACGTGAGGAGGAGAAAGCTACCTCACTGCCACTCACAAACACAAAGTAAGTGAGGAGGAGACCTATTCACATTACCCGCGTATGGTGAGGAAGAAGATCGTCCAAAGCCAGTAAATCTGTATAATTTCCCCACTTATCTCACGAAATAAGAATCCAAGTGTATAAAGACGTGACCCCGCACGCCAAGATCATCTCAAGTTCCAATATAAGTAGGGTATAAAGAAGTATAAAGTTTTGCTTCTTCGAATTCTTATTTTGTAAATCTCTTAAAAAGCTCCAAGAGCTGAATATAAATACAAGATCAATAGTATAAATTTCCGAATCCGCATAAAACAAAATCCTCAAATCGAGCATAACGAATCTTAATTCAAAAGTTCAAACCAATAAAACATTCAATAATTCAAACCAAAATAAAATGCTCGATAAATAGTTGTTAAATCAATAACTTAAAACTTGCGGAATTTAATTTGCATGCATCAATTAAAATCAAAGGTCCACTCACGATATACGGCTAACGTGGTATCCAAGCGTAAGGATCCTCGTCGAGCGATAGGTCGGTATCACGTCCTGTACACAATTATAATCCGTAAACAACAAATTGCTAAATATTTACGATAATCAATAATTAAATCTCAAAACCCAAAACCTCAACTTCTCCAATCCTCTTCCACACCCAATCAAACTTCACCATTAATATCCATCCGTCGATTGGTGTATTCCATATCGGAACAAGGGAAATCCGAAGGTCAGATTCCCACAATTCAACAACCGAAACTCCCAAACTTCGGAAATTCACAAACAATTCCAAACTCCTCCAAAATTCACCAAACTTCACATACAAGCTCTATGATAATTATAGAATTTAACTAGCCAGAAATTGAAATTAAAAAGCTACCCTAGCCGCCGTTACAGCCGCCCACAGTGGCGGCGCCGCCGCCACTGCCACCAACTCCAATGGACACCAAAATTTGACAGTAGCACCTCCTCAACACACTGATTCAACTTCTCAACTACAACATTCCCAAATAACAATTAAAAACGGCCGAAATCGATCAATGAACAAAAACCCAGAAATCCTCAAGAACCCTAGAATTTCAATTCGTCGATTCGGCATCTACACAACAAATCGTGATACAAGGCCATAGGGGAAATGATCAGTGATGAAAACCGAACCTTCGACGGCGAGATGGGGACCGGAGGTGGCCGGAATCGCCGGAAATCGGCAAAAACTTCAAACTGCAGCCGGAGGGAATTTGGCTTCGATCCGAGCTTTTCCGGTCAAATCGTCGAAAACTACCTCCACAGACGTGACAAGGGGAAGAAACCGAGCTTGGGGGTGGCCGGATTGTGCCCTGGGTCGGCCGGAGGAGGAAGCAACCGGAGGTGGACGAGATCGGGCCGAGAGGGGAGAAAGGGTCGGGGAGAGAGAAAAAGGAGACTTACCCGGTTGGGGTAGATTTCTGAAAATAGAAATCTACCAACAGTAAATTTCCATTTATATATACAACTTACCATGAACAGTAAATTCCACATTTTTTGCCATAACTTTCGCATACGAACTCCGATTTTTACGCACTACATATGCACGCGCTCGGTTTAACGTCCCCAACAACTTTCATGAAGGAAATTTTCTCAAATTTTGACCCAAACAAAAAGTCGACTTTTAGGGCCACTAAACGTACTGAAACGATAGTAAAAGTGAAAATAAAAGTCGTTTACCGTCCAAATGACTAGTAAACGGGTAATTGAGATACGGGTCGTTACATCCCCAGTCAAGGAGGGTGTTCTTGCGGGTTGATACCAAAGCGTAGCTTTGTGCCGTATATCAAGCATAATTAGTGCGAGTGCGTCGTCCATCTAGAATTGTTAGAGCGAACGCTTTTGCCCTTTCGGGTGGGCCCCTGCTAGGCCCTGCAAGGAGTCCCCCACTCCTGGCTATAGACCTCCGGATGGTCAGAAAATTGTTTGATGAGGGGAGCTGCGCGGAGCAGAGGGTGTTGGGTAGCGAGCCCAATCTTAGATACCCAAGCGTCGGGGTTAACTGCCGGATCAATGGCTGCCGTGGGCTGTGTTAACTAGTCCCTAGCTGTTTTCTCGAATGAGAAACTTGACTGCAATGCCGCGTAGCGGTCATTGTCATTATGAGGCGTTGCCTTACCGCCTAGCGGTTGTTTGAAAAAATGATAAACACATAGAGCAAGTAATAAAATTTTGTTTGAGTGTCCCATACTTATTTAATTTTGCAATTAAAATAGAAGCATGGTGTATGTGTATAGCATGTACTTGTAATGTGGATGCTAATATCATTTTTGCATTTTTGTAGATATGCTAATGGATCATTGAGATCGGTATGTGAAGCATGGCATATCTAGCATGTAAGGCCTAGAAGGCGTTGCCAAATCTACAAAATGTTGTAGGCATGCTCAAAAGTTATGAAAGCATGGCAATAGCTCACTTTGAAAGAGCGTAAAAGAGAAGATATAGTTACTTATCTTATGCCAAGTTGGAGGCTAGAGGAACACGATGCGCTATTGCTCCAGTGAAACACCTTAGTCAAAGGATGATAATTTCGCTAATTGGAAATGTGATCGGTGATTATATCTCCTTGAAACAAAAATAGGTGATTAGTACATGAGTATGTAAAATCAACACTAGTATTTTGTATATACATGTTGCATATGTACTTTGATGAGATTTTAGGCAAAGTGTATATGTAGTAGTTGATGACAAATAGCATGCATATATATCCATTTTGAATGTCAAATTTGTGTTTAACCGAACGCATTCGGTGCCATGATAATTGGAACATATTAATGATGGCATCAATTATGTGTAAATGCACTAATCATGTGGCAGTAGTGAGATAATGTTTTTGGTATACATATGCAGCAGCTTATACACGTATATAGGTCCCTGCCCACAAAATATAAGGTAGAAGCATGAGCTTTTGTTGGCTGCCATATGAATTTCAAGTTGGTGATGATATTTTAGAGACATTTTGAGTGAAATGGCACTCTGCGAGGGACAAGCCTTGTTTAATAGTCATGTGTTTTAGTGCGTAGCACATGCATGACAGTGGTTGTGCTCAATATATATACATGCCCCTGGGTCGGCCAGCTATGTACCAATTGTGAGCATATATATATATATATATATATATATATATATAAAGTAATAGACATAGCTGATGATACATATATCCGACCTAAAGACAATTAAATATGTACTTGTCAATTGTCATAGAGGCATGGGCCTAGCTAGCATGTTTAATAAGTGATGACATTTGATTATCTTGCATGCTGTAGGTAATGAGTAAAGGACAAAATGTTGTGTACTGAATATCAACTAGATGCTTCAGTATGTCGCAAAGCACGAACAAAGCAATTATGTCATTATGTCGCTATGTGTGATATGTGTGCCTAGGCAGACAGGTATAACATGCTGTGGCAGTTGATAACGAGTTCTATATATAGATAAATTATCATTTCCCACTTTTGCAAAGCTGTGGGTACGTGTTGAGCATATAGAGTTTACTGAGCAGATAAAGCATGAAGGGAGATAAACTTAGCTTTGTTGTCCGCTCTACCGTCGTAGAAACCAGCACCTCCATTCATTATTGCAGGCAGGTGCTCGAATCGACTTTTTGAGCAAGATGCTTGGATAAGATCCCGGTGGGCTAGTGTAGGTTCAGCCGAGATATGAGCGGGCGCCTGTGTGGTTGGAGTTGGTGGGTGTCTTGATCACTTTGGGATGCCGGAGAGGTGATGTAGATGAGCATCGTGCTAGTTTAGCGGGGCCTTGGCCAGCGGATGATGACTGGCAGAGGCGGAACTTTGCTCAACAGTGGATGGCTTGGTCGGCGGTGGTTCCTATCCGGCGGAGACTTTGTCCAGCGGTGAAACTTAGCGGTGACTTTCAACGGTGCAGCTCGGCAGTGAAGTTCCGCGGTGAACTTCCAGCGGTGCAGACCAGCGGAATATGGCCGGTGTTACCGCTGACCGAGATCGGCGGTGCCGCTGAAGAAGTTTGGCGGTGTACAGTTGTTTAGTGGAGTTGCTCAACGGAACCTGGCCGGCGGAGGAGCTCGGCAGTAAGTTGGCCATAGTTGGCGGTGGAGATTTCCCAGCTGTGATGCTTAGCGGACCAGAGTTACCGCTACCTGATATTTAGCGGAAGAAGATGCCGCTGAAGGAGCTTGGCCGCTGACGGAGATTGAAGCTCAGAAGCTTGCCTGGCGGAAGGGAGATTCCGCTGATGGATACGAGCGGAGTAGCTGCCGGACTTGGCGGAGGTGCAAGGCATGGCGGTGTCTTGCTGGGCGGAGGTTTTACCGCTGGTGTCTCCTAGCGGTGCTTGTGGCTAGCGACGGACTTGGTATGCAGCGGGGAGTCGGCGGTGACTCCCAACGGAGGAGTTCTGCGGTGAATCTCGTCGGTGAAAACCAGCGAAGGAGGGCTGGCAGAGCGGAGCGGAGGTTGCTGACCATTGGGCATAGCTAGCGGTGGTGTGCCGCCGGTGTTGATGATCGAAGAATGGCCATGGGTGCCCAGAGAAGTTTTCTGGGTGTGGCGAGTTGTCCAGCGGTGGTGTAGCTGGCGGAGATACCTGGCGGTGGAGGTTTGGGCCAACGGGGCGGAGCCTTGGCAAGCGTAAGAAGATGCCGCTGATGGAGCTGATTGCTGAGCGGCGGAAGCATGGCGGTGCTATGCATGGCGGAAGGCTACTCTGGAGCCTTGGCCATCGGTGGTTGAGTTTTGGGCCAGCGGGGCGGAGGTAGGGACTGGCGGAGATGGTTCCCAGCGGAGATGGAGTTCTGGCGGAAGTGGCTGGGTGCCCAGAGCAAATCTCTGGGTGTCCAGAGAAGTTTGCCGCCAAAATATTTTTTTTTTTTTTTTTTTGAAGTTCAGCGTTGACCAAGCTATCCCGGCGTTGACCGACTCCGCCGGGCGTTGACCAGCCATGTTGGGAGTTGACTTGCCCCACCGGGCGTTGACCGGCCCCAATTTGATGTTGAATGAGTGTCGATTCGACATTTTCGGGTCAAAGTTTGTGGTAGGTGACGAAGCCTTTGTGTTGGCTTCCCACAGACAGCGCCAATGTTAACGTTAGTGATCCATGGGGATCTCTAGTTAGCTTTAGAGAGAGAGAGAGAGTGACACAAGCGAAGTATAGTGGTTCACCTCCCGCCTTAGCGGGAGACTACGTCCACTTGAAAGCTTATACTAGTGTGTCGAGCCTTGCGGCCCAACAAGATTACAAGAAATGTAATGGAGTTATGTTGGATGATGTTTAAGTGGGAGGAGGCATTCCTTTTATAGGTGAAGGAATGCTTCTCCTTTACATTTTCTTAGATGTGGGATGCAAAACTACTATTCTAGTCTAGAAAGCCTATTTGTGAGGGCATGTTGGCAAGGCCGGGAAGGTGGCTTCCCGGCGACGGATTTGCGACTTCCGGATACCATAGCGTAGCTTGAACATAGGGCTACAAGATGCATGTCTCGGTTGGGCCTCACCATGGCTTGTGGGTGTCTCAAAGAGGGTGTTACTTATGCTTGGTGATGTAGTAAATATACTCCATATTGTTGGAGGTATGTACAAACAACAACTACTAATGCTGTACCTTTGCAGACCGCTCGCCAAACTATGGCGATACCTCCTCCTCCTGGCCCAGACTATATAAGACGTGAAGAGGTTGAGGAGATGATCAGGTTGGCCAACCCTAGGGCCTATGACTTGATACACATTTACGCAAGCGTACGTATCATTGTCAAGATAGGGAAATATTATGCCCAAAGTTTATCGTACCACGGGGATTAGTGGCTAATCCACAATCCTTGGGTAATCGGAAATAAAGACACTTAGCAAACAAAGAAGAGAAAAAGAAAATAAATAAAAATGCAAATCTAAGGCACCAAGCCCTAGCAATGCTCGGCTTTGGTTTTCACCAAAGCTTAATCAAAACTAAGAGCCTAGTGATGGATATGCACAAATGAGTGGAAAAGTTTAATGGTTGAGGGTTGATTTTAGATTAACAAAAAGTAATAAAATGTAAAGCAACTAATAAAAATGCAAAGAAATTAATAAAAGCGTAAACAATATAAATGAGAATGTCGGGTGCTAAGGAGGATCCTTCACCAAATCTCATGTGTCGGAAGCTAATCTAATGTAGATGCATATTTCCTATTTTGGCGGTAGTCGTATCCAAGGCGGTTCAAGGCTCAAGGACCAAAATTCCCTTTCATGGTATTCCTACTCCGGTTCAAGGGTCGTAGGAACTCACTTGACATGAATTAGAGCCGGTTCAAGGGTCACTAATTCACATCAAGAGGCGTAAAGATCGAGGAATTAGACTACTAAGCAACCCGCCCGCACAATCACGCAATGGGTGTAAATCACCATGCTTATAACCCCTCGAATACGAAATTGAAGGTT
Organism: Rosa chinensis; assembly: GCF_002994745.2. Lineage (NCBI taxonomy): Eukaryota > Viridiplantae > Streptophyta > Magnoliopsida > Rosales > Rosaceae > Rosa > Rosa chinensis. The sequence continues at coordinate 26,589,486 of NC_037089.1, read as the reverse complement.
TCTCGCTTAGGAATTAGAGGGGGACAAGCCTCTAACTCCGTCCTAGACATGCTCAAAATACACACTCTGAAGTTGACTAGACTCCTAGACATGCATTTTAACCCAACAAAAATAGATATAAGCATCCATCATATGAAAATTTCATCATTACATTAAATTAAACATCTTTTACACAAAATTTGGGTTAGGGACACAATCCTAAACCCCAACAAGGAAATTACTCACAACTCATAATCATAGACATCAAAATTACAAAATTCAAATAGAAAAAGAGTAGAGAAGTGTATGAAAAAATAAGAATAGTCACAAATAGCTAAAAAACTAGCATGACTAGTCTTGATTTACAACTCTCACAATTACCCAAGTCTTGAATCTTGTAGAGGAGAAGTCTTTGATGAATCTTTAAAGCTTTGGGTGAGTAAATCCTTCAAATCTCAAAATAAAATAGAAACAAAAGAGGAAAAAAAAAATGGAGGAGAAGGAGAAGAGAGAGCAGCCCAAAGGGGCTACCTCTGTTTTTGGTATGGTGCGGCTACTGTTGCTCTCTTAGGGTTCTGTGAATATCTCTATATATATACATGTCTTCTGTGACTCGAGCTGGGAAGAGAGGATAGTGAACTAATTATCAAATGGATGGCTAAGATTCAAGGGAGGAAGAAATGGGAGTGAAGGAGCTGTTTCGGTGGTCTTCCAAGAGTAAGAAAAAGCGACAAGACTGCCACGTGGCAGTATTTGGTTGGCTAGAGATATAAGGCTGATGGCATGCATGTGCACTTTGGAAATCATGGTGAAGATTGCTTTTGTCTGCTCTTTGCATGATTAATTAAGTAATTAATCATTTGATTAATTAACTTAATTAATTATGCACTATTTCTTTTCCTTGCTTTTCTTGTTCTTGGTCTTCTTTTGTATTTTTTTTCTTTCTTTCTCGCGACACTCTAGCATATAACTCCATGAGTTGGACTCCACTTTCTCACTCGAGTTGACCATGGTTGATCAATGTTGATTTTTCGTCATTTTCTTGGAACCTTCATTTTGCTCCAATTTCGCACAACTTCTTCTGAAATCTACAACTCTGCTTATTTACTACAAAATAAATAAAAATGTATTAATTACATAATAATTGACTTGAGGATTAACTTAATTCTAGTGTTTAGATACAATTACATGCATAGAAATACGTGTAATCAGCCTACCTTGATGGGGTTTATGAGGGGCCTTTCCCTCTGCATATAATGCTCGCGCCTTTTCCCAGGGGCTACAAGAATATCATATTTTCTACTTTTTCAGGAGAAGATACTAAGAACGCGACAACTCATCTGGGCAGGTTTAGGGTGCAATGTGACCAGTATCAAAATGATGACATCCTCAAGTGCAGGATCTTCGGTACTTCTCTTTCTGGAGCTGCTTTTAGATGGTTTTCTAAGCTTCGACCAGGATCAGTGGCAGATTGGCCAGCAATGGAAAAGCTCTTTCGAGAAACTTTTGGAGCTATCAATCCTGAAGTTGACTTGGCTTCCCTCACCCAGATGGCCTAACAGCCCACCAGTCTGCTGTTGCTTATCTTCAACGCTTCCAGATTCAAAAGGCCAAGCTGAGTATGATCTTGCCTGAGAAAGAACTAGTTAAGTTGGCGATCAAGGGCTTGGAGCCACACCAGCAAAAGAAGCAACATGGTAGCATGATCCAATCAATGGGAGAGCTTATCACAGAGGTAGGTAGCTTTGAGCATCTCCTCAGAGAAACCGACGCTAGAAAGAATGCATCCAAAGGTACCTATGTACCCGGAAAACACCATACAATGGATGCCATGAACTATCAACCGGCCACCTATGATCCTTATTATCAAGGTGATGAGGTTTCCCAGGATGAAGATGATGAGGAGGAGAATGATGTCTCCGCATTTGAACTGACAGGCAGGAAGAACTCAGCATTGAAGCAATTGAAAATATCTAAGGAACCTGTCAAGCTTAAATCCGTAACCTTCACCAAACCTGAGTTCGTGACGTATACATATGATGCCAATAAGGTACATGAGATTCTAGATGAGTGATAGTCGTGAAGATGGTGAAGACAGATTTCAGACCCTTCCCTCGACCAGATCAGCTAAAAGGAAAAAAGTATTGCAAATTCCACAACCTGTGGAATCATAATACAGCTGACTGTGTGAAGCTAAAGGACTAGATTCAGGTATGGCTCAATAATGGTAGTTTGCAGGTGGAAGCTCTGACGACCGCGACAGCGCTAGTGGACCTGAACCCTTTCCTGACACCGGGGTCAATATGGTCGATGTGAATTGGACTAAGAAGAACCAGAGGAAACTAACCCTAGATTTGACTACAAGGAGTCGAGAAGAAGACAAGGATGAGGTCCCAGCAAAGAAGAGGGCCAAACCTATCAGCGAGGCCTCACCAGTGGTCCTATGCTCGCGATGTAAAGAGGAATGTGGCATCCAAGTGTCACATGAAGAGGTCGAACAGACATTTTATTTTGGCTCTTTCTCGCCAATCAAGTAGGCTTCGCCATCGCTAAATTATCAGCCTTCTAGTCCAAGAGCAAGCGACAAGATGGAATCACCGCCATTCCCAAGGGATTTCAACTTGTTCAAGAAATTGAAAGCGGCCGCGGCCGAACAGAGCCAAGAGGGAAAGGCTAGGAACAAGCACAAAGATATCCTGTCCAAGCCATACATTCCACCTTCTTCAACATCGTCCATCAAGGAGGGCAAGTGGTACACCAGAGAAAAGGGGAAAGCAGTAGAAATCAGTCCTTCCAAGAAAAGGAAACTGCAGCGCAGATTTGGAGAGGCCAAGCGAATACTAGAAGCTCTGGATCAGGGCCTAATCAAGCCTTCGCAATTGGTCAAATCTCCTGAACAATATCAGAAAGAGATGGAGGCGCTAGCCGCTAAGCCATTGGTGGCTCCCCGCAGTTTTTAAAAACAAGCAAGCTCGGAGTCAAGGACTTCTAATCCCAATGTTTTTTGCAAGATCACTAAAGAAAGGACACCACCGCCAGCTAAGCAAGAAAGCTCACCCACTAGGCGGCCACGTGTCAAGCGTAGGTTTTTTTGCGAGGAGCCGGAAACCAAGTCTTCAGTTTTTGAGAGACTGGGGGCAAGGACAATACTTCAGAAACCTTACAGTGGAGACCTAAGAAAGTTCAAAGTCTAGAGGTTGCACCCCCAAAAGAAGGCCCAGCAGGGGAACAGAAGCAGAACCCACCAAAACAAGTTGCCGTGATACAGGAACACAAATGGGATGGGAAGCAGGTCCCCGTGGAAGAGTCATTGGTTGATTTGGTAGCCAGACAATTCAACACTGACATCCCAGTTGATGAACCCAAGCTCAATCTTGAAGAAGACATGGATGAGACAGAAGTGGTTGACACCTCCTGCAACATGGTTTATGTGCTTCTCGCGAAATATGCTCTGCCAATTGCATCGCAGGAGTGCATAGAAACTGAAGAAAGGGGAGAACAGCCTCTGCAAATTACTTCAGCAGCAATGACACCTATAGAGGAGGCAGTATTCCTTGAAACTGAGGACGCTAATAGCAAGGGATTCTTCATGAGCTTTATAAGGCCAACACCTGCTATGGTCCAACACATGCGGCCCTTATATATTACGGCAGAGATTGACGGCACCAAGGTTAGCAAAATCATGGTCGACACCGAAGCCGCTGTCAATGTCATTACTACAAGAACCATGTAGCTGCTTGGAATAAAAAAAGAGAAGATCCAGTTTACGTCCCTCACGCTTAAGAATTTCGCGGGGACTGTAACGAAGACATTGGGCCTATTGTTCTTGCATATCAAGGTCGGCCCCGCAGAGGGGGTTTATGCTTTCTTTGTGATGGACTGCTAAGCAGCCTACAGCGCCATTTTAGGCCGAGACTGGATTCACCGGAGCTATTGTGTTTCGTCAACTCTTCACCAGGAACTTATTATGTGGAACAGGGTAACTGATAAGGCTAGGTAATTAAAGTTGATCATTGCCCGTTCCCTGTGTCTGCAAATTATGTAGATGTCAGGTACTACTTGGAGCCCATTACTCCATTGCAGGTTAGTGGCATCGATAACAAGGGCCGACCCACAGGGGTGACGGCCTCTGAATTGGCACAGTGGGGACTCACGCTTGCTAAAGAAGACCTGGAAAGACCTGGCCACGTTGTGCCCAATACTCTGAATAGTTAATGGATCACGACCTTCCAAAGGAAGGGAAAGAGGCCTTCTACTCTTTGTACAAGAGGCTATCCTTGTACTTGGTGGAAAAAGGAGGCCTATGATCGAGTCGCGACCTTAGAAATTATCAACGAGGAGTTCTCTGACCAAGAGGAGCAAGAAGAGGAGATTCAGCTTGCTCCAGTGGCATTGGATGATAGACCTCCGAAGGTTAGGGACCCTACTGAAAAGGTCAATCTTGGAACAACTGATGAACCCATGGAAGTGGCTATCAGCACATACTTAGAGCCTAGCGAGAAATAGAGGCTCATCGACTTATACTGGAATTCAAGGACTGCTTCGCGGAAAAATACGAGGACATGCCAGGCCTATCACCAGACTTGGTATGCCACCAGCTACCAACGTTGCCTGATAAGAGGCCGGTGAAGCAAGAGCCACGACAAATGAACTCGGAGACCCAAGTTTTGGTCAAAGAAGAGGTCGAGAAAATGCATAAGTCAGGCATTATCATGGTGGCCAAATACAATCAGTGGCTATCCAATATAGTGCCTGTTCGTAAGAAGAACGGCAAAATGAGGGTCTGTGTAGATTACAGAGACCTTAATATGGCTACACCTAAAGACGTCTATCCCATGCCGGTCGCGGATATGTTGGTAGATGCGATAGCGGGACATGAATTGTTGTCCTTCATGGACGGAACTGCAGGATATCACCAGATTCCAGTCGCGGAGGAAGATCGACACAAGACTGCATTCCGTTGCCCAGGGTTCACTGGATTTTTTGAATATGTGGTCATGCCCTTTGGATTGAAGAATGCTGGAGCGACCTATCAACGAGCCATGAACCTGATCTTCCACGACATACTTGGGAAGATTTTGGAGGTTTCTATTGATGACGTGGTCGTGAAGTCTAAGAAGCGAGGGGACCACATTGCAAATCTTAGTAAAGTTTTCGAGCGCATGCGGATACACAAACTCAAGATGAACCCTGCCAAGTGCGTTTTTGGAGTTCAGGCAGGTGAATTTCTATGGTTTATAGTCCATCATAGAGGTATTGAGGTCCCTGAGGATAAGGCAAATGCAGTTATCAATGCGTCTCCCTCGCGAACGAAGAAAGAGTTACGGTGACTACTAGGTATGATCAACTTCTTGCGATGATTCATCTCTAACTCTGTAGGTAAAATCCAACATTTTTCCCCACTGCTGAAGTTACAGGGACATAATGAGTTTGTGTGGGAACCTAAACATCAAGAGGCTTTCGACAAAATCAAGGCCTATTTAGCGAGCCCGCCAGTGCTTGTTCCTCCTAGAGCTGGACTTCCATTAAAGTTATATATTTCGGAAGCGAAGGCTTCAATGGGCAGCCTACTCGCTCAGGATGATGAGGAGGACGTAGAGTATGCCATCTTTTACCTTGGTAGGATACTCACCGATTGCGAAACGAGGTACACTCCAATGGAAAAGCTATGTCTTACATTATACTTCTCAACATTTAAATTGCGGCATTACATGTTTATCTTTTACTACTTACATCATTGCTCGAACCGATCTAGTCAAGTATATGTTATCGCTACCTATCTTGAGAGGTCGCATTGGCAAGTGGGTGCTCGCCTTGTTAGAATTTTCACTACACTATGTCCCACAAAAAGCAGTAAAGGGGCAAGCCATAGTAGACTTTTTGGCACATCACCCTATGCTGGACATCCCCGCGGTGAGAGATTTAGAGGTTGTAGACGAAACTTTAGATCGCCCGGACTTGGCGTGTTTGTCGGAATACGCCGTGCTGTATCAAGCCACAGTCTCACTCCAACCTTGGGTGTATATTTTGACGGTTCAAGGACGGATACAGTAGCAGGGGTAGGGGTTGTCTTGGAAAACCCAGCTGGCGATCATTTTTCCTATTCCTTCCAATTAGAGTTTTGGTGGACTAATAACCAGGTGGAAAATGAGGCCCTCATTATTGGCCTAGAGGTGTTGTTGGAGCTAGGAGTTAGAGACATCCAAGTACGCGGCGATTCTTTGCTCATGATCAATCAACTTCGCGAGAAGTTTAGGTGCACAAGCTACTTGCTCGCACCATATTTGGATCGCACACTTGAACTTTTGGTCCAATTTGATGACGTGGACTTAGAACATATTCCTCGTGAACGCAACTTCGCTGCCAATGAACTTGCTTAGCTGGCTACTGGCATTACCTTGAAATATGGCATTCGCGAGCGAATTCTCAAGGTCGAGTGACGCACGCTGCCTTCATGGCTTGCACGACCTGACTCGCCAGAAAAACCAACGGTAGTAGTTTTAGATCCTATTGACGTGGATTGGCGTATCCCTTTGATCGTGCACCTCAAGCAGCCAGAGCCCATGATAGACAGGAAGATCCGTTTTCTTGCACTAAATTACTTCCTCAGAGGTGACGAGTTACGACGATGTGGCAAAGATGGTATAGACTTCAGGTGTGTGTATGGCAGTGAAGCAAAGCGATTAATGCGCGAGGCACATGCGAGTGTTTGTGGAGCCCATTAAGAGGGTCCAAAAATGCGTTGGCTAATCAGGAGTCATGGGTATTATTGGCCCAGTAATTTAAAGGATTGTATTGCATTCACGAAAGGATGCTAAGATTGCCAGGCACATGGACCAGTCCAGCACATTCCCAATATTCCCATGCAGCCTATCATTAAACCCTGGCCTGCGCGTGGTTGGGCACTGGACTTGATTGGAATGATTCATCCTCATTCTTCACTCCAGCACAAGTTTATCATTGTCTCTACTGACTTCTTCACTAAGTGGGTGGAGGCGGAGCCTTTGAAGGAGGCCTCCAGTGCCACCATTCGCCAATTCATTTTTCACAATATTATATGCAGGTTTGGCATCCCAGAGGTGTTGGTGTCGGATAGGGGAGTAGCATTCATGGGTAGAGACGTGGAGAAGCTCGTAGATGAATTAGGCATACAGTTTATCCATAGCACTCCCTATTACGCTCAATCTAACGGTCAAGCAGAGGCTAGTAATAAGATTATCATTACCTTATTGAAGAAGATGCTTGTCGAGAACCCTCGCCAATGGCATGAAACACTGTATGAGACACTATGGGCCTATCGCACTTCCAAGCGGAACCCTACAGCCACCACGCCATCTGCCTTGATGTTTGGCCATGATGCAGTTCTCCTCTTAGAAATCAATGTTCAATCCCTGTGCATCCAAGACCAACATCACCTGATCGGTGAAAATTATGTCCAGGCTATGTGGCAGAAGCATGAAGATCTTAGCGAGCAGCGCTTAGAAGCTTTGGACAGCGTAGTGATGGAAAAGCAACGCATTGCTCTTGCCTATGATAAGAGGATGCGTGGACATAGTTACAAAGAAGGTGAGCTCGTTTGGAAGGCGGTATTGCCGTTTGGCGAGAAGTTGACCGGCCGCTGTAAATGGACTCCGCGCTGGGAAGGGCCCTTTGTCATTCACAGAATTTTGGAGCGAGGGGCTTTTCGCCTTAAAGATTTGGACGGCGAACTCCACCGCAATCCAATCAATGGCAGGTTCTTGAAGAAATATTACCCCAGTGTTTGGGAATTTGAAGATCCACCAGACACACCTGTCCCTGGGGCAGGGGGGCAAACATAGACTTACTGTGTTCGCATCTTCCCTTACATTCAGGCCTACTCAGTGGCCTTATTCTCATGTATTCGCTTCACCTAGTAACACTAGGGGGGCAACACTCTATGCATTTAGGCTCTATAATTGAGGCTTTTAGATGTTTTTTTTTATTTTGTCTTCTAAAATTTTTTCTCTTATTTCTTTTGACAACAAGTGTTAAGAGTAAGTATAACAAGGCCTATACCACAGGCCTTACTATGTAATAAAAGTTTGAAAATAGCAAAAGAAATATTTTGGTATTCATAATGTGGCTTTGCGGCCAAAAGCAATACAAGTACATTCGCGAAAGTTACATTTGCAGATTACAAAGCCAAAAGTGGCTGAACATCGCAAGGATTTCAGATCTTCTAAGAGTTTCTGGATTTTCTTCCAGGAGGGAGGCAGCGAGATGATCTCTCTTACTCTTCCTCTCTTCACCCTCCTCTGACCTGGGCTGCAGCTGCTATCATCTGTACTGCAAGGAGAGGGAAGAAAATAATCCATCGCAACCCTTCCAGTTGGTTATCCTCCGGGATGAAGGTGGTCACCGGAGGAGAGAACAGCCCAGTTGCCTCAACTCCCTCCGGGACAAAATGAAAGTTTGGTCCTCTGAGTCCAGGAGGTAGGGTGCCAAAGAAGAGCGTAGGGCCTTGGGTGGCCTCCCACCCTTCTTTGGTTTGCTCCGCGCGAGGAAACCTAAGGAGAAAGACTCCCCAGAATGTGGTATCCCGCGTTAGGAGTGTCGCGTGTTCTTCAGCCTAACTGAAACAGGTGAATCCCATCTAGACTTTCTGAGGCCAAAGACACGCGGCTGGTCCTGAGATTAGGCCATAAGGCCTACCCAGGAAATGAGATTAAGCCATAAAGCCTAAGATCTATAGGCTAAGGGCGAGATTGTGAGGAGAAGATTTCAGGAATAGAAGGAAGAGAAGTAGGGTTTTCAAGACTATTTCTGGGTAAGCCATAGTGTATTCTCATTTCCACCCAAGTACAAATATTTATAGGGCCAACCTCAGTGGCCTCAGCCCTTTGATGGACAGTTGAAATAGATTCAACGCTATCAATAGAGCCATCAATAAAAATTGAATGCTGTGATCTTGGAAATGAAGGAAATTGAAAACGCGTGGGAAACAGAACGGTTTTCAAGGAGGTAACTGCTATATTTCGAGATTATCCCTTGGTAAACCGTTTTAATGTGCAGTTAATACAAAGTTAAACGCTTTGTTGCCTATGAAAGTAAAGAAAATTTGGGCCGGCAAAGAGGGCTAAACAATTAACTAAATAATAATAATATTAATATTAATATTGTTCATACAAAATAATGGGCCTAATATCAGAGGCCTAAAGACCTCGGCCAGCATAAGTTAGGCGGAGAAAATGTTAATCCAGACGAAAGCTAGCATCAGCGGCGGCTTGTTCGGCTTATTGGGCTGCCGCACGAGCCTAGGCCAGGTTTTGAGATAATGTCTCAGAGGTGGCTAAGGGTTGCTCCAGTTGAGGTTCCTCATGGGCAAGTCTGGCTGTCACAGCAGTAAGCTGGGCCTGAAGGTCCTGAATCTGGGACCGAAGGTGATTCTGCACAAGCCTCAAGTCTCGAATAAGGATGGCCTGTTCACCCAGGAAGTCGCGCAGAGAGTCCATCTGTTGAGAAAGGGCTTGATAATGTGTCTGGGTCTGCCTGGCCTGTGCCGCCGTAGCCGTTTTCTCATTGAACCATCTAGGGAGATCCTCTAACAACTTGTCTATCTCGTGGAACTAGGCTTCAGTGATGGCACCCTCACGGAGAAGTACTCGGAGATACTCCAAGGCTCGCGTGGGAGCGCCAGGTGTCAGAATGTCAGGGCCCAGGAGGCAGCAAAGGCCTTCTCTAGCATCATCTACAACTTCAAGTGGAGTAACTTCAAGCACACGAGCCAACTGCTCTAGTTTGGAAGGAGGCGCCGCCAGTGGATTTGGGGCAGTAGCGACAGGGGCCTCAAGAGGCTCCGCGACAGGGACTGCCTCCGGCACTGGCTCAGGGTTCACCCCTTCCCCTACTTCAAGTACCTGGGAGGCATGAGGGGCAGATTCCTGATTAGCTACATTTTTGCCATTTGGCTCAGTGGGATTTTCTCCAGCTATCTCCCCAGCAACAACAGCCATCTCCTCATTAGGACAAGGTTCTGATCCTAAAAAAGAGGTGTTAGAATCTCAAGAGGAATAAGACGGGAATTAGAATAAAGTCTGCTACAAGAAAAGTACCTCTTCAGCAATTGGCTCGCAGCGGGTTCCTGAAGCACTAAGAAGAATGGGAGTTTCTGTTACCACTTATTCTTGGGCAATCTCAAGAACGTCTGGAACTGAATCAGGAGTTACCTGTTCCAGGAGGTGTGTTTTAGTTGGCTACTCGTGAAGGGTGTCTGGAGGTGGCATTCTTTCCTCAGACTTAGGCGAGCTATCATCTAGAACCTGCACTGGTACCAGGGCCAACTGCGAATCACTCGCGGCAGTGATAAAAGGTGGAGGGTTGATCGAATCAGGTGGTGCTTGAGCTTGAGAAGAGGATTCTCTTCCGCCAGCATTGGATGATCCTTCCCCAATCTGCCTAGAGAGGCATTGGGATCTGTGACGAACCTGCAAATAAGAAGTGTTAGGGGTCCCCAAGAAGGAAATTTTCAGTGCTCGCGTTAAGTATGCATTACCAGTCGATTAGTGAGTGTTCATCTTCTGCCCAAGGGTCAGTCCGGGGGTCGGAGGGACTTCACTTGCGGGCCAGGATAGCAACGATCTGATATAACTAAAAGGGTCAGATTGGAACTAGAAAAGATATAACTGTGAGTTAGTAGAGAGACTCCTTACCGTCTGTGGGTCTTCATCATCAGAAGAGTCTTCGACTTCAGGCTTCGTCGCAATTGTTTTTTGTTTCCCGGCCTGACCGGTGGCCGGAGTAGCATCAGTTGCTTGACTACCAGAGGGCATGATATTTCTCCACTGTGATACAATTTGATTTAGGAGGATAAAAGAGCGAAACAGAATGAGGAGAAGGGAGAACATGATAAGGAAATTACCTCTTTAGAGGGCTCGCAGATTATGATGCCAGCTTGAGTAGGACGCGAGGCTTGCCCGGGTCACAGAGTCGGGGCAAATGGCATAGGTTGTACTTCATCTTTAGGGAAGCGAGCCAGCAACTCAGTATCAGCTTCATAATCTTGGAAGATGGTCACGAAGAGTTCATCGTCCCTTTGCCTCTAGCAATTAGCAGAGACTTCTGACCACCAGCGATCATAATCCTCAGTGGCCCCATCTACAAGAGCGATTTCGCTGGCCCAGTTAGGGAGGTCGACCAGCGCGAGCATGCTTTGGGCTGGTGGAGGTCTAGTTATGGGGCCAATTCTACGCTAGGAAGTGTTGTAGTTCCAAGCATCATAAAGAAGGAATGGTACTAATTAGATTAGGCTGAGTTGGCGAGCGAAGTGATTTGGGGCATAAAGCTCGTAACTGAGTTCGTCAGCGGCGAGCCTGATATCTGAGCAAGAAATCACGAGGCGAAAGGCCGAGCTTGCGCGATCACTATAGTTGGGTTCCCCGGGAAGGAACCCATGTTCAAGTAGAGGTGGGAACCTTCTACTAAGCACCAAATCTGAGTATGGCATCTCGTCCAAGAGGTATAAGTATGTGAAACATTCAAAATAAGGTGGGGATGTGTACCTCGCTTCGCGGCAGAACCATTGACCAAGAAGCTCGTCAGCTGGTGGAAGCGGTGGAATATCTTTGTGGCGGAACTGCGGGAAATAAGTTTGAATCCAAAAGTTGAGGATCCAAAAGGGGCCAGAAATGCCAGTCTCGAAAGGGTGCATGATGGCCTGGTATAGAGTGTTGTAGAGATCGCCTAGGACCGGTTGTCTGAGTCCTACGTGGCAGCCGTTGTAGAGGGTCGTGGCCAGAGAAGTCCAGGGACCAGTGGGCTTGTTAGAGGAAGTGCAGAAAATGAACTTACAGAGCCAGTATTCTAGGAAAGCAATTCCACCGGTCGCATTGTGTTCTCTGCTGTAATGGGTCAACCACCGTGGGTAGGAGCCGCTGTAAGAACCGCGGCTGGTTTGAGCCATTGTCGAAGTGAATGTGACGGAGTCAAATTGGCCATGCACGTAGGGCTCGCCATCGATGGGTAGGCCGGTGATGGTAAGAATATCTAACAATGTAATACTCATTTGCCCGAATCAAAAGTCGAAAGTATTGGTTATGGTGTTCTAGAAACAAAGTAAGGCGGCCAGCGGTGAGCGATTGCCACCCCGCGAGAGGCGAAAACATAAATCAATGGTGTGGGTAATACCTGCCGCATTCCAACTAGCCAGATCTCTCGATCGCGCCTCGTGATACCAAGAGAGCTCTGCTGCGCTAATGGTGGGCTAGAACCCTATTTTGGCTCTGTGGTGATGCGCGCCCCAACTGTTGAAATCTCCAGGCGTCCTTCCGGGGACTGGAATAGGCCGATGGATGGGTAAACCGTATAGGGCGAGCGCATCTTCTGGGATGAAGTCACGCGGTGAAGGACCCAGTTCGGCATGATGGTTTGGGAGTCTGAGAAGCAAAGGTCTCTGGACATTTGTATGGATGAAACAGTGGGCACTGATGCTGGTTCCCTAAGTGTGAGCAGCCTTCTCTTTGATTTCCTCCTCCTGATCGATGATCATTTTCTTGGGCGGAGCAATTTCTGGGTTTCTGTGGAGAAGATGTATGGAACAAGAAGGTTTATGGGTTTAGGAGACTGAAAGAGTTTCTAATGTGACAGGTTTGAAAGTGGCTGCGGGTTTAAATAAGAGATTTTGTGAGGGAAACGATGCGACGAAAAGACATTTTGCAAAGTGAATGGACACGACCCTCATTAATGGCCTCGTTTCGGTCATCAAGTGTGTCGTTTAAGTCCCCTTCAATCAGTTACATTTTCTTGGGCCTGATCTCGGGGCCTGGGGAGCAATGTTTGAGCCCAAAAGTATTTTTGGCAAGATCCCTTTACGGGATTTAGCATAGTGGGCCGATACCTACAGCCCAAAAATAAGCCTACTTGGGTTTGGATTATTGGTTCACCCATTCCCGGTTCCATAAGGAAAATGAGCCCTTATTGGAATCAAGTAGCGGAGATTGAATAGGAAACTTCAATCAATAATCCTTCTATGGCAAGGAATAGTCGAAACCATAGGGTATAAATACCAGGTTTCAAGGACGAAACAAGGACAACTCTTCAATCAATTAATCTCAACGATTATCAAAGCCTCTCGAGAGCAAACCTACCTGCAACCCAACAAAGCAAGGGTAACGCCCTCGCAACCCAGCGAAGCTAAAGATACGCTTTAGCAAACCCGTGCTTTCTTCAAACTTCCCAGTGATTGCTCTGCTCAACCTACAAAGTTGAGTATCGATTCGATGACGCGAATAGATCACAACCAAAGCCCTTACCAGTAAGGCAAGAAGTCTTTTTCTGGAAGGCAGAGAAAAGAACCTGGTGACGAGGTTGGTGCTCTCCTCGTCCATAGCGTTTGAGAAGAAGTCAGGTCAAGGGACTCCCGATGACTGCACCCCACGGTGCTGGCACTCTTGCGCACTCAAAAGAGACAGTTTGCACCCAAACTGGTTTTGGAGCCAAACAACAAGTACCCAGTACACACTATAACAAAACCAATCTGAGACAAAAGAGAGAGATAGATGACCTGAAGGAAATTAGAGGAGAAGCCAACAAGAAAAGTGGCGGCAGCCCAAAGCAAAGCACCAAGAGCAATGACATGGGCTCGGTTGTGACGCATAGCAAGATAAGCAGCAAGTGGGTAGCAGGAGGATTGGACAATGGATCTGAACAGAGTCAGAGAACCCAACCCAGTTGGGTCTGTGTGAAGAGAGGCTCCTACTTCTTTGTAGACTCCTGGCAAAAGGGACTCATCAGCTCGTTGCATAATACTGGCTAGATTGACCAGCACCAAAGTCACATTCTCTGGTTTCATTTTCATGGCTATCTCTGTTTGCACTGAAAACAGAGGACTCTACCAAAGCCCAAAATAGAGGAAGACAAATTAGAGATTTGGAGAAGACGAGAGGTCACATTTTTGGTTGACTTGGAACGAGGTTGATGTGGGATTGAGTAGATCTGGGATGTTTGACACGTGTAGGGTTGGGGTTTGATGGGTTTAGAATGGAGCGGTGGAGATTTGGAGCTTGCAAGTTGTTATTGAGACCAATCTGGAAATGGTAATAGGTTGCTTTTTATGGAAGGAAAGGAGAAAGTTTTGCATGCAAGAAGTTCGGGATTTTCTTTTTAAACATTTTGAATTTTTTTTTTTCCAAATAGGATCAAAGGATTTCACTCCTACCCCAATGGTGGCTCAAACCCAAGACCTGTATCCTAAGTAGTAGGCGCTCTAACCACTAAGCTAACGCCACTTCATCGCATTTTGAAATTAATTTGTCTTAATTTACCTTAATTTGTGCTTATTGAGTTTATTTATATAATAAGAAAACTTACGGGATGACAAGGCATTGAGCAACACTTTTTGAGTCGGTCTCATGGTCTGTGTGACATGTTATAAAATGCACGTTATAAAAGAGAGTTGTAAAGGATTACAAGTGTCACACTCTTTAGTAACACATGACTGTCATCGTTAGTTGCAATGAGACACTAGAAATAGCAGAGTAGCTTCATGAAGGATGGGATCATCTCTCCTTCAAGTTTTTTTTTTAAATTTTCTTTTTAACAATATATATATATATATGTACTATTATTAAGAGAACCCACTTTGTTAGTTAAAATGAGAGTGAAAAGACATAAAGACTCCCACACCATATATTAGTTTCAAATCATTTTTAATATTTGAAGGTTATTAAAGTAAATAACAAAATACTAACAAAACAATTAAAAGAAAAAAATATATATAATAACTACTCATATGCAGATATTTTTCCATCAACCCTATGTGTACGTCGATAACTTCCCACTACTATCATCTCTACATAACTTCCCAGTTCCCACTATTCTCATCTATAACTCTCCGTTTTTCCCTCTTTTCAAATAAGTAGCAAGACATAAACATTATATTTATAATTTATAAATTTTAAAAGAAAAAAATTAAAACTAAAAATCTGCTTTACATGTGCGTAGCATCTCTCTACAGACTAGTACATATTAAATGCTCAAGGATTCGATTTCACTCCTGGTTTAGGTCCACAATCATTGTCATCCCCTGTAGCAAGGATGTGTAGGTCTCACGTTCTTTGCAAGTTAATTTTCAAAGTGCTTGCTTGTCGGTTGAAACGAGTACTTCCGGAGTTCGTGATGGGAGAATATCAGAGTGCTTTTGTCACTAATCGTTTAATTCGTGACAATGTTATAACCTAGGCATTGATGGACGTTTCCCATTATTTTACCAACCCTGGATGTTGATCGAAGGAACACACTCTTTCATAACTTGTAACTTTGTAAGTTCTTCGATTACTTTTCCATTTACACATAGTTCCAGAGCTCCAGTTTATCTTCAACATAAGGCTGGTCCAACCAAAAGACAGAATAAGATACAAAAACAATGAATGAGAGTTTCACTTTAGAGTTTTTCTATTGGAACCTCTAAATTTACTCACTGAACCTCTATGCTTTTTACACCTCTTATCAAATTTTCAAATACTAAATTTACTTACTAAACCTTAGTAAACTTCCTCAAATAACCTTACTCATAATTTGCAAAAAAATTATTATCTTTAAAATAAAAAATATCATTTCAATGATCTAATCACTCTATAAATCTTAACTAAATATACATTTCTTGATCAAACTTGAGTTTCAAAAATTAATGACTAATCAATAAGAAAATGCCATGAATTATTCTGGTTAAATTTTTTTTTTCTATTTTAGATGTGCAAAAAAAAAAAAAAGAATCATTTGTTTTTATTCACAAAAAAAGAAAATCATTTGTTTTTTAAATTTTTTTCTGTATTTTTTGTACCACATGATCAATTATTTAATTTTTATTTATTTATTTATTTTTCACAAATATAATGGATTGACTTAGATTTAGGTCATAAATCATAAGAGAATTTATTTTGTTTTCCCTCACCAATATGTGTTCAACATATATATCATACATTTTTATGTCACATGATCTTAATCATATTTTTAATTCTTATTAAATATATATATATATATATGTATGAATGTTTTAATGAGTATGTAGTGAAATTGGAAAATGAAAATAGATAAGGAAAATAATAAGGAACACAATCTAATATTATTGAATTGGAAAGTCTACATAAAATAAATATAATATTTTTTTGGTATAATTATTGTCCTTAATTGTCATTTTATAGTGGGTTAAATATGTCATTTAATAATTCATAATAGAGTGAGGTCAAATGAGCAAATTTGGAGGTCCCAATAGAAACTCTCTTCACTTTATACATGAAGAATCAAAAGTTGCGTGTATATTCTCGCGCCCTCCTCAAAGAAAATGATAACAATCGCTATTTAGGGACGTACCACTCGATTCCTTATTTTTAGACATAGAATGAATGGCATTAGGAGGTGATTGCCCCATTATGCTTGTACTTGCTGATGAGTTGTTGAAGCTAAAATCAGTTCCTCTAGTCGTCATATATATCAGTCATGTTGGTGACAATACTTACACCGTCCAGTTCTGTTAGGCTGGTGACTGTAGTTAAATCATCAAACTTCCAGTCTGTCAAGTAACCGGGCTTTGAAGTTACTGTTGTCACTTCCATATCTCCTGAAAGCATTCCCACTACACGGGACATGGATGGTCGTAGCATTGGTGATGTTTGAGTGCACAAAAGTCCTATTTTGATTATTCGTTGTGCTTCTTCCTCATTGAATTCAGATAATCTAGAGTCCACTAGTTCAACTGCCCGTCTGTTTTCATGCAATTGCCAAGCCTATGAAGCAAGAACACAATAGTATCAATAAAAATGAAACATATGCAGAAGATAACAAAAAGGCATATAATGATCAACCTGCGTTTCAAGAAGCGCTTTTAGAATCATAAAGCAATGAACACATCAAGAGTCAAAAACTGAAAAATACTTGGAACATTTGTGGCAAGGAAGGATAGACAGGGAGGACAAAAAACAAAGTTCTTACCCATTCGAGAAGATAAGTCATTTCTTCACCCAAACTCGGATCAGAATTTGGCCTACCACTAACAATTTCAAGAGCCAGAACACCAAAGGCAAAGACATCAGTCTTCTCTGTAAGGTGTCCACGCATGGCATATTCAGGTGCAAGATACCCACTGTATCATTGACAATAGCATAACATGTTTGTAAGACAAAAAGGGAATGGAAAACTAATATTTGACAAGAAAATAAGGTGACCAAATCTTGTAAGATCTTACATTGTTCCCGCAACATGGGTACTTATGTGGGTCTTTTTCTCATCAAAAAGCTTAGCCAAACCAAAATCCGATATCTTGGGGATGAGATTAGTGTCAAGCAGAATATTACTGGCCTTCACATCTCTGTGTACAATTCGAACCCTTGATTCTTCATGAAGATAAGTTAAACCTCTAGCTATGCCCAAGCATATATTAAAACGTGTTGACCAATCAAGATTTAAACATCTCTCTCCTGATTCATGCAATCCATAATAACAAATTCTTTTAGTGCTTTGTATTATATCACGCATAATGCATAATAAATTAACAGTCTTATTCTCATACCAAATAATGCTTGATCAAGACTGTTGTTCTCCAGATACTCATAGACAAGGAGCCTTTTAACACCCTCAGTGCAGAATCCGTACAACTTTACCAGGTTATTGTGTTGCACAGCAGATATAGTGGCAATCTCAGTTACAAACTGGTTCTTTCCTTGGTGGGATGCTGCAGACAATTGCTTCACAGCAATTACTCTTCCATCACTAAGTGTTCCCTATCAATCAAAATATTATGAAAAAAAAATTTTAGCAAGATTATTATAAGCACATTGTCCAGTATCTGTAGTGAAAACGCAAGTTTAGCAACTACAGAGTTCGATGGGTTGAATATTGTAATGTTTTAGGATGTCATGATGAGTTTGTCATGGTCTACATTCAAGCATATGAACTAGGTATGTAGAAGTGCAACGCCTGTATCGACTAGTAAACATTAACACATGGATCCTCTTTTATTAGAATAATAACTTACTCTATAGACAGGTCCAAATCCTCCCTCTCCAAGCTTATGAGCTTCATCAAAGTCATTTGTAGCTGTCTTTAGTTCAGGATAACCAAAAGTAAGTGGTCCAACATCTATCCCATACCGCTCTGCAAATTTAACATAACACACTGTTATGTCTGTAACTGTAAGCCTGTTCTGCAGCCAATCAGTTTCCCTTTTCCTTTTTTTCTTTTTTGTTTTCAGTTAACCATGAAGTATGCATCTACCGAAACACGCTATATGTATCTGACATACAAAGAGTTTGCAATGAAAAAATTAAAAAAAAGTTGAACTACGTAGTGATATAGAACAATGGATTCACTAAAACCAAATGATGCAGAACATGGACAGAAATTGAAAGAGAACAAGGGCAATAAAAAGAAGATAATAGATAAAAATTTCAAGAAGAGCAACAGAAAAATAAGTGAACTTGTGAATATTGGAAATCTTCATCGCTTAATGATCAAAGCCTCAAGTTACTATTACTAAATAAATAGTAAATTCAAAAATTCTAGTCCTAGATAAAAACAAAATAGGTTGAACTTAATTTATGAGCATCTATATAGCAAACATAAAATTTAATTGCAATTGCCACAGACTAATGATAGATTTCGTTGAACAAGAAAAGAAGTAGCAGTTTACCTTCGTCATCATCAGGGTCAGACCTTTTTCTTCTTTGAATAAGATAAAAAGCCACAAACAACAGAACCAAAAGTACTCCACCACCCACAACAATCCCAACAATCAGCCCAGTTCTATTCTTCTTACTAGTTGGAAGGCTGTTACTGACAGTAGGTATGAAATCTGTACAAAATCTCTTTATTTGATTATGTGAAACCACTTCTGAAAACATCTGAACCTAAACATGCTAAATTGCATCTCAAATTTCCACATTATATTACCCGGTGTAGCACTGATGGCTGCAATAGCAGGTCCATAAGTACCCCGCTCAGGTATACAGCAAGTCCCCTTTCCAGCCCAAAACAGATGGATTTCAAGGTAGTTCTCCGAAACACGAGCCGTGTATGGCTTCTGAACAGCTCCGAAAGATGACATACCTGCCTCCTTTAGTATATCAAAATCCTTTGATACCAGAATGCCCTGAAAAGTAATAAAGGAGGTTATTAAGTTTGCTTGGTATGAGAGAGTACAGTGATGCTTGATTCACTATAGTTTACCATAGAGATTGGCATATTTAAGATTTGAAATGACTTTGAATTATCGAGGTTTCAGAAATTAATTGAGATGCGCAAGGTAGTCAAAAGGTTATTGTAGTGGTAATGAACTAAACTTCGGGGCTAAAGAAGACATACGTGGTGATTATTGGCAATAGATGGGGAGTGAAGACCATATCAAGTAAGAGCTTGAGTAATTGCGTGCTGATTACTTTTGGATCTACTCCATATATCCATCAGATTTTAAAATGACAGATATAATTGATTTGTTATAGACACCTGGTCTAATTTATTCAATTCAACAATTTAATATACCAAGAGAACCCCAAGTCAACTTCACTAATTCAATAAGGAAAAGTTATCATAAGAGCTCATAACATGGTTTTATATATGAAAGAAAAGTTTAAGATGATACAGACCTGGATATAAATATCAAAAAGACGTCTCCCAAGAAATTTCCCGGTAGTAGCAGCCAGAATGACATGTTCTGCAAACTTGAGGTTCACGGTGTATTTACCATTCTCAAGCCCCAAGCCAAAGTATCTAATTGATGAAGCAGAGAGCCTTGCAGTCTGGAATAGCACAGAATCAAAAGTATTTGTGAATTGAGATAAGGAGAAACTTGTATACTGAGCATTGGTACTGCCAGCGAAATATCCGACATTGCTAACTCCCCATCTGGTTGTGCCAGTCACAAAATATGAAGCTGGTCCAAGGGGCTCATTTTCCTTCTCATACACAATCCCATCGGACGAAGACGTAATCTCAGGTCCTCCACAATTAATCCCAAAATTATAATCTGCAGAAAGATGCAAGAGCACATATCAGAGAATGGTCACAAAGGCATTTTAACTTACAATAACAATGGTTAAAGCTTCCACCATACTTACAGATTCCAGGGCCACGATTGCAAGGAAAGTTTCTTTGAAGGCAAGCCAACCCTGAAGGAAGACCACTGAAATAAATAAATAAGTAAACACTGAAATGAGTATGGCAGTTAATTTCTGGGTAGCAAGAAATGACCAGATTCTCAGGCCCCCAATTTTCTCACCATGAATAGCTTAATGTGAAATGTGCTCTACATTAGTCCAAAAGGAAAAGAGAAATATTGTTTATAGCTATGAGTTCTTGGCTACAATAATTACGTATGCTAATCATTGAGTGGTTGATACTCATGTCGCTTCTCATGGGAGGGCAAGGGACAAGGGAAGGTTTGGTTAGATGCTAGGTCTGATTTTATATTCTATATAAGTAGAGATTGTATTTCTTAGTGATGACCAAGAAATTGATTTCTAGCTTCCGCATTTTGATATTGGTGCAACACATATCTGGTACTTAGATATGATGATCATTGGATTGGTAGCGGGAACCTGAGTTACAATAGAAAAAATTTGATTTTGAGGTGCAGCCTGACAGAGAGGTATTACAAGAGTAGCCTCAGTTGCTATACTTAAGAACCAACACAATGACAGGCATATATTGTAAGTGAGATGCAACTCTCACATCCCTTATCAAAATGTCCAAAACACTAGAGATGAGCTCAGAGGTAAAGGAATCACCTGCTCTGTAAACTTTCTATGCTGAAGTTGTTGGCAACTAAATTACTGCAAAATACACCCAATTGTCAATGTTAATTTCATTTAATAAAGGGACATTAGATACTTATGAAGGAAGCCCATCCTGCCAACCAAAAAAAAAATCTGTATACTTGGACAAAATATCACTAACGAACTAGCACATCATAATATAAGGACAGTAAACAGAGTCATTAAACTAGAAGCCTTTTTAACTGATACAATAAAAACTTTGTCAAACAGAAACGTTAAAAAAGCTAAATAAATAGTGGAATATGAAGACATACAGCTGTAATTTTTCTTCTTTGACCCAAGAAGGAATGCTCCCATCTAGATAATTGTACGACAAATCTCTGCATACATATCATGACAAAAAACATCAAATACCATAATTCATAAATTTTAATATAACAATACATACTGCTATCATTATCAAACTTCAGCATATGTCACATGATATTAATACTTTGATATATGATTTGCATCATGATAAGTTGAATATAAAACCTCATTTTCTCCATGTGTCCCTCTGAACCCACTAGATTATATTTGAGGCTTTTGCTAGAATAGGAGTCCACATCATGAAGAGAAACAATTTGACTGAGCAAGAGAATATGCTGTAGGACTAAGAATAAGCTCCAAACAATCTTGAAGGAAAAACAATATCAAAAATGTTTCAAGATTTTTATAAAGAATACATGACAACCTCCTATCAATAAAGGCGTTGAAGGGACAAAGTTCTCCGATTTAAGCTGTAACTGCCATTGCTACTTTACTATTTCATCATGCAGTTATGATTATTCTACTTGTGAGAAAAACTGTTCGCTACTTAATGTAGCTAACTGCATATCAATCTGTAGTTCTAGGTAATTAGTTGCTTAGCTGTAGGCATTTAGTATAATTAATCCACTCAAAAGAAATCTTTATACTATGTATCAAGGTCACTGTCAAAGTTAAGTGGAGCATTCAGAATCCTTCAAGTTCAGGAAGCGTGCGATTCAGGTAAAATCATCGCAATCTGTTCATTGACACAGAGATGACTTATTCAAGGGGTGTGATTTTGGCACTCCACCTTTCAACATATTTTACCACTTGCACTCAACTTTCAGCCCCTTAGAAGTGGAGTTAAACTGTGAAATTGGATTGCCAAAACCACTACCCTTAGTTAATGGAAACCAAATATATCAGAAAGCTCGAGTTTAATGCACTAAGATCTGTAGCATATATGCTGAAAACTTACATATTGAGAAGAGATGCTGTCTTATACTTGGGAAGGGTGCCATTCAACTTATTGTTTCCAAGAAACCTAATTATGAAGACAGAAATACATGCCTCAATACTAAATGACTACATTTGGGTGGTGTATAAAACAATCAAGAGGGATTGGTGTATTACAAGATGGAGAGAGAACTCAAATTAAAGAGTGAGTCTGGTATCTGTCCAGTTAAATTGTTGAAGCTCAAATCCCTGGGGGAGGCAAGAATATAAATCAGTTACATGCTTTAAGTCAATAAGAAGCAGTGGTAAAAATTCCTATAAGAAAAAAAGAAAAAGAAAAAAAAAAGAAACCATAATCATCATTCATCTAAAACTGGTTGGATGCAATTGAATGGAAATTACTCTATTTAGCCTTGTATGCATTACAGTCACGTTAGAGAAGAGGATAATGTTGCAATTAAGAAGTCGTATTGGTTTCCTTCTGTTTTTAAAAAGAAATACAAAAAAATTATTAAAAAAAAAATTCCAGTTTTGGTAATTTGGGTTTTCTCAACATCTATGGTCACTAATCACCAAGAAAAACTTACAGCTGCGACAAACTTTGGTATACTCCAAAATCGGAAGGAATTGAATCAGAAATATTGTTATTCCTCAGCTCTCTGCAGGATGTGAAACGAAATTGCCATGATAAGTTTCATAAGGAAAACAAACAAGAAGACAGAAGTATGATCCCGATGTTGTTATAGATTCAAATATATTCAAATATAAGTGAGAAATATTTTCCTTACAAGATATTTAGAGCCTTCATATTCTCAATAAATGCAAGAGAAGAGCTCCCATTGGCATTCGACAAATCACTAATGCGTCTGATATTACATCAGACAGCAAATGGTAAGCTTTTTAGATGAAAAAATAAACAGAAAGTGACAAGTAGATCTAGATACTCACAGCTCTTTCATAGAAGTCAGATTGGAAAATGCAAATGGTATAGGACCTTCGAAAGAGTTTCCTTGAAACCTCCTAAAGTAAAATATAGTTTAAAACCCATAGAGCCTAACTAAAGGATGAAAATATTGTCAATAAACTGCAACTAAACAAAAGTAGTATTCATTTACAGTATCTTACAAGGTAGTAAGCTTTGACCAATTCCCTACGAAGTCTGGTATCCTGCCTGAGAGTTCAACGTTTCTAGCCGAACTGCAACAAGCAGTTGTACAAATCTCTTATATGTATAAACTATAAACTATAAACCTTCGTCATATCAATTAATGCTTTTTTCATTTCTGGAAAATAAACACATTCGTAAAGCTCTTACAAAATCTCCAAGTTTTGTAGATCAGCAAATGTTGGTGGAATCTCACCGCTAACTCCACAACTATCAACGTAACTGCCAAAGTAAACAATAATTAATTGTCATAAACATATTGCTACCTTATGTACTTTTGTAAATTGACACCAAGCAGTCATTAGAGAACAGATGAATGTTCAAAGTAAATTATTAAAATATGGTAATAGACTGATAATGTAAATAATAGTTGTATCAGTTCCGATTTTGATGATTTTGTACCTATACATCTGCATATACCCACAGTTCACTATCCATTCGCATATAACCAACAAAACTGAGGTTAGAAAAGTTTTGTATGTAGGATCATTTCAAAACACCCACCTGATACCCTCATGCCAAAGCTCTGAAATAGAAATGAACAACATATCAAACTTACAGCTGTTGTAATTTGAATAAATTCCCTAGCTCAGATGGCAGAGAACCCGAAAAGTTGTTTCTCCCAAAAGCCCTACAAAAGTGACAAGTAATTTCCAATTGATATTACTCTTTGGTGCAGATAATCAAGATTAAGTGGTGCAGATAATCAAGATTAAGTGCAAGCAGGTATATGACAATAAGACTTGTTTGAATCAAGCAATACAAAGACAACATTGAATAGGGAGACTACTAAATGGGACTATATTGGAAACACGTCTTAATATCTGAAATAAAGAAGATATATATAAAGAAAGCAGTCATATACATCAAGGTTTTTGCTTTAAATAAGAGTCCACCTGATCAAACTGTCATATAAAGCTAAGTTCTCTTGTTTTGAATCACACATTCAAACAAAGTCCCCCTAATCAGTGGTCTGAGGCTCCCAAATGAGAAAACTTACAATGATCTCAGTTCAGTAAGTTGTCCAAGTTCTTTTGGTATCTCGCCTGATAAATCGTTGATGCCAATAGTACTGGAAATTAAAATCAAATAAATGATCATGAACACCAAAATAAATCCATTGAATATAGCATTCAAATAAAATGGTTTAGATGTGCATACAAGTATTGCAAGCCAGTTAGATTTGCAATGGCTGCAGAGAGAGGTCCTGTCAGGGAATTCCTTTCCAAATTCCTACAATACATGGGAGAAATATCACAAATTGGGTAACTAAACTGAGTCCAACTCAAGTACAGGAGTTCAGAGAAAGCATACAGATTGGTGAGGGAAGTCAAACTCCATAACTCGTCTGGAATTACACCAACAACTCCCAAGTTCTGAACTTTCCTGCAAATTCAAATTATGTAAAGCTAAAAAATTGAAGTTCTAGGGAGCGGCACTGAAGTAGAAATGAGAGATTAGAAGAGCGAATTACAGTTGGGTAATGTGGCAAATGGTGCCGGATTGATAAGAGCAGTCACATATGATAAAGGGGTTGTAAGCGGGGTCATCAAATTTGGTGGAGTGACTGGTGGAGTCTATGGCAGCTCCACTGCATGGGTCTCCGGTTGTGTTCCATTGCTTTGGATCGGCCCGAATCTTCCATTTCTCAAACACTGAATTCAAAACTCTTGCTGCAACACCAATTACAAGGATTGAAACCTTTATGTTATAAACACAAAAACCTCAATTTGCCAAACCAACCCAAAAGACTGCGCCAAACATATGAGTTTTCCATATAAAAAAAAAAGGGTAACAGAAGGTCAGAAGCTTTTGGCGGGGAAAAGAGGTTAGCAAAGTGGTGATAGATGAAGTGACAAGATTGTCCTGGACCATTTATATGGGTTCTTTTTTCATGCATAGAAGTTATTGTTATGAACTTATGAAGTTGATGACAGTCACTTTTAGCTCCTCTTCTGTAACAAGAAAATAAAAAAAGCTGTCATTAGAAAGATTTAGAAACCTTGAGATGGGTCAGTGGTGGCATTAGTAGCTTGAGGTTGAGGAGCAGGAGCAGGAGCAGAAACTTGAGCTTGTGCTACACCAGAGATGCACAAAAATAAGACCAAAACTGATGGGGAGGCACTTCCTGACATGATTGATTGATAACAGATTGACACAATGCAATGAAAGTGGGTTCAGAGAGGGATCAAAGTAGCAACAAAGTTGAAGAAGAGTCGAAAGACGCACGCTTTTGACTTTTTGAGCTGACAGACATGATGTGTACTTATAAAATAAAAAAAAGAGAGAGACTTGATCTATACCGTACAAAGACTTGTTCTTCAGGTTGACCTGTTACGAGGTGAACATCTGTCCATTCGAAAAGCAGTGAGATTCTAGAAGTACCAAACTCTTCTTAGTGAGCATCGAGTGTGACATATGACCAAGGATGACAAAGCCAGAGGACAACCTCATATCAGTTAGACCTTCTCCGACGGAGTGGTGGAAATCCGACGAATAGTTTTGACAGCCCAAACTCTCCTCCAACCCACATGTCATTTACACGTGAAATGTGACATAAAAGCTTTCCCCTGTCAAATTTGACAGCTTGAACTCTTATGGTCATTTATTTTTTTTATTGTTTCACCGTCTTTCCTTCGCGCCTCTCTCTTCCTACATCTCACACAAAACACAGAAACTCCACAGAAAGAAACAATCTTGCTACAAAATTTCTTCTCTGTTCTTGAATATCATGAACATGGGTTGAAATTTTTTCAGATTCGTCTTCAGATGCTGAAAATGAGGAATTTTGGAAACTTGCTAATTCATCAACAGATGAAGAATTGATGAATTTGCAGATTATTGCTCTACAAGAGACTGGAAGGAGAAGGCGTACTGATTTCGACCTTGTGGTCACCAATGCCCAGACCAATGAAGGTTGGTTGGATTTAGTTTTAGTTATTCCCTTCTTGACTTATTTTCTAATTGAAATATGGGTCCTGGGAGTGTGAGTTGATTGGTAATTTATGATTTTGGGGTTTTCAAAATTAGTTTTGGGTTGTCTTAAATTTTGAGTGATCTTCGGTAGTTATGTACTGATCTAGATTTCAAGAAGGATGTTAATCATGTTATATTGCTACACTGCAGTCACACAATTTGTTCACTAGTTGCCACCATGTGTCTTGAATTTAGAGTGACTTCATATGGAATTATGGATGTCTTCACAATTTTTATTGAATGAACAATGTTTTGTTGGCTGGTACAGAATGTACAAAATTTGGCTATCAAAACTTTAGTGGTGAGTTGGATCATTCTTAGAGGGGACAGGTTCTGTGAGATTGAAATCTGGGTTATGCGAAATGGTTAATCTGACTTTAACTTCCTAGGAAACGCATTTTGGTTCCCGAATATGTGATGCATGGACATTTTTCTGCTCAATCTGATGTCTATAGTTTTTGGCGTGTTGAATTTGGAGATAATAAGTGGACAGAAAAATAGTTGCTTTGCTCATTGAGAGAATGTGGACTCTTTCCAAGCTATGTAAAGTTTTCTTTCCTCAAGTGTGGAGAGAATGTGGAGACTCTTCCAAGTTATGTAAGTGAAATGATACATATATAGTTTTGGTGACGAGCAAGAAAACTCCGTCTCTGACTTTATATATAATGCACAAATTAATGCAGGCATGGAAAAGCTGGAGGGAAGGGACACCTTCAAATGTGATAGATCCCACATTGAAGAATGGTTCAAAAACTGAAATAATGAGATGCGTACACATTGGACTGTTATGTGTGCAAGAAAATCTAGCTGATAAACCAACCATGGCTTCAGTTATCCTCATGTTGAATAGCTACTCTCTCAGTCTCCCAGTACCCTTAAAACCAGCATTTTTTAATGTATAGTAGCGTCGGATCTAGGAGAAACTTTGTCTCTCTCGAAGTAACCAAAAATGATGATGCTTCATTAATCACTGAAGTAAATCCTCGCTAGAGCTTGAAGATTGATCGATATAACAGCACTTTTTCGATCATAATGTAATTTAATTAGCATCCATCCGTTTGATTCACTTTGGTACTGAACAGGGCGATTCATTCATTTATTGTCTAGATACGTGCTTAAATAAATGAATGAATGAGGAAGAACATGGTATATATAGACATTAATCAAAAAAGAGGGCTAAGTCGGTTGCTATTCTGTTGCTTTAAATTGGTTTTGCAGTGGCTCTCATTTGTTTATTAACTTTTTTGGTACCACTTTAACTAGTTCAGTTTGATGGGATTTGGCTCCTCCTTTTGTTATTTCGAATTATAATAGTGACAGTTTAGTTCATCCTCAATTTCATTTTCTTCAGCTAGTTGTATGTTGTGTTTCTATTATGAAGGTTTTGGCTTCGTCTCCCTCTTTCGGTTTCAAAAAGTAGCTCTTATAAACAGCACAGTATGGTATATTTTACAATTGATTTAATAACAAATCAAAATTTGAAGAAGCTTCGTTTCCTTAGCTTTTTTTCTTTTTTTTTTGACAAGCGTTAGCCTTTTCTTTAAGAAGTTTCCTACTCTCCTTCATTTACAGGGTTATGGACCAAGATTATGCATTAGCACGGAAACCACGAACTATGGCAAAGAAAAGGAAGAACGTACAAAAGAAAGTCATCGTTCCACAAACACACTACAATTTCAATCCATGGATTATTCTTCTTTATCTTTTCTTCCCAAAGATCAAGTCTTGAAAAAGACCTCACTACTCGTCTGTTCGTAGTCCCGTGAATCCAGTCTCCATCAACATTTTAGAACAAAGTTTACTTGTTTTATGAGGTTAATCTTGATCGATTTGGCTAGCTGGACAGACCGAGTAACATGTTTAGAGCTTGATTCATATTTAGAGCTCCATAGTTTTCCTTCATCGCTTTAACAACGCAATCCCACCATGACAATGGTTTCCTCAGCAACTCTATTCTTCTGTTACTCGCGGTCACTCAATCCCTTCCTCAGCCATCGTTTTCAGCCTATTCATGTTCCAATGGAAAAGGTAACTACACCGCTAATAGTACCTACCAAACAAATTTAGACACCCTTCTCTCCACACTAGTCTCCACCAACGGCAATGGCTATGGCTTTTACAATTCCTCCTATGCCGAAAGCTCATCCAACCAAGTTTATGCAACCGGACTTTGTAGAGGAGATTTCCTGGAGGATGCTTGTCGTAGCTGCCTCAATGACTCAATCCACAAGCTCACAGAGAGAAGCTCTCGTCTTTTATGACACTTGCATGTTACGCTACTCAAACCGATCCCTCTATGGCCTCACGGAGGATTCCCCTCCTTTCTATCTCGTGAGTCCAAGAAACATAGCATCATCGGAAGTGGAAGGGTTCTTTGAAGAGCTTTGGAAGCTAATCCAAAGATTGAGTAGTGAAGCTGCAGCAGGTGGTTCACTTCGTAAGTTCGCAGTAAACAGCACAACCACTTCAGATTTCAGGACAATATATGCACAAGCGCAGTGCACGCCAGATTTGTCCGAGCAAGATTGCACTGATTGCTTGGTTGGTGCTTATGGAGATATCACAACTTACTGTTACGGGAAGGATGGGGCCAGAATTCTTAAACCAAGTTGTAACATTAGGTATAAGCCTGCTAGCTTCCTCGACCCTGCAAATGTGGCACCACTTCCATCATCACCACCAATATCTCCGCCTTCACCATCAACCAATACTACAAATTCAGAAGGTACATAAGTATATTTGTTGCATTTATGTGTGTGTGTGTGTGTGTGTGTGTGTGATGATTTTTCCAAATTTGCTGTTCGTCTTTCGTTCATTTTTTGCTAGAGTGATGTTTAAGGCATCTAAAAAATAAACAATTCTAGCAGAGTACTGGGTGCAGAAGGTGATTAGCTTCATATTATGAAGCTAAATGGCTAGATCCATCTATGTTATGTGATTTTAAATTTTTAATATATAGTACCTGGCTACCTGCATAACTTTTCGGTTCTGAAACTTTAGTGGATGATAACCAGTAAGAAGTCATTATATAATTTGATAGTCATGGACTCATGGTAATGTATTTGTGTATATAACTGGCAGGATGCTTAACTACAAAAGAATAAGAATTCTAATTTTTGCAGAATCGAAGAAGAGTAATAATTCGCGGACTGTAATCCTCGTGGTTGTGCCAATCACTGTGTCTCTGGTATAATTGTATGCATCTGCATTTATTTAAGAGCGAGGAAGACAGATAAAAAACTTGATCAAAGTAAGCTTCCAGCTACTGGTCAAACAAAATGAACTCCTCTGACATTTTTATTCTAGCTACTTGATTTGAGCAGGGCCTATTACTGCATGTACTAAGCACTTGGATTTAATTATGTTACAACTCTTTTGGAAACTGATCAAACTTGTTGTATTGCTCTTTAGGCACTGAAGGTGCAGATGAAAGTAGAAGTGCAAAATCCTTGCAATTTGACTTTGGCACCATCAGAGTTGCTACAGATGATTTTTCTGAAGCAAATAAACTCGGACAGGGCGGTTTTGGTTCTGTATACAGGGTACGGATACATCAACATATTTAAATGATCATTCATATCAATTATGTGCCAACTTAACTATATTTAAGTTAACTATCTGTAGATACCTCTACTAGCAAGGCTAGTTTGCTACCTCACCAAGCATAAACAACACCCTCATGGGATCCAACCGCTACTTGCATCTTGTAGCCTTATGTTCAAGCTATGCTACGGTATCCGGAAGTCGCAAATCCGTCTCCGGGAAGCCATCTTTCCGGCCTTGCCAACATGCCCTCACAAATAGGCTTTCTAGACTAGAAATGGTGGTTGCTTGTCCCACATCGAAAACCATGTAAAGGAGATGGCTTCCTTCACCTATAAAAGGAATGCCTCCTCCCACAACTCAAATCATCACATTACATCTCATGTAATCCCCTTGCGTCGCAAGGCTCAACACATTAGTGTAACATTCAAGTGGACGTAGTTTCCCGCTAAGGCGGGAGACGAACCACTATACATCTCGTGTCACTCTCTCTCTCTCTCTCTAAAGCTAACTAGAGACCCCCGTGGACTCTAACGTTAACATTGGCGCCGTCTGTGGGAAGCCAACACAAAGGCTTCGTCACTTACCATTGAGTTAAGTTATCTTAATGAAGCTCAAAAGAGTTCTTTCTTCTCTTCTTTGAGTTAACAAAATTGCTCACTGCCATTTTCTTTTTTTCCTTTGAATTATTATATAAACTGCTGGCAAGCATTGCACCCAGCCCTATCCTTGGCGGTAACAAAAATTTTTCAACATAAATTTGTTCCCAGTGCAAGGTTTCAAGTTAAAGAAAAGTCAACACTACACCCACTCATAACTTGAGCCGGTCAATGCCATTCAGGGCTGATCAAGTTCGGTCAACGTCGAACAAACGTGGTTAACAACAGTCAACGCAAAACTCAAAAAAGAAAAAAAGAAAAAACTTGGATGTCAAGCCCCTATGCCAGGATTAGCGGCACACTGCCCCAGCGGCAAATGTTACCCATCTTCGGTGGTAATTTAAAAAAAAATTTGAGGTCAAATCATCTCTGGACACCCAGAGATTTGCTTTGGACACCTAGCCTCCATTTTTGGTCATGTCTAGCGGCCTTGCAGCCACACTAGCCTAGCTTCAATCAACGGCGCCGCCGAACTTCAAGAAAACACAGCCAACCAAGGCTTCTGCCACTGGGTGCCATCGGCGGCAACTGCTAAAACAAAGCTCCGCCACGAGCAAAGTTCAACAAACATCTCCAGCCAATCATTACCACTGACCAAGCCCAGCACTCAATCATTACCACTAGCCAAGAGCTCCGCCGTCCATGATCGGCTGATGTCTGCCGCTAAGAGCAACTGCTAGCCAAGGAGCCACCGTTGAGAGTTCTCCGCCAAAGAACCATCTCTGCCAAAGCTCCGCTGACCACAGCCAGCGGCTAATCCTCCGCCGGCCAAAAGCTCCGCTTAACCACCTACGAATAGCTCCGCTGGCCAAACGCTCCGCTCCGCCAAACTTTGGAGCTCCGCCGCTGGCTAAAAAACACCACCAGCCAGGCCTCACCGACAACACCAACCAGCAACACCGCCGGGCACCGCTGTCCATCTCCAACCATCAATCGCAGCTCGTTGAAGTGGCAGCAAGGTTAGCCACCGCCAACTCCAGTCAGCGGCACTTTTTCCGCTCAACTCTATCAGCGGAAAAGCCTCCAGTCAAACTAGCACTCTTCAATCATCATCAGCAGCAAACCGTACACCGCTAGGTGCCACAATCACCATGGCTGACGCTCCAGCGCCGACAGTCTCCGCTGAACGCTTCTACCATGATCTTCCGCTAAGCCACCTCCGCCGGCAAAAGCTCTGCTGCCCCACACATCCGCCGAGCTTGCCCGCTGGGCAACCCCCCCTGACATCCTGCTCTGCTAAGTTTCACTCACTGGCCAAAGCTTCGATGAGCTTCACCGCCGAACTTCTCCGCTGGGCTTCACAACTGGGTGGTCTCCGCTGAGCACCATGCTCCGCTCCGCCGAACAATCTGCTAGCCAGCTCCGCGGAGCACCAAGCTCCGCTCCGTCGAACAACCCGCTAGCCAACTCCGCCGAGCACCATGCTCCGCTCCGCTGGACTTCTCACCGCCGACTCCTCGCTGCACACCAAGTCTGTCGCTAGCCACAAACACCGCTAGGATACAGCAGCGGCAAAACCTCCGCCAAACAGGTCAAGGGATCAAACCCGCCAAGCTTTCTCCGACAGCTTCATCAGCCAAGCACATCACCTTACACCGCCAAACTTCTTCAGCGGCACCACCGATCTCGGTCAGCGGTAACACCGGCCTCTGCCCGTGACACCCAGGGGCAGCGTAAAACTTCATTCCGCAGCAAAACAAAGCTCCAGTCAGCAGCAACTCTGTCCCGCTAAGATCCATCAGCGGCACACTCTTCCGCTACTCTGTCAGCGGCAACTTTCTCTTCCGCTAAGATCCATCAGCGGCAGCCACCACTAGTCTTCCTGATCAAACACCCGTCTTGAGGCAGCAAAAACTCACATGTCGCTCAATCTTCTTGATCAGACACCAGTCTTGGCTCGGGGTTGCCTTCGCGCTCAGATTGCTGGACACTCAGAGCAAAAAGATAAAAAGCTAAGTTTCTGTAATTTAATGACATGTGTCTGCCATGTTCTCCTCCTACCAGATAGGGCACCATGTGCCTGCACTTTGCATAACATCAATGCCACTTAGTCCTATAAAAAGCATGATCGTACACATACTAACGCACACGTCGCACTCACCTCCATGTGTTATGATCGCTACACCCAGCCATGGGCATGTAGTATTTTATGTGTTTATTGCTATGCAGGGACCCTCTATTAGCCTCATACAATATCACGTGCAGCTAATTAATAGAGACGCATATGCTATAGATATTTCAATGCGTATACAGCTCCTTTAGTCAAATCAAAGCATGCTTCTTAAACAAACAAGTACACCAGCTTGTTTATTAAATTGCATGGGCTTGTTGTTTGCCACATCGCATGCCTGCTGCATTTCCCATCATATAACTTTGAATCAAACACAAAGCACCAATTAATGCCACTCTTTTGTCCTCTTCTGGACACTAGCTGCTGTGCATGCGTCAAAGACTAGCTCATTAATTATTCATGCTTCAACTAGCATTAGACATCTAAACCAAGACTTGCCACCATATTTTATTAACCTCATGGACATGGCCTTACTGTGAGTTCTTTAATTATCCTTGATAATTGGTGATGTTTGGTCACAGATCTTGACCGCACAATACATAAGATCTCAGATTTTTGTTTCACATGATTCAACTAAAGTACAAATTTGCACATGGGCGTGCTTATGAAATTCAAGCGTGTAACCATAAATTGACGTTGTGCGTATATTTGAGATAGCAATTGTATAGAATTGTAGCATTTTTAACATCGAAACATGAGACTACATATACACATGCTTAATCAATTAAACTACATGGATTAGTTACTAATCATCTATCTTGTGTTAAGGAGGTATAATCACCGAACACCTTTCAAGTTGGCAAAACCATCATCCTTCTAATAAGAAACTTCGCCAAAACAACATGGGAGCGTCATGCTTGGACAACTCCAACATGATTTGGATACTTATACCAATTTCTCCTCCAACTCGCTCCAAATCGGCATAAGATAAGTAACATTATCTTATCTTTTCCACTCTTGCGATTAAGCTATTGCCATATCTATACATGTCTCTATGACCCTTAAGCATGCCTACAAAATGTTATTAGCAACTTTACTACAAGTACATGCTACACACATACATGCTTAAATGCACTTTCATGTGACATGCATCTAGAAGCTTGTGATACTTACGACTTAATTAAACATGCTCGGATAAACGACTTGCTCGGGTTACGACTCGCCTGGGTATCGAGTATGGCCACGACTTGCGCTTGGGCCACGCCTTGCATGCTCGCACAGCGCCTTCACACTCAACTACACCCAACTTGCTCAAACAACCCAACTTGCTTGATCATGTCCAACATGTTTTACTTAAGCCCCAAGTTCACAAACGCTTCATTCTATGTCACCGGGACTACTCCCACAAAATTACTTTGGACACCCATTACACTTACCACTATCTATTGTGCGTGTTATATGGCCATAAGATCCACATATACAACTACCAATATTTTACATGTTCATACACATTAATGGAATATTGAGTTCTTCTACCATTTGTTGTTTGCAACAAAATGAATTCTTTTCGCATTCCATTAATACGAGCGGTAACCAATACAACAAGAATTCTACATATGCACGTTTTTGTCTCATTGTGTAGGTTAGAGGAGTCCCTTCTTGCTTACGGAGCTCGGGGACTTGTAGGGGCTAGGCGCCTCTCGAACATTGTTTATGCTTGATGACTTCATGATTATAACTCCCCAACCAAGAAGCTCCTCTTACTCGGGGACTTCGGGGACTTGTAGATACCTCTACTAGCAAGGCTAGTTCGCTACCTCACCAAGCATAAACAACACCCTCATGGGATCCAACCGCTACTTGCATCTTGTAGCCTTATGTTCAAGCTATGCTACGGTATCCGGAAGTCGCAAATCCGTCGCTGGGAAGCCACCTTTCCGGCCTTGCCAACATGCCCTCACAAATAGGCTTTCTAGACTAGAAATGGTGGTTGCTTGTCCCAGATCGAAAACCATGTAAAGGAGATGGCTTCCTTCACCTATAAAAGGAATGCCTCCTCCCACAACTCAAATCATCACATTACATCTCATGTAATCCCCTTGGGCCGCAAGGCTCAACACACTAGTGTAACATTCAAGTGGACGTACTATACATCTCGTGTCACTCTCTCTCTCTCTCTCTTTCTAAAGCTAACTAGAGACCCCCGCGGACTCTAACGTTAACACTATCCTATATTTTCCTTGGATCTCCTATTTTGTACAAAAACTTTCTCAGGGTAAGCTTCCCAAGGGAGAAGAGATAGCAGTGAAAAGGCTCTCTATGGATTCTGGACAAGGAGATTTAGAATTCAAAAATGATGTCTTACTAGTGGCCAGGCTTCAACACAGAAATTTAGTTAGACTTCTCGGTTTCTGCTTGGAAGGAAATGAAAGGCTTCTTGTCTATGAGTACCTCCCTAACACAAGTCTTGATCACATCATATTTGGTATGACCGACTTCTACATTTTCTTCAACTTCAAAAATCTACTATAGAATTTTCATTGTGTGACACATCTAACAAACACTATAACAGATCAAATCTGTTAAAGAATATTTGATTTATGTGTGTCTTACCAAATTAGGATTACTTTATATTGTTGTAATATGAGATAATGTTCTAGATTTCTAGTTCTAATTAGAATAGGATTCCTTGTACTCAAAGATTATGTACTTGTATCCTCTACAAATATAGGCTCCTATTATCAATGAAAGTTACAACAATTTCTCTCTACAATCTTCTCTCAAATCTCTTACTCTAAAACACGTTATCAGCACGAGTCCTAACCTTACATCAGAAGCCAAAAACTCTTTTCTTCTCTCCTCTTGCCCTGAAACCCTAGAACTGTACCCAAGGATCACCTCATGCGCGCCACCATCTCTACGCACGGTTTTGGGAAGAAAACCAGAAGACTACAAGAAAAAGAAGACCAAGAAAATCAAGCATCAAGAAAGCACCATGTTTTAAATTAATGTTCCTGCTTTCTGTCTTTAATATTCTTTCTTTTTCTTCAGGACTTGCAATCAACTAATCAAACTATCAAGACGACAAACTTTTGAATAACACAATGACTTGAGAAGATTTGAAATTATAATGTTGACACAACTTGTAAAGCTCACAAAAGTTGCAGGTTAAATTTCCACATGAAGGACCTTTCCAACCTAATTAGAGTCCTCTGCAAGTGTTAATATTAGTATTACTAGAACATTGCTATTCCAGACTGCTAATAATTGAGCCCAACATAGAAAATCTGAAACAATTGATCTGTGAAACAAGTACGGAACCTTCTTTAGAGACATCTCAAACATAGTTAAAACAAACCTCTTCAAAAGTTCATTTGAGCAAAGACTAGAAGAAACTTTTTCCAAACTTTACTTAATATTGTGCAAACAAGTGAAAAATCATTTGGCCACTATGCCAAGTATCAAACTCTCATTAAATGTTCCTTCAATTCAGTCGCACTGAGACTTGTGTTAGTACCTTATACCTAAATGGAAATTTACATCGACAATAACTGATGCTTGCAGATAAGATTACCTAAGGTGGATGAGTGTATCTACTAAATTTGAATGCATACATCATATGCAGAAATGTACGTGCGGTTACACCACTCAATGACAGATTTCACTCTTTCTTTCTTCCCCACCACACAACAAAATAGGAGGAAAAAGAAGAAGAAAAAAGTACTTGTTAAACACTATAAGACAGAAAAAGGAGACCATGGGACAAGGATGCATACTTGTTAGTTGCCGGAGCATTCCAGGAAGTGAACTATCCCATGATGAACAATACCAGCCCATGCATGAAGTCGGTGGATGGGTCATCAGGCAACCCCAACAGCAAAAGAGTTGCAAAAGGAATGGCTGACCTTGCACTTATCTGTGAAAGAACAATCCTCCGAGCATTGGGAAATGGTTTTTGATGCGGGAAGTGTGAACACGGTAGTAAGAGGCTTCGTCAAGCATCGAAAGCCATATGAGATGAGCTAGAATCCACTAGCAATTACGGACACAACCGTAAGAAATATAGAGAAACTTTTCTAACATTTGATGTTTTTTTATTGATAACTTGAATGAAAATTACAATCTAAGAGGTGCCTTATATAGGGCACATAGCATAAACCTAATACAATTAGAAAATAGAAAGAAAAATTTATTGTAGACTAAAACTAGGAAACCTAATTAAACCTGATTAAATAAAAATCGGAAATAGAATCCTAGATACTAAATAATATTACGCTTGGAATACCAATCAAGATTTTGCTCAAGAATCCCGATATATCCAAAAGAGTAATTTATGATTAATTTCATCATTAAGAACCTATTTGAAAACCAATTTCCAATATTCAAATTATTCTTCTTAATGTGAAGACGCTTCTTTCTTTTCAAGATTTTTTGTTGAAATTGGCTAAAATCTAGTCCTACATCAGTCTCCTCCACTTGGAAAGAACTCGACCTCGAGTTCCTCTTGTATGTAGCTCGATCATTAGTAGGAATAAAACATGATAAGCCATCAACTTCAATATTCTTGAAATTAAAAGGTATCATCATGAATCCAATACCGTAGACAAGTTTGGAATAAGCATCTTGAAACCTGAACTCCTCCACTTGAAAAGGAATGGGCATTGACTTCTCCTTGGGTTGATCTTGAACACAATTAGGCATGCATGACATGGATATCGATGTGATGAATGAATCAGCTTCCTTGTCCTTAATGAGTTTCTCTTCAATCTTCAAAGTGGCTTCTTCATGTTCCTTTTCACACAACTCAGGATGTTCATTCTTGATGTTCTTCCTTCCAAGCTTGATTTTAATTTTATGCGACTCCCACCTAAATAAATATGTGTTGGCTTTGCAATACCCACCTTTGACGCTTTCATGCCATGGTCTTCCAAAAAGCACATTAGTGTCGTCCATGTCAATCACATGACAAGTAATCTCTTCTTAATGATGTAAGACAAGAATTGGCCTGGTTTAGCCGGAAAACTAGAAAAATAAAGAAGCGGCATGGAATCAAGAAAAGTGATTGGAAAATAGGTAATTCACGCATAATGAGGTTACTAGCCGCTACAATATCCAAGAAAATTTGGTTTTTGTTTTAGGGAATCAGAAATTGAGAGAAATTTACTGTGTATTCTCATTTATAATAGGGGCCTCTTTATATAGAGGATTACAATGCATAGAATCTCAATCATACAAGGAAAGTATTCTACATTGATTAGGATTCTAGATCCTTCTAATTAAATCCTATTACCACTAGGTCAAGTAACCTAGAGTTTGGGCTAAACACAAATTAGGATTTCCTTGAACACTCCCCCTTGTGTTGCCCAAACACGGTGCTTCTCTCGTTTCCTCATTAAAAACCTTGCCGAGTAACAAAAACCCAGTGGGACAAAAATAACCTCGATCGAAGGGGAAAAAGAGCACAACACACCCTTCACAATTCGAGACGAACATGTAAACATCTCTCCCTGATGTCTGCGCCTCCCCCTGATGACTACGATCATGGGAGTTCAGATAATTTCCACAAGCCAATTCTTGCCACATGTTTCTCGAACGTGGATTTGGGCAATGACTTAGTAAATAGGTCTGCAACATTGTCTTCAGATCAAACTTGATTCACTTTGATCTTGAGGAGCTTCTGTTGTTGCTGATTGTAGAAGAATTTGGGCGATATATGCTTGGTGTTGTCGCCTTTGATATAGCCTTGCTTCATTTGTTCAATGCAAGCAGCATTATCCTCATAAATGCTCGTTGGCTCATCTATGGTAGACTTCAGACCACAATTGCTTCAAACATGCATAACTATGGATCGAAGCCACATACATTCACGAACTGCTTCGTGAAGAGCAATAATCTCTGCATGATTCGAAGAGGTAGCGACTAAGGTCTGCTTTGTAGACCTCCAAGATATCGCGGTCTTTCCCATGGTGAAAACATAGCCAGTTTGGAAGCGACCTTTGTGTGGGTCAGAGAGATACCCAGCATCAGCAAAACCTTCCAAAACACTTATATCGTTTTGGGATGGGGAGAGGGAACGCACTCCACCATGTATAGCATCCCTGTCATTTGATGGGTCTGAATCCATCTTCTCTCTATAGGGATAGAACAAGTCCATATCAATTGTACCACTCAGGTATCGAAAGATATCTTTAACACCAGTCCAATGGTGTCGTGTTGGCGCAGACCTATATCTAGCTAACAAGTTCATAGTGAATGAGATGTCATGTCTTGTGCATTGTGCTAAGTACAATAATGCGCCTATTCCACTAAGGTAGGGCACTTCTGCCTCTAGCACTTCTTCATCGTCATCTTTTGGATGAAATGGATCCTTCTTCAGATCAAGTCTACAGACGACCATTGGGGTGCTTGAATGCTTAATCTTATCAGTGTTGAAACGCCTAAGCATCTTTTGGATATAAGCTGATTGATGAATCAGGATACCATCTCTATGGTGCTCAAGTTCCAAACCGAGGCAAAACCTTGTTTTCCCAAGATCTTTCATCTCAAACTCAGATTTCAAGTATTCAGCGGTTTCCCTTAACTCTTTAAGGGTGCCAATTATATTCATGTCATCGACATAAACCGCTACTATTGCAAATCCATAACTTGTCCTTTTTATGAACACACATGGGCATAGTTCGTTGTTAACATATCCCTATCCAATCAAGTAGTCACTTAGACGGTTATACCACATCCGTCCGGATTGTTTTAATCCATATAGTGAGCGTTTCAATCTAATTGCAAACTTGCTCCGTGGTTTAGAGCCACTTGATTTGGGTAACTGAAGTCCATCTGGGACCTTCATGTATATTTCTGTATCTAGATCCCCATATAGATACCCAGTAACCACATCCATAAGCTGCATATTCAGTTTTTCGGAAAGTACCAAATTGACAAGGTAGCGGAACGTTATGACGTCCATTACGGGAGAATATGTCTCCTCATAGTCGATTCCAGGGCGTTGTGAGAAGCCTTGCCCCACAAGGCGAGCTTTGAACCTTACAATCTCATTTTTCTCATTATGCTTCTAACGAATACTCATTTGTGACCAACTGGTTTGGTGTTGGGCGGTATTGGCACAACTGGTCCGAATACCTTTCTTTTCGTTAGAGAATCAAGTTCTGCCTGGATCACATCTTCCCATTTTGGCCAATCAGCTTTCCATTGACATTCATCAACAGAGCGTGGTTCGATGTCATCGGCCTCAATAATCTCATGCGCCACTGAATACACGAATACATCATCAATGATGATGGAGCTTCTTTCCCACGTCCCATATACACTAGTGTAATTTACAGAGATCTCTACATTCTCAGGAATAAGTTCTGACATTGAGACGTCCCCCAATGATGTCTCTTGGACATAACCATAATCCGGAACATTCTCATGGGACAGATTTGAGTATCAATGATCAAAGGATTTGTTTGTGCCTCATTTGCTCTCTTTCTAGGGTGAGTACCCTTCGAACCAATTGGTCTACCGCGCTTCCTTGCGGGACCTGCGGCCATAGATGCCACATCATTGCCATGTTGGGTAATGGCGCCATCTCCTGGTGTCACAGGGGTGGCGTGATGTCCAGTATTTGGAACATTAATCCTTGCAGGCATGTTTGCAGCAGGTATGTGTGATCTCGTCACTTTAGCAATATCAGAAAACGCATCAGGCAGAGTATCTGCTACATTCTGGAGCTCGATTATTCTTCGTACTTCAAGTTAGGATTGTGCGGTACGGGGATCAAGATGAGACATAGTGGGGACAAATCACGACAATTCCTGTCATTCCTGTTGAACATCTATGTTCTTATCTCCCCCTAACGACGGGAAGACTGTCTCATCAAAGTGACAATCCGCAAATCTAGCGGTAAAGAGATCGCCTGTCAAGGATTCAAGGTAGCGGATGATAGTTGGAGATTCATATCCAACATAAATGCCCATTCGTCGTTGTGGACCCATCTTAGTACGCTGTGGCGGCGTAATAGGCACATAAATAACACACCCAAAAATGCGTAAGTGCGAGATATCAGGCTCGTACCCAGTTACTAGCTATAACGCAAAATAAGATTGGGTTGTAGCGGGTCGTAGACGAATTAGTATCGCTGCATGCAATATTGCATATCCCCAAGCATAAACAGGAAGATTGGTGCGCATAACCAATGTCTGAGCTATCATCTGTAGTTATTTGATAGCGGCTTCTGCGAGACCATTTTGGGTATGAACATGGGGAACTGGATGCTCTACGTCAATCCCCAGTGACATGCAATAGTCATCGAAGATTTTCGATGTAAACTCCCCAGCATTATCAAGTCAAATTGACTTAATAGGATGATCAGGGTAGTGAGCCCGTAGACGGATAATCTGGGCGAGGAGTTTAGCATAAGCAGCATTTCGAGTGGACAACAGCGCGACATGTGACCAGCATGTCGACGCATCAACCAATACCATAAAATATTTAAAAGGTCTGCATGATGGTTGAATTGGTCCACAGATATCCCCTTGGATTCTCTGTAAGAACGGAATGACTATTTTGGGATCCTTTGCGTAGGACGGTCTCGGTCCTAGTTTCCCGAAGGAACAGGCTTTGTAAAATGAGCGAGAGGCGTTAGAAGTAACCAATGAGAATTTTGGTTGGGCCTGAGTGTTCATAACGCTATTAGAAGCAAAATGTGTGACTACATCTCCCATTATGGCGTTAGAGCCATGAAAATTGGTATGTGTGGCGTCATGGCCACCAGGAGGAACAACCATGGCATCATGCTCATGGTTGGTGCCAATGATGGTGTCATCACATGGAACTTGAGCAGCCCTATGGCGTCCCAAGACGGCTGCAGCACCAGATGCTGCAATTGTTGCGGTCTTGCTAATTCCAAGGATCAATTTTCGATCCTTGCTTCTTCTCACTCTGAAGAATGGATGTTCGTGTGAAGTCTTTAGTATATGGAGCATCATATCATGACCAGGGTGTCCTAGTCGATCATGTCAAAGCCAATATGTGTCAGAATCCAAGAGATCTTCTCTTATTACATTATTGGATTTAATAGGTCGAATTGTAGTGACATAGAGTCCACTAGATTGACACATAAGCTTCTCTAAGATGCGCTTTCATCCGCAATCATTAGAGGTGATGCAAAGGAACTCTTTTCCGTTCTCATTATGCGTTTCTGCATGGAATCCGTTGGCTCTTATATCTTTAAAGCTCAATAAGGTTCAATTTGCCTTAGGAGCGTAGAGAGCTTCAGTGACTTTAATCAAGGTGCCATTTGGCAAAAGGAATTGGACCATTCCATGTCCTTGAACTAAACCTGATGGCCCAGCCATCGTAGTCACAGAGGAATATGTAGGCAACATCTCTAAGAATAATTGCCTATCTCGAAGAATGGTGTGCGTAATCGCACTATCCGCAAGACACTGTAGTTCATCCATTCCTAAAAGAAAAGCTCATAATTAAAAAGGAGTCATAAAGAAAAGAACTCAACTTTTACTAATAAGCCAAACGGAATTACATCATTGTTTCTTTTGACTAAAGAAAATCTAATCCAATAAACTAGTTAATGCAAAACAACGATAGTCGTCTAACTCCTTTCGGTAATTCCAATGTAAACGTGACCAGGTGAGTAGAGAGATGTCGGTGGAGCAAATCTCATTTAAGTACCACTTATCTCAAAACCTTCCTAGACATCACACTTACATTGAGTACACCTACTTTGAAGAAAGACTAATACCATTGGCATCTACTATAAAAATAATATGGCAATTGCCTACATCTCTTGGAAAATAAAAAGACTTAATCAAAATCACCAGTTTCTGGGTCTTGATTCTTGAAGTCTTCCACCTTTAGATCGAGATCTCCATCTTGATCTTCTTGTTCCATGTAATTTGTCTCCCTTGCTTCACGATACATTTTGTATGCGTTTGCAACATTCTGGGATGCTCTACATGCCTTTGCCCAATGTCCAGTTGATCCACATCTGAGACAAGCATCATTATGGTTAGGTTCCCTTGATCGAGGCGCCTTGGGAGTGCTATGCGGACGGTTATGGCCTTTGGTGGCGTCACCACCATAACCGGAGACTTGACCTCTCTCTCTCTTCACATGTTCACCTCTACAGTTCCGTGCACGCCTATCTTGGCGGTTTCCTTCCTCTTTAGGGCGAGTATATGGACCAGAACGTCCAGAATTATCCCTATTCTTAGAGTTTCGCTCCTTGCATCCTCCCTTGGGGACGCGACTATAATTAGACTCCGGATTTGACTTGGTTACCACGTGTCTAGAGTTATAGTTCTTCACAAGTATGTTGTCGTGCTTTTCAGCTACGTTCAGGCACCAATTAGCTTATGAAATCTTGTGATGCGTCTAGCATTGACATCAATCTGATAGTTTTTGTCTACCATCAATGCAGAGACGGGGAAGGTGGAGAGAGTCTTCTCGATCAACATCGTATCAGTGATTTTCTGTCCACAAAATTCCATCAAAGACTTGATACGAAGTGCTTCTGAATTGTAGTCAAGTACAGACTTGAAATCACAGAAGCGGAGGCTATACCATCTCACTTCTAAGTCTAGAAGCAGGGAATCACGGACGTTGCCAAAACGCTGCTCAAGTTCTACCCATAGTTTTATTGGGTCTTTTTCATTGAGGTACTCATTCTGGAGCGCGTCATTCATGTGCCTTGTCATGAGAATGATGGCTTTTGCTTCATTAGCCTCTCTCGTAGCTCTATTTGCTTCAAAAGCAGCAGCTTGTTGAGGAGTAAGCACGTCCTGACTTGGCTCTTGGATCGTACTCAAGATCCTATCAGCTTTAAGATGTTGGCGCACATCACGGACCCATTTGTGGTATCCTGGCCTATTGTCTCTAGTGGAGCGAAGCTCAACTTGTTCAGGTTACTCATCCTGAAAAACAAAAAGAAAGTAAGGTTAGTTTCGGAGCGAAAAAGGCTACCACGAAAAACAAATAAATTTCTGAGTGTAGTCGCTTCCAAGAAATTAGAGATTTTCTGAGCGTAGTCGCTTCCAAGAAAATCCGATTCTAAGAGGGGTTTTGGATTAGAT
This sequence comes from Rosa chinensis, assembly GCF_002994745.2. Lineage (NCBI taxonomy): Eukaryota > Viridiplantae > Streptophyta > Magnoliopsida > Rosales > Rosaceae > Rosa > Rosa chinensis. The sequence continues at coordinate 26,546,101 of NC_037089.1, read as the reverse complement.
AGAAACAATGATGTATGTGATCAATCGTTTTTCTTCTCAACAAACTCTAAGTTTGGAGGAATCTACAAGCTCCAAGCTTGGAGTTAGCACGAACCCCACAGTTCGGCTTTTGGTCTCCTTTATGAAGAAGAAAAGGGGGGTAGAAGAAGGGATGTTGGAAGTCCCCGAGAAAAAGAAGAAGAAATTGAAAAACTTCAAAAATGGGAACTTTTAGAAAAGTTTACCATGAAAATTGGCTGGAAATTTTGACTGGAAAAAGTTACTGTAGATGGCCGGAAAACTGTGCTGGAGGTCGTCAGAAAAGTGGTGGTCGAACGGTGATCGTCGGTGGCCGGAGCAGAGTTGGTGGTGGCTGCAGGCAGAGGTGGCAGAGCCTTGCAGGGCTTGTGCGGAGCTGCTGCAGGGCTTGTGCGGAGCTGCTGCAGGGCTGCTACGCAGCTCTTGCAGGTGTCGGTAGGTGCGCTCTGGGCTTCTCGGCAGATGTCGGCAGCACTCGACAGGAAGTATGCAGGGCTCTCGGCAGATGCTTGCAGGGCTGTCGACAGAGGCTCAGCAGCACTCAGCAGATCTCGGCAAGGTCGTGCAGGGACCTCAGCAGGACTCGGAAGGTGCTTGCAGAGGGCAGGGGCCGTTCCGATTTTTCCAACGGCCGATTCAGGGGCTTTTCGGCCTGTTCCGGTGGTTCCGCCGCCGGTTCTGCATTCTTTGAGGCTAGGGCTTCAATATGTGGGATGGTGGATGTTGGAATTTGAGGGCTATGAAATTAGGGTTTCAGGGTTAGAACTTCGTGCTGATAACGTGTTTTAGGGAATCAGAAATTGAGAGAAATTCGCTGTGTATTCTCATTGATAATAAGGGCCTCTTTATATAGAGGATTACAATGCGTAGAATTTCAATAATACAAGGAAAGTAATTTTATATTGATTAGGATTATAGATCCTTCTAATTAAATCCTATTACCACTAGGTCAAGTAACCTAGAGTTTGGGTTAAAAACAAATTAGGATTTCCTTGAACAGTTTTGGACTTTTCAGGTTTTTCGTGCAAAAAGTTAGGTTCTAGATTGTGAATCAGATTGGAGTAAATTTTGGCCAGAATGTCCGTTTGAGACCCATGATACCTTTCTGGAATGGGAACGACGAGATCTTCAAGACTCACTTTAGTGAGCCCTAACAGATTTAGGCCAAAATATGTCGTTTTAATTATCCGATTCGGGATTTAATATTTTTAGGCTAGTTTTATATTTGTTTTAGAATTCTTTTATTTTAGGTTTTTAGTTTCCTTTTTAATTTAGATTCTTTAGGATTTCTTGATAGGTTATGATTTAGGGTTTTGGATGCCTATATAAGCACCATCATGATTTGTATTAGAATCAGTTTATCACATCAAATTTAATAAATATTAGAGATTTTTCTCTTTCTTTGGTGGATTCCAGAACTATGTTTTTTAGGGTTTATTGCTTGTAAACCCAGGTTACTTCCGACTGCGTCAGTTTTGCAAGGACATCCCCCATTTTTCCTCCAAAGAGACTTCCAAGTGAGGCGCCAATTATAAATATGGTCCAAAGAACTTCCGTTTCTTTGTGGGAGAAGCCAATAAGCTCCAACCACAAAGGAGCGCACAAATGACAAACCTGACCAGAGGAATGATCCAAAGACAGCCTGAGCAATGAGTATTTGAAAAGTTGGGATTCTGATAACTGACTTGGATTCTTTAATCAGGTTCTTCACTTCTTCTGAAAAAGTACACGGCATTTCATCTTTAGTTCTACCATTGTTCTCTATATAGTGCGGATCATTAGCGAAGAGGCGAACCAATATACCGACTATGACACTAATAAGCCCAACCAGATGGAAAGCAATTCTCCAACTATCTATACCTATTACTGAAGTGGAGGCTATTAGTATAGAAAAAAGACCACCTATTATGGAGCCTAGATTTCCTGTTAGTTGTAACCATCCAAATGTTGTACCATATTGGTTGTTATCATCTGTTGAGTCAGCAACAAGTGACTGAATGGCAGGAATGACTATGACAATTCCAATACCATTTAAACCTCTCGAAATAGCAACCTAATAACCAAATCAGACAACTAAATGTTGAATTATAATCTGGAATCAAGTAAATGAAACAGGTTCTTATGTCAGAATGGTAGAGTTTAAAATACGAATACAACCAATGCAATGTTCTGCGTACATGAAGAAGCCAGCGAGAAAAGTGGCGGCAGCCCATAGAAAGATAAGCACCAAGAGCAATGACATGGGCTCGGTTGTGATGCGTAGCAAGATAAGTAGCAAGTGGGTAGTAGGAAGATTGGACAATGGATCGAAATAGAGTCAGAGAGCCCAACCTAGTTGGGTCTGTGTGAAGAGAGGCTCCTACTTTTTTGTAGGCTCCAGGCAAAAGGGACTCATCAGCTCGCTGCATAATACTAGTTAGATTGACCAGCACTAGTGTCATAGTCTCTGGTTTCGTGGCTATCTCTGTTTGCACTAAAAACAGAGGACTCTGCCAAAGCCCAAAACAGAGGAAGACGAATCACAGATTTGGAGAAGACGAGAGGTCACATTTTTGGTTGACTTGGAACGAGGTTGATGTGGGACCTAGTAGATCTGGGATGTTTGACACGTGTAGGGTTGGGGTTTGATAGGTTTAGAATGGAGCGGTGGAGATTTGGAGCTTGCATGTTCTTATTGAGACCAATCTGGAAATAGTAAAAGGTTGCATTTGATGGAAGGAAAGGAGAAAGTTTTGCATGCAAGAAGTTCGGGATCTGCTTAATTTTTACACATTTTGAAATTAATTTTTCTTAATTTACCTTAATTTGTGCTTATTGAGTTTATTTATACAGTAAGAAAATTTACGGGATGACAAGGCATTGAGCAATAGTTTTTGAGTCGGCCTCATGGCCTGTGTGACACGTTATAAAATGGATTAATTTCAGTTTATCCCCCTTAGGTTTGGGCACCCCCTCTACTTTCAATTTTGAATTTTTACCCCCTAAATTTTCCAATTTCAATCAGCCGTGTCCAATTTCTACTATTCCGTCCAAATTGGACGTTAAGTTTGACTTTTGAGGGCTAAAATGGTCATTTCAACATAAAAAAATTTTAAAAAATAAAAAAAAATTCTGTTTTTTATTTTTTTTTCTTTTTTATGTTTCTTAGTTTTTTTTTCTGTTTCTTCATTTTATTTATTTTTATTTTGTCTTCAACGTATACACCACAAGTTATAATAGGTTTATAAAAATAAAAAAATACTCTGGTAGTTGAAAGCCGCTAGCTGGTCTATGATATTTGTGACATATCTCCAATAAAGTGAAGAATTTAGGATATATCCCTAATAAAGTGAAGAAATATCTGTAAAAAATAATTTTACACTTTATCTGTAAATAAATATCTGTAAAAAATGATTTTACACAAATATTTCTTCACTTTATTGGGGATATACAGATATTTACAGATAAAGTGTAAAATCATTTTTTTACAGATATTTCTTCACTTTATTGGAGATATATCATAAAATTCTTCAATTTAATGGAGATATATCACAAATATCATAGACCAAAAATGATTTTACACAGATATTTCTTCACTTTATTGGGGATATATCCTCAAATTCTTCACTTTATCAAAGATATATCACAAATATCGTAGACCAACGAGCGGCTTTCAACCACCTAGAGTATTTTTTTTTTTTTTTTGTAAACATATTATAACTTGTGGTGTATAGGTTGAAGACAAAATTTTAAAAAAAAAAAAAGTAAAAAAAAAAGAAACAGAAAAAAAAAAAAAAACTAAAAAACAGAAGAAAAAAAATTTATTTTTTTAATTTTTTATGTTGAAATGACCATTTTAGCCCTCAAAAGTCAAACTCAACGTCCAATTTCGACGGAATAGTAGAAATTGGACATGGCTGATTGAAATTGGAAAGTTTAGGGAGTAAAAATTCAAAATTGAAAATAGAGGAGGTGAAATGATGACACCCCCAAACCTCAGGGGGTAAACTGAAATTAATCCTTATAAAATACATGTTATAAAAGAGAGTTGTAAAAAACTACAAGTGTCACACTCTTTAGTAACACATGAATGTCATCGTTAGTTGCAGTGAGACACGAGAAATAGCAGAGTAGCTTCATGAATGATGGGATCATCTCTCCTTCAAGTTTTTAAAAAAAAAATTTTAAGAAAATATATATACAGTCCTTCTTGGCTAAGGATATCCTTACCAAAGCTTAGGTATGGATTTCCAGTTTTTGGCCACTTTTCGATCATATATTCACATCTTAACCGTTCAGTTTTAGATCTTAATGTATAGATCATCTTTGCAAAATTTCAACTAAATTGATAATCATTAAGGTATTTAAAACTGCAAATTACTACAATATACACTAACGGTTCCGGTTCTACAGATTCAGTTTGTTCTTGTAAATTGCAAATTTGGATGCCTTAACGATCATCAATTTGGCTGAAATTTTACCGAGATGATCTATACATTAGGAACTAAGAACTCAACGTTTAAAATATGAATATATGATCGAAAAGTGGACAAAACTGAAAATCCGTTCCTAAGGCTAAGGTAAGGACACATCCTTAGCCAAGAAAATTTGAATATATATATGTTATAAAGTAGAAAGAAGATGAAGAGAGAATAGTTTGGGGGAAGTAGAAGTATTTTCAATCAGTCTCATTAACCTCTTTTATATAGAGGTAGGGTTTACATTAAAATACATAACTAATGAGTATTTATGTGGACAACCATATAAATAATAATATTTACAACAATACACACACACACACATATACTATTATTAAGAGGACCCACTTTATTAATTAAAATGAGCATGAAAAGACATAAAGACTCCCACACCATATATTAGTTTCAAATTATTTTTAATATTTGAAGGTTATTAAAGTAAATAACAAAATACTAACAAAACAATTAAAAGAATGAAAAATATTTAATAACTACTCATATGAGATATTTTTCCAATTAACAATATATCTACATCGATAACTTCTCACTACCATCATCACAAGATAACTTGTCACGCCCCTGATTTTTAGCACAAATAAAAATCGATATATAATCTCATAATTATACATGTGTGAACGTTCAGTCATCAATACAAAATACCTGGAATCATTTTCCGTTTAATCCAAGTACATACTGATGCCCTGAACCCTCAATGTCAATAAATTACACGAGTTTTATGAATTAAATTGTCAACAACAAAATAAAACGTAAATACTCCTCAGAGTAAACTACACAACGGAAGTCCCTATCAATGGTAAAGTCACACAATTGGCTTCCTACTGTAATGCTGCCAGCACGCAACCTCAACTTCAGCCACGATTACCCTGACCTGCAGAACTAACCCCTACACCATTTGAATGGTGCACCGGGTTGCCACACAATAAATCCGGTAAGCTTTTGCAAGCCCGTATGAGTAACTCAAATAACTCACGCAAAACACGAAATAGATCCACGCAAATCACGAGATAAACTCACACGAATCACTGGATAAACCCACACGAATCACATTTCAATCAAGAAACAAAGCATGAGATAAACTCACCCCTACAACCATCAATTTCATATCTTTCCATATCATACCTACGTAAGTCAACTGGTGACTAAAGCCTCACGCTCAGATTCTCCAACTAGCGTCCCATTACACAAATTCAATCAAACAAGACTTCCTCAAGCAAAGTTTGATATCATTCTAACGCACTACGGCGAATTCCAAATCACACTCATTCCCTTCCCACTAGAAACTTTTGTCATCAACATGACATCAAAGGTGAAACTCAATGAACCACCTTCCTATCCTCACCACATAGTACAATTCATCACCACTATGGCTCTTAAGATAAATCAAACCATCAATCAATACAATTAAGAAGAAACAAAGCAATCACATTTAAAAACAAGCAAAACAATTTATGGTAAACCCTGCATATAATTTAGTTCAGAATGTCACACTAAGTCAAGCAATTCAAATCATAGTAGTCATCATAAATCCACACCCTAACGTCCGTAGGTCGCCCCGGCCATCACAGCAGTCTTCTCTACTATTGTTAACTTAATAACAATTCAGCTCCGCTACCGAGCAGTCATCACACTGATCATCACACAGATTCCACCGATCATCACACAGATAGCCATCATCCTACTGATCATTACACAGATTCCAAGGGACATCACATAGATAGCAATGTCCAGCTGATCATCACACAAATTTTGCTGGTCATCACACAGATAGCAATTGTCCAACTGATCATCACACAGATTTTGCCGGTCATCACACAGATTGCAATCATCACAAAGATTTATCAAACTGATTTCAATGATTCATTACACAGATATTCCTATACAAGCTTTACATGGAAATCATCACAAAGATTCATCATACTAATTCCAACAATTCATTACACAGATATTCCACACAAGCTTTACATGGCAATCATCACAAAGATTCATCATTGCACCAATACATATATATTTCCCTTAAATATATATCTACGCAATCATTCACTCAGGAATATCACTAATACCAACTACAGTCATAGTTAACCTAATAACTCCAAGACAATAGGGTAATCTTGCTCATAACGAATATCGATCATGCTCATAACAAATATCATGGGATTTACTCACTTCAGAATCCTGCTGCGTCTTCACACGTTAACCAAGGCAAGCACAATCGCCGCAATCCGTTCAACAAGTCCAACAAGCATCTGAACACATAGGTTCTCAATTGAGTACACGAATCACAAAGTGATTAAAGTTCGAAACCCTAGTTTTGAACCAAATCCCCATAAGTAACGTTAATTAAGGCGAAACCTCATTCGAGACCTCCCTAAGTCTCCAGAACACTTCTACGATCGATGTGACAAAACCACAAGTCGATCGAATGCTCAGATCCTCACGGATCGAATAAATTCACCGATATGAAACGATAAAAATCATAACAAATCCATTCAAACTCTAAAATTTGCATATTATATATCAAAACACTCATATCAACGAGTAAAATATATATAATACCAGAAACAGTCTACCTAGATAGCCAGAACACTGCTGGAACGCCTCCACAGGAAGTGGCACAACCCCGCCGGCCAAAACTCATTATTTCCCAAAACTCCCAACATCAAAACTGTTCATCTAAGCATGCTTGTGAATTTTCATAACTAGTTTGAAGTCAAAAAACAAGCATAAAGGGTCGAAAACTACCTCACAAGCTTTGAATTTTTGCTTAATCCGAGTTGACCCGATTTCCACGTAAATCGATCCAAACAAACACCACAGATCAATCTAGAAAGCTTCCACGAACTCAAAGAAGGAAACTTGAAGCCGTGTCGTCACCGGAACAAGGATTTTCGGTCGGGTCCTAAATCCTTAAACTTTGCCTCCTTGTAGCACAGCCGTGAAGGAGAATCGTTGCTAGAGGACACCAGAGGGAGGATTAGACAGCCGAGACGAGCTGATATGAAAGATTTCACCGCCGGAAAAGTCAGGTCAGGTTGGCCTGGTCTGGATCGAGTCAGACGAAAAACTTCGGTATTGAAGGTGTCGACCGAGAGAGAAGATGGTTCCAAAAATGGAAATGAGGAATTATGAGAATAATTTCGGAAATTCCATATTTTTATTAAAACTGAAACTTTTTCTAAAAGGCATAACTTTCTCATACGGACTCCGATTGACGCATTCCGCATGTCCATGAATTCGTATTGACGTGCTCTACAACTTTCATAAATGAAGTTTTTGGAGAGTCTCAATGTATCAAAAGTCAACCTTGAACCCTCCCCCCCCCCCCCCCCCCCCCCCAAATCCACACTTTTCAAATAGAAATTCGTCCAAAACACTTCCGCTCCGTCCACAAGCCACGAAACCGTCTAATAACTATAAATTAGATTCCGGAAAATTCTCGGAAAATAAATACTTATTTCTGGGGCATCACATAACTTCTCACTATCTTCATCTATAACTTTCTGTTTTTCTCTCTTTTCAAATAACTAGTAAGGCATAAACATTATATTTATAAGGAAAAATTCCACAAATAGTCACTCAACTATGACTCATTCGACACTTTGGTCACTCAAGTTTCAAATATATCACTTAGGTCACTCAACTATTAAACTGTCAATCACTTCAGTCACTTTGTTAAATTTTTTTTTCTTAAAAAAAAAATTATGTGCCACAATATTAATGATATTTTCATCCAACTAATTGTGAAAAATTGATAAATATGTATTAGAATGATTGGGAAAAGTGATTAAAGTGAAAAAAAAAATACTCCTTGGGTGACTAAAGTCATTGACAGTGTAATAGTTGAGTGACCAAAGTGATATATTTGAAACTTGAGTGACCATTTGTGGAATTCTCCCTATTTATAATTTATAAATTAAGGGATATTTCCCGTATGCCCAAAAATTTTATGTATTGTGCCCAAATGCACCAACCTTTTCGTATCTTACTATTTGCTTAGGAAAAGACTAAAAAGGGGTAGTTCCTATGCTATCCTGAGCTTTAGAGCTTTTGTCTACCTTAGAAACTTCATTTAAAAACAAAAATGAAAACAAGACTAGCCTTCAACATGCCCAAGTTTTTCTCCTAACGGCTCCCTGCTTAGCGGATACTTTAACAGGCGGAATCACTGCTGCTTGTCTTAATCTTAGTTTTAAAACTGGTTTTTTCTGGTAGGCAAAACTTTTCAAACTTCAGACTGCATATAGGAAACGGATAGTGATATCTATAGATAGAATGCAAAACTATGAAACAGATAGTGATAGCTAAAGATATTTAATTTTGCTACTTTTGAAAAAATAGGTGGGTAATCCTTATTTTATTTATTCAACAGAAATACATGCTAGAAATCCAGAGCCTCATTCTCAGGTAAACAGCAAAAGGCTGTTTAGCTATCCATAAGAATGAAAACAGGTACTTACTTGTAAGGAAAGCACACTACTGTACACAGAACAGGAAAACACACTGCTACTCTAGCTTTCTTACTTCTTGAGAGAAGACTCTTCTACTCAATTTTCTGATCTAGAACTAATATGAAAATTTTCCGATGCCTTACAAATGGAACTTAAAGCTCCTTATATAGGGAGCGGAACTCAAACTAGAATTCAAAACATAAAATTGTACAGAACAACTCCGTGAACTTCTGCTTTTCTGAGTGCTCCTGCTGGTGGAGGTCGGATAGGGAAAAGCAAAAGTAGTTGGGTGAAATGTTTTTCACTTTCTTCTTTTTGAAAAGCAAAAGGTATCTTTTTGAAAAAGGATAACAGTTGCCTCTTGTTTTGGTGCTTTCTTCTTTCACCCGTGATGCTACATATTCTCGTCTGTTTCTGAATTGTGACCAAAGACAAAGGAGTTGTTGTCTGCCTGGGCCATTCTAACAGTGGTAGCATTTTCTTCGACATCTGTATCAACATACATCTTGTAGTGGTTGTCAGTTTCAAGCTTTTCCACCCAGTGCATGCATGCCATTGTCGAATCTATCTCTTTTCTGGTGAGAGATAGAAATAGGTCACTGCTGACTACGTCAGGATGATCGTAAGCAGTGATAATAGTTTTCTCTCCTGCTGCCAGGAAGGTATTATGGATATCTTCAGCGATGATCTTTTTTATATATTCTATGGTCATGGCTTTCATCCATGGGATGCTTGAATTTGGCTGACCATTATACCCGACACAGGCAGGCTGCAGATATTTCCTTTGGATAATTCTCACAGTGATATGGAGAAATATACTCAACCTCACCGTTTGCCTTTTGGATCCATTCGGGAGGAGTGGATCTAAACTTCAGACGAAGCATACAGTCATTTTTTCTAATGTTTTTGACTGTGTTGACAATGATAGGCGGCAAACCCTTCAGATCATCATTTGTTTTGGCCCACAGATTATGGATAAAACCATTTTCAATAAGCCAGAGCTTGTGTTCTTGAGGATGTTCACTCTGAACATTGACTAAGTATCTCCCAACATAAGGTCCTGCAATGATAAAGACAGTTGGGGGAACTCGATCTTCAGAATTATGACTTCCTATCAGACTGTGGAATTCATGCCAGTCTGATTCATTGAGTGTCATGATAGGGACCCTAGCACTTTCAGGGCTTTCAAGGAAGTGAATTTTTTCTTTTCTTACAGCACTCTGTTGTGTATGAATTTCTTCAAACTGTGGCCTAGCATTTTCATAGAGTTCTTCAGCTAGTGCAAAGAGAGCTGGGAACATCAGACCACTGCTTCTTTCTTGAAAGGCAAATAAAAGATTATCCAGGATTGTCTTCTGGTGATAGGCTAATCTCTTGCCAATTCTGAACACAGGAGTATCAAAAGTTTTTAATTCATAATTAAAAACATTTATAACTCCAGTTGGAGTTGGTCTGCTTTTTGGCAAAGCAGCAGCCATCAACGGTCTTGATGAGCCTTTACCGTCTGCCGTTTGAGACGGGCTAGCCAATCCTTTACCCAGGGATTGATTAGTTGAGGCCAGGCTTTTCGAGCCTAGCAGAAACCTTTTAAGGATTTTTTCTTTGGTTTCTTTGGGATCCTCTTCAAGTTCCTATTCTTTCCCAGTTCTTCTGCTTCTGGGATTACGACCTTCATCATAATCTTTTTGGCTGAACATTGCCATTTCTCTGGTCAATGCGTCTGGAAGATAATTTTTGTTTCCTGCAATTAATTCAACATTATAATCATATTGGTTAAGAAATAATTGCCAGTTTGCTAATCTTCCTCTATCAGCAGCTTTATCAAGTTTGATAATTTTTGAAATTCTTTACTCTAGCACAATCGGTGTGGACAGTAAAGGGTTTTCCAAGAAAAGCTGGAGAATTTAAAATCGTTTTCTTGACAGCCAAAATTTCTTTTTCCCCTGTGGGATAATTCAGTTCTGCAGGGCTGAACTTGCCACTACAAAATTTACAAATCTTTTCAATGTTAGTTCCAGGCGTTTTCGCCAGAACCACACCGAACCAATAATTATCGCTCGCATCTGTTTGTAGGATAATTTCATCATTTTCTTCTGGTTGTTGAAGAGGAGGGAGGTTTTTGCAGAGATTTTTTATCTGCTTCACAATTCTTTCATCATCTTCTGTGAAGTTCCATTTTCTTTTGGAACTTGTCTTAGGAGATAACATTGCTGTTAACACTGATATTTTAGGAATGAAATCTCTCCCATAATTTATGACACCTAGGAATCTCTCTAGACTCTTAGCATCAGGAATTTTATCTGGGAATTTCCAGATCTTCTCAAGGATATGAGGTTGGAGTTTTATTACTCTATTCTTGATGTTTATTCCTAGGAAGTCAACTTCATCGAAGATAAAGAAGATTTTCTTTTCTCCTAGGATAATTCTGTGCTGAACTATCAGCTTTACAACCTCCTGGAGGTGTTTCATGTGTTCTTCTCTGTTTTTGGAGAAGACAAGAATGTCATCTATGTAGACGACACAGAACTCCGCAACATGCTTGAAGATGTTGTCCATCTTTCTCTGGAAGATTGAGGAAGCTTATTTGAGATCAAAAGGCATTACCAACCATTCGTAATGACCTTGTGGTGTTCCAAATGCAGTGAGAGGAATACTCTCAGGATGCATTTTGACCTGCCAGAAACCCGACTTTGCATCGAATTTCGAAAAGACTTTAGCTCCTCTGAGCTGGTTGATCAATACTCTTACTTGAACAATTTGATAACCGTCTTTGATAGTCTTTTTGTTGACATCTCTGTAGTGAATTACCATTCTAGCTTTTCCTCTTAGATTTTCTGCATGATTTCTTACATAGAATGCCGGAGCATGATGAGGGCTAGTGGAAGGTTGAATTAATCTCTTGTTCAGGAGATCTTCAATGTCTTTTCTGAATTCTTTTTTTATCTTCCTCTTTATACTGAGGAATTGCTTTGACATGACATATGGCATTCATGTCATGCAATCTTAATTCACAGACCACTGGGTCTTTTTCCCAAAACTTTTGAGGATCTACATCGATATTCTGTTCAAGTAGTTTCTTGATTTGTTCAAGAGTGGGAATTTTCTGAGACTCAAGCTTATTCTGAAAGTGCTTGAGGTTATGCTCGTGAATGAAACTAGCTTCTTCATCTTCACTAGTTTCTTCTTCTTCTTCTTCAGAAGATTCTTCAACAAGTAATTCTTCTTGTTGCTTGATTTGGAGTATAGGCTCGAATTTGGGTTTGTAGGGGGTAAGATCACCACTACTCTGTTGTGATCTCTGATATTGAGTAGTAAAACCAGGACCTACTACACTTTTTGCTTGTGTAAGTCGGTCTGCCCAGAACACCCGTTCTCCTTTTCTGAAGCCTATTGCTTCTTTATCCTGAATAAATCTTTGTTGGAGAATAAAATCATTGCCCAACAAGAAATCTGATCCTTGGCCTTTAGATTGCCAAACATTCTGGATGATAAATGTTCCTCCACCAATGGTGATATGAACATTTTTTGCTACTTTTTTCATGGTAAGATGACTTCCATCAAAGGTGACACCAGTAGCAGATTTTTTCTTATCTTCTTTCCAGAGTTCATCTGGAATTGCAAATCTCTTTGCAACAGTAAATCCCGATCCATTATCTACAAAGGCATGTAGATGATATTTTTTGTGATCAGGGAATTTTAGTCCAATCTCTATGTAGTTGCTGTATCTATTGGTAGAGACGACTTTCGATTGCTGAAGCTCATTTTCTTGAGCTTGTTCTTTTGGGATGAATGGTTTACATTCTTCTGGAACAATTTCTGGTGATTCAACCAGTTCGATATCTTCATCGATTTTTTCTTCACCGATGATTTCTTCCTTTTTTTTTGAGGAAGATGGTTCTATGATTTCTTGGAACAGAGTTTCTACTTCGTTCTCTTTTTGCTCAGAGAAATATTCTTCATATTCTTGTTCAACCAATTGGCTGACTATGCCATTCTTAGTTTTCCTTCTTGCTTCAGCTATGAAGCATTCTTTGTGATAAGTCTTTTTTGACTCTTCACAAAACATAGAAAGACCATTTTTTTCGTGACATAGGCAGTAGTCACAAACGAATGTATCAGGGTTCACCTGATAAGAAGACATTAAAGATTCTGTCTTACTTTCTTCCCAGTTTCTGATTCTCAAGACATTCATTTGTCTGGATTCGAAGTACTCTACTTCAGAATCTGTCTCAGACTCAGCTGATGAATCTTCTTCAGACCAGGCAGAATAAATTGACCTGTCGTCATCTTCATCATCAGAATAGGCTATTTCGTAGCCTTTTATATGTGTTGTTTCTACTATTTGCTCATATTCTTCAAAGAGAGCTTTAGTAGATCTTTTACCCTTTTCCGGGCATTAATTGGCATAGTGCCCTTCAGCTTTACATAACCAACATCTGCAAGCTTTCTTGCTTGGTTGTTTATGTTGATGGGTATTCTTCTTTTTCTTGAAGAATTTCTTTTTAGGATCTTCATCCTGCTGTTTCTTGTAATTGGGACTTTTCTTGAAGTTCCAATCTTTTTTCTGATTACTCTTTTTGAATTTTTTAGAGTAATATTTTTCTTTCTTTTTTCTGTGGAATTTGGATTCATGACATCCCCAATTTGTGGGCATATCCAGTATTCCATAACAGAAATTCTCAACTCCTTTGAGTTGTTTTTTGGCCATCTTAGCTCTAAGATTGGCTTTGCATTGCTCTTTCAATAATTGCCGGATTCTGTCGACAATTCCTCCAACTGAAAATCTTTCAATTGGTTTTTCAGCTATGCTTTCTCTCACAGCTGTTCTCCATGGTTCAGGGAGTTTTCTGTGCAATAGATTAACTACATCAGTATTCTCTAGTTCACCAATTGTATAGTAATATTCTTGAAATTCATTCAAGTATTCTTCGAAATATCTCATGTCACAGATTTTGAGAGCATAGATATTCGATTTGGCCGTTTCTTTAGCCTTTTCACTCAGATTTGAAAGATCTCCACAGAACTGATCATACAGGGGTACTGCAAAATCATACTGAGACTTTGAATTTTTGATTTCTTCAAGCCAGTCTCTTCCTCTGGCAGTTTCTTTGAACGATAGATAGTACTTTTTTGCTACTCCAGTAAGAGTAGTTTCATAGTATACCTGCAAATCTGGTGCTTCAAATTTTCCAAGGGTAAGTGCAGAAGCCATCATCAGGCTATCTACCCATTGGTCAATGGTTTTTCTTTTATCTAGACTTTTGTCTAGATTTAACCAGATGCCATAGTTCGTGATTGGAACTCTGAGCATATTGTCCTCTGGGACAAATTTTTGGGAATTTCTCATTCCCCTTTTTTACCCGTGGGGGTTTTCTGAAGTGGGAGTTTTGTTTTCCCTCTTTCTCTGCTAATGAAAGTTCTGGAGCTTTCTCCTTCTTCCATTTCTATATCTTGGTAAGGAAAGACTTTTCTTGTCTTTCTGATTTTGAATTCTTTCATTTCTTCGATTAGTTTTTCTAATCGTTCAGGATTTTCGCAAGATTCTGCTTCTTCATAGAGTTCATAGAGCTTCTCTGCTCTGAACATATGGATCGGTCTGTTTAGATCAGCTTCCAATTCTTCTTCAGATATTGGTTCTTCAATAGTGGGTTTTGTACCACTAACACTAGCTTCTCTAGTGTTGTAGCTTCTTCTGAGAAGGTTTTTATTTATCCTGAGGTTCTTAGGACAGACATCACTTTTTCTGTGATTGTCAAAGTTGAGACTGATTTCTCCAGTCTTTCTACTTTCGTAGATTTTTGCTTTTGCTCTTTCCGGTAGCTTTTTTGGACTGGATAATTTCCATTCAAGAGGAAAAGTCACTTCATTCCAAGTAACTTTATGGATCTATTGTGAATGGTTCTTCTAATTGGTGAGGAAACTAGTGGTAAGACCTGGAATATTTGTTATTCTGGTCTTGGGGGCTACTGCGGTGCTCATCAATTTATAGTATATTCTAGGATTAAATTCAGTTTACCCCCCTGAGGTTTGGGGGTATTTTCATGTTAGTCCCTGTCCTCTCAATTTTAACAGTTTACCCCCCGAGCTTGTCAATTTTCCTCAACCGTGTCCAATTTCCCATTTTTCGTCTAAATCAAACGTTAAGTCTGATGATGGGGCCTACTTTCAAGGCTAAAATGGTCATTTCAGGACAAAAAATGACAAACAAAAAAAAACATTCTTTCTTCCTCCTCTAATCCCCGAACTCTCCAAAGCTCTCAACCTCACAAAACCCAATCCCAGGAACCCCCTCACCGCCCAGCCAAAACCCACCACATACATGTTTCAATTGGGTAAATTCAAGCCAAAACCCACCTCATACATGTTTCAATCGGGAAAATTGAAGCCAAAACCCACCTCATATGCAGTGAAATGTAACCGACTCTCCAAAATCAGAACCAAAGTTTCAAAATATGTCATAGAAAAACTGGTGCAGATCAATAAGACTTATAACACACAAGTAGAATCGAATAAACAATATCTCCAATGCACATTTACATCAAAAGCCCAATTAAATCTAAAGACGAAGCAGCCGGGAATGCCACACACAAAACCCCTTTGTTCCTATCTGAATAGCATTCCCATCTGAATCTTGTACATCCCTCCACCAACTGAAAAATCCAATTCCATAAATCCAATCAAAAATTCAAAATGCAGCCACACCCAAATCTAAAAATCCAAAAATTGATACAACAGAGCCCGGGAACCTCATCATTCAATTTTTTTTTTTTTGAATTTGTCTGTGATATCCAAATGAAACTTTTATCTCCTGATTCCAAAAATTGCAGAAAATTGGAACAATTGATGGTATGAGCGGAAACTGAAATTTGAGAATGAGTAAGTGAGAGAGAGAGAGAGACCTATAGGGAACAAAGTAAACTCGCTACTCGCTGTCGGAGTCGGGACGCTAAGTGGAATCAGAGAGATCTTCAAAAAGATCAACGCTCTCCATTATCTTCTTCTTCTGTACTATTATCTACACACACACATATATATATATGAAGCCGACGGCGGTCCAATCTTTCGACCTGGTTATCCAATTAGGTAAATTGGTGGAGCAGCCGATCGATGGTTACAAGTCCGGTCAGAAGTACTCGATCTCAGCAGCCTCGATGTTAGCTAGGTCTGATCTTCGAACCGGTCTGATTACGGTTGCTCAGTCTGAGTTACTCGATCTCGGTAGCGTCGGCGTAGGCTTCTGATTTGAATCTCTGCCGGTTCCAAAGCGATCTGTGAGGGAAAACTTCTTGGGTTTGGCTAGCACGTACATCTCCGTCGAGGTGGGTGTTAAGCAGGCGGGTTTAGGGTGATTAACGGGTTTGCCAGGCAGATCCAAAAATGGGAGGCTACAGATGAAGATGCATGTGTAGCCTGACGGAGGTCGTGTGAAGGTTTTTGGGGAGCGGCGAGAACGGATAGAGATAGAGAGAGGGAGTGAGAGGAAGAAGATGGTATTTTGTCCTTTTTTTTTTCTTTTTTTTTTTTTTGCCTTTTTTGTCTTAAAATGACCATTTTAGCCTTAAAAGTGGGCCCTATTGTCAGGCTTAACGTCCAAATTAGACGGAAAATGGGAAATTGGACACGGCTGAGGAAAATTGACAAGCTCGGGGGGTAAACTGTTAAAATTGAGAGGACAGGGATTAACATGAAAATACCTCCAAACCTCAGGGGGGTAAACTGAATTTAATCCTATATTCTATATACTATTGCAAGTTCTTGCATATTTTCTTTCATGGATATGCCATCGGTCTTGACTCTCAGTCGTAGATAGTGAGTTGCATCTTTTAAGCTGGTGGTGAAGTTTGGAAAGCAGTTGAAATATGTTACTTGATCGCATAAGGATGCTTCAAGTGTTCCCAACAGACTAGCTTGGAAGTCTGTTAATCTGTTGTCTTGTAGAACGCACAGAACTGAACAGTCTATGCCTTCTCGAGCAAGCAGATTTATGCCTACTTGGACTGCTCCAATATGCATAAATTGATATTTTTTTGCTTGAGCTCTGGCAACTTCTGAAGGAGTGATCAGTAGAAGATCAGTCTCTCCTCCTGCTTTAGCGGGGGTTGTAATTTCCAGTAGTTTAAAATAATGGCTATCCATTATATCAAACTTTCCCCTCTTGTAGATTTGTTTAAAATCTAATTTTGGGATTGAAGAGTTTTTTACCTCCTGTTCAATTTCGTTGAATTCGAATTCTTCAGCATTCAGGAGCTGTACTCCTTTCTTTTTTCCAAAGATGCTTAACATCTTGATATCTCTTTTTTCCGGGTTTTCATACCGAATACTAGTATGACTAGTAGATGGTTCCAGAAAAATCATGTTTGGAACAAGATTTGTATCTGGTTTTTCTAATGGTTTGAATCCATTAGCTTTCTTTGTTTTTACTGTAGGCACTTTCTTGTCCTTCAGTATATTTTTCATAGAATCCAGCATTTTTTGCTGTTCAAGAATTTTTCTACTGACGACTGTCAGCTTTTCTTCTTCCGTTTTTAGAAGTTCCTTGATATAATCCAGTTTGTTTTCCAATCTTTCCAATTGGTGGATTATAGCAAGTAATTTTTCTAGATGAATTTGACATCTAGAGAATTCTAGTAACAAACTCTGATATTTCTCATCAGAGGAATTTAGTAGAGAATTTATTTTCTCTAATAACAATTCTGACATTGTCCCCATTTAGGAGGGGTTCTCCTTTGAGCTATTTTACAAGCTCTAATACCAGTGATTTGCGGATCTAACCAATGCTCAAATAATCAAGAGGTTTTTGTTCCTCTTCCAGAACATATAAGAGATTATCAATATCTTGTTCTATTTTATAGATTCTAGTTTGAAGTCTATAAATGATATCCCAATAGTTGGGAGATTTTCTATTAAGACTATCTCTATAGGCTTTCAGCTTTCTCAATTTTTCTTTCTCTTTTTGTAATTCTTTGCTAATATTCTTACAGATAGCAATTAATTCAAGTCTGTCAACGATCGAAATTATGAATAGTAAATCGTACTGTTTACCTTTGAAATAGAAGATGAATTCTATCACACTTCTGTTTAAACAAATAACTTTAAGAATGGACCCACCACGTTTTATCAATTGTAACAAAAATATTAAACATATTATAAACTAATGTAAAGAAACAACAGAAGGGTACTGATGGAATGAAAAATAGAAAGTTGTGTAGAGGTAAGAAAGAAAGGGACAGATGACTGGGTGAAGAGGAATAAAAATAATTTGTTGGGGTTTTTGGGAAGTATTTTAATAGAATCAGGGTGTATGAGCATTAATCCTAAATTTTAAAAGAAAAATATTAAAACTAAAAATCTGCTTTACATGTGCGCGGCTATGTAAGGAAGACTAGTATATATTAAATGCTCAAGGATTGAGGTCCACAATCTTTGTCATCCCTTGTAGTAAGGATGTGTGGCACTCACGTTCTTTGTAAGTTAATTTTCAAGCGGAGAATATCAGAGTGCTTTTGTCACTAATCGTTTAATTCGTGACAATGTTATAACCTAGGCATCGATGGACGTTTCCCCATTATTTTACCTACCCTGGATGTTGATCGAAGGAACACACTCTTTCATAACTTGTAAGTTCTTCGATTACTTTTCCATTTACACATAGTTCCAGAGCTTCAGTTTATCTTCAACATAAGGCTGGTCCAACCAAAAGACAGAATAAGATACAAAAACAATGAATGAGAGTTTCACTTTGTACATGAAGAATCAAAAGTTGCGTGTATATTCTCGCGCCCTCCTCAAAGAAATTGAAAACAATCGATCTTTAGGGACGTACCATTGAATTACTTGTTCAGAATTCTCACCGACCATCAACATTATTTTTGGACATAGAATGAATGGCATTAGGAGGTGATTGCCCCATTATGCTTGTACTTGCTAATGAGTTGTTGAAGCTAAAATCAGTTCCTCTGGTCGTCATATCAGTCACGTTGGTGACAATACTTACACCGTCTAGTTTTGTTAGGCTGGTGACTGTAGTTAAATCATCAAATTTCCAGTCAGTCAAGTAACCGGGCTTTGAAGTTACTGTTGTCACTTCCATATCTCCTGAAAGCATTCCCACTACACGGGACATGGATGGTCGTAGCATTGGTGATGTTTGAGTGCACAAAAGTCCTATTTTGATTATTCGTTGTGCTTCTTCCTCATTGAATTCAGATAATCTAGAGTCCACTAGTTCAACTGCCCGTCTGTTTTCATGCAATTGCCAAGCCTACGAAGCAAGAACACAATAGTATCATTAAAAATGAAACACATGCAGAAGATAACTAAAAGGCATATAATGATCGACCTGCGTTTCAAGAAGCGCTTTTGGAATCATAAAGCAATGAACACATCAAGAGTCAAAAACTGAAAAATACTCGGAACATTTGTGGCAAGGAAGGATAGACAGGGAGGACAAAAACAAAGTTCTTACCCATTCGAGAAGATAAGTCATTTCTTCACCCAAACTCGGATCAGAATTTGGCCTACCACTGACAATTTCAAGAGCCACAACACCAAAGGCAAAGACATCAGTCTTCTCTGTAAGGTGTCCACGCATGGCATATTCCGGTGCAAGATACCCACTGTATCATTGACAATAGCATAACATGTTTGTAAGACAAAAAGGGAATGGAAAACTAATATTTGAAAAGAAAATAAGGTGACCGAATCTTGTAAGATCTTACATTGTTCCCGCAACACGGGTACTTATGTGGGTCTTTTTCTCATCAAAAAGCTTAGCCAAACCAAAATCCGATATCTTGGGGGTGAGATTATTCTTCATGAAGATAAGTTAAACCTCTAGCTATGCCCAAGCATATATTAAAACGTGTTGACCAATCAAGATTTAAACGTCTCTCTCCTGATTCATGCAATCCATAATAACAAATTCTTTTAGTGCTTTGTATTATATCACGCATAATGCATAATAAATTAACAGTCTTATTCTCATACCAAATAATGCTTGATCAAGACTGTTGTTCTCCAGATACTCATAGACAAGGAGCCGTTTAACTCCCTCAGTGCAGAATCCGTACAACTTTACGAGGTTATTGTGTTGCACAGCAGATATAGTGGCAATCTCAGTTACAAACTGGTTCTTTCCTTGGTGGGATGCAGCAGACAATTGCTTCACAGCAATTACTCTTCCATCACCAAGTGTTCCCTATCAATCAAAACATTATGAAAAAAAGTTTAACAAAATTATTGTATGCGCATTGTCCAGTATCAGTAGTGAAAACGCGAGTTCAACAACTAAAGAGTTCAATGGGTTGAATATTGTAATGTTTCAGGATGTCATGGTCTACATTCAGGCATATGAACTAGGTATGTAGAAGTGCAACGCCTGTATCGACTAGTAAACACTAACACATGGATCCTCTTTTATTACAATAATAACTTACTCTATAGACAGGTCCAAATCCTCCCTCTCCAAGCTTATGAGCTTCATCAAAGTCGTTTGTAGCTGTCTTTAGTTCAGGATAACTGAAAGTAAGTGGTCCAACATCTATCCCATACAGCTCTGGAAATTTAACATAACACACTGTTATGTCTGTAACTGTAAGCCTGTTCTTCAGCCAATCAGTTTCCCTTTTCCTTTCTTTTGTTTTGTTTTTTTTTTTTTTTTTCAGTTAACCATGAAGTATGCAGCTACTGAAACACGCTATATGTATCTGACATACAAAGAGTTTGCAATGAAAAAATAAAAAAAAGTTGAACTACGTAGTGTTGTAGTGATATAGAAAAATGGATTCACTAAAACCAAATGATGCAGAAAATGGACAGAAACTGAAAGAGAACAAGGGCAATAAAAAGAAGATAATAGACAAAAATTTAAAGAAGAGCAACAGAAAACTAAGTGAACTTCTGAATATTGGAAATCTTCATCACTTAATGATCAAAGCCTCAGTTACTATTACTAAATAAATAGTAAATTCAAAAATTCTAGTCCTAGATAAAAACGAAATAGATTGAACTTAATTTATGAGCATCTATAGCAAACACAAAATTTAATTGCAATTGCCACAGACTAATGATAGATTTCGTTGAACAAGAAAAGAAGTAGCAGTTTACCTTCGTCATCATCAGGGTCAGACCTTTTTCTTCTTTGAATAAGATAAAAAGCCACAAACAACAGAACCAAAATTACTCCACCACCCACAACAATCCCAACAATCAGTCCAGTTCTATTCTTCTTACTAGTTGGAATGCTGTTACTGACAGTAGGTATGAAATCTGTACAAAATCTCTTTAGTTGATTATGTGAAAACATCTGAACCTAAACACGCTACATTGCATCTCAAATTTCCACATTATATTACCCGGTGTAGCACTGATGGCTGCAATAGCAGGTCCGTAAGTACCCCGCTCAGGTATACAGCAAGTCCCCTTTCCAGCCCAAAAGAGATGGATCTCAAGGTAGTTCTCCGAAACATGAGCCGTGTATGGCTTCTGAACAGCTCCGAAAGATGACATACCTGCCTCCTTTAGTATATCAAAATTCTTTGATACCAGAATGCCCTGAAACGTAATAAAGGAGGATATTAAGTTTGCTTAGTATGAGAGAGTACATTGATGCTTGATTCACTATAGCTTACCATAGAGATTGGCATATTTAAGATTTGAAATGACTTTGAATTATCGAGGTTTCAGAAATTAATTGAGATGCGAAAGGTGGTGAAAGGGTTATTGTAGGGGTAATGAACTAAACTTCGGGGCTAAAGAAGACATACGTGATTACGTGATGATTATTGGCAATAGATGGGGAGTGAAGACCATATCAAGTAAGAGCTTGAGTAATTGAGTGGTGATTACTTTTGGATCTACTCCGTATATCCATCAGATTTTAAAATGACGAATATAATTAATAAATTTGTTATAGACACTTGATCTAATTTATTCAATTCAACAATTTAATATATATACCAAGAGAACCCCAAGTCAACTTCACTAATTCAATAAAGAAAAGTTATCATAAGAGCTCGTAACATGGTTTTATATATGAAAAAAAAGTTTATTAAGATGATACGGACCTGGATATAAATATCAAAAAGACGTTTCCCAAGAAATTTCCCGGTAGTAGCAGCCACAATGACATGTTCTGCAAACTTGAGGTTCACGGTGTAGTTACCATTCTGAAGCCCCAAGCCAAAGTATCTAATTGATGAAGCAGAAAGCCTTGCAGTCTGGAATAGCACAGAATCAAAAGTATTTGTGAATTGAGATAAGGAGAAACTTGTATACTGAGGATTGGTACTGCCAGCGAAATATCCGACATTGCTAACTCCCCATCTGCTTGTGCCTGTCACAAAATATGAAGCTGGTCCAAGGGGTTCATTTTCCTTCTCATACACAATCCCATCGGAGGAAGACGTAATCTCAGGTCCTCCACAATTAATCCCAAAATTATAATCTGCAGAAAGATGCAAGAGCACATATCAGAGAATGGTCACAAAGGCATTTTAACTTACAATAACAATGGTTAAGGCTTTGACCATACTTACAGATTCCAGGGCCACGATTGCAAGGAAAGTTTCTTTGAAGGCAAGCCAACCCTGAAGGAAGACCACTGAAATAAATAAATGAGTAAACACCGAAATGAGTATGGCAGTTAATTTCTGGGTAGCAAGAAATGACCAGATTCTCAGGCCCCCAATTTTCTCACCATGAATAGCTTAATGTGAAATGTGCTCTACAACTAGTCCAAAAGGAAAAGAGAAATATTATTTATAGCTATGAGTTCTTGGCTACAATAATTACGTATCAAAATGTAAGTGAGATGCAAATCTCACATCCCTTATCAAAATGTCCAAAACACTAGAGATGAGCTCAGAGGTAAAGGAATCACCTGCTCTGTAAACTTTCTATGCTGAAGTTGTTGGCAACTAAATTACTGCAAAATACGCCCAATTGTCAATGTTAATTTCATCTAATAAAGGGACATCAGATACTTATGAAGGAAACCCATCCTGCCAACCAAGAAAAAATCTATATACTTGGACAAAATATCACTAACGAACTAGCACATCATAATATAAGGAGAGTAAACAGAGTCATTAAACTAGAAGCCTTTTAACTGATAAAATAAAAATTTTGTCAAACAGAAAAGTAAAAAAAGCTAGATAAATAGTGGAAAATGAAGACATACAGCTGTAATTTTTCTTCTTTGACCCAAGAAGGAATGCTCCCATCTAAATAATTGTACGACAAATCTCTGCATACATATCATGACAAAAAACATCAAATACCATAGTTCATAAATTTTAATATAACAATACTGTTATCATTATCAAACTTCAGCATATGTCACATGATATTAATACTTTGATATATGATTTGCATCATGATAAGTCGAATATAAAACCTCATTTTCTCCATGTGTCCCCCTGAACCCAGTGGATTATATTTCAGGCTTTTGCTAGAATAGGAGTCCACATCATGAAGAGAAACAATTTGACTGAGCAAGAGAATATACTGTAGGACTAAGAATAAGCTCCAAACAATCTTGAAGGAAAAACAATATCAAAAATGCTTTATTCTATGTATCAAGGTCACTGTCAAAGTTAAGTGGAGCACTCAGAATCCTTCAAGTTCAGGAAGCGTGCAATTCAGGTAAAATCATCGCAATCTGTTCATTGACACAGAGATGACTTATTCAAGGCGTGTGATTTTGGCACTCCACCTTTCAACATATTTTACCACTTGCACTCAACTTTCAGCCCCTTAGAAGTGGAGTTAAACTGTGAACTTGGAGTGCCAAAACCACTACCCTTAGTTAATGGAAACCAAATATATCAGAAAGCTCGAGTTTAATGCACTAAGATCTGTAGCATATATGCTGAAAACTTACATATTGAGAAGAGATGCAGTCTTATACTCGGGAAGGGTGCCATTCAACTTATTGTTTCCAAGAAACCTAATTATAAAGACAGAAATACATGCCTCAATACTAAATGACTACATTTGGGTGGTGTATAAAACAATCAAGAGGGATTGGTGTATTACAAGATGGAGAGAGAACTCAAATTAAAGAGTGAGTTTGCTATCTGTCCAGTTAAATTGTTGAAGCTCAAATCCCTGGGAAAGGCAAGAATATAAATCAGTTACATGCTTTAAGCCAATAAGAAGTAACGGTAAAAATTCATATAAGAAAAAAAGAAAAAAAAAGAAACCATAATCATCATTCATCTTAAACTGGTTGGATGCAATTGAATGAAAGTTACTCTATTTAGCGTTGTATGCATTACAGTCATGTTAGAGAAGAGGATAATGTTGCAATTAAGAAGTCGTATTGGTTTCCTTCTGTATTTAAAAAGAAATACGACAAAAGTATTTTAAAAAAAAGTTCCGGTTTTGGCAATTTGGGTTTTCTCAACATGTATGGTCACCATTCACCAAGAAAAACTTACAGCTGAGACAAACTTTGGTATACTCCAAAATCGGAAGGAATTGAATCAGAAATATTGTTATTCCTCAGCACCCTGCAGGATGTGAAACCAAATTGCCATGATAAGTTTCATTAGGAAAACAAATAAGAAGACAGAAGTATGATCCCGATGTTGTGATAGGTTCAAATATAAGTGAGAAATATTTGCCTTACAAGATACTTAGAGCCTTCATATTCTCAATAAACGCAAGAGAAGAGCTCCCATTGGCATTCGACAAATCACTAATGTGTCTGATATTACATCAGACAGCAAATGGTAAGCTTTGTAGATATGAAAAAATAAAAAGAAAGTGACAAGTAGATCTAGATACTCACAGCTCTTTAATAGATGTCAGATTGGAAAATGCAAATGGTATAGGACCTTCGAAAGAGTTTCCTTGAAACCTCCTAAAGTAAAATATAGTTTAAAACCCATAGAGCCTAACTAAAGGATGAAAATATTGTCAATAAACTGCAAATAAACAAAAGTAGTATTCATTTACAGTATCTTACAAGGAAGTAAGCTTTGAGAAATTCCCTATGAAGTCTGGTATCCTGCCAGAGAGTTCAACACCTCTAGCCCAACTGCAACAAGCAAATGTACAAATTTCTTATATGTATAAACTATAAACTTTCATCATATCAATTAATGCTTTTTTCATTTCGGGAAAATAAACACATTCGTAAAGCTCTTACAAAATCTCCAAGTTTTGTAGATTAGCAAAAGTTGGTGGAATCTCACCGCTAACTCCACAATTTGATACGTAACTGCCAAAGTAAACAGTAATTAATTGTCATAAACGTATTGCTACCTTAAATCTTTTTGTAAATTGACACCTAGCAGTCATTAGAGAACAGATGAATGTTCAAAGTAAATTACTAAAATAAGGTAATAGACTAATAATGTAAATAATAGTTGTATCAGTTCCGATTTTGCAGATTTTGTACCTATACATCTGCATATACCCACAGTTCACTATCCATTCGCATATAACCAAAAAACTGAGGTTAGAAATTTTTTGTATGTAGGATCATTTCAAAACACCTGAAACCCTCATGCCAAAGCTCTGAAAAAGAAATGAACAACATATCAAACTTACAGCTGTTGTAATTTGAATAAATTCCCTAGCTCAGATGGCAGAGAACCTGAAAAGTTGTTTCTCCCAAAAGACCTACAAAAGTGACAAGTAATTTCCAATTGAAATTACTCTTTGGTGCAGATAATCAAGATTAAGTGCAAGCAGGTAGATGACAATAAGTCTTGTTTGAATCAAGCAATACAGAGACAACATTGAATAGGGAGACTACAGTCATATACATCAAGGTCTTAGCTTTAAATACGAGTCCACCTGATCAAACTGTCCTATAAAGCTAAGTTCTCTTATTTTGAATCACACATTCAAACAAAGTCCCCCTAATCAGTGGTCTGAGGCTCCCAAATGAGAAAACTTAGTAACTTACAATGATCTCAGTTCAGTAAGTTGTCCAATTTCTTTTGGTATCTCGCCTGATAAATCGTTGATGCCAATAGTACTGGAAATTAAAATCAAATAAATGATCATGAACACCAAAATAAATCCATTGAATATAGCATTCAAATAAAACGGTTTAGATGTGCATACAAATATTGCAAGCCAGTTAGATTTGCAATGGCTGCAGAGAGAGGTCCTGTCAGGCAATTCCTTTCCAAATTCCTACAATACATGGGAGAAATATCACAAATTGGGTAACTAAACTGAGTCCAACTCAAGTGCACGAGTTCAGAGAAAGCATACAGATTGGTGAGGGAAGTCAAACTCCATAACTCGTCTGGAACTACACCAACAACTTCCAGGTCCTGAACTTTCCTGCAAATTCAAATTATGTAAAGCTAAAAAATTGAAGTTCTAGGGAGCGGCACTGAAGTAGAAATGAGAGATTAGAAGAGTGAATTACAGTTGTGTAATGTGGCAAATGGTGCCGGATTGATAAGAGCAGTCACATATGATGAAGGGGTTGTAAGCGGGGTCATCAAATTTGGTGGAGTGACTGGTGGAGTCTATGGCAGCTCCACTGCATGGGTCTCCGGTTGTGTTCCATTGCTTCGGATCGGCCCGAATATTCCATTTCTCAAACACTGAATTCAAAGCTCTCGCTGCAAACACCAATTACAAAGATTGAAACCTCAAACCTTTATGTTGTAATCACAAAAATATCAACTTTGCCATAACCCAAAAAAAACAAAGACAACTTTGTCAAACGTATGAGTTTTCCATCATAAAATGGGTAGCAGAAGGTCAGAAGCTTTTGGCTGGGAAGAGAGGTTAGCAAAGTGGTGATAGATGAAGTGACAAGATTGTCCTGCACCATTTATATGGGTTTTTGTTTTTCATGCAAAGAAGTTATTGTTATGAACTCACGAAGTTGACGACAGTCACTTTTAGCTCTCTTCTGTAACAAGGAAAAAAAAAAAAAAAAAACGGTCATTAGAAAGATTTAGAAACCTTGAGATGGGTCAGTGGTGGCATTAGTAGCTTGAGGTTGAGGAGCAGGAGCAGAAACTTGAGCTTGTGCTATACCAGAGACGCACAAAAATAAGACCAAAACTGATGGGGAGGCACTCCCTGACATGAATGCTTCCATCTTGGTTGACATGGAAAAACTGGGTTTAGAGCCAGGGTGATCAAAGTAGCAACAGAGTTGAAAAAGACGATCTGTACCTGCACAAAGCTTTTTGGGCTCTCAAGTCTGAAACAAAAAAGACGAGGTGACATCTGTCCATTCAAAAAGGATTGGTTCCAGTCTTCCAGAGGTATTAAAGTCTAGGTGAGCAATGACTAGGTGAGCATTGAGTGTCAGTGTGACATGAACGCCGGCGACCGGGGACCAAGGATGACAAAGCAAGTGAGACAATCTCGCACAAGTTAAACTCCAATTGGAGAGAAAAGGCACGTTTTCATTACTTTACTCAAAAGATTGTTAAAAAAGTAAAAGATATTTCCACAATCTCGTGCTCCCATTGAAACTCTCGTTGACAGATGTTATTACCAGCAAATTTTCGTCACAATATGTCATTTTCGAATCTTCATCTGCAAACGTCATTACTTGTTCGCAAATGCTACTCCCCCAACTATTGTTGGAAAAGCATTTATCAGCTGTTATAAGTTCAAGACCAACTTCTATTCGTTTTTCACTTTTTCGAGCCCATTATTGGCAATCACTTTCATGTCGGAGCCCAAGAAAGTATGCAAGGCCCAATGCCATATCTTTAAGTATTGTTAAAGGCTTAAAGCTAGTTATTATCATCAATTGAGCCCAAGAAGTTGAGCTAACATTAAAACCCACAGCTATATAGCTCTCAATTTGTATTCTACAGAACCGTATGACCTAAGTTTGGTCCTATAAAGAATCCCTCAAATCAAATCAAGGGAAAAAAAAAAAGTACATGTTCACACAAGCTTATGATCTTCAGTTCTTGACCACCCACCAATGTCGTCTAGGTTGGGCGACTAATTACTGTCACTTGCATGAATTAAATGCATAAAATGAGAGAGAGAGCACGGGACAAATTGGCTAGCACATGTTAAAACTCATAGTCGATCATAGTGAAAAAGCTTGAAATTGAAGTAACAATGGTGAACAAAACCCTAAGCTAGAGGTAGAAGACAAAGAAAAACAGAGAAAATAAGAAGAGAAACTACGGGTATGGAGTTTGTACAATTTCGCAACCAATCACACTAAGCTTGATTAACCCTTTTATACTAATGGTGCTGTAGCTAATTATTCTACTCTTTCATCCAGGTTTTGACACGTGTAGCTCATTTTGTGGTCTAGCATTGTCGATCCATGTGAGTATTTGTTGAGCCCTCTTCCATTTTGTCTTGACTTTGACCTTGATTCAGATTCAGAGCTTGATAGTTTTCCTTCATCACTTTAAAAGTAAAATCCCACCATGACAATGGTTTCCTCAGCAACTCTATTCTTCTGTTCTCATATTCTGTTACTCGCAGTCACTCAATCCCTTTCAGCCTATTCATGTTCCAATGGAAAAGGCAACTGCACTGCTAAATAGTGCCTACCAAACAAATCTAAGCACCCTTATCTCCACACTTGTCTCCACCAACGGCAATGGCTATGGCTTTTACAATTCCTCCTATGCCAAAAACTCATCCAACGAAGTTTATGCAACCGGACTTTGTAGAAGAGATTTCCTGGAGGATGCTTGTCGTAGCTGCCTCAATGAGTCGAGCCACAAGTTCACAGAACTTTGTCCTAACGAAAAGAAGCTCTTGTCTTTTATAACACTTGCATGTTACACTTCTCAAACCGATCCCTCTATGGAGGATTCCCCTGCTTTCTATCTCGTGAGTCCAAGAAATGTAGCATCATTAGAAGTGGAAGGGTTCTTTGAAGAGCTTTGGAAGCTAATCCAAAGTTTGAATAGTGAAGCTGCAGCAGGTGGTTCACTTCGTAAGTTCGCAGTAAACAACACAACTACTTCAGATTTCAAGACAATATATGCACAAACGCAGTGCACGCCAAAATGCCAGATTTGTCCAAGCAAGATTGCACTGATTGCTTGATTGGTGCTTATGGAAACATCACAACTTACAGTTACGGGAAAGATGGGGCCAGAATTCTTAAACCAAGTTGTAACATTAGGTATGAGCCTGCTAGCTTCCTCGACCGAGCAAATGTCGCACCACTTCCATCATCGCCACCAATATATCCGCCTTCACCATCAACCAATAGCACAAATTCAGAATGTACATTAAGTATATATGTTGCATTTGTGTGTGTGTGATTAGCTTCATATTGATTCTCACCTTAGGACTATTCATCGTGATCTCAAAGTTGGTAACATCCTAATTATAGATGCATAAATGA
Source organism: Rosa chinensis (assembly GCF_002994745.2). Lineage (NCBI taxonomy): Eukaryota > Viridiplantae > Streptophyta > Magnoliopsida > Rosales > Rosaceae > Rosa > Rosa chinensis. Next base: position 26,516,837 of record NC_037089.1, on the reverse strand, counting down.
ACCCCAAAATTTCAGATTTTGGCATGGCAAGGTTGTTTGTGCTTGATGAAACACAAGGCAATACTAATCGTATTGTGGGAACCTAGTAAGTACTTGACAAGGCTACAGAGCTTATAATCTTCTTGTTCAAATGCAACGGATATATGCCTCCCGAATATGTGAAGCATGGACATTTTTCTGTTAAGTCTGATGTCTATAGTTTTGGCGAACGTGTTGATTTTGGAGAAAATAAGTGGACAGAAAAATAGTTGCTTCGATCATGGAGAGAATGTGGAAACTCTTCCAAGCTATGTAAGTAAAAGGAAACATGTATAGTTTTGGTGACAAGAAAGAAAATTCAGTCTCTGACTCTATATATAATGCACAAATGAATGCAGGCATGGAAAAGTTAGAGGGAAGGGAAACCTTCAAATGTGATAGATCCCGGATTGAAGAATGGTTCATAATAAAGTAATATGAAGTTCACATCCAAAACCAATTTGGCTATGGATGGAGTGGCCCAAACCCTTATAAACTCATAGGCAAGGTCCAATTTTTCCCACGTGGGATGTATAATCTCAACACGCCCCACAATTTGGCAATGGATGGAGTAGCCCAAACCCTTATAAACTCATGGGCAATGTCTCATTTTTCTCATGTGGAATATTTAATCTCAACACGCGCCACAGGCAAGCCAAACATGTGGACAACATTGAGTGATGTGGAGTGGGATGTATAATCTCAGCACGACCCCGCACGTATAGCGAATTTTCAAGCCATACACATGGACAACATTGGGTAACGTGGAGCCCGTGTGGCCATGAGACATGCACACGTGGATAACCCGCTATGATATCATGATAAAGTAATCTGGGATTCACATCCAAAACCAACATTTTGGCAATAGATGGAGTGGTCTAAACCCTTATAAACTCATAGGCAAGGTCCCATTTTTCTCATGTGTGATATATAATCTCAACACTCGCCACAGGCAAGTCATACATGTGGACAACATTGGGTGACGTGGAGTGGGATGTATAATCTCAATAGTTCAAGGGCTGGAACAATGACTAAAAAATCGAAAAAATCACCGAAATCTCGGCGAAATTTTCATTTTTTTAAGGTTGCGATATTTTTGTTCAGTACCAACTAAATTTCGAGCGATATTTTCGATATTTCCCGAAATTTCGGGATATTTCCTGAAAGTTCAGGATATATTCGAGATTTTAGAGAATATTTTAGGAATATTCCTTCTGTCTCTTTATTTACCCGCCACGTGACCCTTATTTCTCTTGTACTCTTTTGCCACGTGCTCAATATCTCTCTCCCACTTATTTCCACTTAAAATTCAATTCAAGTCAAAAAGGCAACTTGTGGGTTTCGAACCTCTGCCAACACTAAACAAATGGAGATGCTTTGCCAATCCAACCAAATTAACTCTCAATACACACGCACCTTTGATTTTATTTAACTCTCAAAACAAAATTAAATTAGTTAAGCTTCTAACAAAGTAACAATTAACAAAACCCAAGTTTCTTGGACAAATTTTGACCAAAAAATAAAAACCATATTAGCCATACAATTATTTCTCTCGGTAAAAACAAATGAAATGTGTGATTGAACATTCTAATTAGATTGGTTTTACATTAAGATGATTTGGTAAATAGACGTAATAAAAGGCAAATTATTTTCAACTATATTTAACTTTTAGTCTTTTACACATAGTTTGTGTAAAAGACTATAGGTGTAATTTCATGTTTCAAATTGTGTTCCAATCCATATAACATCAAAAGTTGAAATGTATTAAGTTAAATGTCAAGAATCTTTATTTTGTCAGCACATATAAATTTATCTTATTTCATTACAAATCCATATGCAATGAATTTGCTCAATATTTTATTGATATGAATACAAGAGATCATTGATCAAATAAGCATGTCTTAAAGCTTCATTTCAAATTTCCATTTTTTATGTAGATTTTCGTTGTTTTTTCCAAATATTTATCGATATCGAAAGTTTCTCGATATTTCCATCGAAATTTCCTTTTTTTGAACCAACGATATATCCTCGAAATCCGATATTTTAGTCCTTGGGCCGGAATAATGAGATGCATACACATTGGACTGTTATGTGTGCAAGAAAGTCTAGCTGATAGACCAACCATGGCTTCAGTTATCCTCATGTTCAATAGCTACTCTCTCAATCTCCCAGTACCCTCAAAACCAGCATTTTTAATGTATATTAGCGTCAGATCCAGGAGAAACGTTGTCTCTGTCGAAGTAACTAAAAATGATGATGCTTCATTAATCACTGAAAGTAAATCCTCGCTAAAGCTTGAAGATTGATCAATATAACAGCACTTTTTCGATCATAATGTAATTTAATTAGCATCCATCCGTTTGAGTCACTTTGGTACTAAATAGTGCGATTCATTCATTTAATTGTCTAGATACGTGCTAAATAGGCCTTTGGTATAGACATAATCAAAGAAGAGTGCAAAGTCGGCTGCTATTCTGTAGCTTCAAATTGGTTTCGCAGTGGCTTTTATTTGTTTTTTAACTTCTCTGGAACCACTTTAACTAATTCAGTTTGATGGGATTTGGCTCCTCTTTTTGTTATTTTGAATTGTAATAGTGACTGTTTAGTTCTTCCTCAATTTCATTTTTTTTAGCTAGTTCTAGTTGTATGTGTTTCTATTATGAAGGTTTTGGCTTCGTCTTCCTCTTTTTGTATTTTTTTTTTAATAATTTTTTTTTATGTTGCATCTCTTTTTTTATATATTTTTTTAATCTAAAAATGTCATCCCAATATTGTATTTTAATAAGCAATACAAAACCACCCAAAAGAGGTCATCAGAACTCAAGAGAGCTGTTTGCAGAGTACCCTGAAACTCTAGTCTAAAAAAGAATAAGAACCAAGCATACTCTCAGTACACCCATCTTTTTGAAAGTTCACACACTTTTATTTAACCAAAAACCCAGAACTCCAAAGTAGGAATAAAAAAGTCAATAGAGCAATCGGTCTTTGCGACCTAACAAAATTTAAATACTACTATGGACCATAGAGACCCAATCCATCCAACCCCACACCAAAGAATAGTCCAACCCATGAGCCCAAAAATGAGTCCCACAATCCAGTTCGAGGCCCAAACACTCCAAACTTGGGAATGAGCAGGAAGATAGGCACCACCATAACTGCCAAGGGTAATATTGTAATAAGAAGGTTTATTGCAAATGATTAGAAAGGAAAACAAAAAGAGTTAATTTGATTACAGTCCAAAATCTAGATCCTATATTGATTGTAGTCCGGATGAATTTTTTTGTTAATCACGGTCCTATGACTCAGCTGCCATATTAGAATTATTTCATTTTCTACCTTGCTGACTCAACACCTAAATTTTTCATTCCTAATATACCCATATTTAATATCTTTTGCACAAAAAATCAATATATTAACTGTAATCCTAAATTATTGCAATCTGTTTTAATATAATATCAGAAAATTTAATATGTTGACATTAATTTATATTATTAGTTCCTTGATTGAATTCAAAAGAAAAATCTATATATAATAAGAAATTATTCTTCCTTGATCTTGCCTGATACATATTGCCCCATTTCCTGATTCTTCTTCTTCTTTCTCTCATATCCTAAAAATATTGTCTCGTCTTTCTAATCACCATCACTTTTCTTATCACCACCATTGAGGTAAATATTATTATTCCGTGTGTGTGTGTACTGAAATTGTTAACTTAATTTGTCTTCATCACTCTTTTACATGAACCATTTCTCTCTTATCAATGGATTGGTGATTTGTTATAGTGTAATGAAATTTTTGTTTATGTATCTGCATATGAGGTATATATAGTGCGTGGTTAAACTTTTACCTTTATTTTAGACATATATAGTGAAAAACTTACATCTTTATGAGGTGAAAATAATTATACCTCTATATCAAGGTTCTAAAAAACGCTAGGCGCTAGTCGGGCAGTATCTTGGGGACTAGCGCCTAGGGGCTTAGGCGGGGACTAGGCAGTTTTAATTATTTTAGTTTTTTAATTATTTTATGACATATAATTATATAAATAAAAACATTTAAAATCTCAAAATTAATTGAAAATAGTTTAATTGATCAAAATAGAGAAAAAAAATTAAGAATTTAATAAACATACTTAATATTAGCCTAAGATAAAGTCTCAATATTAGTGAATTTATTATTCCTATATTAATTAATAATAATTTATCAAATCAAGTATTATAGAAAAAGTCTCCCCTTTATCAGTACCATTTGGTCTAGTGTCATAAGTCTCCCCTTTATAAGTGGGAGGTTGTGAGTTCGACTCATAAAAAGATTAGTTATTGATATAATCAAAAAAAAAAAAAAGTATTATAGAAAAAGACTCTCGAAAGGGAGCTTTCTCCTCCGCTTCCTCTCAACACTGGTGGAGGCAGTGTACTTTCGATCTGGAAGGATGGCTTTTGCCTCCTTCTATGGTCCAAACTGTGGTGGTGAAGACGTGCTCCTCCGTCGAAATCTGCCTAAATCTCTCTTTCAAGCTTCTGATGGCAGAAGTGATGGTGATCTGGTGTTTGACCGGCTCTACAGAGGTGTGCTCATGGGTGAAGCGTATGGCGGCGCCTGGTGTTTGCAGTCGTCCTAGGCTGTGGCGTCTGGATAGCGATGGAGAGTTGCTGGATCTGATTGGATCTGCAATTTGGATTCCAAGAGGCTGGGTTTTCCGCCTTATGGTGGCGCTCTCTGGCATGGCTGGGATCGATCGTTTCTGTTGGAGGACAACAGGACTGGTAGTGCTCTCGATTCTTCTTTGGCGGCTGAGGTGGGTGACGGGCTGGAATTGGGCTTCGAGTATGGTGGTGAGATTCGTTATCTTCTGCTAGAATGGGATCCTTTTCTGTCCAGGTGTCTTGCTGGTATGGGTGGTGGTCTTCTGGAGGGTGCTATCAGTGCTGGTGGTGGTGCAGGTGTCTCACTCAGGCGAGTGGTGTATGGCAGCGGCGGCGGCTGCTTGACTGCAGTCTCAGCTATGGTTTGCCCTAGGCGTTTTGGTTGGGCCTGGTGTTGGGCTGTTAGGGTTCTGTTTTGGGCCCGAGCAGATTGGGCCTTGATTTGGTTTGTGGGCCTTAGTTTTGGCCTCACGGATCTAAGGTTTCAAGTGGGCTGGAAACATCAACCAGCTCATGGATCTAGGGTTTCAAGTGTTAGGTTTTAGGGTTTAGGGTGTAGGGCTAATCAACCAGCTCAGAGGAGCTAAAGTCTTTTCGAAATTCGATGCAAAGCCGGGTTTCTGGCAGGTCAAGATGCATCCTGAGAGTATTCCTCTCACTGCATTCGGAACACTACAAGGTCATTACGAATGGCTGGTAATGCCTTTTGGTCTAAAGCAAGCTCCCTAAATCTTCCAAAGAAAGATGGACAATATCATCAAACAAGTTGCGGAGTTCTGCGTCGTCTATATAGATGACATTCTTGTCTTCTCCAAAAACAGAGAAGAACACATGAAACACCTCCATGAGGTTGTAAGTTCAGCATGGAATTATCCTAGGTGAAAAGAAAATCTTCTTTATCCTCGATGAAGTAGATTTCCTAGGAATAAACATCAAGAATGGAGTGATAAAACTCCAACCTCACATCCTAGAAAAGATCTGGAAATTCCCAGATAGAATTCCTGATGCTAAGAGTCTAGAGAGATTCCTTGGTGTCATAAATTATGGGAGAGATTTCATCCCTAAAATCTCAGGGTTAACAGCAATGTTATCTCCTAAGACCAGTTCCAAAAGAAAATGGAACTTCACAGAAGATGATGAAAAAATTGTGAAGCAGATAAAAAATCTCTGCAAAAACCTCCCTCCTCTTCAACAACCAGAAGAGAATGATGAAATTATCCTCCAGACAGATGCGAGTGATAATTACTGGTCCGGTGTGGTTCTGGCAAAAACGCCTGGAACTAACATTGAAAAGATCTGCAAATTTTGTAGCGGCAAGTTCAGCCCTGCAGAACTAAATTATCCCACAGGGGAAAAAGAAATTTTGGCTGTCAAGAAAACAATTTTAAATTCTCCAACTTTTCTTGGAAAAACCTTTACTGACTGCACCGATTGTGCCAGAGTAAAGAATTTCAAAAATTTCAAATTAGACAAAGCTGCTGATAGAGGAAGATTAGCAAACTGGCAATTATTTCTTAACCAATATGATTATAATGTTGAATTAATTGCAGGAAACAAGAACTATCTTCCAGATGCCTTGACCAGAGAAATGGCAATGTTCAGCCAAAGAGATGACGACGAAAGTCGTAATCCCAGAAGCAGAAGAACTGGGAAAGAACATGAGCCTGAAAAGGATCACAAAGACAAAATCCTCAAAAGGTTTCTGCTAAGTCCAAAAGGACTAGCCTCAACTGATCAATCCCAGGGTAAAGGATTGGCTAGCCCGTCTCAAACGGTAGACGGTAAAGGCTCATCAAGACCGTTGACGGCTGCTGCTTTCCCAAAAAGCAGACCAACTCCAACTGGAGTTATAAATGTTTTTAATTATGAATTAAGAACTTTCGATTCTCCTGTGTTCCGAACTGGCAGGAAACTAGCTTACCACCAGAAGGCAATTCTAGATAATCTCCTATTTGCCTTTCAGGAAAGAAGCAGTGGTCTAATGTTCCCAGCACTCTTTGCACTAGCTGAAGAACTTTATGAGAATGCCAGACCACAGTTTGAAGAAATTCATACACAGCAGAGTGCTGTAAAGAAAGAAAATATTCACTTCCTTGAAAACCCTGAAAGTGCTAAAGAATTCGAATTCAACGAAATCGAACAGGAGATAAAAAACTCCTCAATCCCAAAATTAGATTTTAAACAAATCTATAAGAGGGGAAAGTTTGATCTAATGGATAGCCATTATTTTAAACTACTGGAAATTACAACCCCCGCTACAGCAGGAGGAGAGACTGATGTTCTACTGATCACTCCTTCAGAAGTTGCCAGAGCGCAAGCAAAAAAATATCAATTTATGCATATCGGAGCAGTCCAAGTAGACATAAATTTGCTCGCTCGAGAAGGCATAAACTGTTCAGTCCTATGTGTCTTACAAGACAATAGACTAACAGATTTCCAAGCTAGTCTGTTGGGAACACTTGAAGCATCTTTATGTGATCAAGTAACATATTTCAACTGCTTCCCAAATTTCACCACCAGCTTGAAAGATGCAGCTCACTGTCTACGACTGAGAGTCAAGACAGATGGCATATCCATGAAAGAAGATATGCAAGAACTTACGATAGTATATAGAATATACTACAAATTGATGAGCACCACAGTAGCCCCCAAGACCAGGATAACAAATATTCCAGGTCTTACTACTAGTTTCCTCACCAATCAGAAGAACCATTCACAACAGATTCATAAAGTTACTTGGAATGAAGTGACTTTTTCTCTTGAATGGAAATTAGCCGGTCCAAAAAAGCTACCGGAAAGAGCGAAAGCAAAAATCTATGAAAGTAGAAAGACTGGAGAAATCAGTCTCAATTTTGACAATCACAGAAAAAGTGATGTCTGTCCTGAAAACCTCAGGATAAACAAAAATATGCTAAGAAGAAGCTATAGCACTAGAGAAGCTAGTGTTAGTGGTACAAAAACCCACTATTGAAGAACCAATATCTGAAGAAGAATTGGAAGCTGATTTGAACAGACCAGTCAATATGTGCAGAGCAGAAAGGCTCTATGCCCTCTATGAAGAAGCAGAATCTTGTGAAGATCCTGAAAGATTAGAAAAACTAATCGATGAAATGAAAGAATTCAAAATCAGAAAGACAAGAAAAGTCTTTCCTTATCAAGATATTGAAATGGAAGAAGGAGAAAGCTCTAGAACTTTCATTAGCAGAGAAAAAGGGAAAACAAAACTCCCACTTCAGAAAGCCCCCACAGGTAAAAAAGGGGAAAGAAATTCCCAAAGATTTGTCCCAGAGGACAATCTGCCTAGAGTTCCAATCACGAACTATGGCATCTGGTTAAACCTAGACAAGAGTCTAGACAAAAGAAAAACCATTGACCAATGGGTAGATAGCCTGATGATGGCTTCTGCACTTACCCTTGGAAAATTTGAAGCACCAGATTTGCAGGTGTACTATGAAACTACTCTTACTGGAGTAGCAAAAAAGTATTACCTATCCTTCAAAGAAACTACCAGAGGAAGAGACTGGCTAGAAGAAATCAAAAATTCGAAGACTCCGTATGATTTTGCAGTACCCTTGATGATCAGTTCTGTGGAGATCTCTCAAATCTGAGTGAAAAGGCTAAAGAAACGGCCAAATCGAATATCTATGCACTCAAAATTTGTGACATGAGATATTTCGAAGAATACTTGAATGAATTTCAAGAATATTACTGTACAATTGGTGAACTAGAGAATACTGATCTAGTTAATCTATTGTACAGAAAACTCCCTGAACCATGGAGAACAGCTGTGAAAGAAAGCATAGCTGAAAAACCAATTGAAAGATTTTCAGTTGGAGGAATTGCCGACAGAATCCGGCAACTACTGAAAGAGCAATGCAAAGCCAATCTTAGAGCTAAGATGGACAAAAAACAACTCAAAGGAGTTGAAAATTTCTGTTATGGAATACTTGATATGCCCACTAATTGAGGATGTCATGAATCAAAATTCCACAAAAAGAAAGAAAAATATTACTCTAAAAAAATTCAAAAAGAGTAATCAGAAAAAGGACTGGAAATTCAAGAAAAGTTCAAATTACAAGAAACAACAGGATGAAGATCCTAAAAAGAAATTCTTCAAGAAAAAGAAGAATACTTATCAGCATAAACAAACAAGCAAGAAAGCTTGTAGATGTCGGCTATGTAAGGCTGAAGGGCACTATGCCAATGAATGCCGGAAAAGGGTAAAAGATCTACTAAAGCACTCTTCGAAGAATATGAGCAAATAGTAGAAACAGCAAACATGAAAGGCTATGAAATAGCCTATTCTGATGATGAAGAAGACGGCAGGTCAGTTTACTCTGCCTGGTCTGAAGAAGGAGAAGATTTATCTGAATCAGAGTCAGATTCTGAAGTAGAGTACTTCGAATCGAGACGGATGAATGTTCTAAGAATCAAAAACTGGGAAGAAAGTAAGAGAGAATCTTTAATGTCTTCTTATCAGGTAAACCCTGGTACATTCGTTTGTGACTACTACCTATGTCACGAAAAGAATGGTCTCCCTATGTTTTGTGAAGAGTCAAAAAAGACTTATCACAAAGAATGCTTCATAGATGAAGCCAGAAGAAAAACCAAAAATGGCATTGTCAGCCAATTGGTAGAACAAGAATATGAAGAATATTTCTCTAAGCAGAAAGAGAAAGAAGTTAAAACTATGTTCCAAGAAATCATGGAACCCTCTTCCTCAAAAATAAAGGAAGAAATCATCGATGAAGAAAAAATCGATATTGAACTGGTTGAAACACCAGAAATTATTCCGGAAGAATGTAAACCGTTCATTCCTAAGGAACAAGCTCAAGAAAATGAGCTTCAACAATCGAAAATCATCTCTACTAGTAGATACAGCAATTATATAGAGATTGGACTAAAATTTCCTGATCACAAGAAATATCATCTACACGCCTTTGTAGATAATGGATCAGGATTCACTGTTGCAAAGAGATTTGCAATTCCAAAAGAACTCTGGAGAACAGAAAAGAAAAGAACCGCTACTAGTGTTACATTTGATGGAAGCCATCTCACCATAGATAAAGTAGCAAAAAATGTTCATATCACTATTGGTAGAGGAACATTTATCATCCAGAATGTTTGGCAATCTGAAGGCCAAGGAGCAGATTTCTTGTTGGGAAATGATTTTATTCTCCAACAAAGATTCATTTAGGATGAAGAAGCGATAGGCTTCAAAAAAGGAGAACGGGTGTTCTGGGCAGACTGACTTACACAAGCAAAAAGTGTAGTAGGTCATGGTTTTACTACTCAGTATCAGAGATTGCAACAGAATAGTGGTGATCTTACCCCCTACAAACTCAAATTCGAGCCTATACTCCAGATCAAACAACAAGAAGAATTACTTGTTGACGAATCTTCTGAAGAAGAAGAAGAAACTAGTGGAGATGAAGAAGAAGCTAGTTTCATCCATGAGCATAATCTCAAGCACTTTCAGAATAAGCTTGAATCTCATAAAGTTCCCACTCTTGAAAAAATCAAGAAACTACTCGAACAGAATATCGATGTAGATCCTCAGAAGTTTTGGGAAAAAGACCCAGTGGTCTGTGAATTAAGATTACATGACATGAATGCTATCTGTCATGTCAAAGCCATTCCTCAGTACAAAGAGGAAGATCAAAAAGAATTCAGAAAAGATATTAAAGATCTCCTGAATACTAGAATCTCTCTTTCAAGTGGTCACGGATCTAGGGTTTAAAGTGCTCCTCCGTCGAAATCTGCCTAAATCTCTCTTTCAAGCTTCTGATGGCAGAAGTGATGGTGATCTGGTGTTTGACCGGCTCTATAGAGGTGTGCTCGTGGGTGAAGCGTATGGCGGCGCTTGGTGTTTGCAGTCGTCCTGGGCTGTGGCGTCTGGATAGCGATGGAGAGCTGTTGGATCTGATTGGATCTGCAATTAAAGAGGCTGGGTTTTTCGCCTTATGGTGGCGCTCTCTGGCATGGCTGGGATCGATCATTTCTGTTGGAGGACAACAGGACCGGTGGTGCTCTCGATTCTTCTTTGGCGGCTGAGGTGGGTGACGGGCTGGAATTGGGCTTCGAGTATGGTGGTGAGATTCGTTATCTTCTGCTAGAATGGGATCCGTTTCTGTCCAGGTGTCTTGCTGGTATGGGTGGTGGTCTTCTGGAGGGTGCTATCAGTGCTGGTGGTAGTGAGGTGTCTCACTCAGGCAAGTGGTGTATGGCGGCGGCGGCGGCTGCTTGACTGCAGTCTCAGCTAGGGTTTGCCCTAGGCGTTTTGGTTGGGCCTGGTGTTGGGCTGCTAGGGTTCTGTTTTGGGCCCGAGCAGATTGGGCCTTGATTTGGTCTGTGGGCCTTAGTTTTGGCCTCACGGATCTAGGGTTTCAAGTGGGCTGGATTACCTTTTTGTTAGGGGGTTGGATGGATTGGGTCTCTATGGCCCATAGTGCTTTTTAATTTTTGTTTGGGTCGCAAAAACCAGTGCCTTAATTGGACACTTTTTATGTAAGCTTCGAGGTTTCTAGGTTTTTGTTAGAATCAGAGTACGTGAATTTACCAAAAGGTGGGTGTACTAGGGATTTTTTGGGATTTTATTCTTCTAGAATAGGGTTTCATGAGATTTTAAGGAACGATTCTTTCTGACGACCCCATAGGGGTGTTTCATTTTTGTACTGCTTGCTGAATTATAATGAAAGGGCTAACCTATTTCAAAAAAAAAAAGTCTCAATATTAGTGGGTTTGTTATATGATTTGATTCAATGAACAAACCACATGTATGTCAAACTGCAAGTTCACATTTGTTGGGTTTAGCAAACCTGTCAACTTGAAATAGCCTTTGCTGGGTTCCAATAGCTAAACCAATCTCTGTGTCTTTTCTCTTCCTTCGCCCCACTACACCAAAAGACCGAGCACCTTCTATCTCTTCCACCATGACCTAGATTTCATGAAAGAGTGAGAAACAACAGATAGATTCAAAACCCATAAATTCAACTTACCAATTATGCAATTCAACGATTTCAACCCAGAAATTAAACCTAGAAATTCATGAGAGACGGAGAGATAAGTCAATCAAGGTCCTCAAGGAGAGCGGTCGTGAGCCCGTGAGGTCATGCGGCCTTGACGAAGAGAGGGAGAGAGGCCGTGTCGCGGTGCCGCAAAAAGAGAGAGAGGAGAGACAGCGACAGTGAGTGTCTGAGTTAGGTTTCGACTTCAGTGATCGACAGTGAGTGTTTATTTGAGTTTATTTAAAAAATAAAAAATAAAAAAAGGAAGCAACACTGCTCCTAGGACGACGCGCCTAGGCTCCGCCTAGCCCGACTAGGCGGCCGATTTTCAGCCCCGCGCCCATCTCGATCGATTAGCCTAAAATCCGAACGGTAAGGAAGTGCCCAGCGCCTAGGCGGTGGCCTAGGCCGATTTTTAGAACATTGCTCTATATATGAGGTTAAACATTCTAGTTTGTATATTATTTTTTATGTTGATTTCGTGTTTTATAATTATATGTACCTTTTAGTTAGGTTGATTTATAATTATATGTACCCTGAACCCTAAAGCACTTTCTACCTTTTGGTTAGGTTTATACTAGAATACCTTTTTTTTCTCTTTGTGAAGTGAAAATATATGCCTTTGCATGAGGTAAAACACTTATGCTTGCATACTTTTTGGTTAAATTAATTTTAAATTCTTTAATTATACCTCGTGGTTAGGTTGACTTGATGTTTTAAGTTTTATATTGCTTTTTGAATAAATGGTAATTCCATTGATAATAGCGCATGCTAAGAAGGCCATTACATACTCACCCGCTGACACATAACAATGGCCAGATCAAGGTTTCGTGGAGGAGCCACAGTAGTACATAGAATAGACCAACTACATTCGAACTAATCGCTCACTTTAAAAGCGAGCCTAAAAGCTATGGAAACATAGCACATAGCAAATAGACAAGCCAAACTACACTCCTTAGGTTCCTAATACAAGAAACTTATTGTAATTAGACAAAAGCTAAAAACATAGGTTTGGGCCAAGAGCCTAAACCCTAGCCCAAAATTGCAATGGACTAGGGCAGAACCCCAGCCCAATAGTTTGTGGCCCAATAGGGTAGTCTACCAAGAATTACTCCAGGCCCATCACTCAGGCACGGACCAGTCCACCATCTCCTCCCCTCAACCGTCGTACATCACCGTCTGTCGACCAGTTTCTAGAAGACCCACATCACCGACCAGCGCTGCCTCGATCCGCCCTAGCCAAGCCAGCATCCCGGCGATCCAAGCAGGCCCGAGCTACGCCTCCTCGACATGTAGCAACACAGAAACACGATTCGGATCCAGGCCCCGAAACTCCACACCATCAATCAAAGCCATGGCATCGCCGATCCAGGACACCATCAGCAAGGAGCTCCGCCAGACCATAACGCAAGAACTCCGCCTTCATCTCCCTCCCAGCCAAGGTTCTAAAAAACGCTAGGCGCTAGTCGGGCGGTAGCTCGGGGCCTAGCGCCCAGAGGCCTAGGCGGGAGCCTAGGTGGGGACTAGGCGGTTTTTTATTATTACTTTATTATATATATATATATATATATATATATAAACAAGTGTGTGTTTTTTTCTATTTCCTTTTCTTTTAGTTTTAATTATCTCACTCTCTCATCAGAGTGTTATTGATTGTAATTATATTAATTAGTGTGAGGACATAATTGTCATTTTCCAATTAAGTGTGATTAGAAAAATCTGCCTTCTTCTTCGTGAACTCTCCTATTTTCCTCTCTGCAGTCTCTCATCTTCTACCTCTCTCAGTATCTCGTCATCCTTCTTCTTTCTCTCGCAAAAATTGACAACCAAGCACCTAAGATCTTCGCTGCCTTCACCAAGGAAAGCTCCAGTCATCGGGTTCAGACTCAAGATTTGAATTTTGGTCTCTAGCTTTCTCTCTCATCGGGTTCATCGCCGGAACCACCACTGTCAATCAAGTCGCCGGCGTTGGGTTGTCAATTTTGAATCAAGGGTTTAGTCGAGGACTGGGTTTCAGTTCAGAGGGTAGCTCTAAATGATTTTGAGTTTTGAATCTTCTTCATTCTTTTGATACCAGGCTAGAATCAGAAGGAAAAAAAAATAATTCAGCGCCCAGCCCCGAACAAGTCCGCCTAGGCCGCCTACCCTCCGCCTAACCCGCCTAGGCGGCCGCCTGGAAGCTCAACGCCTAACCACTTCGCCCAGGCCAAAATCGGAACAGGATGCTGACGCCTAGCGCCTAGGCGCCGCCTGGTCGGCCGCCTAGGCCGTTTTTTAGAACCTTGCTCCCAGCCGAAACCTTTGACAAAACCCATATGTTGGTCAATATAGCACTGAGTGCTAATCAACCAGCTCATGGAAGGCAATACAGCACTGACCGTATGTTGGTCATTGATTTTTATTTTTCATAACAATTCATCAAATAATTTATTCATTGCAGATATAGTAAAAAAAAAGGGTTCTTGACCAAAAGCACCAAAATGAGCCAAAATTATCTCACTTACCTCATCCACAAATTTATATTCCCATTAACCCAATTTAAAGGTAAATGGCTATTAAGCCCTCAACCTAATTAAATGACTATTATCATGCCTCTCTCTCTCTCTCTCTCTCTCTCTCTCTCTCTCTCTCTCTCTCTCTCTCTCTCTCTCTCTCTCTCTCTCTCTCTCTCTCTCTCTCTCTGATCTGCATTCTCTCTCTCCTCTTTCGCCGGAGTGAGTTAATTATAGTCGTATACATGGCTGAGGAACACGAGAAGCCTGCTGCCTCTGCTGTGTGAGGTGGCGGTGGTAGAGTCAGAGGCTCCGCCTGCAAAGAAGTCTATGACCGAGAAGGAGGCTGTGCTGGAGCCGGAGGCCAAGCTAGCCAAGGAGGTGGTCGAAGAGGCAGAGAAGCCTGCCAAGGCTGAGGAAGAGGGTGATCCTAAAATTGTTGCTCAACCGTCAAATTCAAGCTCTTCCAGCAAATTCAAACCTCAAAGAAGAAAGGTTTGTAACCGTCAAAGTCGAAGATGGGAGAAGAAGAGGATGTGGGTGCCCAAATCGGATTTTTTTTTTTTTAAGTAATGGGGCAGAAGGAAAGAAAAAAAATTTGAATGTCTATTGGGGGGCAATAGACGTCTATTGGATGGCAACAGACATTTTTAAATTGATATAATCTCTTTGTTTTTTCTTTAATCAAAATTTTATTTGTCTAATTTTAGGAAGATTGGTTCCTATTCGAGCTACCGAAAGTTCTATTTGGGTTAGAATTAAGCTATATCAAGGTTCGCAATTGATTTTTAACCTTGTTTTTGACAACTTGGTTTGAATATTTGCAAGTTTATGATTATGCTCCATAAGAGTATATAGTGGCTTATAGATATTACACATATTTGTTGGTGGAAATACAGATCGGTGCTTTGAATTCTAATTCATAAAATGGTTAACAATAACAAATCACATGGCATAGCGCGGACGCTATTTTTAGTGAGTTTAATAGCTTATGAGTTGACATAAAGTAAGCAACATGATTTTTGGAATTGGCTTTACTATTTTCACAGATTGTGCACAGGTAGGTACGGTCATAAATCTAACAGGTTGAATCACAATATCACATTATGACCATGTAAACCAATCTTTTCAGACTCATGTATTGATTCAGAACCTAGTTAGATCCGAGAAGCATTAGAGTAGGGTCTTGGGTCTTCAAGAACTCCTTGGTGTTGCAAAACGAAGGCCACAGATTAAACGGATCCCGAAACAGCCATGGTTTCTATAGACAGCACCACATTATTTCTTACGTTCATAAGTACGTTTTACAATTCGGATGAAAAAGTTGAAGTCAAAATTTGAATAAGCTTCCTTTCCTTTCCTTGGCCTTTTCTTTTAGAAGTTCGACCAAGATTACGCGTTATAATCGGCAAACAATCAATGATTTATTCTTCGTTTTCTTCTTCTAAAGTGTTCATCTTGTCTTAAAAAACCTCACCATTACGTAGTCTAGTCTCTAACATTTGATTAAAAAACAGTGCGAAATTTCGAAGGTCAAAGAAACATTTCAATATGCAGGGAACCTAGAGATAAAGGTCTCCTTGGTTCAGGGTTAATTTGATTTGGCTACAGAGACTGGGTAAAATTCTTATTATTTGACACATTCCACCAGCGGCGTTCAATCCCATGTTAATCATCCATCTACTTCTGCAAGGAAATCCCAGAAAAGTACGGGAGTCTATCATCTTTGAACACTGCATCTATAATGTGCATATAATAATGTTGAGAGTCACTTTATATACACCGACGTATTCATGGGATTGCCAGCCAAGGCAAACGTTCTTGTTCCAATTTCTCGATCTTCAGCTAGCATACTTAAATTGCTTTCAAACTAATAGAAATAAAGTGGTCAACGAATTGTTTTAAAGAAAACTTAATCAACAATAAGTTAACAAAATGATTTCGAATTCTTATTTCTATGAGGGTACATACAAATCATGCGTAATGTGGTAAATACAAAAATGATTCATGTAACATTATTTACAAACAAAAATTATATATCTCCGAGTTTCTTTGGCCACGGCATTAACCAAATATTCGGCCACCCACCAATATTGTATATTATCAAATCCTTAAGATATGCGCTGACTAGTCATTATTTCACATGACTTGCTTAGTTAATAAAATGAGATTTTCCAGAACATAGTTAGCATTGGGCGAACTGCCACAATCACACCATGACAATGGTTTCCTTAACAACTCTATTTTTCTCTTCTCATGTTCTGTTACTCTTGATCACTCAATCCCTTGCTCAGCCAGATCTCGCAGCCCATTCCTGTTTCAATGGAAAAGGTAACTGCACCACTAATAGTACCTACCAAACAAACCTCGACACCCTTCTCTCCTCCCTCTCGTCTCCACCAATGGCAACGGCTATGGCTTTTACAATCCATCCAATGCCGATAACTCAACCAACCAAGTTTATGCAACCGGACTTTGTAGAGGAGATGTTGTAGCCGATACTTGCCGTAGCTGCCTTAAAAACTCCAGCCTTGAGCTCAGAAAGCTTTGTCCTAACCAAAAAGAAGCTCTTGGGTTTTATGACACTTGCATGTTACGCTACTCAAACCGATCCCTCTATGGCCTCATGGAGGATCTCCCTGCTTTCTATTTCGTGAGTCCAAGAAACTTATCATCATCGGAAGTGGAAAAGTTCTTTGAAGATCTTGGGATTCTATTCCAAAGATTGAGTAGTGAAGCTGCAGCAGGTGGTTCACTTCGTAAATTCGCAGCAAACAACACTACTTCAGGTTTCAAGACAATATATGCACTAGCCCAGTGCACGCCAGATTTGTCCGAGGAACTTTGCACTGATTGCTTGGCTGGTGCTTATGGAGACATCCCAACTAACAGTTATGGGAAGGATGGTGCCAGAATTGTTAAACCAAGTTGTAACATTCAGTATGAGATTTCTCCCTTCTACGACCCTGAAAATGTGGCACCACTGCCATCATCGCCACCAATATCTTCGCCTTCACCATCAACCAATACCACAAATTCAGAAGGTACACAAGTGTGTTGCATTTATGTGATGATTTTTTTGCACATTTGCTGTTGGTTTTTCTTTCTACACTGCGTAGTGGGGCTAAAGGTGATTAGCTTCATATTATGGCTAGATCCCTCTGTGTGTGTTCTGTGATTTTAGTAGTATCTCCATAAGTTTTTAGGTTCTGAAACTTAAGTAGATGGTAACAAGTCATTATTTAATTTGATGATCATGGTGATCTATCAGTGTAAATATAACCTGCAGCCCTGCAGGATGCTTACAAAAAACATAAGATATATCTTTGATTTTGGCAGGACCCCAGAAGAGTAATAAGTCGCGGACCATCATCCTAGTAGTTGTGGCAGTCACAGTTTCTCTCGTACTAATTGTATGCATCTGCATTTATTTAAGAGTAAGGAAGACAAAGAAAAATCTTGATCAAAATAAACTTCCAGGTACTGCTCAAACAAAATGAACTCTTGTGACATTTATTTTCTACTTTATTTTGGGAAAGCCTATTGTACTAAACATTTAAGTTTAATTTTGTTACAACTGCTTAATTCTGGACATTGAACTTGTTTGATTTTTGTTCAATCACTCCTCAGGTGCCGAAGATGCAGATGAAATTAGAAGTGCAGAATCCTTGCAATTCGACTTTGACACCATCAGAGTTGCTACAGATGATTTTTCTGAAGCAAATAAACTTGGACAGGGCGGTTTTGGTTCTGTTTACAGGGTACAGATATATTACTAGCTATATGGATATGAGCAAAAATATCAATTATATGCCAAATTTAGCCTATGTATTCCTCAAGTGTAACTCATAATTTTGTTTTTTTGCCTATTTTTGTACTAAAACTTTTTCAGGGTAAACTTTCCAATGGTGAAGAGATAGCAGTGAAAAGGCTCTCTATGGATTCTGGACAAGGAGATTCAGAATTCAAAAATGAGGTCTTGCTAGTAGCTAGGCTTCAACACCGAAATTTAGTTAGACTTCTCGGTTTCTGCTTGCAAGAAAACGAAAGGCTTCTTGTCTATGAGTTTGTTCCTAACTCAAGTCTTGATCACATCATATTTGGTATGATCCATGTCTGCATTTTTCTTTAACTTGGAAAATCTTTTGATTCAATTACGCTGTAACACATCGAATCTTCCTTTTGTCTGAGTGTAGATCCAATCAAATGCGCGCAATTGGATTGGGATAAGCGTTACAAAATCATAGAAGGCATTGCTCGAGGGCTGCTTTACCTTCATGAGGATTCTCGGCTCAGGATTATTCATCGCGATCTCAAAGCTAGTAACATCTTAATAGATGCAGAATTGAACTCCAAAATTTCAGATTTTGGCATGGCAAGGTTGTTTGTGCTTGATGAAACACAAGGCAATACTAGTCGTATTGTGGGGACCTAGTAAGACCAGGCAGCAGAGCTTAAAATATCAATAGCTTTAAAATTTGATCCATTTTAGTTAAAGCTGACCTTCTTCTTGTTCAAATGCAGTGGATATATGGCTCCTGAGTATGCGATGCATGGACATTTTTCCGTGAAGTCTGACGTCTATAGTTTTGGCGTGTTGATCTTGGAGATAATAAGCGGACAGAAAAATAGCTGCTTCCTTCAGGGAGAGAACATGGAGGATCTTCCAAGCTATGTAAGTAAAAAGAGATATATTATTCTGGTCCAGGAAAAGAAAATTTCATATCTAACTTTAGATTCTTATAAAAAATGCACAAATCAATGCAGGCATGGAAAATCTGGAGGGAAGGAACAACTTCAAATCTAATAGATCCGACATTGACGAATGGTTCAAGGACCGAAATCATGAGATGCATTCACATTGGTTTGTTATGCGTGCAAGAAAACATAGCTGATAGACCAACCATGACTTCAGTTATTCTCATGTTGAATAGCCACTCTCTCAGTCTCCCAGTACCCTCAGAACCAGCATTTTTTATGCATAGTAGCGTCGGATCAGACCTGTCCTTGGGATGGGAAAGTAGTTCAGGAGTAACAGCATCCAAGAGCAACTTTGTCTCGGTCAAAGTACCTGAAAATGAGGCTGCATTAATCTCTGAAGTATATCCTCGCTAGCTTGAAGATCGATAATCTGACATTACCACCACGTTTAGATCATAATGTAATTTATTTAGTAACCATCTTTTTGTTGGATTTTGGTCTTAATTCTTAAGTAGTGTTGTTCATTCATTCATTGTCTAGATTCGTGCTAAGTAAGACTTTGATATACACAATCAAAGAAGAGTACAAAGTTAGCTATATATATGAAGTTGGTTTTGCACTGGCTCTGCTTTGCTTATTAACTTTTCTTGATCATGAAGGCATGCAACACTGACCATCTAAATTAAAGCAATTTGACACATATGTTGGTCACCGATTCGTATTTTTCCTAACAATTTATTAATTGTAAAAATGTAAATACATATTTTAGTAATTAATAAATTTGATTTTCCTATCATCAACTTGAAAAAATATCCTTAGTTTGCCAAAAGGTATTGGAGAACAAAACACACCGAGGAACCAAGGAGCTCTAGAAAACCCGGAGCACCCAAAAGACCTAGGTTTTGAGAATTTTGCTCGTTCGGCGGCGCTCAAGATCAGTGAGGGTTTGCCTTGCCGCTAATGGGCCGCTGTCGGAAGGGACTTGCTATTTGCTCAGGGAGGTCTTGGGAGAGGTGTTGAAACTCAAGGATTTGGACGAGTGGCGATGGTGAGGTCCGAACGACATCTCTGGGTGCGTTTTGTGTTGTGCAAGGATGGCGGGCTTCGGCGTGTGCTCTGCAGATCTGGGCGGCGGCAGGGTTCCAGTGGGGAGCGGCAGCGTGGTTTTGAGGAGCTGTGCGGCGGTGAAGATCCGGAGGTTCCGGGCAGACTTCCGACTCTAGAGCGGTGCGCGGCGATGTGGGCCAAGTGCGGTGGTGCGGCGTCTGCTGGGTCGTGCCTGTGAGGCTGGTTGGGGCATGGTCTGCCCAGCACGATGGTGGACTGGTGGAGGCAAGGGGCTGTACGGGCAGCCGCATGCGGATGATGACCTTTGGGCCATGCTCCAAATCCTATTGTGCCTTGGGGTTTGGGCTTTCTCCTTTTGTGCGACCCAGTGGGCCTCTAATTTGGGCTAAGGCTTTGCCTTTGGCCCAATTCTATATTTTAGTTTTATCTAATTTCAATAATTTCCTTGTATTAGGAAACTCGATCTCTAGCGCCTCCAGCGTAGTACCAATGGAGGATCCCCGCTACCTCTACGTATTTGATTGTACAATGAGTAAGTCTATTCTGTGGGTACTACCACTATCTTCTTGTCTGCCTATGTCCTTAAATGGCAGCGGAACGGTATGTAACGGCCTGTTCTGGCTTGTGATGAATGATATTTTTGCCCCCCGGGCCAATTCAAAAAAAAAAACTTGAAAAAATATCGTCAAAATCCGACTCGATATATTGAGACGTTTTTTTCTTAAATCTTCCACAAATACAAAAGACAAACTAGTGCCACTTACTGGATCAAAAGAGAGACTGATTTCACTTAACTAAATGGTATTTGTTCAAGTAAATCCAGAATATGTGTCTGGCCCAAACTCTAAGTTACTTAACCTAGTGGTAATAGGGTTAGAATTAGAGATAATATCGGACAATCTTGGAGATATCCAATCAATTGTAATATTACGTTTCCTTGTAGAACTCTGATTTTATGCCTTGTAATCCTCTATATAAAGAGGCCCCTATTATCAATGAAAGTATGACTCAATTCTCTCCCAATTTCAGCTTTCCTTAAACACGTTATCAACACAAAGCCCTAACCTTGAAACTCTAAATCGGTAGCCTTCAAACCCTAGCCGCCACCGCCACATATATTGAAGTCCTCAATCCCAGGATTCCAGAACCGGCGGCAAAACCACCAAAACCGGCCGGAAAACTATCGAACTGGCCACCGGAAGTATCGAACCAGCCCTCCAAGAAGAAAAAAAAAAAAAAAGGATCTCTGCACCGGTTCACCACCTTCTGAACCTCCGATTGCTACCAAATTTTGCCCATAGTAGCACCTCAACATCAGCATTCAGGAACAGGAAGAAGAGCTCAAAAAACCGGTCTAAAAGTTTCTGAACCGGCCTTCAGAAAAACCTGCAGCAGAAAGAAAAAAAAACGAAAAAAAGGGAAAGGAAAAGAAGCCCAGAAGCCCAAGGCAGAGGCCCACTGACGCAGGCCCACAGCCACGTCAGCACCCGAACCCAGGCCACGTCAACAAAGGGACCACGCCACGTCAGCAAGAGGGATCCACGCCACGTCAGCAAGAGGGACCCACACCACGTCAGTAAGAGGGACCCACTACCACGTTAGAATATCTGCCACATCAGCTACTCAGTCAACACCGCCGGCGACTTTTCCAACCACTTTCAGGCTAAATTTTCAGACGACCTATTTCGAGGTATTTTTTTTCTAAAAGTTCCCGTTTTTTTAGAGTTTTTTAATTCAATTTCTCTTCTTTTTTTTCGGGGACTTGCAAACTCCCTTCTTCTACCCCTCTTTCTTCATCATAGGGGAGACCTAATTAAGCCGAACGGTGGGGGTTCGTGCTTACTCCAAGCTTGGAGCTTGTTGAGATCTCCAAACTTAGAGTTTGTAGAGAATTTATGATCGACCACTTACGTCATTGTTTCAATTTAATCCAATACCTCTTGGAATTGAATTTCTTGGAAGCGATTACGCTCAGAAATTCCTAAATTCTTGGAAGTGATTACGCTCATAAATTCATAATTTCTTGAGAGCAACTACGCTCAGAAATTTTATGTGTTTTCGTGGTAGCCTTTTACGCTCCGAAACTAACCCTAATTTCTTGTTCTTTTTCAGGATGAGTAACTTGAACAAATTGGACTTTGCTCCATTGGGAACAACTAGCTCTGAATATCACAGGTGGGTTCGTGATGTCCGCCAGCATCTCAAGGCCGATGGAATCCTGGATAAGATTCTCAAGCCTAGCCAGGACGTGCTAACTGTTGAGCAAACTCAAGGTTTGGAAGCAAATGGAGTAGCCTTAGAGGCAAATAAGACGAAAGTCATCATCCTAATGACTAGCTATATGGATGATTTTCTCTAGTACGAGTGTATGAATGAAGAAGACCCCAGAAGGCTGTGGGTCTCACTCGAAGAAAGATTTGGCAATGTCCGTGACTCCCTGCTTCCTGACCTAGAAGTGAGATGGCATAGCCTCCGCTTCTGTGATTTCAAGTTAGTTCTTGACTACAACTCAGAAGCACTTCGCATTAAATCCTTAATGGAATTCTGTGATAAAGATATCACAGATGCGATGTTGATTGAGAAGACTCTCTCTACCTTCCCCGTCTATGCATTGATGGTTGCTAAGAACTATCGAATCGATGTTATTGCAGAATGGATCACAAGGTTTCATAGTTTATTGGAGCTATGAATGTCGCTGAAAAGCATGACAACATCCCTGTGAAGAACTATAATTCGAGATCCATGGAAACAGAGCATATTCCGGAATCCAATTATAATCGTGCCTCTAAGAGAGGGCGCCAAGAGCGAAACCCTAATCTTAGGGATATTTCTGGACGTTCTGGTCCATATAATCGCTCTACTTGGGAAGGTAACTGCCAAAATAGGCAAACACGGAACCGAAGAGGTAAACGTGGAAAGAGAGAGGGAGGCAACTCCTCTAGCCATGTTGGTGGCGACACCAACACTAAGAGCCATCTAAATGACGCTTTCAAAGCGCCTCAATCAATGGAGTCTGAGCGAAGAGATGTATGTTCTTGATGTGGAGGATCCGGTCATTGGGCACACATTGTAGAGCTCGTGAAGAAATTGTCACCGCCTACAAAGCATATTGTGAAGCAAGAGAAGCTCACTATGTGGAACAAGAAGATCAAGAAGATGATCTAGAGTGAAGGGTTGAAGACTACGAATCTGGCTGGGATCAATAGATCGCCAATTCTGTTTAAGTCTTTATTTTCCAAGAGATGTAATAGGCAGTTGCCATATACTTTGTAGTAAATGCCAATGGTTTAAGTCTTTCTTCAAAGTAGGCTCACCCAAAATAAGTGTGATGTCTAGGAAGGTTTTGAGATTAGTGGTACTTAAGCGAGCCTTACTCTACCGACATCTCTCTACTCAACTGGTCACATTTATTTTGGAATTACCGAAAGAAGTTAGATGACTACCATTGTTTTGCATTAGCTAGCATTCTGGATTAGATTTTCTTTGGTCAAAGAGACAATGATGTAACTCTGTTGGCTTATGAATAAAATTTCGAGTTCTTTATGACTCCATTTTGATTCTGAGCATATGACTTTTGTGACTACGATGGCTGGGCCATCAGTATTAATTCAAGGACATGGAATAGCCCAAGTTCCACTTGTCAAATGGCACCTTGATTACTGTCACAAAAACTCTCTACGCTCTTAGGGAAAATCGTACCCTATGAATAGCCAACAGATTCCATGCGAAAACGCATGTAGAGAACGTAAATGAGTTCCTTTGCAATGCCTCTAACGATTGCGAACAAATGTGCATCTTAGAGAAGTTTATGTGTCTCTCTAGTGGACTCTTTGTCACTATTTGAGCTATTAATCCAATAAAATTTATGAGAGAAAATCTCTTGGATTTAGACACATATTGGCTTTGTCACGACAGGATAGGTCATCCTGGTCATCATATGATGATTCGTCTACTAAAGACTTCACATGGACATCCTTTCTCTCGAGCGAAACGAAGCATGAATCAAAAGTTGATTCCTGGACTAAGTGAGACCGACGCGGCTGCCTAGGGCACCGCCTTCATCCACCACCAGCCTAGGGCTGGCGCAGTCCTCATCCATGACGCCATGGATGGAGTCCATCATGGTGATGGCGCCCCAGGTGATGCTGCAATCACCAACTTGCTTCAAATAGCATTTCAGACGCTCAAGCCCAACCAAAATCCTCATTGGTTGCTTCTAAAGCCTCTAGCTTGTTTTACAAAGCCCGTTCCTTAAGGAAATTAGGACTGAGACAGTCCTATGAAAAGGATATAAAAATACTCATTATGTTCTTACATAGAATCCGTGAGGATTCTGTGGACTAGTTCAACCAACTTGCGGACGTTTAATTATCTCATGATGTTGGTTGACACGCAAACACGCTGGTCACGAGTTGTGCCATTGTCCACTTGTAATGGTGCTTATGCTACACTCCTAGCAAATATCATATGACAACGGGCTCACTCCCCGGATCATCCTATTCTGTCAATTGGACTTGACGATGCTAGTGAGTTTACATCGAAGACTTTCGATGGTCATTGCATTGGGACTGATGTTGGACATCATATTCCCATGTACACACCCAAATGGTCTCGCAGAAATGACTACGATAGTAGTCCGGACATTGGTAATGCACACCAATCTCCTAATATCCCCTTGGGGTGATTCAATATCGCATGCAACTATGCTAATTCGTCTACGACCCACCGCCACTGAATCTACCTCTGCGTTACAGCTAGTGACTGGGTACAAGTATCGTACTTACGCATATTTGAGTGTGTCATTTATGTGATAATTGCGCCGCCACAACGCTCTATGATGGGTCCTTACAGACGAATGGGCAACTCAGTTGGATTTGAGACTCTAACAATCGTCCGCCACTTAATGCCCTTGCTAGGCGATCTCCTTACCGCTAGATTTGCAGATGACACTTTGATGAGACAATCTTCCTATCGTTAGGGGGAGATAAGAACACAGATGTTCAGCAAGAACGACAGGAATTGTCGTGGTTTGTCCCCACTATGTCTCATCTCGATCCCTACTAAAGTAACGAGATCACACATCTACTGCAAATATGTCTGCAAGGAAGTACATCCCTACGAGAGGATGTAGCGCCACCCTACATAGAGGTAGGCATGGCGCTAACGCCAAATAGAGTGGCACTCTGGCGTTATAGGTCATGGCCCCAGCTAGGATGCGTGGGAGGCCTGTGGGTTCGAAGGATGCTTTGGCACAACCTAATACTTGGATCATCGACACTCAAAATCCATCTTATGAGAATCTTTCGGGTTATGGTTATCATTGGGGGACGCCTCAACGTCAGAACCTATTCCTGAGAATATAGAGCTCTTTGAAAATTACACTAGTGTACATGAGACGTGGGATAGAAACTCCATCATAACTGATGATGTTGTCACGCATTTCATTGCACATGAGTTTGTTGAGTCTGATGATATCGAACCACGCTCCGTTGATGAATGAATGCCAACATAGAGAAATTTGGCCTAAATGGAAAGATGTGATCCAAGTTAAGTTGGATTCTCTAACGAAGGGGAAGGTTTTTGAGCCAGTGATGTCAACACCTCCTAACATAAAACCTGTTGACTAATGGGTCTTCGTTAGAAAGCGTAGTGAGAAAAAGAGATGGTAATCTCGCCTTATGGCGCAAGGTTTGTCACAAAATGCCCTGGAATCGACTACGATGAGACATATTCTCTCGTAATGAATGTCATTGCACTCCACTACCTTGTCAGTTTGGTAGTTTCTAAATAACGGAGCATGCAGCTTACGAATGTGGTCACTACGTATCTCTATGGGGATCTAGATACAGAATATACATGAAGGTTCATGGTGAACTTTATTTACCCAAGTCAAGTGGCTCTAGACCACGGAGCGCGTTTACAATAAGATTGAAATGCTCACTCAAGTGATTACTTGATTGGGAAGGGATATGCCCGCGCGTTTCCATAACAAGTTTCGGATTCTATCGCAGTTCATGTTGGACATGATCTTCATTAGAAGCCCTTAAAGAGTTAAGGGAAACCGCTGAACACTTGAAATCCGAGTTTGAGATGAAGGATTTTGGGAGAACACGATTATGTCTCAGTTTGGAACTTAAGCATCGTGTTGATAGATTCTTAGGCAGTTTGACAGGGTCAAAACTTCAAGCACCCCCATGATCGCCTGTTATCTTGATCCTGAAAATGATCCTCTTCGTCTGAAGGATGATGACGAAGATGTGCTAGAGGCAGAAGTGACTTACTTGAGTACAATAGGCGCATTATTGTACTTAGCTAAATGCACAAGACCGGACATCTCATTTGCAATGAACTTGTTAGCTAGATATAGCTTTGCGCCAAAGCTACGCCATTGGATTGGTGTAAAAGATATCTTTCAGTACTTGAGATGTACGATTGATATGGGCTTGTTCTATCCCTATAGAGAGATGATGGATTCGGACCCATCACACACCAGGAACGCCGCCAACACTGACCTGCGTCCTCTATCCTCATCCCAAAACGACATGTGTTTTGGAAGGTTTTGCTGATATTGGGTATCTCTCTGACCCATACAAAGGTCATTCTCAAACTGGTTAAGTGTTCTCCATGGGTAAAGACCGTGATATCTTGGAGGTCTACAGAATAGACCCTAGTCACTATATTTCGAATCATGCAGAGATTATTGCTCTTCACAAAGTGGTTTGTGAATGTATATGGATTGGATCCATAGTTACGCATGTTCGAACAATTGTGGTTTGAAGTCTACCACAGATGAGCCTACGAGCATATAGGATAATGCTGCTTGTTTTGAAGCAAGGCTACATCAATAGCGACCACACCAAGTATAATCAGCAACAACAAACTCTCCTCAAGATCAAATTGAACTAGGTTCGATCTGAGGACAGTATGTCAGACTTGCTCACTAAGTCACTGCCTAAATTCCACTTTTGAGAAACATGTTGGTAGTATCGTTTGCGGAAGTTATCCGAACTCTAATGACCGTAGTCGCCAGGGGGAGATGCAGACATCAGGGGGAGGTGTCTACATGTATGGTCTTGAAACGTGAAGGGTGTGTTGTGCTCTTTTTCCCCTTCGACCGAGGTTATTTTTATCCCACTGGGTTTTTATTACTTGGCAAGGTTTTTAATGAGGCAACGAGAGGAGCACCACGTTTGGGCCACACAAGGGGGAGTGTTCAAGTAAATCCAGAATATGTGTCTGGCCCAAACTCTAGGTTACTTAACCTAGTGGTAATAAGGTTAGAATTAGAGATAATATCGGAGAATCTTGGAGATATCCAATCAATTGTAATATTACGTTTCCTTGTAGAACTCTGATTCTATGCCTTGTAATCCTCTATATAAAAAGGCCCCTATTATCAATGAAAGTGCGACTCAATTCTCTACCAATTTCAGTTTTCCTTAAACAGTATTAAGGTTCTTGAGTTTTTCTTTGTGTTTTGCTTTTTCTGTTTTCTATTTTAGAAAAAAAAAAAAAAGATTATGCATTTACGTAAACTAACCTTTTGATATATGACATCAATGTTTAGGATTTCCAGCATCACTACTACAAAAAGGGCATAAGGAGACATATTTTTTGGAGAGAAATACGCTTATGTGCCTTATTTCTTTCATTAAGGACATATTTTTGTATATGTGTCAAATTATATGGTAGTCGCACAAAGGTAGTGGTAATTCGGAGTGCTAGCTGACATGAAATCAACCAACAGTGAGGATGAGGCACTAGCATTGGTTTCAGTTGAGGAGGTAAAGCAAACAACGAAGAGATGATGCGCTACATCTGCATTCTTTTCCCCCCAAAAAAAAAATGAAATTTATGTTAATTAACTGATATGCTTAAGGGGAAAATAGGTTTGACTGCCTCAACAAAGAAAGTGAAAGTGTCGATCTGGTACCAATCAGTTTCGAAGGGAGAATGCTCAGTTGTTGCTTTGCCCGGGATCCAATGAAAGGGCTGGATGATCTTAGCAGCACTCTTTGTGGCGTTGGATGGCTGCTACAAGCTTCAAGCATATCCGCGGGGACGGTGGTTGTGGTGGCACCATTTTGTCCTAGCTGGAGACAACCTTTCCTGGGTCTTTTTGGCTGGCGTGCTCTCTTTGGGGTTGGGATAGGGCCTTGGGCCTCATTGGGGGTGGGTTAGCTAGTTAGGGCTGGGTCTTACTTTTTAATTAAGGTTTTGTTAGCCTATTACTATGCTTTGTTTGTTTATATTTGAATGCTTACTTTATTATGTGTGCAATAAATGTTTAATG
This sequence comes from Rosa chinensis, assembly GCF_002994745.2. Taxonomy (NCBI): domain Eukaryota; kingdom Viridiplantae; phylum Streptophyta; class Magnoliopsida; order Rosales; family Rosaceae; genus Rosa; species Rosa chinensis. The sequence goes on along the minus strand of NC_037089.1, from coordinate 26,488,612 downwards.
AGTGGACATATTTTTATATACTACCGTGCTACCACCACAACTTCTTGTCTATCTATAGATGACAGTGGAATGGTATGTAATGGTCATTATAGCTTAAATTTTATTATCAATTATATGATGATTTATTCAAAAAAAAAATTCCTTTTTCTACGTACATAGAGCGTATATATGTTCACACAAAGCGTCGCGAGAGAGACCATACACCACCAAACATTATCCTGTCTAGCGGCGGCCACGAGTAGCGCTGCTGCGTTGTGCCTATGCTGGCTGTCGGACGGGTAATTCATCGCCCTGGGCTGTGGTCTGGAGAAAAGATGTTGGGCTCGTGGTTTGGCAGGATGGTTGACGACGGATCTGGGCGGCATCTCTGGGCGTTGTTTTTCTCTGTAAATCAGACGAGGGAGTTTTGCAGCGTTTGGGCGGGTCAGAGGCTTCCGAGCCCGACGTGCGGCGTTAAGATAGTGGCGCTTCGAACAGTGGGACGCTGCATTGCTGCTTGTTTCGTGGCGGCTCGGCCCGAGGCTGCTTTGATCGAGGCGGTGTGGGCCACGGCGGCATGGGTCGTGGAGGCTATGGCAGTAGGTCGGGGTGGCAACGTGGTTGAGCGACGATGCACCAGAACGGTCTCATGGATCTACCGGGTGGATGGAGATGCATGGTTTGGATCGGGCCAATCCAGCTGGGCCTTGGGTTCAGCATTTTGTCTCTTTCGGCTGCTCTTTTGGGTTTGCTAATTTTGGCTGGGTGTTTTTCCCTCAACATCTAGTATGAATTTAGCTTAGGGGGTGTATTGTATTTGGATTTGTGCAGACTTTTTTTAAATGACATATTTTTTGAAAAGCCTACAAACTCTTTAAAAAGTTGATAGACTGTTATGGATTTCTTAAAACCATTGATTTTAGCAACAGACTTTTATTGATTCATGAAAATCTATATACTTTATTATGAATGACTTCTACAGATTTCCTAGCATGTACAAAATATATATATATATATATATAAATGCAGCCCAAACACAAAACAAGATAATAACTCGTTGCCTCTTCAATGCTCAAGTATCTTCTAATAGAAATTGTCTCAAATGAATTATTGTTAATCTGTCTAGCGAGTTTGTTCTCATTCCTAATCTCCCAACAACATAAATATACAATATAGATCACTTGATGTTTATGGTTAATTATTCTCATCAATTTTGTTTTTGCTGATTTACATATATTATAGGAATATTGGTCAATGTCTTGATCTATAATCAATCAATTGAAATTCAATTGTTCAACCTTTCTTTGAACCATAATATAAATTCAAATTAATGAGAATAATTAATTAATAAGATAAAATTTAGTATGTCATAGCAACATTGTTCAAGGTCTTCGGGTAGGCCACAATATTTGGGTGTTAGGGTTTCATAAATCATTTTTATTGCTATTAGGGTCCGAAGTATCACAATTGAAAAAAAAAAAAAATCACATTCAACAACTACAATGAACATGTTGGGTATCAAAAAACGTTGATATCATAAAAGTTTAGAGAAAAGACAAAAAATTAAGAAAGAGAGATGATGAAGAACCAACTTCTTCGTGAGTAGAGAGAAGAACTTTGATAGACTTTTTTCTTTTCTTTTTTAAGAGGAAACTTTGATAGACTTTTTCAAATCTTTAGTCTGGAGGCTGGAAAATTATTGGAGTTTGATATGTATAGTTAACACTACAAAGTCCATGATTATCCATGATTTTCTAATTCCATAAGTATGAATGATATTTTAAATACCTCTGTATTTTTATTCATTTTTTAAAGTCCTAATTGAATACCCCTAGATTTTGGTGGAATTCGTTAAGTCTTTAAAAATCCTAACTGAATACCTCAAGACTTTCATGGACTGCTAAAAGTCTATATTGAATACACCCAAACTTTTAAAATATTCCATAGATTTCTTTAAAAGTTCCACTAATTCCATATACAATACATCCCCCAGTCTTTTTTCAATAATTTCCTTGTTAGGAACCTAGACACTTTTGTGCACCCTATGTAACTCTAGCGCCTCTAGAGTAGTATCGAAAGAGGATTCTCGCTATGTCTATGTACTTAATTGTCTAATGAGTGGGTCTATAGCAATGTACCATTGTGAGTACTACCACTAGCTTCTTGTCTACAGCGGAAGGGTATGTATCGGTCTATTCTGGCTTGTGATGCAATATATTGGCACCCGATTTGGGTTTGATTCAAAAAATATGTCCACACAAATCATATTCTTATGTTACGAAATATGAATACTAATTGAATGTGTGTGTTACAAACTCGCTACCTTACCCCGATTAAAAAAAAAATCATTTTCTTATGTTTTCTTTCTTTCATTCTTGCTTTTATCTATGAAAGATTGACGTATTATATTGAGTTTAATAAAGTTTAATACAGTGTGAAGAATGGGTATTTTGTGGCACGACAACTGTCCACTCACATGCGTAAGGCCTCTTCCTCTACTTCTACTGTTGGCTGCAAGTCTGATCACTTTTGGACTAAACTCTGGAAGATACACGTGCCTCCTAAAATTAAAATGCATACTTGGAGGTTGATTAAGGGTACTAAGACGGCTCTGTCACAAAAAGTACACCTGCCCAACCTCAAATGCGTTCTCTGCAGAGACAGTATTGAAGACGTGAAGCACATATTCATCCACTGTAATGCTACTGCTATCATTTGGCATCATAGCAAATCTTAATCTTCCACTTATTAGACAACATGTCACTTCACTTTATGAATGGGTCAGGTATGCTTTTGATTCTCTCCCTGGACCTTCCCTTGAGCTATTCTTAGTTCTTCTATGGGCCATTTGGAAAGAACGAAACAACATTCTTTGGAAGAATGATTGTTTTAATCCAATTAATGTACTTGCATGGGCTACTACTTGGTTGGAGGAGATAAAGAAGGTGCACCGAGATTGCTCACATACCACAAACAGAAACAATACCGTTCGCAAACCGGCTACACGTTGTTGGACTGCTCCTTCTGTTGGGAGAGTTAAATTAAATGCGGACCGGGCCGACAATCTGAACAACAAGCTTGGCGGTGTGGGTATAGTACTCAGATCAGATTCAGGTCAGTTTCTCGCTGCACTTGCTAAACATTTTCCTTCTGCCTCTTCAGCTTTGCACATGGAGGCGGAAGCCTTACGTGCGGGGCTATTGGTAGATATTCATGAAGGCTGGAATGCAATTGAAGTGGAAAGTGATTGTTTATCGCTGATTAATGCTGTCAAAGAACAGGAGTGTGACTTTTCACATATAGGTCGGATAGTTGACGATTGTAAAAGATACGTTAACAGCTTAGGTCCGACATGTTTACTGTGAAGCAAACGGTGTTGCCCATCGTTTGGCACACCTTGCTATTTGTAATAGTATAGATGCATTTTGGGTTAGGCCGTTATTATTTGGGATGTATTCTACGAAGATCTATGTAGTTTCTCATGGGGCTTAGGTATTATGTCTTCCCCGTTATACTTTGTTCCTACTTTTAATAATATGTCCGGGCATGGGGCTGAGCCTCCCAACTAGGCTGGATTCCAAACTCCGTTTCAAAATAATAATAATAATAATAATAAAGTTCAATTTCAATCATCAAAAAAAAAAAAAAATTCAGGGTTTCACAAGTCACAACCTTGGGCGCTAACACGGAGTTCTAATCCCTCCCTCTCTCTCTCATTCATACCCAGTTTTATTTGACAGTCTCATCCAGTCATCTCACATGCCCGTCCACCTGAAATTGTCATTCCTACTCAAGAATCAACGCCTTCCTCATTGCAACCACCACCCTCTCTCCTCATGATCAAGATTTTTGCTTCTCTGAGTCTCCGGAATCGATCCCGTTCCACGCTTTTCTTTGCGTCCGTTCTCTTCTCCGTCGTTAGCCAGCGTTCATGGATAGTGGGACTAAGGAGCAGTCGCATAAGGGTCATAGGGCCAGGCAGTCGGGTCCTAAGGCTAATAAGAAGCCTGAAACCTCAAGAATCGACCGGTGGCAAAACCACAGGGCATTTGCTTTTAACTCCACCGTCAAAGCCAAGCGTCTGCAATACCGTGCCGTTGAGAAAGAGCAGAACAGGCCTATGGCGAAGAACCAGCTCCATACGTTGTTGTGGTGCATGGACCTCCAAAGGTACGTATATCCGAAACCTTAAACCCTAAACCCTGAACAGTGATTTCTTACTATGGTTGATTCTAGGTTGGCAAGTCCTTGTTAATAGAGTCACTTGTAAAGCATTATACCAAGCTCGATTTGCCTGAGAAGGTTCGAGGCCCGATTACCATTGTGTCAGGTTCCAAATGCCATCTTCCTCCTCTCGTACTTCTTATAATTGGCTTGATTTAGTGTTGTTTGATTGAGAGCTTGATTCATTGGATTTGGTAGGTAGTTACAGATTGTGGAGTGCCCGAATGACATCAACGGTATGATTGATGCGGCAAAGTTTGCTGATTTTAGATAGATGGAAGCTATGGTTTTGAAATGGTGAGACTTTAGATAGTCTTGCTATTTTCTTCGTACTGATCATATTGTCTGCATTATGAAATGAAGGCCTTGGGATTTTGATGTTGTAATATTGTCAGTTTTGTCTGCTTTGCAGGAAACATTTGAATTCCTTAATATATTGCAAGTTCATGGCTTCCCAAAGGTTATGGGAGTTCTTACTCACCTTGATAAATTTCAAAGAAGCAAATAAATTAAAGAAAACAAAGCAGCATCTGAAGCACCGTTTCTGGACTGAAATATATGATGGTGCTAAACTGTTTTATTTATCTGGCCTGGATCATGGGAAGTAAGTAGTGAAACTCTCCACATTGGATGTCATCGATTTAGTCACTAGCGAAAGTTAACTGTTATATATTACATTGGATAATGTTGTTGATTTTCTTCTTCCTCTTTCCCTCTTTTAGGTTTGTCAAAAGAGAAATTCACAATCTGGCACGTTTCATATCTGTTATGAAGTTTCATCCTTTATCTTGGCAAACTGCTCATCCTTATGTTTTGGTAGATCGTTTTGAAGATGTCACTCCTCCTGAAAATGTCCATATGAATAACAAATGTGATAGAAATGTCACGCACTATGGTTATCTGCGGGGTTAATTGTAGCATGAAGAAAGGAACAGAGGTATGCTTTGTAACATATTAAGCTCTTATCTTATCTGTTTGCATTTTGTAATTATATGATAAGAAATCTAAAACTTTCTTTGGAAGAGAAGATATGAACTTGAGTCTAGCTAAGTTAATGTTGAAATGCTCAAGTACTAATACAGCTTTCTCTTGGCATAACTTTGACAAAGGATTTATTGGAGTTTCAAAATTATCAGTACATTGTGAACATGACCAGTGTTTGATGAACTTGTTTCTTACCTGTAATCAGTAACATGAAGCTTTGATCCTTTTAACAACTTGTTCTTTGTGGTGACTTTGAGTAGCATATCTTTCAATGAAATTCCCCTTATTTCCTTCTGACATGTTCTCTCCGGACAAACATGAATCATATTTGCAGTCTCTTTCTATTTCTGATGCACATCTGTCTATCAGATTCATATTGCAGGTGTTGGTGATTATAATGTTTCTGGTATGACAGCCATGACTGATCCTTGTCCTTTACCCTCAGCTGCCAGAAAGAAGGGACTGAGTAACAAGGAAAAACTGTTTTATGCACCCATGTCTGGAATTGGGAATCTTCTGTATGACAAAGATGCGGTCTATATTAACATAAATGACCACTTTGTCCAGTACTCACATGTTGATGATAAGGCGGAAGCAACAGACATGGTTGCAATTTATATTTATTTACTTATAAATATATCACCGAGTGTTGCTCAAGTAGCTTTCATTTGATGACTACTTTTGTTCTTGTGTAGCAGGAAAGTGCAAAGATTTGGGTGTGAATTTGGTAAAATCCCTTCAGAGCACAAAATATTCGGTTGATGAAAAGCTAGAGCAGGGTTCCATTAATCTTTTTAACCGGAAGCCTAACTTATCGTTGGAAACTCAACGTGGTGGGAAGGATACTAGTGAATCTAGAGAACAGATTTGCATGATAGAGAACTCAGAGGATTATCAGTCTGGAGAAGCTACCAAAGCTGATGCTGCTGACATATATGTGCTGACCGATAGTGAATATAGTGGATCTGATAGAGAAAATTGTGATGCATCATATCATGATGCTACTCATAAAGATCAGTTGATGAAATATGTTGACTTTCATAATGGAAGATCAAGGAGAAAAGTCATCTTTGGAAATGGCTTTGATGATAATGATATGAAGGTGCAAAAACTAGACCTTAGTATATCTGATGAGGAATATAAGTAGTTACAACTGTAAATATCCTTTGCGCTTTAACAGGTCTTATAATACTCATGGCTCTATACATTTTCAACATTATAGGACTCAAATGATGAGGCTGAAGTTGAGGATGGGGATGAAGACGACAACGACAATGATGATGTAGATAATTGTGAATATAGTGGTTCAGAGTCTTCAGGTGAAGATGAGCAGGTTCATGGAACAGATGGTACAGTTATTCACGAATTTACAAGTTTGTTGTATGTAGTAATTATATTCTTATTTGAGAAAAATGTTTTATAATAAAAAGTATGTGATGTCAAAAATACAGAAAATCTAAGAAACTTTGTGTATATTGAAATCGTTAATCATCAGTTGTTTATGTAATCGAATGTGGCAATTGTTAAAACAGACTGCTTTTCTGTTAAGTGTCCATTCTGTCTCTGATTTTGTCTACTCATGCTAGATGACATGGGAAACATTGCAAAGTGGAAAGAGTCTTTGGCAGAAAGGACTTTCTTGAAACAAACCACTAACCTTATCCAACATTCCAACTTGTATATGGGAAATCTACATCAATGTCAACTTCTGTCAATGAAGAAAATGATAGTAGCGCCGATGAGGAAAGTGATGGAGAAGACTTTCTAAAGCCAAAAGGAGAAGGAAACAAGGTTTGTTCTAGAGATTACATGCATATATGCTTCAAATCTAAGAGCATTATTATATATTGGGTTTGCAATTTTTTATTTTTTTTTGGTTTATTTCAGAAACAGAGAGGGGTAGAAGGTGGAAATTGGAATGTCAACGACTGTTCCAAGTATTATTCAAATTTCAATGACTAGAAAAGGAAAGAATGTGAAGAGAGTATTCGCAATCGTTTTGTCACTGGTGATTGGTTGAAAGCTGCTCAAAGAAATGAAACCACTGAGGATAGTGAAGATGAAGATGTTGTCTATGGTGACTTTGAAGATTTAGAAACTGGTGAGAAGCATACTAGGAATACAAGCAAGGAAAATGACTTGGCCAAAGAGGAGCGGAGGCTCAAAAAGCTTGTTCTTCGTGTAAAGTTTAATGGTCAGTATCCTGCACCTGAAAGATCTATTTCTGGTATACTTTTGAAAATCAAAGAATATCATTTATGGATTGTTTCATCTTGCCTTTGTTACCTAATTTGATCTACGCATGATGAAACAGAGTCATATGCGAAGGAATTTGTTAATAAATATGGAGGCAATTGTGGCCGAGTTCAATCCAAAGAAAGTGATTATTTTGATGAGGTAAAGTTTCTTTTCTTGTTATTAAGATAGCTATGTACACCACAATGTAGTGGGAGCTAATGCCTGGTTCTTCCAGCTGAAGGAGGAGATTGAACTGCAGAAAGAGATGAACAAAGCTGAACTCAATGACATTGACGAGGATACCTGAATAGAGATAGATGGTTTTCGAACAGCGACTTACCTACAGTTGGAGGTTCATGATGTTCCTATGAGATGGTTAGATACTTTGATCCCTGACATCCTATTCTAGTCGGAGGAATTGGTCTTAGGGAACAAAATGTTGGATACATGCAGGTTTGTATGCTCAAAAAATACTTGATCCTTGTTGTTTCATCTCTAGACTAGCCCTTCACACGTGCTCTGCTTCATTTTTGAACCAATTTAGCTTGTACAAGAAGTTCAATTCTTTCTCTCATATACTTGAAAACTTTTGACCCTCAAGATGCCTAGTTCGATTTCTTTCAGACTAGGTTAAAACGGCATAGATGGCACAAGAAAGTTCTGAAGACTAGTGATCCTATCGTTGTTTCTATTGGGTGGAGACGATACCAAACAATACCAGTTTATGCCATTGAAGATCGCAATGGAAGGCATCACAGGGTTAAGTACACTCCAGAACATATGCACTGTCTTGCCATGCTTTTGGGCCCTCTTGCACCTCCCAATACTGGTGTGGTTGCTTTCCAGAATTTATCAAACAATCAGGTTTGACAATTTTGCTTTCCAGAATTTAGTTGTTTCCCTTCAATTCCATAACAGCTAGTAACGAACCTTAGGATTAATAGAGGGAAAGCTTCGAGTATGTTTCATTTAAGATACTTTGGTTTGTCAAACATGGCATTTAAGGCTCTTTTTGTTTTTGAAAAACCCCTTCTGTAATATTCAGGGTTTTAACATATGTCAGTTGTGTTAGATCTGAATAATAATTGGGAACAGAATGCAGAATATATGATGTCTAGGATTTAAACTTATCGAGAATATGCTTACAGCATTTGGTAGATTCACAAATAAGGAAAATTTGATATTTCAACAGATCAGTGTTCTGCAATGAGGGTAGTTGGATGGTTTCAGTGAGCTAGATTGTCCATATTCATGATGATGAATAAACATCAGTCAAAAAACAAAAATCCCTGGAGGGAGTCTAATGTCATACTATCAACCAATAAAATATCTACTCATAATCTAATGCCTACATTTTGACATCAATTGTACTTTGTTGCTAAGCTCCTTTCTTTGGTTTTCCAGGCAGCATTTAGGATCGCAGCAACTGCTGTTGTGCTCGAGTTCAACCACGCATCAAAGATAGAGAAGAAAGTCAAAATGGTTGGCTATCCCCGCCAGATATTCAAGAAGACAGCACTAATAGGAGACATGTTCATGTCCAATCTTGAAATAGCTCGCTTTGAAGGTGGTGCTATACAAACTGTCAGTGGTATCCGGGGGCAGGTGAAGAAGGTATGTGTTGAGAATATAGAAAAATCCTATATCTGGTTGTCCAAACCTTGCATCTGAATATATATGACTTCACCCATTTCCACTTTATTTTGAGTTGGATGCTTCAACTTCAATATGAGCTCCTGCATCTGCTCCACGTGATGAGGATGTAATTGGATGCTTCAACTTCAATGTGAGCTCCCGCATCTGCTCCACTTGATGAGGATGTAAAATCTTACGTTGGATATTTTCTTCCCCAATTCATCTGGCAAGGGATGAAAACCACAGCTGAGCTGAGGAGAGAACACAATCTTCCTATTCCTGTTAATAAAGATTCACTTTACAAGGTAATTAGTGATGCATATAAGGCTTATTATTGCACTGGCACATGGTTTCTCACTTCCCTTTTTTTGGGTTGCTTGTTTCTTCAGCCAATTGAAAGGAAGCGGAGGAAGTTCAACCCATTGGTGATCTCTAAGTCATTGCAAACAGCTCTCCCATTTGTTTCAAAGTTTAAGAACACACCCAGGAGAAGAAGGCCACCTATTGAAAATAGAAGAACTGTTGTCATGGAGCCTCGTGAACGAAGAGTTCATACTAGTGTTCAACAGCTTGGTTTGATTAGTAGTGACAAGGTATGCGCCTTTGGACAATAGTGTTTGAACCCTTTGTCTCAACTATCACAGCTTAACTTGTAGGCCAAGTTGAGATCGGAATTCAGGCTATCAGAACCCTTTTCATTTATGGTTAATTATTTTTGCTTAGTATGTGTTGGTACTTGGTTTCAAAGACTAGATGAAAACCTTTTTCCCATTACTTTGTATTTGAAGTTTACTAATGCAGTCTGTTCTTTTACAGAGAAAGAAGCGCAGGGCTAAGGATGACAAGAAAAGAAGAGAGATTGACAGACGGAGGAAGAAAATTAGGAGAAATGCAGAGGACGGAATTGCACTCATTGATATGATACTATAACCATGCTGATGACTTTAAACAAAACTGCATTTTCTGTACGATGCTATTACGTATGAAATAACACTTGCTGAGACAATATTAATTCCTTAATTAGACCATATGGGTTGGAATTGGAATTTGGCCAAAATGACAACTTCCAACTCAGATTTCATATTACCATCGAAAAAAACTCAGCATTCAAATTAAAATTTGACAAAAAAAAAATTGACATCTCTGTTAGAGTAACTTAGAGATGCTCTAAGCAATCAAGCGAGATTTAGAGTTCAGTGTAGGGCATAACCAACCAACCACTAAGCTATATCACTAGCCAATCTATGGACGAGGATAACAAGATAACAAGAATAGAAAATATTGTGCCCTCTCATCCCTAATAATATACTTGGATCCTTACCAAAAGTTTTTTTTTTTTTTTTTTTACTATTTTCTTCCCAATTCGACATTTCAATCCACTTTCCTTAACTCTATGTTTTAGGATTTAAAACTTCCATTTCGATAGAAAATTTGGTTCTTTGGATTTATTAAAATTTCAAGTGTTTATTGAATTTCTATACATATCGGTCAATACATATTAGTACTTTTTTTTAGGGAAATAAGAGAATTTCATTGATAATAAATATCAATCAAAACGACCGTACCAGATCAAGTTACAGTAATCATATCTATCATAATGTCGAAGCCATAATCCTGCAAGACCAGAAACCACCCTAACAACTGATACTCAATGTAAATTTGAGAATGCGCACTTATTCAAAAGGCTAACTAACCAAAAGGAAATACAAACCAAAAGAGAATATTAACCAAAAAGGAAATAACTTAAGCTAAAAAGAAAAAAGAAATAGAAATAATAATCAAAAGGATGATTATACATTGTGAGATAGAGTTAACTGCGTGACCAAGTAGAGAAAGATCCTCACTCTGCACTTAACTCGCACAACTGCAAGGCAGTCGTTCTCAAAGATTATGTGCGGGACATCCAACTATTCCTCCATGCACAAGAATCTCCTTTCGACCTCATTCCACCCACACTTTTTGATCTCGAAATCTTTGGCCTTAATATCTATGTTGCCACAGTCTCCTCCCACCACTCTTAATGAGTTCTTCATCTTTCGTATAGTTTGTCTGAGTAGCTCACTAAGAGCGGTGAGAGGGGAAACACCATTGCAATGAGATTTGAGCCTCAGCAATTCAAATGTGGTTTACTTCTATTTAATCTATTATATCGTACAAATATTATATTTTAGACGGTTTAACATCAAAGGGGTGGTGGCGCAGTTGGCTAGCGCGTAGGTCTCATAGCTTAAAACAGTGAGTTATCCTGAGGTCGAGAGTTCGAGCCTCTCTCACCCCATTTATCTTTTTCCAATCTGCTTCCTTTTTTTTTTGTTTTGAGGAATTTTTTTTTCCTAATTTTTGGACAAAAAAAGGATTTATCCGATCAATTACTATCTAAGAGAATAGATATTCATTGAGTAGATTTCAAGTTTTGGTTTCTCTTTGATGATTTAGATTAATATGGATTTCTTTTTTGATTCACCTGATATTATGTACTGATGAACAAATGCAACACATATCTGGAGTTTCATTCGAATGACATGCTAGTTATTTTTTTGGAATAGATTATTTTATATATCACAAATTGATTATTTCTTAGAAGATGAAGGTCTTTATCATTTTGTTGAATTCTCTACCTTTATCAAAATTTCAATTTTGATTTCACTACAATATATCTTTTTCGGTTGATACTAACTGACAATTATTATAGAGTATGATTATGCGGGTAGAAGAGAAAAGAAGTAAAAAATAGATCACAACCTGACGAGCCCTATTTTTTTTATTCGCCTAGAGCCCCGGAAATCTCAGGGCCGGCCCTGTCTAAATCAAATTAATTTAATAAATGTATTAACATATTAATATAACGCTATATATATGACTTTTTTAGAAAATGAAAAGACGGGTATATGACTTTTACAAAAAGATGAAAAAGTAATGGTGCCGTGGTGGCCGTCACTCTTTTTTCTTTGTTTCTTTTAATTGGTTGCATGGCCCTTTTGAAGCCCTTTCGCATGTGAACCCAGGAAATGCATGTTCCCTCTAAAGCTTCAATTACAGAACTCTCTAGCTGTCATGGGCTTGAATGCAAGAACAAAGAGCCATGGAAGCTTATTCAGAAAAGTTTGACTTTTGACTCTGATCTTCATCTTTCTATAAAATCTTGACTCTAGAGTATATGAACCCATGATCTTGTTGAAGGTAGGTTGATTTATTGTGAGTGCAAGTGTGGGCTGTTACTGAAGAAAATCAAAATTAATAAATCATCAAAAAAATCCCGTTGACAAAGACTTGTGAATATATTACGTTCTAGGTGGGTGGCCAAAGGAATTGGTCCAAATAAATTGGTTGAAAACTTGAATCTAGTTCTACATCGATAAGATTCGTAATATCTCAGGGCATGTTTACTTACTTAAAATGGGAGAGAATGATTACGGGGTAAATTTATTCATGCGTTTACTAACACATAAAGGAATTGGAATGATTCAGGGTAAAAGTATTCATGCGTTTACTAATACATGAACTCATGAAGGAATCAGAATGGGTGTAGGTCCCACCTCTTTATAAGGAATCGATTCTTGAATACTCAGGAATTTGATTCCGAATGGGGGAGATGGGTTTAGGAATCAATACCGATTCATTTCTTCTCCCATTTCAGTTGTCTCTGATTCATGATTATTTACATTCCAAATAAATAAACGTGTCATAAGAGGAATGAAGAGCAATAAAAGATAAATCAAGGTTTATGAAAGTTTCTTTTTTTTTTAACTGATATGTTCTTAAATCACATAATGAACTATTCTTCAGGGGTCTCAATAAAAAAAATTAAATAATTTCACATATTCTTTGACACAATATAAGTTGACAAAAAATTAAATTATGGAATAGCCAAACAGGACAAAATTAGAAATTGCCAACACACCATTTGAATGATGTGTGAGTTATGGATTAAGGCCGAAATTATGTGTATATATTTGTAGTGGGTGGTGGATTTTGGAGTAGGGACAAAATACTAAAATAACACATATTACTGTCAATTATTAAGGTTAAATGACATCGTAATAAAACAACAAAGAGGGGTAAAATAGTAAACCAATATGGAAATTACTATTCATAAGGAGTTAGAGCTTTAGTATAGGTAGTTAAAAATTAGAGCCCAGAGTTTGGTGCTTAAGAAAAAATAAGTCTTAGAGAGGATACAACAACATCTTCTTCCCTAGTATAAAAAAGAGTACAAATAACCCAAAGCCTAATGAGCAAAAAAACATGAATTGGCACTACTCGGGGAAGGAACCGTCACTATCCTTTTAATGAAAAATTCTTCTATACACTGATGGTGCAAGTGAACCAACAAATCCAGCATACACTAACTATTTATATTTACAAGCAATCTTTTTTCTTATAACCAAAAAATGTATTTGATCATTTTGATGTTATCCAACCGTTCATTTTTATTTATGTAAGTACACGTCAGTACATTAAATATTTTTGCGAAGAAGCCCGCGTACGTGGAGAGTTTATCCCCACCCTTCTCTTTTTCTCGGTCTCCTAGTGGTATTTGTTTTTCAACGGATGGTAAAATAGCACTTTTGGGTGTGGTTTGGGGGGAATTTTTCTGTTGCGATTCAACTAAGACTAAAATTTGTTAGGTGCATTGGAACCTTAAAATCACTTTAGATCAGCAAGTTGACATTATATTTCACTTTACCTCATCTTCAAACACTTATAATATTATACTTTTATTTACTTGCATTTGCAGTGTTAGATCTTCGTTGTGAACGTTCGTCATATATGTCAATATTTTTGCTAATTATGAGGAGTGATACGAAAAGTCTTCATTATATTAATGTATAAATACACTGATGATAACTTAGACCATTATAGTAGTACGTAACCCAGTATGTTGTAGACTTGTAGTCATAGACACCCTCCCTAATTTACCACTATAAAGAGTTGATCTACAATTACTATACATCGAGCTACATCAATAAGCAAACTTGAGGCCTTGAGCTATTTGATGGGAAACAAAATGGTGGAGATACTCAATAGCTTCTTAAATCAAGTAACTAGTTACTAGTGTGTAAACTCAGATTGTGAATAATTTCCAAAACAATAAATATCAAGTAATATACAACTCTATCACACATTGACACTCTCATTACTAGTCAGAGGATGCTATAGTAAGTTGTGATATATTTGTTACTTAAACTGAAAGACATTTCAAAACATTAAAGATGTGATATTGAGTGAGAAACTGGTATAATGACCTTAAAATTGAATGCCTTAAATAAATGAGCTGATAAAGAAGTCATCTCCCTCTCCATCATACCCTCCCCTAAATTTAGAAAGCTATAAATAGCTGCAACTACTACCCTTTTAAAGCCAAGATGACCTGAAACTTTCATGAAAATTGAAATGCAGTCAAGTGAGTATATTCACCTCCAGGGGACAACTCAAACATTAACTAAAAAGACTGGAAAAAAAAATCCCTGAATTTAAGGTTCTTGACAAACTTTGCACAGTTCCCAGTTGCAATGATTGATGAGCTCTGAATCACAAGAATATTCACCACCAACAATATTGGAAAAATCTTGAAATTGAAGGACAGTAGCCCTTCTTTTCTGGGGTCCCCTTCACTCTCACAAATAAGGGTAAGTAGGGTTAGGGTAATTAAGCCACTCTCTGAACTGGGATTTTATTTTCACCATTGAAGGGAAGGAAGGAGGAAGGAGCTTAGGATCCTCGCATCGGGGACCCATGGCTCCCAATGATCACAACGTGGCCACCAGCAGGGACACTGTGTCAGGGGCCCTACAAGACAGAGATCAATTAGTTTTCTCATGGAAACCCAGATGGGAGAGCATTAAGGCAAAGGCTAATAAACTAGTAGAATGGAATTAGAGAATCAGAGCTCCATGAATCTAGAGGAGGAGGAGAGCAAAATAAGTCAACTATTTCAACTAGTGGTCTTACCCCAGATCTTGGTTTTGGAGACACAAAGAGTGGAAACACAGAGAGTCAAATGGCCCATGTCGATGATGAACTTAATTGGTACATTTTGTTGTGGGTTTTTCAGGGTATTGCTAGTAGGGAAATCAAAAGCTGTCACAATATCATAATGGGGAGTTTTTTTTGTCTGGTGTAATATCACTACACAAAAATAATTGTATTAGTGCTATAACGATTGATTGTTGTTGTAAGAGGATGACTTTTTACTGATTAGCATACAATTTGAATTAGTTCTCTTGATGTTACACTTTTTGGAAAAAAATAAAATAAAAGACTTGATGTTTAGTGGATTGTCATTCATATGATATTTGGTGCACACTAGATAAACTAGTGGAATGAATGGACATTCATATTATCCTTTCGAAAGTTGGACATTCATATTCTCCTAATCCGAAACTAAGATAATATATATAGTCGAATAAGAGATGAGAATTCCCATTTCAAAAAACATGATCATTTTTATTACTTGTTTAAATATATCTTATTCAAAATTCAGGCATATTAAATTCTCAATTTCAAACTGAAACTTATAAGGATCACAAACACTAAAATTCAATCTCCGATATTTAGTATTAATCAGTATTATATTTTTTTGACTTTGTCAAGGGGAACCCAAAGGCTTCCTAGGCCCAAGATAAACCCCATTCGGGGCATGTGAAATGCTCCAACTGTGCATTGCAGCACAATGCCTGGCCACTTTGACAGCTTCGGGGTTCGAACCTAGGTTGGGGAGCACACCTAACTAAGCAAGAACCACTAGGCCACTTGCAGTGGTTATCAATCAGTATTATATAGTTTCAGCTAAAATGCTGCCTCTGACATTTGGACACTAGACCTTAAGACCTAGTGCCCCGACCCTTATACCCCAAATCTCAAACACTCAAACACTAGACCTTGCTCTTTGAACTTGAGCCCACTAAATTCCAAGTCTCGAAACCCTGAGCCTTGGATCCCTAACTCCACATTTTTATCCAGATAACCCAAATTTTGGAACTTGAATCCAAGCCTTGAACTAGAGATCATAGACCTCACGTTCCAAACTCCATAAATGACATTGATCCAAAAATGAGATAAAATGATTTGTTCTTTTAATCTTCAACAATTTTAATTCTTGACTAACATTACAAAACCTATAAGTCAATTTCAACATTCTCACCAAGAAAAAAAAACACTAGGACAATGTTATTCTCACTATTAGGTCTTGATTGTGTAACCTTTGTATGAGGGACCAAAACAATGTACTCAACGCGGATTCAAATTTGCTCACCACCAATACTTTGGTGGTGATACCATGACTCAATAAAAAATCACCATGTGTTATAAAACATAATTAAAGTGAATCATGATGATTTATTAAAAAAAATATTTTAAGTATAAAATTAATTATATATGACATGACAAGTTTTAATAGGGTGATGATATCACCAAAAAATAAAAGTGGTTAGCAAATTTGAATCCACTCAAAGCTAGCATATCTTACATCTTAACCATTAACAAAAAAAAAAAAAAAAAAGATTAGGATCATATGATTTCTGATAACCTTCATCACCTTTCAAAGGACAGACTTATACAATCATAAAAATAGACCAATATATTTGATTGTACATTTGTACTTATTGACCCTCTGAAGTCTGAAGTCATCGTCTGAACACAATTTAATGAAAAGTCATAATTTCAGGAATCAAATTAGACTGCCTAATTATATAACTAATCACTCAACAGATTTAGACTAACAAACAATGCTGCCTAATTATAGGACAGTGAAGCACAAAGGGGCCTGTTAAACCGCGTAATTAGAGACAGAACTGAAAGCTCTTCCCTCCCTCTCTCCCTCCTTCTCTACTTCTTGGACAGGACTTTCACCATGTGACCGACCTCATCTCATCTCCTTGCCATTAAAGTCTTCCTTACTTCACTCTCTCTTCTCACTTAGCCATGCCCTATATATAATTCCCATACTTGCTTTCACTTCTGCTCTCTCTCTCTCTCTCTCTCTCTATATATATATATATATAATCCTGGATCCAAATCCAACCCAAGATCTCTGAAGCCCCCAGAGACCTTGATTTCAGCAAAGAAATGGCTCCACTCATGTACTTCAAGTTCAGAAAGGTACTTTTGCTAGTTTCTCTTGTTGTGTTCCTCTTTTCTTCTACTCTGCTCCTTTGTGCCGCAGAAGAAGATGAGAAACTGCCTCGAATTCAGAGCTCATCACAGTTTTTGGCTTCAAGGAAAATGTTGGAATTAGATGAAGAAGATGAAGAAGTCCAGCCTAAGAAGATCAAGACCAAAACCACCACCTCAACTCCCCAATCCTCCAAAAACCAAACCAAGCTCATCAAACCCACTTCATCATCCTCCAAAAACCAAACCAAGCTGCTCAAGCCACTTAAACCCAACCTATCATCCAAGAACCAAACTAAGCTCATCAAACCAAGCACCAATCCAACCAAGTCATCATCATCATCACCACCCAGTATCAAGATTGGCCTCAAGAAGCTCAATTCCACTTCCAAACCCTCAAACTCCACCAAACCCACTTCACTGTCATCCAAGAAGACCTCAGATCTAGCCAAACTGACCTCCCCCAAGAACAAAACAACCAAACCCACCACCACAAAACAACCTCAAACTCCCAAACCAATCCAAAAAACACAGAAAACCCCCACCCCACAAAAACCCACCAAGAAACCAATCCAACCCAGCTGGATCGAACAAGAAGACGACACCGACTTCGTCTCCGACTTCACAGACTTACCCGGCCAATTCCAACAGAGTCTGATCCCAGACCTGGAGAAAATCTCAACCACATCAAAAATCTACCTCACCCAAGCCAACAAGCAAATGACCACCAGGTTCAAACCACTCGTCGGAAATAAATACGCCCCCACCATCGCTTCCATAGTCTCCTGCGCATTCCTACTTATCCCATTGCTCCTAGTCTCTCTCCTCTTCAACAGAATCAAAGCCTACTTTTCCCTCCAAAAGCTCCTCATCTTCATCCAAGTCTACCTCTCCATCTACTTCTCAATCCTCTGCCTCTCTTCCTTGGTCACTGGCCTCGAGCCCCTCAAGTTCTTCTACGCTACTTCGCAGTCCACCTACATCTGCCTCCAGGTTCTGCAGACTCTCGGCTACGTGCTCTATCTCCTCCTCCTCATCATGTACTTGATCCTGGTTTTCTCGACCGACTCCGGGTTGGGCTCGAAGATGTTGGGCCTGGCCCAGACTTTTCTCGGGTTCGCGGTCGGGCTGCATTACTACATGTCGGTGTTTCACAGGGCGGTGCTGCGGCAGCCGCCGAAGACTAATTGGAAGGTGCACGGGATATACGCCACGTGTTACCTTGTGATTTGTCTGTTTGCCACGGCGGAGAGGAGGAAGAAGGCTTACTTGGAAGAAGGTGGTGAAGAGGGCAAGAAGAACTAAATTTTTTGTTGTTCCAAATAGTACCATTTTAGAGTTCCCTTTGGTCTAAAACCAATCAAATTCTTGATATACGAAAGCCAAAAAATAATATTTGTCCTTTTTTTCTTGTAATTTAGCACTTTTTTTTTTTTAAGTAAGAAGAATTTATTCTAAGTGGGCATGTAATTAATAATACCATTTGGGCAAGCAAGTGCATCCACATGGTGTTATGAAATATGATATAGAATATATGCAAGTGGAATTAATGTCTACCATTTTATTAATAAGGTTCTCTTTTTGTTAAGGGTTTTATTTTTTATTTTAAATTTTTAAATTAAGATATAACTATAGGGTAGCCCAACATGTTTAACAAACCTCCAATAGAGTAGTAGCTCACAGTTTTGCAAGTCATGGTTTTGATGCTAATATGCATAATGAATGATTCTCAAACGCTTCAGCGTTTGTTCTGGATGCTCTTATTTACCATTGTAATCATATGTTTCAATAATAAAAGTTTCTTTTTTCTTAAAACAAAAAAATCACACATATCAGACCCAAAAAAAAAAAAAAAAACTATATCACACATAGGAGTAGTAGTAGAGTAGAGTGAGGAACACCTTAAGAACTTGTCAAATTGGGCAAAACAATCGGTGGTAAAATAAGTTTTTCTTAAGATATGTTTAAAATTATGACGTCGAAAATATAGTTTTTTATGTCTTTAATGACAGATATGAGGATTTATATTAGACCATCGAGTTTGTAGATAATTATGGAAAAATACAAATGGTTGAACTAGATTTTGATCTAACAAGAAAATAAACAAACATATGGATGCTTCGTTTTTTTTTTTTTTTTTTTTCATTTTAATTGGTGCAATTTTCAATGTGAACTCAAAAGGGCTAGATTTGGATTTTCCAGTGCATGAAGTTTCTGGTATTCTTCACAGAAACTGAGGAATATTGTCGATGACTGTAACAACATATTTATGAAGGAGATCGAGGTATGTAGAAGAAGCAAAAGGCTGAGCTGATGTTATTAATGTCAATTCTGTGAAATGCTCCACCGACTGGTAATTGAAGTGAAACTGGTGTCGGTGGCCTAATGTGCAACCGACATTTTTGCTGCGGTCATAATATAAACTCTTATGGATTTGCAGCAGTCGTTTTCGTCAGCCATTTTCAGGGTTTCGATCCAGTTGCTTTACATCGATGGGGGTAATACTACAGTGAACTCCCAACTACTGTACTTCTCTGCCCCACACCATATTAATAATAACATGTGCGTAAGCAAACCTAGCTAGCTCTTCCTTCACTGGCTGGATCTGAAATGGAGATCGGTGAAACCCAGACAATGTAAAACGATCGACGGGGAAAAGGTTTACATGAAGCTGCACCAAGATATTATGTGAAGATTGATGAGGTAATGATGTATATATACTTGCTTAGAAGAATAGAAGATATGGCATTGAAGAAATTCACTGTTCAAAACTATAATTTTTCGAGTTCAATCAATTTAACTGTTAATCTAACCGTTGAAAAATCTTGAGATTAATAGTTATATATGCAAAATGGATGTCAACACTAAGTAGTGGATTTTTCCGAATGCATTAGCGTGAGCAAAAGAAATGGGCGAGCATGTTTTGAAAAGTGTGTGAATTCTAAAAAGAGTCTCTATCGATGTTAAAGAAAGTTTTGTACTTCAATTTCGATTTTGTGGTTCGTTGACGTTACATCAGGTTAGTTAATGCACAAAATTGTTACGATTTTGAAAAAGTACAAATTGCAATGCGTTAAAATTAGAAAGTTGTGAGTATCATAAACATACACAACACCCTAAAAGAACAGTAAAGTTGACCCATAAAATACATAAGATAGTGAAATTAATCTGCCCTAGAAAATACAAGTCAAGAAAAGAAAGAACTAAATCTAAGAAAAGGTATTGAAGACAGAAATGAAAACCACTGTTTTGGTGTGTTGGAGAGAGCATTGGTGATATGAGCACACTGCACACGAGTAAAACAGGTTATCCGAGCATTGTTTTGGGTGAACTCATCAACCACCTCGTTACTTGATTTGGGCCTGGGCATCCCTTTGCTCATTCTCCTTGATTTTGAAGTCTTACCTTTTTGTTATAAAAAGCCTGATCTACGTTCGAAAGGCATATATAAGATAATGATGGTGCTTAAGATTTTAGCCAAGAAAGGCTAAGCTAGGGTTGATGATTAATCCAAACTGATACATAGATGCATGAACGCATGATGAGCAAAATTGTTTTTTTTTTTTTTTTTTGGTGAACAATGACGAGCAAAGTTGTCTAATGTCTGTGCTGGGTCCCCTCGGCCATTCGGTTTTGTTGGAAACAAATCCCCGATTAGTAGATCCTAAAGTTGAGTTAGTTTACTGTTCTTTTGGACCATTATTAACCTTTTCCGCATAACTGGGGAGAGTGATACTTTTCAGTTTAAAATTCATTTGTTTTTAATGATGGTACAAAACAAACTACAACCTAAAACCATTTGATACATCTAAATTCTATTGTCATAGCAGAAAGAGGAAGAGAATGATTCCAAGCGAAGGGTACTTAATTTGGGATCATTCTCAAATAGCAATAACTGTATCTTCTAGCTCTCGATGAAGGAAGAGAATCATCCCAAGCTGAGTAGTCATGTACCAGCGACTACATCTGCAATTTTGCCAACTAAATCAAAGTTGCTTTTATTGGCACTGAAAGGTTAACAGGTGCACGACAATTCCACATCGCCTGAGAGAGGGAAGGTGAAGTGCTTTACATGTGCAAATTCATTTTTGTATGGCGAGATATGTTTTGGTAGGGGTCATCATTTGGCTCTTTGGCCCTAAGTCCGTCCGACCCGTAGGGGCTGAAGCCCTACCCGACCCTTGCATTTAAGGCGGGCCAGCCCTATCCTTTCTAAAAGGAAAAATTTTAAGAACAGTACATGAAATATAGGCCGTTCTGAAGTTTGGTGTATTTGTTTTCAAAGAATTAACTTTGATACATGACGTTACAATCCCGACCCAAAATCAGTATATGCCGTTACGGCCCCCGTTAGTCAATCTGATTTTAGTCAAATTTGTAAGGGCAAATTCATCTCTTCATGAATTAACAAAAAAAAAATTGCAGAAGGAGGAAGAAGGAGAAGGAAGACGAAGAAGAAGGAGGAGGAGGAGAAGGAAGGAGAAGAAGAAAAAGAAGAGGGAAGAAGAAGAAGAAGAAGAAGAAGGAGAAGGAGAAGGAGAAGGAAGAAGAAGAAGGAGGAGGAAGAAGGAGAAAAAGAAGAGGGAAGAAGGAGGAGAAGAAGAAAATCATATTTGGGTACCTAAATTTTGGGTGTCTAGATCAAATCGGGGAGGGAGGGAGGGAGGGAGGAAGATTGAAGAAGAAGAAGGAAGAAGAAAATTAGATTTGGTGTCCAAATAAAACTTGATATCGGAGAGGGAGGGAGGGAGGAAGGAAGGAAGATGAAGGAGGAGGAGAAGGAAGAAGGGAGAAGAATAAGGAGGAGGAAAAAATCAAATAATCTGGGTATCCAAATCAAATCGGGGAGGGAGAGAGGAAGAAGAAGGAATAAGAAGAAGAAGAAGAAGGAGAAAAAGGAGGAAGAAGAAGAAGGAAGGAGAAAGATGCCCAGAAATGGGTGTCCGAGAGAGGAATGGAGAGAGGAAGAAGAAGAAGAAGGAGAAAAAGGAGGAAGAAGAAGAAAGATACCTAGAAATGGGTGTCCGAGAGAGAGAGAGAGAGAGAGAGAGAGAGAGAGAGAAGTGAAAACCCAAAATTACCCTTTGAAAATTGAATAATTTCATAGGTTTAACGGTGTTATTGACATCATGAAAATACACCGAACTTCGGAACGGCCCATACTTCATGTACTGTTCTTAAAATTTTTCCTTTCTAAAATAGGGTAGGGTATGGGCCATGAAAATGAATCCCGGCCAGTTTGAACCCTTTAGGGCCAAGTCCGCCTGAATAAACCCTAATAATTTTCTCTTTTTTAATTATATTTTTTTTTCCTATAATATGCAATTTATCTCTTTCTTTGCAATCGATTTTGTAAGCTTTGTTTTCTTTAATTTTTATTTTCTTTGTTACACAATAATTAATATTGGGAGATTTAGAGAGATTAGTTAATTGAATATAACCAACTTAACTAATATTAATAAATGTTATAAGTTAATTGATGACAACTAGAATTCACATAAACTAGTCGTCTAGGGAGAACTTTTCAAAACTAGGGTTTGCCGCCTCTGTTTCTAGGGTTTTCTGCAGTGCCGATCTTCGGCTTTAGTAGGTGCTTAACACCTTGCCTTCACACCATGAATTGTCTGATTTGGAATTGCCAAGGTATTGTGAACAGAGGAACTCGTCATGCCCTCAAGTTATTGATTCAGAAGCACAAGTTGTGCTTGGTATTTCTTAGTGAAACCCATTGTACCAAAAAGCAACATAAGACACTCCTTCGATCGGTGGGATTTCTTCACATCGCTCATTTTGATCAGGTGGATAGAGCAGGAGGTCTGGCATTGATGTGGGATGATTCGATCTCTGTCCAGGTGAGAGATTTGAACAGGTATTTCATTGATGCGATGGTGAAAGGGCCAGACAACGTGGAATGGCATTTCACCGGCTTTTACTGGCATCTGGAGACTGGTCAACGCCATGTCTCTTGGGATTTGCTGCCATCTTTGGCCAGAAATTCGGAGGAGAAATGGGTTGTGGCTGGAGATTTTAACAAGATCCTGGAACTGGGGGAAAAGTCAAGCGGTCGACTTCGGAGTCAAGGCCATATGCAAGTGTTCCGGAAAGCTTTGTTGGACTGTAATTTGGGGGATATGGGAGCTGCAGGTGATATCTACACATGGAGCAATCCCGGCACCAAAGAGCGTTTGGACAGAAGCACTTGTTCACCAGCATGGGGGACATAGTTTGGTTTCTCTAGGGTAGTAAACTTGCATCCTAGTCGTTCTGATCATGTCCCCATTATGTTGGAGGTGCGTCGTGAGCAACTGCAGCTGGAGAGGCGGAGGAGGCGGTTCCATTTTGAGGAAATGTGGTGTGCTCATGAAGGGTTTACACAGAAGGTGGAGGAAGTATGGAGTGAGCCTTATAATGGGAATCCTATGCTTCAGTTATGTCGGAAAATAAGAGGAGTTGGTAACCATTTGTTGACTTGGGATCGTACTGTTTTCAAAGCCGAAGGGAGGAGGTGCAGGTAGTTCGTTCACAGCTTAACACCCTATTAGAGAAGCCCTTTGATCAAGATGACCAGGAAGCTAAACAACAACTCTCCAGAAGATTGAATGAATTGATGTTGATAGATGAGACTTACTGGCGTCAACGATCACGTGCAATATGGCTTAAAGATGGCGATAGGAATTCCAAATTTTTCCATAAGAGAGCCTCTAATCGACTACAAAAAAAAACAAAATCAAGGGTCTCTTTGATGAAAATGGTGTTTGGCAGGCCTCACAGAATGGGATTGATAAAGTTGTTTTGGATTATTTCCAATCTATTTTTAGTTCTCAGCCTTCAGACTTGGAAGCTCAGGAGATGGTACTACAAACCATTGCGCCAAGGGTCAGGGATTCAATGAATGGGTCCTTATTGGCTCCGTATAGTATGGAGGAGATTCGGGAAGCTCTTTTTCAAATGCACCCTTCTAAAGCTCCGGGGCTTGAAAGTATGTCTCCTTTCTTTTTTCAGAAATATTGGGATTTGGTGGGCCATGAAGTGAGTAATGCTGGTTGACTAACTTGGAGATGCCCCCGGATTTGAACTTCACTCATGTGGTTTTGATTCCAAAAATTAAGGAAGTGGTGAGTATGTCACACTTGAGACCCATAGCTTTGTGCAATGTCATTTATAAGATTGCATCCAAAGTTGTTGCTAACAGGTTGAAGAGCTTTCTACCAGCTCTTATTTCACCTCAACAGAGTGCTTTTGTACCAAATTGCCTAATCTCTGATAATACACTTGTGGCTTCAAAGGTTGCTCACTACATGCATAGATTGAAACGGGGTCAGGAGGGCTTTTTGGCTCTTAAGTTGGATATTAGCAAAGCCTATGATAGGCTGGAGTGGAGTTTTCTGCGGAAAATTATGCTCAAGATGGGTTTTGCTAGTCAGTGGATGGAACTGATTATGTTTTTTCTATCCACAGTACGTTATTCCTTTCTCATTAATGGCAATGCCAAAGGTTTCATTGATCCACAGCGGGGTCTGAGGCAAGGTGACCCTATCTCACCCTACTTATTCCTGCATTGTGTTGAAGGTTTGTCGACTCTTATTTCTCATGCTGTTTCTAGTGGTCAATGGCAGGGATTACGCATTTGTGATGGGCTCCTGTTATTAGTCACTTGCTCTTTGCTGATGATAGCATGTTATATTCTTATGCTAGCCCTCAAGATTGTTATCTTATTCGTCAGTTACTTAATATTTATGAGAAAGCGTCGGGGCAACAAGTTAATTTGCAGAAGAGTAATGCGGTGTTCAATGGTACTGTGCTCCCCCACTTGCGAGAAAGTATGGCAAACATTTTGGGAGTTCAGGTGGTAGACAAGCATGAGAAATACCTACGTATCCCGACTTTAGTAAGTCGGTCCAGGATAGATACATTTGCCTATATTAAAGACAACTTGTCCAAGAAACTGACAGGATGGAGGTCTAAATTATTAAGCATTAGTGCTGGTAGAGAGATCTTAATCAAAGTTGTAGCTCAGGCTATGCCACTGTATACAATGAATTATTATTTGCTACCTCAGTCTCTTATTCAGGAGCATTGTGCAAGTAGAGATATTCTACGGGCAGGCATCTGGAGACATATTGGCAATGGGACGACCACTAATATATGGGTAGATCCTTGGCTAATGGGGGAGGACTTGAGTTTGTATAGGTCAGATCGAGCTGTTGTGGTTGCAGATCTTTTTCTGGCTCTAAGGGTGTGGGACACTACTCTTTTATCTAATTTATTCCCTGCACATGTTGTTCAGAATAGGGCTAGGCAGGGTCCCAGACCGACACTATATTTACAGGGACTGAGACCGAACTTGACATATTCGGGTCGGGCCCAAAACGTGATATCCATACTCTGGGATCGGAGTACACCCGAACAGAAAATTTTCGGGTAAGGTTTCCAGGCTTTCGAGCCTAAACACGCCATAGAAAAGAGAGGACGAGGAGGAGACTCAGTGCCTCAATCTGACGGAGACCATTGTCAGATTGCAATTGGAAGTGGGAGGAGACCATGGTTGAGAGAAGAAGCGAGACAGAGAGGACGAGGAGGAGACCTCAGTGTTTCGAACCTCGACACCGACACCGCCACCACCGCGAGCCCGATCTATCAGATCTAGCCTTTGTCACTCCTCATTGCTTATTGGATCTATCGAGGGATCGAGGGATGCTTGAGGATGTTTGGATAGAGGAGATTCAGAGAGATTGGTTTTAGAACTAATGAAGGCTGGGATTGGGGTCGCTCGGATTTGATCGTAGACGTTGATTTCGTGGCCGGAGGCATTGTAGAGGTGGTTGTGCTAGATGGTGAGGTAGGTGAGGGATCTTTGGATCTGGGTTGAAGAAGATGAAGGGTTTGAATTGGTTTTTCGGTGAAATATTTGATCTTTGTTTTTGGTTTTCATCAGTAAAAATGGACGGACTGAGAAAAGGGAATAATGTGAGAGAGAGAGAGAGAGAGAGAGAGAGAGAGAGAGAGAGAGAGAGAGAGAAGCAATGGAAGACCTGAGAAGGTGAGAACACATAGAAGACCCCATAAAAAAAAAGAATAAGATTGGCCGGTTCGGATTGGTTTAGGTCGCTTTTCGGGTTGTTTTTGCCCACCCCTAGTTCAGAAGATACAGGCAATCC
The DNA here is from genome assembly GCF_002994745.2 of Rosa chinensis. NCBI lineage: Eukaryota > Viridiplantae > Streptophyta > Magnoliopsida > Rosales > Rosaceae > Rosa > Rosa chinensis. The sequence continues at coordinate 26,462,282 of NC_037089.1, read as the reverse complement.
CACTTAACCCTTTGAACCATTCAGACATATGGATTTGGGATGCGGACCGAAAAGGCATATTTATAGTGAAGTCTGCTTATCATATTGCTAGGTGTAGGATTCTTGAAGAAGAGCCTTCTAATCCTAACCCTAGTTCAGCTCTTTGGAAAAAATTATGGAATACCCCTGTGCTAGGTAATGTGAAGGTTTGTGCTTGGAAGGCAACCTCTAATATTCTTCCTACACGAAGCAGGCTTAGTGAAAGAGGTATTGATATTGATACCCAATGTCCGTTTTGTAAGGAAGAAGTTGAGTTGAGTCCCTTATTCATGCCCTACGAGATTGTCTCCATGCAGTTAGTATGCTCCAGGTAGCTCATATTCCTAATCTTTCAGGTGCCTCTAGTGCTGCGGACTAGTTAGTGTCCATTTATGCACAGTCCCCTGTAAATTTTGCTCCTTTATGGATGACCATTTGGGCTACTTGGCGTAATAGAAACTTCTGGATTTGGGATGAGGAGTGCAAGTTGGCTACTGATATTGTGCCAATAACGATGGGTTGGTGCTCGCACTCCCTCACTGTTTGTTAATAGATCAAGGTCTGTGACCCAATGGAAAAACCCCCTATTGGTTTTATTAAATTGAATGTTGATGCAGCATTTTGTTTGGATTCAAGTATCACAAGATTGGGAGTTGTGTTCAGGAACCATGAAGGAGTTGTTTTGGGGGGCTTTCGACACACAGTAATGGTGTCTAGTTCTGCTCAGCATGCGGAGTTGTTGGCTCTGCTTCAAGGAGTGCAGTTGGCTATTGATCAGAATTTCACACCGGTGATAGTGGAAACAGATTGTATGGATTTGGTTCACACTATCTCTGGCTCATCCCTTCATCAATCGGAGTTGGGGTTCTTAATTGATGATATGAGAAACATGTTGCATGATGCTTTAGATGCTAAAGTGGTGTTTGGTAGTAGACAGGTTAATCTAGTAGCGCATACTTTGGCTCAGGAGGCCAAAGTTGGTCAGTTTGGTATTGATTTCTTTACCAACATTCCTCCAAGTGTGGAGGCTCTCATACTTTCTTATTGTAATGATGTTTCATCAATGAATTAGTCTTTCATTTTCTCAAAAAAAAAAATATAAATAAATGTTATAAGTTAATTCCTATATATATATATATATATATATATTAAATATGATCAACAAAAAACAATAAGTCTTGTATTACCTATATAACCATTGAGCCACATTTTGAGAAAAAAAAATTTTGTTAAACAAAATAAGCCCATTTCGGCTCTATTTGGCTTTATTTGGAAGGTTGGTCAGATCGGGCTTTTGGGGCGGGTAAGGGTTAGCATATTTAAGCCTCGGCCCGACCCTAAATTTTGTTGACTTTGACTAGGCCCGGCCCTAAGCCCTAAAATTTAGGGTAGGGCCGGCCCTAGCTCGGCCGATAATGACCCCTATGTTTTGGAATATAAACCCAAGAACAAAATCATGTAGTGAGGTCGAAATTAGACAATATCTAATGTCTTTGTCTATAGTGGTGATTTGTTTATCATTCTCCATTCGGAGAGTTTTTGGTGGCTTGGTATTTTTGTCATTGTATTGTGTGAATTGTATTTCCAGCACTAAGGCCAAGATATCCTTGACCCTCAAGGATCATGACCTTGACCCTCAAGGATCATGACCTTGACCTTGACCTTAAGCAATTCACAACTACCAAGTTACATTTCACGACTTATACAACAAACTTAAGCACCAAGTCATATTAGAGCCATACATCACTCAAACTGCGAACTTGAACACCATATTACATCTTGTACTTATTTAAGGACTACTTTTAGGGAATACGGACACCTTCTTTTGAAAGGACAATCAGTTAGGTATGACTCCAGAGTCTGGGGGTCCTTGACTAATAAGTTCAAAAATAAGAAAATTTTGCCTATTCAAAGTAAAGTGATTTATTGTCTGACAATAAATTTTAGTTTTTGGACATTTTTAATTATAAAATGCTCTTATCAACATGTATATTATAGCCACAGTTAAAAACATGTTAAACACTATGGTATAGAAAAATTATTGTCACAAGGTTTTTATCTCTCGAGAAAACCCTAAAACTCTCTCTCGAGAACACTAAGGTTGCGGCAGAGTGGCACCTCCAGATCTTGTTCGGTGGCTCTCCAGCGTCACCTCGACGTCGTGGTGATGGTGCCGGACGGGCGACATGTGGTTTAAACCTCTGGGATTTCTTTGCTTGCAGTATGGTTGTTGTATCTGGGCCTTTCAGATTGAGATAGCTTTGGGGTTAGAGGTTTGTGAGTGCCGGTTTCAGGGAAGGCGACGACTGGGTTTCTTTCTAGACGACAGCGACTTGTGCGACCAACATGGAGGGGTTTTGGGGCTTCGATACAAAGACTCTTACCTGTTTGGGGTTGGGGTCGCCCTATGTTGCAACTCGTCCTTCATTTTTTGGGTGGTGGAGCGAAATGGTGGTCTTCCTTGATGGGGGACGACGGTTAGGTGGCTTGCCGGTGCAGACGTCGGTGTAAGGGTACAACAATATGGTTCTGCAGGTGCGTGTGAAGCATGAAGGCCTTTGGGCTATAGAGAGTGGAAGGGCCGGGCTTAATTGTTGGGCCTAGGCAGGATGTCTTGGCCTCTATTTAGTTTAGTTTAGTTTTCTCTAATAATTCCCTACTTTTCTAGGGACCTATGCTTGTTAGTTCTTAATAAGCTCTAATGATATAGTTTTTACTTCAACTATTTGCTAGTTCTAGCTTATAGGTTCGCTTTATTAAGTGAGCATTGATTGTATAATGAATGGTTTATACCTATGTACCATCCTGGTAACCCACAACCTCTTGTCTATCTGACTATTTGGTTAATGATAGCAGAGATGTATGTAATGGCAATTCTGGCTTGAGTAATGACAATCATTAATGAATTGATTAAAAAAAAAAAAAATTATTGTCTGATGATAAAAAACCTTAATGGAAAGGGGGATGATTCAGTGCACTGACGTGTACTTGCACAAACATAAATAGATGGTTATATTATATTAAATACACCCTTAGGTTATTAATAAAAATATTAATTATAAATATCAATGGTTGAGATCATCTTATAAGTGTTGGGTCATTTGCACCGTCGGTGCATAGAATAATTTTCATAATGGAAAATAGTTCTTTTAGTTAATTAAATTTGCACATTTTCATAAAATATGATTCGGGTGAGAATTTTGGTAAGTCTTAAGGCAGTCTCTCTAAAAACCTTTCTTTTTTTCTTATTTTTGCACAGGTTCTTATCACGAAGCTTTCTCACTTTGAGAGATTGGACGTCCAAAAAACTTCCAAGCTCACTTAAAAGTAGGCCTGGGAATTCAAAGCCGAGAAACCAATACCGATCCCGTCCGATCCTAGCCGAAACTGATCAGCTCGGTATGAAAAGATAGTTCTCCGGCATCCCGATCCGAACCGTACTGAAAACTATGTAAACGGGTCGACATCGGTATGGGTCAAACACATATCTAATTATCCGAGCCGAGCTGAATCCAGATCATGACCTCTAGAGCTCCGCTGTCCATGGCGGTTCTGTCTCAGATTGAGTCGCTAGGATTCGTGGTGAGCCATGGATACGGTTTGACGGAGACAGCGAGGGTGGTGGTGTCGTGCGCATAGACGTGGTGGAGCTGCCATGACTGGTCTGAGACCAATTATTTAGGATATGAACATGGGTTGATTCTTCTGCTTCTCCTTCATCTTCTTTTTCAACTAACAATTCCCACATCTCTTTGTCCCAAATCCCAATCCACCTTTGCACCTACAGCAGACCCACCTTCTTCCTTGCTTCAATCCACCTCTGCACCACCAATGCAAGAACCCAATTCACGAAGTGAGTTCAATGATGAAAATGTGGAAAACCCAGATCACGAAAATGAAAATGTGGAATCCGATTGGTACTGAAACTATACCGAATCAATCGGTATCGTTGGCAAAATTTCGGCATCCCGAATCGATCCGAGCTGACTATAAAGTTGGTATCGTTGTCGGTATTGACCCATTCCCGAGCCGAGCCAACCGATCCCAACCCTACTTAAAAGAACACAACCTCAAAACTCTACATGTCAGATTCATTAATTTCTCATTAACTTAGTCGGTCCCGAATTTTTTCTCATTAGTTTTTTTGTTTGACGTTATAAGTTTTTCACTACAATTTTAAAGGAAATATTACATAAATGGGTTGTCATTTTAGTCGAAAAATTCATAGTACTTCCTTTCAAATATGCAAAAAACAGGAAAAAAAAGAAGATATAATTAGAAAAAAAAAATCGACAAAATCAAATTTGGACATAAACGTTAACAAAATCCGACATAAAAATCGAAGTCCTTCTGATTCAAACAAAAGGGCAAAGACAGGCGTGGAACTAAATGGGGCCATAAAAACTATGAATTGAATAAAGTCTCGGTGTACCCTCCGCGACCCCTCTTGCCATTGCAGTCTTTGCCTCCGCCGCGCAATCGTAATCGACTAAAGTACAGTTTGTGCCGCACGCGCTGTTTCCTCCGCCCCTTTCCTCTCTTGCCTTCGGCCCCACAGCCCCACTTCGCCGAAAGAGCGCGTGGAGAAGACAGATATATGTTAATTTAATCCCATTTTAGTGTAAATTGAAACAGTGTTGCAAAATTTTCATTACAAGTTCCCATCTTCCCAGTCAGTATCAAAACCCCTTAAAACACAGTCGTTTTCGTCTCCTACCAGCTTCCACACACACAGAAGCACACTCTTTTGTTCTTCTTCTGTTGTTGGGAAGCAGGAACAGAGAAAAAGGAATCATCTTTTGGGGAACCCAGAAAGATTTTTGTCATTTTGGCTCAGGATTTTGCAACTACTTCTGGAACTTCGTAGTGTGAGCTTATATCTACAGAAGAAGAAGTGTTTCTGTTTTCAGGTATCTGTTTGATTGTCTGAACCCTTTTTGCTTTTGGTTCCAAATATTGTTTTGTGCAAGTGATTGGTTTGGATCTCACTTAATTAGTTGGAATTTTTGTTTTGGATCTAATTGTTTGGAAAAAAATGTTGTAGCTTTGCTGAATGGTTGTGGTGGAATGTTGATTCTGAACTTGGGAGTTGATAAAAATCCAAACTTTAATAAAGTAGAAAGTATTGGACTTTTGAAAGTGCCAAAAAACAAAGGTTTTAGAATCATGTTTTCGAGAGAGGCCTAAGGAGGCTAAGGGGTTTTAGATTAAGTAGGGTTAGGACTGAGTGTACATAAAATATTCAACAGCGGCAGCTTGGGGACATTAAGAAAAGCTGCGAGGTATAATGAACATTGGTGGTCATTACTCATTACTAAGAAGTGATTGTTTTGTGGCATCGATTATTGTTAGCTTCTTCATTTTTGGGGCAGGCGAAGGTTATTGTTAGTTATTGACAATGAGGGAGTTGAATGGCTTATGGGAGGCATGATTACAGTATAGGGTAGTGACTAAAATAGTTGACAGGAGATTTCTACGTGAATGCTTTAGGGAATTAGGATTAAGTTTTGGGTCGTTTAGAAATCACTTGTTAGCAAAAGTAAGTGTCATGGAGAGGCAAATGTTAACATGAATGAGCAACATCTGAAGAAATATACACTTGGGAAATAGGAATGAAAATATTTCTTCACGGGTGGGTATGGCATTGATATTAGATGAGGAAAAGTTGTTTGAGATAGTTGGTCAACTGTATAGCAACTATAAAATACGAACATGAAAAGGTGAACTACTTCAGGTTTGACAAGTGAAAAATGGTAACACAGAGTGTTATGTGTGTGAGAGGAGGCGAAGAATGTGAATTTATATTCATGAAATCATGTTCTGTTCATTCGCTTTGTTTTGTCTTCATGTTTCAAGTTTTTCTGGACGATAGATCCTTCTTGCTTTCTTCAAACTCCAAAAGGTTTTTATCTTTTGCATTGTAATACAAGGGATGAAATACATGGTGATCCATTTATGATGACAAATGTGTTTGTCATTTTTATTGCTGGCTTTAATCTTTGTTTGCAAATAACTTTATGAGTACTCCAAAAATTTGTGGGGCATTTTGAAATTTTACTTGAGAGGAGAATGGAGGGAATAATTTTGTCAGCACTTGTACCACACAATTGTGATATTTTGTTTTTCTGTTGGAAAGAACCAAAATGACTTTGGACTGCTTTTTGAACATATAAGATGTCCTAAGGAAAAGGACAGCTTTTAAAATGAAATTCTAGTGGAAATATAAAGAAAGGAAGTGAAGTCGGAGGAGTCTTCTTTGTTCCACTACTATTATAATTGTGAAGTATACATTTTCTTTTGGCTAGGATGTCTTGGGCGCGCATTTCTATTTACCCCTATTTTCGTGATAGACTACATCATTTTATTAAAATTCAGAATTGTGGTTTTTACTTTTGTGATTTCAAATGTGAAGATCATTAACTAAAAAGACGAGTGAACTGTAAACCTTTTCTTATCAGCCTGTATTAATTCTCTTGTGATTATGTTTACCATCTGTTTCTCAATAGATGCTAAGCTAACATGTTAATCATATGAGCTGTTGATGCAGTTATTTGATTCAGCTGAGTAATGAATAGTTGAGTCGCCCTGATTTTTGTGAGATTAACTTGCATCTGGACATGGATAAAGCATCTTCCGAATGTCCTTACCCAGGATGCTTCTTTTGTGTGATGAAGGAAGGGAATCCAAGTAAGCGAAGAGCAAGTATCCTGAAGTTCTTTAGAGACCTTCCCACACAGGATGATGATGGTCAGGTTCTTCCTATCAGTGGCCTTTGGAACACTGCCATGGCACATCCAAATGATCCTGAGTTCATTGAGCTTGGTATCTTTGAGTGTATGGCTTCACTGATATGGAAGGGTCTGAAGAATCGTCGCTGGCTTTCTCATGACCAGAATATATACATTCCTTATTATGCAGCTCACATAATTGGTTCATACACTATGAACATGGAAGAATTTGCAGAAAGTTCTGTTCATGCAGGGGTAATCGCTCCTTTAGTTGAACTTTTGAGAGGAAGGTTAACATGGGTTGAACAGAGAGTGGCTGTCCGAGCTTTAGGCCACTTGGCTACCTATGCCAGCACTTTTCCTGCTGTAGCAAGTCATGGTGAAATTCTTGAGCTTTCCATTCAACTAGGAATGAGCTCACTTGAGATTGTCTATTCACATTTCTACCAGTACGTTGACCGAAGGTTAAGCTATCACTGTGATCTGCTCACTCGTGGCATGGGAGGTGTTGAAATGGAGTCCAGAAAGGCTGAAGAATGGGCAAGTCAGTTGCAATGCTGGTCTCTCCAGCTCATTAACTGCTTTGCCTTTAAACCGGAGTTTCTTCCAACTATATGCAAGCCTGAATTCTTAACAAAGCTACCTGGCATGTGGGGTGGGCTTGTCAATGAAAACTCACCAGCTGGTATTGGTTTATTAAGAACAATTTGTCATCATAAGCTGGGTAGAGGACCTGTAGCTAGCTGTCCTGGTATTATCGAAGCATTGTGTAATATTGCTCGGTCGTCAGATGATTGGCAGTATATGGCTATTGATTGTCTTCTCTGGTTACTTCAAGACCCTAGTACATGTCATAAGGTATCTTCTATATTATTGTTTTTGCATCTGTTTGTGCATGGTGCATACACTCAGTACTGTTTCTTTTAGTTTCTAACTATTTGTGTCATGATCCCTGCTATGTGGCCTTAATGATTTTTTTCTTAAAAACTTGAATTTTATGGTTCCCATTCCTTACACTTACCTATGTTTCAAATTTGTTTCTTGTCTCATGTGTGCTTTTCTGTCCTTGATGAATGTCTCAAACTCTCAATACATCATATGTGTTAACACCTGTTGGAGAACAAGCTATATTTTATTTTTAAAAATCTCTTCTGGAGGAAGATATGTCAATAGCATTCTAAAAATTCAACAATTCCTTAAGAAGATTGTAAATATTGTCCCAAGTGAAAAGCTATCAAAGGCCTGAATATAGTTGATTTTTTAGCATGCAAAGTTTTAGTATTGCACATCATAACTTCATTTACTTTTTTTGTTTTTTTTAAATATCAAATAAATGTGCATCCTAATTTATAATACCTAATTTTTCTGAAACCATTATCCAGGTCATTGATAAGGCTGTACCTGCACTTGTTGACCTTGCGGAGATTACAACTCTAGGTGATAACAAGAAACTCGGAGATTCCATTGTCAATGTTCTTCAGGAATGTATCCAGTCACAAGGGACTGGACGTAACTCATTGAGTAACAGAACGAAAGAAATGATTGAAGAACTGTTGAATTCCAGACAGAGATTGAAATGGGAAAAGAATATGCCAAAAGAGGATCTCCATATTAAACAGGCAGCAGCACTTGTGGTCAAGCTTGAAGGAAATTCCCTGTTCTCATCAGGAAATATATCTGGAGCTGCATCAAAATACTCAGAAGCATTGACATTGTGTCCAATGAGATCCAAAAAGGAGAGAGTTGTTCTTTACAGTAATCGAGCTCAGTGTTATCTTCTGTTGCAACAGCCCTTAGCTGCCATTAGTGATGCTACACGTGCACTTTGTCTTCACAGCCCACTAAATCGTCATGCCAAAAGTCTCTGGAGAAGAGCTCAGGCTTACGACATGCTTGGGTTTGCAAAAGAGAGTTTATTAGATGCCATTCTGTTCATAAACGAGTGCTCTCAGTCAAATGATCCTGATCTCTCATTGAGGCAAAATAAGGTTCCTGACTATGCTGAACGATTGGTTAAAAAGCAGATGCGTGCAGCTTGGTTATTTAGAGAGGCAGCTATCAAACATGGGGGTGTGCATTGTGAGGGTGCTGGTGATGTATATGGCCGAGAGAGTGATGATTCTGAATGGGAGACAGCTAGTGAGAGCGATATAGGAAATGATGGAAGGGATGCAATGGGCAATGATGACGACGATGATGATGATGAGAGTGAATGGAAGAATGAGGACGAGAGGAAAGACAAATATGATAAATCTTCAGTTAAAGGTACCGTCTAAGTATGCAATACTTCTTAGATTTTGAAAACAGTATATAGAGATAAAGTTAAGATAACTCCTCTATCGTCATATGTTTTTGGTTGAATCAATATTGCTTTCAATATTGACTCATGTTATTGAAAGTGCATGATAATTTGTCTTGGTAAGTTTTGTAATTTCATCATTAGTTCTTTCATTTGTATATATCCGTGTGTGTGTGTGTTAAGAGAAGATACTTTTGAAAATCAAAACTAAAAGGCATAAGAATAAATAAAAAAAATCAATACATCTAGATCTAGATGTGTACTATCCGATTTATAGATGGATCGCATACTCTTTCAATTTTCGTATTCTTTAATCTACAACAATGCTTTCTTGGAAGATGGAGGACAAATTCCTTGTGTATGTCTTGGCGTACATATTGAAAGGGAATTTGCCAAGAGTTTTAGTTCTGATTCATTGTACAGTGGATAGTATTATTCCTTAATAGATCATTAAACAACTTTTTTCTAGTCGGTTGAACTTCTTACTTTTGTGTTGTGATATCCTCTGTAATGTAGTCTCTGTTTTGTATTTTATTTGATGGCACTTACCTATAATGTGACTGACTAACTGGTTTAAGGCAAACGTAATTCATCCAATGTCTAAAAATGTGATTAAGATCCTTCAAAATCAAAGGGGAGTAACATCACAATTTGAACCGTCTTGTTACACCCATAAGCAAAAACTTCATATTTAAACTACTCTTAATCTCCTTTCAATGTGAAAAATGCCTTGTGATACCATGCATATACAAATATAATGTTACATTTAGACTTCTTGCATGCTACCTCTTCAGCATGCATGTAGAATAGTAGGTTTGACATTAAAGTAAACTGAAATATGGCCACCTGGTCACACTTTTATCTGTAAAATTAAGTAGACGCTTTGCTATCTGTATATTAGGCGATTAATTCAGGAAGCTTAAGAATTTTAGCTGGTACTTTAGTATTTCATCCTAATGAAAGAATTCATTTTGGAATCAGATAGATTCATAAGTTCATGATGTTAGTGAGTTGTGTTTTCAAGCATCATTGCCACCTGATCTTGATGGCCCATCATATCTGTCATATATTCTCTTTTGTCGACCTTTTGTCCTTTGCTTCTTAAGTATAGTAGTTAAACATGTGCAAATGTTCTGATCTAAACCAACCCTTGTACTTGGAAGCATATTAGATCATCATTGAACATCTAAACATTTTACCTTGGAACCTTGATTTGTGACAGACCTAAAGCATGGATACAATGTGCAGCTTGCGGAAGATGAACCGTGAATTTGGATGCAGTGAGACCCTATTAAAACATGAGCATTCAACAACAATGACAGAATGAACAGAACCATGGATGAATGGATGAAGCTTTTGAATCGAGTGATATCAACTGAGATTCAACAGTAATTTTCTTGCCCCGTCCAATATGCACATCGAGAAAGGGAACTATTTTCGGTTATTTGTGTGAAAGATTCAATTATGTTGGTTTGCGTGTGAATTCTTACTCTTTCTTTTTCTCCCCTTTTGATCTATTTTCTTTTTATTTTATATAAAATTTCAACTGTGTAGAAAAAGATCAAGATTATTAAGTGTAGAGAATACAGTTGAGTTTAGGAAGTGTGGAGCTTGAGTTTTGAGTGATTTGAGAGGGGTGTGGTGTGTATATAAAACTTCGCCATTTTGTGGACTTTGAACTACTATTCGTCAAAATTTGAATGGTAATTGTAATTTTCTTCTCCTGCTATCTGCTTCAGAAATATTGCTGCACTTGGCTAGAATGTCATAGCAAAGCTAGTAAGTTGCTTTTCACTTTGATCCTGTCAAACAGAAAGATGACAGTGGGGAAAGGAATCTCCCATTAATCTATTGAGAATGGAATATTACAATTTCTATTACTATCTTGGACAGCTTTTTGTTTTCAAGTCCCATTTTTCAAACACAGCGTCAATTAAGTATCCATCTTAATCTTTCGAGAATAATTCTAGAAGCCCTCTTTTCAGGAATTTCTGTGCAGCTTCCAGTCAAAAGAAGAACACGGTATTGAAAATGCCTTTTCGCACGTAAAAGTAGTCACGATATACCTTAAGACGTAAGAGATAAACCACTCCATCAATTCCCATCTACTTTTTCCTTTGTATAAATTCCTCATCTCTCTTCTATCCAATATCACAAACTTCCCGAGTAACTCTCATTGTTGCCATTACTAATTTCTTCTACCTTTTGCTCCTCTGATCATCGTTTGCCTCCAAGTTTCAATCATTAAAGATGAGTTCAAGCACTAAATCTTCCGCTGTAGCATACCCTCCATTGCCTTATTCGACTGCACCGGGTCCTTACAATGTTCAGGCTCCACCACCTGCCGGTTATCCCACAAGATCAGATGTCGGTGACCAAAACCCTGCTCGTGTTCCAGTAGAAACCAAGTCGAAGGGTGATGGGTTCTGGAAGGGATGCTGTGCTGCTCTATGTTGCTGCTGCATGTTGGATGCTTGTTTTTGATCATCAAAATCTTCCTGGGCATTCTTTACTCTTTATTTTGCGTTACCATTTTACCTAAATACACTGCTTTTGATTTTTTTTTTTTTATTTTATGTTATTGATTAGTATGTAGGAAGGGTTTACGTCCATTGGAGAGTGCTACTGACTGTTCCTAGTGATATGGTTGTATAATTCTTGTTTATCTCTTAATAAAAATTGCTCCAGTAAAGCATGTTTATTGGATTAGCTCAACTAGTGTCATACAGCATAATGTGTTATATCTATTTTTAAATATATAAAAAATACTCAAATTGATGATTTAGAATTTTAGATTGACAATTATTCATAACAAGCGTTTATTTGACCTCAAATAACATAAAAACTATATTAATAAAAAGATTAGCTCTCTCTTAGCTCTAGCGCTGCGAGAGCCACTACACCACCAAATCGTTCTCTGTCCAGCGGCGACCATAGATAGTGCCGGTATCGCAGCGTTGTCACTGTGCTGGCTGTCGGACGGGTATTTTAATGCCCTGGGCTGAGGACAAGAGAGAGGATGTTTGACTTGTGGTTTGGCAGGCTGGTTGATGGCAGGTTGTGAGCGGCTTTTTTAGGCGTTTGTGGTGGCTTTCTGTGTAGGGATGGCGCGTTCCAGATCCAGCGGCGGTGTGGGTCTTGGAATGTCTGGGCGACAGTGCGGGCTCAGAACTGGGAGCTGTATCGACGGAGGCTCGTGGGGTTCGGGGCATGGCTGGCTCGTGGCGGAAGTGCTGGTTTCGTGGCGGGGCTCGTGGGCGGTGCTTAACAAGTAGCTGCAGGCGTGGTGGAGTTGTGGTTTGGGCTTGGGTCAGCCCTGTCTTGCTGGGCCTTGAGTTGGGCCTCTTCTCTTTGGGATGCCCTATTGGGCTTTCTAATTTAGGCTGGGGTTTTATAGCCCTAAGCCTTTTCCTATGTTTTTTAGTTAGTCTAAATTACAATAAATTTCTTGTATTTAGGAAGCTAAGCACCGATGTGCACTCTATGTATCTCTACCACCTCTGGATTAGTACCAAAGGAGGGTTTCTGCTACCTTTACGTTTTTGAATGTACAATGAGTAGGTCTATTTCTATGTACCACTTGTGGATACTACCACTAGCTTCTTGTTTGTCTATGTCCTTAAATGACAGTGGAAGGGTATGTAACGGTCTATTCTAGCTTGTGATGAATATACTATTTCCCTCCATGGACTTGATTAAAAAAAAATAAAAAAATAAATAAAGACCTCACATAATATCATGTTTAATATAATGTTATCTAAAGGACCCTTCCACATAGGTGGTAACTTCAAAATATATTACATGATATATGCTCATCTGCAATTTTATTTACATGATATATATTACATGATATATGTTCAAATTTATATCTTTATTTTGTCAAAGAAAATTAGTTTAGGTAAATAGATGAACACAGTGTTTGTCTAGAGAATCTACTAATAAAATCCTAAACAATAATAGTTGTAACTTTTGTATATTAAAACCGAATTGTATGATATATAGTCATGAAATTTCAATGGTTGATGGGATCCAATTTTACCAAATAGGAAGGTATGTTGCACAAAATGTACTTCTAAATAATTGCGCTTGATAATATTTTGTTCTTGTTGTAATTATTGTAATGACTTCTTATTTTTTTTTTGAATAAATGGTAATTCCATTGATAAAAGCGCATGCCAAAAAGGCCATTACATACCCATCCGCTGACACATAACAATGGCCAGACAAGACTTCGTGGAGGAGCCACTGTAATACATAGGATAGACCAACTATATTAGAACTTATCGCCCACTTATTAAAGTGAGCCTATAACTATGCCAGACATTTACATAGTTTATAGGCTAAACATAAAGAAAACCCTATATCTTCTCCTTGCCCATTAGACTAGGGCTTGGAGGCTTACCTGAATACAGAACACTCTAGACATCGTCAGCGGGAACCTTTTTTGCTTTGGGAGGATTTTTATTCTTGGCTCCCAATGGCCTACCTCTCTTCTTCTTTCCCCTATGCAACTCAACTTGTGAAGGTTTAGGCATCATGACCTCTGTCTGCACAAGCATACCACCTGGGGTCTCCACCAGTCCCAGAGATTTGGCATTGAATTTAGTAGGGAATGCAGGCATTTTTACCTTCTTGGAGGGAGCAATAGGGCTTGTTTTGCCCTCCAGTAAATCAGACATCAAGAATTGCAGCTTTTTTTGAGATGGGAAGGGCCGATCTCTCTTGGTAGGTTGGTCAGTTACAACCGATACCAAGGCCAATGCATTGTCTTCATAAGCTTGTGGTTTGTCTGTATGACGAAGAACAATAGGTTTACGTACCTTACTTGTCTCAGCACCTCCAAAAAGAGATCTTCCCACCGGTGGAAGAATGGGGATGGTAAGCCCTTGGAAGTGAAACAAACCATCCTTGAAGTGATTTTCCTGAAACCCTAAAAAGGGACTATTGAGCGCAAGCTTCCTTGCCGTCGGTGTAGGAGCCACCATGACTGCCGGGGCAGTGATTTCAGTCTTGCAGGCGTCCCCCTTATGAGACACACAAAAGCATATGCTGCATTTGCCCACAAGATTCTCAAAAAGAAGTGGACCTCCTGCTCAACCCCTTTGCCAAACTTTAGGATTTTTTTCATGAAGAAGGGTTTCGAAATTGCATGAGAAACCCTAACCTAATTTCACGATTTGCATCAAAAAGCTTCTGATCCAGATGAAGAAACTTACCCGCAACAGAGGCGACATTGGCAATAGTGTTCCTCTGCTTATATGCTGGCGGCATATTGGTGATGCGAACCCAAAAGAAAAGATCCTCCATCTCTACAGATTGTAGAGGTGCAACCCCATTGTATGGTTGAATAACAACCAAAGCACGATTGAAACTCCACGGTCCACCCATCAATACCTTATTTCTATCTCCCCGAAGATCAAAGGAGAAAAGAAAACGATTTGGGGCTTTCTGCTGAACGCTGAAGCCTTTATACAGCACCCAAATTCGACGAAAATGCCTACGCAGGTCAGCAGCATTTGTTGGCTTGAGAGCTAGAGGCCTTGCCAGAAGGTATGATTGGGCATTTCGCTGTGCCCCCCCATTATCCACAGAGGAGATGTCAACAACCTCATTGGTAGCGATAGCCAAGGAGGTAGCAAAATTTTTAGTGACAGAATCAATACTCGACATGAAGAGATCGAGATGTGGTGATGGAAAAAGGTGGACAAAGTTGACAAAGGAGGCCGACAGTTGGCTTAGGGTTTAGTGCGGCAAAGCAAGGCCGCTTAGGGTTATGAAAAGAAGTAGCATCAATGCACCAAATCGGGAGAAAATATTAAGTGATTTGTAATGACTTCTTATGCTACTTCACGTTGTAGTTTTACATTAACTTATTCATATAAAATCAATACTCAATTTATTATATTTGAAATATGGGACGTATATGTTATATAGGGACAAATAACTTCAGTATTCTATTTAGCAATAGGAACGCTGGCAATAGGCACAAATGACTATGTGTCCCTTTTGCATGCATGGACACACACACACACACACATATATAGGCACTGGTAGCTAGGGACACATATGAACTGTCCCCTTAGGCTCTTTTTGTAGTAGTGGTAGACACTAGAGTACTGGGCCTGATTTTCTAGGCTAAAATTTTTTCTTCTATCATCCTTAAACTTTAATCAAAGAAACTATTTGATCTCAATACTGATTTAATTTTTATATCACATACTATAAACATGAAGTGCTGTACTAACTCAATCTCCCGCCTTTCGTTTAGTTACCTCCAATATCACAATACATATACACACCAAAACCCCTATATATGTTCATTTGGTTTTATAAATGTTATCATAGTTGTAGTCATGTCTAGCAAATAAGAGGGAGAGAAGCATGCAAGAAAAATGAAACTTAGTAAATGTGGTCAAGATGATCATTGAAAAAAAACAATATGTGAATGAGCATGCAACATAGAAACGTGGCCATATGCACAAGGGAGCCTTCCTTTGTTAGAAATTCACATACAACATTGTAGAACTCTTTTCGAATTAGACAAAAAGAGGATCTATAATCTCGTACAAAAAAAGAAGAAGAAGTAACACTCGCTTTTCCCACTACAATACAATGCAAGAAGATGTATGGGTCAGAATTAATGAACATTATCATTCTTTATAAAAGCACTAAGAAAAGAGAAGAAGGAAAAAAAAAAAAAAAAAAAGAGGCCAAACTGTCGGTAAGGTTTAATTCTTTAAACCATCACGTTCCACATACCGCTGGCTCCTCATATACACACGTATAAAATGCAGCTTCCAAAATTAATTAATTCACTAAATTATTGACATGATTAGCCAATGATGCAAGCGACACGTCAACTGCGTCCTTAAACCCTAAACCACTCGCATTGGGATGCGCGTACGTCAAGCTAGGAATCATCTCAATAACCTTCTCCCTCATCATCGCAACCTTCTCCGTCGGAATCTTCAGCAACTCTTCCTCTATCCTCTTACTCGCCTCACTCTTCTCGTCAATGTAAACGGAATACTCGCTCACCTCCGCCGGTAAAAACCACTTGTACTGCGTGAACGCCGTGTGCGGTGAAAAGAACACCGGAATGCACCCGGCCAAGACAGAGTCAAACGTTGACCGCCGCGTGTAGGAGTCTCCGGGAGCCTGTAAGCAAAACTGAGACTCACTCATCACCTTCAAGACCTCGCTCGGCTCGTGGCATTTGCTAGCTCCGTTAGCGCCACATTTCATAAGGAAGCACCGAGTCGACTCGCCGCATTGCCTTATGAACTCGTTACGTACGGCCGCCTTCTCTAGCCCCTTCCTGGGCCCACCTATGAAGGAGAACAGGTAAGACCGGGTGGCGCCGCGCATCTTGGTCTGCCATGTCAGCATCTCCGGCAAGGTGGAGGGGTGGAAGTAGGAAGGGTAGGGTATGCCGAACTGGTTTGAGCCTTGCCAAGGTTGTCTTTCTACGGTCAGCACCGACATGTTTTTAACGGCAGGGAGGTTGAGGAGGACGTTGGCGCCGAAATCTGGGCCGTCCGATGTTCTCATGAAATCCCACGCGGTCCTCCCCAGGGCGATGAAGTGGTCCTTGCCGTTGTGCTTCTGCCACGTGGGCTGGGACTGAATGTGCTCCACCAATTCCAAGGCGAGCTCGTCCCGGGCGGTTAAGTTGGCCTCGCGGAACTTGCTGGAAGCGTAGAGGCCGCCGTAGAAGGGGACGTAGAAGAGGGTGGCGCGTGAGGGTTCGTGCGTCCGGCAGGGGTGATTCTCCACGCGCGCGTGGAAGATCATCTCACCGATGAACTGGTGAGTGGCGAACCACGATGTGGCCAAACCCATATTTGGTTTGGGCTGGCCGAGTCCGTGGTTCGCCACGTGAGGACACATGTCGGTGTAGACGTTTAGGGCTTCGCAGCGGTCAAGGAGTGCAATGTTGAACTTCGCCGGCAAAGGGTATACATAAACCGACACGCTTGGATCCTCGCACTTAGACTTTGGTTGTTCTTGGGTATCTTGATCTGGAACAAGAAGGGCCTCAACGACATTGGGTGTGGTTGTTTGTGTTATGGTGATTTTAGGAGGGAACCAAAAGAGGAGTAGTAGAAGCCAAGCAGACAGAAAGACAAAGACGAAAGCACCAAACCTGAGGTGGGGATTATTGAGGATGGTCATCAACAAGTTGGGTTCTTTGCTTTTGGAGTAGTGCAGCAATTTCTCTTCCTTCTCCTTCCATGGAGAATCCGGAGGTGTTTGCTTTCTCGAAAGCATGAGGAAGAAGAAGAGATCGAGTTAAAGAAGAAGCGAGAAGTGAGTGAGCGTCTGAGAGAGACTTGAATGCAGATTAGAGAAGACTTTGTCTGTTTGGCATAGTCATGAGGAGGAAAGCGAAAGAAGAAGCGTGAAAGTGTGTGGGATGGGGTTAATGGACGCCAAATGGTGAGGTATAGTCAGGAGTTTTGGTTGAGAAATTCATCAAGAAATTAAAAAAGTGGGGACGACCGACATTTATTATATGGGGATTCTAGCTAGCAATTAAGAGCAAGTTCACCCGTTGGGTCACCAGGTCACCCGCTATTCACTGCTTTTTAGTGTTAATTTCACCATCTGGGTCACTAGCACAGTGTATTTCGTGCCCTGGGTCACCCTGTACAGTGTTCTGGGTCACCATGGTGACCTGCACAGTGTATTTCGTGCCCTGTGTCACGAGCACAGTGTATTTCGTGACCCAGAAAATGAAAATATACACTAAAAAGCAGTGAATAGTAGGTAACCTGGTGACCCAACGGGTGAACTTGCTCTAACTGTGTTCTATATTCTGAGTCCTGATTATTTAAGGTCTGTTGCGGACACCGCAAATTTTGGCACTGTTTAACTGACCTTTTTGACCTTACGTGGAAAATGAATCCTTGCTTCTTTAATGGCCTAATTAAAGGCCGGACATTATTGTATGACCCAACACGTATAAGATGATCTCAACATTTGTTCTTTATAATTAATATTTTTTATTAATAATCTAAGAATGTATTTAATATAATCTAACCATCTATTTATGTTGGTACAAGTGCACGTCGGTAGACTGAATTCTCCTCCATTAAAGCCCTAATCTAAGATAGATTTTTACTATACGAGAGTCTCATGCTCACTCTGTAATCATTTATTCAGTGTGTCTGATGTTGTATCTTACGTGATATACCCTATGCGTACGTATAATGTATTACACGAATTATAAAAATATGAATTAGATGCGCTGTTATGTTTTCTGTTTTTCGTTTATGTTTTAGAATTTAATTTTGGAGTTTTGCGTCTAGTAAAATTCGAGTGCTGAACTATAAACAATGAAATCTCAAAATAATTCGTTGAGTGCATGATTTGACTATTTACCTTTTCTCTGCGGGTGGATGAGTGTTATGTAGCTGAGAAAAGAAAGGAAAATGCTGTCCAACCGAGACGCAAGACGGTTTTTTCTTAGGACGAAAAGAGAAATATAAGAAGGGGCCAGTAAGCTAAAGCCTACCAACTTCAATTAGACAAAAGTATAGGACTTGAAGCACATGCATTCGTGTACGTGTCCAAATCTTCTAGAGGGGTTACATCAACTTGGAGAAACAAAGAATTAAGGACGATGGAAAATAAATATATTTTGGGAAATAGTTGGGTCGTGGAACATGTTGTTTGGAACGTGTCTCTGATGGAGAAGTATATAAATTATATATCTTGGAATCATAATATGAAATTCATTAACATCAAAAGTAACATAAAATAAAAAATTATCAGCAAAATAACCTTTGCAACAAGAGACAGAGCTGTTCTAGCTAGCTGTGTCTCTGAATGGTTAATCACTAACGAATGGAACCGATGTCAGTGCAAATTATTGTAAAATTGGCATCTCTTAGCCCAACAATTTGAGAGTCATTAGAACCAGGATTTATTCATTTTTTTGTACTTCATAAATATAGACGACTTCAAAACTTCAAATGCTACTCTCCTCAACACATCGCCATTAGGTAATTCTTGCATTTATATACTTGCTCATATTTGTGGACATATAGGAGTGATCTTGCTGTTCTCTCCTAAGTCAGGATTGCACCTGCTTTTCAATCCTAACATGTTGACTTGGAATTGTGCTAGTGTATATTAAGCCAACCACCTATTGCTATAGGTTTTTTTTTTATGTGTCGTTTATTTTGGTCAATCCCTAACAGAAAACCGACAATAAACCTTACTCCTTCATTCTAAATAAATACTCAGTGTTGGGTGGTTTTAAGGTGGTAGGGCGAATCTATCATAAAATCATCACTTCTTTTTCTTAGAGAGCTTTCTACCCTTATATTACCTTTCATGAGCTATTCCTTGCTTAGGTCTTGAAGGATTGTCAAATCCCAAAGTTGATCCTTCAAATATGTTCTTATGCTTCTATGTGTGTCGTGTTGCATAACTCTAACTAGCTTGTTAGAGAGTTGAGTTGTGTCTCAAGGCTATTGATAAGCGAGAGAAGCCTTGTGCTGTTGTTGAGAAGACGATCGTGAATCAAGTCTGTATGACAAATCAATAGCAAGAGTGTGTAGAGTTCTACTGCCTCATGGAATGAGTCTGGTGAGATGAGTATGAACTAGTCTCTCATTTATTGTTTTCTTCCATAGTGGATTGATTCAACCGGCATAGTGCCCACAGTTGTTAATTTAGTAGAAAAGAATACTTTGATTTTAGGGTTTTCAATAATAATTCTATTCATCCCACAAAGGGGTATATATACAAGGACAAGAGGAGTAGTCTAACCCTAATAGGAAACAATCATTCCTATAATTACATGATAACCTAAATAAATAAGAATCATAATTACATAAGATTTACAGCTATTCTACACTCCCTCTCAAGTTGGTGCATAGATATCTATCATGCCCAACTTGTCAACTGAGCTGTCGAATATCTTCCTGGACACTCCTTTAGTAAGAACATCAGCTAACTGCTTTTCTGAGTTTACAAATGGAAAACGAATAACCTTTCTGTCAAGATTTTCTTTAATAAAATGACGGTCAACCTCCACATGCTTTGTCCTATCATGCTGAACTGGATTATGTGCAATCTCAATTGCATCTTTATTATCACAATGCAAATCCATAGGTTGTCTAAGCTTGTAACCTAGATCTTTCAGGACATTACGAATCCATAACATTTCACAGACTCCATGTGCCATACCTCGAAATTCAGCTTCTGCACTTGATCTGGGCACAACTTTCTGTTTCTTGCTACGCCAAGTGACAAGGTTCCCTCCTACAAAAGTGAAGTACCCAGATGTAGAACGCCTGTCAGTTTTATCACCAGCCCAATCTGCATCTGTGTACCTCCCAACTTCCAATTCATCCTTTTTCTCAAACAGTAATCCTTTACCTGGCGCCATCTTCAAATACCTCAAAATCCGAAAAACTGCATCCATATGTTCTTCACTAGGACAATGCATAAACTGACTGACAACACTCACAGCATAAGCAATATCAGGTCTAGTATGTGAAAGATAAATCAACCTTCCTACAAGACGTTGATACCTTCCTTTATCAGTTGGAATTTGATCAGGATAAATGGCAAGTCTATGATTCATCTCAATGGGTGTCTCAATTGGACTGCAGTCCAGCATCCCCGTTTCAGTAAGTAAGTCAAGAACATATTTCCTCTGTGACAGTGAAATTCCCTTCTTAGACCTCGCAACTTCAATACCCAGAAAATACTTCAGTTGCCCCAGATCCTTCATTTCAAACTCCTTTGACAGATACTTTTGTAACTCATTCATCTCTTTCGGATCATCCCCTGTAACAATCATGTCATCAACATACACAATAAGAGCTGTAATCTTACCATTCTTGCGCTTGATAAACAAGGTATGGTCAGAATTGCTCTGTCTGTACCCAAAGGCTCTCATGGACTTTGAAAATCTCCCAAACCAGGCTCTTGGAGATTGCTTCAGGCCATACAAAGACTTCTTCAATTTACACACCTTGCCAACTTCACTTGGGTAATTCTTAACACCTGGGGGCACATCCATGTACACTTCTTCCAAGTTCCCATTAAGAAACGCATTCTTCACATCAAACTGGTGCAAGGGCCAATCTTTGTTTGCTGCAAGTGAGATTAGAATCCGAACAGTATTGATCTTTGCCACAGGTGCAAAAGTCTCCTCATAATCAATCCCATAACGTTGTGTGTATCCTTTGGCAACCAACCTCGCCTTGTATCTATTAATAGTTCCATCTGCATTAAGCTTCACAGTAAATACCCAACGACACCCTACAGTCTTCTTTCCAACCGGCATAGGTACTAGTTCCCATGTTGCATTCTTTTGAAGAGATTCCAATTCTTCATTCATCGCCTTTGTCCATTTTGGATCAGTCAATGCATCCTGCACGTTACTAGGAATAGATACAGTAGATAATTGATCAATAACAAGTGCATGTGACCCAGAAATCCTATGGTTAGACATAAAATTAGCTATAGGGTATTTAGCTTTGGCTTTGATATCTGGTTCATATTGTTTCTTAGGAATTCCCTTGGTAACCCTTTGTGATTTCCTAGGTTCGACACTTTCTAACCCAGAAGATTCATTAAAGTTTAGGGGTATCTGAGGAGGATCATTCTGACCGGGATCTTCAGTTGGTGATGCAGAAGGGGGAATATTTTGTGTGTGAGCTTCAGATACGTCTTGATTTTGATTCAAACTATCCAGAAAAGTCTTTTCTTCTGTCTCGGAATTCATAACACTCTGTTCGGCAGTTACATTTTCTGTTTCGGAATTCACAACACTCTGTTCGGCAGTCGCATTTTCTGTTTCGGAATTCGCAACACTTCGTTCGGCAGTCGCATTGTCTATTTCGGAATTCACAATGCTCTATTCGGCAACTGCATTTTCTATTTCCAAATTTCTACCCTCAAATGTATCCTCCAAATTTTCCAAGTCTTCAAAGACATCAAAATCAATAATAGAATGAGGATTCCCTTCACAACCTCTCTCCCCCTGAAGGGAAGACTGAGAAGCTCCCCCTGAGTAATAAGGCTCGGATTCACGAAAAGCAACATCAAGAGAGACATGTAAAGTGCCAGTAAGGGGATCATAACATCGATAACCCTTCTGGAAGTCAGCATAACCAACAAAGATACACTTACGGGCACGGGGATCAAGCTTGCTGTGTTGAGGCTTGGGAATATGAACATAGGCTGTGCACCCAAACACCCGGGGCTCCAAATTAGGCATAGAAGGGATGGTCAAAAATGTATGAAGCTTCTGATGAGGATTCTGAAACTCAATCACCCGTGAAGGAGTACGGTTGATAAGATATGCTGCAGATTTTACTGCTTCTCCCTAATAGGACCGAGGTACATTCATGCCAAATAAGGAAGCACGAACAACTTCCATCAACTGCATGTTCTTCCGTTCTGCTAACCCATTCTGTTGAGGAGTATAAGAATTGGAGGTTTGATGACGAATTCCATGTGACCGGCAAAACTTTTCAGGTTTGGTTTTTCTAGGGTTTCAAAAAATTCAGGGATGGCTTGATTTTAATGGTGGTGGTACGCAGCGGTTTGTGGTGTGCTTTGGGATTCAGGATTCAGGATTCAAAGGATGCAAGCAAGTTCAAAGGATTGAACCTGCTCTGATACCAAGTAGAAAAGAATACTTTGATTTTAGGGTTTTCAATAATAATTCTATTCATCCCACAAAGGGGTATATATACAAGGACAAGAGGAGTAGTCTAACCCTAATAGGAAACAATCATTCCTATAATTACATGATAACCTAAATAAATAAGAATCATAATTACATAAGATTTACAGTTATTCTACAAATTTCCCTTTTCCAAGAGTTTTATTGCGTCAACAGATTTTGAAGATCCTAGAAGGAGCCTAGAGGGAGGTGAATAGGCTCACAACCAATTTTTTTTCGTTCAAATACTTTCTCAGGGATTGCAAATAGATGATCAATCCTGAGTACTTATATTGAACAAAATGAAACTAAAATCAAACAAGCCAACTAAAGCAGTAAAGAACACAAGTTTTTGTTGACGCAGTAAAACCCCTATCGGGCCTATCGGGGGAAAACATCTGTGTGGCCTTCAACTCTTGAAAAACCAAAACCAAATCACTAATGAAAAACAGATCACAAGTTTGCAACACCGATATTGCACTGATTGCGGCAACCCTTTTTAGATTGACTCACTAAATTGTGTGTAATCACTCCTTGCTAAATGTTTATACAAGTGATATATTTAGAAATCTCGATCAACTATGACATAGGCTATGAACGCCAGATGTTCTTCTTGGAGATTTCACCTTTGAAGCTTGTAGTACCCAAATGACGTCATGGGATGCAAGAGATGAATATAAATGCAAGGTTTGTATTTTTCAAAGTGTTTTCAACATGGAACAAGACACTTTTAAAAAGGGAAAATTTTAAGAACAGTACATGAAGTATAAGCTGTTCCGAAGTTTGGTGTATTTGGTTTCAAAGAATTAACTTTGGTACATGAAGTTCAAATCTCGACCCACTTTTAGTACATGACGTCAATAACACCGTTAAACTTATGAAATTATTCAATTTTCAAAGGGTAATTTTGGGTTTTCACCTCTCTCTCTCTCTCTCTCTCTCTCTCTCTCTCTCTCTCTCTCTCTCTCTCTCTCTCTCTCTCTCTCTCTCTCTCTCTCTCTCTCTCTCTCTCTCTCTCTCTCTCTCTCTCTCTCTCTCTCTCTCTCTCTCGGACACCCATTTCTGGGTATCTTTCTTCTTCTTCCTCCTTTTTCACCTCCTTCTTCTTCCTCTCTCCCTCCCTCTTTGGACACCCATTTCTGGGTATCTTTCTCCTTCCTTCTTCTTCTTCCTCCTTTTTCTCCTTCTTCTTCTTCTTCTTCTTCTTCTTATTCCTTCTTCTTCCTCTCTCCCTCCCTGATTTGATTTGGATACCCAGATTATTTGATTTTTTCCTCCTCCTTATTCTTCTTCCTTCTTCCTTCTCCTCCTCCTCCTTCTCCTTCTTCCTTCCTCCCTCCCTCCCTCTCTGATATCAAGTTTTATTTGGACACCAAATCTAATTTTCTTCTCCTTCTTCTTCTTCCTTCTTCTTCTTCTTCATTCTTCTTCCTCCCTCCCTCCCTGATTTGATTTGGACACCCAAAATCTGGGTACCCAAATATGATTTTCTTCTCCTCCTCCTTCTTCCTTCTTCTTTTTCTTCTTCTTCTTCTTCCTCCTTCTTTTTCCTTCTCCTTCTTCTTCTTCTACAATTTTTCTTCTTCCTTCTTCTTCTTCTTCTTCCTCCTTCTCCTTCTTCTTCCTTCTTCTTCTTCTTCCCTCTTCTTTTTCTTCTTCTTCTTCCTTCTCCTCCTCCTTATTCTTCTGCTTCGTCTTCCTTCTTCTTCTTCTGCAATTTTTTTTTGTTAATTCATGAAGAGACGAATTTGCCCTTACAAATTTGACTAAAATCAGATTGACTAACGGGGGCCGTAACGGCATACACTGATTTTGGGTCGGGATTGTAACGTCATGTACCAAAGTTAATTCTTTGAAACCAAATACACCGAACTTCGGAACGGCCTATACTTCATGTACTGTTCTTAAATTTTTTCCCTTTAAAAATAAGAAACCAAAGAGAATGACTTTTGAATAACAAAGGGATTGAAAACCAAAACTATTTTCAATACCCAAAGGGAGAACATACTTTCCATATATATAGAGATGGAAGAAAATCAATTCACATAAGAACCCCTTAAACTCAGTTGGAGTAAGTAAAGCCATACCTCTAATTTCATATTGCAAAAGGTAAACCCATACCCCTTAATTTCATTTGGAAAAGCCAATTTAAGAAGCCAACACCCATAACCCTTAATTACAGCTAACAATAGAATGCATGGAAGACCATATTGGAAATCACAAAACCCTTAATCCTAGCTGACTTTGATTAAATCTGTAAAACACCATTTTGCACACTACCTATTGTAGAAATAGATTACGGAGGCAATTGAAAAACCCATGTATTCAGCAATTGAAGGACCATTAGACTTTTGTGAAAGATATGCAATGCATGAGCTTACCTGAGCCATGAAGATAAAAGGACTTGTTCTGATCTTCAAACTTGGTCTTCAACAAGATAGCAGCACAACCACAATGGAGAAGAAGATTTTTCAATTAAACAAAAATAGTTTTCAGATGAAGAAGAAGATTGCAACTAAACACACTGGTCTGGGGCTTTAAACTTAGGCTTCAAACTTAGGCTTAAAATGTAGTGTTTTGTTAAAAGAAGGAATGTCAATATTTATACTAACAGATTTGGTGTGATGTGTGTGATGCTTTAGCTTTTACTGATGGTTTGGTAATTTGAGAATTCATAACTTCTTCAAGGAATTTGATATCAATGGTTACAATTTGGACCAAATCTATTTTGCAATCCTAAATCGGACGTTTGAAGTTGTTGGGTTTGTTACTCATATTAGTCCTAAATTATGCCTCTATTCTGTACTTTCAACTTACGATGACATTTTCATGTACAGGAAAAATGATCGTTGTCCATTTTTTCATTAAAAAAAATGTTTGTGCTGACTAATTAAATCATAAGTTAGTAGAGTATAAAATGTTGTTTGAGGTGATTTCAAATACCCACTATATCTTGTATAAAAATCTTCTATTTTATAATAATAATTTAAATTCTTTTCAAAAAAAAATAAATTTAAATTAATCGCTCTTCGTCCAAAAATAATGTGACCTACACAATAAGATATGAGATATATAAACTACCTAAACATGCAATTTCATGTCGAGAATCATCATAGCATAATAAAAAATACAAATAAATAACTAAAATAAATTTGGAAGCCACATTAAGATATGATACTCATGACCTATAACTTCCTCAAACATCCTAAACTAAAAGAAAAAATGGAGATAAAAACTCTCGAATCAGGAATGCTGATTCAACAACTTTGCACTCTAACTACGTACTACCTAACAGCTTCATTACCAACAACAACTCGCATCTAATATAGAGAGCACATAGACCCAAAATTGATTTATGTACAAACCATAGTTGGATATATATTAGATTTTTTATAAGGTAACACAGTGTATCACCCCACCATAAAGAAGACTTGTTGTACATTATTAATCCTACATTTAAATTAGATGCAATTCTCCCAAGGGCTCACATTCAGTATGGGCCTCGAAGCAAAAGCAACCCAAGCTCATGCAAAACTATCCTAAAACTCTAAAAGCTACGAGAACTCCAAAGTACCAATATCCTAAAACTTCTAAATATTAAAATAGTTATAGCTGGCCGTTGTATTCATCGCGCCGTCTTTCTTATTCTTTCTTCCTCCCTAGTCTCCACGACACGCGGTGAAGCCGCCCGCGTAAAGCCACCATCGATGTTCCTTTTAAGAAACATCCACTCCACCAAAAATACTCTCTATATAAATACACCTTCGTCTATCTTATGTATTCAATATCTCAAACCTTCCCTGCTAAGTATTTCTCATTCTCTCTAATTCCTTCTGTACGTCGTATCATATAAATCAGGATGAGTTCAAGCACAACTAGTTCTGCAGCAGCATACCCGAAGCCACCTTATTCGGCTCCACCACCTGCTGGTTATCCAACAAGATCTGATGCCGGTGGCCAAAACGGTGCTCCTGTTCCGGTAGAGACCAAGTCGAAGGGTGATGGGTTCTGGAAGGGATGCTGTGCTGCTTTGTGTTGCTGTTGTATGTTGGATGCTTGTTTTTGATGAGCATGCAACATCCATAGGCTCTTGACATGTGCCTTTATCATATCACATATTCTTTCTTTTGGGTTTGTATGTTAGAGTATTAGACCCTGCACGGACGGTTCTAAATTCTACATTGTCATATGATTGTCCAGTTCTTATCCATTGTGCATGTAACTACTGTTTATAGTTATAGTAAAGTACAATAATTTGTTGGCACAGATAATACCCTTAATTTGCATTACAAAAAGAAAAAAATAAGCTGGCATTTCCTCCGACTCAAATTGCTTGTTTCTTTCGCCAAAGAAAAAACGTACACATTGTATATGATATATACTTTTTAATTTTAAGGCGGTACATTTGCTAAATGGCTTAATATATATTTCGGCAAACATAAAAAAAGACAAATTTGTTTTAGCAATGCGAGATGCAAATTTCAGCTAGGCTAAACGTAGTGGTTGCAAATTAAAGAATAAGCCTCCTCAGGTGATTTGTAAAGACGTTGATGGAATGATGGTGCTTGTGAGACAGAGCTTCCGCGGATTAGAGTTGTGTCAGATACAAGCTAATAGTGGTTGCGACTGCAACAGTGAGCCTCCTTATTAGGTGGTTTCAAGACGTTGATGGTGGTTCATGGTGGTTGCGACTGCAAATTTGTAAAGACGTTGATGGTGGTTGTGAGATAGAGCTTCCATGGATAAGGGTTCTGTCAACCACCATGAACGAGTTCCTCTTCTTAATTATATATTGATGCCTCCTTTTGAAAAAAAGAAAAAGAAAAAGCCTCCCTGATTTCCTCTTGAGATCGAAAGGAATAGATGATAACGTCAACAAGCAATATATGTCAACTGAGAGTTCAATGGAGTTTTAGATACATCACTTGAAGAGAAATTGGCACCACTATTTAATAAGAACGATATACTGTATGTCCAGATCATATAAATATACATTCAAAATTCTGGCAACCAATACTGTTTACCGGCCCTTTTAACAAATCAATTAACGTAAAAGTTGCCTTCAAAATACAAATCATAAAAAAATCCCAGTTAACACCTCCCCAACATCAAAATCAATCAACAAATTTCTTTACTTGCTCGGCCAATGATGCAAGCGCAACATCAACAGCATCTTCAAACCCAAAATCACTCGCATTCGGGTTAGCATAAGTCAAACTCGGGATCAAACCTATAATCTTCTCTCGCATCATCCTAACCTTCTCGCTCGGAATCTTCAACAGCACCTCTTCAATTCTCTTCCTCGCTTTACTTCTCTGATCTATATACACAGAATACTTGCTCCTTTCCCCCGGCAAATACCACTGGTACTGACTGTACGCCGTGTGCGGCGAAAAGAACACGGGAATGCAACCGGCCAGCACCGAGTCAAACGTTGACCGCCTCGTGAACGAGTCGCCGGGGGCTTGTAAACAAAACACGGACTCACTCATCACCTTCAACACCTCACTCGGCTCTTGGCATTTTCTAGCTTCCTCATTACTCCCGCGACAATTCAATAACATGCACCGAGTTGACTCGCCGCATTGCTTTATGAACTCGTTCCGGATCGCCGCCTTCCTTCTCTTCGCGCCGATGAAAGAGAACAAGTGGTGCCGGTGAGTTTCTCTCATCTTAGTCTGCCACGTGGACATCTCTTGCCACGTGGACGGGTGGAAATAGGAAGGGTAGGGTATGCCGTGTTGGTTCGAGCCTTTAAAAGGGTTTCTCTCGATGATCAGAACCGACATGTTTTCGACTCCGGCGAGTTTAAGGAGACGGCCGGCTCCTATCCACGACGACGTAAAATCACGTACGATGCGTCCCAGGGTGATAAAATGGTCCTTCCCATTGTGCTTCTGCCACGTGGATTGGGATTGTAGATAGTCAACTAAGCTGACGTCGAGCTCGTCGCGTGCGGTTAGATTCCGTTCCCGGAACTTGCTCGAAACGTGAAGGCCGCCGTAGTAGGGTACGTAGAAGAGAGTGGCACGTGTGGGGTCGTACGTGCGGCAGGGGTGGTTCAGGAGACGCGCGTGGAAGATTATCTCCGCCGCGAACTGGTTGGTGGCGAACCAGCTGCTGCTGCTGTTGGTTGCTAATGTGGGGCCCATGGTCGGAAGTGGCTGGCCGAGTCCGGAGTTTGCTACGTGGGGGCACATGTCGGTACGAAAGTTCAGGTTGTGGCAGTTGTGAAGGAGTCCGAGGTTGAACTTCTTCGGCAATGTGTATAGGTAGACAGACAGTTTTTGGTTGCAAGTCGGAACTGTGACGGATGGTTTGGTGGGAGTAATGAGACCGTCGGCGTTTTTGTTGTTGTTGTTGTTGTTGTTCTGGTTTCGAGTTTGATTAACATGAGGAGGATCATGATGTTGAATGTGGAGGTCATGTTGTTGTTGGATTAGAGTTTCAGGAGATGAAGGGAACCAAAAGATGAGGCAAGCAGCTGATAGAAAGAGAAGAAGGGAAGAGCTGCACCGGAGAAGAATTGGAGGTTTTTTCTCGCCGGAAAACATGAAGAAGAAGAAGAAAAAGAAGCAAAAACTTGAATACAGTGCATCTATATTGTAAGATTAAGTCTTCACTTAATAAACGGCTGAAATGAAGGTTGTACTTTTGCGCATTCTATTTTGTCTGCAGGCTCGAATGAAGGTTCTTACTGAGGAAGCTATAGCACCTAGCTAGTCACCTATTAATACTATTGAAAATAGCATGACCAATTGTTTTTGCTAATTCTATGTTTGACATTTAGGGTGCGTTTGTTTCGTGGGATTAACCGATACCGGTGCTATATAAGGAAAACTAACCGATTATGAAATGTATTTGGTGTGAGTGGGTACTAAATAAATGAAACAGTGTAACACCTGTTTTTCATTTCCTCCTCTTAACTTGGATTATCAAGAATGGTATACTTGGTGTTATCTAAGACTATCACTTCAGCGTACAAACTTCCTCCAAAGCCCACCCATAACTTTTGTTCCTCCTACTTCCTCCTTTGGTGGGACACAAGGGCTTAAACATGTTGGTAATTAAGAAAAGCTCATTTTCGATATCAAAGTCGTCCCACCATGTAACAAGCGACTCCTCAAGGTTCGTCCTGGTCCTAACCTATAACCACAACAGAAGGTTCTAATTCCCTGTAAAATAAAATATAGCAACTTGATCTATGTGACAAAAGGAGACGACGTGAAGGTACATGCATCATATAATTAAAGAGATTTGTGAGAGCAATGCTGCATAATAATACAAGGTAAGTTAGGTAGTGACTATAATTTCTCGAAATATAATTAAAGAAGGCAGACGGATGGAAAAGGAATATAATTTAAACAAGGATTGGTTTATGGAACACGTTTGAGGAATTGGAAAATTATTGGAAGGAGATTATATGGATGATACGTTATTGCCAAAAAGCAACCCAAATTATTGTTCATATATGAATATGAGCTAGCTGGTTGAAGTATTCCTGTGATCCACGTTACTGAAAGTAGACAGGAATATCCTGGAGCTGATTGCATAATGTATAATCTGTTCCTCAAGAGTTGAGGATAGCTCGTCGGGATGTTCTAGGTAACACCGTGAGATAGCTTAACTGGTTCCGAAATATCTACATCGATTATCATTAGTTTTGAAGAAAATAAGATACAAATTTGTGAAGAATTTTCTTATATATTTCTTGATAAAAGAGACAGAACACAAGGATACACTATATAGACATTTAGGAAACAAACTTCCATAACTTTTTAACAACTCTAACAGCTAACATAACTATGTTTAACAACTCTTTCTTAACAACTAAGGTAAGGTATAAACAGTAGAAGATAATGCACAAATCAGTAAGCCATACTAGCACACATCAGTAAGTCATACTGGCCATAATGCCAATACTCCCCCTCAAGCTGGATCAAGGGGATTCATTGATCCACTTGCCCAAAATTCTGTGAAAATGATCGGTAGCAAGAGACTTGGTGAAAATATCAGCCAACTGATCATAGCTTCGAGTGTAGTGAGTATCAATTAGCTTGGACTAAACTTGAGCTCGAATGTAGTGATAGTTGACTTCTATGTGTTTGATTCTTTCATGAAACATTGGATTAGAAGCAATGTGCATTGCAGCTTGATTGTTATAGAATAGAGACATTAGTTGACTAATCGGATACCCCAAATAAAAAAGAAGACTTTTCAACCAAATAAGCTCACAAGCAATGGAGGCCATAGCTCTATATTCAACCTTTGCACTAGAACGAGCAACAACAGTTTGCTTCTTGCTCTTCCAAGTGACTAAGTTACCACCAACAAATGTGCAGAATCCAGTAGTGGATTTTCAATCAAGAGAATATCCTGCCCAATCAACATCAGTGTACCCCATTACGTGAGTATTTCCATTATTTTTCATGAAAATGCCTCTATCAGCTGAGCCTTTGAGATAACGAAGCTTTACGTACAACGTGAAGATGAGCCAAAGTTGGAGCATGCATGAATTGACTGACAATGCTTACAGCATAAGCAATGTCAGGTCAAGTGATTGTGAGATAAATAAGCTTACCAACTAATTGTTGATAGGCACTTCAATTGACAAGAGGTTCACTCAACACATCAAGTTGCAGCTTGCTGCCAAGGGGAGTGCGAACTGGTTTGCAATCCTGCAGATTAGTATCTTGTAGAGATCAAGGACATATTTTCTTTGGTTTAGAAAAAGACCTTTCTGAGAAGTGGCCACTTCTATACCAAGAAAATATTTAACACTTCCCAAATCTTTGATAGCAAACCTGCTTCAAAGAGATTGTTTGAGAGATTAAATCTCTTCAATATTGTCACTTGTTACTATCAAATCATCAACATAGATAAGCACCACAATCTTACTGGTTGAACCAATCAGAACAAACAAAGAAGAATATGCATTGCTTCTGTGAAAACCAACTTCCTCAAGTACTAAACCGAGCTTGGCATACCAAGCACGAGGAGATTGCATTAAGCCATAAATAGACTTGTGAAGTTTGCATA
This sequence comes from Rosa chinensis, assembly GCF_002994745.2. Taxonomy (NCBI): domain Eukaryota; kingdom Viridiplantae; phylum Streptophyta; class Magnoliopsida; order Rosales; family Rosaceae; genus Rosa; species Rosa chinensis. The sequence continues at coordinate 26,430,505 of NC_037089.1, read as the reverse complement.
CTATCTCAGGATCATGAGATTGAGGATGACCTGGGGGCAACTTCATATAAACCCCCTTTTAAAGATCACCCCATGTAAAAACGCATTTTTTACATCCATTTGATATAGAAGCCAAGCATGATTGACTGCAACTGATAACAAAACTCTCACTGTACTCATTTTAGCAACATGAGCAAAAGTCTCCTTGTAGTCTACTCCATATGTTTGAGTAAAATCATGAGCTACTAAATGAGCCTTATTTCTATCCATAGAACCTTCAGAATGAAGCTTCGTTTTGTAAATCCAACGACTGCCTATAGCTTTCTTCCCTTTAGGAATTCGAACAACACTTCATGAATATTGTCATGGAGATCTTAAAGTTCATCTGCCATTGCTTGCTTCCATATATCAGGATAATTAACTTCCTCAAAACTTTCAGGCTCTTGAGTACAATCAAGGGCACTTAGAAATGCAGAATGAGCAAAGAAAAAATTCTTATAAGATATGAAGTTTGTCATCGGATACCTTGCAGTGTAGGTTTTATAGTCATTAAGCTTTGATGGAGGACCTCGTTCTCGTGGAGGGTTTCTACAAAAAACAACTGTAGGTGGAGAAGGAGGCTCGACAACATATTGCACATCAATTTCTGAATCAGAAATTATAGCTGGAACTTCTTGAACTGGAATATCAGGATTGATAGACGAGTTGCAATCCTCAACAACAGGAAGATTAGGACTTGGAAACAGATTAGATAGGAACTCCCCTGACCAGTATCACATGATTTTCCAGTGAAATAGGGAGTAACTTCATCAAATCTCATGTCCCTGGAAACAATGAGCTTCCTAGTAGCATAGTTGTAGCATTTATACCCCTTTTGAGTAGATGAATATCCTAGGAAAACACACTTATCAGCTCTAGGATCAAGTTTATCACATTGATGAGCTTGAATAAGAACGAAACATGTGCAGCCAAAGAATTTTAGGTGAGACAGATCAATCTTTCTACACTTCAAGAGGAGATTTGAAACCAAGCACTCTACTAGAGAGTTTGTTGATGAGATATGTGGCAGTGAGAACACCTTGAGACCAAATTTGTTTTGGAACATTCATTTGAAACATAAGTGCTCTGGTTTTTTCAAGAAGGTCTAGATTTTTTCTCTCAGCAATCCCGTTCTATTGAGGAGTACCAACACAGCTAGTTTGATGCACAATGCCTTGTGTGCTCAAGTAATGTGACATGTTATTGGACATATATTCAGAACCATTATCGGATCTTAAAACAAGAATAGATGATGAAAATTGAGTAATGACAAGTTTATGAAAATCCTTAAAAACATCCATAAATTCACTTTTGAATTTTAATAAGTACGACTAAGTAATCCTCGTAAAATCATCTACAAAGGCTACAAAATACTTAAATCCATCATAGGATTTAAAAACTGGACCACAAATGTCTGAATGAATGATTTCAAAAGGATTACTAGCTCTAGAAAGAGAAGAAGTAAAAGGCAGCCTAGAAGATTTTGACAGATGACAGACATCACACTGATTGTCTGCTTTGTACATATTTGAAAACAAAAAAGACAACACTTTCTCTGAAGGTTGAGCCAAGAGTTGACGTCATAGATGTTGATCTTGTGTTGATCTTGAACTGACTTGGAAAACCTTAGAATCAAAAGAATTCTTGGACAAATAATAAAGACGATTAAAAAAGAAACCTTCACCAATCGTCTTCTTGATGATGAGATCCTGAACTATGACATTATAAGGAGAGAAGATGACAAGGCATTTCAATGTATTTATAATTCTTCCAATAGATGGGAGTTGAAAAGGAAGGGAGGGAACATAGAGAGCAATTGACTCAACAAGATTAGAGAGTAATTTGATTTTTCCTTTTCCTAAAACTGAGGCACCTTTGCCATTTGCTTCAGACACTTTATAAGGAATAGACATTTTTTCAAAATCATGCAAACTTATAAGTTTATTTATCATGTGATCCATAGCCCCTGAGTCTATGATCCAATAATCATCCATAACACAAACATTGAGAGCAATAAGGAAGGATTTTAGAGTACCTGAAGCTTCTTCATGTGGAACACAATCAGTTTCTGCAAGAAAGCCAGCAAATTTTCCAAGGAGTGTAATGTGACCTTCAATCCCAGGCATGGTTGTTTCTTCACCTCCACTATGCATTTGCTTCTTGCTAAGATAGGCAGCAAATTCATTGATTAAAGTAGTAGGATTGGTGGTGAAGTTCAGCATACCCTCAGAAGGAGTAGAAGAAGCTGCTGCAAGGTTTGCTTTTGGTGGATTCCAACTCTTTTGAGAACTTTTGCCTTCCTTTAGAAATTTTGGCTTCTATTTAGGATAGAGAACTCAACACCTATCCTTGACATGTCCACCACCCTCACAGTAGCTGCATTTCAAGTATGGTCTCTTGCCTTTGTACACTTTAGCTTCAACTTGCCTGTGATTAGAAACATAAGCTCTAGTTTCAAATACACTTGTCTTGGTCTCCATATTGATCACCTTTTTTCGAACCTCTTCCCTTTGAATGGTAGTACACACATTTTTGAAAGATGGTAGCTTAGCATTCATTATAAGAATGTGACTTCTCAAATCTTCATAATCTGAGCTTAAGCTTGCAAGGAGTTGAAAAATCTTGTCCTCCTCAGCTCTCTTTAATAAAACACTAGCCTCTATGGTATAAGGTCTATAAACATCTAGCTCATTCCACATGCTCTTAAGGCTACCAAGGTGTTGAACAAAAGGTGCTTCTTGTTGAAGATCACCAATATCTCATTTGAGTTGAAAAACTCGAGCAGCATTATTCTGATTTCCATATATCTCTTTAACATGTTTTTAGAGATGCATAGAAGACTCAAAAAAATTGAAAATCTCTGCTATTCTACTCTCCATAGAGCTGAGTAGCTAAGACATAACAAGTTGATCCTTGCACAGCCAAGAATCATATATAGGGGAGTCATCTTTAGGCTTTTGTATAACTCCATTGACATTGCCAAGCTTGGACCTTCCTCCAAGAGCAAGTATAATAGCTCTGGCCCAAGAAAGATAGTTGAATTCATTCAACAAAACAGATCTAAGATGTTGGTTTTGATTAAACTCAACATCGAAAGAATTTGCAAGTGGTTCATCAGCTTTAAAACCAGATTTCCCAGCCATGTTAAGCTGGTAAACTCAGGAACTACACAAGAAAGAATACAGACTCAGGCTTGAATTCCTGCTCTGATACCATGAAGAAAACAAGACAGAAATTTGTGAAGAGTTTTCTTGTATATTTCTTGATAAAAGAGACAGAACACAAGAATACACTATATAGGCATTTAGGAAACAAAATTCCATAACCTTTTAACAACTCTAACAGCTAAGCTCATAACTATGTTTAACAACTCTTTCTTAACAACTAAGGTAAGGTATAAACAGTAGAAGATAATGCACAAATCAGTAAGCCATACTAGCACACATCAATAAGCCATACTGGCCATACTGCCAATAAGTTTTGCCTCCATTGACATCCTTATTAATTACATATATCCTTAATTGCTTAGCAGTACAATTACTACCACACATTATAGGATACCAACAATAAGAGAGAGAAATTGGACTACTCATAGGGTACTTGGATTGTTGTTGTGGGTGGTCATGTCAATGTATCACTTGCCGTATCTTTCTCAGTTGTCGGAAGTTCCTGAAGGCACACATTTGCAGCCGTCACAGCATGTCACACAGGCCCTCATGTACGTCCTCTTCCTCGAATGCAACGCACACTTCTTGTCAATGCAATGCAATCTGCCCCCAAAAAACACCAAATATTCTACCTGCTTCTTGTTCATTTTCTTGGGAGGAGTTAGAGCTTATCTTATATTACGTACCCTCCTATTGTGTACATTTTCCATCTTATTATTAATAAAATTGGATTGCCGATGTAACTTCTCTAGCAATATATGAGTTAGTATGGCTTAATTTTATTAGCAAATTACCAATAGCTACAATATCAGCCCATTTATTACCAATATCAGGCCTTTTTTTTTTTTTTTTCAATTCCCTTGCGGTACTGTAGCTGAACCTGGCGCAAGGTCCAAGCCCATGTGGCTATTTTTCTTCCATTTTTGAATTGATTATTTTAAATAAGAAATTACCAAAATAATCTCCACTGACTTTTAAACTGATATGAACGCTTTAGACCAGACAGTTATAGTTATTTTCAGAGTTGGTTCAAGTTCTGCGTTATTGAAGCCGCAGGAGCACATCAGAACTCTGATTCAGATGGAAGTCTGAGTGCTTTGTGCTCTGAATGTAATCGAAGTCACCATTCATCATGGAGAATTTGAATCCAAACACAAGTTCAAGTTTTAGCTTAATTGTGAATTTCTATCTTGTTAATTTAGTGGTTAGCTTCCTTCTTCTTCGATTTGTGTTTTGCATTTGCTTCAATTAGTTGTATATGTTTCAATTTGATCAGTTTCAATTTGTTTACAATGTATTTGAATTTTTTTTTTTTGCACATTTAGATTTAGTTGTTAATAGCTTTGTTCTTTGACGAATCTAGTTAGGTTTTTGTTCAAATACTTGTAAATGTTTCATTTCAATTATTTTCATTCAGCGGAATAGATGTAGGGCTGGTTAAATGCTTAATGTTATTGATGTTCAGTAGGTTCGGCTAATTATGTGTGTTGTAGTTGTTCTTACTTTTTGGCGTGGATTTGTGCTAGGAACCATGTATTCGGAGGTGGTTGCTAGATGTACTTACATGTCAAAGACTGTGATGGTCTTCATTGATGGTACGACAAGGTTCACCGATTTTTTCAATGAAATTTGCATGCGGTTTAAGGATTTGAAGCCAGATTTGTACGCTCAATTTTGATTTAGATATATATGAGGTTGATGTTTAGGTCTTTAGCATTTTGGTGAGGATTTGTAATTTTGGTGCTAATTGGGTTGCTGATGGCGTTCAATATACTGCCGCTGTTACTGCTTCTTCATGTGAGTTGCTAGTATCGAGGGTGATTGATGAGAATGATTATTTAATTGGGCGATTTTAGGCTCCTGCCAACGGGGTCGCGCCCTCTTCAGAGTGTTGAAATAACTCTAATCTTTTCTCTTAAAAAATTAGAGCCTTCAAACACATTTCAAAATTTCATTAATGACAAGAACTGGCACTAAACTTGGAGCCTAATCTCTATAGTTTCTTCCATTTCTTTCTGAGATAAAAATTGGAAAAGAAAAAAGAAAAGGAAGTAGAAGATACAAGCAGCAAATTTTGCCACTACTCCATGAACTTGCAAGAACACAGAACCAAAAAAGGCAACAATTTTTTTGTCAAACTAACATAAACACAAAACTAAAGCATTACACAACACCACTAATCCCATAAGAAACTAACATAAACACAAAACTAAAACTACTGACCCTCAACAGAAAACTGATAAAGAAAACTGATGCAGCGAAAGTTTGCCAAACTATTTTACTATCCTAAGAAACTAGCACTTCATCGAAAAGTATTGATCAATCAGAAACACCAATCAATCTAAACATCACAATACAGATAGCTAATCTGCAATTAGAAACTAACTTGCAAACAAAATGTTGCTGAGTCCTGCAGAAATAACAAACAAACTAAGATCAGTACAGCTCCACCAAATTGCAAAACAAATAAACAACACACAGTCCATTATAGCTTACCGAAAACCTGTGACAACACAAGGCTGAAGGTATTGATCCTCAAAATTTCTCAACCCAAATTTCTCAGCTAAAGCTACTAATAAGCATAATCAAATTTTGACAGTGTTGAATGCATAGCACAAAAATCAGACTATAGCTACTGACTTTCAGTAACTACAAATTTCTCTACAGACCTTCACTCCCTAGCTTCGCAGGAGCCTTGCCCTTACTTCGCAGGAGCCTTTCCACAGGAATCTCGCCCTCACTTCGCAGCCTGGCTTCACCTCTTGGCTTGAAGCAGCCTGCTTCGCCGAAGACCTAGATGTCGATTTAGAGAGCATTTTGATTTGGGACGGTTTTGATTTTGGGAGAAATGGCTTATGTGAGTCTCAGTGATATGTCTCATAATTTTCTTAATATTTGAGTGTTCTTTATTTACAATGGGTAACGACCCGTTACAATTGTTGGCCGCACGGGCTATTGGTTTTGGAGTCTGCTATTGGTAAATAATAGTGTCATTTGTAGTTATTGGTCTTTAACTCTAATTTATATAGGTTGAGGCTATTTCCACCCTACCAAATTTTTTGTTCACCCTACAATTAAATTTTAAACCTGAAACTTCTAATTTCACCCTCAATTAATTTAGAAAAGAAAAAAAAAGATATCATTGTTGAAAATATGAATCTAGAAGAGAAAAAAGAAAAAGAAAAGGACAATAGCTGGGCAGCCCTTCCTAACCAAGGGTTGCGTGTCTCACTCTTGGTTGAATAAGTGTCCTTTTTTTTTTTTTTGTTTTTTTTTTTGTGTCTTCTGTTCTCCTTCTTCCTCTTCCTCTTCCTCTTCTCCACTCCCTATCATCCACCGCAAGCATTTCCTTTCTCAAATCTCTCCTCCCCGAAAACTCATCTTCCCTCACAGCATTATCCCTAAATTTGTTATCAAACCTTCTATCCATCCTTTGATTTATAGTAAATGCAGACGACTTCGAGCTCGGAAATCATCTCCTATTTGACTCACCAAACTAGTCATTGGATATCGAACTCTCACGATTGCTTCTCGCCGAAAAAGACCTACCTTCTCTATCATCATCACCATCATCATCATCCCTTTTACTCATCCATGAACTTCCCGAAAAAGACTGACTTGGAGATCGAAATCCTCCCCGATTTCTTGACTCACCAAACTCGTCCGATCCGCTATCTCTCATGCTCCGCTTTGCCGGATATGGCTCCCTATTACCACCCCTATCTCTAACCCTACCTCTCTCACCACCACCGTCCGATTCATCTCCCTGACCACTACCTCCGTGGTGGATGATAAGGCATGGAGAAGAGGAAGAGGAAGAGGAAGAAGGAGAACAGTAGACCAAAAAAAAAGGACACGTGTTCGACCAAGAGAGAGACACGCAACCCTTGGTTAGGAAGGCTGGCCATAGCTAGGCAGTGAATTATTGTCCAAAAGAAAATATGCACACCATCGTGCTACAACCCCATGCCTTCTAGTTTCCTTTTACTCTTTCATTTTTTTCCCTCTCTACTATCTTCTCCCTTCATTAGCTACTGTGACGTAGAATCAATTACGAGTCACATGAAGTAGAGCAAAACAATACTAACGAACAATTCTTTTCACTTGTTGCTATAGCTTGAAAATTTCGTCTAACTAATTGTTTAGTAGGCTAGAGATGAAGAAGCTGAGTTCATAATTTTTTTTTTTTGGGTATAGAAAACTGAGATGATAATTGGGGATGTCTGTTGGGTAAAGTTGTATTTATCGATATTTTCATTCTTTTTCTGTTATTAATTGTTGTTAAGGACAATTTTGAGATTTTAAAGAAAAAATTTGGCTGTAGGGTGAACAAAGTGTTTAGTAGGGTGAAAATAGCCACACTCTTTATATATTTATCAAAAGAACAACAAGCAAGCATATGTAAAGCTCATTAGAAAATAAGTGATTACTTTAGCTAGTTTTGATCAAATTTTAGCCAAAGTAGTTAGCAATGCATCAATGTTCTCTATTTCAGTTAGTTTTGAATTTATATTTATCAAAAGAACAACAAGCAAGCATATGTAAAGCTCATTAGAAAATAAGTCATTAAAACATCTTTAGCAATACTGGCTATCTTTTAGTCAAATTTTAGCCAAAGTGGCACACATATTTCTAAAGTGGCTAACTAAAATGACTTTTAGCCATTTTGGAAATAGGTCTGCATCAGTATTCTCTATTTTAGCTAGTTTTGAATTTATATTATTTTTTAAATGAAGATTAAATAGTTTAATTAAATGTATTTATAAATTACATAAAATAACTTAAAATGAATGTTTTAAATTATAGAGAGTCTCATCTCGTTATCTATATTTAGGAGCGAGATAGCTAAAACTTATAATGGGAAGCCACTTCAGAGTCTGATGCAGCTGCTAAAAAATATATGAAAAGCTAAACATGCCTTCCAAAATAGCTAAGGAGCTAAAATAGAGAGTCTGCTAAAGATGCTCTTAATGTGCTATATTTACATTAAAAGCTAATTTTAATTCATTAGCTAAATTAACTCAATTCAATTAGGCCCAAATCAAATTAAACTAAGGTTTGATTGATGAATAAGGAATTGTAATTGAAACCACCACAGGTAGTCGAGTTGGTAAGAGCCTCCAGGTGTGGAACCCCCACACGTGGGTTCGAATCCCACCGACACTGATTGGAGTTTAAATCCCAATCTATTCTTGGTGGCCAGGGGGAGGAAGAGTTTTGACATGACCCCCCGCGCATGGATTAGTCTTTGGGCCTAGGAAGCTTTCAAGGATACCGTGTGATCTCGATCAAAAAAAGAAAAGAAAAAGGAATTGTAATTGTAATTGGGAATATCAAATCAAATCCCAATTGGATTTCTATAAATAGGGGCTTTCTCCGCCCAATGAAGGATCTTTAGAAATCCAGACGAAACCTGTGGCAAGAAGGAAAAAAAGAAACTCACTACAAGGCCTTACTAGATATAGTTCATAATGTAAAACTATAAAATATTGGAAAGGGTTAAATTTTAGCCTGACTTTACTAGAGATGGTTCATAAGTATGGGAGAGGTTCTAATGAGGGCCTTATAATAAGGATAAAGTGAGGACTTTCAAATGAATGATTGGATGATTTTTTTAAATTTTAGTTGATATTTTAAAATTTCAACATAAATGTCATCTTACCGTTCATTTAAAAGTCCTAATTTGATCCTTATTATAAAGTCCCAGCCCCGATCATTAGAAGCTCTCATTGATCATAAGTATTTCAATTAATAAAATAATTTTTGTTTCCATATAAATGTAGCATTGCCTCAAATAGTCTTGTCTCACTCTGGAGATGGCCTAATGTGATACTATTTAATTTATAATTTTGTTGACGTGCTTATTGGCCAATGATGCAAGTGCAACATCCACAACATCCTCAAACCCTAATCTTGACGCATTAGGGTGGGCGTAAGTCAAGCTCTGAATCAAGTCTATAAGCTTCTCACGCATCCTCTCAACCCTGTCGCTCGAAATCTTCAACAACTCGTCTTCAATTCTCTTACTCGCATTACTCTTCTGGTCTATGAACATAGAGTACGCGCTCGCATCTTCAGGTAAAAACAATGGGTACTGATTATAAGCCGACTTGTGTGAAAAGAAAACAGGTATGCAACTCATCAGCACTAAATCAAATGTTGACCGCCTCGTCAGCGTGTCACTGGGGGGTTGTAAGCAAAACACCGAATCAGTCATCACCTTCAGGACCTCACCTGGCTGCAGGTACCTTTTACCGCCACCGGATCCGCCGCAATTTAAAAGCTTGCGACGAGTCGACTCACCACATTGCCTTATGCACTCCTTTCACATTCCCTTGTTCTTTCTTGGCCCACCTACAAAGGAAAACAAGTGAGGCCTCTCCATTTCCCTCACCTTGTTTTGCCATGTCACCATTTGTTCTGAGAGAAAGTCTTAGATAGGGCACCCCCACCACGTCACATATACGACCATCCATTCGTAGCCTAACACGTGTGATTTTTTTTTTCCACGCCAGCATGCTGCGAAAAAGGCTCCAAAATTTTAATTAAAATTCATTACCCAGCCAAGAGTTTTGCTTGAACTAAAATTTCTTGATAGTTGAATCTTGGAAATACAAACGCCGTCCAGTTTCTTGGTCTACTTGCTGCCGCGTCCAATTGACTCTATCAACTTCTTCTTCTGTCTTCACGCTCTCCATCAGATTGAGATCTCCGAACGAAAGAGATCGCATGGAATCACCTGGTAATCTTCAATCCTGAATCTATCGCTTTTAGTTGGTCATCCTTATATTTCATTCGTTTCAATCTCAACATCTCGATTCTATATACGTATTCGTAGAGGTTCTGCAAGATCATACACTTCCTAATTATATATTGTTGTTTATGAGCTTATATATTTCTCGAATCAGAAGTTGCTTCAATCTCACATGCAATTGTTCTAGCATTTGGTTGGCCTTTTTTATCTACAGTTGAGATTGGTTGGGAGTTCATGGATCCCCCTTTAAGTAGTAGTAACTATTTGTTTATTGGGTTGATCCTAGGATTTGAGGACGGCTAGAAGAGTAGGGACATTCAAGCAATACATTGTTGGGAGAAGCAGTGAAGCGACTTTTGCCGATGCATTTGAGAAGCAGGAATCGATAATACGATATCTCGGAGGATTTGATTCTATTGGAGAGTGGAGAGGTTGGTTTTCCCATTTTTAATGAGTTGATGGTTTCTTCTTTATCAACTTTTTGTGCCAGAGAATTAACACCTCTGGCAGCATCTGTCTAATATGTGGTACTGTTTTAAAAGTTCAAGTCTCATAGGCTGGTTAAATATTTGATCAAGTCTTAGACTCATTCCAATTAGTTAAGTTCTTCTCAATATTTTTATGAAAAAAAAGCCATTTGACACCAAATCTTCGTTTCCTATTACTTTGCTTTGGTTTATTTGGGAATCAGGATATTTCTCCAGAAAACTATTGAATTGTAAACGATTTTGATGCTAATATTTGTGACAATGACATTGCACACCACACCAGAATGTTTTTTCTGTCTTATCAACACAATCCTTTTCCATATTCTTTGTCAATCTCTCGTTCTAATTGACCAATTCAAAGATGAGGTCTCTTTGGTCCTCTTTAAAATGCCAAATATTATCACTCCAGAAGCTTCGTTATTCTTAGAATATACCCCAAAGTATTTGTTTATTGACACGCCTTAGTATTAGGTTATGTCTTTCACAGGGTTCTAAAAGTCGGGCTAGTCGGCCGCCTAGGCGGCGCTTAGGCGCTAGGCAAGGAGGAGACGTTCCGATTTCGACCGAATCGTTTGCCTTAGGCGCCGGGCTGCTGGGCGTCCGCCTAGGCGCTCTAGGCGGAGGGTAATCAGGCTAGGCGTTTCCCGACTGTGGCTGGGAGCTAACCACTGAAGTCTTTTTTTTGTTTTTTTCCTTCATCGTTGTTGAATATCAAGACGACCTTCTGGGCTCCTCATCGACGGCAGCGTTCCAACGGCACGGTGGCAATCCTCCTCAACACAGATGGGCGACGGCAGTGGTATGGTCTCTCTGTCTCCCTCTCTCAAAGTCTCACTCTCTCGCTCCCTCGGTCCTCCCAATCTCTGCTCAACATCTCCATGTACTTTCAAACTTGGTAAGTGTCCCAATCTGAAATTTGATTTGTTTCAAAACTTCGATCTGTTTCACACTTTCACTGTTTGAGATCTGAAATTCGGGTTCTTTTTGCAGCAAAGCCTCTTTCTGCTTCAATTTGCTACACATCTATTCCACAACAAACAACAGGAACCAATAAGATTAAAAACAATTCAAGATCCTAAACGATTTGAGCATAATATCGAGATAAGGGATCAAGTAAAGATCTGATATCAAACTATCTTTTTCTTAGATTGGGGATCAGACTTGGGTTCGAAGATAATAGAGAGAGAGAGAGAGGAAGAAAGCCGATCCACTATGCTCAACAACAAACTAGGTATGAAAATGTTGCAGATCTGGAGAAGAAGAAAAAGAAGATGGAAAAACAAGGAAAAGAAAGAAGAAAGAGAAGAAATTCGGGTTCAGAGTTCCTTTGAGCCTCTTTCTGCTTCAATTTGCTGAGTTGCAGCAAAGTCTCTGCTTTTCAATTTGGTTTTGACATGTGTTGCAGCAAAGTCTCTGCCTCAATTTGGTTTTGACACGAACTACATCTATTAATTGAATAATTGTATTGAACTATTTGTCTATTTGACTTTGCTTACTTAGTTACTTGGTTCTCAGTAATTAGTTTTTAACTTCTTACTGATGTTAATTACTTAATTGTTAAAATATGATTGTTCATTGTTCTACATAGAAGCATTTTGTAGTTATATTTATATATAGAAATAGTTGTCAATGATATTATATGTTATAAAATTAAAATTAAAATTAAAAATAAAAAAACCGCCTAGTCCCCGCCTAGGCTCCCGCCTAGGCCCCTAGGTGCTAGGCTTCAGAGCTCCGCCCGACTAGCGCCTAGCATTTTTTAGAACCTTGGTCTTTCTCTTTCATTAGTGTCTTGTTAAGTTTCTTGATTATGGCTTTAGCTCTTCTGTTTTGTAGAATCTCCAAATCACGCAAAAACAAGAAGCAGCAAAGCATTGTTAATGCTCAATAGCTGATGTTGAGAATGCACTTGCAAAGTTCACCTGGGCTAGAGAAGCACACAACAAGATGGAAAAGTTGAAGGCAGAAGGGAAACCAATTCCAACAAACATTGGCGAGGTATTATATCTTAAATTTTCATTTCCTTCATACATCCCAGGTTATTGAAAATCACCACACAGGGATAAACCTTACTAATAAGTTAGTATATCTAAATTTGTGAAATTATGAGAAGACAACTTCAGAATGTCTTCTAGCTTGCCTTTGCTGTTTTGTCATCTCTAGGGAGACTTTATGATACGGTAGGATCTATTTGTGGTTAATTTTTGGGCGAGATCTGGTTTCTATATCTCTCTGCTGTACCTTTTACTTGCTTGTTCTGGCAGCTAAGTTTAAATGTGTGCTTGTTTATAAACTCGGAATTGCTTGCTCAATTTTGGCCTGAATATATGGTTTATATAAACTTGAGCTCTTGATGGTTGCAGGTGGAACATTTTTCGTTTATTCATTACCCTGTCGATGCAAACATAAAGGCTATTTCTAACTCCATCCATATCAGGTATGCATATCTATGATTGATAATGCTTATTTATGATATTTTAATAGAAGCATTTAACATATACAGACTATGAGAGTGATATTTGGTAGCAGAATGATGCATTGCAATTGTCGTGCTTTTGTAGCATATTCTAGACAAATAGCAGGTAGTGTACTATGCTTTTGTAGCATATTCTAGGCATTGCTATATACGAGTGGCATAAAGGCAAATAGCAAGTAGTGTACTATGAAAGCCGTGCCAATTTTTTCAATTTACTAATAAAGCTTGTCTGTGTCAAGAACATGAGATTGAATATGTCTGGCTATGAAATGAAAAATGCAGTGGCACCTCCAAGATGTACAGAGGATAGGTGAAGAGGGAGGTACAAGAAGAGACGCAACTGGGAGAGCAGAGTCTGGAGGGTTGACACAGAATAGTCTCAAAGTTGCAACATACCTATATAAATGTTTACTTAGAAGAAAATTGAACTTTTTCTACTATAATTGTTTGTTGTCAAAAGGTGCCAGACTTTGAACAGTTTGTCACTTCCAATTTATATGTTTTAAGCAGTTCAATGGTTGTATTTTAAATGTTTATAAACTAGCAATACATGTAAGAGGTAAAAGATTAATTAGATCTTATTCTAGTAAATTCTTGCAATATCTATTGAATTTGACCAACAAGTGGTGTGTGTGGGAACCATTATACATTGGCCAAAGCCAAGTATACAGTGGGATGAAATAGCTGTTAAAAACAAAAGCCATTGCAGCCAATGGAAAGTAGAAGAGTAATTGCAGCCCAGACATACTGTTCAGCAAAACGCAACACCTGATGAAAATAGTCATATCAGTGGAGGGTGTTCCCTCAGTTGAAGTTGCACATATATAAATCCTAACATATACTTGCATCACGAAATAAGAAGCTAAAACTAGTTGACTTATATCATCAGTATCATTCAAGGAGGAACTGATAAATTGAAAGGGAACCAAACTACCCAATCTTGCAGCACATGTTTTTGTAAAAGAACCTTACAAAATGAAATGTCAGATGTGCATGTCTCATAAACTAGGTTTGAAATATTGTTCATCTTCTCCAAATCATATCTCACAGAGATTAAATTATATGTAGCACAAATGGGGAAAAAGTTTAATCAAAATCAGTCCCAAATTTGTCTTCAAGTATCACAAAAGAGATCCTCTTAGTACTGCATCATTTAAACCTGCACAATATAACTTCACTAACTTATACATGTAATTGAGTTTCATGTCATCAACTTAAAGAGATAATATAAAAACACAACCTGACTTCATTGAGGTCGTTGTCTGAGTGTAGTATTTGTAGTTAGAGTTGTAGCTGATGCAAGATTCAGACCTGTAGTTGAGTAAGTTGAATTCTACAAATATGAAACTCAGTTTAGTTTCATTATAGCAATTAAAATGTACGAATGTACAAAAATTTCAAATATATATACCTGGTTTGAGAAAGGTATCTGACCATAGCTAAAACATAAAATATGAAGGTAGGAAGGTTCAAATCAAAATCAGTTTCTGTTGTGCCGTGTTTCTGACCTCTGTCACTTGGAACATAAAATATGAAGGTAGGAAGGTTCAAATCAAAAACTGTTGTACCACCATACAGAAGACATGTGAAGTTACAACTCTGAAAATTTTTAACTCTAAATAGCTTGATATGTAGAGGGTGTAGCTTCTCAAAGTCACTCTACAGTAGCTGTCTCTGTTCTAACCTCCTTATATTGACCATTAAATAACTAGAGCTCCAGTGACTGAAAGTGGCTGAAATTTTGGTACAAGATAGTAGACACATAACGGAATGTCTACAGAAAAATTCAGATCAAAATAACATGTAATCTGAAACTTTAGTCACCCAAAATGAACTGAAATTTCTGGACAGAAACTGCTCTCTATCACATTCATTCTTTCTTCACACTTCCAACTCCGAACACCTCCCATCCTCCCAAAAATACTACACATTTATTTTTTTGGTCAAGCATAAGGTTGCTATACCTTACCACCCACAAACCTTCGGTCAAGTGGAGGTGTCAAATAGGGAGATTAAGAGAATTTTGGAAAAGTCGGTAAACTCTTCTAGGAAGGATTGGGCCATTAAACTTGATGATGCTTTATGGGCCTACTGGACCGCATAAAGTCCCCTATTGGCATGTCTCCTTTCCGCTTGTGCTATGGAAAGAATTGTCACCTTCCGGTCGAGCTTGAGCACAAAGCTATGTGGGCTATCAAATTTTTGAATTTTGACTTGGAAGCAAGTGGTGAGAAGCGGAATCTTGATCTTTGTGAGTTGGAGGAGATCCGAGAAGAAGCATATGAGAATGCCAAATTGTTTAAGGAGAAGACCAAGGTGATACATGATTGGAAATTGGTGAAGAAGACATTTCTTCCCAAGCAAAAGGTTCTCCTATACAATTCTAGGCTCAAGTTATTTTTCGGAAAGTTGAGATCTAGATGGAGTGGACCTTTTGAGGTAGTTGAAGTTTTCCCTCATGGTGCTATCACAATCAAGAATCTTCATGGTGGGGAGCCCTTCAAGGTAAATGGGCATCGATTGAAACCTTACTTAGACACCACATTTGACACTCAAGAGGAGGAGGTCACCCTCCCTTGACTCATCCTTGACATATGGACCGACAATGAAGTCCTTAAACAAAGCGCTCGCTAGGGGGGCAACCCTAGCATTATTTGTGATGTTCTTTCTTGTTCATTTTGCATCAATAAGGCTATTTAGCCATCTTTTTGGGAGGTTGGGAGTTGCTTGGAGTGTGGAGAAAAAGGAGATATTTTGAGCTACAATTCTTGTGTGAAGGTCATGGAGGATGATTTTGTGTTGTGAGTTGATGGGATGAAGACCACGAGCTTAATGGAGGACCCTTGTCCTTATTCCTTGATGAGCTATTTGTGATGCATTGCTCTTGGACACTACACATTTCTCAATGGAGTTGATCTTTTCATGAGCACCTAGAGCTATTATGGAGCATACGTAAAGGAAGTCAAGGCCTTGTGCCTTGTGGTTGGTGTCTCATATTAATCTTCTCCAAGGGTCGCGAGCAATGGAGGGTCGACAAAGAGGGTTTTCCGTAACTTTTCACCACATTTAGATTTTTATTTTCATAGCTCAATTTTTGTGCCTTCGCCCGGACTTCACTCTCATGCCTAAATCGAACACGAATTTTAGCTTTCGAGCTCACTTTACAACATTGAGGACAATGTTGGTTTTAAGTGTGGGGGTGAGAGCTCGGGTGCCCTATTTTCGTCACTAAAAAAAAAAAATTAATTAGATTAGCTTTATGTAATTATATTTTATTGGTTAATGCCTTTTCCAACCCCAATGACGAGCCATGGACTTAACTTGTTATGATTGTGGATAGACTAAGCATGATCTAGGACTTTGAATTTATTTTGTGATTAAGAGTATATATGATCTATGCTTGACTATACGTGTGCAAATAGCTTATGATTAGGTTGGTTCATCATAACTAGAGAAGCATATAGATGATTTAATTAACTTGCATGCCTTATTTGTGAGCTTTTGAGCCTAATATCTATAGTGCATGCATCGTTCATTCAATTATTCTTTCATGTGTGTACAATTTCATGACATTGCGTATCTAGAACTTGCTTGAGACCTCTCGAGGCTACTTTTAGCTTACGACGGGATAGAAAGGATTGAGGCAATTAGGTTAATACCACCATGGCCAAAGAAGCATGTGCCCAAAAAAATATTTATCACTAGATTGCTACTTTAAGCCTATTTATATATTTAGCCTTTTTATTCATTTGCACCACAAATCCCTACCAAACCTAAACACTTTTATCCTACCCTTCCATGGTAGTTGGTAAAGCGATTCTAGAGAATGACTTTATGTTGGAGTGCTTCAAAAGAAAGAAAAAGTCAAAAGTGTGAGGTTACAAAAGAATAAGTGTGGGGGTGAGTGATTTGTATAGAAAAGAAAGTTCTAAAAAAAAAAAAAGAGTCTGTGAAAATAGAAAGAAAGTTCAAGGAAAAGAAAAGTAGAAAAAAAAAAAAAATAAGAAGAAGAAACTTGTGTAAAGAAAAAAAGAGTATTACGTAGTATAGTGTGGGTTGTACATTGGGTTTTAGAGTGAGTGACTTAGCATTCGACATCAAAAGTCTTAAATCTCTACAAGAGAGAGTTGCTTCACCGATTTCCATGGAATTTGTCTTTCTCTATCCTTCATTTCTATTAGCCACTTGCCCTTAGTCCCATAACCCCATCACAACCAAATAAAAAACTTCTTGATCTTGAAAGTTGTGAGCTACCTAGTGGAGATGAGATCGAAAAGCAAGCATATGGCGACGCGTGTTATGAAATTGCTTTTGAGTGAAACACTTATAGCCCCTAAACACTTGAGCGGTAATATTTAGTGAACCTATGTGAGTTTAGCGGGTTATATTGGGTCTTCTATATGCCTATGTGATTATGGTGGATTGATTTGACACGTGGTCAATACATGCATATACTTGAGCATCGTGTTATGAAATTGCTTTTGAGTGAAACACTTATAGCCCCTAAACACTTGAGCGGTAATATTTAGTGAACCTATGTGAGTTTAGCGGGTTATATTGGGTCTTCTATATGCCTATGTGATTATGGTGGATTGATTTGACACGTGGTCAATACATGCATATACTTGAGCATCTATTACATGTGCATCTTAATTGCCTTACAAATTCATAAATCATATGTTGTGATTACATCTATTTCATAGTCATGTACATAATAAGTTCTCCGAGGGTTATGGTTAGAAAGGCTAATACCGCATTTTACTTATGTTTGTGAGTTAGTAGATTTTTGGATTAGATTTCATTTAGTTTGCTTGAGGACAAGCAAAGTTCAAGTGTGGGGGTGTGATTACACGCATTTCTATGCATGTAATTGTGTCTAAAATACTATAAATAAGTTAATCCTCAAGTCAATTACTATGTAATTAATCCATTTTTATTCATATTGTAGTAAATAAGCGGAGTTGTGGAGTTCGGAAGAAGTTGTGTGAAAATGAAGCTAATTGGAGTTATCGACAAAAAGTCAACAATGGTCAATCGATCAATGCAAGCAAATATGTGACAATCATTCGTTTGAGCTAGCGAAAAGGAAAAGAAGAAGAGGATCGAGAAAACAAAGAAATAGAAGAAAAGGGAGAAATTAATTAAATGAAATGGCAGATAATCAATTAAGTAGTCAATTAACTAATTGGTTAATCATGCACCAAAGCCACCAGCACACCACATGCTGCTTTTTCTTTCTTTCTCATTTGCTGATGTCATTAGCACATGACCTTATCTTCCTCTCTTTTGCAAAACGACCAGCCACACATTCAATTAAGGAGACCACACACACACACACACACACACACACACACACACACACACATATATATATATACACATACATACTAGCAATGGCACCCGTGCTTTGCCACGGGATTTGTTATTGGTAATAATATTGAAAATAATTTTATTCTTGATCAAACTGGTAAAATATCGTATATTACATTAATCAGAATAGTATTTGTGTGAAGAGAAACAAACTGTCCCCGATTGAACTGGTCCAGAAACACTTCTTTAATATGTATCTCTCAGGACAATCTCGGCTTCTTGTTTTAGCTGTCTAATAGTTGTGCATCTAGTGGCATTACCACCATCTCACTTGGAGGCAACTCACTCTTGACTTCAATTTCCTTATCAGTCAAACTTGATATGGCAAACCAATGTTAGTGATAGTTCTTTCCACACCACCAGAAAATCTCCATTCCTTTACAAAGTGCTTAGTGGCCAAGAAGATCACCTTTGATTGAATGGTAACACTATTTGAAATAAAACCTGATTACCCAAAAACAGTAACACTTCTTTTCACTATTGACACACCTGTTCTAAACAATAAGCTCATTATAAATTTTCTCTTATTCATAATTCTTCCTTTTTCTTCTAATAAATCTGCAAATACAAAAGACGAAAAAAAACACCAACCTTGACTTGACAGACTAGAGAAAGCAACAAAACACATACCTCTTTTGCTCCCAAAGCCCGTCTCCTAAACTAGATCACAATCTCAGCACACACCTCTTCCAAAACGAACCCAAGCCTACCTCGCAGAGATATCCAACCAGCCCTATATCCACCAGTAAAAGCACATTAAGTTCATTTATTAAATCAGAAATGTAATTAGTTTAGGACAAATGGTGACCAATAGAGTGTCTACAGCTTCCCAAGCCTATAAACAATGGAGATCACTTGGATTTTTATGGAAAATAAGGATCCAAGTTGGCTAATCATAAATTGAAATTATCTACTACATAGACCATGTTCAAGTATAATGCAGTCTTCACCCCTGACAAAGAGTAATGTATATGGTTGACTGACTATCAAAACAAAGAGGAATTGAGAACTGAACCAACTTGTCCCAAGCTCTAACACTGGGTGAAAATCTTTAAACACTAACTTGGCCTTGAAATTCGGTCTATAATCACAGGTATGATAACCTCTACACAGGTACTTGGACTTAAATTTAAAGAATGCGGCTATGAACTAACTTCTTTGTTCACCAGTAAGACCATCAAAAGCCATGCAAAAGTATACCAACAAACTACATCCCATATTCCATATTTTAATAAGGGCTAAAGCCAATCAACAACTGGATATGGACAGAACATTAGTGTTTAATCAGAAAGGCCATCCTCACAATGGTACAGAATTAATTAGGAGTGAGGAAACACGATCTTTCATCAGTTTTCCCACTCGGTTGTACTCATCCACCCCTTTGTAAAGGGCAACTTTTCTCAAGCAGTTATGATGAATCGAAGTCCCCTATTAGGACAGCTGAATAAATAAATCTATTCCAGATAATGATTCAAACTAATTAGGAGAAACAAAACCTATGAAGCCATCAAAACACGCAAGCCAAGATTGGATCTTTATGATCAATAGATGATTACACAGATTCGAAAGTAGGGACTAAAGAAGATATATGTCCCCATAATCACATAAACCACTCACAGATTCAGTTTTAGTGCTCAAAACATAGTGATCCCAATCGCGGGGTGTTCTAAACAAACAATACGACGAACGATCCGAAGCAATAAAGGTTGAAACTGGAAGAAGAGCAACTAACCTCCGATCTCAGATGATGAGGTGAGACTTGCCTCCGATCTCTCTCTATCTCTTCGTGCAAAGCAAAGAAACATAACCGATATCCTCTCTCTCTCTCTCTCGATCGTTCTTGATAACTAATAAAGCTAGAAGTGTAGATAGACTCTTATCTGATAGAGGCTTCCAGATGCAAATACCCAGGTCCAATGGCAATGATGTAATTTTTACAAAATAAGGACAGAACCGTCATTCGATAATCGGCTCGGCTCCAGCCGCTACTGTTACTCGGCTTAGTAACAGTAACCATCCCACCAACTTTAATAGTATGTATAATATATATATATATATATATATATTGATTCTTCTCCCATCAAACCCTATTCTCTCATACTCTCTCTCACCTGAACCTCAATTCGGCTGCACCCATCCTCTTTTCTCTCTAACACCGAACCAACCACCCCATATTCATCTCTTCTTCTTCCCACCGAAACTCACCACCACCAACCCATTTTCTATAATTTCTTCACTACTCCACCACTAATTATCATCAATTTCACAAGATTCAAAGGGAAGCCCAAGCATCAAAATCTTCATCAAATCAAATTTGGGTAAAAGTGGGGAGCCATAAATCAAAGCTAGCCATAATTGCTTTATAGCAATTTGTGGCTTGTTCTTGTTACTCCTACTTCTCTTCACTTTATTCCTCTTTAAATTATGTATATTGATGTTTGTTTAATGATGGGTAGTGAGTAGTTTTGTTGTTGGGGGCTAGGGTTGTGTGCCCTAGTCTAAATCTTGTGTAAAATATGCTTATTTTAATGTAATGATGCAATTTTCATATGATGGATGCTTATATCTATTTTTGTTGGGTTAAAATGCATGTCTAGGAGCCTAGTCAACTCTAGGGTGTGTATTTTGAGCATGTCTAGGATGGAGTCAGAGGCTTGACCCCCTCTAATTCCTAAGCTAGAAATCTTCAATTTCGTATTCGAGGGGTTATAAGCATGGTGATTTACACCCGTTGCGTGATTGCGCTGGCGGGTCGCTTAGTAGTCTAATTCCTCGATATTTAGGCCTCTTGATGTGAATTAGAGACCCTTGAACCGGCTCTAATTCATGTCAAGTGAGTTCCTACGACCCTTGAACCGGAGTAGGAATACCATGAAAGAGAATTTTGGTCCTTGAGCCTTGAACCGCCTTGGATACGACTACCGCCAAAGTAGAAAATTTGCATCTACATTAGATTAGTTTCCGACACATGAGATTTGGGTGAACGAACCTCCCTAGCACCCGACATTCTCATTATATTGTTCACAATTTTCTACTTTAATTTCCTTGCATTTTTATTAATCGTTTTGCATTTTATTACTTTTTGTTAAGTTCAAATCAACTCTCAAATATTGAATCCATCTACTCAACTGTGCATAACTCATTTGGGCTACAAGTTAGTGGCTTTGATTAGGCTTAGTGTGAGCTAAGCAGAGCATTGCCGGGGCTTGGTGCCTTGTGAATATTTTATTTTATTTTATTTTTTATTTTCATCTCATTGTGTGCTTTTAAGTTATTCTAGTGCTAATTACCTTGGTTAGGTCCAACACCTAATCCCCGAGGTACGATAATCAAGGTTCTAATACTTCCTTTACTTGACAACGATTCGTACGCTTGCGAGAGTTTATGAATCAAGTCATCTACTGTGGGGAGGATTTTAGACAATTGTAAGCATTTTATGCATGGCATAAGATCTCTACACTGTAAAGCAAATAGTGCTGCAAATCGATTAGCACACCTTGTTAATTGGTTTATCGTATATTGATGGTATTTGGTTAGATGAGACACTTGCTATTATATTCAGGATGTTCTCTATGAGGATGCTTGTTATGATTCAAATGTAGTGTCCCCCCCGATTCAAAATTTTACTACTCTTTCAATAAATGGAACCGGGCGTGGGGCTGAGCCTTCCAGCTAGGCTGGGTTCCAAACCCCTTTAAAAAAAAAATTAAAAAAAATTGTGTCAAAAATTTAAACTCAAATCCAACCTATTTATTAAATAGATTACTTTTTTCCAATCCGCTTAACCCATTTAATAAATAAGTTTTGTTGTGTTGGACAAAATAACCCATTTTGAGGGTTAACATCGCGACCCATTTAACTAAAAAAATGCATAAATTGATAAATTCACTTAACACTCCACAAGACAAAGATTATAAATAATCATATATAGTTCATGAATAATTAAATCCAATAATGATGAAAGTGTTTTAGGGAATAAGAAATTGAGAGAAATTCGCTAAAAAATTAGACCCATTTAACTAAAAAAATGCATAAATTGATTAAATTCACTTAACACTCCACAAGACAAAGATTATAAATATTCATATATAGTTCATGAATAATTAAATCCAATAATGATGAAAGTGTTTTAGGGAACCAGAAATTGAGAGAAATTCGCTGTATATTCTCATTGATAATAGGGGCCTCTTTATATAGATAATTACAATGCATAGAATCTCAATCATACAAGGAAAGTAATCGTATATTGAATAGAAATCTAGATCCTTCTAATTTAACCCTATTACCACTAGGTCAAGTAACCTAGAGTTTGGACCAAACACAAATTAGGGTTTACTTGAACACTCCCCCTTGTGTTGCCCAAACACGGTGCTTCTCTTATTGTCTTGTTAAAAACCTTGCTGAGTAACAAAAACCCAGTGGGACAAAAATAACCTCGGTCGAAGGGGAAAAAGAGCACAATACACCCTTCACGTTTCGAGACCATACATGTAGACACCTCCCCTTGATGTCTGCATCTCCCTTTGACGACTATGGTCATTGGAGTTCGGATAACTTCTGCAAACGATGCTACCAACATGTTTCTCGAAAGTGAAATTTAGGCAATGACTTAGTGAGCAAGTCTGCTACACTGTCCTTAGATTGAACCCAGTTCACCTTGATCTTGAGGAGAGTCTGGTGTTGCTGATTATCCTTGGTGTGGTCGCTTTTGATGTAGTCTTACTTCAAAACAAGCAGCATT
Organism: Rosa chinensis; assembly: GCF_002994745.2. Lineage (NCBI taxonomy): Eukaryota > Viridiplantae > Streptophyta > Magnoliopsida > Rosales > Rosaceae > Rosa > Rosa chinensis. Next base: position 26,407,491 of record NC_037089.1, on the reverse strand, counting down.
ATCCTATATGCTCGTAGGCTCATCTGTGGTAAACTTCAAACCACAATTGTTCGAACATGCGTAATTATGGATCCAATCCATATACATTCACAAACCACTTCGTGAAGAGCAAGAATCTCTGCATTATTCTAAGATATAGCGACTAAGGTCTGTTCTGTAGACCTCCAAGATATCACGGTCTTTTCTCATGGTGAACACTTAACCAATTTGGGAATGACCTTTGTATGGGTCAGAGAGATACCCAACATTAGCAAAACCTTCCAAAACACTTATGTCGTTTTAGGAAGGGGATAGTGGACGCAGGCTAGTGTTGGCGGCGTTTCTGGTGTGTGATGGGTCCGAATCCATCATCTCTTTGTAGGGATAGAACAAGCCTATATCAATCATACATCTCAAGTATCGAAAGATATCTTTTACACTAATCTAATGGCGTCGCGTCGGCACAGAGCTATATCTAGCTAACAAGTTCATGCAAATGAGATGTCTGATCTTGTGCATTGAGCTAAGTACAATAATACGCCTATTGTACTTAGCTAGGGAATTTCTGCCCCTAGCGCATCTTCGTCATCATCCTTCAAACGAAGAGGATCATTTTCATGATCAAGACTACGGACGATCATGGGGGTGCTTGAAGGCTTGACCTTGTCAAAATGTCTAAGCATCTATCAACACGATGTTCAAGTTCCAAACTGAGACATAATCGTGTTTTCCCATAATCCTTAATTCAAAATCGGATTTCAAGTGTTCAGCGGTTTCCATTAACTCTTTAAGGGCTTCTAATGAAGATCATGTCCAACATGAACCGCGATAGAATCCGAAACTTGTTATAGAAACGCGTGGGCATATCCCTTCCAACGCAAGTAATCATTTTAGCGAGCGTTTCAACCTCTTTGTAAATGCACTCCGTGGTCTAGAGCCACTTGACTTGGGTAAATGAAGTTCACCATGAACCTTAATGTATATTCTGTATCTAGATCCCTATAGAGATACTTAGTGACCACATTTGTAAGCTACATGTTCAGTTATTCGGAAACTACCAAACTAACAGGGTAGTGGAGTGTAAAGACATCCATTATGAGAGAATATGTCTCATCGTAGTCGATTCCAGGGCGTTTTATGAGAAGCCTTGCGCCATAAGGCAAGATTACCATATCTTTTTCTCACTACGCTTTCTAACGAAGATCCATTAGTCAACAGGTTTTATGTTAGGAGGTGTTGGTATCACTAGCTTGAAAATCTTCATCTTTGTTAGAGAATCCATCTTAACCTGGATCACATCTTTCCATTTAGGCCAAATTTCTCTACATTGGCATTCATTCATCAATGGAGCGTGGTTCAATATCATCGAACTCAACAAACTCATGTGCAACGAAATGTGCAACTACATCATCAAGTATGATGGAGTTTCTATCCCACATCTCATGTACACTAGTGTAATTTTCATAGAGCTCTATATTCTGAGGAATAGGTTCTAACGTCGAGGCATCCCCTAACGATAACCAAAACCCGGAAGATACTCATAAGATGGATTTTGAGTGTCGATGACCAAAGGATTGGAGTGTACCAAAGCATCATTCGAACCCACGGGCCTCCCACTCATCCTAGCTGAGGCCATGGCCTGTAACGCCAGAGTGCCATACTCTTTGGCGTTGGCACCATGTCTACCTCCGTGTAGGGCGGCGCTACGTCCTCTTGTAGGGACGTATTTCCTTGCAGGCATGTTTGTAGCATATTTGTGTGATCTTGTCCTTTTAATAGGGATCGAGATGAGACATAGTGGGGATAGGCCACGACAATTCCTGTCATTCCCGCTGAACATTCATGTTCTTATCTCCCCTAACGACGGGAAGACTGTCTCATCAAAGTGACAACCCTCAAATCTAGAGGTAATGAGATCGCCTTGCAAGGGCATTAAGTGACAGACGATTGTTGCAGTCTCAAATCCAACGTAGTTGCCCATTCGTCTGTAAGGACCCATCGTAGAGCGTTGTGGTGGGGCAATTGGCACATAAATAGCTCACTCAAATATGCATAAGTACTATACTTGTACCCAGTCACTAACGCAGAGGTACATCGAGTGGCGGTGGGTCATAGACGACTTAGCATAGCTGCATGCGATATTGCATCACCCCAAGCGGATATAAGGAGATTGGTACGCATTACCAATGTCCGGACTACCATTGTAGTCGTTTCCGCAAGGCCATTTGGGTGTGTACATGGGAATGTGATGTCCAACATCAGTCCCATTGCAATATCCATTAAAAGTCTTTCGATGTAAACTCTCTAGCATAGTCAAATCCAATTGACTGAATAACATGATCTGGGGAGTGAGCCCGTTGTCATATGATATGTCCTAGGAGTGTAGCATAAGCAGCATTATAAGTGGACAATGGCAAAACACGTGACCAACGTGTTTGCGTGTCAACCAACATCATGAGATATTTAAACGTCCACAAGTAGGGTGAATCAGTCCACAGAATCCCCACGGATTCTATGTAAGAACAAAATGAGTATTTTCATATCCTTTGCATAGGATGGTCTCAGTCCTAATTTCCCTAAGGAACGGACTTTGTAAAATGAGCGAGAGGCTTTAGAGTAACCAATGAGAATTTTGGTTAGGCCTGAGCGTCTGAAACGCTATTTTGAAGCAAGTTGGTGATTGCAGCATCACCTGGGGCGCCATCACCATGATGGACGCCATCCATAGCATTATGGATAGGGACTGCGCCAGCCCTAGGCTGGTGGTGGACGGAGGCGGTGCCCTAGCTAGCAGTGTCGGTCACACTTAGTCCAGGAATCAACTTTTGATTCATGGTTCATTTTGCTCTAGAGAAAAGATGTCCATGTGAAGTCTTTAGCAGACGGATCATCATATCATGACCAGGATGACCTATCCTGTAGTGACAAAGCCAATATGTGTCTAAATCCAAGAGATCTTCTCTCATAACTTTTATTGGATTAATAGCTTAAATAGTGACATAGAATCCACCAGAGAGACACATAAACTTCTCTAAGATGCGGCTTTGTTTGCAATCATTAGAGGTATTGCAAAGGAACTCATTTTCGTTCTCTACATGCATTTTCAAATGGAATCCGTTGGCTATTCATAGGTGCGATTGGCCCTAGGAGCGTAGAGAGTTTCTGTGATAGTAATTAAGGTGCCATTTGGCAAGGGGAACCATGTCCTTGAATTAATACTAATGGCCCAGCCATCGTAGTCACAAAAGTCATATGCTCAGAATCAAAATGGAGTCATAATGAAAAGAACTCGAAATTTTATTCATAAGCCAACAGAGTTACATCATTGTCTCTTTGACCAAAGAAAATCTAATCCAAAATGCTAGCTGATGCAAAACAATGATAGTCGTCTAACTTCTTTCGGTAATTCCAAAATAAATGTGACCAGGTGAGTAGAGAGATGTTGGTGGAGCAAGGCTCGCTTAAGTACCACTAATCTCAGAACCTTCCTAGACATCACACTTACTTTGGGTGAGCCTACTTTGAAGAAATACTAAACCATTGGCATCTACTACAAAAATATATGGCAATTTCCTATTACATCTCTTGGAAAATAAAAAGACTTAATCAAAATTGCCAATCTCTGGATCTTGGCCTTTGAAGTCTTCAACCCTTAGAGCGAGATCGTCATCTTGATCTTCTTGCTCCATATAATTTGCTTCCCTTACTTCACGATACGTCTTGTACGCGTTAGCAACATTCTGGGTGCATTACATGCTTTAGCCCAATGTCCGGACGCTCCACACCGAAGATAAGCATCATCATGGTCAGGCTCCCTTGATTGAGGTGCGCCTTGAGTGTGTTGAGGACGGCTATGATCCTTGGTGGCGCCACTACCATAGCCAGAGGCTCTACCTCTCTCCCTCTCTTCACACGTTGACCTCTACGGTTCCGTGCACGCCTATCTTGGCAATTTCCTTCCTCTTTAGGGCGAGGATATGGAGCAGAATGTCCAGAATAATCCATTTCCATAGGGTTTCATTCCAGGCACACTCCCTTAGGGGCGCGACTACAATTAGACTCCGGAATTAGCTTTTCTCCCACGGGTCTAGAGTTATAGTTCTTCACAAGTATGTTGTCGTACTTTTCAGCCACGTTCATGGCTCCAATAAGCTCATGAAATCTTTTGATGCATCCAGCGTTGACATCAATCCGATAGTTCTTGGCTATCATCAATGCAGAGACGGGGACAGTAGAGAGAGTCTTCTCGATCAACATCGTGTCAGTGATTTTCTGCCCACAAAAATCCATCAAAGACTTGATACGAAGTGCTTCTGAATTGTAGTCAAGTACAGACTTGAAATCACAAAAGCGGAGGCTATGCCATCTCACTTCTAAATCAGGAAGCAAAAAGTCACGAACGTTGCCAAAACGCTGCTCGAGTTCTACCCATTGTTTTCTGGGGTCTTCCTCATTGGGGTACTTATTTTGGAGTGCGTCATTCATGTACCTTGTCATGAGAATTATGGCTTTAGCTTCATTGGCCTCTCTCATAGCTCTATTAGCTTCAAAAGCGGTAGCTATTTGAGGAGTAAGCACGTTCTGACTTAGCTCTTGGATAGTACTCAGGATCCTATCAGCCTTAAGATGCTGGCGCACATCACAGACCCACTTGTGGTATCATGCGCCTGTTGTCTCTAGTGGAGCGAAGCTCAACTTGTTCAGGTTACTCATCCTGAAAAACAACAAAAGATTAGGTTTAGTTTCTGAGAGAAAAAGGCTACCACGAAAATAATAAAAATTTCTGAGCGTAGTCGCTTCCAAGAAATTTGGAATTTCCGAGCGTAGTCGCTTCCAAGAAATTCAATTCCAAGAGAAGCTCTAAGCTTGGAGTGAGCACAAACCCCCATAGTTCAGTTTAATTTGGTCTCCCCTATGATGAAGAAAGGGGGGTAGAAGAAGGGAGGTTGCAAGTCCCCAACAAAAAGAAGAGAAAAGTAATAAAAACTTCAAAAAAGCGGGAACTTTTAGAAAAGTTTACCTTGAAAAGTTGTCAGAAATTTTGACCGGAAAAATTGGCCGCAAAAAGTCACCTGAAAAAGGTTGACCGACGGTTGACCGGAGTTGACCAATCTACTGACGTGGCACGGTTGCTGATGTGGCAGATCAGTTGCTGACGTGGCAGGCTGACTAGACTCTGACGTGGTGCTGACTGGAAGGCTGACGTGGCTCGAGTTCTGGGCTAACGTTAGTGAGCCTTATGCTATCGGGCTTCAGTCTCTGGGCTTGCACGTGGGTTGCTACTCGTGGGTCTGACTGTGGGCTGCTGCACATGGGTCCGACACCTTGCTTCTGGGCTTTGGGCTGGATTGGGATCTGAACAGAATAGGATTGCCGGCAGTTTGGGGTGCAGGTGCTTCAGGCAAGCGGTTCGGGTATTTCTAGGCCGGTTCTGGTGATGGTTTTTTCGGTTCCCGGAATCTGGGGACGAGGTGCAACTACTGACAAAAGGTGGTCGTGGAGGGTGGAAGAGAAGGTGGCAAACCAGGCAGGAGATCTCGGATTCTTCTTGGGAGGCCAGTTTGGTCACTTCCGATGGCCCGTTCAGGTCGATTCCGGCCTGTTTTGGGGGCAGAGCCGCCGGTTCTGGGCTCTTGGAGGTGAAAGCTTCAAGGTGAGCGGTGGTGGTTCCTGGGATTTGAAGGCTACGAATTTAGGGTTTCAGGGTTAGGGCTTCGTGCTGATAACGTGTTTTAGGGAATCAAAAATTGAGAGAAATTCGCTATATATTATCATTGATAATAGGGGCCTCTTTATATAGAGGATTACAATGCATAGAATCTCAATCATACAAGGAAAGTAATCATACATTGAATAGGAATCTAAATCCTTCTAATTTAACCCTATTACCACTAGGTCAAGTAACCTAGAGTTTGGGCCAAACACAAATTAGGGTTTACTTGAACAGAAAGAAAATATTTTAACTTGTACATTCCGAGTCGTGTACGCGGGTTATATATATAATATAACTCGACCAATTTAATAAAAGGGTTCACTTCATGTTGGCAGGTTGACCCATGGTCTACCCGTTTATTAAACGATTCATGACGGATTGACCTGTAGCCAACCCACTTTTTTATCATGCGGGTTCAACCCGTTTGATTTTGTGTAAGTTTTGAGTCATATTATCAGGTCATATCAAAATTGCCAACCTTATATATGGATCAAACGATATCAACGCCAAAAAAGTACTAATGGAAAAAATTATGCTCATCTGCATGTTGTCTAATGATATATCAAGAATAAAAAAAATAAAAATAAAAACAATTACAACTTGAAACAAAAGTGTTTTCTACTTAAATCACATATAAAATACTGTACATTGTCATAGGAGGCTACTTTTGAATGCCATCATATTTGAATAGATAATTTTTAATTCTAATTGAATACAACAAGATTTTAAGTGACTCTTTCAAATCTCAATTGAAAATCCATAGATTTTTTAAATGCAAAACAATTTTGTTGACTCCCAAACGAATACATCCTCTAAGTTTTGATTATTTTAAGAAAAAAATAGTGTACCTACTGCTACTTTCCTTTTTGTAAATAAGAATTAATCAACCAAAGACCAAGCCAACCATATATAAGGAGGCGTTCTGAAGAGGACGTCTGCACTGTCACTAAAGTGCGGACGCCTAGGATTTCTGCTCGATCAAGAGTCGACGACACAGCATCTCTTGCAGGATGGAGGCCAGGGGCATCCCGGACCAGTCTGCTATCTAGTGGAGTCGCCGACGACCAGTTTGCAACAGTGCCCAGAACCTTGAAGTTGTAGGTGAGGTCGCTACCCAGAACTTTCGACCTCAATCTCCTTCGACCTTGATCGCTACCCAGAAGCAGTCTGGGATGCCTTCGGCCTTCGTAGCCTAAACTCTACTGCAGCGTCGACATCTGCACTTTAACGACAGTGCGGATGTCCGCCCTAGAATCTGCCTGACCATATATAAGCATATTAGGACAAGGATGAAAGATCCAATGTAAACATCTTGAAGGACAATGACTTTGAACCACATCATGGAGAAATTATCTGGAGTTCTGGACTTAAGAGTTAGAACACCATCACCTATATTGTGAGAAACTATATTAGAATCTCTTAGTTTCAAACTTTCAGACTAGTGCCTATTTGGCTAGCCTCATGAATTGCTAGGGTAATTTGAGCTACTTAAGTAATTGACTTTCTTTGACGGAAACTATTATAAATATAAATAAAATTAGAGAAATTTTAAATACATACCCCAAATTACTTAATATACATTCTTATTATTTTATATTTCAAATCAAATTTTATATGTAGATTAAATGACTAAAATAGACATCTATGTATTAGAAGAAAAATAATAATAATCATATCTTCCTTATATTATTCTATAATTATAAACACAATGAACTTCTATAAATTGCATTCTCATTTAAAACAAGAATAAAAGTTAGAAACCATCAAATTTAAATTTTCCTTAAATAAATTGTAATTAAATGGGGTGAGAGACCATATAATTTAGAATTTCAAAATCAATGGCATTAAGTGTTTTTAAAACATATTGCTTTATTCCCACTTTAGTTCATTTTTTTTCTTCCTAAAAGTTATGATTAGTCATTTTATTATCTAATATAAAACATCACATGTACAAAACTTTGTAATTGTTAATTTATTTGACCATCCAATGACAACTTCATAGTTTTGCCATTGTGGATCGGAGAAACTACTAGTAAAGTTTTAGCTGAATGTTTGACTCAAAATTTTATACTTGATCAATAGGGTGTTTCCTTGTTTGGTGAATGAGAACTCAAATAATACAAAACTTATTTCTAAGCATCTATTTGAAGGGAACAATAATGAATCCTTATGGATTTCCCAATAAATAACACAAGTAATTAATATGGTCAATTATATATACTAATCGAATTAAATAGTAGCCTTAATGTAGTTAAATAATATTGTATTTCATAGTTTTTTAGTTTAAGGATAATTTAGGTAATTTGGGTTGTGTATTTAGTAAAATATTAAAATGAGAAATTAAATGGTAGGTATATTGAGTAAGGAGTGTGTATTAAGAAATTAAGGGTATGTATTTAAAACTTCTCATAAAATTGATGTGTCTATCAAAAAAATACAATGGCCACAAAACAAAGTAAATTACCACGGAATGACCTTAATAGTGTTACGGTGTAAATAGTATGTCAAAATTTCTAATCCTTTCGTAACAATACCTGTAGGTACAACGTCCGAGTGAGATCTCTCTCTCTCTCTCTCTCTCTCTCATATTTTCTATGTTGCCGTACGATCGACCTCCCTCTCCAGTTTTCCAGATCTCGGTACCCGTCTTCCTATTGGCCTCTCTCCCCCTCAAGGCTGAGGCGTCAATGGCATCTCAAGAGGACGGGTTCATATTCCCCAAGGATGTAATGGCGCTGGTGCCTCCTGGCGGCACCAAACTTTTGGAGTCTTACACGGTGGTGGCGCTGGATCCTCTCTCCATGGATCACGGCGAGGCAGAGCCGTGGCTATGCCCCCTCTCCTCCCACTATTGTTCTATATATGTAGGGCTCTTGAAGTTGGAATGTGTTACTATTTAGAAGTTTGTTTCCAGTTCATGGCTGGCTTCTTGTAATGGTTACTATTGCTTGTACTTGAGTCCGATTAATAAAAGTGTTTCCGTTTCTCCTAAAAAAAAAAAAAAACAAATTACCACATCTCAAAAGTTGACGACTAAAATGGATCCACAATCTACAAAAGAAAGATAGATCCTCAACAGTCAACAGGATGAGATTGAAACCGATTAACAAATGAAAAGTAACAAAGACCAGTTCATCTTTCTCATATATGTGAGGATAAACCCAAGGATGTTGATCAGAACCACAACATTATCTTACGTGTGAAGCAGAATCTCCCTCCAACTGGTTGATCAATGCAACCTTCCATTATACAAAACCAAAAGCTGAAAAACTCAAATCTAGGCAGACCAATTATATATTTTTTTTAACGAAGTAAATTAGTGGGCATATCCTGCTCCGGATACTCGAGGGGATATAATTTAGCTTTTTCGTGAAGCCTTTTGCATAGTAAAGTCATATCTTCTTGAACTCAATAAGATACCACATGCTGCTTAGGTCTTAGTTGCCCAGTTGGCCACTTCAAGTATTTTTTAGGGTGCTTAATTAATCCTCCAGCTGTAGAGAGTATCAGATTCAATATGTGAGCCAAATCCGAGGTACAGTTGGCTAAGTTGCACAATCTAAGACAATCTTGGTTTTTTACCCTAAAATAATATGATCAGATATGTTGAAGTTGTTCAAAAGCAATGATAAGAGACTAGGATGGAGATATGCATGAATTGGAAGATAAATTTTATAGCATACCGGCATAAGTTACTCTTTTATATTCACAATACAAATGATTTTATTAGAATTAATTACATATAAGTGCATCTTTGAATGTTTTTTTAGCCATAAGACCACCAACTAATTTTTTCCCTCATAAGACCACTAGATTAAAAATTGTGTTATATTTTAGATATAAAAACCAACATATTTACATAAATACCACTAGAGTAAAAAGTCAACAATCATTCTCTCTCTCCGCTCCGGCAAGGTCTCCGGCAAACTCCGGCAACTACAAAAGCTACTCTGATGAGATTTCCGGCGACCTCCGGCGAGGTCACAAAAGCTACAATCACTAGCAATTAAAGCTACTGTCACTAACAACAAAAGATATGCTAGTGAGATTTCTGGCGAGGTCACAAAAGCTACTATCACCAGCAACAAAAGTTATTATCACAAACAAAGACTACGCTGGTGAGATTTTCAACGAGATCAGAAAAGTTACTGTCACTAGCAACAAAAACTACTGTTACCACAAAAAAAAAACTACTGTCACTATGAACAAAAACTACTCTTGGAGATTTCCGGCAACCTCCGGTGAGGTCACAAAAAGCTATTATTACCAGTAATAAAAGCTACTATGACCAACAAAAGCTACACTCCTCAAAACCAAAATCTACTATCCCCACCAACAAAAGCTACTGTTACAAATACCAAAAACTACTGTCATCAACAATAATAACTACTATCATCAACACCAGAAAACTACTCTCACCAATAACAAAAACTACTATCACCATCACCAAAAACTACTCTTATAAATGTCAAAAGCTATAATCAAGCAGAACAAAATCTAGTGACACAAATCTACCAACAGAGAATGCTAATCACTACATGTCCATAAATCAACCACAAAATCTAGTGACAAAAGCCAACAATGCATCAAATCAGGCATAGGGAACAAATGAGTTTCTACCTTTTTCCAAAAACAGTAACAATACAAAATTAAAACCACAAATCTATACCAAAATTAAAAACTCAGCAAAATGAATGGCATTGAGGACAACTCGTGACCGGAGAGAAGCCGAACGAAATCGAATCAGGGACCGGTGCCGGAATCTCATTTTCAGATGCGAAGGATGGCGGCGTCAGCCAGACAGCCACAATTCTCCCAGCTACACGCTCAATTTCGAGGACGACACCACATGCGTCGACGACATCCTCCTCCGGTCGCGGCTGTCGGCCTTCTCCTCCTGGAGTTTGACCCCGCCGGAGAAGTCGACCATGAGCTGGCGTATTCTGAATGACTTTCAAGAGGAAGATGAGGACAACCGGAGCTGGAGGTCACCGACGAGGAACAAAGCTGAAGGTCACCGAAGGCGAACAATCTGAAGGAGAAGCGTCACCGATCGATGCGTCGACGGATCTCCCGAGCTCAGATCTACTTCGAATCGGCATCGAGATTAGAGAAAACGTGGGAGAAAGAGGAGGAGGTGGTGAAACGATGCCGTCTCGTTTCGCTCCGATCCGTAACAAAGCTTCTCTCCGTCGAGATCGTTCGGCTAGTGATGAGCAATCGTCGATTGCCGCCAAGGGAGAACTTCTCACATCAGAGATGTTCTTCGTCGGTGACGCCATGGATGACAGCCACAGAGAAAGAGAAGGTTGAATCGTCGACGAGAGAGAGAAAAGAGATAACGATGGGTCTGTTTTTTTTTTTTTTTTTTTTGAATAGGATCTCAGGTTGGTTTTGACGTCTTGTTAAATGGAAGGGTAAATTTGTCAAAGACAAAATAATTTGAAGGTGAAAGTGGTCTTAAGAAGACAAAAAGAGTTGTGTCACTTGTGTGGCCGTATGGCTAATTAGAGTTTCAAAATGACACTTGTATGTAATTTTCTAATTTTATTATCGAAACCATTCGTCTTTTTTTTTATTTTTTATTTTATCTAGATCATACGGTTCCTCAAAGGCTTCATCTGCCCAGAGACTAATCTGTGCCGGGGGATCATGTCAGAACGCTTTCTCTCCCCTGGCTACCAAAAATATATTGGGATTTAACTCCAATAAGCGTCGGCGGGATTCGAACCCGGGTGTGTGCGTTCCACACTTAGAGGCTCTTGTCAACTCAACCACCTGTGGTGGTTGAAACCATTCATCTTTGAATTCTCTTGAAAGATATTTATCTTACCAAAAAAGCGATTTTGCACTATTGCGGCGCTAGCCATGAGCAGCCAGGATCAAACCATCCATAGCAATAAAATTGGTTAACAGTTGATTAGTAGCATTGCACCAGCCGCAGGAGCTCTAGAGAACTTCAGGCCTAGCTATGTTATTTGTCGACAATTCCAAATAACACTTCCCGGAGCTCTTGGTTTATAGTATTGTCCAACAAAATGTGTATAATCCACTACTAGATGTGTCTCAACCAAATTTTCAGCTCTGATACTAATTGTTATGCAACATAAGCTGGACAACCTACTATAGTGATATCATATAACACCGATAAATGTGTTCGGAATCCAGTCAAGCTGGGCAGCACTGATATTATCCTCACTTAGTTATCTTGAGTGTTTATATATGTGAGATTTTATTCTAGAGTGTCTCGAGATTAGTTTATCATCGGTGAGTGATCCAAATATATATTGAGTGTATTTTTTAAATTTAAAAGTTTTTTTTTCTATTTTAATTTCCAACGAGCCGCAACTCTAACAATACAAGACCACCCACAACTCCAACAACACAAGACCACATGTCCCCATGGTATAGATTCTAAAGTCAAAGGATCTTTGGGTGGAAGCACATACCACAGTCCACATATATACAGAAATATATCATATACTGTCAAAAAGCACTGGATTCAAAATGTTGCTACTAGTTTGCAACTTTCAAGCAGGGTCGTTTTTGAAAATCCAGCTCTTCAAGCATCTAAGGGAGCTTATATATAATAATTGATCATGATCTTCCACTCAATCTCCCATGATTCCTTAATAATGCCCAATATGAAGCATATTACATTATAATATCAAGATTGCAGATCTTTCTTAGCGATAATATATACTCTGATCACATTTTTAACATGGATAATTGCAGCTTTCCTCAAAAAGAAATGCCACCTTCCCCTCCAATATCCCCTCCTATATATAAAAGCCACATTAGTTGTCTTCACCACACAATCAATCAACTCTCTCTATCTCTCAAACACACACAAAATGGGTATTCCATTAGAGCTTTCTTCTCTTAGCTGTGGACTGAGAATCATACAAGCCAAAAACATAGAGTTCATCAAGACCACGGGAAACCTGTTCGTTAGATACTATCTTTCTGCAGGGGACAGCAAAAAAATTAGGCTGAACACTCGAGAAATCTCCACCAAGTCTGACCACATCTGGGACGAGTCCATTTCCTTGGAGTGTAATGGAAGCGACAGCTTTGTGCGAGAAACTGTGGTTTTTGAGCTCCGGTGGAGGAACACCGTGCCTGTTTTTGGAAGAATTGGGGGATCACAACTACTGGGCAGGGCAGAGGTCCCATGGAAAGAAGTGCTCGAGTCACCTAACATGGAATTGGACAAGTGGGTCACGATGGTTCCAAGAAGTACTAGTGGCGGTGCTATTGAAGGCGTCAAGCCGCCTAAACTACAGGTATCGATCAAAGTTGGAGTCCAAGCAGAAGTGGGAATGGAGAAAAGGAGGCTGAGAAGGACGAAGAAGTGGGATGAGTGTGGTTGCGAAGATGGTCATGGTCATGGTCATGGTTATGGTTGCACATGTTCTGATTACGAAATTTTTGCTCTAGCAGCTTTGCTAGAGGCTCTTTAGGCTCAAGCGGGCACCGAGGCATGTCAGTAGATGTCAACATTTTTGCCAACCCTTTTTCTTCTAGGACTGAAATGTAACAATCTGGACGGTGGTGAACTTTTATTTGTAACTGTATATATGAACCAGAGGATGAGAGATACAATCCAAATGGGTTTTGAGATATAAAGTAATTAACTTTTTCCATCCAAGTACTATGTTTTGTTTACTCTTTCATCTAAAACAATACAAGATCACAAACCAAGTCGTCTTCTTGTATGTTATTAATAAGAAAGAATAAGGGGTTGGAAAGAGAGAAGAGAGAAAGGCTAACAAAGGGAGCTGGGCTCGCGTAGAGAGAGGAGGGGGTGAGAGGGAGAAAGGAGAGGAAGAGAGAAGGGCACGTAGAAGAGGAAAACTTGAGTAAAAAAAAAATGGCAAAAAACATTTTAGGTATGTGTATTTAGTAATTAGGAATCTGTAAATAAAATTACTCACTGATAAATCAAATTTAAAATTTAAATGATGTATTGAGTATTGACATTAGAATTGTAAATAAAATTACTCACTGATAAATCAAATTTAAAATTTAAATGGTGTATTGAGTATTGACATTAGAATTGTCTTTTATTGCTGCATTGACATACTAAAGGCAATTGCCAATTTGGTAGTTAATCGGCAATTGCTGCTTAGTATTACAATGTAGTTTTTTTGGTGATAAGAATCATAATTCTCTAGATTCAGTTCATACCATTTTTGAGAAAAACATTTCCCACAAGCAACACCCTTGTTGGATCATAAAATTTTGATAAAAAGATTAACCAACAATTTATTTTTTTGAAAGGGGTTTATAATGTCTCTCAAATTATTGAGAAACACAAATGCATGACTAAAGAGAAGAAGGGGGACCAACAAAATAAAAACACTACAATACTCAAGTCAATCTCAATTCAACAGAAGTGTTAGGTATTTGGTATGATACTTCAGTTACGCATTTGCAGATATACCCACTTTTATTGTGAATTTTAACTCTCTCTCTCTCTCTCTCATACGGACACCCAATTCTGAGTAACATTCTCCTTCCTTCTTCTTCCTCTCTCCCTCCCCAATTTGATTTGGACACCTGAATCTGGGTATCCAAAATCTGATTTTCTTGAATTTCTTCTCCTCCTCCTCCTTATTATTCTTCCTTCTTCCTTCTCCTCCTCCTCCTCCTCCTTCTTCTTCTTCCTTCTTCCTTCCTCCCTCCCTCCTTCTCCGATATCACGTTTTGATTTGGACACCTAAATCTAGTTTTCTTCTCCTCCTTCTTCTTCCTTCTTCTCCTTCTTCTTCTTCTTCCTCGCCCAATTTGATTTGGACACCAAATCTGGTTTTCTTCTTCTCTTCCTTCTCCTTCCTTCTTCTTCTCTTCCTTCTTCCTTCTTCTTCTTCTTCTTCTGCAATTTAGGGTTCTTCTTCTTCTTCTTCTTCTTCTTATTAGGGTTTTTGTTAATCCATAAAGAGACAGATTTGCCCTTACAAATTTGACCAAAATCACATTGACTAACGGGGACCGTAACGGCATATACTGATTTTGGGTTGAGATTGTAACGTCATGTACCGAAGTTGATTATTTGAAACCTTATACACCAAACTTCAGGATAGCCAACATTTCATGTACTGTTCTTGAAATATTTCCAAAAGTTTAATTTCATATATGGGAAAATTTTACAAACAGTACACCAAGTAAAGATTACTAATAATGTCTATACATAAAGTTCCAAAATGAACATTTTGGTACACAGACTCTCGAGCCCGACCCACTATGTAGACATGACGTCAATGACGTCATCAATTTCAGCCTAATTTGAGGGATAATTTGGTCTCTTCAGGTTTCTACTCTGAGCACTCGGCTTTTTCTTTCTCACTATGAGCACTCATCTCTCTTCTCCCCTCCCAATCCCGATCACCTCTGCAATTCCAACCAT
Organism: Rosa chinensis; assembly: GCF_002994745.2. Taxonomy (NCBI): domain Eukaryota; kingdom Viridiplantae; phylum Streptophyta; class Magnoliopsida; order Rosales; family Rosaceae; genus Rosa; species Rosa chinensis. Next base: position 26,392,390 of record NC_037089.1, on the reverse strand, counting down.
TACCATCAATCCACACCCTTCAATCCTCAAGCTTCTCCGTCGAAACCATCTAATCCCAATCCCGGTGTTCAATAACATTTCTTACCAAACCAAAGCAGCACAAGGTAATAACAAGGTCTCTCATCTCATCAATCACTCTATCTTCTCCTTGTTCTTCTTCTTCCTCTTATTTTCTCCTCACTCATTTCTCTCTGTAATTTCAGACCCTCATCAATGGAAACCTCTCAGAGACCAACCCAAACTCTCTCCCATCCCCAAATCCTCTATCTCACTATGGACACCCATCTTCTCAGGCCCAATTTCTCTCTCTTCACCTTCATCTCTGCGATTCTTTATGTCTCTATGTCTCAATTTGCTAGAAAATCCTAAGAGGTTGTGATGAGAGTACGAGAAGAGAGCACCAAAGCTTTGCTCTAAGAAGAAGAGGAGAGAATATGCTGGTCAAACGTGACATAAAACTCGGCGTATAGCCCAACCAGGTCTTGGAAGCAGGAGTGGAATAAGTTTCCAGTGACGGAGAAGGCGAGGTTGAAGGCAAGGCAAGGAGTGAAGACGGTTGGGCTTATGGAGGTGGATGTAGTGGATCCAGATTCGGGCTTAAGCGTGAAGAGAAACGAGTCGGATGTTGGAGAAATTGTTATGCGAGGCAGGTGGTTTTACACCGGCGATGTCCGGGTTATGCACCCGGACGAGTATCTGGAGATGGGTGTAGGGATTGTTGTGGTGATCGGTGGTGGGGATGGGGATGGGATTAGAATTAGGATTTTGGTGGGATTAGAAGTGGGTTGAGTTTGGTGTTTATGGGTTTGGAAGGTGGAGGAGATGTGGTGGTCGCTGGGGTCGAGGTTTCCGGGTTTAGGTATGTGGAGAGAGAGAGTTAGAGGAGATACTTCTTTTTTTAAAAAAAAAAAAAACCAAAAAAAGGGCTAGAGTGTGAGAGTACTAAATTACCCTTTGATAAATGAATAATGACATTAGAATAACGGCGTCATTGACATCGTGTCTACATAGTGCGTCAGGCTTGATAGTCCATCTACCAAAATGCTCGGTTTGGAATTATGTATGGAAATTATTAGTGGTCTTTACTTAGTGTATTGTTTGCAAAATTTTCCCTTCATATATTTGTTTTGAGATAATCTACAATATTTACTCCAGGGATTTTCACCGTAGTGATTTGTTCACAATTGTGACTTGAAATATCTTACAATTGATATCAAAGCATACTATACTCAAATTGATTTACATGTTCTATGAAATTAAATAAAATTCTGGGATCAAGATTAATAATTAATCCGCATTCAGTTTTATGTTCATTAGTCAAGTTCATCTATATATTTTTGAATGTATGTCTGCATAATTTTGAACTTAATGCAAATGTTTCAATAATTTTGTGTTTTACATTATAAATGTTTGTCATTAAGATAATTGTTCTATACTACACAAGTACTTCTAGAATATTGTAAATTACAAGATGAATGATTAAATTTTAAATTTCATATATCTGTTATGTAGTATAAATTCATTGTTATTTTGATCTTTTGTGTGACTTTTCTACACATTATACGCTGCCAAAGTGGCTATAAATATGAAATTCCTTCTAGATCCACTAGATCATGATAACACTGTAAATTAGACAAATCAAGTTTCATATACTTTATGCTGTCAAAATGGCTTAGTATACAAGAAACTATCTGTTTTGTCTATTTTGCACGAACAACATCATGAGACTTAAAATTAAATTGATATTTATTTCCAAATAAATCTATATTAAACATTTGGTTTCTGGTTGTGCATATGCAGAACACTAAGCATCTAGATATCATTAAAGATCAGCACACCACAAAGACTGTCATAATCTTAAATATGATTGAGTTTCATTTTTCTGTTCATATGGCTTTAGTTTAATGAATGTTCAAATTATGAATTTTTCAACTTTTTTTTTTGGGACTTGAAAACAATTATGGTATTCAAATAAACTAGAATATTTTACTGAATTTACTTCATATGCAGCCATGCACTTTCCTATAGCATTACTCGGATTGATCTCCTAATGGCTCCAACTTCAAGAAGTAGAAAGGTGACATTGAGCTGAATTCGGGCATTCTGAATTATCCTCATTTAGTAACCGAAGTATTTATATATGTGAGATTTTATTTCAGAAGGCCTCGAGATTAGTATATTATTAGTGAGTCACCTACATATATGTGTTGATCTTTTTAAATTTAAAAGTTTTTTTTTTTTCTGTCATAAAAAAAAAAAAAGTTTTTTTTTTCTTTTCCCACTTCTTTAATTTCCATCGAGCCGCAACTCCAGCAATACAAGACCACCCACTACACCAACAATACAAGACCACATGTCCCCATGGTATGGATTCTGAAGTCAAAGGATCTTTGGGTGGAAGCACGGACCACAGTCCACATATATACAGATTCCACTTTCAGATATATGATATACTGTCAAAAAGCACTGGATTCACAATGTTTTTTTTGAGAAGACTGGATTCACAATGTCGCTGCTTGCAAGTTGCAACTTTCAAGCAGGGTTGTTTTTGAAAATCCAGCTCTTCAAGCATCGATCTAAAGGAGCTTATATATAATAAGTGATCATGATCTTCCACTTAATCTCCCATGATTGCTTAATAATGCTCAATATGAAGCATATTACATTATTATATCAAGATTGCAGATCTTTCTTAGTGATTGTATATACTCAGATCACATTTTTAACATAAATAATTGCAGCTTCCTCAAAAAGAAATGCCACCTTCCCCTCCAATATCCCAGACACTATATAAGAGCCACATTAGTTGTCTTCACCACACAATCAATCAACTCTCTCCATCTCCATCTCCACCTCCAATTTCCCTCAAACACACACAAAATGGGTATTCCATTAGAGCTTTCTTCCCTTAGCTGTGGACTGAGAATCATACAAGCCAAAAACATAGAGTTCATCAAGACCACGGGAAACCTGTTCGTTAGATACTATCTTTCTGCAGGGGACAGCAAAAAAATTAGGCTGAACACTCGAGAAATCTCCACCAAGTCTGACCACATCTGGAACGAGTCCATTTCCCTGGAGTGTAATGGAAGCGACAGCTTTGTGCGAGAAACTGTGGTTTTTGAGCTCCGGTGGAGGAACACCGTGCCTGTTTTTGGAAGAATTGGGGGATCACAACTACTGGGCAGGGCAGAGGTCCCATGGAAAGAAGTGCTCGAGTCACCAAACATGGAATTGGACAAGTGGGTCACGATGGTTCCAAGAAGTACCAGTGGCCGTGCTATTGAAGGCGTCAAGCCGCCTAAACTACAGGTATCGATCAAAGTCGGAGTCCAAGCAGAAGTGGGAATCGACAAAAGGAGGCAGAGAAGGACGAAGAAGTGGGATGAGTGTGGTTGCGAAGATGGTCATGGTTATGGTTGCACATGTGCTGATTACGAAATTTTTGCACTAGCAGCTTTGCTAGAGGCTATTTAGCTCAAGCATAAGGCACCGAGGCATGTCAGTTGATGTCAACATTTTTGCCAACCCCTTTTCTTCTAGGACTGAAATTTTACAATTTGGACAGTGGTGAATTTTTATTTGTAACTGTATATATGAACCAGAGGATGAGAGATACAATCCAAATTGGTTTTGAGAATATAAAGTAATGAAATTGTTCCATCAAGTAATATCCTAATTATTTTGTCTCCTCTTTTATCTAAAACAATACAAGGCAAACAAATATCAAGTACTGATTTATCAAAGGCGTTAAATATATCAACAAACACTGCAATATGTATATGATTAGTCTCTTGAGATTCACATATGCCAAAACAAAAAAAATCATTTACCCGTCATTTACAAGATGGTGGATTCTGAAACTGCTTGGTCAAACAAGATTTCAGCATCCTCCAAACCATCACCAATTCATTTATTTCCTTCTAAATGTTATATAATCTTGTAGAAACCCATTTCGCATACTTCCGTGTTCAGACCAAGCTCAAGCTGATGCACTTTAAAATGCAATTGCCACACTCATGGTAGGAAGCACCTCTCTAACAAGTAGAGACATAGCTGCTGGGTAACTTCGAACCAATCTTTAGCACACCATGGCTGTGTGGTGCTCTTGGTAGTTGTTTTGGGTGCTATTATAAACTGCAAGAAAATCAGCACCTCCTTGAAGTTGGCTATTCCAAAAGATAATCAGGCATTACAAGATTGTGACCTGCTCACAATTCCACCATACCATAAGCTTTCTTGGTTTTCACAAGAGTCTAGAGCATTAAGAGGGAGTAAAAAGTTAGACTTGATACCAAAATGAGTGGCAGAAGCAACTCCCGTTGTCTCTTAACCTTTTGGCAATTCCATATAACTTGAGCACCTGGAGTTCATAACAGTCTCTAACACATTTCAAGACAGGTGGATTCACAAGAAGTTTGTGTCACAAACCCTTGTGGTATGGAAAGATTGAGTCTACTATCGGACTCCCAGTGACATCTCCGATGTTGATTTATGTTTGCTGCATTTCCGTAATCATAACAGTTTTTGACATCAGGCCTCTCTCGACCATATGCTCCCAAAAGAGACGTAAGATGTCATTTTCACTGGCATATGATGCATTGACAGACCTGTAGATCTTGCGAGTTACCATCAACCTCCTTTTGAACATTTCATCTAACATCCCTGAAACTACACTTGATTTTCCTGCTTTCAAGTAAGCATATGCTAGACTAGTAAATACTACACTGTCTGCTAATATACCCTTCTCTTGCATTAAACTGTAAACCTTTTCAGCACAATCTAGCCTTTCTCGTTTACATAACCTCCTTATTAAAGCCCTGTACAGAGAGACATCAACAACAATACCTTTTCTAACAAACTCATCTGGTAATCTTATAACTGCTTCTTCATTGCCTTGGTTGCAGTAAGCATCTATAATCCATGTATATGTGCAATAACTTGGGCAAAACCCCGCATCAAGCATGCTAAATAAAAGATCTTTAGCACCGTCCATTTCCGGTACCATACAAAATCCATGAATGAGTGCTTTATATGTAAACTCATCCAGCTTCAACCCAGATGCCAACATCCTGTTCTTCACTTTCACTGCAGACATCATATCTCCGATTTTGCAATAAGCATTAATCAGGGTGTTACATGTGACATTGTCAGGCTCAACATTCTTTTCACTCATCTCATTCAAAAGCTTATTCGCATCCCTCATCCTGCCTTCTTGACACAACTTGCGAAGAATAGAATTATAAGTAACAACTCCAGGATACAACTCCTTAGACTTCATAACCTCACACAATCTTAAAGCTTCTTCCAGGTCATTCACTCTACAATACCCATCAATCAATGTAGTGTAAGTTATATGATTAGGAACACAACCTTTGATATCGCGGAAAAGTTTTACAGCTTCTGTCATCCTTCCTTCTCTACAAAATCCATACATAAGAGAATTGTATGTCACCATGTCAGGACTAACTCCTGCCATTTCCATTCTATTTTGAACAGACAAAGCTTCATAGTGCATACCTCTTTTGGAATACAACGATATCAAAGTATTATAGGTGAAAATATCAGGAAACACACACCTCAACTCCATCTCACTCACCAATCGTTCCGCCTTTTCTATATCCCCAGACTTGCAACAAGCATGAATCAACACATTGTATGTATGAATATTCGGAACAACCCCGGTCCGAATCATCTTCTTATAAACTTTCCAAACCATACTAGTCAACCTATCTTTAACCAAACAATTCAACAACACAGTACAAGCATGCAAATGGGGCTTAAACCCATGTACCCTCATATGCTCCAAAACCTGAATCGCATCCTGCGTCATCTTAGAATTAGCATAAGTTATCACAAGCCAGCTCAAAACATGGGAATTCACATCCGGGTCATCTTGGGTCGGAATCAAAGCATTCAAAACAGTTGGGGATGACAAGAAATCCCTAAAAGCAATCTTCTCAAGCAATTGGTGTGCAGTTTTGAAGTGTCCGTGCTTAGTGAGAATGTGAACCATGGTCCAAGAGCACTGCAAGGAGTGCTTGTAATTGGGTACTGACTCCACCCATTTGAAGAAAGACAAGGAAAGTGAAGGGCTGTAGCCATAGAGTGAGAGTTGCAGGAGTACCTGGTGAATGGTGGATGAGGTGAGACAAGACCCAAGCTTGGGTTTCAAGAGGTGGTTCCAATGACCCTTTACTACAATTGCAAACAGACCCTGAATGAGTTGGGTCTCACCACTCAGTGGAACTGAAGCAGCCATCTGAGGGTTTTTGAAGGGTCTATGTGCTTACATTTCATCTCCAGAAAACTCCCAGTCTCCCCTCCATCCAATTCACCCAAGAAGAGCAGATTGGCAATTCAATAACAAATTAAAGAGGGTTTGGAACAAATTTTCAAAAAGCCACAAGGCCCAGAAACTGAAACCTAGAGGGTTCTCAAATTCAAGGCCCAAAAGCTAAGGCCTATACCTTATTCAGAACCCGATCCAATCCAAACTGCAATGCTTCTCTACTCAAAGTTGCTTAACTAAAGCGAAGATAGATATTAGTTTAATTAGCTAAGTAATTCAGATATCATTTTCCATATTTAGCATATCATTCTAGTAAAGAATGGTCAATTCTTTGCCCCAAAAACATATTAGTTGGACTTGGGAGATGGGCAATCCAACCAAATATCATTCTAAATGAAATTGACTCTTGTGTATATCGATTTGTACTCTATTAATTATTTTTTTCTTACCATTAGTTCAAGCTACTATGTGGGCTCATATTTCTTCAGTTATGGCTCGAAGCTTGTTTCACCACTTGAAATGATGACAATAAATAACGAACACTTTGAATATGCATGCAACTAAAGTAATCAACTATATAACATGTGATTGTGAAAAATAGGCAAATAAAAAACTATTTAATTTGACATTTAATATTTTCATGATCATATATAGAAACTAACAAATAATGAAACTCCTATTTATAAGAGGGGTAAAATTGGTAGTTTAATGAAAAAAAAAAATGTGGAGGAGAGATTCAAATACAAAATGTAGAGATCTGAATAAACTCACCCAGTCACTATATTATAAAAAAAAAAAAAATACAAAAAGTTGTGGACAAGAACATTATCTGTAGATACCGTAGATTGATACTCTCACGGTCTCACCGTCACTAATTCCATGCACTTTGAGTTAGTCACAGTGGTGAGGAAGGATTGTAAAGCGAGATTAGAATTATGCTAGATCAGAGATTCGATCATCTTATAATATCGTCACACAACGACACGTGTCCGTATTTAAAACTTGTTGGTTGCATGTTCCCTCACCGATCTTCTTTCACTTCTCTTTTGTTTCGAAAATGACAACGTGTCATGGTTATTTGGTACTTTTCACTATTTATTTATTCAAATTTCAAAAACCAAACAAAACCATATCTCTCTTCTCTCTCTCTCTAAAACCCAAAACACATAACTAACAGAGAGAGATTAGATACAAGCAACGACAATGGCCACACCAGTGAGAAAGCCTCGCCGCGACACCGCTGACATGCTGACGTGGCAAGAGGTCCCCCGCTCCGACTCTCCCGCCACCGCCTCCTCCGCTCACCGCTCTCACCAGGTTGAATTTTACTACTTTACCCCCTCGCACTCCACTCAAACTAACTAACTTGATTGATTGAGTTGATGAGAGTAGCTGACTGAGCTGAGGGATTTGCATTTTACAGCCGTCGGATGGGATCAGCAAGGTGCTCCACGGCGGTCAGATCACCGAGGAAGAAGCTCAGAGCCTGAACAAAAAGTAAGATCCGGTTCTGCTTTTAGCAACTCAGATCCGGTCGTTAACCATTTTTTGCTTTTCCGATTTTAACCTTCTTAGATCCGTACTTTCTGTTCCCGCAGGAAGCATTGCTCCGGGTACAAAATGAAGGAGATATCCGGAAGCGGGATATTCGCGGCTGGCGAAGGCAATGCGGAGCCGGAGCCGGGTCGGGTTTACCAGCAGGCGGTGAAAGGGATCAGTCAAATCTCGTTCAGCGTTGACGAGCACCTGAGCCCGAAGAAGCCGACGAGTGTTCCGGAGGTGGCGAAGCAGAAGGAGCTGAGTGGGACTTTGCAGTCGGAATTGGATTCCAAGACTCAGAAGGGGATTTCAAATGCCAAGACCAAGGAGCTTAGTGGAAATGACATCTTTGGCCCTCCCCCGGAGATTGTTCCCCGATCGGTCAATGCTGTTCACACCCACGAGTATAAGCAGAGTAAAGATTCCGGGGAGCCGGCGCCCAGAAATCTTCGCACCTCTGTCAAAGTTTCCAATGTGAGTGACTTTATGGTTTCTTTGTGATAATGTGGTCAATTTGGGAATATAAATTGTTCATGGTTTTAACTTAGCTAAGTAATATGTGCGCAATTTAATATTCATATATCTCAAAACAACAATGTACATGCTTATATGTCCTTAGTTTAGTAATCATGCACTTATGCCGAAGGGGAAACCCAATCTTGACACCTGGTTTTAATGGAAACTTTATCTTTTGAGCTGGTTAGTTTTCTTTTGTCAAACAATCTCGAGTTTGATGTTGTGATACTCTGAGCTCGTGATGTCATGTTGTGAGATTGAATCTTGATCAGACATATCAATTGGCATTCCACTGCTTCAGATTAATGTCCAGTAGCATAGCATGATACTATATTAGACAGCATTTAATTTCCTGTGATCCAGATTAATATTATGGACACGAACAATGCTAAACTATCTGGAAAGAGAGCATTTTTTTCTATAACTTGACATTAAACGTTTTTTCTTTTTCATTGACACAGCCGGCTGGAGGTCAGAGTAAAATCTTGTTCACTGAGGACCCTGTTGTCAAGACTTCCAAGAAACTTCATAACCAGAAGTTTGCAGAGCTGACAGGCAATGACATATTTAAGGGAGATGTTTCTCCGGGATCTGCTGAAAAGCCACTAAGCACGGCTAAGCTGAGAGAAATGAGTGGCAGCAACATCTTTGCTGATGGGAAGGCGGCATCAAGAGACTATCTAGGTGGTGTTCGCAAGCCACCTGGTGGCGAGAGCAGCATATCATTGGTTTAAGTCGTCATAATTTCTAACTAGTTACTTTCCTTTATTTCAAATAAAGTGTATCTCAGTGTGAACTCTGTTTTGACATGTAAAACCCCTGCATGCCCTTGTGATGATCAGCATCGTGAGTTTTGAAGCGGTAGTAGTGATATATTTATAGATTAGTAGTGCGAAACTTGTAGTCAGAAAAGCATGAGGTTTGGCTAATTGGGTTATTACAAGTTTCTTTGTATCAGTTTCAACTATGTGTTTACTAATTACTTGTTCATGGACCAATTTCTTTATAAATTAGATTTATAATTTATGCCAGCAATTAATGGTTCAGATCTTTATTTTTGGTATGGTTTGAACGAGGTCAATAAGCCATAGTTTGAACAGAGTATCAGATTCTGCATGTGACATAAAATGAAAATGAATCCAGCACTTCGCAGAGTTTGCCATCCATGTCCCTCTGCTGTAAAAATGGGTTTATCAGTTTATTCAGGGACTCAATTGGAGGATTATAGGGTTCTATGGGTGAGTAGTAGTAGTAATAGTATTAGTATCCAACTTTTCATGATGTTTTCTTCTCCATTGATGCTGCTTGGCTTCTTTGGGGAATCTGCAATTGCCTGGTTTGAAATTGATTATTGAGGGGCTAGTGTTTTTACAAATGTGGTTTTGCTTTGCACGTTAATGCAGCTGCTCAAGCAGAAAGTTGGATCCATGGAACTATGTTGCTCTCAAATGGGCAACGAGTTTGATTTAAGAGATTCAGAGATTTTGTCAGCTTACCCCAAGTGTTCGTTATCGAAAATTAACATATAGACTTCGAAGTAACTCCACAAATAACAGGAACTCAATCCATAAACAACACCAACTCAGATCCACAATCTTACTGTTGCCAGACTAGCAAGATAAATAGAATAGGGTCTGCACAATCATAAAAAAGATGAATTCAAGCAAAGACGAGCCATGGCAAATAACAACGCTGTCTTCATAATTATTCTGGGAATAGGAGCAATGCTCAGCAATCTCCATGTCCAAGCAGGGCCAGAAGAAATTTCTCATAGTCACCAGAAGTGTCCTTCTCAATTGCACGGTCCAAAGGAACACTGTTCCGGCGCTGGTATTCTTCTTTAATGCGATGGAGGTCAACCTCAGCCCTTGTGGTAATAACTCTAGTAAGCGCACCTTCATCTGTCCCGAGCTTGTTGATAGACAGACGCAGAAGCTTCTCAAAGTATTTCTCAGGGAAGGTCAACAGTTTGGCAGTTGCTCTCAGTAATTTAAGGAACTCATCATCTGCATCAGCCTTCAAATCCTGCATGTTAGATGCCACACTATCAGTTTCAATAGCAGCAAGATATCAGCAAATCAAACGAATAGCAAGTATATATTCTGGCATTCAAATTATCTGCATGACGTTATGTATCTGAGGGAGATGTTAATTACCTTTGTAATGGCATTTCCAAACTCATTGTTGTACTGATTGAAAGTAGCGTTCAGCTGTGCTTTACTTCTGGTAGTGAAGATCCTGATGAGCTCCTCATCATTGTAGTGTTTGTCCTTGATTTTCTCATGAAGTATCTTAGCCTCTCTTTTTGCTACTGTAACATTCACTTCATCTCCTTCATATCGGAAAGCACTCACAAGAGGCACCAAAAGCTGTAACAGAGTCAAAATTAAGTAATACAAATTGATTAACTGATAAAGCAATGCATAAACTGCAAGGCAAAGGAAGAAAAGAAGATGGAAAATCTAGGCAGAAGGTGAGTGTCTGAGATTAAGGTGCAAATATCTTGAGGAAAGGATACCAACGTACGTAAACATGTTTGAAAAAAATGGACAATTAGATATATTTCAATATAGCAACTAGACACTTCAGAGCACAATCAAATGACTAATCATTTTGGAGGTTCAAGGTTGTACCTTGCGGAAGTCTCCAGATGTATGAAATGCAACATCCTCTTCAAGTGATTTCTTGAACTTAGCATGGTAAGCCAGCTTTACCAGGTGTAGTTCATGAGAAGACCTAGAACAGGCTATTTCCATGAGAACCCAATTGCTTGAAGTGAACCTCTTCGTAGCCTCATTAGCCAAAACTGCATCACGCTCAGAAGGATGCAGAGTCCACAGCAGCACAGCTCGCTGGTATGTAACAAAATAAGAAGAATCAAGCATATAAATCAGTGCACTTGAAACTTAAAAAAGGTTGCTTTACCTCTATAGAAATGAAAAGAGTAATCAAAATCTGACCTCAAAGTCACTTGATAGTTCTTTGTCCAGTGACTTGAGAAGATCCTCCCCATAGGTTTCAGCATAAGTCTGCTGAATTAGTCTTCTCTGATCAGCATTCCTGTGAGCCAATATGGAAATGATCAATGCCTCATTTGTGCCCCATCCTGCGTGCAAATTACCAAAGTTAGCTCAGCAATGTTCCAATTAAGAATAGGAGACGTCAATTCTGTGCAAGGATCTTAATAACAATAACAATAGAAGCATAAAGATCCTTTCATATGTCACTTCCTCTGCTACAGCAATTAGAAAAACCAAACTCTTTGAGACTTAAGGAGTGATTCAACCACTACTATGGATATATGGTCAAAGTTATTATCCTGATTGAGAATACATGTGTCCACAATTGTCGATCGTTTATGACTTTCCTGCTTAAATTGGTTAAATCACCTCAGCTACTGTAATAGTGTAATCAGACGAATCATAAAAGTTTAGCTGTTTATGTCAATAATAGAATATAGGATCCAATGAAAATTCAAGTAAGGAGGTTAACATGTGAATAATGTGTAAGGGAACTGATACAGTTTGGAGCGGATGAATAGGAAAAAGTCAAAGAGAGTATAGCTAGTGGTTTAGCACTAAGGGCTTGCTTTTCCCATAATTAGTGGAGTAAAAAGAAGGTTGTTGTTTAAATATATGCTAGAGAAGGTTTCAGTCAATATTGAACCTCACTGATCACTCCACAGGATAATTGTTCAAAAGATCTGGATCTAACACTGTTATCCAACAAAAACGATAACAATGAAATTGAAAGAAAAAATCTAGCAGAGACATATCCATCGTGATCATTGATCATATAAGCATACTGAATTTTACAATGCATTATACTTATAACCCAGAAACACATAATCATAACTCACAAGATGTTATGGAAGCAGATCAAGCTTTAGATGATCAAGATCATCAACATCAGATTATATGAAAACATGTCAAAGATCAATTAGTTGTCAATCAATAGTGAACCTCGAACTGGCTCCACAATATAACTTATAAAAAAAATAAATCCAGATCTAAACTTTGATCCACCAAAAATGATGCCAAGAACATTGAAAAAAAAAAAAACAAGCCCTTGATGATCATGATCATATTATCATGACATTTTAAGTTTTATAAAGATTGCATCCCAATAATTCATAGAACCCAGAAAACAAATGAAGCCAAAAACAATATGTAAGTAGATGGATCAAAGTTCGGATGACCAGTCAAGTACATCAGATCATAACAGACACATAACGTAGCAATCAAATCGACAAAAAGCAGAACAAGATCAGCTTACACAGAATGATTGCATTAATGCGAGTCTTAAAGATTACGAGTGTTAAGTAAAAGACCTTCAAAAGCCTTCCTGAGCTGCTCAGAGTCCTCAGCCGGAGAAGGAACGGATGCTGGTACTTTCAGAGTCGCCATTTTTTCCTAGTGTAAGTATATGCGTTTCAAGAGAGACGGATGATGCAAAGAGAGACTCCGGAGGTTTGGCTTTTATAGGAATGAAATAGGAAAATAATTTCCCAGTAATTTATTACCGCGCCCGTAAAAAGGGGGGGGGGACAATATGGGGGTTGGTGTTGACAGGCGGACTAATACAATAGAAGAAATCTGACGATGAGCCACGTGGAAAGCTTGGATTTGAGCATGGGCACACTTATGCTGATACATGTATATACTTTTTTTCGTTTTTATTTTGGTTGAATCAATTAAAGAAAAGATTGAGCGGTTTAAATTTATTCAAAATTATTGAATGTTTGTTGAAATTTTTGTAATTTGATCTTGCGTTAGACCTAAATGAAAAATATCTTCAAAACTAGTATTTATAAATTATAATATGGCTGAGGGTCCATGGTGGCCGTCGAAACGCTGCGGCGAGCTGCTCCATTTTCTCCATTAGCCTATCTGGGCTGCAGTGATGTAGTCTGGTGGGTTGGGCCATTGCCTTTTTGGGGGAGTGGTAATTTCTTACATTAACTGGGCTTGTGATGGCCTTTCCTTTTGTGCTACCGCACAATATTTTGTTCTTAGGCGACTATAATACTACATTCAGTATTTGGGAGGATGAGTCTGAATTTTTTTTTCTTTTTCTTTTTAGCTTAGGTGATTACCTTTTTGGTTAATAGTCCCTTTTGGTTCGTATTTCTTTTTTATTAGTTAGCCTTTTATATAAGTGCGCATTCTCAAATTTGTATTGAGTACCAGTTGTTAAGGTGGTTTCTGGTCTTGCAGGTTTGTGGCTTCGACACTATGGTGGAAGTATTTTGGTGATATAGTTACTCTAGCCTGATCTAACGGTCGTTTGAATTGATATTTATTATCAATAGAATTCTCTTATTCCCCCTAAAAAAAAGTACTAATATGTATTGACTGATATTTATAGAAATTCAATAAACACTCGAAATTTTCATATATCCAAAGTACTGAAACTTCCACTGAAATCAAAACTTTAAGCCCTAAAACATAGAGATAAGGAAAGTGGATTGAAATGGTGAATTGGGATAAAATAGAAAAATAGTGATATATCTTCTACTCTTTTGGTAAGGATACAAGTACATTACTAGGGATGAGAGGGCACAATATTCAAACTTCATTATTCAATAATGTGATGACTTGGATCTGATATGAGAACTATGTTTCTTTCATCTGTGATATTGCTTGGTTCCTGGTTTGAAATTTCTTTTGAGTAGCTAATGCAGCTCGTGAAGCTGAAACTTGGAACTTCGGAGCTATGAAGCTCTCAAATGGGCAACGAGTTCGACTTAAGATAAACTCCGAGATTGTACAGACATAGCAGTAAGTCTACTATCTTCTTTCTTCTTCTTCTTCTTTTTTTTTTTTTTTTTTTTTTTTCAGAAAGAAAAACAGGGGAGGGTGACAAAATTAGCATTTACAACTCAAAAGTAACTCCATTAACAGCAAGAACTCAATCCATAAACAACACCAACTCAATCCATAATTGTACTGTTGCCAGACCAGCAAGGTAAATAGAACAAGGTACACACAACCATAAAAAAGATGCATTCAAGCAAAGAAGAGACTTAAACTGTGTTCATCTTTATTGTGGGATTAGTAGCAAAGCTCACGCATCTGCATGTCCAATAAGTTCCAGAAGCAGCTTCTCATAGTCTCCTCTGGTGTCTTTTTGAATTGCATGGCCCAAAGTAACACTGTTTCTGCGCTGGTATTCTTCCTTAATGCGATGCAGGTCAACCTCTGCTCTGGTTGTAATAACTCTAGTAAGCGCACCTTCATCTGTCCCGAGCTTGTTGATACACAGACGCAGAAGCTTCTCAAAGTACTTCTCAGGGAAGGTCAAGAGTTTGGCAGTTGCTCTCAGTAATTTGAGGAATTCATCATCCTTATCAGCCTTCAAATCCTGCATATTAGATGCCACACTATCAGTTTTGACAGAAGCAAGATATTATCAAAAACACCTTTTCTCTCATTCAGCAATCCACTTGAGGATTTGGTTTACATGGTTAAATGAATAGCGAGTACATCAAGCTTAAAATTTTCAAACTCCACATTTTCTGGCATTTCACATTATCTGAATGATCTCAGAGATGGTTATACCTTGGTAATGGCATTTCCAAATTCATTGTTGTACTGATTGAAAGTAGCGTTCAGCTGTGCCTTACTTCTGGTAGTGATGATCCTGATGAGCTCCTCATCATTGTAGTGTTTGTCCTTAACTTTCTCATGAAGTATCTTAGCCTCTCTTTTTGCCACTGTAATGTTCACTTCATCTCCTTCATATCGGAAAGCACTCACAAGAGGTACCAAAAGCTGTGACAGAGTCAAAAGTACAAAAAATTGATCAGCTGATAAAGCAATGCATTAACAGCCAAGGCAATGGAAGAAAAAGAGAAGATAGATCTAGGCGTAAGGAAGGTTAGTGTCTGGGACTTAGGTGCAGAATATATTGAAAAAAGGAAGACAATGTAGGGGAATATGTTTTATATAACGGATAACAAAAAAGATACATTTCAATATACCAACTTGACAATTCAGAGAACAATCAAATGACTAATCATTTTGAAGGTTCAAGTTGTACCTTGCGGAAGTCTCCAGATGTATGAAATGCAACATCCTCTTCAAGGGATTTCTTGAACTTAACATGATAAGCCTGCTTTACCAGGTGTAGTTCATGTGAAGATCTAGAACAAGCTATTTCCATGAGAACCCAATTGCTTGAAGTGAACCTCTTTGTAGCCTCATTAGCCAAAACTGCATCACGCTCGGAAGGATGCAGCGTCCATAGCAGCAAAGCGCGCTGGTATAAAACAAAATACGAAAAAAATCAAGCAACATCCTTTTAAAATGACACACACCATTCACAAGCTCTTGAAACTTGAATGTGCTGCTTTATAATTAGTTACCAAAATAGTATGCATCTATAAATGAAAGAGTAATCGAAATCGGACCTCAAAATCACTTGTGAGTTCTTTGTCCAGTGCCTTGAGAAGATCCTCCCCATAAGTTTCAGCATAAGTCTGCTGAATTAGTCTTCTCTGATCAGCATTCCTATGAGCCAATATGGAAATGATCAAGCCCTCATTTGTGCCCCATCCTGCGTACAAATTACCAAGGTTAGCTTAGAAATGTTCCATTTAAAAATAGGAGACAGCAATATACTATGAAAAGATCTTAATAATGTCAACTCCTCTGCTACTGAAATTAGAAAAATCGATACTCTTTGAGAATTAAGGAGTGATCCAACCACTATAATGTTTATACGGTGATAGTTATTATCTTGATTGAGAAAACATGTGACCATAATAGTCTCAATATATAGTTTCTGACTTTCCTGGTTAAAGTGGTTTAATCACCTCAGCTACAGTAATTAGAAGAATCATAAACATTTAGCTGTATATGCCATTAATTAGGAAAATAGGATCCAGTGAAATATTCAAGGAAGGAGGTCAACTTATGAATAATGTGCAAGAGGAACCGATATAGATATCAGAGCGGATGAATCAGAAAAAGTCAGATACAGAGTATAGTGGTTTAGCACTAAGGCCTTGCTTTTGCCATAATTAGTGGGAGTAAAAAGAAGGTTATTGTTTAGATATTTCCTAAAAAGGTTTTCAGTCAATAGTGAACCTTACTGATGACTCCACAAGATATCTGCTAAGCAGATCTGGATCTAATACATTGATCCAATAAAAACGAGAACAATAAAATTGAAATAAAACTCTAAGATAAAGATCGAAGTCCGACGTGATCTTTACGATCAAATAAGCATCCTGAATTTTACAGAGGTGGCAACCCCATTATACTTAAAACCCATAAAACACATAATCAGAACTCACAGGTAAAGATTTTTTAGTAGCAGATCCATCTTTAGATGATCAAGATCATCATCCATATCAGATTATATGTAAACATGTCAAACATCAACTACTTGTCAGTCAACAGTGAACCTCAGACTGGCTCCACCAGATAACTGATAAAAACATCCAGATCTAAACTTTGATCCACCAGAAATGAAGCCAAGAACATTGAAAAAAAAAAAAAAAGATAAAGTCCTTCATGATCATGATCATTGATCATATTATCATTGACACTCTAAGCTATGTAAAGATTACATCCAAGTTATACTCAGGACCCAGAATTCACAAAAAGGTAAAAACCATATGTAAATAGATGGATCAATGTTCAGATGATCATAACATGACCAAATCAATCTAATAGACAAAAGCAGAACAAGATCAGATTATACAGAATGATGGCATTTAGTGTGCTATATGACTTTATGAGTGTTAAGTAAAAGACCTTCAAAAGCCTTCTTGAGCTGCTCAGAGTCCTCAGCAGGAGAAGGAACGCATGCTGGTACTTGAAGAGTCGCCATGTGTTTTTCCTAGTGTGTGTATGTGTCCGTAATAAGAAGTGAGACCAGTGATGCAAAGAGAGGTTCTGCAGGTTTGGCTTTTATAGAAATGAAATAGGAAGATATTTTATTACCGCCGTAAAAAAAGGGGGGATATTTTTTTTCTAATTTTAGACAGGACAATGATGAGGGTTGGTGTTGACAGGCGAACTAAGATAATAGCGGATAATGTACGTACATATCTGATGATGAGCCACGTGGACGCGGCTTCGATGGATTTGAGCACAGCACACTGTTGCTGAATCTATGGCGCCTTTTAGACTCCCCCTGCTAAAACTTTTGGTTAAATCAATTAAAGAAAAGACTGAGCAAACTTCCGTTGAAATTTTTGTAGTTTGATCTTAGCGATATTTGATTAAAAAGGAATTCTTTTATATTCCACAAGAGGTTCTTAATTTGATTAAATTGAAAAATATCTTTAAAATTATAGAATTCAATAGAAACTCGAAATTTTCATAAATCAAAAGTACTGAAATTTCCATTAAAATAAAAAAATTTAAACCTTGAAATATAGAAATGAGGAAAAACGGATTGATATGGTGAGCTGGGAAGAAAATAGAAAAGTAGTGGTCTTCTACTCTTTTGGTAAGGAACCAAGTGCATTGTTACAGCAAGTTCACCCGTTGGGTCACCATGTCACTTACTATTCACTACTTTTTAGTGTTAATTTCACCTCTGGGTCACGAGCACAGTGTATTTCGTGATCCAGAGAATGAAAATATACACTAAAAAGCAATGAATAGTAGGTGACCCGGTGACCCAACGGGTGAACTTGCTCTTAGGGATTAGAGGGCACAATATTCAAACCTCACTTATTGCGATGTTTATTCTATAATTTAAATTTAAACATCTTGTTCAAAAAAGTTCTTTATCAGAAGAAACTCGAAAAAACAATGTTTGGTTGTAGTGCAATTTGTTTGTGCTTCCAAAGATATCAAGACTCTGTGGTGAAAATGTTTTGCACAAGAGGACATCATTGCCTGAACATGAGTATGTACCTACACTAGGACGATGACAATTCGCTCTATAATTGTTCCTTCATCAATGGTCTTCGAACATGTGGTAATTCTAGTTATCTTTGCATCGATGTGAATTGAGCAGTCGCAATCGTTAACTCTAGCATTTTATAGTGTGTCCATTGTAGAGGAGCGGTCAACACTCCTTAACTTTTAAAGGTCAAGTGCTCAAGCACACTCTATAATATAGCAAACAAATTACAATGTAAGCTTACAACCTTTCAGATATATAGCTAAACTCTTTCTAGCCGGTTGAGCTACCTTTCACCAATTTGTTCAATGCTTGAAATATGCCCTTCCATTCATCCCAAATTCTTCAACCTTCAATTCTCTAGCATGCTTAATTCCCAATTGAGCTCATAGGACCCTCACACATGCAGAATGATACGACCAACTTATGAATGAACTTTTGACTCTCTTCCAAAGCGTAAGAAGATGAAGACCTATTTTCAAGACCTATATGCGCGTCAACATGCAGCAGACTCCCCCTAAAATAATTAGAGTATGATCAATTTGATTGAACAATTTAACACCTAATAGGAAACGTCTGGTATAAACACTCAACTTTCCTTATAAGGCATAAAAAAAAAAATTACGACTTCACTGGGGATCGAACCCAGAATCTCTGGTTTCGTAGACCAGCGCCTTATCCATTGGGCCATGAAGTCCTTGTTGACCTTCACAACTAAAACAAGCAACAAGAAACTTTATACAAACAGTCTCGCCAAATAACAAAATTTGGTGCGAACTTTCTTAGGTGACCCCGACCTCAACTAGCTTGAAAAGACAGCAGCTTTGACCTCACTCTTCCCCTTCTCTTTCAAACAAAGCTTCCTCCTTTCCCCAACCGGCCGGTAAAGGAAAAAACAAGAAAAACACTAACCAAAACAAAGTTGGAATATTAGGTACAAAATCTCATACCCATCTTTCTAAACCAGACCCAAATACAAGAGTGAAAATCCGAGCGATGAGTGGTGGGAATTGATTCTGAGCAGTGATATATAGCTGAGCAGGGCGTCAAAATCAGAGACATGGGTAGGCCAAGGAGTCTTCGCAGCAAAGCGGCCCACTTTGTGACTGATATCACTACTGGATTGCTCAACCCCATTTCTGACAAACCCTCCAAACCCTCTCCTTCTCCTCCTCCTGTAAGCTCTCTATCTTTCTTTACTCGAAACCCTTTCTGGGTTTGAAGGGTTCTTTACTGGGTGCCAAAAAACCCAGTTCTCTGATGTGCCAAAGATTAGGGCTTTTCTAGGTTTGGGAGCTGTGGGTGCAAAACCCAGTTCTTAATTTGTTTATAAATAACTGAAAATCAATACTATTTGTCAGGAATTTTTTGATGAAATTTTACCCATGAAAATTTTGTACTTATAATACATGTTGGAGTCATTTTGTTACTTATTGTAAAACATGAGACTCTGAGTTTGCGTAGCTGTATAGATGAAGTAGTTTTGTTTGGACTGTGTCTGTGTGAAACTCTTGTTAGAATGGAGTCTGTGACTGTGTAATTCTTGTGTCAGCAGGAAGATGTGGATGGGTCCAGAGGAAGTCAAAATGGAACAATGAGTGAAGAGAGTCCAGCTAATCCAGTTGACGGGCCTGACACTTCTTCATTTACTGCATTTCTCTACTCACTGTTATCGTCATCAGAGTCGGGAGATAAGAGCAAAAGTTCGGATGAACAGGTTGATGACCAAATAGATAAGAGCAACTCATTGTCTGATTCTGCAGTGAAAGCAAACAGTGGGAAGAGAAGTTTGTTTTCTAAGGGGAAACACACGCTTAGTAAAGCGTTGTACCAGGCTGCAAGATTTGGTGGGTATCGGAGTCAAGAGCGGAAGGGTAACCTTGATGTAAAAGGTGATGATGGGAATGACTCTGAGTTCGCTGGAGTTGAGATGAGGCATATGCAGAAACCACAAAAGCCTGTGGCCTTGGTTCATTTGACAGACATCTCTGAACCGTCTTTACTTCTTACTGAGAAAACTAGAATTGCTCTTTACAGTTCACTCCCGGCGCTAGTACAGGGAAGACGATGGTTGCTACTATATAGGTGGGGAAACTTGGTTAGATCTCTTGAAAGTTCTAGTCTTTATCATAACAAACCAATTATTGTACAATGGCACCAATATTTCATCTTGTTTTGCAGTACATGGAGGCATGGCATATCACTTTCAACCCTATACAGAAGAAGTATGCTTTGGCCTGGCCTCAGTTTGCTGGTAATAGCTCAGCAACTGTTAGCATCAGTCATTTTGAAAATATTTCAAATCAACTCTTTCAACAAAATTATTTATTGTCTATTACTGTATAAATATAATGTAATATGGATTTGACACAAACAAACATTTATCAAGTTCCTTGAGTAAAGTATATTAAAGAATTGCCTTGATTATTTGTTTGAAACATTGTCATGGACTCTTTTCAAATTCTCTTGGGCTTGTGGTTCTTTAGTTTATACAAATGCATACAGTCCCGAATAAACACTTTCTACTCTAAAAATTCTTTCAGGTTGTTGGAGACCGTAAAGGTGCAGTTTTTGGTGGCTTGGTGGAGGTACCTCTAAGACCAACCAACAAGAAGTATCAGGTCCTGCTGAAGCAAATACATCCTTGTGAATCCATCTAGCAATTATTTCCTTTTATAAATGTATTCACGCTGGTGTTTTGAACAGGGAACAAATGATACATTTGTTTTCACAAATACACCTGGCCATCCTGTTATATATCGCCCTACAGGTACAAATTTATCCTTCTTGCTTCCTAGGCAACTCAGTTTCTGATTTATCATCAATTTGTCACTGCCTAGGTGGAAGCTTTTTGCATGTCTTGAAATGGTTTTCATATATGTACGAGATATTGAAAGCAATTTTCATACCTTCTGCTTACTTATGCTTGCAGTAAGTTCTACAGATGTCATCCACTTTAAGTGTTAAAAATGTATGTTTTCCACGTAAACATTATTTGGAATTGGGAGATATTTTTTGTATCCTGCAAGTACTAAAGGTTATGCTGAGGAGTAAAGCAAGTGCTCCTTCAAAGTTTGTAGAAGAGTATTCAATACAAAATATATATTTATGAATCATGCTTTAGATTTCGGTAGAGCTGTACATAATGTAATCATAAGATCTTTGTTTCACCACCTCAATTTTCTGATGTAGTGGTTGTATAATGTTATTACTTTCTGCTGTATATCTTCAAACCTAAGGGACTATTCAAAACCTTAAGTTTTAATTGTTTTGAATTGTCAAAATACTGCACGGGAGTAGTTGCATAATACATGATAACAAGTAACCGCTAAATATTTAACCATACCTTTTCTATTACTCCATGATGCTGGCAAAAATAAACTCATAGATACTACTTCTAAAGTACATCTGTATATATCCTCTTTTTTGTTTTTGTTTTGCAGAATAAACTTAGATCATCAATTTTTATCTTGAAATTATCCCTTTGTAATGCACCAGTTAGCCCCTTGCTTCTTTGATGTATAGTTGCAAGGAAATTCGAGCAAAGGGTAGGTGCAAAATTAAAACTTTGGCATAAATTGTGCAATGATTCAAATTTCTCTTGCACAACTATGTTGAGTCAAAAAAAAATAACTACTTAATAAATCAACTTGAATGTTTGCATCTAAAATATGCATATGTTTGTCATTTATGAAATAACTGTCTTGTGAGAAACAAATCAATGTATGGAAGTTTTTTTTTTTTTTTTTTTTTGGGGTACCTGAATGGTATATCTTTTACTAAATGTTTTGGAATTAACTATAAAATGTAAACGCAGGTGCCAACCGCTATTTCACATTGTGCGCTACTGACTTTTTAGCTATTGGTGGGGGTGGTCATTTTGCACTCTATTTGAATAGTGATCTGTGAGAACTTTGCCTCTTCATGGTCCTTAGTGAACAACTTCTTTTTTTCCCCCCAATCTAATTTACTGTATTTTCTAAATTTCTTCAATTGTTTTATCTTTATGCAAGATTGAGTGGATCAAGTTCAGTTTCAGAAACCTATGGGAATCCATGTCTTGCAAACTCAGAAGACTTTGATGTGAAAGAAGTAGAGGTGTGCACAATGTCTCTCTCTCTCTCTTTGATAGACACACAGACACACTCACACCCTTCCAGGGCATGCTTAGACCCATAAATATGAATGTGCATTTATAATATAAACTCAGTGCTCTTTGGCTCCAAAGAAAAAGAAAAGTGTCAGTCATTTGATTTATGTCTGTGTAATGCAGTTATGGGGTTTTGTGTATGCTACTAAGTATGAGGAAGTACTTGCTCAAAGTCGTATGGAGGCACCTGGGATTTGCCGATGGTGAATGCCTCATTTGGAACTCATTTTACTGTGGTGGTTAGTATCATCACCTTAGCTGAGGCTTATTATTGTTTCTGGAGCTGGATGCAAGCGATGTTACATTATATGGATGACATTCCTTTTGGAGTTTGTAAATACAAGTCTTTCGTGTACATAAAGAATACATAAGCACTGTATGCAAGCAGTTTTGATTAGATAGTGATTGTGAAGGCTAATACTTTTAATGATAAATTTCTCAAAAGTCTGAAAAGAAAGAAAGACAGAAAAAAGAAAAAAAGAAAAAAAGAAAAAAAGAAAAGAAAATTAAATCACTGCCATCTAAGGAGAAACTTCTCCGCGATTGATGGGTTCATTTGTTGTTCAAGTCTCTGAGATTGTCTTTAACGCATTTCCATCACTCTCCAAAAATGAAGTCTAGCTACTATGAATCTTCTCATGGATTGACGATTCCATCCTTTAACAATTTGATCCACACATTTCTTTGTCAATCTTCCGTTGAATTGATTGTTCCATCCATTAACATTTTGATCCACACATTTCCTTGTCAATCATATTTGTCTGTGTAGTAGTCAAGCCTTTGCACATGCTGTGAGTGTGCATATGTTGATCGAAAAGTAAGCAACCTCTCTGTGAATTAGTGGCGTGTGTATATATATTAAACAATCTCCAGCCAGTTTCTCTTGTAACTCTCCTCAGTGAACAATTCCACACACTTTGCATATCTATTATTCAAACAATGGAGAGAGTTACTTGGTTCTTCTTGGTATACTTGATCTGTTGTGAGGCGGCTAGCTGCTTGACTATGGCAGCACAAACCAACCTTAACATCACCACAGACCGGTCTGCTCTTCTTGCTCTAAAAGACCATATCACCAGTGACCCTCAAAATATGATCCTCACCAATTGGTCAACCACCACCCCTATTTGCAACTGGGTTGGCGTCATTTGTGGTGCACGCCATCATCGAGTCGCAGCGTTGAACCTCTCTTACTTTGGTCTCGCGGGCACCATTCCTCCTGAGCTAGGCAACTTATCATTGCTTGTTGATATGGACATCCAAAATAACAGTTTCCAGGGTACCTTGCCTGACGAGTTGACTCGCCTGCGCCGGTTGAAGTTCATTAACTTGGGATACAACAAGTTTATGGGAGTGATACCGTCATGGTTTGGGTCCTTGTCCAAACTTCAAGGATTCATGTTGTTTGGTAATCAATTTGCAAGTTCTATACCAACTGCCATCTTCAACTTATCTGCTCTTCAAATATTTAATCTGAGTCATAACCAACTCTCAGGTACGTACAAACTAATGTACCTACCAACAAATTATCTAAAACCCTAATCTATTAACACCATAGCTAGCATGTTAAGGTATAAGATGCGCTTATTTCTAATTAATGATTATTTCATAGCAAGAGAAATTGGAAACCTAACAACGTTGTAGGAGATATACCTTGATGCCAACAATTTTATAGGTATGTTACAAATCGGTTTGGTTGAATTAGTTAAAGAGATAATAAATGTGCATATGCCCTACACTTGAAACTTCAATCAGACATCTTGTGTGCAGATGATCAACTATAATATATAATTGTTAAGTTTTAAGAAATACAAAATGAGATTGGCGCTTTAGATCAACTGGAGAAGTTGTTAGTGAACTTCATTGCCTTAAAAAGGCCTATGAATTCCTATGGTTGTCTTCAAAATGTCTTCTTCGATTATTTTTGAGTCTATATGAAAACAGCTTGACCGGAACACTTCTGTACACTATATGTCAACATTCTGAGCATTCAAAAAGTTGGATTATTCTTATAACCAACTTGACTGTCCACTTCCATCCAAATGGTCGCAATGTAAACAACTTTTATTACAATTATCACATATACTCATCCATATTGGCCACTTAACTCATATAAAGACAATTGATCTTAACTGGAACTACTTGACATATATGCAATAAACATTTTATTTTGTTCCTATATATCATGATTTATTCCCAAGTAATCAATGTGTTTATAAGTTTTCTCAATTATATATGTTTGACACCCTAGACTGTTAAGGTAAGCAAATATCTAATTAATAATTATTAACAGGTAGAATCCCCAGAGAAATCAGGAACCTAACAACGTTGAAGGCAATCAACCTTGATTATAATAATTTTATAGGTACGTATTACTTCCATCAGTTTTGTTTAATTAAATAGATAATTAGTTACCCTGCAATATGCCCCAAATTTGAATTTTTTTTATTTTATTTTTGTGAAATAGTAGACTATATCTCATATCTTGTGTAAGCTAGAGTGTGTTGATTTTATTGATTAAAATGGATATTAGTTACCTTGCGTGCCCCATATTTGAATTTTTTTAGGGGTCGTGACCACTTACCCGATTTTAGGCTAAAAATTGCCCACTTACTCCACTAAGAGTTTTTTAACCTCATTTACCCAATTCAACAGTATTTGACAGTATTGCCCTCATTTTAATTTATAAATTACACTCATATCTATCTCTCTCTTTCATCCCTCCGATCTGTGTTTTCTCCCTCCTCTCTCTCTCTCTCTCTCTCTCTCTCTCTCTCTCTCTCTCTCTCTCTCTCTCTCTCTCTCTCTCTCTCTCTCTCTCCCCGCAACGTGCCCGTTGCTGCGCTCCACAGAGACCGGACGACGCCGCAGAGGTCGGACGACGCCTCAGAGGCCGCATATCGATCTACGTTCTCTCCCTCCTCTCTCTCTCTCTCTCTCTCTCTCTCTCTCTCTCTCTCTCTCTCTCTCTCTCCGCAACGTGCCCGTTGCTGCGCTCCACAGAGGCCGGACGACGCTGCATAGGCCGAAGACGACGCCTCAGAGGCCGCATATCGAGGACTCTGTTGAGATCGGACAGTGATGAGCACGGTCGATTTCGGCGACCGGGCTTCTGGTCGATTTCGGCGATCTGGGCTTTCCGATCTGCGGCGCCGATTGCAGAAGCAGCATCCACTCCTGAAGACGACAAAGCAGCTTTGGTCAGCCTACCTCGCCGGAGTCCAACACCTGGTAGGCAAGAAACACGTCTGGTATTGATATGGGTGCCCAGATCATTTTTCTGGGTGCCAAATTAATTTTTTTTTTTAAAGTAACATAAGGGGCAGAAGGAAAGAAAAAAGAAAAAACAATGTTTTGAATGTCAATTGGAGGCCAATAGAGAGAAGTTAAATGTCTATTGGGGGCAATAGACGTCTAAAAATCACATTACTGGGGGGCAATAATATGTCTATTGCCCCCCAATAGACCAACATAGTACACTACACTTCCACTCTATAAACACAAATAAACGTATCAGCTATCAAAAACATAATTCCCACAAATAATAACATAGAGTCAATAGATTATTGGGGGAATAACATAGAGTCAATAGATTATTGGGGGGCAATAATATGTCTATTGCCCCCCAATAGACCAACATAGTACAGTACAATTCCACTCTATAAACACAATTAAACGTATCAGCTATCAAAAACATAATTTCCACAAATAATAACATAGAGTCAATAGATTATTGGGGGACAATAATCTGATTACTGGGAGGCAATAATCTAATAACTGGGGGGTAATAATATGGTCATCGGTCGCCGGATTCCGGTCACCGGTCGCCAGATTCTGGTCACCGGTCGCTGGATTTCAGTCACCGATCACCGGAGTCGGCGCCCCAGCCACTGGTCACCGGAGGCCGACAAGGTGGAGGATGACTTCTCCCTCTAAGTGAAAAAGAAGGAGAGGGCAAAAAAGTCCCCAAAAAAATAAAAAATAAAATTAATTGGGTATTAGGGAAATAATCCCTTAGAGTGTTTTGGGTAAATGGGGTTAAAAAACAGTTGGTGGAGCAAGTGGGCAATTTTTAAGCTGAAATTGGGTAAATGACCATTTTTCCTTTTTTTATTCTTGTGAAATAGTGTAGAGTATATCATATATCTTGTATAAGCTATAATGTGTGTTGATTTTTCAGAAATTCCAAATGAGATCGGCACCTTGAATCAGCTTGAAGAGTTGTTTGTGCAAAATAATGCCTTAAAAGGGCATATTCCTATGGTCGTCTTCAACATGTCATCTTTGACTAGAGTAAATTTCTATGGAAACAAGTTGAATGGTAGAATTCCCGACAATATATGTCAACATCTTCCAAATATCCAAGAGTTGAATTTGGGTAGCAATCAGTTTGATGGTCCACTTCCATCCAAGTTATGGCAATGCAAACAACTTCTTAAATTACATTTGGGGGATAACAAGTTCAGTGGAAGAATACCCAAAGATATTGGGAACTTAACTCGGATAAAGAAGATTGGGTTTTACACCAACAGCTTAACAGGTATTCATAATCTCAGTTGCATATTTATTTAATTACCATTATATATTTTTATAAACCGGTTCATAGAATTATCAATCTAAAAGATGATGTGATCATTTTATATTTTGATAATATTGTTCTAACAAATTTATAACTGTTTTACATTAGTCTAATGTATTCCAATAGTACTCATTTTATGTTACACAAATCTTAATATAATTTCCTAAAATTTTTGATAATTTTTCTCCCACTATCTTTTCTCTTCATTTTATCTCTCTCCTCACTTTCCCATGTTCAGGAAAAGAAAAGAAAAGAAAAAAACCTTCCACAACTTTTAATTTTATTTTTTTATCGAAATAGAGATTTCATTAATATTGAGGTTAAGATGATCTCATTAAAAACCATGCTCCATCCGAGCAAGTAAAAAAGAGTACAATTGATCGACTACCAGTCTTTTTCTTTTTTTTTTTTTGAAGAAAAAAAAAAAAAACTATCCACAACTTCACTCTATCCTTCATAAAATAAAATGATTAAAATCTTCTCACACGAGTATTTAATAATGCCAATTAATTGTTGCAGGTACTATACCATATGAGTTTGGTAATCTTCCAAATTTAGAGTGGTTGGTGCTCCAGGAGAATAAACTAAATGGCCATATCCCATCGTCAATCTTCAATATGTCCACAATAACATTATTAAATCTCAACATCAATCAGCTTTCAGGAAGCCTCCCAACAAACATAGGCCTTGCGCTTCCAAACCTAGAATCGCTTGCAGTAGCAGCGAATCACCTCAGTGGAGTAATCCCCAAATTCATCTCCAATGCTTCTGAGCTTTGGCTTCTAGAACTGGGAGGTAACTCTTTTTCTGGATTTATTCCAAGCACTCTGTGCCTCTTGACAAACCTTGAATGGCTAGGATTGTCCGAGAATAATTTGACCATTGATACCTCTACTCCAGAAGTTAATATTTTGTCTTGTCTGCCAAATCTTAGAAATTTGAGGTGGTTAAACTTCGAAAACAATCCATTAAATGCGAAGCTTTTGATTCCCTTCAGTAATATCTCTGCATCACTTCAAAAACTTTATTTAGAAAATTGCAGCTTGAGAGGTAACATCCCCAGTGATATTGGGAATTTGAGTAGCTTGATACTTTTAGGCCTCCAAGACAATCAATTGAGCGGGCCAATTCCAAGCTCAATGGGAAGACTACATAATCTTCAAGCTTTGGGTATGTATGATAACACATTGCAAGGATACATTCCAGATGAGCTTTGTCAACTAGAAAACTTATTTGTTTTGTACTTGGGTGGGAATCAACTCTCTGGTTCTGTACCTTCCTGCTTGGGTAATCTAACAGCATCTCTAAGAGGACTATCCTTAGGGTCCAATTTGTTGAATTCCACAATCCCATCTTCCTTGTGGGGACTTACAGATATCTTGGGACTAGACTTGTCATCCAATTCTCTAATTGGACCTCTATCAGGTGCTGTTGGTAATTTGAAAGCTGCTATATACATAAATGTATCATACAACCAATTATCTGGGAGTGTACCAAGTAGCATTGGGAGTTTAGTGAGTTTGGTCAATCTCTCCTTAGCACATAACAATCTAGAAGGCCCTATTCCTAGTTCCTTTGCAACTTGTGTAAGCTTAGAAGGATTGGATTTATCTCGAAATAGTTTCACTGGAGTGATTCCAAAGTCTCTAGAAGCACTCTTATATCTCAAGCATCTGAATTTGTCTTTCAACAGACTCCAAGGAGAAATTCCAAGCGGCGGTCCTTTCAAAAACTTCTCTGCTGAATCATTTGTTTCAAACTATGGACTCTGTGGTGGATCCCAATTTCAAGTTCCACCATGCAAAAGAAAAACTAGTATATCTATCTTGAAATCTATTATTCCGGGGATCTTGTCAGCAACGCTTCTAGCGGCCTCCATAATTTGGATGTTGATGTTACGCAGAAAAAAGAATGCAACAGCTGCAGCACATATTATCTTGATGCCTCAAGTTTTATGCAGAAGGGTTTCATACCAAGAGCTCCTGTGTGCGACAGATGGATTCAATGAAAGCAACTTACTTGGTATTGGGGGTTTTGGCTCAGTATATAAAGGAACATTTCCAGATGAGACAGATGTTGCAATAAAGGTTTTCAATTTGGATTTAGAAGGGGCATTTGCAAGTTTTGAGGTTGAATGTGAA
Source organism: Rosa chinensis (assembly GCF_002994745.2). Taxonomy (NCBI): domain Eukaryota; kingdom Viridiplantae; phylum Streptophyta; class Magnoliopsida; order Rosales; family Rosaceae; genus Rosa; species Rosa chinensis. The sequence continues at coordinate 26,363,309 of NC_037089.1, read as the reverse complement.
ATGCTAAGTAATGTTCGTCACAGAAATCTTGTCAAAGTCATCAGTTGTTGTAGTCAAATTGATTTCAAAGGTCTTGTATTGAATTACATGCCTAATGGGAGCCTTGAGAAGTGGTTGTATTCTCAGAATTCTTCTTTGGACTTAGTGCAGAGGTTGGATATAATGATAGATGTTGCATTGGCATTGGAGTACCTTCACCATGATTATGAAGTACCTATTGTCCATTGCGATTTGAAGCCGAGCAACATCTTACTAGATGATGATATGGTTGCACATGTTGCTGATTTTGGTATTGCAAAACTCTTGGGTGGAGGAGATTCTATGACTCAAACCATGACCCTGGCCACAATTGGGTATATTGCACCAGGTTTTTTGCTCTTTTAGTAATCTTTCAATTCTCTATATTGTCCTTAGTTTTGAAAGATTTTGTAATGTTTTATATCTGTTTTTAAATCAATCTTATGTACGCAGAGTATGGAACGGAAGGAATAGTGACCAGAAGAGGGGATGTGTATAGTTTCGGTATTGTGGTGATGGAAACATTTACAAGAAGGAAACCAACTGATGAGATCTTCACTGGGGAAATGAGAATAAGTCAATGGGTTGCAAATCACCTTGTTGCAAATGCGATAGTTGATGTTGTGGATGCTACTTTACTTGGAACCGAGGAGGATCATGAGTTCGTGAGCAAGAGGGAGTGCTTATCATCTATTATGAGATTAGCTGTTGCTTGTTCAACAGAATCACTGGAAGAGAGGATAAGCATGCAAGAGGCTGTAGCCATGCTTAAAACAATCAAGATCAAGTTTTCAAAGCAAAGTACTGCTGCAGGAGGTGTGGTGTTGAACTATCGTCCTGTTTGGTAACCCTTTAATGTGTCGATATATCTTGGCGTGTCATTTGATTCTGTACCTAATTATGTAATTGTATGATAGTGTGGTTCTGACTCATGTTTGGTTGGTAATTTACTCCATTGAAAAATAACTTCCATCTAGCTCCTTGCAGTTTTGTAGTTTCTATGTTTTTCTGCTTTGAGGCTAGCTACTTAAATAAACAAAAGCACTACTATTTTCTCAAATTTTTTTATCTTTGAGTGCTCAAAGTACTCATCATGGTACAATATAAAACTAATCTTGAATGCTTTGAAGTTTCTTGGTGGAGGAATGCATGCACCTAAGTTGAATGAGATGAAAACGTATGCATGTACAAAACTGAGTTCACTTCAAGAGCAGATGCACATCCTTCTCCCATCTCTTCAAATCATGTCTATAAGAGATTGTTCAAAATTGGAGTCATTTCTGGAAGCGGAATTGCCTTAAAATTAAAATTTCTTGGTATTCTATATTGCAAAAGACTGATTGCAAATCGAATGAAGTGTACGTGTTCTAGAAAGCCTCACATCTCAGAGAGCATGATAATTGGCTTCAGTGTGTGAAGAAGTAGTCTCATTTCGTTGTCTGACACCTATTGTCTCTTAAAAACCTGACACTGATTCGTTGCTCTAAGCTCCATTACTTGCCAATTGCAAAACCTGTGAATATCCTTTGCTAGACCAATGGTGAGTTCCAGAAAGAGCTTCTAATGTTGCTTTGTTTACTGTCTGTGCTTCTAAATTTAATTCCAGTTGTAAATTTAAAAGTGCTTATACGCCTGTACCTTTGAATTGTTTCTAGGTGCTTGCTTAGCTTCTATATTCTTTGTCCTTGTTTTATAAGATAATCCCACTTCTGAAATTCGAATCACTTTTCTATTGCTGTTGGACTAGACTGCTCAGTTTTCTTTTCCTTTTGTGTACTTTTGATGGTCCTGACTGAATCTGTAGTGGAATTAGCTATTTTCTCTCTTTACCAGTATTTCCCACTCCCCTGTTTCGTTAATTTCTTTGATTCCACATACTTAATATTTAGTCATTCAGATTTTGATTGGTTTTTGTAGTGTTGATTTTAAGGGTTTTTACTAGTACCGTAGTTATTTCTCAATCTCTATCCAAGTTTGAAACTTTCAATGGTTGGTCATATATAACAGCCGGTGAAACCTTCATATTGCAAATGGCTCTGAACAGCAGGCATCATCAACCTCAATATGCTATCTGGTATTTTCTCTGGTTTTCCATTTCATCCAACCCTATTATTGTAATCCATGTCTGAAATTGATGTTCCACTTCTAGCATGTTAATCTGGCTTTTTTCATCTTCTTTGCAAAACTGGTTTATCTTTTGTCTATTATTGCTTCGTGATACCCTACATGTAAGGCTTGACCAATATAGGGTTTTGCCTCTTTCCTGTGTCTTCTGTCTCTTTGCTGTGTCTTTGCTGATTGAGATTGAGATGGTGGGGAACTACTGAGTTTCAGGAGGCCAAAGAAGGCTAAAGCTGGAGAGGAGAAATAATACAATATTGATATGGGAAAGCTTCTGAAAATGAAGCTAGAAGAGGTTTCAGGTAGGACCATGGAGGTATTGGTGGATGCGGTTTCTTAGTTCGGCAGGGCTGTCCACCTTCTCCTATACTGAGTTGTACGATGAAGGGGTGAACAAAATAGCCAGGAGATTGCCTGTGAGGTGGAAGCAACTGCTGCTGCCTACCACATTTTCCTTAATGTTTCTCTGCTTGGTTCCAAGTGAGAAATGCTACCTTAATAACATGTGTATTTAATTATATTCTGGTCACCTTTTCATTTTGGATCCTTTGACATATATTATACCTTCATTTGAGTAGGTGCATTGAGGAGGAGGACCTTATGAGGTTCATGATTGAGGAAGAGGTGGGAGTTGCATTTTTGCTGAAGAGCTCTAAATGATTAGCTGGTAAGCCAGTAGATTATCTGGTAAGCCAGTAAGCCCTTTATTTATGTATCAGTACCTCTCAGTTCCATATAAATAGCATGCACTGATCTGTTGTTGTGGAGTTCTACTTCTCAATGATGCATAAATATACACCATGAAATCATGCATCTCATCCATTATAAAACCATATATAGCACTTGAGTCTGCTTCTGTTTACATTCTTACTCGTCATGAATAACTGAAGGCGACTAGCACTCAGAAAATTATTTTGAATAGTGAGCTGCAAGAGTAAGCAGCATATATTCCTTAATTAATCATGTATCAGTTCAGTTGGTACCACAAAATGAGTTGTTGGGGTTACTTTTTTTTTATTTCATTGACAAAAAAGAGGTGAAACATTTTCTACCTTCTGATTTTGTAGGTGAAGGTCTACAACGCTCGCAGAAGGATTAATTCATAGTTTAAATGACACCAAAAAAGGCTGTAAAGCAATTGGATACATTGTGATTAGCGTCCTGATTGTTATTAGCATTGTATTGTGGCTTCTTTTGGTGGAAATCGCAACCATAAAAGTACAAGTCTTCCTCTCTTCGGAGCTCGAATTTGAAATCGCAACCAACTAATGAGAATTTTGGAAAAGCTAAACATCACATGCTCTGTGCAGCCCCCACAGAGTTAATCTCAATTGAACTGAATCTGATTCTAGATGATCAGTTCAATCATAGGTATGCATTGCAAGCTAGCCTAGGATTTATGAGGTGTCAAGGTGTTGTACTCAATCATTGTACCATTATATGCCGTTCTTGTGTTACCTTAGCAATATAATCATGTAATGCAGCATATTCTTTATCATGATGTTTCACATATGAATTAAGCTTGTTTAGGAAGCACAAGAATGTTTAGCTAGTGTAAGCTCCTAATCTGATAATCTCAGTGTTAGCTTTCAATGGAAAACCAAAATTGCAACTTTCTTGATGGTGGGAAGATTGCAATTTCTTCTGTAATGAAGGCAAAGGACAGTAGGTACCAGAAACCATAGATGAGAGAGGGAATCATGATAAAACAATGAAATTGTTGGCTCTGTGAATATTATGCATGAAACTCTTGAGTATGGTAAATCTTGTTGTTTTGTTCTGAGTACTTGTTGCCAGATGGGTGGGGGGTTAGACAATTTGGGAATTAAATGTTTCAGCTATGTTTACTAGTTTGTGATATATTTTTGGTCAATACCATAACAGCTATGTTTACTAGGATCTAATATATGGTCTGGTTGTTGTTGAAAACCAGACTCTCGGACTCAACCTGTGTCATATATTGAAAAAGAAAATCAGAACTGAAGCAACATTATGGAAAAACATGTCTATTATCTCTCCCCAGACACTTGCCAGGTTTTAGAATGTAACACATGTCGTCAACATTTATCACAAGTCCTCTTTCTTGTGTCTTTCAGCATTCATGCAATGCACCATCTTCTTTGTCCTCGTGTTTAAGCTCCTGGTCGGAGGTTATACCACCTTATTCATCTGGTGGGTACAATTTTCCAGGGCAAGCTAGGGTGGTACTAGTTTAGCAAATTGTGTCCCTCATCGTCTACCACTGCAAGGCATAACTCCGGTTAAAAATGCTGGTCCGCTAGTCTCTAGTTTGCTTGGGTCTCTAACGGCACAAGGTGTGATCTCATTGAAAAACCAAAGCAGAGGAGGACAGGAGGGTGCTAGTTCACTAAATTATGTACCTCTTGTACGACAGCAAGGTGGATTGCCTATTCAAAATGCTGCTGCTGATGTTCCAGTAGTAGTTCCTGGTTTAATTGATTCTCTCCTGGTGCAAGGAGTCATTTCGTTGAAATAACCCGGTACGAAAAGAGGAGAACTATGCTGTGGTAGGATGTGAGTTCTCCGCCTTGATCTAAATCTGTGTCGCGAATCAGTGGTAATCGGCTTGAATGAGGGTGGTCTGCCAAAGCAATGAAAAAGCTGTGGCCTCCGGTTCAAGTGTGAAGAACAGCATAGCAGCCATATGGATTGGCATGTCAAGAAGAACCGTATGTCCAAAACCCGCAAGCAGAAGCCCATTCGTAACTTTTATGCAACTACAAGCATGTGGCTCGTTACTGATGCAAAGGCTGAGGCTGAGGCTGAGGCATTACTTTCTGGTGTAGCGGAAAAGAAAAGGAAGACTAGTGATTAAGAAATGGTTGTTCCTGCGGACGAGGATCAAAGTAAATGTGCCTTGTGCAGAGATGCTTTTGTTGAGTTTTATAGTCATGAGACAGAGGAGTGGATGTATAAAGGTGCTGTTTACTTGAATGCGCCTCAGGGGCTAGCGCCTGAGATGGATCGATCACAGTTGGGTCCTATAGTCCATGTCAAATGCTGGTCGGAGGGTAGTAGGAAACGTCTGCGGAGGAGTTGACATAGAATTTCAAGGCTCAAGTGCAATGGGAAAGAAGCTGTTCATGTCCTCTGCCAAATCTTTTGTTTTGCTTTTGAATTCAGTTGTGTATCAGGGGAATGAGAATGTAAAATACATTTGAAATAGCAAATGTAATTGATCTTTTCAATAAAATTGACGTCCATTTCTCAAAAAAACCACACTCTTTCAGTCTCATGTCTCAATAATAACATGTACCTCGGTTCAGACAACAAAGAAACTGAATCTAGATTCTGCTCTAGTTTACTATTGAATTTCTATTGTCAACACAGGAAGAATGGTAATCTAAGAAAATAATGGAAAATCAGAACCGCATTCTATAGATGAAGGATTGAAGAAACATCATAAAAGTAGAAACCTATCTAAATTGTATACATGTTGAACCGATAACATAATCCTGTTGTGGTCAAAGAAAATTACAGAATGAAAATATAAGCATCAACTAGTCTGGTCTCATCAAAGAGAAGATAGCAAGGCCTTCCTAGTTATATAAATTGCTAACAGTAGTGACGGATTCCTACAAGGCCTTCTGGTCTCATCTGCCATAGAATCAGAATAAATATCAATCTCATCTGACATTGTTTCATTAACCCAAAAGAACATGGTCAACAAAATTTCGACAGAAGAAAAGCGTTTGTAACATTCAGTACCTTTTTCATCCCACTCAAACTACTACAACCACTTTCTCTGCAACCCCTTTTACAAGTTTCTGTGGAGAGTCACTCACAAGACTTCCAGTCTTCACATCTTTGGATTCCTCATACGCAGCTGCATCCTGCATGTATACCAAGTGCAGCACGACCAGATGGATCCGGGTTCTTGGACCACCGGGAGCTGTCGATCTCGCAGCATTCTGTCAATAAATAGCAAATTGAACAGACTCAGGTAAACAAACAATGATGCAATTCAGTCAACTGTCATTGTAAGAGATGAGAGGAAAGATGGTGGCTCACCTTTGGAAAATATTTCTCAAAGATAGTCCTATAGTAGTATCCTTCTTTTGTAGTTGGAGTGTTTTCAGGGTAGACAAAGCTTGCGTTCATCAGCATCGAATCTGTTACCTGTCCAGTTAGGGGGGAAAAAAAAAGAAGAATTATAATTCTATGTAGCTAAGGAAGAAGCAAGCATTATTTCAAAAAAAAAAAAAAAAAAAAGGGAAGAAGCAAGCATCTCTAGTGTCTGCTTAGTTGAGTTTTTAAGAAAGTGCACCTCTAACTTGAAATAGTGAACATGAAATAAATTCATAAAATGGGTAATTTTATCATGCTAACTTTGAGATGTTATGTTGCAGAGCTCTAAATCTGGACCACACAGTTCAACTAGAATCAATTTAACCACAGGTCCTGGTTCGGAGCATGGCAACATTATATATGACCTAGTTGGAAAGAGAACATTTCTGTCCAGAATGTAAATGCAAGTAAAAAAAATGCGTCGAACTTGTTTGTTGGCATGATCTTTCAAGCCGTCAATCCAGCTGTAACCGACACCATCACTAAACTGCTCTTTCTGCCTGTACAAGATGTGCCATAACCCAAAAAGAGAGTGGAAAAGTTGAAAATATATTAATTCTTGCATGAATATATTTGCACAAGTATCCGAGAATGTGAAAATCTTCCAAGAAAAAATAAAAGAATATGCAAAACTATAACCCTGTATGACTAGATTAGCATAATGGTTGGGCAAAAGTAAAAAAGTAGCAACCTTTGGTAAATGTGGCTTTTGATCATCATCAAATGCTTTGCACAAGACCCACTTCTCAATTCTCCCAAGATCAGGCCTGATCTACAGTTACAAATGAAAGTATTCAGATGTATGAGTTTCATAGTAACTTTCAATTTTTATTAAATTTGGCACGAAAACAAGGCAATCCCAATAATGTCATTACAGCAGTGAGCATACAATCTAATAAGACTAAGCATACCATAGACCATCCATTAGATTAGGCATATCAGGATATGTATGACACCTACAACTCAACATAAAATGGATTCATAAATGACAGAATTCATCACACACATGAAAATGTCATGATGGATAAGAAAAATAACTTCCGTGAGGGAATGGGGAGAAATTAGTTGTATATCTATATCCTTTAATAATAAGGAAAATGTCCACATGTACTAGATTTTCATAGTCATAACAAGATATTCCTATCCCAACAGTCTTACAATGAGCCACCACTATGCCAAATGTCAGTAGGCTTCAAATCACTACAATACATGAACTGTGTATAAAATTGGAGGGGGAAAAAAAATTTCAATGATTGCCATACCATTTTCCATTCTGGATCAATGTCCATAGCAGTCTTGATGAATTCTCACTACTAGAAATCTGTTCATAGACATCGCATGTTTTAAATCGGTCAGACTTGCACACGATGTAAAAACGTAATCTAACATCGTTTTAAGAAAATACCGATTTAAATGTATATAATTAACATCGGGTCTTAAAATGACCGGTGTTAAAAGTTTTGTTTGAAAATTTGCGGGAACCTATTTTTGCAAAACGCGCTAAGTCTTTTAAGTAAAATGAAGAAGTAGGTACTAAAACTCAAAACTTTCACACTTAGAAAAAAATTGCGCCCGACCCCAAATGTGAAATAGATCGAAACCCTCGAGCTCAGTTGAGCTGGCTCCCAAACTCGAGCTCTTCCTCACCATCACAATCCTTCCTCCTCCATTTCCGGCGGAGTCTGAAACGCCAAGAGAGTCGAAGAAACATAGATCCTGACAATGTCGAAGAAACCCGAGCTCCTTCTCGACCTTTCTTCACCTCTGACCGAGATCAATTAGCTTCTCATCTCATCTCATCTCAGCTTCTCTCTCCAGATCGGTGTATGAATTTCTAAACCCAGCCCCCTTTTTCTTTTTCGCTCTTGAATGTTTTCTTCTAGTTGTTTTTATTCTATGGATTTGTGGGCTAGAGCCCGACCTTACATATAAGGAGAATGAGTTGGGTGAGTCAGTTTCCTGCTCTTCTTCCACCATGACCGATAAAGCTAAATCGTCCGACCCGTAATCCCTCAGATCCAATTCCTCTTCTTTTCGATTTTAAGCTAACTTTTTTGATTTTCTGAAATTTTTAGGGATTTTGATTTCTGATGCGATTGCTTTGAAAATTGTTGCAATAAGGGGACTAAGAGGGATTTCAGCTCTGCGATTCTCGAGCGGAAGAAGGCAGCGAATCGCCTTGTCGTCGATGAGGCCATCAATGATGTCAACTCTGTCGTCGCACTCCACCCTGAGACCATGGAGAAGCTCCAGCTCTTTAGGGGCAACACAATCCTCATCAAGGTGCGATTTTGATGTCGTTTTGTTGGTTTATTCAGAATATTGTTGAAGAAAATTGATGGAATTTTACTTAATTAGGTTTTGGGTAGTGAGTGAAGGTAATAACCAAGATAAACTGTGGGATTGTCTGTTTTCAAGTCAAATGGTCATTGCTTGCATCTGGGTTTTATCTATTTTGGATGTTTGGAGGTTTAATTTTGAGATAAGGCTTCATGATCTACATAGCCTCTGCAAGCCATGCAAGGCTGAGTGCTTGACAGCTTAAAGATCACTGGGAGAGTTAGCAACTTAGCAATGAATTTCTTAACTTCTCTATTGCAATGGAGTTAGCAGGTTTTCATTAAAGCTGAGCCCCAGCTGATTATATTTTTCTGGAAGTACTTTCCCTGCCAACCAAGCAAAATCAAGGAGTGATATTATTCCTGGGGGATGTTGGGGCCAAGGTTTCTATTACATTTACATACATGCATTCTGAATTTAAAAACCCAGATGAACGTAGGCATAATATATAGTACTATGTATTCTGAATTTCTAATCTCATGAAGGATCGAAATAATTTTAAATAATTACATGTTCATATACTCTAGTATTAGATATTAGTATATAGAAAATATGAACTTGGGAATCTTCCTCTTATTGCTGGATTCTATGTCCTAGCAACCAGCTATTTTGATCTTTTCTCTTGAAAAAGTTATTGGTTAATTAGATTTTTCCCTTATGGTTTGTTTTACCTCCAGCTTGGGTATGTTCTCTCTTGCTTCCTTCCAATCTTTGTACCAATTGAAATTGTGAGCTATGCAATTTTGGTTTTAATTGCTTTATTCTATGATTTGTATGGTCACCTTGAGTTTGAACGTACTGTTGATTTTGTTATGCTTTTGAGATTGGACGGTCTGGAGGTTGAAATGTTTTTCTTGGGGATTTGGTGATTGAGGATTTAGCAAGCATGGCAGAAGTACATTGATATTGTTAGTGAGCTATATCGATCCTACTTGGACTGATGGTTTGATTGTACGTGGTGAGTGGTCTCGCTAGTCCTTGTTGTTTTTGATGTTTCTCTGTATTAGTACAGCGGTGTAGTTACTTACTTTCTGTTTGGTTTTCTTGTCGGATTGTTTGTTTTGTATTGCTAGAAGAGCAAAGGTGGAGATGGTAGCTTGATTGGTAATGATTCAAAAAGATCAATGGGACCGGTTTTCAGCACTTTTGTTTATGAGGAGGGATCTGAAAATGATTTGTAAGCTTCTTTACTACTGCTAACTATGGGAGGTTTGATATATTAGGAGTTCAGTTATATCTACATGGTTTTTCATGCTTTAAGTTCTGCTGAAACTGCCATAATCATGTTCAGCAATTTTTGTATGCTTGGGTTAGCTTTTTCGTTGTTTAATGTATCAGCTCAGTTTGCGAACTAGAAGTGGAGATTACTTGTATCTTGGAATAGTGATTGTGGTGGTATTGTGTCTTGTCTGTGAAAACTATAAGTTGCACAATTGGAAGGCCGATAGAGTACTAGGTACTAATTATGTGAAGTTTTATACACAATATGATCTTGCTCTTTGTGTACAATATCTTGTAGAACTAAGAGTTCTAGTTATCTGGTGTCTAAGTGTTTAGTTATATAAATTTTGTTTTTCATAGTGCTTCAAAAGTAGTCATCTGAAGTCAATGAGCTAATCTTTGTCATATTTTACAATTCCTTGGCATGGGCTAATACTATTTTGTCAAAAGAAAAAATAAAATAAAATTAAGGTCATGCTAAGGTGAAGTTGTTTACTTTGCAGTAAGACGGATGCTATACATGCTATTTTGTCAGTTATATCTACATGTTAGAATGGTTCACGTACTTATGATGAACAGACAATGGGTGGATGGTCTAATATCAGTCCATCAGTTTGATATGTAGTGATTGCACTACTATGTTACAGTGTTTTAGCTAACACATGTTACTGATTCTTGCCCCTCTATACAGATATTTGACAAACTATGTCAGAGTTTTAATGGAAATGTATTGCAAACTCTATTTAACTCAGCAGACGGACTTGGTAGTTGTCCAACAGAAAACATGAGATTCTGGATTTGGAGATTTACTTGCGACCAAGCTTTAGCCGTGACTACCTCAAATATCCTTACTTTAGAAATTTATGATTTTTGGTCTATTATTTTCCCTTCAATGTCATTGGATCCTTGACTCTACGTACTTATTCATTCATTTATCCTCTTTGTTCAGGCAATTACTTTGTCAAGCTGCATTGTTGCTCACAATAATGACTTGTTCGCTTTGCTGGTGTCCTATAACTTTGCCGAGATAAAAAGCAATGTGTTCAAGCGATATAGTAAGGAAAACATTCATAGCCTGGTATACTTTGGTGAGTTTGCTTCCTTTTATTGGCTTATAGCGACTATGTTAATTAAACTAGATCGATGTGGTTCTGTGTCCGATGAATTAAATTAGATTAGTCTTATATTCTTTTCAGATGGTCCTAAATCCTCTTTGATTTTATTTTATTTTTTGTTTGTGACCAGATTCTGTGGAGAGGTTCCACATTTATGCATTTATCATATTCATCCTAGCTCAAAACATTCTGGAGGAAACATTTGATGGGAAACTGTTTTAACATTTGGGTACTGCAGAACGCTGGTGTGGTATTCGTCTGTGAAATGATCATCGATATCGTAAAGCACTCGTTCATTGCTAAGTTCAATGACATAAAGCCCTTTGCATACTCTGAGTTTCTTGAAGGACCTATGCAAGCAGGTACTGTTTTGTTCAAAGTGTGGATAGCTTTCTTATATTATTTGTTGAGTTTAGATCAGTTCAGCAAATGTTGACTTATGATTCTAAATTACACTACTCAAAGAGTGGGATTGGAGATTTGAAAGGTGGAAGTGCGGGACGAGAACCTGAATATCGTGGCAGACGTTCAAACAGGATCAAGAGCTTTGCCTACTTTCATCAACTATACTCGTGATGGTATAGAGGTACATGTATAGTCATGACTTAATTGAAAATTTGAAATAACATTTGATGGCCTCTATGCTTCGCCTTCTATCAGGTAATACATCTTCTGTTGTACTGTCTCTTCCATCTATTTATTTTTTTTCTAAAGTATTAGCTCTTTTTTCTTTAAAAAGTAAATGATGTAACTAAAATAGAGGTTTGCTTGCTTGCGTTAAGAAATACGTGCATTTAATTTGGTGCAACATGAGAATTCTAAAAGCGTGCATGCATGTATGCACATGTATGGTATATGGGTGATTCATTTTTCTTGATTTATGTGTGTTTAAATTTGGTAAAGTCCAGTTATATTAGTATTGGATGTGACTTGTAGTTGTGCAGATCCATCTTGTAGTTCAGGTGCTGCAGTTTGTTTGTTTGTTTGTTTGAGTTTGTTTGTTTTGTTTTTGGGTTAATTAAATATTAACTTGTTTACCCAATGATTGTGACTTGATTGTGTTGGTTTATACAGTTGTAGTGGGCGGTAAAGACTCAGAAATCATAGAGCCAACAGCGATGAGGTGTGCATTGAAGTGGCTGATTATATACAGACTTTGGTATAGAATTTTGACTACTAAAATGATTTGGAGTAAGGCTAGTTTTTTTCTTTGAGGCAATGTGTGTTGATAAAACTGATTGTAACTTGTTATTCATATGTCTCTAGGCTAGCTTTTGTAGGCTTGGAGTTTTCTGTTGGATCATGAATTTGGAAAGAAAATTAATGGAATGTCCCATTTTTGGATGATGTGCTTGAGTTAAGATGTTGAGATATATATATATATATATATATATATATATATATATATATATATGAACTGATGTATATAACGATGTCAATTCAGAGATTACAAATCAGTACCTAAAACTGGACTGATGTCTAATGATTATGAACATATCGAAATATCACCCAAAAATCGATGTACACAAAAGCAATGCACATCGATATCTAAACACCAAACCGTTATCTATTGTCAACGTACAAATCAGCTGTTATAAAGTAAACCGATTTACCATGAAATACAGGACATTGGTTTTGAAAAATAGAAATGATGTCTACAAAATTACTAGACATCGTTTCAAATAACGAAAAACGATGTTCCTAGTAACATAAAACATCATTCTTAATAGATTAACTGATGTTGCCTAAAGGCACATACATCGTTCTCAGGAGAATATGGTGGCAAGATGCACGTAAAAATAGACAGGAACAAACAAAATTTTTTGGAGACTGATGTCTACGAGTGTACTGGACATCGCTTCTGGAATAGAAATCGATGCAAATGTTCAATTAGGTATTGTTCGACATATACTTTTTTAAGCATAAAATGTGAAAATATGAAGAATTAGACATACCTAACATACAAAAATATGATGATTATAACGATTATACATCGATTTGTTTTTTAGAATCGATGTTGGTTGCTGTCTGGGACATCGGTTGAAAACGCGCTTATACTGATGTCTATACTTTTCTCTACACCCACTAAGACATCGGTCGAAAATTAGTTTAACATCGGTCCAGAACCGATGTATATGAACAAAATTCTAGTAGTGTCTTTGTCAAGAAACGGTACTCGAGCCTCAACACCCCAAGCTGAAGTCGATTTGTTGGCCCTCAGACAGTCGTACAGGTGAAGAAAATTCACAAAAATTCAGTAAGAAAAAGAAGTCATAATAGCCATCAACGGTAGTAAAATAAAATCCAGTAATATTGCAAGTACATAAACATATGGCACAAAAACAAGAGAGGAGAACAATCCAGAGATAGTTTATATGGAATACCTTCTGGCATGTTTCTTGGTGAAAATCCTCCTTGTTTGGTGCCTTGTGGAAATACAAGTAGCCACCAAAGATTTCATCTGAACCTTCACCAGAAAGGACCATTTTTACTCCCAGAGATTTTATCTTACGAGACATAAGAAACATTGGAGTGCTGGCTCTGACAGTGGTCACGTCATATGTCTCAATATGGTAGATAACTTCTTCAAGTGCATCTATGCCTTCCTGAGATATGAAGCAAAAATAGAAATTATTTCTTGTAATAGTATATATCCAGGCCTTTGCCTGGGATTACTGATGTAGAAAAAAATTGATGAAAACTGAGAGAATGAGATAGATTGGAAGAAGTAGAATAAGTAGGAGCGACAAAATTAGGGTAAACGCAATTTGTATTTCCAATCACCAATTAATATGACTATTCCGAATCCTATTTCAAGCAAACCTTAAATATCAATAAGGTAAAATTAAAACTGCAAAAGGATTACCTGAATTCTAAACTTAAAAAAAAAAAAAAACCTAATTTCCACCTTGAGCATTAGTAAAAGTATTCTTCTTAATTCCCTTATAAATTACCTGAACAGTAAAGTGAAACTCATGATGATGAGTTCCAAGATAATCAGCAACTTCTCTTGCTGCTTTTAAATCTGGAGAACCCTGAAGATTGAAAATGCAAAGCATTTAAACATAGAGAAAAAGTACCAGAAAGACAATATCTTAGATAATAATTGACTACAAGAAAGTACATCTAAACCTTTCCGGAATCAAAGTTTGCATTGCAAAGGTTATTGAACACCAACACCAAGAACCTTTCCCTTATCCTTTAAACATACCGACTTACCAACTTTTTATTGCACTTTGATGCAATTAGGTCTAAATAACAAGAAACCTAGCCATCGTTGAATTTTTATACTTGTTTAAAGAGGATTTAGGTTGTCTACCAAGTTTATAAACAGACATTTCTTGTTTATAAAATGAAAATAATGTGTAGGTAGCATTTTCTAAGCACTGTTGGGGAAAAAATATAGAGGGGAAGGGAAGAGGACGGGAAGACACCATTCTGGTCATATAAAAAGACACTGCATTTGATCAAGTATCACATTCAGTTATCGAAAATGAGAAGTATAGTTACCTCTAAGCCAACGCACAAGGTATGTAATTGTGACCCCCACTGACGTGCAGCTTATGATTTAGCCAAATAGTGACAAGCCACAGCAGCAACGAGTGACGAGTCCAATCCTCCGGACAAAAGAACACCGAATGGTACATCTGTCATAAGTCTCTTTAACACAGCCTACAATATTGGGAAAACGAAAAAAAATGTAAGGATGTGTATGAAGCTAAATAGTGACAGCAAAATGAGGCACAGAGGCCAATTTAAATCTCTCTTAACAAGGCACATATTTGATGATCATTAATAGCTTTGATCGATAAAGCTAAAGTGATATCTATATTCTTTGCATTAGACACCATTACTATAAAGCACTAGTTAAACTGTTACGCTAATATTATGAGACAAGGTAGGCAGAAAGAAAGGATGTACATTATGCAAATTTTCAATAATTATACTAGGCATAAAATATGAAGACGGAAATGATAAAAGTAGGAATGTATCTTCCAATCTAACAAATATAATATATATCAGAAGCAGTTTCTCAAGAGAAGTCAGACCCTTCCTTAAAATAGCATATTCATTTCAATTTTAAGCCAACTTACCAACAACATAATTAATCTCCCATGGGTTCTGCTATCATCTAGTAACTATGCATATATACCAAATTGGAGTTAATGAGGCAATTAGCCTCCAAATGCAGATGTAATATTACCCGTTCTATCACACTATGAACTGAGCATAAACACATGTTTAAGTAAAACATATCAAACCCCAATCTCACTCGTATACAACCAAAAAAAAAAAAAAACAATCCAATCCAATCAAGCAAGTTCCTCAAGTCACACCCAACAAGCAGAGCTGAAACACCAAGTAAATAACTCCCAACACTAATATTAGCAGTGAAAAAACTGGTATCAACCAAACTCTCCTTTTTAAGATTTCCTTTCCATGCCAGGGTCCACAAAAAGAACCAAATATAACTGTTGAAGGATATCGACATAATGTGTGCCTCTACAAACTAGGGTTTAGAGTTGTAATAGGAAAGTACCCTAGGTATACTAATTGTATTCCGATTCTGTTACCTTTTGTGTACTCTGTAAACTCCCTATATAAAGGGCTCCTATTATCAATAATAAACACAATTCTATTCTCCTACAACACGTTATCAGCACGAGTTCTAACCCTAACTTCAGAAGAAAAAAAACCCTAGAACTTCTTCACTGCCGCCAACCCAAAAAAAAAAAAAAAAAGAGAAAAGCAAAAAAAAAAGAGGAGAGGTCGACTAACAGCAGCGCCCCCGTGCCCACGTCGAACTGCACCAGCAGCCCAGCCTCCTGCGCAGCCTCCCTGCATCTTGCAACCCGCGCACCACTGCTGCCCCAGCCCTCCTCCGATCAGCACACCGCCTGCTTCCCTGCACCCATACCACCGGCGAAACTGCAGCAGCAAGCTCACTGCAGCAGCCCTCCTCCGCATAGCCCAGCAGCCCTCCGCCCTGCCCAGCAGCCCCGGCCTCCGATCTGCAGCAGCCCAAGCCTCCCTGCCTCAGCTTTTCAGCTTTCCTGCCGAGCAGTCCAGCTGCCTCGCACACTCGCAGCCGCCGGCAGCACCGACCGATCTCGACCCGCCTGCAGCAGCCCACTCCAGCAGCCTACACCTCCGCGTCCCCCATCTGCAAACGTCCCATCGCTGCAGACCAGAAGAAGAAGACGCAGCAGATAACAGAGGAAAGGAAGTAAGAAGGAAGACCAGAAAGAAGAAGAAGAACAGAGGAAAGAAGGAAGAAGAAGACCGAAAAAAAAGGAGAGGGACCCGGCCCCGAAAAAAAAAGAGAAGAGAAGGGCTGGGCCCCAAAAAAAAAAAAAAAAAAAAAAAAAAGAAGGGGGAGGAAGAAGAAAAAAAGAAGGGAGAAGGGCAGCTCACCAACTGCCAATTTTCCGACCAGATTCCAGCAATTCTAATTTAGCTACACGCCTGCATCAACACGCGCGTGTATAAAGAATTGTGAAGCAAAACTTCAAATTATCAAGTAAGTTTTTACGATTAAAGTTCCTGCTTTCTTGTATTTAAATTCCTTTTTATTTTCTGCATAATATTGGAATATATGTTGCCGAATGATTATGAGTATTTAACAAAGCGGAATTGTGGGGATTCACGCTTAACGAACTAAGAGTGTTCGTATGAACTAAGAGTGTTCATAATTAAATGAACTAAGAGTGTTCGTGTGAACTAAGAGCGTTCACAATGTTCAGACTAAGAGCGTCCGTAAGCATCAAACTGTGACCATATTAAAACATCAATGTTTCGGTCAAAATCTAAATATTCTTGGAAATCGGTTTCTTGGTAGCATTAAGGCTCGGAAACCTTATATTAGTTGTCGTGGAAGTTTTTACTCCGAAACTAATTTGTTCTCCTTCATCTTTGAATGTCGAATGCAAACATGCAAAAACCCGACTTCACTAAACCGGATTCAATTGACATTTGTTATCACCGATGGATAAATAACGTCAAGAATCACCTCACTACTAATGAGATTCTGTGGAGTAGAGCTCACAGACTATGAATTAATTGAGAAATCCTCTCAACCTTCCCCGTCTCAGCACTAGGCTTGTGTGCAATACTAGATGGATTACGAGGTTTCATCAACTTATGTCATTTATTGAGTAAGTTGACAACATACTTGTGAAAAACCATAATTCAAAGGCCCGTTGGAACTAAGAGCGTTCACGAGGCGAATTATAATAACGCACCGAAAGAAGGGCGCAAGGCGCGGAATCCTAAAAGTTAGAGGATAACAAAATGGACTTGTGGGTCCATACAAACCGCCCTACAAAGGAAGGAAAACCTCGAGATACGTAGACACGTGGCAATATTGGCCAACGTGGGATCCATGGAGGATGTCCAAATGCACAAGGTGCATCTCAATTAATGGGTGAGGTAATGCTATAGATATGGATCTTCAGAGCATTGGTTTAAGCACTAAAATGCGAGTGACAAAACAAAAGCTGCATAATACAAGGTGTATAAAAGATATGAGAAAGCATGAGGCTCATCTCGCAGCCGAAGGAGATGATGGAGATGACAATGATGTCAATCTCATCATTACGGACTTCAAATCTGGCGAGGAAAACAACAATGTTGATGCCGCAGATTTTGATTAAATAGTCTTTCATTTTCCAAGAATTATGTAATGGCAATTGTGCCTTAATGAATAAATGACATTTGGTTTGAACTCTTTCTCACTAGAATATGATGTCTAGGAAAGTAATTGAGATTAGTGGTACTTGAGAGAGCCTCGCTCCACCGACATCTCTCTCTACTTCCCTGGTCATATTTGATTGGAATTACCAAAAGGATTGAGTGACTACAATTTGTCTACATTTCATTTTATTTGGATTAGATTTGATCAAGAAACTTTGATGTAATCATTGGCTATTAATAAAGTGTCAATTCTTTTACTTAATGTCTTGGACATATCTTAATTCGAACTTTATAGAGCCAATGGTTTTCATGTGGAAACACATTATGAGAATGGACAGAGTTCCTTTGCATCACCTCTAATGACTACGAACATAAACGAGTATTAGAGAAACTTATGTGTCGCTCTAGTGGGTTGTATGCAACCACTATTTGAGTTATTGAATCCAACTATGTCATGAGAGACGACTTATGGGATTTCGACACATATAGGCTTTGACATGATGATCTGTGTATTAAAGACTTTACACGAACATCCATTTTCAGAACGAAGAAAAGTAGGAACCAAGAATTGGTTCGAGGAGCTGCACATGCGCCTCATGGCGCCATGATTGTGCAAAGATAGGCCATACATGGCCTGTGCCGCCTACCCCCTGCGGCAAATACATGGCATTGACGCCATAAACTCCTCTATCTACTTCTCAAGTCTATTGTGACACTATGGCTTCACCAAAACCTTTATTGGTTGATTATAAAGCCCATATTTCGTTCTGTAAATCCTGTTATTTAGGATTGAGACCATCCTATGCAAAGGAGATGAGGAAATAATTCCATTCTCACAAAGAATCTACGGGAATTCTATGGATTTGATCAACTAACTTGCGGACCATATAGATGTTTTATGGTATTAGTTGATATGCAAACACGATGTTGTGCCATTATCCACTCGTAATGCTGCTTATACTACACTCCTAGCACATAACATATGGCTACGGGCTCACTACCCAGATCATCCCATTCAGTCAATTTGACTTGATAATGCTAGAGAGTTTACATCGACAGTTTTCGATGACTATTGCATATCATTGGGTATTGATATCAAGTATCATATTCCTATGTACACACCCAATTGGTCTGGCGGAAAAGCCACCATTAAACGACTACAATGGTAGCCCAGACATTGGTAATGCGCACCAATATTTCCGCTTGGGTTATGCAATATCGCATGCAGCTATGCTAATTCGTCTACGACTCATAGCAGCCACTCAACTTTTATTTGCGTTACAGCTAGTGACTGGGTTCGAGTTTAATATCTCGTATTTATGCATATTTGAGTGTGCGGTTCATGTGCCAATTGCGTCACCACATCGCATCAACATGAGTCATTGCAACGAATGCATATATATATATTTGTTGGACATGAGTCTCCAACTATAAGTCCGCTATGTAGAACCCTTGACAGGCGATCTCTATTTCGCTGGATTTGCGAATTGTCACTTTGATGAGACAGTCTTCCCATCATTAGGGGGAGATTAGAACGTCAATGTTCAACAGGAACGACAGGAATTGTCGTGGTCTGTCCCCACTATGTCTCATCTTGATCCCCTAAAAGTGACGAGATCACATATACCTGCTGCAAACATGCCTGCAAGGATCGATGTCCCCACAAGAGGACATGGTGCCACCCAGAGAAGATGGGTACTGCACCATTACCATGGATGGTAGTATGGTGACGCCACAAAGGTGGCATAATGGCGTCATAGGCCATGGGTTCCGCTAGAGAGAGTAGGAGACCCATAGGTTCGATGGATTCTCGCCCTAAGAAGAGAGCGAGTTTGGTACAACTTGATCCATTGATCATTGATACTCATAATCCGTCTCATGAGAATATTTTGGATTGTGGTTATGTCCAAGAGACATCGTTGGGGGACGCCTCAATGTTAGAACCAATTCCTAAGAATATAGAGATCTCTACGAACTACACTAGTGTACATGAGGACGTAGAATTATTGAGACCAATGACATCGAACCTTACTCCGTTGAAGAATGCCAACGTAGAGAAAATTGGCCTAAATGGAAAGATGCGATCCAGGTTGAATTGGATTCACTAACGAAGAGGAATGATTTAGGGCCTGAGATGCCAACACCTCCTAACATAAAACCTATTGACATTAATAGGTCTTCGTTAGATAGCGTGATGAGAAAAAGAGATGGCAATCTCACCTTATGGCGCAAGGTTTCTCACAACGCCCTAGAATCGACTACGAGAAGACATATTCTCTCGTAATAGATGTCATTGCACTCCACTACCTTGTCAGTTTGGTAGTTTCCAAATAACTGAACATGCAGCTTACGAATGTGGTCACTACGTATCTCTATGGGGATCTAGATACGGAATATAATGAAGGTTCTTGTGGACTTTATTTACCCAAGTCAAGTGGCTCTCGACCACGGAGCGCATTTGCAACGAGATTGAAATGCTCACTAAAATGACTACTTGATTGGGAAGGGATATGATGAACTATGCCCACGCGTTTCCATGACAAGTTCCGGATTTGCAATTGTCGCGGTTTATGTTGATAAACATAATTGGAACCCTTGAGAAGTAAGGGAAACCGCTGAACACCTGAAATCCGAGTTTGAGAGTAAGGACCTTGGGAGAACACGGTTCTATCTAGATTTAGAACTTGTATACCGTGTCAATAGACATTTTTGATAAAGTCAAGGATGCACCATGGTCTTCCGTAGTCTTGGCCCTAAAAGGGATCCGTTTCGTCCCAGGGATGATGACGAAGACGTGTTAATAGCAGAAGTGCTTACTTATGTACAATAGGCGCATTATTGTACTTAGCACAATACAAGACCGGACACCTCAATTATTATGAACTTGTTGGCTAGATATAGCCCCGCGCCAACGCAACACCATTTAGATTGGTATAAAGACAATCTTTCGATACTTGAGAGGTACGATTGATATGGGCTTGTTCTATCTCTACAGAGAAAAGAGATGACGGAAGTATGGGATCGGACCCCACAAGGCAAAATGCCACCTTCCGTGCTCCTCCTCCCCTCCATCGAAATGACAAGCATTTCTAAATATTGAAATGAACCAAATCCGATCAGAGGATAATGTAGCGGACTTATTTACTAAGTCGTTACCAAAATCCACTTTCGAGAAACATGTAAAGAGCATCGGATTGAGAAAGTTATCCGAACTCCCATGATTGTAGCAATCAGGGGGAGATATTGACATCAGGGGGAGGCATGATGTCTACATGTTCGATCTCGAAGAGTGAAGGACGACGTGTTGTGCTCTTTTTGTCCTTCGACCAGGGTTATTTTTGTCCCACGGGGTTTTTCTTACCTGGCAAGGTTTTTAACGAGGCAACAATCAAAGCATCATCACCAAGTTTGAGCGGCACAAGGGGGAGTGTTGAAGGATATCGACATAATGTGTGCCTCTACAAACTAGGGTTTAGAGTTGTAATAGGAAAGTACCCTAGGTATACTAATTGTATTCCGATTCTGTTACCTTTTGTGTACTCTGTAAACTCCCTATATAAAGGGCTCCTATTATCAATAATAAACACAATTCTATTCTCCTACAGCAATAACAAGGTTTTGGTAAACAAAAGGAATAATCTATACAGTAGTCTCAGTCAGTTCCTCAAGTCTCACCCAACTAGCAGAGTTGCACACCAACTAATTAACTCCCAATACTAATATTAGCAGAGAAATAACTGGCATCAACAAAACTCTCCTTTTTAAGATTTCTTTTCACTGCCAGGATCCACACAAAGAACCAGATATAACAACAAGGTTTCGGTAAACAAAAGGAATGATCTACAAAGTAGTCTCAGTAACACAGTTCTCAAAACAAAATTACAAGAATGGAGTCTGATTTCTTACGTGATGGTTGCAACTAATCGATATAGATAAGTTAACAAAACAAAAAAGAAAAGAAGTAGGATTGTAAGTAGCACACATCAATGCATACCTTCTCAAAAGCCTCGCATAAAACAATGGGATCATAAGGAGATGATGGTATCTTCTCCAAAAACCATTCTGGATTGTACCAACTTCTCAGCCCTCCTGCAAACATAAATTTGTAAATACATACAGGTAGTTTGAACCATCTAGTTAAGGCATAAAAAGTTGAATTTTTTTTTAATTCAGCTACTGTGAACTAAGAAGAAGCATCTTGAAAGTTATTAGTTAACCAAATGAATATACGAAAAGAAAGAAACTTCTGAATCCAGACTCGAGAGTTTTCTAATTAGCACTTACAGGTACGAAGTCTTTCTAGTAATATCAAACAAAGCCATATATTTTCTTATAAAGTATGTCCAAATCCCCAAGTATAAAGTGTATAATACAGTTTGTTAAAGTGTTTTTGTTTCTTCAAGTGAAAAAATAGAAGCATTTGTTCCCCTGCTTCTATATCACTGTCAAATGGGCAAAAACATCATAATAAGAAGTATGCTGATCTTAGAAGATTTATATTAAAACTTTTGTGGGGTAATGCCAATGGCATCTCGAGCCGCCATGAAAGTGTCGTCTCTTGTATCAAGGAGGACAAAGGAGAACATCCCGTCCAACATGTCAACAAATTCTTCCCCATGTTCCTCGTACTGCCAAAGATATATGTTTAATTCTTGGCCTAAGAGTTGCAGGTGATTCATTACAAGTCCTCATAGTTGACCGTCCTCTTGAAATGCAAGTCCTGGTTGAAGACCTTAGCACAAATTTATCAGATTCCTTAGCACAAATATATCAACATAAATTTATCAGATTCCTTAGCCAAGATAGCCGCCGTGAAAAGCAAGGGTCGGTCGGAATTCAACCAAGGGAAGCCCAGATAGTTGCTGTGAAAAGCAATTTCGGCGGTGGCCGAAAACACTCCAAATACCCAATTTTTCCAAACTTAACCAAATTTGAAAACCAATTATAGAAAGACGTCGAGCACAACGAGAAGATCGTTTTCCATACATCATACAGCATTGATTTCAACCGGAGTCGCTGGAATTTGCAGAACATTCACCGGAGGAAAAAAAAAAAAAAAAAACTCAAAGCTTTTGAAATCCAAATCTCCTCCTCCCAGGTCTTCTTTCCACTGTCAATCTAAACCATTTTCCACAGGAAAGCTGCCGGAAGAGGGGAAACTAACGGGTCTTGTCGGGCTCTTCGCGTTTTTGATAACGGGTTGAGATGCTTCTTGAGTTCGTCATTCTTGATTCAATAAACTAAATTCAACGGCTTACGCCTTACGGCTGTAATGAAGCGATGGAGAGATTGGACCCTCAGATCCCAACATTTCAAAATTCTTCTCATTCTAAAACTTTCAAAAATTGTAATAAATAGCTCTGGTTTCTCGATAATCACCGTAAACTCTTCACTTGTGTATTTTATTACCGATTCCAAAATTTGAAGATTTAACCTTTAAAAAATTTTAAAAAAAAATATTCTCGACCACCTTAATAACTATCGAGATTGTAAAATAATCTCTAAAATCTCACCTTACTTCGTCGAATATTTATGGGATTCACAGAGTCTAAGAAATTTCTATAGAAAATTGGCATTCCGACCATGTAATTTGTACTATTTTAACAAAAATGAATCCTTTCAAAAAAAAAAATTGAAAAAAATAGTGAAGATAGACTTTTTAAATAATTCTACTTTGATTAAAATAAATAATCATTTTAATTTTAGGATCTTTAATTTTACTAAGTTATCAACATTTTAATTTCAAATCTGTCGATTTTCAATTATCTTTTAAATAGCACAAAATTCTTATATGCTGATTTAAGTTGTCTAGCATATTTATTAGTTGTGGAGAAAAATACACTTCCAAAATGAACAAGATTGAGGAAATGAAATTTCACAAATTCGACCATTAGATGTGATCAAAGCGGGGAAATATGGCTATGGTTAAAAATTTACATGTTTTCGTCATCGTTTCAGCATTGATCCATGTGGTCAACTCTAAACTCTAAATAGTCATCAAACTAAAACACTCGTAACCACTACCTCACAACTTTTTTTCTCAATCCAGCAGCGCTTACACGCTCGCAGGGATGAGGTGTATCAATGCATGTAAAAAAATGATGACGTTTATCTTCCCCTGATTCGGCTCCCTTTAGGAAAGCATGAGCATGTAATGAGTTGACGCCTTTGACTGATTTGAAAACGAATGCCGATAGGGTTAAATTTTTTACACGATACCTATTAATATGCATTAAATGCATAGGTAATGTCAAATCTATCAATTTTTAATTTTGATTATTTGGATCACACAAAATCCTTAGAGCAACTCCAACAGATTCCTCTCTACTTTAGGGAAAAATAACCCTCTTTTGCTCCAACAGATTCCCTATAACTATCCCTATTTTAGGGAAAGTGAGGAAAGAGAAAACCAAATTCTTTATATTTACAGCAAACTCTAAAATTTTAAGGAAGAATATGGAGATTTTAGAGATTGTTGTAAAATAGGGAATTTGTTGGAGTTGGAGAAGAAAAAGAGGCTAAAGATTTGACTTTTGCTTCCCTATAATACAGAAATTATAGGGAAGCTGTTGGAATTGTTCTTACATGCTTACTAGTCTAGCATGTTTATTGGTTGTAGGGAAAAACTTCTTCCAAAGTGAACAAGGTTGAGGAAATGAAATTTCGCAAATTCGACCATTAAATGTGATCAAGGCGGGGAAATATGGCTGTGGTAAAAAATTTACATGTTTACGTTCTGGTTTCGACCTCGATCCAAGTGATCAACCATAAACTCTAAATAACCATCAAACTAAAACGCTCGTAGCCACTCTATCACAACTTCTTTTCTCGATCTGTCAGCGCTTGCACGCTTGTGGGGACGAGGTGTATCAACGCATGTAAAAAATTTGGGACGTTTATTTCCCCTTGATTTGGCTCCCCTTAAGAAAGCATGAGCATATATTGAGTTGACCCCTTTGACCGATACTAAAATGAACGCCGACATGGTTAATTTTTTTTACACAATACCTATTAATAGATGGGTAATGCCAAATCTATCAATTCTCAATTTTGATTATTTGGATCGCCTAAAATCCTTACATGCTTACTTAAGTTGTTTAGCTTTATTGGTTGTAGGGAAAAATTTACCTTGCAAAATGAACAAGGTGAAGGAAATGAAATTCTACAAATTCAACCGTTGGATGCGATCAAGGTGGGAAAATATGGTTATGGTAAAAAATTTACATGTTTTCGTTATCGTTTCGGCCTCGATCCACGTGATCAACGCTAAACTCTAAATAGTTATCAAACTAAAACACTCGTAACTACTCCCTCGAAACTTCTTTTCTCGATAAGCTAGCACTCACACGCTTGTGGGGACGAGGTGTATCAACACATGTAAAAAATTCGAGACGTTTATCTCCCTCTGATTTGGCTTCCCTTAGGAAAGCATAAGCATATATTGAATTGACCCCTTTGACCGATACTAAAATGAATGCCGACAGGGTTAATTTTTTACATGATATCTATTAATATGCATTACATATATGAGTAATGTCAAATCTATCAATTTTGAATTTTGATATTTGGATCACACAAAATCCTTATAAATAAAAAATAGAACAATAAATAAAAAATTGTTTTAGGGAATCAGCAATTGAGAGATAATCGCTATGTATTCTCATTGATAATAGGGGCCTCTTTATATAGAGGATTACAGTGCATAGAATCTCAATCATACAAGGAAAGTAATTCTACATTGATTAGGATTCTAGATCCTTCTAATTAAATCCTATTACCACTAGTTCAAGTAACCTAGAGTTTGGGCTAAACAAATATTAGGTTTTCCTTGAACACTCCCCCTTGTGTTGCCCAAATGCGGTGCTTCTCTCATTGTCTCATTAAAAACCTTGCCGAGTAACAAAAACCCAGTGGGACAAAAATAACCTCGGTCGAAGGGGAAAAAGAGCACAACACACCCTTCACGTTTCGAGGTGAACATGTAGACATCTCCCCCTGATGTTTGCGCCTCCCCCTGATGACTACGATCATGGGAGTTCAGATAATTTCCGCAAGCCAATTCTTGCCACATGTTTCTCGAACGTGGATTTGGGCAATGACTTAGTAAACAAGTCTGCCTCACCGTCCTCAGATCGAACCTAGTTCACTTTGATCTCGAGGAATGTCTGTTGTTGCTGATTATGCTTGGTGTTGTCGCTTTTGATGTAGCCTTGCCTCATTTCTTCAAAACAAGCAGCATTATCCTAAATGCTCGTAGGCTCATCTGTGGTAGACTTCAAACCACAATTGTTCGAACATGCGTAATTATGGATCTAATCCATACACATTCACGAACCATTTCGTGAAGAGCAATGATCTCTGCATTGTTCGAAGATATAGCAACTAGGGTCTATTATGTAGACCTCCAAGATGTCACGGTCTTCTCCCATGGTGAACACTTAACCGGATTGGGAATGACCATTGTGTGGGTCAGAGAGATACCCAACATCAGCAAAAACCTTCCAAAACACATGTTGTTTTGGGATGGAGATAGTGGACGCAAGCCAGTGTTGGCGGCGTTTCTGGTGTGTGATGGGTCCGAATCCATCATCTCTTTGTAGGGATAGAACAAGCCCATATCATTCATACATCTCAAGTATCGAAAGATATCTTTTACACCAATCCAATGGCATCGCGTTGGCGCAGAGCTATATCTAGCTAACAAGTTCACAACATATGAGATGTTCGGTCTTGTGCATTGGGATAAGTACAATAATGCGCCTATTGTACTAAGTAAGGCACTTCTGCCTCTAGCACATCTTCGTCATCATCCTTTCGACGAAGATGATCCTTTTTAGGATCAAGGCTACGGACGATCATGGGGGTGCTTGAAGGCTTGACCTTGTCAAAAATGCCTAAGCATCTATCGACACGATACTCAAGTTCCAAACCGAGACATAATCGTGTTCTCCCAAAATCCTTCATCTCAAACTCGGATTTCAAGTGTTCAGTGGTTTCCCTTAACTCTTTAAGGACTTCTAATGAAGATCATGTCCAAAATGAACAGCAATAGAATCCGAAACTTGTCATAGAAACGCGTGGGCATATCCCTTCCCAATCAAGTAGTCACTTTAGTGAGCGTTTCAACCTCTTTGTAAACGTGCTCCATGGTCTAGAGCCACTTGACTTGGGTAAATGAAGTTCACCATGAACCTTCATGTATATTCCGTATCTAGATCCCTATAGAGATATGTAGTGACCACATTTGTAAGTTGCATGTTCAGTTATTCGGAAACTACCAAATTGACAAGGTAGTGGAGTGCAATGACATCCATTACGAGAGAATATGTCTCATCGTAGTCGATTCCAGGGCGTTTTGTGAGAAGCCTTGCGCCATAAGGCGAGATTACCATCTCTTTTTCTCACTACACTTTCTAACGAAGACCCATTAGTCAACAGGTTTTATGTTAGGAGGTGTTGGCATTTCTAGCTCGAAAACCTTCCTCTTCGTTAGAGAATCCATCTTAACCTAGATCGCATCTTTCCATTTAGGCTAAAACTCTCTACGTTGGCATTCATTCATCAACGGAGCGTGGTTCGATATCTTTTGACTCAACGAACTCATGTGCAACGAAAGACGCAACTACATCATCAATTATGATGGAGTTTCTATCCCAGGTCTCATGTACACTAGTGTAAGTTTCATAGAGCTCTATATTCTCAGGAATAGGTTCTGACGTTGAGGCGTCCCCCAACGATAACCATAACCCGGAAGATACTCATGAGACGGATTTGGAGTCTTGATGATCAAAGGATTGGAATGTGCCAAAGTATCCTTCGAACCCACGGGCCTCTCCACGCATCCTAGCTGGGGCCATGATCTGTAACGCCAGAGTGCCACTCTCTTTGGCGTTGGCGCCATGCCTACCTCCGTGTAGGGTGGCGCTACGTCCTCTCGTAGGGACGTCCTTCCTTGCAGGCATGTTTGCAGCATATTTGTGTGATCTCGTCACTTTAATAAGGATCAAGATGAGACATAGTGGGGACAGACTACGACAATTCCTGTCGTTCCTGTTGAACATTCGTGTTCTTATCTCCCCCTAACGACGGGAAGACTATCTCATCAAAGTGACATCCGCAAATCTAGCGGTAAGGAGATCGCCTAGCAAGGGCATTTAAGTGGCGGATGATTGTTGGAAGCTCAAATCCAACGTAGTTTCCCATTCGTCTGTAAGGACCCATTATAGAGCACTGTGGCGGCGCAATTGGCACATAAATGGCACACTCAAATATGCGTAAGTACGATATTTGTACCTAGTCACTAGCTGTATCGCAGAGGTAGATTGAGTGGCAGTGGGTAGTAGACGAATTAGCATAGCTGCATGTGATATTGCATCACCCCAAGCGGATATAAGGAGGTTGGTGCGCATTACCAATGTCCGGATGGACTACCATCGTAGTCGTTTCCGCGAGACCATTTGGGTGTGCTCATGGGAATATGACGTCCAACATCAGTCCCAAATGCAATAACCATCGAAAGTCTTCGATGTAAACTCACTAGCATAGTCAAATCCAATTGACTGAATAGGATGATTTGGGGAGTGAGCCCATTGTCATATGATATGTGCCAGGAGTGTAGCATAAGCAGCATTTATAGGTGGACAATGGCACAACACGTGACCAGCGTGTTTGCGTGTCAACCAACATCATAAAATATTTAAGCGTCCGCAAGTTGGTTCAATCAATCCACAAAATCCCTACGGATTCTTTGTAAGAACAGAATGAGTATTGTCATATCCTTTGCATAGGACGGTCTCAGTCCTAATTTCCCTAAGGAACGGGCTTAGTAAAATGAGCGAGAGGCTTTAGAAGCAACCAATGAGAATTTTGGTTAGGCCTGAGCGTTTGAAATGCTATTTTGAAGCAAGTTGGTGATTGCAACATCACCTAAGGCGCCATCACCATGATGGACGCCATCCATGGAGTCATGGATAGGGACTACGCCAGCCCTAGGCTGGTGGTGGACGGAGGCGGTGCCCTAGGCAGCAGCGTCGGTCACACTTAGTCTAAGAATCAACTTTTGATTCATGCTTCATTTCACTCGAGAGAAAAGATGTCCGTGTGAAGTCTTTTGTAGACAGATCATCATATCATGACTAGGATGATCTATCCTGTCGTGACAAAGCAATATGTGTCTAAATCCAAGAGATCTTCTCTCATAACTTTATTGGATTTAATAGCTCGAATAGTGACATAAAGTCCACTAGAGAGACACATAAACTTCTCTAAGATGCGTCTTTGTTCGCAATCATTAGAGGTAATGCAAAGGAACTCATTTCCGTTCTCTACATGCATTTTCGCATGGAATTCGTTGGCTATTCATAGGGTACTATTTGCTCTAAGAGCGTAGAGAGTTTCTGTGACAACTGTAATCAAGGTGCCATTTGGCAAGTGGAACTTGGGCTATTCCATGTCCTTGAATTAATATTGATGGCCTAGCCATCGTAGTCACAAAGTCATATGCTCAGAATCAAAATGGAGTCATAATGAAAGGAACTCGAAATTTTATTCATAAGCCAACGGAGTACATCATTGTTTCTATGATCAAAGAAAATCTAATCCAATAAAAAGTAATATGGCAATCGCCTACAACTCTTGGAAAATAAAAAGACTTAATCAAAATCGCCAGTTTCTGGGTCTTGATCCTTGTAGTCTTCCACCCTTAGGTCTAGATCGCCATCTTGATCTTCTTATGCCATGTAATTTGCTTCCCTTGCTTCACGATACGTCTTGTATGCGTTTACAACATTCTGGGATGCGGTACATGTTTTGGCCCAATGTTCAGTTGATCCACATCGAAAACAAACATCATTATGGTCAGGCTCCCTTGATCGAGGCACCATTGGGGGGCGATTTGGATGACCTATGCTCTTGGTGGCGTTACCACCATGGTCGGAGGCTCTGCCTCTCTCTCTCCTCACACGTTGACCTCCACAGTTCCGTGCACGCCTTTCTCGGCGATTTCCTCCCTCTTTAGGGCGAACATATGGACCAGAATGTCCAGAATTGTCCCTACTCTTAGGGTTTCGCTCCTTGCGTCCTCCATTGGGGGCGCGACTATAGTTAGACTCCGGAATAAGCTTAGTTCCCACGGGTCTAGCATTATAGTTCTTCACAAGGATATTATCGTGCTTTTCAGCTACATTCATGGCGCCAATGAGCTCATGAAACCTTGGGATACGTCCTGCATTTACATCAATCCGATAATTCTTTGAAATCATTAGTGCAGAGACGGGGAAGGTAGAGAGAGTCTTCTCGATCAACATCGTATCAGTTATGGCTTGGCCACAAAACTCCATCAGAGACTTGATACGAAGAGCTTCCGAGTTATAATCAAGCATAGACTTGAAATCACAAAAGTGGAGGCTATGCCATTGCACTTCTAAATTAGGAAGCAGGGAGTCATGAACGTTGCCAAATCGCTGCTCAAGTTCTACCCATAGCTTTCTTGGGTCTTCCTCATTGAGGTATTCATTTTGGAGCGCGTCATTCATGTGCCTTGTCATGAGAATTATGACTTTAGCTTGTTTTGCTTCAAAAGCAGTAGCTTGCTCAATGGAGAGCACGTTCTGACTAGGCTCTTGGATGGTTTCCAGAAGTCCATCAGCCTTAAGATGTTGGCGCACATCTCGGACCCACCTATGGTATCCTACGCCAATTGTCTCGAGTGGAACAAAGTTCAACTTGTTCAGGTAACTCATCCTGAAAAACAACACAAGATTAGGGTTAGTTTCGGAGCGAAAAAGGCTACCACGAAAAACTATTAAATTTCTGAGCGTAGTCGCTTTTAAGAAATTAGGAATTTTCTGAGCATAGTCGCTTCCAAGAAAATCCGATTCCAAGAGGGGTTTTGGATTAGATCGAAACAACGATGTATGTGGTCGATCGTTTTCTTCTCAACAAACTCTAAGTTTGGAGGACTCTACAAGCTCCAAGCTTGGAGTGAGCACGAACCCCCACAGTTCGTCTTTTGGTCTCCCCTATGTAGAGAAAGGGGGGTAGAAGAAGGGATGTTGGAAGTCCTCGAGAAAAGAAGAAGAAATTGAAAAACTTCACAAAAAAGGGGAACTTTTAGAAAAGTTTACCTTAAAAAGATGGCCGGAAAAATGCTGCCGGAAAAGTACTGTAGCTGTCAGAAGTTACTGTGGCGACCGAAAAAGTCACTGTAGCTGACAGGAAAAGTCACTGGAAAGTGTTCGGAAAAGTTGCCGGAAAGTGGCCGGAAAGCTGCCGAAAAAGTCTCCGGAAAGTGGCCAGAAAAATGTTGACCGGCCGTTGACCGGAGGGTGCTGACGTGGTAGGTCGGAGCTGACATGGCAGATTGGAGCTGACTGGGCACTGACGCAAGCGCTGATGTGGCAGTGCTGATGTGGCGCCTGAGGTGGGTGACGTCAGTGGGCCAAGCTTCTGGGCTGGGCTTCTTATGGGCCTGCGCTGTGTCTCTGGGCTTCGCAGCTTCTGGGCCTTGCTGTTGCTGGGCCGTTGACAGGAGAATTCTGCAGGTTGAAGTTGAGGCGGCGGTTCAAGGCAAGGGAACTTCTGGTGAGCGGTTCAGGGATTTTTTGGCCTGTTCCGGTGGTGAGATTTCCGGGTTCGGGTTTCTGGGGTGGAGACGCTGCAGGTGGTCGAGTATGGCTGCAGGAGGTGGCGAGGAAGGCTTTGAACCGGGCAGAGGTTATTTTTGCTATTTTCGGTGGCCGGTTCTGTGGTTTGCCGGCCGGTTCTGGGGGTGGGGCAGCCGATTCTGGATTCCTGGAGTTGAGATCTTCAAGGTGGGTGACGGTGGTTTCTAGAATTTGAAGGCTACGAATTTAGGATTCAGGGTTAGGGTTTCGTGCTGATAACGTGTTTTAGGGAATCAGAAATTGAGAGATAATCGCTGTGTATTCTCATTGATAATAGGGGCCTCTTTATATAGAGGATTACAATGCATAGAATCTCAATCATACAAGGAAAGTAATTCTACATTGATTAGGATTCTAGATCCTTCTAATTAAATCATATTACCACTAGGTCAAGTAACCTAGAGTTTGGGCTAAACACATATTAGGTTTTCCTTGAACAAAAATGAAGTAACAAATTCAGTTTATTATAAATTAGAACAAAAAAAACCAAAACAAAACAAAAACCACAAAAAATAAAAGATAGAAACAACAAAGGGAATGAGCAAAACAAAAAAAACAACAAAAAATAAAAGATATAAACAAGAAAAGAGGATAAGGTAGCTCAATCCCAGGTTGCCACCTCCATTGTAGGTGCCTTAAGCCAAGGCACCACCACTACAGAATTGTCAACGTTGTCTTCTTCTTTTTTGGTGTAAAGGAGGCATAACGCCCAGAAACAAGAAGAAAAAAACCAGATTGCACGCGGTCGAGAAGTGTCACTAAGGTCATCAAGCATAGTTGTGGCAGCTACAATTGGAACTTCATCAAAAATCTGATATCCAAGCTCTTCTTGTTATCTTCTTCGATCTCATCCTTCTTCTTCTTTTTTTTTTTTTTTCTTTTCAAAATCAAATATGGGATTTTGGTTCTAACCAAATTAACAGAGCCCAGTTCTTCAAATTTGTAAACATGCAAATCAAAATAAAAGTTCAAAAACAAAATGATTCTTTAGGTTTCAGGTTTTCTTGTTGTATGCTTCGTGTTTCTTTGACTCTGATCCTTATCGGAAAACTTGAATAGCTCAATTTTTTGTCTTCTGAATTATGATTTTCAGTTGCGCTTTCTCTTTGGATTTTCTTCTTCGATTGGAATATTATGTCCCAAAACAAAGTTGGAATATTAGGTACAAAATCTCATACCCATCTTTCTAAACCAGACCCAAATACAAGAGTGAAAATCCATGCGATGAGTGAGTGGTTGGAATTGATTCTGACCAGTGATATGTAGCTGAGCAGGGCGTCAAAATCAGAGACATGGGTAGGCCAAGGAGTCTTCGCAGCAAAGCGGCCCACTTTGTAACTGATATCACTACTGGATTGCTCAACCCCATTTCTGACAAACCCTCCAAACCCTCTCCCTTCTCCTCTTCCTGTAAGCTCTCTATCTTTCTTTACTCGAAACCCTTTCTGGGTTTTAAGGGTTCTTTATTGGGTGCCAAAAGTCAGTTCTATGATGTGCCAAAGATTAGGGCTTTTCTAGGTTCTGGAGCTGTGGGTGCAAAACCCAGTTCTTCAATTTGTTTATAAATACCTGAAAATACATACTATTTGTCAGGAATTTTTTGATGAAATTTTGCCCATGAGAAGTTGGGTACAGTTTATAATACATGATGGAGGCATTTTGTTACTTATTCTAAAAACATGAGACTCCGAGTTTGCATAGCTGTGTAG
The DNA here is from genome assembly GCF_002994745.2 of Rosa chinensis. Classification (NCBI taxonomy): domain Eukaryota; kingdom Viridiplantae; phylum Streptophyta; class Magnoliopsida; order Rosales; family Rosaceae; genus Rosa; species Rosa chinensis. Next base: position 26,330,339 of record NC_037089.1, on the reverse strand, counting down.
ATGAAGTAAGTTTTATTTGGACTGTGTGGAACTCTTGTTAGAATGGAGTCTGTGACTCTGTAATTCTTGTGTCAGCAGGAAGATGTGGATGGGTCCAGAGGAAGTCAAAATGGAACAATGAGTGAAGAGAGTCCAGCTAATCCAGTTGATGGGCCTGACACTTCTTCATTTACTGCATTTCTCTACTCACTGTTATCGTCATCCGGGTCGGGAGATAAGAGCAAAAGTTCGGATGAACAGGTTGATGACCAAATGGATAAGAGCAACTCATTATCTGATTCTGCAGTGAAAGCAAACAGTGGGAAGAGAAGCTTATTTTCCAAGGGGGAACACACGCTTAGTAAGGCTATGTACCAGGCTGCAAGATTTGGTTGGTATCGGAGTCAAGAGCGGAAGGGTAACTTTGACGTGAAAGGTGATGATGGGAATGATTCTGAGTTTACTAGAGTTGAGATGAGGCATATGCATAAAGCACAGAAGCCTGTGGCTTTGGTTCATCTACCAGACGTCTCCGTACCTTCTTTACTTAATGAGAAAAATAGAATTGCTCTTTACAGTTCACTCCCAGCGCTAGTTCAGGGAAGTCAATGGTTGTTACTATATAGGTGGGGAAACTTGGAGTTTCATAGTTAGATCTCTTGAAAGTACAATGAATGACTTTCCTTTTGGAGTTTGTAAGTACAAGTCTTTCATGTACATAAAGAATACATAAGCACTGTGTGCAAGCAATTTTGATTAGATAGTGATTGTAAAGGCTAATAGTTTCAATGATATGTTTCTTAACACCCACCGGTTGGTACGTTGAACTATATAAGCCAATCTCTGTTTATTGCAATGTTAAATCTTAAATCATAGTTAAAACCTAGAGCTGATCGAGGGCCATGGCTGTTTGTTGATTCTAGAGTCATAGAACTACTGCTGTATCTTCTCCATCAACCTCGCTCGTTTCATCTGATCAACCATAAAAATTACAAATTCATACTCTTATCATTGTAATCAATTCTTAAAACACATGGATCGATTTGTATACTTAAAAGTGACGATTTCAACTTCTATGCAAGGAATAAACATCCCAGTGGCCAGAGGCGTCTCCAAGCTTCTCGGAGCGACCTGGGTTTTTTCGAAACTTAGGTTTCGACTGGCGGCGTCGCACTCGGGCGGGGCGGCGATCGTGGAGCGGTGACGTATGGCGGCGACGCGGGGATACTCAGCATCGATCGTGTGGGCGGCGAGAAGCTTCTGATCCGGAGGCTTCATGATCGTGTTTGGCTTCGTTCCTAAACCAAATCTGGCGATCGCTGGGTGAACGGCGGTGGCAGATTGACTCTTCGATCTGACTTTGTTTGGGTGATTGGGATCAGAGCGGCGGTGGTGTTTTGAACTTTTGACTTTCAGGTCGGGGGCAGGTGCTGCATCGGTCTCTAGGCGGCGTCTGGAGTCCAGGTTGGGCGGATCTCTAAGCCATCCATGGCGGAGGATCGTGGTCGACCTCCGGATCGGTGATGGGCTGCTGCCTCCGATGGCTTGAGGCGGGTCGATCTGGAGTGTGAAGGAAGGTTAGGGGCTCAGCGTCGATCGGAATGGAGTCTTCTGGGTTGATGACGGCGACGATATTGGCTCAGGAGGCGACGGCGGTGCGCCGGACTGGTTTCAGGTCGCTTTCCGGTTCGGATCCTTCGCTTCAGTATGGGGCTTGGGTCAGACCCAGGGCAGTCGGCTTGTGGGCCGCTCTGGGGCGCTGGGCTGCTCTTTTCCTTTTTTACCTGCTTTCAATAAATTTCCTCATTTTGTTCGGCCCTCGATTGTAGCTGTTTGCTGGTTGATGAGTGGCGATGTACACTAGGATGGTCTTTAGGAGTCAATGCTTGTCAATTCAGTGGCTCTGATTTAGGGTCGGATAGGTGTAGGAGTTTTTACTTTTTTTACTTTCTTTTTTCGTTTGTGTTTGGGTTTACTTTTAGTTTGCTCTGCTTTATGCAGGCTACTTTCTGCATTGAGTTGTAATATGAGGAATTTTCGAATTCCTCTAGCTTGATCGAGTGAGGTCTTTATATTAATGGAACACGATTCTGTTCCCTTAAAAAAAAACATCCCAGTGGCCACCAAAACTGATGGCAAATTGCATTTCTTGAGAATCAGAAAATGACCTTCCTTGTTAAAGGAAAAGCACATTATGTGCCTTCGTCAAAGAAACAGACGAAGAGGGAATCAAGCAATCACAAATCACAGCTCAATCAGCATTTAGTATCATTAATGTAATTGATATTTCCGTTGTAATCCTATCCCTATATAAAGGGGTTATGAATGAAATGAGTAGACAATTCCAATCCATTTTTACTTTTACACGTTATCAGCACGCTCAGAGCAAATAGCCAATAGAAAAAAAAATCCTAATTTTCTAGTTTTCTTTCTATCTAAAAGAAACCAAAACCCTAGAAGACAAAAAATTTCTTCCTTTTTCCTGCCGCCACCAACTAAAAAAAAATAAAAAATTTCAGCCTGGCCAAGACCGGCCCCATCCTCGCTGCCACCTCCCACCTGCTGCTGCGCCAACACACAACAGCCCATCCCCGCGGGCCACCAACCTCGATCTGCCCTCTGCCCTCCAGCTTGCACTCTGCCCTCTGCCCTCCAAGAGCCGGCCTCAACCTACGGGCATCAACAACAACCGGTAGACCCACCTCGCTGCTGCTCCGCCCAATCCCGCACGGCTCCTCCGCTGCGCAGATCACTCGCCTCCTTGCACCAAAGCGCACGCACGCCCATCGCTGTCTCCAGCCTAGCCCAGCCCGGCCTCCAGCATGCCCGACCCGCCTGACAGCAGCCCCGCGCCCTGCTTCAACCTAGCCTCGCACCTGCAATCCAGCGCGAGTCTGCACAGTTTCCCCGCACCTGCCATCCGGACCGGCCTACAGCCCTGCACTACATAGCACGCACGGCCCAACCCGGACGTGCACCCCTGCCACCAGCTACGACACAGCCACCTCTGTAAGAAAAAAAAGAGAGAACCAGGAAGAAGAGAGGGAAGAAACGCGAAGGAGAGGAAAAAAAAAAAAAAAGAGAAAGAAAACAAAAGGCCCAAAGAACAGAAGGCCCAGAAAAAAAAACAGAAAGAAAAAAAAAAAGAAACTCAGCCCAGATCGAAAAAAAAAAAAAGCAGGCCTTTCGGCCCAGAAACAAAAGAAAGAAACAGGCCATGCGGCCCAAAAAAAAAAAAAAGAAATAGGCCTGCGGCCTAGAAAAAAGAGAAAAGAAAACAATAACTCTTTGTGGCCCATTGCTGAAAAAGAGAAAGCGGCCTAGTTTTTCTCAAGCCCAAAAACATCGCTACGCACGCTTGCATCAACACGCGCATGTGCTAGGATTGTTTTATTTTCTCGAAATCAAGTATGTTTTCTTAATTTTTTTTTATGATTTTAACAAAGCATGCTTTATACTTTATTGTTTATGCTTTTATTATATTTTGTTATTAAGCATGTTTTGTTCGATAATATTAATTCTCTTATAGCATGCCTTGTTATTTATGTTTTAAATAATTATGTTTAAACATGTTTCAATTATGCTATAGTTTATACTTTATTTTGAACATGCCATATATATTTTGTTATATATTATTTATGCAATTGTGAGCATGTTTTGTGAATTTTTACTCTTATATAATTATTCCTAAGCATGCCTTTATATTATGCTATTATTTATATTTTATTTTATGCATGCTATATTATTGCTATTATTATGTGTAGTATATAATTTGTTGTATATTTGTGAAATTTGAGCATGCCATGTAGTTTATTTTTTATATGATATAGTTAAATGTACTATGATTATTTTTTTATGCAACATATCAATATCGTTTGGCCATGATAATGAAAATTCATGCGCGTTATACACACACTTACTGTGATAAAGTATTTTCACCTAGCATCGAAAAAAAAAATGTGACCATTACGAATCTTGGTATTGAAATCTAATTCATATGTTTGGAAAATAATTTACGTGGATGTCTTTATGACTGCGTAATTTATATCTTCTCTCTTGTTTTATGTAGATGGCTGATCCAACTCGACCTGAGTTTGACATCTTGGACTCAGAAGGACTTGAGTACCATTGTTGGGTTTCCGATATGGAAACTGCCTTTGTGGCAAAAGACTACACTGCCACCATTACTAATCCCAAAGATGATGAACTATCTAATAAGGTGAAAGCAGATGCCTTAATTTTTCTGAGGCGACATATTGATCCTAGCCTACGCTGGGAGTACCTCCAGTTGAAGACACCCAAAGAACTGTGGGATGCCCTTAAAGGACGTTTTGGGAACATTCATGACACTTTGCTCCCAGGACTGGCTGTTCAGTGGAATGGAATCCGCTTGCTTGACTATAAAAAGGTCAATGACTTCAACAAGGACATGTTGCGATTAAAGGCACGTCTCAATTTCTGTGGAAGGAAAATCACAGAAGATGATATGATCTACAAGACTCTTACCACCTTTCCTAATTCAGCTTTTATACTAGCGAACCAGTATCAGTTGGATTATGACAACAAAAGAATCACAACCTTCAATAAGTTGATAAGCCTACTGCAAGTGGCTGAGAGACAAAATAAGATTCTATCTCTTGAATAACAGTGCCAGGCCCACTGGGACAAAGAAAATTCCCGAGGCTAATTATGGAAAAATGAAAGGTGGAAATAACTCCAATGCAAGGGGGTTTAGACATGCTGATCCCTACCCACGTGGCAACCATGCACCACGTGGAAAAGGACATGGGGATCATGGAAACAAGATGAAAAAGGAAAGAGTTGACAATGAACCATGCTATAGGTGTGGATTCATTGGGCATTGGTACAAGAACTGCAAAGAAAACAACAGAGTAGCAGCCAATTACAAGAGGTATAGAGAGTCTAAAGAACAAGAGGCTCACTACATGGAAGAAGAAGGTCATGACCTAAACATCAACCTTACAATTGCAGACTTCAATGGCAAAGAGGAACTTGCTAAGTCAATGGATGCTCTCAATCTTGACTGATCTGCTTTATTCATTTTATTTTCCAAAGATAGTTGTGAAGGCATAATGCCTCACTTTTAATTAGACTATTGTTTGGTCTTAAAGTTTATTTTCAATCATGGATTGATGAATAAGATTTCTGAACAAGACCTTGATTTGATTATCGTTGGCTTATTAATAAATTTTGAATTTTATTCTGAAGCACTGAATTTATTCAAATTTATTTACTATACACATATTTACATGGTTCGACATAGCACTATAAAGATGTAAAGCAATACATCTAGAGAAAAATTATTAGAATGAAAAGAATACCATTCTACGCAAATAGAAATACTCTAAAGAATATGAGTTATATTTTCTAAATACCTCCCATTTATTTGTAGGAATGAATGGAGGAGAACTTGAGTGCTTAATTGATAGTGGGACTACCTACACAATATTAAGAAATATGCAATTATTCATTGAATCAATAGCCTATAATTCCCCTGTGACTACGATGATTGGATCATCACAAGTAATAAAAGGGCAAAGAACTGCCACAAATTTTTTCTGCCTAATGGCACAACATTTCAAGTCACAGACGCTCTATATGCACCAAGAGCTAATCGAACCTTGTTAAGTTTCAAAGATATTCGTGCCAACGGTTATCATGTAAAAACACACTGTGAGAATGGAACAGAATACCTTGATATTACATCTAATGACTGTGGAAGGAAACACATCTTAGAGAAACTTATGAGTCAATTTAGTGGACTGTACCTCACTACGATTCAGATCATTGAATCCTATACTGTCACCAACAATGAAATGTGGGACACTGACTCATACAGGCTTTTGCATGACCGCCTATGGCACCGAGGTAGTGACATGATGATCCGTATTTTTCAAGAACTCACACGGACATCCCTTCTTTCGAGTGAAAAATGGGAGAAAAATCCGCCACACTGCAAGGTGTCGGTTCTAGGATTGCTCAAATGCAGTCATTGCTTTCTGAAGTACCAGAAGCACTATCTCCCTCCCATTATGCCTCATTGACTATTTCAAAGGCACATCACTCGTTTTGCAAAGCCTGCTCTTTAGCAAAAACAGGATCGAGACCTTCCTATGCTAAAGATACAAAACAAAACATTCCATTTTTACAAAGGATACAAAGAGATGTCTGTGGACCTATCCATCCAGAATACGGACCATTCAAGTACTTTATGGTTCTGGTGGATGCTTCGACAATCTGGTCACATGTCGTTTTATTGTCCACAAGAAATGCTGCAATACTCCTAGCACAGATTATACGTTTAAGGGCTCACCACCCTGATCACCCTCTCAAGTCTATAAGGCTTGATAATGCTGGAGAGTTTACATCAAAAGCATTTGATGATTATTGCATATCTATTTGGATCGATGTAGAGCATTCTGTACCCCATGTGCATACACAAAATGGTCTCGCAGAAGCCACCATCCAAAGGCTACATATGGTGGCTAGGGCATTGGTTATGCACACCAACCTGCCTACATCTGCATGGGGTTATGCAATATTGCACGCAGCTTTACTTATTCGTTTCAGACCCACTACTAGCCAACCATTTTCTGCGTACCAGTTGGTAACTGGATATGAGCCTGACATTTCACACTTATGCATATCTGGTTGCGCAATATATGTACCTATTGCGCCCCCACAGCGCACTACACTGGGTCCTTAGAGACGATTAAGTATTTATGTTGGATATGAATCCCCAACAATTATCCGCTATTTGGAACCCTTGACAGGCGATCTCTCTACCGCTAGATTTGCGGATTTTCACTTTGATGAGACAGTCTTCCCGTCGTTAGGGGGAGATAGGAAAAAGGATTTTCCAAGGGAACGACAGGAATTGTCGTGGTTTGTCCCCACTCTGTCTCATTTTGATCCCCGCACTTCACAAAGTGAAAGTGAAGTGAAAAGAATAATCGATCTTCAGAACGTAGCAGATTCGATGCCTGATGCGTTTACTGATATCGCAAAAGTGACGAGATCACATATACCAGCTGCAAAAGTGCCTGCAAGGTTAGAAGTCCCCAATAAGGGGCACGGTGCCGCAGATAGAGGCACTGCAACCGCACTTAGTGGAGGTGTGGTTGAGGCCGTGGCTCCCCAAGGAAGAGGGGGAGGTCACTTGGTTCGATTGACACTCACCCAGGGAAGAAGAGGGTGAGTAAGGCACAAACCAATCATCAATGTATAGAATCCCTCTCATGAGATTGTCTCTGATTATAGTTATGACCATGAATCAATACTCGAGGACGCTCCGATGTTTGAAATGATTCCAGAGAACAAAGAAATCTCAAAGGATTACGAGAGTGCGTATGAGTTGATAGAAAGATCTTCCATACACATTGATGATATATACTGTTGCTCAAGGAATCATAGAGCACGATGATATCAAACCACGCTCTATTGAAAAATGGCAACAAAGAGCAGATTGGCCTAAATGAAATAAACCAATCCAGGTAGAATTAGATTCTCTGACAAAGGGACAGGTATTTGGTCAGGTAGTGCTAACCCCACCAAGTGTAAAGCCTGTAGGACATAAATGAGTCTTTGTCACAAAGCGTAATGAGAAGAATGAAGTCCTGAGGTACAAGGCTCGCCTTGTGGCGCAAGGTTTCTCACAACGCCCTGGAATTGACTACAAGGAGACATACTCTCCCGTAATGGACGTTATAACGTTCCGCTACTATGTTAGCTTAGTAGTTTCCAAAAGACTGGAAATGCAGCTTATGGATGTGGTTACTGCATATCTCTATGGGGATCCAGATTCAGAGATATATATGAAAGTGCATGATGGCCTTACATTATCCAAATCAAGTGACTCTAAATCACGGAGTGCGTTTGGAATTAGGTTGAAACGCTCACTTTACGGATTAAAACAATCCTGGCGGATGTGGTATACCCGTCTAAGTGACTACTTGATTAGGAAGGGATATAAGAACGATGAATTATGCCCCTGCGTATTCATAAAGAAAACAAGTTCTGGATTTGCAATTGTAGCAGTATATGTCGATGATATGAACATAACAGGTACTCTTGATGAAATAAGAGAAACCGCGAGCTACTTGAAATCCGAATTTGAGATGAAGGATCTTGGGAAAACTCGATTCTATCTAGGCCTTAAACTAGAACATCGAGTTTGAGGAATATTAATCCACCAGTCTGCATATGTCCAAAAGTCAGGCGATATAACATGGACAAAGCATATCCTGCTAGCACTCCCATGATCGGTCGAAGTTTAGATGCAAGGAAAGATCCATTTCGTCCAAAGGAAGATAACGAACAAGTGTTGGGAGCTGAAATTCCCTATCTAAGTGCAATAGGCGCATTATTGTACTTAGCCCAATTTACTCGACCAGACATTGCATTCTCAGTGAACTTGTTAGCTAGATTTAGCTCAGCGCCAACGCAGCGTCACTGGAATGGTATCAAGAACATCTTCGATACCTAAAAGGAACCATTGATTTGGGACTGTTCTTTCCCTACAGAGAGACAAGAGGAACCGTAGATGGAACTGCAATCCCTAAAGGAAGTGTTGATGGCGAAAGCGCCACTCCCTACACTAAAACGCCAAATGATGTTTTGGTCTGTTTTGCTGATACTGGGTAAGTCTCTGACCCACATAAAGATCGTTCCCAAACTGGTTATGTATTTACCAATGGGAACACGGTGATATCTTGGAGATCAACCAAGCAAACCCTTGTGGCTACCTCCTCGAACCACTCAGAGATTATTGTTGTACATGAGGAGGTTCGTGAGTGTGTATGGTGAAGAACTATCATTGCACATATTTGAGGGATTAGTGGTTTGAGTTCTACCACTGAAGAGCCTACTTGCATTTATGAACACAATGCAGCTTGCATCGAACACATGAAGCTAGGTTATATTAAGGGTGATAACACAAAACACATATCGCCAAAGTCGTTCTACAATCAGAAACAACAGACCCTCCTCAAGATTCAAGTGAATCAAGTAAGGTCTGAGGAGAATGTGGCAGATTTGTTCACCAAATCACTGCCTAAGGCCACATTTGAGAAACATGTGAAAAGCATAGGAATGCGAAGACTTTCTAAGCTCACTTGATTAATGTAATGATCAAGGGGAGGTGTAGACGTCAGGGGGAGTCTAACACACACATGTCATTCTCAAATGTAGAAGGTGCGTTGTGCTCTTTTCCTTAGACCAAGTTTTATTTTTGTCCCACAGGGTTTTTATTGTTACTTGGCAAGGTTTTTAGTGAGGCAACAACTCATGCACCATTTTGTCTTTGACTTGGCACAAGGGGGAGTGTTAAAGGAACAGCACATTATTTGCCTTCGTCAAAGAAACAGACGAAGAGGGAATCAAGCAATCACAAATCACAGCTCAATCAGCATTTAGTATCATCAATGTAATTGGTATTTCCGTTGTAATCCTATCCCTATATAAAGGGGTTATGAATGAAATGAGTAGACAATTCCAATCCATTTTTACTTTTACATTCCTCAAATTTTCAATTTTTATTCTTATATTTTTTTAAATTTTCTTTTTTTTTCTTTCTAGAATTTCAATTCCATTGACGGAGGATATTACTACGGTCGTTAGTTTGGTTGCTTCCTGTGAAACATCTGAGAGGCCCTTAGGGATGTATTTTATTGATGTCGAATATCATTTTCCCCAGCGCTATTGTTTCTGTCTCCTGGCTCTCGGCCAAAGACCTAAATATCATAGGGACACAAACATTTGCTTCCATTATTGGGGGTCCAATTGATGCAATTGACTCCAACAACCTTGGCGAATTACTGAGCTTAGAGCTTCGTTGTGGCAAGATTTATGTCAAGATTAGTGAGGATTTGTATTATGAACAATTGAAGAATTTTCGCACCAGTCTCATGGATACACTTCTAATTCGTAAAGCATCTCTTGCAGCTCAATGGAACCTTACAAACCCATGGCATGCAGTTGGTTCCATTGGGTAAAAGTTTCTTTGACATTCATTTCAATAAGATAACATGAGAAGAATTTGAAAAAGTGGTACATGTTCCCTTGCTAATGGAATATTTTGGTTATTCGAATGGAAGCCAGACTTCGAACCAGGTGTTAATCCTCCTCAAACTCATACTCAAGTATGGATTAGAATTTTTGGATTAAGATAGGATTATTGGCATCCTCGCAATGATAATTAGCATCCTCGCCATCTCATGGAGATTGCTCGTGGGGTAGCGACACCATTGCACAATGATAAAGCGACGGAAGAGCACCAATTAGGTTATTATGCCCGCATCTTGGTTGATATTAAATTAAGCACATCAAGATCTGCTGACTTCTCTTATGGTGGAAAAAGGCAGTGATATTTTCTCTATAGGTATTGCTTATGAGAACTTGCCATGTGAGTTTAAAAAACAAGAGAAGTGAAGATGTCGTTCTCCTGATGTCCATGATGAGGGTAGTAGATGTAAAAAAGTTCATCAAGAATATAAGGTCAAGGCTACTCCATATATTGTCTCACATGTTGAACAACTAGAAATTGAGATTGCTTCAACAAGATCTACAAGTAATGTCAATGTTTCGACTAGTAACAGTTTTGAGATCCTTACTCAAGTGCAATAAGATGAGCCCATAGTTGCAAATGAACAAACGAAAGGTCTTAGCTACACGGAGCCTAACTTCATGCACCACTAAGATTTGACTGTTTTGAGTGATAAATATCTGACCCCACATATAAACGGATGAGATTGCATGTTTATTGTATGTAGATTTGCATCGCCGTGTATATAAGAATTTTCGATGAACAAAAGATAGTTGGACTCTCCTTAAACACTTTTGTTGACACTGAGGATTCTACTTTAGTAGAAAATAATGTTCAAAAGCTTTGTTGGCATGGGGTGACTTGGAAAATGAAGAACCCCTTGGTCATACACTTCATGTTTAGTTTGAGATCAATGATGAAACTTGGTTTGATGAGGGGGAAGCAGCTTTAGATGAGAATCTTCTTCGCCCTCTCCCAAAGCCTCTAGACAAAAAATTCAAAGAAAAACAATGTCTAATGAGTTCAAGAAACCTTGCATGCAATTGGATACCTACTATGCATCTCAAACTTTAGTTGTTTAAATTTTGTTTAATCTCCAACCATATTCATGGTTCATGTGTTTTGCACTTTTATTCTTTTTAGGGTTTTTATCATAGGTGGAGTCTGAACTTTTTCAGACCGGACAAGATGGTATATGGACTTTTAAAGTGATCAAATAAGTACCTGAACTTCCAAAACTACATCAAAAATGTGCTTCTGTCTATATTCTGTTTAAAGTGCAGGGGCAAATTAGAAATTCCACTCAAATTGACAACTAAAATGACTGTCATAGCCCCAATACTATTCATGTGAAACTTTTCATCATATTTTACCTTCAATTATTGTTTCCCAATAAATAATAACGGTAATCATTCCAACATTATGTTTTCTTGAATAATTTTTATTGTTAATCTCATGTCTCCCTTTTTTATGTTGATCTCTCTTTCATTTAGTAAATTTTTCTTTTGTCAAAAAATAAAATAAAATAAAAAGGAGTTTAAGTTTGATTGATGGAATGACCCAGTAACAACGATGAGAATACAAAAGTGATGTAATGCAAGACAGATATCTAGAAGTGATGGAATGACCCAGTAACAACGATGAGAATACAAAAGTGATGTAATGCAAGACAGATATCTAGAAGTGATGGAATGACCCAGTAACAACGATGAGAATACAAAAGTGATGGAATGTCCAAATATCTAAAATATTTTCAGTTTGTATAGCAATTGTGGAATACATTGGGGTACTTAAACTTTTCAGATATCTAGAAGAGTAGGGAATTCTCTATATACTAAAGCTCATGTACTGAGATGCATATGGAGTACGCCGGCGTAGCGTACGCCCTTGTGGGTCCTACTCGCGTGGTTCATTTCTATCCACAAATTTTGAAATAGAAGGTCTGCCAACTTAACTATCATTATCAGTAAAAACTGATTCCGTTATGGTAAAGGCGTACAGCAAATATTGCAAAACGACATTTTGTACCCAAAAAAATAAATAAATTGCAAAACAACAAAGTATGTAGATGATACTGATCGAGAACTCAACCCATTCTCTGTTTCTCTGGATAACTCTTGAAAATTCCTTCAGTTTCAATTGGAGAGTTTAGGAGGAATGTATGACTGAATCATTCAGAGAATTTCCACACTAAATTGAATCCCAATACTTTCCTGCAAATCGAATATGAAACCAGGTAGAAATGGAGAACTGAAGAAGGGAGAAAGCGAATTAAAAGCATCGATGCTCCCAAGCTTGTTTGATTGATCTGCTGTTCATTAATGCTCGGGCTCTTTCATTTGGAGCAAATCTATTATTGATTTGTCATTTTTTTTTAATTACTGAGTTGAAATTCCTCTCATGAGCAGTGAACATGCAAGAACAGAATGATTCATTATGGTTGCAGAGACTTGCAGGTGATCTTTGAGAGTATACTACAAGTCCTCATATTTGACAGTCCTCTTGAAATACAAGTCCTGGTTGAAGACCTTAGCGCAAATTGTTCAGATTCCTTCAGCTCTATCACCATAACAGGTGCTTTTAATTCCTCACCATAAATTTAACAGATTCCTCCAGTTTATCAGCCCGAACTATATCAGATCAAGATAATTGGAAACTTCCCTATCACCATTCTCAGCCTCAACAACCGATCGACACATAGCTCAAACCATTTTTAATATGAACAAGGGTCGGAATTCAACCAAGGGAAGCCCAGATAGCCGCTGTGAAAAGCAATTTCGGCGGTGGACGAAAACACTCCAAATACCCATTTTTCCAAACTTAATCAAATTTGAAAACTAATTATTGAAAGACGTCGAGCACGACAAGAGGATTGTTTTCCATACCTCATACAGCATCAATTTCAACCGGAGTCGCTGGAATTTGCAGAACATTCACCGGAAAAAAAATTAAAAAAAATAAAAAAAAAAACTCAAAGCTTTTAAAATCCGAATCTCCTCCTCCCAGGTGTCGAAGTCTTCTTTCCACTGTCAATCTAAACCATTTTCCACAGGAAAGCTGCCGGAAGAGGGGAAACTAACGGGTCTTGTCGGCTTCTTGAGTTCGTCATTCTTGATTCCATAAATATTTAGTCCTCAAATAAACTAAATTCAACGGCGTTGTAATGAAGCGATGGAGAGACTGGACCCAGATCCCACCATTTAAAAATTCTTTTAATTCTAAAACTTTCAAAAATTGTAATAGATTGCTCGGGTTTCTCAATAATCAATATAGACCCTTCACTTGTGAATTTTATTACGAATTTCAAATATTTCAAAATAACTATCGAGATTGTAAAATAATCTCTAAAATCTCACCTTACTTCGTCCGAATATTTATGGGATTCACAGTTTCTACAGAAAATTGGCATTCCGACCATGTAATTTGTACAATTTTAACAAAAATGAATTGAAAAAAATAGTGAAGATAGACTTTTTGAATAAAAGAAAATTCTACTTTGATTAAAAGGGAAATGATGGAAAATGTCATTTTAGAGAGTGAAATGATAATAAGGTCACATAGTTTTCCACTTGATAAAAATGTCCACTGTGAATTGTTGTTAATATTAGTTTAGTCTTTATGAATAATGAGGTCATGTTACAAAAGGTCAGTTTTTAATTTTTATCATTCCGATTCTGCCCCTAAGGTAATAAACCTTTATAACCTTCCATTTCAAAATCTGCGAGCTCAAATTTTCTCTCTCCTTTGATCAGAAAGCTTCCGATTAGATTTGTTCGGAGATCTCTTTCCGAGATTCTTTCTTTGCCGCCCTTTTCGTCGGAAGCTTCTGATTTAGTTTTGTGCCTCTGCGACGATCTGAAATCTCAGTTTTGAGTGGTTTTGGGGCTTCCGCAACTCTTCTCTTTTTCTGGATCTTTGGCTTCGTCGGTGTTCGTCTTGATCACATTATTGTGTTCTTCTTCTTCGTCGACTCAGTGCTTAGTTACAGTCTCTGTATTTCTTCCTCTCTCTGGTTTTCTCTGATTTGATCGGTAAGCCTTCTCTCTGTGAATTTGTTCGTTTTGAATTTTGCAGTGTTTTTTTGTTGTTTGTGTTAAATTGTTGAATTGTTTGTTTTGGATTACTTTGTTCTTCTCCTTTGTCGACTCAATTCTATGTTGAATTGTTGATGATGTTTTGTGCTATTGCGGTACTATATTTGTTCTATACTATGTTTTTTTTTATCAGTGACATGGCCAGTTACATTTTTAATACTGCTGTTTTGTTCAGGCTTTTAACAGTTACTTTGGCAGTGACTTGTTTGTGTTGATTCTGTTGATTTTCTTAGTAGTGACATGGATAGTGATTTTGTTTTATTCTTGTGCAGTTGTTATGGATACTAGCTATGTTGTCAAGTTTATTTATTCTGGTGAAGCAGCGACAGTTCCATTGTTGCATAATTGGTCGTTTGTTGACCTATGCAATTCAATACGCTCTCATTTTCCGGATTTGATTCAAGGAAATTTCATGTTGAGGTACATTATTCCTCCGGATTCTAGTTCATGTTTTCTAGAGAGTGAAGTTGATATGAGAATGATTTTTAGGAATTTGGTTCGTTACAATTCTGATTTCGTTGAAGTGTTTGTGACTGATTTACCTTCTATTAGTGAAAGCGTGGTGAGTAATACAGTGTGTGAGGATTCTAGTACCATGCTTGAGGAGAATGATTATTTGGGGTGTTATAGGGCAGAGGCACCGAAGAGTTATATGACGAAAGGTTGGGAGAGTTATATTTATTCTGAAGGCCAAAAGTTTGAGGGTGGGGTTGTTGAGTTTAGAGATAAGCTGCGTAAGTATGCCATAGAAATTGGTTTTTCATATGAGTTTGTTAGAAATGACAAGGTTCGTGTTATTGCTCAGTGTTCTAAGAAACATTCTCAGGGCTGCAATTGGCTTGTGAAGGCTTATTTATGCAGGGTTAATGGTTTCTTTATGATTAAAAGGTTGGTTAATGTTCACACTTGTCATGGTGTGATTCGTTTACAGAAGAGTAAGATGATGGGATCCAAGGTTGTCAAGTCTATTGTGCTTGATAAGATTCGTGCGAATCCAAACAAAAAGCCAATTGATATAGCTGATGAGATCAAGAGTGATTATGGTTTGGATGTTCCTTATCGTACAGTTTGGTATGGTACGGAGTTGGCAAAAACAGCCCTGCATGGTGATGAAGCTGAGTCTTATGCTCAGCTACTTTGGTTCAGTGAGTCTGTTATGAAGTCAAACCCCGACTCTAGGATAGTGGTTGAGTTTCATCGAGAAACACACAGGTTTCAGCGTATGTTTGTGACCTATGGTGCATGGATGAAGGGTTTCCCATTTTGTAGACCTATTCTTTTCATTGATGCTACATTCATTACCAACAAGTACAAGGGGCAGATTATTGCTGCATCGGCAAAGGATGCCAATCAAGGTTGAATCTCCTTCATTATTTCTAGTTTTTTATTCTTCTTGCTACTGACATTGTCAGTTACATGTTCATTGACAGTTACATGTCCAATGACTTAAATGTTCTGTGATTTGAATGACATGTCTCTGGCCATGTCACTGTCAAGTAATATGCAGTTATGTCAGCGACATGGTCAGTGACATTAACAGTTACATGACAGTGACATCATTTTGTTTTTCTGTTCAGGCTTGTATCCAGTTGCTTATGCTATTGTCGATTCTGAAAATGAGAGTAATTGGAGATTTTTTCTTGAGGTTTTGGCTGAAGAGTTTGCAAAACACCCTATGAGGAGGGTGACGTTCATTTCTGATCGTCATGTTGGGCTTGTTAGTGCTTTCCCTAGGGTGTTTCCCAATAATCCACATGGGTTTTGTTTTAGACATTTGATGGCTAACCTTTCTGACAAATTTCCAGCTGGTTCTTACCTTAAGAATCGGATTCCTTACTTGTTTATGTGTTGTGCTTATTCTCGCACACCAGAGATGTATGAGTTCAACATGGAAATCTTGAGGAGTGAAGGTGGCAACATAGTTGCTCAATTTCTGGAGGATCTTCCCAAGGAGAACTGGTGTATGGCTTACATTAACGGCGAAAGATTTGGTGAAATGACAAATAACTTGGCTGAGTCTTTCAATAATTGGGTGTTGCCTTTGAAGAGTCTTCCTATTCTTGATATTAATGATGGGATTAGAGTGAAGTCCATGGCTTCAATTGCTGCTCGGAAGCAGGATGCTTAAGAATGGTTCTCTGAGTTGTGCCCGGTGATTGAAAAGAAGCTGAAGGAGAATTTGGAAGTCGGAAGGCATTGGAGAGTGAGCAGGTCTGATACCTATGTGTATGAAGTTCACTGCCAGAAGTACAATAGCATGGTAAATTTGGAAACTCACTTTTGTTCGTGTGGAGAATGGCAGCTGTATGGCTTCCCATGTTCCCATGCCCTTGTAGTGATCCAACAACATGGTTCTTCCCTGTATTTGTATGTCAATGAGCTCTACAAGGTGGAGAAATATCCAAAAACTTATTCTTTCCCAATTAATCCTCTTCCCTCTATTTCGAAGCAAGTGCATGATTTTGGTAGAGATGCGGTGATATTGCAGCCTCCTTTGACTAGAAGACCACCGGGAAGGCCTAGAAAGAAGAGGTTCAGAAAAAGGAGCGAGCAAACCAGGGTGATCAAGTGTGGTAGGTGCGGAAAATGTGATGGTCACAATAGAAAGAGTTGTACAGGTCTGATATAGGTTCTATTCTGCTTACATGCCTTTAACATGACATGGCAAGTGACATAGCAAGTGATTCCAATACAGTTTGAAATTTTGTTTTGATTTTTCATTTTTTTCAATAAATGATAAGAAGTGCTTACTCATTGGAATTTTTTTTGACTATGAGATAGTGTATCTGCTTTCTTCTTTTATAAATTCTTTAGTATTCTGTGTCCTACAGGTTTTTAATAGTTACATGTACAGTGACATAACCATTTTCTTTAGATTTACATTGACTTGTCCATTGACATTAGTTTTTAGTTATCTTGGCAGTTTCTTGTTCAATGACTTGTAGTTGGATCACTGCTTATAGATTTGGTTATTGGCAGCGGAACGCTGCAAATGTTAATGAAAAATAAAAAAATTAATTGTAAAAAATTTGTTTGGTTTTTGCGGTGCAGCGACACGCTGCAAATAATAATGAAAATTAAAAAATGAAGTATCTACACCAACTTTGGTTTGTTAATTGGTAGCGGAACGCTGCCGTTGTGTTGCAGCGACACGCTGCAAACTGAAATAGAAATATCATTTTGGTTGTGGCTTCTGTAGTGACTTAGAGTTTTAATGTTTTTTGTCCAGTTACATATTCAGCTACATGCTTAGTTACATGTTCAGTTATATGGTCAGTTACATGGTCAGCTACATTATCAGTGACTTGGTCATTTTGGCTGTGACTTCTGTAGTGACTTAGAGTTTTAATGTTTTTTGTCCAGTTACATATTCAGCTACATGCTTAGTTACATGGTCAGTTACATACATTATCAGTTACATGGTTATGTCTTTTAAATCCTGTCTTGAAACCTGTGCTCCATACTGTCTTCCATCCCAGAAGTATATTCTGCAAAGAATGAAGTGTAAGTAACATAGTTTGTGATGTTGGTTATTTAACAATCACATGGCCAATGACTTGGCCAGTGACTTCACTTGCCCAACTCATTGGCCAGTGATTTCCGCATTTACATGGACAGTGACTTGGACAGCGACTTTACTTGGCCAATTACTTTGTCAGTTACATGGACAGTGACTTGGCCAGTGTCTTCACATGGCCAGTGAGTTCCGCATTTACATGGACAGTGACTTGGCCAGTTACTTTGTCAGTTACATGGACAGTTACTTTGTCAGTTACATGGACAGTGACTTCGCCATATACATGGACAGTGACTTGGCCAGTGAGTTCACATGGCCAGTGACTTCGCCATATACATGGACAGTGACTTGGCTCTGGACAGTGACTTGGCCAGTTACTTTGACACTGGCGAAGTCAGTGACTTGTCCTATGAATTCAGAAGATGCATTAATCTTGAATAAAAAGATCCATACAAGTCATAGTCTGAACTAAACAACAAATTTCTGAATTTCTGAAGTAAACAAACAAATATCTAAAATTCTTAATTTGCTGAGTTCCAGCACTGCTTATGTTCAGCAAATTTTTTGAATATTTGAGCTTTGAATTTCATCATCTGAGCTTTGGTGACTTTGTTTGGCATCTTCTCCTCTTTTGCCATTCTGTCCATGTAATACATTACAAAAGCTCTGCAATCTAATCTGTTGTCAATTAAAAATTTCATGTTAATGATTTTGACCAACTTAGTAACAGTAAAGTTATCATTTAAAATTTTTGAATATAGACTTACGATCCTTCGTCTTGTTGGGGGCAGATTCTGGCATGGTTCAAAGGGATCCTTCCACCGTCATAATTTTCCTTTATCCACCTTATTGTTCTTATCTCATCATCGCTCAAAATACTTTCAAACATCTTTAATTTTGTGTGAGTGCTTTGACTCTTGTCAAATTTCATTCGGCAGCCTTGCTGCAGCATCCACAGCTCGACCATTTCAACCTGTATTTTTTAACAGATTAGTGAGTGATAGTTACATGGTCAGATACATGGTCAGTAAGAAGTTTCTTACCAATTTTTTTATGCTTTTAAAGCACTGCCCTGTTCCTGCTCTTCTTGGTTTCATTGAATCAAAATGCAGCCATTGCGGTACGTCCTTATCAAAGACCAATAGCGTGTGGTGAAATTCTTCATTATGGGTAATTGGGAAGAAAAGCATGCTGCATTTTCCCATGTTTTGGAACAGCGGCTCACACAAGTATTGGTGGAGGTTTCTCACAGTTAAATGTATTGTCGAATACTATTTAAAAAAAGAAAGAATGAAATACATAGAACGAGTTATAAATAAACAAAGAATGAGAGATAAGGATTCAATTTTTATAGAAATTGCTCGTCATACTTACCCAACACATGTTATGCATAAAAGCAGATCTTCCCAAACTTTGTGAACTTTCGTTTTGCATTTCATCCTTCAACATTTCCCCATAGCAATCAATCCAGTTGTTTGCTATTGATTGATCGCTTATGAACATTTTGACATCTGCCCTTATGATTTCGCTTCCAGCGTCTTTTCCCTCCCAGAATAGTACGCTGCATAACATAGAACGGTGTTAGTCTAGTGACTTAGCCAGTTACTTTTCACTTGCCAATAATCTGGACAGTGACTTGGCCAGCTACATGGAAATTGAAAATGATCTGGACAGTGACTTGGCCAGCTACATGGAAATTGAAAATGATCTGGACAGTGATTTGACTAGTGACTAGGCCAGCTACATGTCAATTGCCATGATCTGGACAGTGACTTGGCCAGTGACTAGGCCAGCTACATGTCAATTGAAAATGATCTGGACAGTTACTTGACCAGTGACTTGGCCAGCTACATGTCAATTGAAAATGATCTGGACAGTTACTTGACCAGTGACTAGGCCAGCTACATGTAAATTGAAAATGATCTAGACAGTGACTTGACCAGTTATTAGGCCAACTACATGTCAATTGAAAATGATCTGGACAGTGACTTGAGCAGTGACTTGACCAGTTATTAATCCAGCTACATGGCAATTGAAAATGATCTGGACAGTGACTTGACCAGTTACTAGGCCAGCTACATGGCAATTGAAAATGATCTGGACAGTGACTTGGCCAGTGACTAGGCCAGCTACATTGCAATTGAAGTCACTAGGTGGTGGGCTGTAACATGAAATTTTACCTTTGTTCTGCCTTGTTCCAGTACTTCTCTAATTTGCTTTTATTTGGGATGTCAAGTAGGATGTACAGTTGTAGCTTTTGCCAATCTATGACTTCAAATTCGCTTTTTTCTGTTTCTTCATCGTCATCCACATGAAGCGTCAAATCATGTATCACTTCCTTCTCTGGCTGCTGTTCAGCTGTCTGTCCTTTTTTCTTTTTCAGTGCTTTGATTCTGGTCATTTTCGCCCTCTGCCTTTGCTCTTTCACTTCGTCCCACCAGAAAATATGATGGTTTTTTTGTACTGTCTCGTTTTTCTTCGTCCTAACCACATAACAATAGAGGCCAATAGATTCTGAGTCCTACCCTGATATGTAATGCCCCGTACCTTAAAGTCTTTATTAGTTACTTTTTACCGTGGTTGACCGAGGAGTGACTTTTTCTTTAGTCCGGTAAATTAGAAAATTTATTTGAGATTGTCGTAGAATACGAAAAATCGAGTTCGTGGACACGTAGTTTGTTTAAATTGGATTTATATCGGAAAAGTTATGACCAAAAATAGAAATTTCTATTTTTGGCATGGCTTTTTGTTTGTGAGCTTCTATTTGTGGAAGGAGGGCTTATTAAAACAGATGGAAGAGAGAGAAAAGGGAAAGAATAAAAAAAAAAAAAAAAAAAAAGAGAGAGAGAGAGCACGGGTAGAACCCGAGTCACCCCCCTCCCCTTTTTTCTTTTCTTTTCGCCGTCGCACTCCTCCGGCGAATTCGTCGCCGTCCGGCCACCCCAAGACGCATCGTTGGGCACGGCGTGATCCTCTCTTCCTTCTCCTTCTAGCTATGTAAGTATTTCACCTTGGGTAGCTTTGGTTTTGGAGATATGAGGAGAATTGCATAAATGGAAAAAAATGGATTTTTGCTTTGATCTCAGTTTTCCGGCGATTTCCGGTCGAATTTCTTTGGGTTTTGGTTGTTGGGGAAGTACTGAATGTATTCCTAACCTTGTTGCAGCTCGTTTTGATCGGTGGAGGAAGATTTGAAGGTGTTTGAGACTGTGAACAGTACCGTGAACAGTAACTCTCGAATTCTTGGGTTCTTGTTTGATTTTTCTGGATATTCCTACTTGAATTTGGTTGTTGTTGCAGGTTTAGAGATAGTTGTGTGGGTTATGAAGTTGATTTTGGAATAAATGGGTTGATTGGAATTGAATTTAATCTTTAAGTTTGTGTTAAATTTGAAATTGTTGGATATTGAGGTTTTGTTGGTTTTGGATTGTTGAACATGGTTGTTGGATTTGTCATGTTGGTAGTGTTGGGTGAATTCTCTTGTTAAAGGACTATTGTGAATTATTTGTTAGGTAGTAGAGTGAATTTGAGAAGGTGGAGTTGGAATCGTGAATTAGAAAAAGGGAAAAATTAAGAATGATTGTGGAAATTTTTGGAAGGATTTATATTATCGATTGGTGGTAATTTGTGATGAAGGAGGTGAGATTAAATTGATTTAGTTATCGAAAGGTTCTTGTGAAGATTTAAATTAAGTGAAGTCCTTGATCGATTGAGAATCGAATTAAAAATCGGTTGAGTAGTTTGAGTTAGAGGGCATTGAGATTTTAAGGAATTATAGAATTAATCCCAAATTAAAGTGTGGGAGTTTTATAACAATTTGTGAATAACGGATGCTTATTCCGAGGGAAATGAGTTGTTTTTGAGAGTATTTCCTTATTATGGTTAATTATATCCATGCAATTGTGACAGGACGTACTGAGCCCTCGAGCGAGGAGGACACAGGCAGGCAGCAGGGTTAGCTGCGGGATTCACTTGTGAGTGGACCTTTATTTTTATTTAAATAATGCATGCAGCATGGTATTAAGTTTTGAAATGTGATTTTATCGAAAGAAAAGGATTAAAAAGGAAACAGTTGACAAGGAGGCCAGTTTGGCGCATGCGTATCTTACCTAGTTGGCAGACCCTTCTAGGTAATAGTCTGGTTGGCAGTCCCTTCCAGACTACAGCTCGGTTGGCAGTCCCATCCGATGCGTCATCTGGTTGGCAGTCCCTTCCAGATGACTTGAGGTAGTTAGTCGGCAGTCCCGTCTACTACATGTGGCTAGTTGGCAGTCCCAACTAATCACCGCCTCCTACTCCGGTTGGCAGTCCCTTCCGATGCGTCATCGGGTGGCAGTCCCTCCCCGATGGCATGAGATGCCTAGGAAGCAGTCCTTCCTAGCCATCAAATGAGTTTCATGGAAAAAGGATTGAGTTGGAACTTCATAGGGTTCAGCTGCATGATGGTTTTGTTAAAAAGAGAAATGGGGAAGCATACCATAAATTGTTTTGATTCTAGTTTCGGTTTTGTCCACTCACTCTAATGGATTTTATATGTTTTCCCCTGGGCCCTTCGTTTTCAAATGCCCAGATTTCAGATTAGCAGAGATTGCGTCCAGGCTCAAGGACTTTGGAAATCAGCGCTTCCGTTTTTGTCCGTAGGTTATTACTTAACCTACCTTGTATGATATCGGCTTAGTTTAGTATTGCTCTGATAAACCTTTTCTTTTAAGTTTGATGAATGTTGTTGTTTGGTTTGTTGTTGCTTACGGAGGATTATGTGGGGATTTGAACTTTCCGGATGTAATATATGTGCTTGGATTGTAAATTCGATATAGTAGGTTGAGTAGAAGTTATAGTTGAAATCATGTCCAGGTTTGTGAAATTATGGGTAGCCCATTTTTAGGGGAGGTTCTGCCGAATTTTCAGTAGGATTTCACTTAAAGTGGGCCCCGCAGGCTCGTATCCAGGTAAGTGGGGCGATTCCTGGGTCGGGTCCTGTCATGATATGTCATCTAAAATTGGCTTGGTGAACTCAGCTCTTGTCATTTGTTCCGTATGAGGACAGCAATTGATTGGTTCAATGTCAAAAACAGGCTGAACTTCTGGTGATACAATGATCTGATACTTGTGTGGCTCTGCTTCCATATCTTCCAAATGGAGTTTTCTTGGAGGTGGAGTTTGTAACGCCCCGGAGGTGGAAACACAAACAATGCTTTAACCCAAGCAATATTCGGTGTGCAAGCATCTTCCTTCATTCTCAATTTAACATCAGGAGAGGCTAGTGAATGAACTTGTGCAGCTACTTGGGCAAGGCATTCAAGTGGTGACTGATGTCCTCGGTCGGTAGAGTGAGGTTCCGCAGATGCGCTTGCTGTGGAGTCGGTAGGTTGTGATTGAGTTCCCTGAATTCCACTTTGAGATTTTGTGTATTTGGAGTGCTTGCTGTCAGTTGGCTTGTCCTGAGGGGCCTTTGATTTTGGTGGATGGAAACTAGGTGGTGGGGGAGAAGGAGTTGAGTCGTTGTCATCACCTGGACGTGCTATTGGCGACTCATACTTCTCAGTTAGTGCCATTACTATGCCCTCCAATCGCTTCACTCTTTTAATCAGTGAGGCTTTCTCAATTTGCAACACCTCATTTTCCAATAACATATCCTCCTTCTCTTCGTTTATTCTGCCAATTTCCTTTTCTTTCTCCTCAACTTCTTTTTTCAAAGCACTTAGCTCTTCTTCCTTTCCCTCGAGCTTTGTCTGTAATTCATTCTTCTCTTCATTGGTCTTTCCTATCTCTGTCTCCATCTTCTCATTGTTAATGTTGTCACCTTTCTTTTCTCTTGTTTCCAGTTCTTTCTCCAATTTCCTTATTTTTTCTTCCAAGCCCTTTTTCCTTATTTCCACCTCTCTTAGCTCTTCTTCCTTTTTCTGAAGATTTGTGTCTAATTCTTTCTTCTGTTTATCATTCGATGCAGTCTCCTTCACCATGTTTCCACTGGTTCTAGTTTCAACATTTTCTTCTTGCCCATCATTCTTTTTTTCTTTACTTTCTGTGTCTGTATTAGGCTCAGAATCTTCTTCCTCTGCATCTTCTTTAACTTTATCAAAGATTTTCTGAAACAAAATTACAAAAGTTGTCAGTGACATAAACAGTGACAGAAATAAAACAACAACACAATCATAGACATGGAAAGTTAAATGCACTGTGACATGAAAATATAACAATAACATGAGCAGTGACATAGTCAATGACTTGCTCAGTGACCTGAGCAGTTGGAACCCTACAACATTAACAAGACCAGTGACCTAGTTTATCTACATCAAATTAACATACCTTCAACTTCCCCATGGTGTTGAAATCCCCTTTTTTTCTATCAGGGTCTTTAATTGCCACTTTCTTATTCCGTGTTTTTCGGTTTCTCTTCCAGAGATTGGCGGCACTACTCCCGTCTTGTGGCAAAACCAGTATTGTTTGGAAAATAAAAAATAAAAATAGAAAACTAGTTAGTTATTTTTCAAACAGCTGCTTAGCAATATGAATATCACAAACATAAGCAATGACTTATGCAAATACATAAACAGTGACATTGTCAGTGACATAAACTTGACAGTAACATTAACAGTGACCTGGCAAGTTACTTGTCCAGTGACCTGACCAATGACATGACACTGACCTAGTTTTTGTACTAACAACAGCATACGTAGTTAATTATGGGACAGCAAAATGATGCATAAACAAATTTTTAACAAGGTACGGGAATTTACCATCACCAATATCACGCAACTTGCCATGTTTTGGGATTCTTTTCCCTTTCGTTTAATTGATTTTTTAAGGAAGTCGCCAACTTCCTTTGCCCAACTATATTTTCCCAGACTTTCCACCTCTTCACAGACCCTTATATAGTCCCAAGATATTGTTCCTCCAAAGTTTGGGAACAGGAGTTTGATGAAAAGGTTCAAGAGTATTAATACGGCAACATTTCTGTCCCGTTTCGTTTTTTCTTCCCCTGTTTCTGGAGTTTCTGCCAATGCCTTCTTCAAAGCTTCCTCTGCAGCCGCCTTGTTGATCCTCTGCTTTTTGTCAAAGTATTTAGTCACGAACTCAGATTTGTATGCCCTTTCTTTGGTCTTTGGTACTGATAACCCGGATCCCGGCACTCCTAAAATCATAGATATATCACTTGTTGACATTCTGAATTTCCTGTTTTCAAACACAAAAAGGTCTGTGTCGCTGTCGTATGCTTGTAGCAGAAGTGTGATTAAATCATCTGATTTCTTTGCATCCTTTTCTTTAATTGAACCTCCATGGAATGCATCTATCAGCGTTGCAAATGGAGTTTTCTGCAGCAGCTCTAAAGTCCCTTCAGTCAGGTTATTTTTGTTTTGTGCAATTGTTTTCAGAAAAGCAATCATTGTGCAGCGATACTGCACATAACCCTCTTTTACATATCTTTTCCTTTTCCCTGGGACTTTTTCCTCTACATCATCCTTTGTATCTTCTTACTCGTCAGTTTCTTCCTTCTTCTTTGTACTCTCTTTTTTTGTCTTCCTTTTATCCATTTTCTTCTTCTTCTTGGCACGAACTTCTTCTCCATCAGATTCTTCTTCTTCATCTTCAGTTTCTTCCCTGTTTCTTCTTTTCTTCTTTTTATCCTTCTTCATCTTCTTACCCCGGACTTGTTCTTCATTAGATTCTTCTTCAACTTTAGTTGTTTCTTCCTCATCTTCACTTGATTCTTCTTCATCTTCAATTTTCTGCTTTCGCTTTTTTCTCTCATTTACTTTATTCCGTTTTATCAGTTTTAACTTTTCCGCAATTGTTTCTTCTGAACTTTGTTCTTCAGATTGTTCTTCTTCGGATTCCTCACTTTGTTTTCTTTTTAGTTGGCCCATTCCTCGAACTTTTTTAAAAAATCCTGTAAACAAATAAGAAAATTAGAATTCAATAGTTATTTTGATAGTTACATAACCAGTGACATATTTATGCACATGTTTATGATAGTGACATAAACAGTTACATTATCATAGCCAGTGACCAGTGCAGCGACATGGGTAGTGACAAAGACATTGAACGATGACAAAATGCTGAAATTTTATGGCATCATCCCACATGTAATTCAAACAAAACTAACTTGGAAATTCATTTTCTCATCAAATCCCACATGTAATTGAAACGGAAATCATCATTTTCTCATCAGATTCCACATGTAAGTCAAACAAATCTCACCATTTTCTCATCAGATTCCACATGTAAGTCAAACAAATCTCGCATTCAAATTCATTTTCTGATGAGACTCCACATGTAATTGAAATATCTTTTCTAATTCAAACAAAACGCATTCTATTCAAATCGAAATTATATGAAAGTAGGAGGAAGTTACCGGCGGCTGTCTGACGAGCACAGATTTTCAAATATTTTCGGTAAATTTGTAGAACTGTAGAATTTGGGGCTTAGTCGGTGAATCACTCTTGCTTACCCACGGTTGACGGTGGAGGAAATCAGTCGTTGTCTGCTGTTTTAGCCGGAGAGAAAATCTTTGAGCAATTTCTCTGAATTTTGAAATTGTGAAAAGATATTGTAAAATGAACCAAGAGATATAGTCGCCCTCGGGTTAGATAACTGCCAGTGGCAGTTTTCTTGTAGTTGAAGGGTTGGATAGGTAATTTCAAACATAAACAGTGACATAAGCAGTGACTTCAATTTTTACAGTTACTTGTTCTATTTATTGGCTCATGACATTATTTTTTAAGTTACTTGGCCAGTGACTTGGGCAGTTACTTTATAATGCATGTAAGGATATGAATTTTTTTACAGTTTGTTGTTGTGCAGTGGAACGCTGCAGTCGCGGTGCAGCGGCACGCTGCAATTAAAAATAAAAAGATCAGTTTGGTAATGTCTTGTCTTTTGCTAGTGAGTAACTTTGTTAGTTACTTTGCCAGTGACTTGGCCAGTTACTTTATAGGGTACATAAGGACATGAATTTTTTTACAGTTACTTGCTTTATGTATTGGCTCATGACATTACCTTTTACAATTATTTTGCCAAATCATGGCTGGTGACTTGTTCAGTGTCTTGGCTAGTTACTTGGGCAGTTACGTTGTCAGTGACTTTGCCAGTTACTTGAGACGGACAGCGACATTCAGGTCGCCATTTCCAGTGACATTCAGTTTCTCTGTAACTTAGCCATTTACTTACTTTAAAAGGTACCTAAGTACATGAATTCGTTTCAGAAGATCATATCAAACAAAATTTTATATACTGAAGCAATATTTGCAAGAAAATATTAAAAAAAGGAAATTTTTTAATATTTGGAAATGACTATATAACCTATATAGTCATTTCCTATATAACCTATATAACCTATCCTATTCCCTAAACAAATTTCTACACTTCATTATGTTGTGAGTTCCAGCTGTGCCTACTTTCTGCAAATGACTTTACCACATGAGCTCTAAATTTCAAAATATCATCCTTTGTGAGCTTCTTTGGAACTGTTCCTTTTTTCGAAATTTTCTCCATTGTGTACATTACAAAAAGTCCGCAATCCAATCTGTTCATCATATAAAAATTAAAGTAAATGATTTTGAACTTTATAATGATTATATTGACATTTTTAAAGAGCTGTGTAATTACGAATCTTCTCCTTGCTGAGGGTTGTCTTTGAGTTCTGTCACTGCCATTTTTCGTTTGTAGTTATCCTTGATCCACTTTATGCTTTCTCTCTCTGTTTCAGTCAATGGAACTTCTATCATTTTCAGTTGTTCTTCTGAACTGTTCTTTTCATCAAATTTCATCCTGCAACCTTGTTCTACCATGTCATCTGCTTGTTCTTTTACTGCAGTCATCGAAAGCTTTACCATTTCAACCTGCATTTCCAACATCGCGACATAATCAATAATATGCTTTCTGCTTAAATTAAATATATGAAATTAGTATGACGAAAGTGTTTCATACCATTTTTTGGACATTTTGAAAGCATTTTCTAGTTGATGATTTTTTTGGTCTTTTTGAATCAGAGTGGAACCATTTCTTTAATTCCTTGTCAAAAATGAGCAGTGTATGATGAAATCTTGATTCATGTGAGATTGGGAAGAATATATAGTTGGATCTTGCAGATTTTCGAACAGTGGTTCGCAGAGGTGCAGATGTACATAATACACCGTCAAATTTTCTGCAGAATGCTGTTTGTAAGAAAAAAAGAAGACTAGTTATTATCAATTAAGAATTATTTGCTTTGATTTTAGATTGATAATCGTTCCACTACTTACCCAACATAAGGGATTCATAAAAGTTGGGACATCCAAGCCTTGTGATTCTTTCTCCAACAACTGATCAGTCAAGAGAATTCCATAACATTCGATGCAATTGCTTGCTATCGGTTCATCCATGATTATGTCTTTTAAATTCTGTCTTGAAATCTGTGCTCCATACCGTCTTCCTTCCCACAAGTATACTCTGCAAAGAATGAAGTGTAAGTAACATAGTTTGTGATGTTGGTTATTTAACAATCACATTGCCAATGACTTGGCCAGTGACTTCACTTGCCCAACTCATTGGCCAGTGACTTCCTCATTTACATGGACAATGACTTAGCCAGCGACTTTACTTGGCCAGTTACTTTGTCAGTTACATGGACAGTGACTTGGCCAGTGACTTCACATGGCCAGTGACTTCCGCATTTACATGGACAGTGACTTGGCCAGTTACTTTGTCAGTTACATGGACAGTGACTTGGCCAGTGACTTCACATGGCCAGTGACTTCCGCATTTACATGGACAGTGACTTGGCCAGTTACTTTGTCAGTTACATGGACAGTTACTTGGCCAGTGACTTCGCCATATACATGGACAGTGACTTGGCCAGTTACTTTGTCAGTTACATGGACAGTGACTTGGCCAGTGACTTCGCCATATACATGGACAGTGACTTGGCAAGTTACATAAACAGTTACTTGGCCAGTGACAATAAGTTTAAAATAGAAATTTAACTTAATTAAATTATTACCCTGATGGTGCATTTTGCCAGTATTTCTGGACTCTCCTCTTGGTGTCCTGGTCCATAAAATTGTACACTTTGCTCTCCTCCCAGTCTACGACCTCAGCAGGTAGCTGTTTCTCTTCCGGCTCTTTATTGATTTGTGCATTTTCTGCAGCGTCCATCTCTCTTATTGCTTCCAGAACATCCTCCGGTAAATCGTCCAACTTCTGTTGTGCTACCATCTGTTCTAGCTTTTTACGTTCAGCATCTGGCAGTGAGGCCTTCATCTCCTTTTCTTTTTCTCTCTTTTCAGCATCTTTGAATCTCTCTTCAATCTCCTTTGCATTCTTATGTTGTTTTGCTTTCACATCTCCCCACCAGTAAATGTTGTCCTTTTTCTGTGTTCTTCTCCTATTTTTTAATCTCATAATGTAAGAGTAGAGACCCATTGATGATACCGTTTCACCGGAATGTTGCTATGTAAGGTGCATTGTTAACTCTCCCTTTTGGCTCTGCTCTGGTGTCTTCTTCTCTTTCTCTATGCTCAACGTACGAAGTTGAAATGCTTCTTCAACTATAGGACTTTTCACTATCTGACACTTGTCAGCTTGTTGTTCCATTTCTGCCACTGTGAGCATGTGGACTGTGGGGCTCTGGAACTGTGACTCCTTGTGTGATGGAGGTGTCGATTTAGTTTCTTCTACCACTGTGCAGTGAGGTGGAGATTGAGATGCTGCTGCTTCTGCAGATTCTTCGACTGTGCAGATCCCATGGGACTGACCTTCCTCAACAGTCGATTGATCTTTCTCTTTTGTGTTTTCAGCAGCCTTAGATGCAGCTCCATTTAATTCATTTTTTCCTTCTGTTGAGTTAGGAGGTGGGGAGCTGTGCTGCTGAGCTGCTGTTGGGGTGCGAGTCTTTGGGCTCAATATTTGCTCCAATTCCTTCAATTTTATCTCTAACTCCTTCACTAATGATGCAAGGCAAAAATTCTCAGTCACAAGTGTAACATTTCTTTCCTCCAGATTCACCATGTCCTCTGTTGATGCTCAAGTCCGACGGTAGCCGGCTCCTTGTTTAACACGGGTCCGGTGGGCGGACCGCTACTACGAGGATTAGATGACTTCCGCTTGCTGCAACACGAGAGACAGGGCGTCAGAGGGAGACCGCGCTGGGCAGTCTTCACTTCTCCGATGCCTAAGTCAGTCACTGTATATGGGCAGCATAATAATAAATGAGTAGTAATTGCCTAATTAATGAGGAGAGAGGAGAGAACCTTTTATAGGTGAGGAAGGGGTTGATCTTCCTCTTGTTTCCGATGTGGGACTGATGTGCTTCGATTCCCAGCATCTAGAACTTCTGATGCCATCTTGACGCGGCGCGTGGCAGCGCGTCAACGGTGATCCGGGGGCGGTCCAGGGTTCGAACGGTAGCCCGCCTGGCCGTGCCTCCACGGGTTACCTCCTTGGTGGGAGTCGGTACCTCTGGCGGTACCATGAGCGTGGCTCATTATAGCTAATTATGCTCGTTCTGGCACATGTAGCTACAAGTCCCCCAAGTCCCTAGTCAAGGAGGGCAATCTTGGTTGGGGAGTTGATCGGCGGTGTGAAGCATTACTTCCGTTAGACTTGCAACAGCATAATTAGCGTCAGTGCGTTGTCAACCATGGATTTACTGAGCGAACGCTTTATACCCTTTTGGGTGGGCCCCTGCCAGGCCCGCCAGGGAGCCCTCCACTCCCTAGCGAAGACAGACCTTCGGATGGTCGGCAAATTATTTGTTGAGGGGAGCTACGCGGAGCAGATGGTGTTGGGTAGCGAGCCCAATCTTAGTACCCGGGTGACGGGGGTCAACGTACCTGATCAGGGTCGTCGTAGACTGTTGACAAGTCCCCGTGTCCCGTAGGGACGATCTGACCGTAACGCCGCGTGGCGGTCGTTGTCAGAGTGAGGCATAGCCTCGGGATTCTCCGCTGGCGGATAGCCCCCGCTGGATGTAGCAGGAAACAGCGTCGCGTAGACGTGTTTGGAGGTAGTTAATGAGCGGAGTTGCGCTCAGCAACGCATAGGGTTTGCAAGATTGAGGGGGTTCTGCCTGCAGTGCCACTCATAGCGGAGGGTGCCTCTTGCAAATTGACGAGCGGAAGTTTTCTAGCGGGGATCAGCTCATAGTAGATTTCGATAGGTGTTAAGTGAGAAGTTTTACTGGAGGGGTTTCGCTCAGCGGACTTTGATACTTGGAAGGTGACAAGTGAGGAGTTCCGCTAGCGGACTCCGACACTTGGAAGATGACAAGTGAGAAGTTCCGCTAGCGGGGTTTCGCTCAGCGGACTTCGACACTTGGAGGATGACAAGTGGGAAGTTCCGCTAGCGGGGTTTCGCATATCGGACTCCGACACTTGGAAGATGACAAGTGAGAAGTTCTGCTAGCCGGGTTTCGCATAGCGGACTTCGACATTTGGAGGATGACAAGTGAGAAGTTCCGCTAGTGGGGTTTCTCTCAGCGGACTTCGACACTTGGAGGATGACAAGTGAGAAGTTCCGCTAGCGGGGTTTCGCTCAGCGGACTTTGACACTTGGAGGATGGCAAGTGAGAAGTTCCGCTAGCGGGGTTTCGCTCAGCGGACTTCGACGACGATTGGCGCCTTCCTCCCAAAAGTTGTGGCTTCTACTAGACGCTTCGTCTGATGGTGGTGGACACATGGCGAACCCCTAAAGGGTTAGCGTGCGGAGGCGTGCCTTCTCCGCCTAGCCGTCTCCTCGCCATTAATGTCGAGTAATGATGGATTTCATAACCGAGGCGATGCCTCGGTTAATCCGGAGAGTAACTGCAGTTGTGAGACACGTGTACGGCTGACACTTGATGTCGTTTTTCAACGGACGACGTAGGATTGTTTGACGTTGACATAAAAGGGGGGGGGGGGAAGGTAGCACATTTGACACTGCTATAAACTTTGAACTGTGCCCTCGTCGTCTTCAAGCGTTTTGCGTCTGAGATCGGAGAAGAAAGGTGAGGTGATATTGCCGAGTTTTCGTACGTGGAAGAACTGACGACCTCCGGCTCCGAAGATTAGTGTGCACACTGCTGTCAGAGACTCCATTGTTAAGGTTGGTATTCTAGCCTATATCCCTGTTTCATTGGGTGTCTGCCTCGGTGAATTTCTGGGTTTTGGGTGTTTCTGTGATGTCCTTTGTCGACGTGCTGTGAGGGTGTGAGAGTGTGTTTGGGGATGGGTTGTTAGGGATTTTCTAGATGGTCGAATCTGGGTTTGAGTGCGTTTGTTCTTGTTTTGGTATTTTCTGGGTTTGAGTGTTCTTGATGTTCTTGGCCACTGACTGATATAGGGATAAGTTAGATCCTGTGTGAGCTAACTGATTTGGGTTTTAGGGTTTGGGGATGGCCGACGTCATAGAGATTTCGAGCAGTGAGGATTCCGGCTCGGAAGTGTCATTCAGCGCGGCGGATAGAAATTTTATTGACTCGTTGCGTCCGTCTGCCCGTGCAGGAACCTCACTGCCAGAACCGCTAGAGGTCGAGCCGCTACAGACCATTCCGTGGGACGTAGCTATGGGTCATGCATCGCGTCCGGAGAGTTCTAGGGCGGGGGAGGCTGCCGCTGCCCACACTTTGCATGAAGAGCAGCTATAAAGTAATAGTGCCGCCAGCGGGTGTAGCGGGGGAGGATACGTAGTCGGTGTGGGTGTTCGAGGACGGCACCCTTGTTGACTAGGCGGGAGGTAGGATGACCGCTGTTGCCATCAACCGGTTGAAGCGGGTCTTCCGGTTGCCCGGTGCGGTGAAGCTGCGTCCGCCGACGGTAGAGGAGAAGGCTTCTATCCTGCCAGCCGGTCACGCCGCAGTGAACGAGGCTATATTCCACGAGGGAGTGACCCTCCCGCTGGTGCCCAACCTACAGATCCTCGTGTGCGAGTTTGGCATCGCCTTTGGGCAAGTGTGTCCCAACATGTGGTGGTTGCTGCTGGCGCTGAACTCGTTGTGGCGGTTGTCTGGTTGCGAAAGACCGACCATGGCGGAGGTGTTACATTTCTACGAACTGGTGTATGTGAAGCACCAGGGTTGTAGAGGGCAAGTAAACCTGAGTCGTTGCCAAGGAGCGCCCAAGCTGATCGAGAACCTGAGGGACTCCATGTCGTACTGGCGGGGTTCCTTCTGCATTGCCACGGCTGGGTGGGAGTACCAAGCGGGGTCAAACGAGGGGAGCCGACGTTTAGAATTAAGTCGGAGTTTCAGCCCATCCGAGGTTGTTTGCCGCTTCCGCTGAACACAATTGGAGGGGTTCCTGATTTTTTTTTTTTTTTTTGCTGTACTGATAATGACCTCTTTTGTGCAGCGGGGTTGCGGTATAACCTGACTCGTGAGGAAGAGTGTCGCGTAGCACGCATCAGGGGTTGTTGGCGGAATCGCAACTTACTGGACTTCCGTCTCCTTACCGGGTGGGAGCTGTTGGTAGCTCAACGACTGACGCGTGCCGTTGGTAAGTACTCTCCGCTGTATCGCATGTTTTGTGACGTTGCTTAGTGCTGACTGGCTTGCCATTATATATTTTTGTAGAGACTCCACCGGGAAACAAGGCCAGCCGTGACGCTTTCAAGAAAGCAATGGACCGCACTGAAATAGACAATTTCCTGGAGGCCATGTATGCCTCAGGGCTGGCGGCGCAGAAAACGGCGGTGGACCCCGATACGCTGGCGCTGAGCCCGTCAGAGGCTCCAGTGGTGCTGCCAATGCCGCACCACTCTCATCTTGGTGGTGATGGGCTGCCCGCTGTTCAGGCGGGGACCGGCGCGGCGAGCGAGGCGGCTCCGAGGAAGGAGAGAGCGTCGGCGATACGGCGTGGGGTACCGAAGAAAGCGGTGCGCCCAACGGAGGGTGTAACCATAGCGGGGTTGGAGCCGTCGACGGAGGGTGCGAGGCCTGCCGCCGTTGGAGGTACGCGGACCTTGCAGTGAAAAAGCCGTCAACCCGAATCAGGCGGGGAAGAGGAAGAGGTAGAGGTCACCGGGGCCCGCGAGCAGCAGAAGAAGTCAAGGCAGGCTCCGCCCGAGGCTCCCGCTGACGTGGCTACAGCGGTGGGTACGAGCAGCCTGGACTCATTTGCCGCTTATGCCGAGTTCCTCAACGACGGTGAATGGGAGTTCCTGTATCACCTCTGCGAGCGGCTGTGGTTCGGCGGCTTGGAGGGGATTGTTCGGTCGACCTCCGTCAGCGAATCGCCCTTCAGCACAGCCTTTGGGCACGTCGCCGTTGGGCTTCATGAGATGTTCCAGGCGGCGTCCAAACAGCCCCTGGTTGAGCGGAAGCTGCGGGTGGAAGTGGCGGGCCTACAGAGGGACTTGGGAAAGGCCCAAGAAAAGCTGGCTGATGTCGAGCGACGCTTGACAAAAGTCGCCTGCGATGCGGCAGACGCCCGCGGCAAGCTGAACGTTGCCATTGAGCGGCACCTGGAGCAGAACGAGCGGTTCGCCAAGCTGGAGCAAGACATGTCCCTGCTGCGGGATCGGGTGGCCGCTAAGGTGAAGAAAGTTGAGATCCTTCAGCGGGAGTCCGCCGCCAAACAGGCTGAGATCAAGCAGCTAGAGGGTGAAGTCGCTCGCTTGGAGGCTGAGGGGGCCGTGCTGCGGCCGCCGCTGTTGAATCATACAAGCAGTCGGCGGAGTACAAGAAGGCACTGATGGAAGCAGCGAAGGCGGGTGCCCTAGCTAATGTGGAGATGTTGCAGCAGAAGGGCGCCATCGACTGGGCGAAAGCGTCGATGCCGGTCGTG
Organism: Rosa chinensis; assembly: GCF_002994745.2. NCBI lineage: Eukaryota > Viridiplantae > Streptophyta > Magnoliopsida > Rosales > Rosaceae > Rosa > Rosa chinensis. The sequence goes on along the minus strand of NC_037089.1, from coordinate 26,295,947 downwards.
CAGCCATCAAAGGAAGCTCGGCCAACAACAAGTACCGCCCCCACTGCCTCCCCTGGTCATGTTGAAGGAGCCCGCTCGGGTAGCGGGGAGAGTGGTGGATTCCCAGAGGGCGACTCTCAGCGGACGCCTACCCAGTCTGAGGTGTCTCACGCTGGGTTTTTGGCGGCCCACACCCGGGCGGATGGCACAGTAGAGACCCCCAGTCCCACAGTCCGAGGATCTGACCAGACGAGCCGTTCACATCCACCGCAGGCCGCCAGTGGAGATGCTGAAGGTCGCGGAGCCGGCCTTGCCAACCCCGCCAACCCTTGAAAGTAGGAGTAAAGTTTTTGTAGCCGCTGAGGCATAAATATTTTATGTAATTCTCTTTGGAATATAAATGAAATTTTGGAACCTAAGCTCCTATACTCTGTATATATTTTTTTGTTTGTGATGATGTGTTTACCGCTAGGGGTCTTGACAATTTTGTTTTTGGCCATGACTGAAACATTAAAGGAATTAAAATTGGTCCAAGTGCACAATGTAGCCGACGTAGTCCGCTGACTGGCGTTGCCAGTTGCCCCCAGTGCTAGATTTGGTAACAATGGTTTGAATAATTCCTCGTTTCATTGATAGCTGTCTGAACAGCGTTTACAAAAGCGGGGTCGTACCCGTTGGGTAGCTTCCCTTAGCTAAATATTGAACAAAAATTTAGCTAAGTCAAGATGCTCTTGGGTAGCGGTATGACTATTTATAGTAATACCGAAGGTGCTCGGTATTCCAGGGGTGGGTCGTTGTGACGCCATCCTTGTCCATCAAGTAGAAGGTGCCTGGGCTCAAGACCTCCACAATTTTGTATGGACCTTCCCAAGTTGGGCGGAGTTTTGTTGGCGGTGGTATGACTTCTTTCATTACCCAGTCCCCCAGTTGGAGGTTGCGGGCTTTGACCCTGGCATTGTAGAAACGCGATACCCGTCGCTTGTTTTGGAGATTGCGCAAATGGGCCGCGTCTCGCTTTTCCTCTAGGAGATCCCTGTCGAGGTTAACGCCGTCGCCGTTGGTCTCGGGGCAGTAACCTTCAACCCTAGCGGTTGGTTGGGTTACCTCGATGGGCAGGACAGCCTCGATTCTGAACATCATACAAAAGGGGGTTTCACCTGTGGTGGAGGTTGGGGTTGTCCTGATGGCCCATAGAACTTCCGGGAGCTTCTCCGCCCACAAACCCTTGGCCCTATCGAGCTTCTTCTGCAACAGCTTCTTGATTATCTTGTTTGCAGCTTCGACCTGGCCGTTGGTTTGGGGGTGAGCGGCTGATGCAAAACGCAACTTGGTGCCCAGGTTGGCGGTGAAAGAGATGAGTTCCTTATTGTTGAACTGCGTGCCGTTGTCTGTGATGATTGCATGTGGGACACCGTAACGGCAGTAGATGTTCTTCTAGAGGAAGTGAATTACCTTGGCGGTAGTTATTGCCGTCAGGGGCTCCGCCTCTATCCACTTGTTGTTGTAGTCGATGGCGACAATGATGTACTTGAACTGACCTTTGGCGGTTTGGAATTTTCCCATCAAGTCCAGGCCCCATGTTGAATGAATCCAAGGACCGACGATAACTGACAGAGGTTCCGCCGGGGCATGTGGAAGATCAGCATATTGTTGGCAGTTGTGACAAGATTTTGATATCCGCCCGGCGTCATCACCAAGCGTAGGCCAAAAGTAGCCTTGTAGCATTGTGCGATTAGCCAAGGATCTGGCGCCTGAGTGATTTCCGCATTCTCCGCCATGTATTGTTGCCAGCAAGACCTTTCCCTCCTCTGGGGTTAGACAGCGGAGGTTGGGGTGAGTGAATCCTTGGCGGTAAAGTTTGCTGCTCTGCATGTTGTAACGGGTTGCTCTCCGCTAGAGCTGTCACGCCTTGATCTTGTCCTCTGGCAATGTCCCGTTGCGTTTGTACTGAATAATTTCGTCCATCCAGCTAGGATTGGCCTCAATGTTAAAGATCTCCGCCAGGGTTTTTGTGATACTTGGCCTGTCCAGAGACTCTACCCTTGTGTCTGCTGGACTCTGGTGTGGCTGGGCGGTTGCCAGTCTTGCCAATGAATCAGCCTTGGCGTTCTTTTCCCTGGGGATTTGTGTGATGGTGTGGAACTTGAATTTTTTGAGCAGCGTCTTGGCGTACCCTAAGTATGCCGCTAACTACTGGTCCTTGGCTTGAAAGCTGTCGTTGACCTGGTTAACAACCAACTGAGAGTCACTGAAGATGTTGACACTGTCGGCCCCTGAATCAATGGCGAGGAGTAGGCCGGCAATGAGTGCCTCATATTCCGCCATGTTGTTAGAATCTTTGCAGTTGAATTTCAACGCGTATTCGACGCTAAGCCCCCTGGTCCTGTTAAGATGATTCCGGTGCCGCTGGCCTTAGAGCAAGCTGAACCGTCTACGTGTAGGTTCCAGTCTGATTGTTAGGGAGCTGTCCCCTTGGTTGTCGCCATTTCTGTTCCGATCGGTACATCTAGCTTGGCTTCGGACTGACGCTCGGTGAGCTCAGCAATGAAGTCTGCCACCGCCTGGCCCTTCATGGCTGTTCGTGGTTTGTAATCTATGTCGAACTCGCTAAGCTCGATGGCCCACTTACTGAGGCTCCCCGAATGTTTAGGGTTCTGTATTACTTGTCTCAGCGTTGATTGGTTAACACATGGATTGTATGGGCTTGGAAGTACTGGCGGAGGCGTCTGGCGGCAACGATGAGTGCGAGAGTAAGCTGCTCCAAGGGAGGATACCGTGTTTCTGCTCCGTTCATGCCCCTACGGGCATAGAACACAGGGAGCTCGTGCTGGCCCTCCCGCCGGACTATGGCGTAGCTCACCGCTAGGTAAATGTATAATGTTTCTCCTTGCACAGGAATAGAGAGGAGTGGAACTGCCGCCAGATATTCCTTCAGGCCTTGGAATGCCACCTGGCACTCTGGGTTCCAATCGATGACCTTCTTGTGGGTTGTTTTAAGGACTTTGAAAAATGGGGCGCACCTGTCGGTCAGTCTGGAGATGAATCGAGAAAGGGCGGTTAGCTTGCCCTGGAGGCATTGGACGTGCACCTTCCACTCCGGGTCTTTTAAGTTGAGGATGGCTTGCACCTTGTCAGGGTTGGCCTCAATGCCCCACTCACTGACAATATACCCCAGAAATTTGCTGGCGGTGACGCCAAAGAAACACTTTTCTGGGTTGAGGCGCATACCATAAATCAGGAGGATGGCTACTATGATTTTTAGGTTTGCCACATGTCCGCTGGCTTTAATACTCTTGACCAACATGTCGTCTACATAGACCTCGATTATCTTGCCCAGATGTTCCGCGAACATGGCGTTCATCAGTCGCTGATAAGTTGCCCCTGCGTTCTTCAAACCGAAAGGCATTACATTGTAACAGTACAGGCCTTTGTCGGTGGTGCACTCCTGGTCGTCGGGATACATCCTGATCTGGTTATAGCCGGAGAATGCATCCATCATGCTGAGGAGCTCGTGCCCGGCGGTTGCGTCAACAAGTTGATTGATGCGGGGTAGTGGGAAGCTGTCTTTCGGGCATGCCTTGTTAAGATTTTTGAAGTCGACGCACATCCTCCACCTGCCACTAGCCTTTTTGATCATAACCAGGTTGGAAATCCACTGGGGATAGATGACCTGGCGGATGAAGCCAATGTCCTGGAGCTTTGCGACCTCTTCTCTTATAGCACGGTACTTCTCTTCGTCGAAGGCTCTGCGTTTCTGTTTGATAGGGTAGAAGGATGGTTTGATGCTCAACTAGTGTGAGATGATTTCAGGGGAGATGCCTGGCATGTCTGCATATGACCAGGCAAAGACCGTAGCGTTATCACGTAGGAACTGAGTGAGCTCCGCCGCCAACTCTGGGTCTAATTGAGCGCCAATGCGGACTGTCCGCTCAGGGTGCTCATCAGAGATGCTGACAACCCTTAGTGATGTTTCTGGGTTGATCGGCTCTTTCCTTACGTACTTCTTTTCGTCTTCCCTAGGGTCCTCAAAAATGTTTGGTAGCGGTGCCTGACTGCCTACCACCAGGATCTCGTGGTGGCAGGTTGATTGTGCTATAGTAGTAGAATAACACTCGCGTGCCAACTGTTGACTTCCCTTGACACAGCCTGTGCCATTGGGTGTGGGAAATTTCATGAGCAGCATGTACCCGGCGATGATGCACTTGAGTTTGTTGAGCGCTGGCCGACCAATGATGGCGTTATATGAATTGAAACAATCGACAATTATGAACTCCGTATGTATTTCGGCCATACATGGACTAGTACCGATGACTAGCCGCATATAGTCAGAACCAGAGGTTGAGTGACGTCACCGGAGAAGCTGAGCAATGGTTCATGATCTTGGAGCAATTTTCTGTTCCGCTTAAGGTCGTTGTAACAACCATTGAATATAACGTTGACAGCGGACCCACTATCAACCAGGATTCTGCCCACGGACATTTTTCCGAGAATGGCGTCGATCAAGAAAGGATCGTCATGGGGCAGATGCACGCCGTGTTCCTCCTCCTCTGAGAAGGTAATAGGTTCCCAACCAGTCCTTGGGAGTTTGGCGGATCTTCCATAGCGGATGTTGCAGACTTCCTTTGGGTGATTAGCTCGCGCATAACGCTTTCTAGCTCTGTGAGACATGTTGGTGATTGGAGCATCTCCGTTGATGGTGTTGATGTGGCTCATGGGCTCAATGTCGGTGATCACAGGTGGCGGTTGGCGCACCTTGAACTGCTCAAGCTTGCCATCACGGTACAAGGTCTCAATGGCCGTTTTGAGGGCGTTGCACCTGTTGGTATTGTGACCGCTGTCTTCGTGGTACTTGCACCACCTGCCGGTGTTTCTTGGCTTTCCCGTTTTTGGGTACCTTCCCTGGGGCGGCGGTGGGATCTGATCCTTGCACTGATTGTATATTTCTTCATACGAGGCAGTGAGGAGCGTGAACACTGCATACCGCTAGGAAGACTCCGTATGTTTGTTACGGTTGTCCCCATGGGATGGGCGGTTCCCCTTGTAGTGTTGGTCCTTCTGTCGCTTGTTTTGGTACTGGCCCTGCTGCCATTCCCGCTTTTTGTCAGTTGGCGGAGTGTTGGAGGTTTTGTTAGCGGTCCCCTGCTGACTGGAGGAGGGTTGTACTGACTTTGCCAATGCTGCTGGTGGCGGTGGGGTCTCTCCATATGTGATAAATTCTGCTTGGGCATGAATGACCGCCTCACTCATGAGGTGGTCGTATACCGCATTTGGATATTGTAGTTAAGGTGATAGAGAAATGGTCCTTTGAGGAGTCCCTGCTTAAAAGCCGCCGAAGCCATTGTTTTATCAAGATCGCGGCATTGAGATGCCGCCGCTCACCACCTTGTGATGAACGCCTTCAATGTTTCCTCCGTGCCCTGCTTGACGTTGAATAATTGGCTTGTGTTGTGGTGCCTGGCGGACAGTAGGATGAACCAGGAAAGGAAAGCGTGCGATAATGCCTAGAATGAGTCAATGGATCCCGGCGGGCACTCGAAGAACCAATTCATTGCCTCATTGTCCAGCGTTTCACTAAACAAGTGGCACAGGGTGGCGTCATCGAATCCCTCGTTGTTGGTGACTTTCTTGAAGGTGTCCATATGGATGAAGGGATCAGTCTTACCGCTGTAATGCGACATTTTTGGCGTCTTCGCATACGCCGGTCTGACGGCCAGCAAAATTGCAGCTGTGAATGGTCCTGGCCTGGACGCGAAAAGTGGATTTGAAGCTGGTGTCGGGGTTCCTGATTCCGCCCGGATCAACCTTGTTCCAACTGTTGCATCCTTTCCAGTATTTGAGCGGTTGCATCGCCGGCGGGGTCTAGCCTGGTACTCCACTGAACTGATCCTTGCCTGGGAGCGGGTGGGTTTCCTTCTGTTCTTGCCCGAGGTCTCTAGCAGTGGGTGTGCAGTGATGACTCTGCCTCCTGTTCTAGCATTAGCTCGGGTACAGGGGGTGGTCCCATTCCCGCTAATTCTGGTGGGTGCAGCGGGACCTGCATATGCACGACTGGTGCTGGTATCAATGCTCCTATGCCAGGTTGGCTGTGCCTGGTGCTTCGTGACTGCTCACTTCGTGCCGGGTTGGCGGTTGCCTCCAGCGTTTTCTTTAGCTCCTCAAAGCGGGACACAAGCGTGGCCACCTGCTGTTGGGCCTCGGCCTTCTCCTTGCGTTCTTGTTCACGCTCTCTGTTTGCCTTGTGAAAATCCGCCAGTGCTAGCTCATACAGAGAGGCGAGGTCTTGGCCTGGCGGGCGACTGCTACCTGGGTTTGTCTCACCGCCGGGGTTGACCGGGGTGGTGAATAATGCGGGGTTAATGCCTACCGCTGGGTTGGTGGGTTGGGGAATGGCGGACTGGTCTGCCTGCTCGTCGGCGTCTTCCACGCTACCGTTAGTCATGGTGATTGTGGCGGGATGTCCTTTAGTTCAAGGATTCCCACAGACGGCGCCAATGTTGATGCTCAAGTCCGGCGGTAGCCTGCTCCTTGTTTAACGCGGGTCCGGTGGGCGGACCGCTACTACGAGGATTAGATGACTTCCGCTTGCTGCAACACGAGAGACAGGGCGTCAGAGGGAGACCGCGCTGGGCGGTCTTCACTTCTCCGATGCCTAAGTCAGTCACTGTATATGGGCAGCATAATAATAAATGAGTCGTAATTGCCTAATTAATAAGAAGAGAGGAGAGAACCTTTTATAGGTGAGGAAGGGGTTGATCTTCCTCTTGTTTCCGATGTGGGACTGATGTGCTTCGATTCCCAGCGTCTGGAGCTTCTGATGCCATCTTGACGCGGCGCGTGGCGGCGCGTCAGCGGTGATCCGGGGGCGGTCCAGGGTTCAAACGGTAGCCCGCCTGGCCGTGCCTCCACGTGTTACCTCCTTGGTGGGAGTCGGTACCTCTGGCAGTACCATGAGCGTGGCTCATTATAGCTAATTATGCTCGTTCTGGCACATGTAGGTACATCCTCTGTGATTTTCCTTAGTTCCTGTTCCTTTTCGTTCAGCTTTTTCTTCAAATTATCTTTCTCTGTAGTCATATATCTTATCTCCTCCTCCTTTTTCTGAAGCTCTTTCTCCCATTTGTTTTTTTCTGAAGCTGTTGCCTGTTCAGCCACCTCAACTTCTAGGTTATCTTCTTCGTTTTCACAATTCTGATCATCAGCTCCTTTTTCCTCTCCTTCCGGAACTGTCTTTGCTTCATCTGATCTATTCTCCTCTTCCTCGGATTCTGATTCCTCTCTATCCTCCTTCAGGTTTTCAAAGATTTTCTGAAAGAAACATATTCAATATGTCAGTGACATGCTATGTGACATGAGCAATGACATGTTTTCAACAGTTATGAAGGCCAGTGACATGAAGTGTGACTTGGCCATTGACATGCAGTGTGACAGTGACTTAATCAGTGACTTTTAACCAAGATAGTTACTTGGCTAGTCACTTGTCCAGTGACAACTACTTTGACAAAGAAGAAAATACCTCTATTTTTTTCAAGCTGTTAAAACTTGTCCAATTCTTTATCAGTTTTTGGATGTCCCATTTTCTCATCCCATGATCTTCGTTCTCCCTTCCAGATATTGGCTTGATTTTTCCAGTCTTTTGGCAGAACCAATACTGCTTGCACAAAAAAAAAAAATTAGTCATAGTGACTTGCAGTTTGACTTGATCAGTGACTTGACTAGTTACATTTCAGTCTGACAGTAACTTACCAGTATTATCAGAACACAGCCCCCTGTATTACTATATGGGCTGCTTGACTCCTTTTTCTTTTTCAAAGTCTTTATAGACTTTTTTAAGAAGCTTCCAACTTCCCTTGCCCAGTCATAAGATCCGATCTTATCCAAATTTTCGCAGGCTTTTACGTAGTCCCATGAAATTGTTCCTCCTGCATTTGGGAACAGAAACTTGATGAACAAGTCCAGTAAGATTAATCTTGCCACATTTTTGTCCTTCTTCTCAATCCCTTCCTCTGTTGTTGCATTCTCTTTGAGCGCATCTTGCAGAGCTTTCTCCACGGCTCTCTTGTTAATTCTTGCTGTGTTTGAAAAAAACTGCTGGATAAAGTCAGACTGATATGCACCCTCAGAAGTCTTTGGGACCAACTCACCTTTTTCTAGCATTCCTAGGATCTTTGAAATATCTCTTGTCGAGATCCTGAATTTCTTCTTTCCAAAGAAGAAGAGGTCATTTTCATGGTCGTAGGCCTGTAGGAGGAGTGTAATGAAATCATCAGATTTCTTGGCCGACTTCTCCTCTATGTAGCCACCATGGAATGCATCGACAATATTTCCAAATAGTGACTGCCTGAACAAATCTAATGTTCTTGCACTGAGATTCTGCTTGTTATCTTTAATTGTGTTCAAGAAACTTATTAAAGTGCACCTGTACTGCACATGTCCTGGTTTCACATTTTTTTTCCTCTTTGGTGCTGCTTCAGGTTTTTCTTCTACTTCTTCTTGCTCTTCAGAATCTTTTACCTTCTTTACTTTCTGTTTTTTGCTAATAACTTTTGAAGAACCCTTCTTTGGTGATTGTTCTACTTCTTCTTCTTCTGTTTCTTCTTGTCTTTTTTTTTTTTGATTTCAATCTCTTCGGTGATGGTTCTTCTTTTTCTTCTTCTTCTTCTTCTTCATCTTCTGTTTCTTCCTCTCTCCTTTTTTTTTTATTTCTTCAAGCTCTTCTTCGAATTCTTCTTTCTGTGTATCGTTTGATTGTCTTCTTCATCTTCTAATTCCACCTCTTGGTAGTCTTCATTATCATCACTTGGTTCCCTTTCTTTTCTTTTTGTTCTTGTCATTTCTGATGTTTAAATTCTGTTGAAAAAATAAGAAGGTTAGCATTGATTTTGCAGTTACATAATCAATTACTTGGCGAGATACATATATTGTAAGTTACATGATCAGTTACATGGTCAGTTACAGCTCATGTCAATTTCAACGTCAGTTACATAAATAGTTACTTGGCTAGTTACATATGTTGTAAGTTACATAATCAGTTACTTGGCCAGTTACATAATCAGTTTGGCCAGTTACATGTAAGTTACATGGCCAATTACATGATCAGTTACATGCATGTAAGTTACATGGACAGTTACATGGCCAGTTACATGATCAGTTATATACATGTAAGTTACATGGCCAATTACATGATCAGTTACATGATCACTGACCAGTTTCATTATCTGAGCCTATAAAATATGTATTTGCAGTAGCAGAATTTCCATTCAAGTAAAGCCTAAAGCCCAAACAGCATCACACACAGCCATTATCTCCACATAAATGGTAATGACTATGTATCAAATCACACCAAAATGGAAACAGAGCCACTCCAAAATGAAATGATACCCACTCAGTAGTCTATGTCACTGGCTATGTCACAGCATCAAACTAAATTTTTAAGACAGTCACTGATCATCTCCACTCAAAAAAGCTTTAAATCTTCACTCAAACCAAACCAAAAGTTGGAATCGAATTGTTTTGTTTCAGAATCAAATGCAGAAATAATTATAAATCATATTCGACTTATAATTTCAAAACTAAACACTATCTCAATGAGTCGAAATTAAGTAAGAGAAGTTTCTGAGAATCGAGGCTGGAAGATTACCCGGTCGAGGTAGACGATTCGAGTTCTGCAATTCTTCAAATCCCTAAAATTTGGGGCTTTTTCTGTGAAGTACTTTTGCGCAGTCGGCGCTGCTTCACCGTTGAGCAAAACAGTCGTCGGAGAATGTATGTGTCTCAGAATGTGGCAGCCGGAGATGAAGAAGATTAAGAATTCTCTATTTCGGAGTAGGGTTGAGTGATTTTTTGACTTTTGAAATCCCGAAATGATATGGAGAAGATGAACAATAGTGGCGTTTTACTTTACCGGCCATAAACTGCCAAAGAAAACTGACGGTGGTAGTTTTGTAATTAATTTGAAATGCAGTGGTAGATCGTGAACAGGTGACCTAAATTATCATCGGAACATTTGTGGTGTTTAAATTATAATATGACACTTCAAAATGACCTTTTTTATCATTATCCCTTGATTAATATAAACAATCATTTTAATTTTAGGATCCTTTTTTTTTTTTTTTTTTTGATCTAGAAGAAACTTCATTAATAATGAACTGAATACAATGAGTTTTGGCATCATCTCATACACAGAAATGGCCACTGGACTTCACACTAGAACTCCAAAATGACTGACTAACGGAGCCAACAAGGCCCCGACTCAACTACAGACTTAACTTGCACTACAACAAAAGGCAAACACAAAACTGTATGACAGACAAAAGCGCAGAAGCAGTGAATCTTGACATCTCACCTCTCGTCCAGCCAGAAAGAACTCTAAACTAGAAAACTTACTTGTGTCGACACTTTAAGTTATCAACATTTTAGGATCCTTAATTTTACTAAGTTATCAACATTTTAATTTCAAATCTGTCGATTTTCAATTATCTTTTAAATAGCACAAAATCCTTATATGCTTATTTAAGTTGTCTAGTATGTTTATTGGTTGTGGGAAAAATACACTTCCAAAATGAACAAGGTTGAGGAAATGAAATTTCACAAATTCGACCATTAGATGTGATCAAAGCGGGGAAATATGGCTATGGTAAAAAATTTACATGTTTTCGTCATCATTTTGGCCTCAATCCACGTGATCAACTCTAAATTCTAAACTCTAAATAGTCATCAAACTAAAACACTCGTAACCACTACCTTGCAACTTTTTTTCTCGATCCGACAGCGCTTACACGCTCGCGGGGATGAGGTGTATCAATACATGTAAAAAAGAGATAACATTTATCTTCCCCTAATTCGGCTCCCCTTAGGAAAGCATGAGCATGTAATGAGTTGACGCCTTTGACTGATATGAAAACGAATGCCCATAGGGTTAAATTTTTTACACGATACCTATTAATATGCATTAAATGCATAGGTAATGTCAAATCTATCAATTTTCAATTTTGATTATTTGGATCACCCAAAATCCTTACATGCTTGCTTAAATAGTCTAGCATGTTTATTGGTTGTAGGGAAAAACTTCTTCCAAAATGAACAAGGTTGAGGAAATGAAATTTTGCAAATTCGACCCTTAGATGTGATCAAGGTGGGGAAATATGGCTATGGTAAAAAATTTACATGTTTACTTTCTGGTTTCGGTCTCGATCCACGTGGTCAACCATAAACTCTAAATAACCATCAAACTAAAACGCTTGTAGCCACTCTATCACAACTTCTTTTCTCGATCTGTCAGCACTCGCACGCTTGTGGGGATGAGGTGTATCAATGCATGTAAAAAATTTGGGACGTTTATCTCCCCCTGATTCGGCTCCCCTTAGGAAAGCATGAGCATATATTGAGTTGACCCCTTTGACCGATACTAAAATGAACGCCGACATGGTTAATTTTTTACACGATACCTATTAATACATATTAAATAGATGGGTAATGCCAAATCTATCAATTCTCAATTTTGATTATTTGGATTGTCCAAAATCCTTACATGCTTGCTTAAGTTGTTTAGCATGTTTACTGGTTGTAGGGAAAAAATTACCTTGCAAAATGAACAAGGTGAAGGAAATGAAATTCCGCAAATTCAACCATTAGATGTGATCAAGGCAGGAAAATATGGTCATGGTAAAAAATTTACATGTTTTCGTCATCGTTCCGTGCTCGATCCACGTGGTCAACCCTGAACTCTAAATAGTTATCAAACTAAAAAAGCTCATAACTACTCCCTCAAAACTTCTTTTTTCGATAAGCTAGGGACAAGGTGTATCAACACATGTAAAAAATTCGAGACGTTTATCTCCCTCTGATTTGGCTTCTCTTAGGAAAGCATAAGCATATATTGAATTGGCCCTTTGACCGATACTAAAATGAACGCCAACATGGTTAATTTTTTACACGATATCTATTAATACGCATTACATATATGAGTAATGTCAAATCTATCAATTTTGAATTTTGATATTTGGATCACATAAAATCCTTATAAATTAAAAAAAACAATAAATAAAAAATAAAGTAACAAATTCAGTTTATTATAAATTAGAACAAAAAACCAAAATAAAAGAAAAACCACAAAAAATAAAAGATATAAACAACAAAAGAGGATAAGGTGGCTAGCTCAATCCCAGGTTGCCACCTCCATTGCTAAGTGCCTTAAGCCAAGGCACCACCACTGCAGAATTGTCAACGTTGTTTTCAGTTGCTTAATTAAACAAAGCTATAACTGGTGTCTTCTTCTTCTTTTTTTGGTGCAAATGAGGCGTAACGCCCAGAAACAAGAAGAAAAAAACCAGATTGCACGCGGTCGAGAAGTGCCACTAAGGTCATTAAGCATGGTTGGGGCAGCTACATGATTATACACATTTATATGCGTATAATTATATCTAAAACACTAGAAGTAAGCAAATCTCCATGACAATTAATATGAAATTAATATATTTTTATTTATTTTGTAGAAAATAAGCGGAATTGCTGAAACAAAAGAAAATGGTGCGAGATTGGAGCAAATTGGAGTTTCCGAGGAAACAGCCGCACCACCTTTCCAACTCCCAATTTTCCATTCTCTCTTCCTTTTCACCGAAACCTCCCCTCACCACAAATGCCCCACCTCACCAAGATTTCTTCCTCACCAATTCCCTCCTCACCAAGATTTTCTTCACCTCACCAAGATTTCTTCCTCACCAATTTCCTTCCTCACCAATTTCCTCCTCACCAAGATTTTCTTCACCTCACCAAGATTTCTTCCTCACTAAGATTTCATCTTCTCATCAACTCCACAAATTTCAAAGAGGAAGCCCAAGCATCAAGAATTTCATTACCATTAATTTTGGGTAAAAGTGGGGAGTCATAAATCAAGGCTAGTCATAATTGTTTTATAGCAATTTGTGGCTTGTTCTTGTTACTCCTACTTCTCTTCACTTTGTTCCTCTTAAAATTATGTATATTGATGTTTGTTTATTGATGGGTAGTGAGTAGATTTGTTGTTGGGGGTTAGGGTTGTGTGCCCTAACCCAAATTTTATGTAAAGGATGCCTATTTTAATGTCATGATGCAATTTAATTTGTTGGATGCTTATATCAATTTTTGTTGGGTTGAAATGCATGTCTAGGAGCCTAGTCAACTCTAGGGTATGTATTTTGAGCATGTCTAGGATGGAGTTAAAGGTTTGACCCCCTCTAATTCCTAAGCTAGAACCCTCAATTTGGTATTGTAGGGGTTATAAGCATGGTGATTTACACCCGCCGCGTGATTGCGAGGGTGAATCGCTTAGTGGTCTAATTCTTGAGCTTTATGCCAATTAGAGCAACTTAGAGACCCTTGAACCGGCTCTAGCTCTCTCTAATTGAGTTTGTGTGACCCTTGAAATGGCACATTAATACCGTAATTGAGAATATATGGTCCTTGAGCCTTGAACCGCCTAGGATACGACTACCGCCAAATGAAGAATTTTGCATCTACATTAGATTAGCTTCCGGCACAAAGGATTTGGGTGAAGGAACCTCCCTAGCACCCAACACTCTCTTGTCTTGAATTTTTCCACAAACTACTTTAGCATTGCATTTTTCATTTTTAGCAATTTTCTATTTTCGGTTCTTTAATTTAGTTTAAGTCTTCACAATTAAAAATCACAATTTCGGATACTTGTTGCTAGGATAATTTGTATTTGTGCTTAGTTGTCCGTAACTAAGTGGGGGTTCCCTATTCCCTTGGGTACGATACTTGGAGCTTAATTTATTTGCCCTAAACTTGATGACCGTGTTGTATTACGGGTGAGGCGCTAGTATAGGCACCGAATCACTACAATTGGAACTTCATCAAAAATCTGATATCCAAGCTCTTCTTGTTGTCTTATTCTATCTCATCCTTTTTTTTTTTTTTCTTTTCAATATCAAATATGGGATTTTGGTTCTAACCAAATTAACAGAGCCCCAGTTCTTCAAATTTGTAAACATGCAAGGGTAGATCTCATCCTTCTTCAAATCAAAATAAAAGTTCAAAAACAAAATGATTCTTTCGGTTTCGGGTTTTCTTGTTGTATGCTTCGTGTTTCTATGAGTCTGATGACTTTTATCCTTATCGGGAAACTTGGATAGCTCGATCAATTTTTTGTCGTTTGAATTATGATTTTCAGTTGCAGAAACAGAGATTGGAAAAAGCATATCAAAATTGGTTTGTGTAGTAGTCGTAGAGTGTAGATGGCGAACATTTGTTTGATCTCATCCAAAATCATAATCTCAATTCAACCCGTCCATCTGTACGCCCATAAAATTCGATTGGACTTATCTAACACATATATTCTAAATCAAAGACGATCTCACTTTTGCGCTTTATCTTTGGAATTTCTTCTTCGTTTCTTTGAGCAGCTAATATTTGCATTGGGCTTGAAACTTTCTGAGCTCATTGTTAATTTTTCATGCTCATTCCCTCCACAATGGTTCTGCATGGGTATTAAAGAATAATTCTTAGGTTCATCCTTGGGGTGAATGAGCATACTCATCCTTTATTACGATTAATGCATTTTAACTTTACAATTTTCTAATCCAACTATTCATGTTACATAACATCATACAAAGATTAGTCCTGTAAAAAATCAATCAAATTGAAGACCTTTTAGTTATTCATTTCTATGAAATACATGAACGATTCATCATTATAATAGCAACTGTTGTTAGAACCATCCAAGACAATTCATCATTATAATGACATTTTTGCCCTTCCGTTAACGATCGTTTAAGGCGTCCATAATTTATGTACCAAAACAAAGTCGGAAAACCAGACCCATCTTAGAAAACCGGACCCAAATACAAGAGTGAAAATCCATGCGATGCGTGAGTTGTGGGAATTGATTCTGACCAGTGATATGTTGCTGAGCAGGGCGTCAAAACTAGGGACATGGGTAGGCCAAAGAGTCTTCGCAGCAAAGCAGCCCACTTTGTGATTTATATCACTACTGGATTGCTCAACCCCATTTCTGACAAACCCTCCAAACCTTCTCCCTTCTCCTCCTCCTGTAAGTTCTCTTATCTTTCTTTACTCAAAACCCTTTCTGGGTTTTAAGGGTTCTTTACTGGGTGCCAAAAAACCCAGTTCTGTGATGTGCCAAAGATTAGGGCTTTTCTAGGTTTTGGAGCTGTGGGTGCAAAACCCAGTTCTTCAATTTGTTTATAAATAACTGAAAATCAATACCATTTGTCAGGAATTTTTTGATGAAATTTTGCCCATGAAAATTTTGTTACTTATAATACATGTTGGAGTCATTTT
Organism: Rosa chinensis; assembly: GCF_002994745.2. NCBI lineage: Eukaryota > Viridiplantae > Streptophyta > Magnoliopsida > Rosales > Rosaceae > Rosa > Rosa chinensis. Next base: position 26,280,671 of record NC_037089.1, on the reverse strand, counting down.
GTTACTTATTGTAAAACATGAGACTCTGAGTTTGCGTAGCTGTATAGATGAAGAAGTTTTGTTTGGACTGTGTGTGTGTGAAACTCTTGTTAGAATGGAGTCTGTGACTGTGTAATTCTTGTCTCAGCAGGAAGATGTGGATGGGTCCAGATGAAGTCAAAATGGAACAATGAGTGAAGAGAGTCCAGCTAATCCAGTTTTCTTCACATTAACAGAATTGAAGAAGGAAAAAGAACCCAACCTAAACTTACAGGAGCATAAGCTGTTCCTTCACAAGACACCCAAAACAGGTCACTCCCAGTATCAAGCGCCATCATAAACTTTATTACCGGCGTCCCCAATTGCACCGTCGTATAATGCGAACTACCCAAAACAAAACATCAAATCAAATCCCTAATTTTCAAGAATCCCAAAATCTAAAAATGGAAATTTTGAGAAAATGAAACTAAAAGTGGAAACTTTGAGAGAAGAAAAACGTACTATCCCAAAGAGGTGATCTGAAAAGTGGAGTTGCCGTCGGAGAAAGCGAGGCTGTCGGTGGACTCGACGAGCTTGCGGCCGCGGAGGAGGCGGTCGAGTAGGCGAGTTCGGCGTAGTACTCGAAGCTGCCCTTCTCGAGAAGGTTGGTGCCGCCGGCCGGAGAGAGCTTTCCGGCGGCCTCCGACCACTACTTGACTGGGTCGGAGAAGCGGTGGCGCATCTCAAAGCTGAAGACGCGGCAGCTGGGAGGAAGAAGAAGGGTCAAGATTTGATGGGAAAACGAGAGAGATGGAGGCGAGAGGCTCGATGAGGGTGAAAGGGTGAGAGCCATGGTGACTGAGAGCGATTTGGGAGGGAGAACGACCCAAGTTTTTTTTTTTTTGGTGGTGAGTGGCCCAAATTTTTTAGCCAAGGGAGGGAACACGATTTCAGATCGGCTAGGTAAATAAATGTAAATTAATTTTCTGTTTGTTTTTTCTGTTTTTCAGACAACAGATGTCTTTGTTAGTGTTGTCAGAAATCTCACAAATTTACTAATCGACGATGTGTTGGATGAGTAGGGGTGAAACGACAGGTTTAAAAAATCTATCGTCTGACTGACTAACTCAGACGACAGCAAAAACTCATGTGTCGTGTGATTAAGTTATTTTAGTAGTGGCTAGTCACATGTCATGCTTTTGTCCATAAGGAATGCTGCATTTGCTAAACTCCTAGCACAAATCATTAAGTTAAGGGCTCACTATTCTGATCATCTTTTTAAGTCAATATGTCTTGACAATGCTGGGGAGTTTACATCAAAAACTTTTGATGATTATTGCATGTCCATTGGGAATGAAGTTAAACATCTAGTTCCTCATGTTCACACCCAAAATGGTCTTGCAGAAGCTGCCATTAAACGACTTCAAATGGTTGCTAGAGCATTGGTTATGCGCACCAATCTCCCTGTTTCTGCTTGGGGCTATGTAATATTACATGCAACAGTGCTCATTCGTCTGAGGCCCACTGCCACTCAACCCTTTTGTAAGACCTCAGAAATTTGTTATTAATTCCTAAATGTTTCCTGGGATTAATAAAGTGTTTGTTTGTACGATTTCGTGGTTCGAGGGTGGCGTGGAATTATTTTCAGACAAATAATTATTCGAAGTGCACGTTTTTAGGGGGTTACGAAGTTTGACTTTTTATACGTTTAGATTCTGTGAGAACTTCCTTCACGAAAGTTGTAGAGCGCGTCGATGCGAGTTCGTGGCCATGTGGAACGTGAAAATCAGAGTTCGTATGAGGAAGTTATGGCCTTTGGAAAAAGTTTCCATTTTGGTTAAATAGGAAAAAAATCAGAAGTTTCCGAAAAGGGAAACTTTTTCTCTCTCTTCGGTCCCTTGCCCAGATCACCCAGCCGACTTCGCCGGCTGATTTCTTCCTCCTCCGGCCACCAATCGATGAATCATTTCTTCCATTCTCTTCGCCGCTTTCCCATCTACAACCCTGTGAAGTTTCAAGATGTGGGTTGGCCCGTGCACGACGCAGCAAGGCCGAGAAGTTTGACGGTGGAGATGCGAAAAACCCAGATCGGAGTTCACGTTTCCGGCCACCATAGCAGGTGTTTCTTGAGGGCTTTTGGAGCCCAGAGGATGTAGATGCTTTCTCTCAAGATGACTTGCAACGATTCAACGTGTGGAGGTCGAATTTTGAAGATTGGGATTCTAGGGTTCATCGAGTTTTAGAGATTGCGAGGTAAATTCCGGCCATATGGCTTCGATTCAGACTTTGTGTTAGTTATGAAAGTTGTAATTGGAGTTGAGATGAAGATCTTTTGTGTTGGAAGTTTTGTCAAATTTTGACTTTGGGTGGGAGGCGCTGCCGCCACTGTGGTGGTGTTTTCCGGCGGCTAACGGCCACCCCAAGGACAGTTTATGTTCCTGATTTCGATCTACTCATCGATACGAGCATTTTGATATATAGTTTGTAATTTTTGGAAGTCATATGAGCAAGTTATGAATTTTCAAAGTTTAGGGTTTTCAGTTCGATCGATGTTCAATCGGTGAGGATTTGGTCGTCCGATCGACTTGTAGTTTTGATTTATTGATCGTAGAAGTGTTCCGAAGACGTTGGATGGTCTCGGATGAGGATCCGACTATTGGATCGTCGTATAATTGTGTTTTGGGAATTGTGTGCTTTGTGTTGTATTGAGTGTGACCTTGATGTGATTAGGTGATTGACAGAATTGTGTGAGCGGAGTTTGGACGATTTGGTGCTTGTCTTGGTTTTGTGTGAAGACGCAGCAGGATTTGGAGGTGAGTAAATCTCACGTGGTTCATTTACGAACCGAGTTACATTATTGTTCGGTTTAATCATTAAATTGTGAAATCGTTTTCGAAACAAATTATTTGTTTTAAAATATATGAACTTGATCGACAACAGTTCATGGGTAAGTTAAAACAATGTTTTGATATAAAATGATTTCGAGAAGTATAATTTGTAAAACTATAGTTGGTATTAGTGGTCATTCCTGCATGAATGACTACGTATATATATATTGGATGATGTGACATCGGTGAAATAATGATTGAGAGTTGATTGAATTGTTATTTCAAGCATTTCTCTTACGAGAGTACAATTATCATGATGTGTTGATTATTGTGTAAAAGAGTGATTTGGAGTTATGGTGTGACATTTGTGAGTCTTGTGGGATTTCCTTAAATGTCTTGTTCCTAGGGCCGAAGGGTCTGAAGTATGTAGGTTACAGTGGTAACCTGGGTGCAAATATATCGTAAGGTTAAACCTCGGCCGAGGTGACAGGTTACGATTCAGTTGGAGCTCTAGTCTGTTTGCATGCGTGCGATCATGGTGGTAACTGGGTTACGGCATCATGAGTACGTAGTCTATTGTATGTATGCGGTCATGGTGGTAACTGGGTTACGGCATCATGAGTACGTAGTATGTTGTATGTGTGCGGTCATGGTGGTAACTGTATTACTGCATCATGAGTACGTAGTTTTCGAGGAATGTTGTTGATGTTCTTTCTTTAGTGTTTACGTGAGATTTGGATTTCTAAGAATTCTATTATTTGTTTTAATGTAATCTTTTCACAACTACTCATTTTGACAAATACTACAAACCTAAACTACGCATCGTGAGTCATGATTCGTTTTGACAAATACTTTATGTTGAGGGGAAGTGAGTGTGATTTTCGTAGATTTGTCGTTGAGATGGAAAATGATTTGAAACGTCACTAAGGTGACAACTACTTTTGTGGAGACACATGAAGGTTGATTTTGTAGTTCGTTGTGTTTTAAAATGTTTAAAACATAATTGAGTTTAATTGTTTAGTTGAAGTATTGTGAAATTGGATGCATGAGTCGAGAGTCAGAGCATGTTGATTTTGATATGAGTTAACTTACGTGAGCATGATATGATATGATATGAACTTGATGTTTGGTTGTGTGTTGTGGAGTTAAATGTTGTTGCTTTAATTTATCTCACAAGTTGAGAAATTATAAGCATGAGTGACGTGAGTCATTTTAATTGAGCTTAATCATACGGGCTTAAAAAGCTTACCAGGTTTGTTGTTTGCAATCCTGGTGCACTATTCCATGGTGTAGGGGTTATTGTGCAGGTCAGTGCAATCATCATCGAAGTTGAGGTTTTGTTGCTGTCGTAGCTTGGACGTAGTATGGTATTTTGGTTCTAGTCTTCCGCTGTGTTGTGAGTGTGGAGAGTGCGTTTACTTATTGAATTGTTATTCGGTTTAATTTGTAAAAACTTGGTGATGTAATATGTGAGTCTAAAGAACGAGTCGGTATTGACATTGTGAGCTCAGTTTGTTTAGTTGCTTAATTTAAATGAAAATTTTTCTAAGTGTCTTCTTGTGATTGTTTGTTCTCGCATTTCGGATTTGAATATCTTTATTCAAAATTCGGGGCCTGACACCTTTTTTGCATCCTAGATGGTGACTGGGTATGAGCCTGCTGTCTCACACTTACGCATATTTGGGTGTGCAGTTTATGTACCAATTGTGCTGCCACAGCGCACCAAAATGGGTCCTCAAAGACGATTAGGCATTTATGTTGGATATGACTCTCCAACTATCATCTGCCACTTGGAACCCTTGACAGACGATCTCTTTACCGCTAGATTTGTGGATTGTCACTTAGATGAGAAAGTCTTCCCGTCATTAGGGGGAGATAAGAACACAAATGTTCAACAGGAACCACAGAATTGTCGTGGTCTGTTCCCACTTTGTCTCATCTTGATCCCTGAATTGTACAGTCCAACATTGAAGCGCAGAGAATTCTCGATCTTCATAACGTAGCAGATTCGATGCCTGATGCGTTTTCTGATATCACTAAAGTGACTAGATCACACACACTTGCTGCAAAAGTGCCTGCAAGGATTGATGTCCCTAAAAATATAGGACATGGCGCCATCCCAAGCATTATTGGGCACGGCGCCACTGCCCACAATGGTGATAGCATTGTGCCTTAGGCCAGGCTCCCGCCAGGAGGCACGGAAGGCCCAAAGGTTCGATGGATTCTCACCCAAGAAAGAAAGCGAGTTTGGCACAAAATGATCTATTAATCATCGATATAAGTAATCCGTCTCATGAGAATATTCCGGATTATGGTTATGTCCAAGAGACATCATTGGGGGACGCTTCAATGTTAGAACCAATTTCAGATAATAGAGAGATCTCCATGAATTACACTAGTGTACATGAGACGTTGAATAGAGATTCTATTATCCTTGATTATGCCTTTGCATATTTTATTGCTCAAGGAATTATAGAACATGATGATATCGAACCTTGCTCTGTTGAAGAATGTCAATGAAGAGTGAATTGGCCTAAATAGAAAGAAGCGATCCAGGTTGAATTGGATTCACTAGCAAAGAGACAGGTATTTGGGCCTATAACGCTGACACCCCCAAGTATAAAACTTGTTGGCCATAAATGGGTCTTTGTTAGAAAGCGTAATGAGAAAAATGAGGTTGTTAGATACAAAACCTGCCTTGTGGTGCAAGGTTTCTCACAACGCCCTGGAATCGACTACAAGGAGACATATTCTCTAGTAATGGATGTAAAAACGTTCCGCTACCTTGTCAGTTTGGTAGTTTCCGAAAAACTTGACATGTAGCTTATGGACGTGGTTACAACATATCTCTATGGGGATCTAAATTCAGAGATATACATGAAGGTTCTGAATGGACTTCAATTACCCAAGTCAAGTGGCTCTAAACCACGGAGCGCATTTTCTATAAGATTAAAACGCTCACTATATGGATTGAAACAATCCGGACAGATGTAGTATAACCGTCTAAGTGACTACTTGATTGGGAAGAGATATGTCAACAATGAAATGTGCCCATGCGTGTTCCTTAAAAGGACAAGTTCCAGATTTGCAATTGTAGCCGTTTATGTTGATGACATGAACCTAATTGGAACTCTAGATGAGTTAAACGAAATTGCTAAGTACTTGAAATCCGAATTTGAGATGAAAGATAATGGGAAAACACGGTTTTGTCTCGGATCAGAACTCGAGCACTGTAGTGATAGAATTTTGATCCATCAGTCAGCATATACTCAAAAATTACTAAGACGCTTTAATGAAGATAAAGTAAAGCCTGTGAGTACTCCCATGATTGGTCGTAGTCTTGAGTCTGAAAAAGATCCATTTCGTCCAAAGGATGAGGACGAAGAATTATTAGAGGCCGAAGTGACCTACCTAAGTGCAATAGGCGCATTATTGTACTTAGCTCAATGCATAAGACCAGACATCTCATTAGCAGTGAACTTGTTAGCTAGACATAGCTCTGCGCCAACACGTTGCCATTGGATTGGTGTAAAGACAATCTTTCGATACTTAAAGGGTACGATTGATATGGGCTTGTTTTATCCCTACAGAGAGAATGAATGACGGAAGAATGGGATCAGACCGTGACCAGCAATGTCACCACCGCCTGCGCCATCACCGCCGCCTAAGGTGGCCGACGTAGTCCACCTCCCTTACATCAAAACGATAGTAATGTTTTGATGGGCTTTGCTGATGCAGGGTATCTCTCTGACCCCCATAAAGGTCGCTCCCAAACGGGTTATGTCTTTACCATGGGAAGCACTGTGATATCTTGGAGGTCTACAAAGCAGACCCTTGTTGCTACTTCCTTGAATCATGCAGAGATTATTGCTCTACATGAAGCCATGCGCGAATGCATTTGGTTAAGATCTGTAATTAGACATATTCGAGGAACTTGTGGTTTGAAGTCTATCACAGATGAACATACATGCATTTATGAGGATAATGCAGTTTGTATTGAACAAATGAAGTTAGGTTTCATCAAGGGCAACGACCCTAAGCATACATCGCCTAAGTTCTTTTACAATCAGCAACAACAAGCACTTCTAAAGATTGAAGTGAATCAAATCCTATCAGAGGATAATGTAGCGAACTTATTCACTAAGTCGTTATCTAAATTTACCATCGAGAAACATGTGAAGAGCATCGGATTAAGAAAGTTATCTGAATTCTCATGATTGTAGCAATCAAAAGGAGATGTCGACATCAGGGGGAGGCATGATGTCTACATGTTCGATCTCGAAGAGTGAAGGACGTGTTGTTCTCTTTTTCTCCTCCTCGAGGTTGTTTTTGTCCCACAGAGTTTTTATTACTCGAGCAAGGTTTTTAACGATGCAACGATCAAAGCGTCATCACCAAGTTTGAGCGGCACAAGGGGGAGTGTTGAAGGATGTTGACAATTGGTGTGCCTGTCAAACTAGGATTAGTTCTATTGTTGTAATAGGAGAGAAGATTAGATTCCCAATTTAAGTTAGAATAGGAATCCTTGTACTCCAAGAAATTGTACTTTGTAATCCAAGAAATTGTACTTTGTAATCCCTATATATAGGGCTCCTATTATCAATGAATATACACAACAATTTCTCTCTACAATCTTTCTTGAATCTCTTATTCTTAAACAATATTTTTGTTTTTAAATCAATTTTTTATATGCAGAGTATGGAATGGAAGGAATAGTGACCAGAAGAGGGGATGCGTATAGTTTTCGTATTGTAGTGATGGAAACATTCACAAGAAGGAAGCCAACTGATGAGATCTTCGTTGGGGACATGAGATTCAATTAGTGGGTTGCAAGTGTTCTAGTTGCAGATACGATAGCTGAAGTTGTGGATGCTACTTTACTTGGAACTGAGGAGGATCATGACTTCATGAGAAGAGGGAGTGCTTATAAGCCATTATGAGATTAGCTATTGCTTGTTCAGCAGAATCATCGGAAGAGAGGATAAACATGCAGGAGGCTGTAGCAATGCTTAAAACCATCAAGATCAAGTTTTCTAAGGACTCTGCTGCAGAAGGTGTGGTGTTGAACCGTCGTCCTATTTTTTCATAACCCTTCAATTAATGTGTCGATATATCTTCGCATGGCATTTGATTCGGTACGTAATTATGTAATTGTTTGGCAATGTGGTTCTGACTCATGTTTGGTTGGTAATTTACTCTACTACTCTGTATCCAAAAAAATAACTTCCATCTAGCTCCTTTCACTTTGTAGTTTCTGTGTTTTAATGCTTTGAGGCTAGCTGCTTGAATACATATTTTTTCAAATTCTTCTATCTTTAAGTTCTCAATGTACTTATCATGGTAGTATGGCTAGGATTTGTATGAGGTGTCAATATGTTGTACTCCAATCAACGTATTGTTATATTCCATTGTTGTGTCACCTCAACAATCTATTCATGTAATGCAGCATATTATTTATCAATTATCATGATATTTCACATATGAATTTAAGCTTGTTTAGGAAGCACAAGAATGTTTAACTAGTTTAAGTTCCTCGTCTAATAAGCTCAGTAATGAAAAAGCAAAATTTCAACTTTCTCGTTGGAGAGGGTTGTGACCTCTTATTTTTCGAATATGTTCACTGCGTCTACTCTGGATAGTGAAGCAGTGGAGCTTACTTTGGATGCGTTATAGCTGAGTGTTACCTCTGAAATGAACCAGAAACTTAGTGCTCCGTACTCCGAGGAGGAGGTTAAGATTGCTCTATTCTAGATGTATCCGACCAAGTCACCGGATCCTGATGGTATGCCTCCTCTGTTCTTCCAACATTATTGGGATTCTATTGGTAGGGATGTCACTGCTGCGGTTCAGAGCTTTCTGCATACTGGCTCTCTATTGAAACAGATAAACTTTACACAAAAATTTTTGATTCCAAAAGTGAAGCAACCGGAAACAATGAGTGATCTTAGGCCTATTGCACTTTGTAATGTCATTTACAAGTTGTGTTCAAAAGTCATTGCCAATAGGTTGAAAGCTTTTTTGCCTGAGATTATATCTCCTTTTCAGAGTGCGTTTGTCCCAGGTAGGTTGATCACAGACAACACTTTGGTGGCCAATGAGGTGGCTCATTATGTTCATAATAAAAGAGAGGGTCAAGATGGGTATATGGCTCTCAAGCTGGATCTAAGTAAGGCTTACGATAGAATGGAATGGACCTTCTTACGTAAAGTTTTGGTAAGATTTGGTCTTGCTCAAGCTTGGATTGATGTAGTTATGCAGTGTGTGTGCTCTGTGAGGTATTCCTTTCTAGTCAGAGGCAAACCTAGAGGATATGTTATTCCTTCCCGTGGGTTGAGACAAGGGGATCCACTATCGCCATACTTATTCTTACTTGGGGCTGAAGGTTTCTCAGCTTTACTACAACAAAAGCAACGCTTGGGTTTACTGCCTGGAATTGCTATATGTCAGGGTGCTCTATATATAAATCATTTGCTTTTTGCAGATAATAGCATGCTTTATGCACAAGCTTCTCCAACAGCTTGTTTTCAAATTCAAAATGTCATTGAGGTATATGGCAAAGCTTCCGGGCAGGTTGTCAATTTTCATAAGAGCTCAGTTGTTTTCAGTAAGAATGTAGGAGGGTCTGTCCAAGATTCAGTGGCCAATTTGTTAGGAGTTGAGATAGTGGAGTCACATGAGAGTTATTTGGGATTACCGACCTATGTGGGCAGAAAGAAAACTGCTACTTTTGAGTATATCAAAGAGAGGTTGGCGGAAAAGATGAAGCATTAGCAAGGCAAATTACTCAGCGGAGCTGGTAAGGATATCTTGATCCCAGTGGTAGCTCAAGCTCTCCCAAATTATGCTATGAGTGTTTTTCAGCTTACGAAGAACTTTTGTGAGGATCTTGAGCAGATGTGTGCCAGGTTTTGGTGGCGTAGCACAACTAATAAATGGAAAATCCATTGGAAAAAGTGGGATGATCTTTGTCACTCTAAAGAGATGGGTGGTCTGGGGTTTAGAAGCCTTTCAGAATTTAATTTGTCCATGTTAGCAAAGCAAGCTTGGAGAGTGGTGTCTAATCAGACGTCATTGGTAGCACGGTTATACGAAGCTCGCTACTATCTTGAAGGTAACTTTTGGACTGCTACTACTCATGCTTCGCCTTCCTACTCATGGCGTAGCATTTTTGGAACGAGGGATTTTATCTAGATGAGTTCTTTCTGGCAGATTGGTGATGGACATATGGTTTCGATTTGGAATGATGCTTGGATCCCAAAGTTGCCCAATCTTAGACCGCAGGGTATTTTACGGCAGGCCGAGTACCCAGCTACTGTGAATGAGCTTATTACTAATCCCAATTCTTGGAATGAAGATAAGGTTCGTTCTATTTTTATTCCTAACGATGCTGAGGCTATTCTCTCAATCCCATTAAGTACTAGGCAGCATGAAGATTGTTTAACCTGGCAATTGGAGAAAAGAGGTATGTTCACTGTTAAATCAGCTTATCGCTTGCTTTTTCTCGTACAACATCTCTGTTATCTCCTGCTGTGGTGGCTAATCAAAGAGTTTGGAAAAAGATACTGTATGCCAAAATGCCAAGTTCAGCTAAAGTAAATGCTTGGATGATTTGTCAGAATATTTTGCCTACCTTGGATCGGTTAGCATCTAAAAATGTTGTTTTGGACTCTCCAATGTGTGTTCTATGCAACGCTGAACCGGAAACAATTATCCATTTATGCCGTAACTGCCCATTTTCTAGGGTTGTCCTTAGTACTCAAGGTGACATAAGGAGGGGGTGTTTCGAAGTTGACACTGATCAGATGGATGCATTGAGTTGGATACATTATAGCTCTGAGAAGCTCTCATTAACTGTATTTGCTCAGTTTCTATTTTTTCTATGGGGTATATGGAAAGAAAGAAATGTTCAGGTTTGGGAGAAGGAGGACACAGCGGCCAGTGATGTAGCATTGCTCTCTTCTACTCAATTGAGTAGTTATCAGTTCCACAATTCTAAGTTGAAACGTGGTATTCCTACAGGTAGAGTTCTTCGATGACAGACTCCTCCTATAGGTTAGTTGAAATTGAACTTTGATGGGGCTTACCATGGAGATGATGGTACGGCAGCTATAGGCTTTCTGGTACGGGACTCGAATGGTACATTTATTCAAGCTGTTGGGAAGCCAGTAGCTCATGTGCAGTCTGCTGAACATGTTGAACTCTTGGCTTGTAAGGCAGCTGTGGCATTTGTTTTGGAGCATAGGTTGCAGCCTATCATATTTGAGACGAATTGTTTGGTCCTGAAGCAAAACCTGCTGCAAGTGGTCAATAACTCCTCTCTACCTGGAAGAATTTATGATGATCTAAATGAAGATCTGGAGCTCATTCCTTGTATGCGAATTATGCATGTTAGAAGGGAAGCCAATTCGGCAGCCCACCTTTTGGCAGCTCATGCTATTGCTAATGGGCAGGATTTTTTTTTCTCTTCTGTTCCCTCTTAATGTAATTGTTGCTGAGCCACCTGTACTCTGAGCAATTGCTCAATGATCAATAAAAGCCTAACCTCCTTCAACTCAAAAAAAAAAAAAAAAAAAACCTTATTGGTGTAAGTGGAAAAAAAATCTCTAAAATTAGAGTAAATGGACAAAAACCTCATTTACTATTCTTTCATTAATAATGAATTTACAATAAATTTATTTGATTAATTATTGTTCACCGTTATTAGTATAAACTAAAAGAAGCACACTCCTCTAGTCATACTGAAAAGATATGAGCGTCCTTTAGATCGTAGGTTAATTCAAAAGAATATTTTTTTAAAAGATAAAAAAAAAAGTATAAGAAAAACTGCAAGATATTTTTTCAGTTAACTTGTAATGCTTAAATTTCTCCTTTTCCCCTTTCAAATTTTTTTTTCTCCTTTTCCACCTGAGATTACTTTTTCTTTTTTAATAAATTTTTATTTTATTTTCCATTCTCTTTCATTCTGTAATAAAAGTAAAATTGTCAATTAAAAACATGAAAATAAAAATAAAAGAAGTTAGGGAACCCGAGTCAAATTGGCCAATCCTTAACCCAAAAGGATTGGGAAATCCAAAAATCTTTTACCCACAAGGATTGGGAAACCCCAAATCCTAAACCCTATAGTCGGAAACCCAACCGCCTCATCTAGTTTCCTATTCTCAAACCTTATAAATAGAGACACCCCCTCGTCTAAGTTTCCATATCCCAATCCTCTTTCCTGTTTCTTGAGAATTCTGGTGCCAAAACAATTTCTCAAGATGATGCAAGTCTACGTAGACCAGAGAGGTCCTTATGGTCCAATGAAGAATTCTATGGGTCCTGTCAAGAATCAAGATCCATGTAAGCCACGCTATATGCCCTTTCCAGCTAATCACCGGAACCAGGTGCCGCCGGTCGGTCATTGTCAGCCCCAATTTCTTCCACCTCGACCAAATTTCTACCCATCTCCACAGTCATGATGGATTCCCTACAGGGCCTTCTGGTCTCATCTGCTACAGAATCAGAATAAATATAAAACTACAGTATATCTCATCTGACATTGTTTCATTAATCCAAAAGAACATGGTCAACATAATTTCGACAGAAGAAAAGCATTTGTAACATTCACTACCTTTTTCATCCCACTCAAAGTACTGCAGCTACTTTCTCTGCAACCCCTTTTACAAGTTTCTGTGGAGAGTCACTCACAAGACTTCCAGTCTTTACATCTTTGGATTCCTCATACACAGCAAATTGAACATACTCAGGTAAACAAACAACAATCTAATTTAGTCAACTGACATTGTAGAAGATGGGAGGAAAGATGGTGGCTCACCTTTGGAAAATATTTCTCAAAGATAGTCCTATAGTATTATCCTTCTTTTGTAGTCGGAGTTGTTTCAGGGTAGACAAAGCTTGCGTTCATCAGAATCGAATCTGTTACCGGTCCAGTTAGAGAAAAAAAAAATGAAGAATTATTATTCTATGCAGCTAAGGAAGAAGCAAGCATCTATAGTGTCTGCTTAGTTGAGTTTTTTCAAAAGTGCACCTCCATCTTGAAATAGCGAACATGAAATATTTTCATAAAATGGTTAATTTTATCATGCTAACTTTGAGATGTTATGTTGCAAAACTCTTAATCTGGACCACACAGTCAACTAGAATTGATTAACCACAGGTTGTGGTTGGGGCATGGCAACATTATATAAGACCTAATTGGAAAGAGAAAATTTCTGTCTAAAATGAAAATGCAAGAAAAAAATGCAGCATACTTGTTTGTTTGCATGATCTTTCAAGCCGTCAATCCAGCTGTAACCGACACCATCACTAAACTACTCCTTCTGCCTGTACAAGATGTGCTATAACCCAAAAAGAGAAAGTGGAAAAGCTGAAAACATATTAATTCTTGAACATATTGGCGCAAGTATCCAAGAAGGTGAAAATCTTCAAGAAAATAAAAGAACATGCAAAACGATAACCCTGTATAACAAGATTAGCATAATGGTTGGGCAAAAGTAAAAAGTAGCAACCTTTGGTAAATATGGCTTTTGATCATCATCAAATGCTTTGCGTAAGACCCACTTCTCAATTCTTCCAAGATCAGGCATGATCTGCAGTTACAAATGCAAGTATTCAGATGTATGAATATTACAATAACTTTCAATTGTTATTCAATTTGGCACGAAAACAAGGCAATCCCGATAATGTCATTACAGCATTGAAGGTATAATCTAATAAGGCTAAGCATACCATAGACCATCCTTTAGATTAGGCATGTCAGGATATATCTGACACCTACAACTCAGCATAAAATGGATTCATAAATGACAGAATTCATAACACACATGAACATGTCATGAAGGACAAGAAAAATAACTTCCAAATGGGGAGAGAATAGTTGCATATCTATATCCATTGATAATAGGAAAATGTCCACATGTACTAGATCATTTCATAGAATTGTAACAAGATGTTCCTATCCCAACAGTCTTATAATGAGCAACCACTATGCCCAATGTTAGTAGGCTTCAAATCACTACAATACATGAACTGCGTATAAAATTGGAGGAAACAACAAAGTTTAATGATTGCTATACCATTTTCCATCCTGGATCAATGTCCATAGCAGTCTTGATGAATTCTTTGTCAAGAAACAGTACACGAGCCTCAATACCCCAAGCTGATGTTGATTTGTTGGCCCTCAGACAGTCATACAGATGAAGACCTTTAATCTGTTGAATAGTCACAAAATTTCAGTCAGAAAAAGAAGTCATAATAGCCATCAATGGTACTAAAATAAAATCCAGTAATATTGCAAGTACATAAACATATGGCACAAAAACAAGAGAATAGAACAATCCAGAGATAGTTTATATGGAATACCTTCTGGCATGTTTCTTGGTGAAACTCCTCCTTGTTTGGTGCCTTGTGGAAATACAAGTAGCCACCAAAGATTTCATCTGAACCTTCACCAGAAAGGACCATTTTTACACCCAGAGATTTAATTTTATGAGACATAAGAAACATTGGAGTGCTGGCTCTGACAGTGGTCACATCATATGTCTCAACATGGTAGATAACTTCTTCAAGTGCATCTATGCCTTCCTGAAATATGAAGCAAAGAAACAAATTATTTCTTGGGATTAATATATATCCAGGCCTTTGTCTGGGATTACTGATGTAGAAAAATATTGATGAAAAGCGAGAGAATGAGATAGATTGGAAAAGAGAGAGAGAGAGAGAGAGAGAGAGAGAGAGAGAGAGAAGACTTCAGGGAAGAAGTAGAATGAGTAGAAGTGAGAAAATCAGGATGAACGCAATTTGTATTTCCAATCACCAATTAATATGAATATTCTGAATCCTATTTCAAGCAAACCTTAAATATTCAATAAGGTAAAATTAAAACTGCAAGAGGATTACCTGAAGTCTTAAATTTAAGAAAATCTAATTTCCACCTTGAGCCTTAGTAAAAGTATTCTTCTTACATCCCTTATAAATTACCTGAACAGTAAAGTGAAACTCGTGATGATGAGTTCCAAGATAATCTGCAACTTCTCTTGCTGCTTTCAAATCTGGAGAACCCTGAATATTGAAAATGTAAAGCATTTAAACAAAAAAAAAAAAATATATCAGAAAGACAATATCTTAGTTAAAAATTGACTACAAGAAAGTACATCTAAACCTTTCCCGGTACAAAAGTTTGCATTGCAAAGGCTATTGAACCCTAACACCAAGAACCTTTCCCTCAACTGTTAAACATATCGAGTTAATAACTTATTATTGCACTTTGATGCAATTAGGCCTAAACAACAAGAAACCCAGCCATGGTTGAATTTTTATACTCGTTTAAAGAGGATTTAGGTTGTCTACCAAGTTTATAAACAGACATTTCTTGTTTATAAAATGAAAAAATTGTGTAGGTAGCATTTTCTAAGCACTGTTGGGGAAAAAAAAATAGAGAGGACAGGAAGACATCATTCTGGTTATATAAAAAGAAACTGCATTTGATCAAGCGTCAGATTTGGTCATCGAAAATTAGAAGTATAATTACCTCCAAGCCAACACAAAAGGTATGTAATTGCGACCTCCACTGACGTGCAGCTTCTGATTTAGCCAAATAGCGACAAGCCACAGCAGCAACAAGTGATGAGTCCAATGCTCCGGACAAAAGAACACCGAATGGTACATCTGTCATAAGTCTCTTTAACACAGCCTACAGTATTAGGAAAACGAAAAAAAATGTAAGAATATTATGAAGCTAAATAGTCAAAGCAGAATGAGGCACGGAGGCCATTTAAATCTCTCTTAACAAACCACATATCTGATGATCATTCATAGCTTTGATCCAAAAAGCTAAATTGATATCTATGTCTTTTGCATTAGACACCATTACTTAAAGCACTAGTTAAATTGTTACGCTAATATTACGATATAAGGCAGGCAGAAAGAAAGGATATACATTATGCAAATTTTCAATAGTTATACCAGACATAAAATATGAAGAGAGAAACGATAAAAGTAGGAATGTATCTTCCAATATAACCAACATAAGTACTAATAATATCATAAGCAGTTTCTCAAGAGAAGTCAAAGTGACCTTTCTTTAATATAGCATATTCATTTCAATTTCAAGCCAACTTACCAACAACGTAGTTACTCTATGCATATTTAACAAATTGGGTTTAGTGAGACAATTAGCCTCCAAATGCAGATATAACATTACCCGTTCTATCACACTACGACATTACCCGTTCTATCACACTACGAACTGAGCATAAACACATGTTTAAGTCTCAAAGATATGTATGGCTAACCATAAAGTGAGGCAGTAAAGTATATCAAACCCCAATCTCACCTGAATAAAAAAAAATAAAAAAAGAACAATCAATCTCAAGTCCTCCTCATCAAAGTTCCAATCAAGCAAGTTCGTCAAGTCACACCCAACTAGCACAGCTGCACAGCAAGTAAATAACTCCCAATACTAATATTACCAGTGAAAAAACTGGCATCAACCAACCTCTCCTTTTTAATATTTCATTTCAATGCCAGGATCCACACAAAACCAAATATAACAAGTTTTTGGTACACTGAATTTAGCACAGAGAAAACTGGCACCAACCAACCTCTCCTTTTTAAGATTCCTTTCAATGCCAGGATCCACACAAAGAACCAGATATGACAAGAAAGTTTTGGTAAACAAAATTGCAAGAATGGAGTTTGATCTCTTACGTGATGGTTGCAACTCATGAATAAAGATAACAAAACCAAAAAAGAAAAGAAGTAGGATTATAGGTGGTGCACATCAATGCATACCTTCTCAAAAGCCTCGTGTAAAACAAAGGGATCATAAGGAGTAGATGGTATCTTCTCCAAAAACCATTGTGGATTGTACCACCTTCTCAGCCCTCCTGCACGCATAAATTTGTAAATACATACAGGTAGTTTAAACAACATCTAAAGGCATAAAAAGTTATAAATTTCTAAATTCAGCTATGGTGAACTAAGAAGAAGCATCTTGAAAGTTATTAGTTAACGAAATGAATATACAAAAACAAAGAAACTTCTGAACTCAGACTCGAGAGTTTTCTAATTTACACATACAGATACAGAGTCTTTCTAGTGATATCAAATGAAGCTCATATATTTTCTTATAAAGTATGTCCAAACCCCCAAGTATAAAATGTATAAAAAAGTTTGCTAAAATGTTTTTGTTTCTTCAAGTGAAATAATAGAAGCATTTATTCCCCTGCTTCTATATTTTTGTCAAATGGGCAAAAACATCATAATAAGAAGTATGCTGATCCTAGAAGATTTATATTAAAACTTTTGCAGACTAAAAGGCTGTTAGTTGGTTCATGAACTAAATCGTTGTTAGTAACTAGAGCTCAGCTCAACTTACCTTGTTTGCTAGAGTATAAATGCCCAGGAGGAAAAGATACGAATCTTTCACAATCATCACTTAGCTTTCATTTCTGAAGCAAACCAAATTGATCGTGCAAAGAAAATATAAAATAGCTTAAATGTGTGAGATAATTAAAGCTTCAACATATCTAATGATCAACGGTAGTAAGTTAAGTATATAAGCCAAACCAATATCCAAAACCTATTTTAAACTCTGAACTCTGCTCGGCTTAGTAAAAGCCTCAGAAAGAGAAGTTTATTAGCATCAAAGTTAATCAACAGTTACAAATTTATACTTGCTAACTCAATGTAAAACCAGCTGCCACTAGCACATGTAATGCTTTAATTTTCCATAGACCAATAACCATGAATCAAACTAATTATACAGCATTACAAAGCTCAGAATCCACGGCTCAGAAACTCAAGCTAATTCAGATATCCCATTCTATTAATTTGGTAACGATAGCTAAGCTAATTTGGCATCATCTCCCAATTCTAGCTAAGCAAACTGTAAATTTCATCTTTTGCCCAATAGAATACAAAACTAATCTTCATCCGAATCAAAGTTTCAGAATGCAAAGGTGAAAGAGAGTACCGTGACAATGACGGTCTTGTCCTCGTTGTAGAGTGGCTGATCTCCTTTGGCAGGGTCCACAATAGCCAGTCGCTGATGAGCAAGGTAACAATCCCCATGGCAATGCTCCAATCAAGACCACGATGCCTCAACCTACACACACAGCAAAATCAACCACTCAACAACTAGCTAGAACAAATCAAACCGATTTGATTCGAGAGACGAAATGCGATCAGTTACCGGCGCGAGAGTTCGATAATGCGAGACCGCTTGGCCCCCTAGAGTTGTCTCTCTTGAATGCCCGGTCTTTCCCATTTGGCCTGAAGTTCAAATCTTCAAATGGCTTGAAATTCAAAGCTCCAGTCTTCAAATGTCCTTTACTAAGAGAGAGAAGGTTCCCCACTGATATTATTTCCAAATCACCAACAGTCTCAGTTCTTATGGTAACACACTGCTCCTAAATTTGATTTTGGCAATGGTTTTAAAAGTACTGCTTAACAGAATGTGCCATGGTTTATTGTTTTAACTTGGACCTGCACCTATGAATTCCTTTCATTTGCATAAATTGACTAGGTTTCATGTTCCCTCAAATAAGATGATGCACTTCTAATGAACTTATAATTCTCTACGTGCAATCTTGAGCAACCCATCAATGGGGAGGAATCATTACACATATAACAAGATGTCTGAATATTATGTGCGAGATTCTTGAGGAATATGCAAATCTTGGAATTTCTATGGTTGGTCGTTGTCGATTGCCACTTATTGTTGTTAGAACGGTGAAGAGTTAGAGGATGCTGGAATTTGATACTGCTATTTTATTTTGCCTGAACTGCATACTGGTTAGGGACCCTACTAGTTATATGTCTTCAAGCCCATGTTGTGTACTAGTTTGATAACCTTCTTGATCCTGCCATAAAAGCTTAAGCTTGATGATCTAATGGTTGCAATCTCAATTTCCATAAGAAAGGCAGACTATAGATTCAACTCAGTTTTGTTTGTCATACCTTAAAATGAAAATCAGAATTGAATACAACATCATAGATAGGCTTTGAATCCATGTAGACTTAAGAATTTGTCATAGATAATTTCAAGCACAGTAAAACAATTCTAATATCTCTTCATTCACTTGCTACATCTCTGATCAGACTCACACACTCCTCGCTTACCTAACGGAAGAAGGATATGCAACGGAAGGATACTAAATCTACCACAAAACTCTCTAAAAATTTGTAGGAACGAAAAAGTGTATTTCGTGATAGTTGAGGTATTATATGAGCATTTTACCCAATTCTTAATCCAACGTACTACTTTTAACCAAGCAGATGAGCCACTTTTTTTTCTCTTTTTATTTTTTTGTTACATGGAGAGCTAAAAAAAAACAAACAAACTAAATCATTACAAGTTGGTCTCAAGGCCATCTAAGGCGAGTCTTCTCTGCCAGTGATAAACAAAGGAGAGCATTCAAGTCTACTTTGATGGGAGAGCACTCGAGTTTTCTTTGATGGGTCCATTTGTTGTTCAAGTCTTTGAGCTTGTTTTCTAAGCATTTATTGTTCAAGTCTTTAATGGGAGAGCACTTGAGTTTACTTTAATGGGTCCATTCCTTTAACAATTTGATCCACACATTTCTTTGTCAATCATAATATCTACACCTAGTCATGTCTTTGAACGTGTTTTAAGGTTTCATATGCTGATTGCCTGATTGTGAGTAAAAGACTAAAGGCAGACAGCTAACCTCCCTTAATTAGTAGTGTAAACATTTGTAAACTATCTCCAGCCAGTTTGGTAAGAGATAGCTTGGTGTGTATTACCTTTTACTCCTACATTTGGGGTACACGTGTTTTGAGGTTTCATATGCTAAGGTTTCGTTAATGGTGGTGTGTATCACCTTTTACTCCTACATTCGTGTGTAAACTATCTCCAGCCAGTTTGGTAAGAGATAGCTTAGTGTGTATCACCTTTTACTCCTACATTTGGGTTCAGTTTGATAGGATCTCATATTATATGTTCCTTAATTTATGTTTTCAACTCCTCTATAAACTGTTAAACATTAATTTTTTTTTTTTTTATGAAAGAAAAAAGTTACAAGGAAAAACCACAAACAACACCCCCCTTCCAGCCGATCCAAATGGAATGCTAAGCACACAAAAATGGGTAAGCAAGAAAACCAGCTAGACCTTAGGATTCTAATGTTCATAAGCTAAAGATGTCAGTTGGTCAGCTACAAAATTAGCTTCTCTGAAGATATGTCTGACAATTATATAATGGAGTTGAGAAGCCAATTCATCGCTTGATATCTCTAATCAGGATGGGAATTCGCTAGGGAGTAGATGTTCTGCCCAATATTCTATCAATGAGAATCTTTGAATCTCCTTCTACAATGAAATGAGAGACTTTTTGAAGAAAAGTTGTACGAAGACCTTCCCTCAAAGCAGTAACTTCTGCAACTAAAATGTTAGTAGAACCAAGATTCCTACAAGTAGCAATTAATGGATTTCCATCATAATTTCTAAACATTAATTGAAACTTATTGATGCTGGTAGTCAAGTTTGGTCTACTTCCGTAAGGAATTGTTTTGAGTTGTTATTATTCTGTAATTATTGTTTGGCTATTTTTGACAGCTTCAACTATGACATCCTCAATATGCCTCGGAAAGGACCAAATAGTTTGTCCATGGATACTCCAAGTCATACTAGGACAAGATATTACCAGAATGATTTTCGAAGTTTCAAACTATACAGCAGGGCAGTGAGGACCTTTGCCATTTACAAAATAGGCATTTCTTGTTAATTTAGTGGACAAAGTTGAGCAAGTCTGATGGATCATTAATTTATGTGGCTATCAAATTGGTGAATAAGCCTCTATCATCTTGAAGCAAAGTTACGCAGCAGGAATGTACTCCAAACTAGTTGGGTACAATAATTTATCATTCTATGTTTTTACACAACGTTTGATAATATATAGATTTTTACTTGGACTTATATGTAGTTTCTATTGCATGTCTACGTCTATATTGCTTGGACTTATGTAGTTTTTGTTGTATACAAAACATTGTGGGTTCATCTACTTGTTAGCTATATGCATAATGTGTAAAATTCATTAGAACTAGATGTCAGCAATATTACTTAAGCTGATATATGTAAGATGTTTTGAGTTCAAGTAGTAACACATATAAATACGTAAAACCTATAATCGAAAATTGGCTTTATGATAATGATCTTCTTTGAATTTGAAATTCAAATTGTATGGTTATTTGGATCAATCTAATCAGACAAAAGTATGGCAGTTACATGACAGTTCCTTGATTGGAAGGAACTGTCTCATTTGCCTTTGTCTATATAATAGGATTACACAGCCTACATTGATCCCTGCAAGAACACTTCACACACTCAAATAATTGTCTCATCTAACAATTGAGATAAAGAGTGGATCTTGGAGAAGCATCAATGGACAGTGGCACTCCATCGTGTTAGTATCATGTGCTCTTATAAATTTTGCTTTGTAATCAATACTTGTTCTGCTGTAGATTATATATATCATTTGTGATTCATGTTGCTGTTTAATAACAATCTTGTATTTGACATAGTTATTTTTCTACATATGTGAATCTATGTATACTGATAGACTCAGAATTCAACTCAAATCAATAGAATCATTTCTGCAGAAATTGGAACTGCAGATTTTGTTATTAATGTTCTTGATGCTTTAATTATTTGAGTTGCTATATGATCAAGTATTTACATGCTTTGCATTGAATCACATCTTACATAATGAACATGTGCTTATGTGGGTCAGGCATTCCAACAAACTATTCTAAGGGTTAACTTGATTTGTTTTGTTATAAGTGGATCATGAAAAAGTGTGCCTATTGGGATCAATGCACACGAATTCTAATCGTGGTTGAAGCTCAGATTTTTTTTAGTGCGATCGACAAAGGAGAGCACTGAAGTCCTACTTAAATGGTTCCATTTGTTGTTCAAGTCTTTGAGCTTGTCAATTCCATTACATTCTCCAACGAAGTCTAGCCATTATGAACCTTCTATTGGATTGATGATCTCATCCATTCGTATCTATAACTAATCAAGTCTTTGAGCTTGTCTTTCCCGCATTTTCATCACTCTCACCACAAATGAAGTCTAGCCACTAATCCCACTATGAACCTCCTATTGGATTGATTATTCCATCCACTAGTAAGGGCAGACAACTAACCTCTTTTAATTGGTAGTGTGTATGTGAATTATCTCCAATAAGTACCTCTTGTAACTCTTCTCAGTCTTAGTTAACAATTCCACCCATTTTGCATATCCATTATTCATACAATGGAGAGAGTTACTTGGTTCTTCCTAGTATACTTGATCTGTTGTACGGCGGCTAGGTGCTTAACTATGGCGGCACAAACCAACCTTAACATCACCACAGACCGGTCTGCTCTTCTTGCTCTCAAAGCCCATAGCAATCAAAACATGATCTTTACCAATTGGTCAACCACCACCCCTGTTTGCAACTGGGTTGGCGTCATTTGTGGTGCACGCCTTCATCGAGTCATAGAGTTGAACGTCTCTTACTCTGGTCTCGCGGGCACCATTCCTCCTGAGCTAGGCAACTTATCATTCCTTGTTGATCTGGACATCCAAAATAACAGTTTCCAGGGTACCTTGCCTCACGAGTTGGCTCGCCTGCACCGGTTGAAGTTCATTAACTTGGGATACAACAAGTTTATGGGAGTGATACCATCATGGTTTGGGTCCTTGTCCAAACTTCAAGGTTTTAGGTTGTTTGGTAATCAATTTTCAGGTTCGATACCAGCTATCATCTTCAACTTATCTACGTTGCAAGAAATTGATCTGAGTTATAACCAACTCTCAGGTACGAACTAAAATACACACCAACAAATTATCTAGAACCCTAATCTATTAACACCATAGCATGTTAAGGTATAAGATACACTAATTAATAATTATTGCATAGCAAGAGAAATTGGAAACCTAACAACATTGTAGGAGATATACCTTGACCTTGATGGTAACAATTTTATAGGTATGTTACAAATCGGTTTGGTTGAATTAGTTAAAGAGATAATAGTTGTGCATATGCTCTACACTTGAAACTTCAATCAGACATCTTGTGTGCAGATGATCAACTATAATATATAATTGTTAAGTTTTAAGAAATACAAAATAAGATTGGCGCTTTAAATCAACTAAAGAAGTTGTGAGTGAATTTCATTGCCTTAAAAGGGCCTATAAATTACTATGGTTGTCTTCAAAATGTCTTCTTCGATTAGTTTTGAGTCTATATGAAAACAGCTTGACTGGAAGACTTTTGAACACTATATAGCAACATTCTGAGCATTCAAAAGTTGGATTATTCTTATAACCAACTTGACCGTCCACTTACATCCAAATGGTCGCAATATTATGTAAACAACTTTTATTACAATTATCACATGACAATTTAAGTGGAAGGATATCCATCAATATTGGCCACTTAACCCAGATAAAGACGATTGATCTTAACTAGAACAATTTGACATATATGCAATAATTATTTTATTTTGTTTCTATATATCATGATTTATTCCTAAGTAATCAATGTGTGGTAAAGATTATAAGTGTTCTCAATTACATATGTTTGACAACCTAGATTGTTAAGGTAAGCAAATATCTTATTAATAATTATTAACAGGTAGAATCCCCAGAGAAATCAGGAACCTAACAATGTTGAAGGCAATCTGCCTTGATAATAATAATTTTAAAGGTATGACATCTATCGGTTTTGTTGATTTAAATAGATATTAGTTACCCTACTTGCCCCATATTTAATTTTTTTTACTTTTTTTATGTGAAATAGTATAGAGTATATCATATATCTTGTATAAGTTGGTGTGTTGATTTTTCAGAAATTCCAAGTGAGATCGGCACTTTGAATCAGCTTGAAAAGTTGTTTGTGAAAGAAAATGCCTTAAAAGGGCCTATTCCTATGAGTGTCTTCAATATGTCATCTTTGACTACTGTAAATTTCTATAGAAACAAGTTGAGTGGTAGAATTCCTGACAATATATGTCAACATCTTCCAAATATCCAAGAGTTGAACTTGGGTATCAATCAATTTGATGGTCCACTTCCATCCAAGTTTTGGCAATGCAAACAACTTCTTACTTTGGGGTTGGGGGATAACAGATTTAGTGGAAGCATACCCAAAGATATTGGGAACTTAACTCGGATAAAGTTGATTAGCCTTGTCATCAACAGCTTGACAGGTATTCATAATCTCAATTGCATATATTTAATTATCATTATTTTTATAACTTGTTCATAGAATTATCAATCCAAAAGATGATATATATGGTCATTTTATATTTTGATAATAATATTATATTGTTCCATCATGATTTAGACAAATTTACACCTATTTTACATAATTTAATAAAAGAACGTCACTAATTTCCTAATTGAATTTTATAACTATTTATTTTCTCTTCTCCCCCTATCTTATCTCTCTCCTCACTTTCCATGTTCAGAAAAAGAAAAGTAAGAAATAAAAATAAAATAAAAAATAAAAATTTTCTCACGTGGTTTTTCTAGTATATGGAATAATGCCAGGGTGTTGGTATAACTGTTGCAGGTCCTATACCATATGAGATTGGTTATCTTCCAAATTTAGAGGAATTGGTGCTCGGTCAAAATAATCTAAATGGCCAGATCCCATCCTCAATCTTCAATATCTCCACAATAAAAGTATTATATCTCAGCTTCAATCAGCTTTCAAGTAGCCTCCCAGCAGACATAGGTCTTGCGCTTCCAAAACTAGAAGTGTTTGCAGCAGGAGGGAATCGCCTCAGTGGAGTAATCCCCAAATCCATCTTCAATGCTTCTGAGCTTCGGTTTCTAGACCTGGGTGAGAACTCTTTTTCTGGATATATTCCAACCCCTCTGTGCCTCTTGACAAACCTTAAATGGCTCGGATTATTCATCAATAATTTGACCATTGATACCTCTACTCCAGAAGTTAATATTTTTTCTTGTCTGCCAAATCTTAGAAATTTGAGCTATTTAGACTTTGGAAGCAATCCACTAAATGCGAAGCTTTCGATTTCCTTCAGTAATTTCTCTACATCACTTCAAAAACTTCATTTAGCAAACTGCAGCTTGAGAGGTGACATCCCCAGTGATATTGGGAATTTGAGTAGCTTGATACTTTTAAGCCTGGGAGATAATCAATTGAGCGGGCCAATTCCAAGCTCAATGGGAAGACTGCATAATCTTCAAGGTTTGCTTATGATTGATAACACATTGCAAGGATACATTCCAGATGAGCTTTGTCAACTAGAAAAGTTAAGTGAATTGTATTTGGGTGGGAATCAACTCTCTGGTTCTGTACCTTCCTGCTTGGGTAATCTAACAGCATCTCTAAGAAAACTATCCTTCGAATCCAATTTGTTGAATTCCACAATCCCATCTTCCTTGTGGGGACTTGTAGATATCTTGGAACTAGACTTGTCATCCAATTCTCTAATTGGACCTCTATCAGGTTCTGTTGGTAATTTGAAAGTTGCTATATACATAAATGTATCATACAACCAATTATCTGGGAGTGTACCAAGTAGCATTGGGAGTTTAGTGAGTTTGGTCAATCTCTCCTTAGCACATAACAATCTAGAAGGCCCTATTCCTAGTTCCTTTGCAGATTGTGTAAGCTTAGAAGGATTGGATTTATCTCGAAATAGTTTCACTGGAGTGATTCCAAAGTCTCTAGAAGCACTCTCACATCTCAAGTACCTGAATTTGTCTTTCAACAGACTCCAAGGAGAAATTCCAAGCAGCGGTCCTTTCAAAAACTTCTCTGCTGAATCATTTGTTTCAAACCATGGACTCTGTGGTGGATCCCAATTTCAAGTTCCACCATGCAAAAGAAAAACTAGTATATCTATCTTCAAGTATGTTATTCCGGGGATCTTGTCAGCAATGCTTCTAGCGGCCTCCATATTTTGGATGTTGATGTTACGCAGAAAAAAGAATGCAACAGCTGCAGCACATACTATCTTGACACCTCAAGTTTTCTGGAGAAGAGTTTCATACCTAGAGCTCCTACATGCAACAGATGGATTCAATGAAAGCAACTTACTTGGTACTGGGGGTTTTGGCTCAGTATATAAAGGAACATTGTCAGATGGGATAGACGTTGCGATAAAGGTTTTCAATTTGGAGTTAGAAAGGGCATTTACAAGTTTTGAGGTTGAATGTGAAGTGCTAAGTAATGTTCGTCACAGAAATCTTGTCAAAGTCATCAGTTCCTGCAGTCAAATTGATTTCAAAGGTCTTGTATTGAATTACATGCCTAATGGGAGCCTTGAGAAGTGGTTGTATTCTCAGAATTCTTCTTTGCACATAATGCAGAGGTTGGATATAATGATAGATGTTGCAACGGCATTAGAGTACCTTCATCATGGTTATGAAGTACCTATTGTCCATTGTGATTTGAAGCCAAGCAACATCCTACTAGATGATGATATGGTTGCACATGTTGCTGATTTTGGTATTGCAAAACTCTTGGGTGGAGGAGATTCTATGACTCAAACCATGACTCTAGCCACAATTGGGTATATTGCTCCAGGTGTTGTACTCTGTTATTACTTGAACTTTGAATTATGTATGTTGTCCTCAATTATGAAAGTTTTTGTACTTTTTTTTTTAATTATTAAATCAATTATATATATGTAGAGTATGGAATGGAAGGAATAGTGACCATAAGAGGGGATGTGTATAGTTTTGGTATTGTAGTGATGGAAACATTCACAAGAAGGAAGCCAACCGATGAGATCTTCATTGGGGACATGAGATTTAATCAATGGGTTGCAAGTTTTCTAGATGCGGATGCTATAGCTGAAGTTGTGGATGCTACTTTACTTGGAACCGAGGAGGATCATGAATTCGTGAGCAAGAGGGAGTGCTTATCATCCATTATGAGATTAGCTGTTGCTTGTTCAGCAGAATCACCGGAAGAGAGGATAAACATGCAAGAGGCTGTAGCCATGCTTAAAACAATCAAGATCAAGTTTTCAAAGCACGCTGCAGCAGGAGGTGAGGTGTTGAACTGTCGTCCTGTTTGGTAACCCTTTAATGTGTCGATATATCTTGGCGTGTCATTTGATTCTGTACCTGATTATGTAATTGTATGATAGTGTGGTTCTGACTCATGTTTGGTTGGTAATTTACTCCATTCAAAAATAACTTCCATCTAGCTCCTTGCAGTTTTGTAGTTTCTGTGTTTTTCTGCTTTGAGGCTAGCTGCTTAAAAAAACAAAAGCACTACTATTTTCTCAAATTTTTTTTATCTTTAAGTTCTCAAAGTACTCATCATGGTACAATATAAAACTAATCTTGAATCCTTTAAAGTTTCCTGGTGGAGGAATGCATGCACCTAAGTTGAATGCGATGAAAACGAATGTATGTACAAAACTGAGTTCATTTCAAGAGCAGATGCACATCCTTCTCTCATCTCTTCAAATCATATCTACAAGAGATTGTTCAAAATTGGAGTCATTTCTGGAAGCGGGATTGCCTTAAATTTAAAATTGCTTGGTATTCTATATTGCAGAAGACTGATTGCAAATCGAATGAAGTGTGTTCTAGAAAGCCTCACATCTCGGAGAGCATGATAATCGGCTTCAGTGTGTGAAGAAGTAGTCTCATTTCATTGTCTGACACCTATTTTCTCTTAAAAACCTGACACTGATTCATTGCTCTAAGCTCCATTACTTGCCAATTGCAAAACTTGTGAATATCCTTTGCCAGACCAATGGTGAGTTCCAGAAAGAGCTTCTAATGTTGCTTTGTTTACTGTCTGTGCTTCTAAATTTAATTCCAGTAGTAAATTTAAAAGTGCTTATACGCCTGTACCTTCGAATTGTTTCTAGGTGCTTGCTTAGCTTCTATATTCTTTGTCCTTGTTTTATAAGATAATCCCACTTCTGAAATTCGAATCACTTTTCTATTGCTGTTGGACTAGACTGCTCAGTTTTCTTTTCCTTGTGTACTTTTGATGATCCTGACTGAATCTGTAGTGGAATTAGCTATTTTCTCTCTTTACCAGTATTTCCCACTCCCCTGTTTCGTCATAAGTTAAAATTTTGCATTGTTATTTAATTTCTTTGATTCCACATACTTAATATTTAGTCATTCAGATTTTGATAGGTTTTTCTAGTGTTGATTTTAAGGGTTTTTACTAGTACTGTAGTTATTTCTCAATTGCTATCCAAGTTTGAATCTTTCAATAGTTGGTCATATATAACAGCCGGTGAAACCTTCATATTAATTGCAAATGGTTCTGTACAGCAGGCATCATCAATCTCAATATGCTATATGATATTTTCTCTGGTTTTCCATTTCATCCAACCCTTTTATGTAATCCGTGTCTGAAATTGATGTTCCACTTCCGGCATGTTAATCTGGCTTTTTTCATCTTCTTTGCAAAACTGGTTTATCTTTTGTCTATTATTGCTTCGTGATACCCTGCATGTAAGACTTGACCAATATAGGGTTTTGCCTCTTTCCTGTGTCTTCTGTCTCTTTGCTGTGTCTTTGCTGATTGAGATTGAGATGGGTGGGGAACTACTGAGTTTCAGGAGGCCAAAGAAGGCTAAAGCTGGAGAGGAGAAATAATACATTGATATGGGAAAGCTTATGAAAATGAAGCTAGAAGGGGTTTCAGGTAGGACCATGGAGGTATTGGTGGATGCGGTTTCTTAGTTCGGCAGGGTTGTCCACCTCCTATACTGAGTTGTACGATGAAGGGGTGAACAAAATAGCCAGGAGATTGCCAGTGAGACGGAAGCAGCTGCTGCTGCCTACCACATTTTCCTTAATGTTTCTCTGCCTGGTTCCAAGTGAGAAATGCTACCTTAATAACGTGTGTATTTAATTATATTCTGGTCACCTTTTCATTTTTGATCCTTTGACATATATTATACCTTCATTTGAGTAGGTGCATTGAGGAGGAGGACCTCATGAGGTTCATGATTGAGGAAGAGGTGGAAGTTGCATTTTTGCTGAAGAGCTCTATAAGATTAGCTGGAAAGCCAGTAAGCCCTTTATTTATGATTTTATGTATCAGTACCTCTCAGTTCCTTATAAATAGCATGCACTGATCTGTAGTTATGGAGTTCTACTTCTCAATCATGCATAAATATACACCGTGAAATCATGCATCTCATCCATTATAAAACCATATATAGCAGTTGAGTTTGCTTTTGCTTACATTCTTACTCGTCATGAATAACTGAAGGCGACTAGCACTCAGAAAATTATTTTGAATAGTGAGCTGCAAGAGTAAGCAGCATATATTCCTTAATTAATCATGTATCAGTTCAGTTTGTACCACAAAATGAGTTGTTGGGGTTACTTTTTTGACGTCTTTGACAAAAAAGTGGTGAAACATTTTCTACCTTCTGATTTTGCAGGTGAAGGTCTACAACGCTCGCAGAAGGATTAATTCAAAGTTTAAATGACACCAAAAAAAGCTGTAAAGCAATTGGATAAATTGTGATTAGCATCCTGATTGTTATTAGCATTGTATTGTGGCTTCTTTTGGTGGAAATCGCAACCACAAAAGTACAAGTCTTCCTCTCTTCGGAGCTCGTATTGGAAATCGCAACCAATTGATGAGAATTTTGGAAAAGCTAAACATCACATGCTCTGTGCAGCCCCCACAGAGTTAATCTCAATTGAACTAAATCCGACGCTGGATGATCAGTTCAATCATAGGTATGCATTGCAAGCTAGCCTAGGATTTATGAGGTGTCAGGGTGTTGTACTCCAATCATTGTACCATTATATTCTTTATCATGTAATGCAGCATATTCTTTATCATGATGTTTCACATATGAATTAAGCTTGTTTAGGAAGCACAAGAATGTTTAGCTAGTGTAAGCTCCTCATCTGATAATCTCAGTGATAGCTTTCAATGGAAAACAAAATTGCAACTTTCTCGATGGTGGGAAGATTGCAATTTCTTCTGCAATGCAGGAAAAAGGACAATAGATACCAGAAACCATTAATGAGAGGGAATCATGATAAAACAATGAAATTGTAGGCTCTGTGAATATTATGCATGAAATTCTTGAGTATGCTAAATCTTGTTGTTCTGTTTTGAGTACTTGTTGGCAGATGGGTGGGGTGTTAGACAATTTGGGAATTAAATGTTTCTGCTATGTTTGCTAGTTTGTGATATATTTTTGGTCAATACCATAATAGCTATGTTTACTAGAATCTTATATATGGTTTGGTTGTTGTTGAAAACCAGACTCTCGGACTCAACCTGTGTCATATATTGAAAAAGAAAATCAGAACTGAAGCAACATCATAGAAAAACATGTCTATTATCTCTCCCAATACACTTTCGCCAGGTTTTAGAATGTAACACATGTCGTCAACATTTATCACAAGTCCTCTTTCTGGTGTCTTTCAGCATTCATGCAATGCACCATCTTCTTTGTCCTCGTGTTTAGCTAGTTTAAGCTCCTGTTCTGATGTTATACCACCTTATTCATCTGGTGGGTACAATTTTCAAGGGCAGGCTAGGTGGTACTAGTTCAGCAAATTGTGTCCCTCATCGTCTACCATCGCAAGGCGTAACTCCGGTTAAAAATGCTGGTCCACTAGTCGCTGGTTTGCTTGGGTCTCTAATGGCACAAGGTGTGATCTCATTGAAAAACCAAAGCAGAGGAGGACAGGAGGGTGCTAGTTCACTAAATTTTGTACCTATTGTACCACAGCAAGTTGGATTGCCCGTTCAAAATGCTGCTGCTGATGTTCCAGTAGTAGTTCCTGGTTTAATTGATTCTCTCCTGGCACAGGGAGTCATTTCGTTGAAGTAACCCGATACGAAAAGAGGAGAAGGATGCTGTGGTAGGATGTGAGTTCTCCGGCCTTGATCTAAATCTGCATCGCAAATCTGTGGTGATCGGCTTGTATGAGGGTGGTCTGCCAAGGCAATGTAAAAGCTATGGCCTCCGGTTCAACTCCGGTTCAAGTGTGAAGAACAGCACAGCAGCCATATGGATTGGCATGTCAAGAAGAACCGTATGTCCAAAACCCTCAAGCAGAAGCCCTTTTGTAACTTTTATGCAACTACAAGCATGTGGCTCGTTACTGATGCAAAGGCTGAGGCTGAGGCATTACTTTCTGGTGTAGTTTTGCCTGCTGATGACACCAGTGGCATGGCGGAAAAGAAAAGGAAGACTAGTGATGAAGAAATGGTTGTTCCGGCAGACGAGGATCAAAGTAAATGTACCTTGAGCAGAGTTTTATAGTCATGAGACAGACGAGTGGATGTATAAAGGTGGATGTATAAATGCCCCTCAGGGGCCAGTTGGGTCCTATAGTCCATGCCAAATGCCGGTCGGAGTTCAAGGCTCAAGTGCAATGGGAACGAAGCTGCTCATGTCCTCTGCCAAATCTTTTGTTTTGTTTTTGAATTCAGTTGTGTATCAGGGGAATGAGAATGTAAAATTTATTTGAAATAGCAAATGTAATGAAGTTCCTGAAGTTTCCAAAAGATACTCTTCCAATTTGTACACCTTTTGCTTCTGTTTCTCATTGTAATTGATATCCTCAATAAAATTGACGTCCATTTCTCAAAAAAACTTTGTACTCTTCTTTTAGTCTCTGTCTCCATAATAACATGTACTCCAGTTCAGACAACAAAAAACTGAATCTGGATTCTGCTCAAGTTCTACTATGGAATTTTTATGATCACATAGGAAGAATGATGATCTAAAAAAATAAAAAAAAATAAAAAAAAAAGGAATGGAAAATCGAGACTGCATTCTATAGATGAAGGATCGAAGAAACAACATAAAAGTAGAAACCTATCTAAATTGCATACATGTCGAACCGATAGCATAATCCTGTCGTCGTCAAAGAAAATTACAGATTGAAAATATAAGCATCAACTAGTCTGGTCTCACCTAAGAGACAATAGCAAGGCCTTCCTAGTTATATAAACTACTAATAGTCGTGACGGATTCCCTACAGGGCCTTCTGGTCTCATCTGCTATAGAATCAGAATAAATATCAATCCAACAGTATATCTCATCTGACATTGTTTCATTGATCCAAAAGAACATGGTCAACATAATTTCGACAGAAGAAAAGCATTTATAACATTCACTACCTTTTTCATCCCACTCAAACTACTGCAGCCACTTTCTCTGCAACCCCTTTTACAAGTTTCTGTGGAGAGTCACCCACAAGACTTCCAGTCTTTACATCTTTGGATTCCTCATACGCAGCTGCATGTATACCAACCAAGTGCAGCACGACCAGATGAATCGGGGTTCTTGGACCATTCTGCATCCCACTCCACAGCTTTTGCTGTGCTGCTTGCCACACTTGGACCACCATGAACTGTCGATCTCGCAGCATTCTGTCCATAAATAGCAAATTGAACATACTCAGGTAAACAAACAATGATGCAATTCAGTCAACTGACATTGTAAGAGATGGGAGGAAAGATGGTGGCTCACCTTTGGAAAATATTCTCAAAGATAGTCCTATAGTAGTATCCTTCTTTTGTAGTTGGAGTGTTTTCAGGGTAGACAAAGCTTGCGTTCATCAGCATTGAATCTGTTACCTGTCCATTTAGAAAAAAAAATGAAGAATTATTATTCTATGCAGCTAAGGAAGAAGCAAGCATCTATAGTGTTTGCTTTTTGAATTTTTTCAAAAGTGCACCTCTAACTTGAAATAGCGAACATGAAATATTTTCATAAAATGGTTAATTTTATCATGCTAACTTTGAGATGTTATGTTGCAAAACTCTTAATCTGGACCACACAGTTCAACTAAAATCGCGGTTGGTTGGGGCATGGCAACATTATATAAGACCTAGTTGGAAGGAGAAAATTTCTGTCCAAAATGAAAATGCAAGCAAAAAATGCAGCATACTTGTTTGTTTGCATGATCTTTCAACCCGTCAATCCAGCTGTAACCGACACCACTGCTCCTTCTGCCTGTACAAGATGTGCTATAACCCAAAAAGAGAAAGCGGAAAAGTTGAAAACATATTAATTCTTGCATGAATATATTGGCACAAGCATCCAAGAAGGTGAAAATCTTCCAAGAAAAAATAAAAGAATATGCAAAACGATAACCCTGTATAACTAGATTAGCATAATGGTTGGGCAAAAGTAAAAAGTAGCAACCTTTGGCAAATATGGCTTCTGATCATCATCAAAGGCTTTGTGTAAGACCCACTTCTCAATTCTTCCAAGATCAGGCCTGATCTGCAGTTACAAATGCAAGTATTCAGATGTATGAATATTATAATAACTTTCAATTGTTATTAAATTTGGCAAACAAGGCAATCCCAATAATGTCATTACAGCATTGTAGGTATAATCTAATAAGACACTAAGCATACCATAGACCATCCTTTAGATTAGGCATATCAGGATATGTCTGACACCTACAACTCAGCATAAAATGGATTCATAGATGGCATAATTCATAACACACATGAACATGTCATGAAGGACAAGAAAAATAACTTCCGTGAGGGAACGGGGAGAAAATAGTTGTATATCTATATCCTTTGATAATAGGAAAAATGTCCACATGTGCTGGATCATTTCATAGAATTGTAACAAGATATTCCTATCCCAACAGTTTATAATGAGCAACCACTATGCCAAATGTTAGTAGCCTTCAAATCACTACAATACATGAACTGTGTATAAAATTGGAGGAAAAAACAAAGTTTAATGATTGCCATACCATTTTCCATTCTGGATCAATGTCCATAGCAGTCGATATATTCTTTGTCAAGAAACGGTGCACGAGCCTCAACACCCCAAGCTGATGTTGATTTGCTGGCCCTCAGACAGTCATACAGATGAAGACCTTTAATCTGTTGAATAGTCACAAAATTTCAGTCAGACAAAGAAGCCATAATAGCTATCAATGGTACTAAAATAAAATCCAGTAATACTGCAAGTACGTAAACATATGACAAAAAAACAAGAGAAGAGAACAATCCAGAGATAGTTTATAGAGAATACCCTCTGGCATGTTTCTTGGTGAAACTCCTCCTTGTTTGGGGCCTTGTGGAAATTCAAGTAGCCACCAAAGATTTCATCCGAACCTTCACCAGAAAGGACCATTTTTACTCCCAGAGATTTAATTTTACGAGACATAAGAAACATTGGAGTGCTGGCTCTGACAGTGGTCACATCATATGTCTCAATATGGTAGATAACTTCTTCAAGTGCATCTATGCCTTCCTGAAATATGAAGCAAAGAAACAAATTATTTCTTCGGATTAATATATATATCCAGGCCTTTGTCTGGGATTACTGATGTAGAAAAATATTGATGAAAAGCGAGAGAATGAGAGAGAGAGAGAGAGAGAGAGAGAGAGAAGACTTCAGGGAAGAAGTAGAATGAGTAGAAGCGAGAAAATCAGGATGAACGCAATTTGTATTTCCAATCACCAATTAATATGAATATTCTGAATCCTATTTCAAGCAACCTTAAATATTCAATAAGGTAAAATTAAAACTGCAAAAGGATTACCTGAAGTCTTAAATTTAAGAAAATCTAATTTCCACCTTGAGCCTTAGTAAAAGTATTCTTCTTACATCCCTTATAAATTACCTGAACAGTAAAGTGAAACTCGTGATGATGAGTCCCAAGATAATCTGCAACTTCTCTTGCTGCTTTCAAATCTGGATAACCCTGAATATTGAAAATGTAAAGCATTTAAACAAAAAAAAAATATCAGAAAGACAATATCTTAGTTAAAAATTGACTACAAGAAAGTACATCTAAACCTTTCCCGGTACAAAAGTTTGCATTGCAAAGGGTATTGAACCCTAACACCAAGAACCTTTCCCTTAACCATTAAACATACCAAGTTAATCACTTATTAATGCACTTTGATGCAATTAGGCCTAAACAACAAGAAACCCAGCCATGGTTGAATTTTTATACTTGTTTAAAGAGGATTTAGGTTGTCTACCAAGTTTATAAACAAACATTTCTTGTTTATAAAATGAAAAAATTGTGTAGGTACCATTTTCTAAGCACTGTTGGGGAAAAAAAATAGAGAAGACGGGAAGACAGCATTCTGGTTATATAAAAAGAAACTGCATTTGATCAAGCGTCAGATTTGGTCATCGAAAATCAGAAGTATAATTACCTCCAAGCCAACACAAAAGGTATGTAATTGTGACCCCCACTGACGTGCAGCTTCTGATTTAGCCAAGTAGCGACAAGCCACAGCAGCAACGAGTGATGAGTCCAATCCTCCAGACAAAAGAACACTGAATGGTACATCTGTCATAAGTCTCTTTAACACAGGCTACAGTATTAGGAAAACGAAAAAAATGTAAGAATATTATGAAGCTAAATAGTCAAAGCAGAATGGGGCACGGAGGCCATTTAAATCTCTCTTAACAAACCACATATCTGACGATCATTCATAGCTTTGATCCAAAAACCTAAATTGATCTATATCTTTTGCATTAGACACCATTACTTAAAGCACTAGTTAAACTGTTACGCTAATATTATGATATAAGGCAGGCAGAAACAAAGGATGTACATTATGCAAATTTTCAATAATTATACCAGACGTAAAATATGAAGAGGGAAACGATAAAAGTAGGAATGTATCTTCCAATATAACCAATATAAGTACTAATATATATCAGAAGCAGTTCCTTAAGTCTCCTGTAACTAGCAAAGTTGCATACCAACTAAATAACTCCCAAACACTAAAATTAGCACAGAGAAAACTGGCACCAACCAACCTCTACTTTTTAAGATTCCTTTCAATGCCAGGATCCACACAAAGAACCAGATATGACAAGAAGGTTTTGGTAAACAAAATTGCAAGAATGGAGTTTGATCTCTTACGTGATGGTTGCAACTCATGAATAAAGATAACAAAACAAAAAAGAAAAGAAGTAGGATTATAGGTGGTGCACATCAATGCATACGTTCTCAAAAGCCTGGAGTAAAACAATGGGATCATAAGGAGTCGATGGTATCTTCTCCAAAAACCATTGTGGATTGTACCACCTTCTCAGCCCTCCTGCATGCATAAATTTGTAAATAGATACAGGTAGTTTGAACAACATCTAAAGGCATAAAAAGTTATAAATTTCTAAATTCAGCTATGGTGAACTAAGAAGAAGCATCTTGAAAGTTATTAGTTAACGAAATGAATATACAAAAACAAAGAAACTTCTGAACTCAGACTCGAGAGTTTTCTAATTTACACATACAGATACAGTCTTTCTAGTGATATCAAATGAAGTTCATATATTTTCTTATAAAGTATGTCCAAACCCCCAAGTATAAAATGTATAATAAAGTTTGCTAAAATGTTTTTGTTTCTTCAAGTGAAATAATAGAAGCATTTATTCCCCTGCTTCTATATCGCTGTCAAATGGGCAAAAACATCATAATAAGAAGTATGCTGATCTTAGAAGATTTATATTAAAACTTTTGCAGACTAAAGGCTGTTAGTTGATTCATGAACCAAATCGTTATTAGTAACTAGAGCTCAGCTCAACTTACCTTGTTTGCTAGAGTATAAATGCCCAGGAGGAAAAGATATGAATCTTTCAACATATGTTACATAGCTAATGATCAAAGGTTAAATAAGAATGATCAAGGCTTAAAAGGAGGGAGGTAAAAAACACGTACTATAACATAAAAATAAGCCACAAACTCTTTTATCAGTGCAATGAAATACTGAAGCAGCAGTCTACCAGTTTGGGTGCACTAAATCTCAATGCTAATTCACGTTTGCTTTTAGAAATGAAGTTTTTTAACACGTGCAAAGAAAAAATGAAGCAAATTCAAGCAAATGGTTCGACTAGAAATCAATTAAAGAAATATCAGTTGCTTGTTAGAAACACAACTAAAGCTTACACTCGACCTACCATCAAGACCCCAACCCATGTACAGTGGGGTTATGCCAATAGCATCTCGAGCCGCAATGAAAGTGTTGTCTCTCGTATCAAGGAGGACAAGGAATATCCCGTCCAGCATGTCAACAAATTCTTCCTCATGTTCCTCGTACTGCCAAAGATATATGTTTAATTACATAAATATATATATATGGCACAATAGAAATACACAGAAAAGTAAGGGATGATATAACAGTTTTTGTTCTAAATCCAAGAAAAAGGTAGTCATAAGGCATGGCTGAAGTCATAAATTACTTACAAGATGCGCTATCACTTCACAGTCACTGCCAGTTCGGAATTGATGACCCTTCAATGTTTCTCTCAATGTTTCTATCAAGTACAAGATTAAGTCAATGTAGTCAGATAAATAGATCAATCAAACCAATATCCCAAAACCAATTATAAATTCTGAACTCTGCTCGGCTTAGTAAAAGCCTTGGAAAGAGAAGTTCATTAGCATCAAAGTTAATCAACAGTTACAGACTTAAGTTCATTAGCACATGTAATGGTCTAACTTTCCATCGACCAATAACCATGAATCAAACTAATTATACAGCATTACAGAGCTCAGAATTCCACTGTATTAATTTGGTAATGAAAATGCATCATCTCCCAATTCTAGCTAACCAAACTGTAAATTTCATCTTTTTCCCAATACAATACAAAACTAATCTTCATCTGAATCGAAATTTCAGAATGCAAAGGTGAAAGAGAGTACCGTGACAATGACGGTCTTGTCCTCGCTGATGAGCAAGGTAACGATCCCCATGGCAATACAACCCGCTCTAATCAGGACCGCGATGCCTCAACCTACCCAAACAACAAACTCAACCTCTCAAGAACTGGCTAGAACAAAATAAAACCGATTCGATTCGAGAGACGAAATGCGATAAGTTACCGGCGCGAGAGTTTGATAATGCGAGACCGCTTGGCCTGAGAGTTGTCTCTCTCGAACGCCCAGTCTTTCCCATTTGAAAGACTACCCTCTCTTCCGGCCTGAAGTTCAATTCTTCAAAGGTTGCTTCTAATTTGATTTTGGCAATGGTCTTAAGTACTGCTTAAAAGAATGCGCCATGATTTATTGTTGGTGAGGTTTCTTTAGTGTCGGTGTGTATTACCTTTTACTCCTACATTTTGAGTTTTTTTTTTTTTTTGGTCTGATCCTACATTTGGGTTCAGTTTGGTAGATCTCCTAATATATGTGCCTTAATTAATTATGGTTTCAATTCCTCTATAAATTGTTAAACATTAATTGTTTTTTTTTTTATGAAAGAAAAAAGTTACAAGAAAAACCACAAACAACACCCCTTCCAGCTGAGTCAAATGGAATGCTGGGGTACACAGAAATGGGTAAGTAAGAAAACTAGACCTTAGGATTCTAATGTTCATAAGCTAAACATGTCAGTTGGTCAGCTATAAAATTAGCTTCTTTGAAGATATGTCTGACAATTATATAATGGAGTTGAGAAGCCAATCGCTTGATATCTCTAACCAGGATGGTAATTCGCTAGGGAGTAGATGTTCTACCCAATATTCTATCATTGAGAAGCTTTAAATCTCCTTCTACAACGAAATGAGAGACTTTTTGAAGAAAAGTTGTACGAAGACCTTCCCTCAGAGCAGTTTGAGGAGAAATTTTATTCATTTCATGTGCTACATTCAAATTAATTAAACCTTCACTAACATATCCTTTTCCAATAAAAACATTATTCTTTGTAATAACAATCCTGTCGGACTCCATTACAATTTTGAAACCTTGTTTCATTAAACATGAAGCACTAATAAGATTTCCCCTCACTTCTGGAACATGTCGCACCCCCTTGAGAATTAAGGTCTTCCCAGACGTCATTTTCAATTCTATGTCTCTTACTCCATGTACTGGTGCGACAGTGTCATTTCCTAGGGTTACACTTCCTCCATTTGAGTCCTGATAATTTAAAAAAAAAAACATTTTGTCAAAACACACATGTACATTTGCTCCAGAATCTACCCACCAATCACTATTAGAGTGTGTAAAATTAATTAAGGGCTTAGAACTATACCTTAAAATATGATCATTTTGATCATCTTGATCTACAAGCATATTTACTTGAGCTTTTGGACCCTTTTGCCCTTTGTTCCATTTGGGTTTAGGCTTGTAGACTTCTGTCTTCTTAACATGGCAGTCCCTTGCTAAGTGATTGATCCTCCCACAGACAAAGCATGCTTGCTCTCTCTTGTCGTTGGAATTGTTATGGGACCTATTTGGGTGGGAATGGACCCTATGGTTGAAGTCTCGACGAAAGGAATTTTGGTTTTTGTGGAAGGAATTGTTTCTATTTGTTCTCTTGAAGGAATTCTTTCTATGTTGGAACCTATTCCTATTGTTTGAATTCTCCACTAGATTCACCTTAGATTTTCCTTCTTCAATCTGCTTCTCTTCTACCCTAAGGTTGTTAAACACTTTGGTTAAGGTCAACTCTCCTTGTTTGTGCCTAAGACTCTTGGCAAAGTTTGACCAACTAGGGGGTAGTTTATCTATGAGGCAAGACACTTTGAATTCTTCGGTAAACTTGGTTCCTTTTGACTCTACTTTTCTTAAGAGGTCTTTAAACTCATGGATTTGCACACTCACAGTTTTCTCCTCAACCATTTTGTAGCTGTTAAAGGTTGACACAGTAAAACGATCTATGCCTGCATCATCTAACCCATACTCAACTTCTAACTCTTCCCAAAGGCTCTTTGCACTTGTGGTATCACGATAGACATCATAGAGATCATTAGAAAGGGCGCTAAGAATCCTATTGTGACAATGATATTCTATTTTATCTTTTGTCATCTTAGGAGTGGTGGATTTTGAACTTTGTTTTTCATTAGTGGCAGTGGAAATTGTAAGTGTGGTTTTCTTTGAAGGAGTTTCACTGGGTACCTTCTAAGGCAGAAACTAGCCCTAAGACGGTTAGCCAATACCTCATTTGTTTTTGCCATCTCCTAAAGTTTTGGCCATCAAATTTTTCAGGTTTCACACTATTGGTTTCTATGGTATTGTTGGATCATAATTCATATACATATTTATGCCCTAAAACATGGAAATTACTTGTTCTAAAGTCCAAATTTAATGTTGACTAATCCAATTTCATTATTTCCCTAATCTTGTACTTTTGCTTAACCCTTGTGTTTATTTATATATATTTATTATGTTTTCCTTAGAACATTTTCTTACTCCGGCTAGGAGAAAGTGAGCTAGACAAGGAAGAAGGAGCAGCCGCCTGAACAAATGAACTCCAAATGATCTAAAACTCTCCAAATATATTCTAGACATCCTAAGAAACATTTATTATGAAGAGTGCAAGAGCCAGATAGAAGAGGAAGACCTTCAAACAATCAGTCCAATTTTATGCATAAGCAAAACTGGAAAACTAGACCTGTAAGGAGTCCAGTAGCGTTTTCAGCCCAACCACTATTCAAAAAGTTCTGAAATTCTACCAGGATGATCTACACTCATAGAAGAACATTTGATATGAAGAAATCAGAGACCCATTATGAAGTCTTGGTGGAGAAATAATTGAAGGAAAAATGAGCAGAAAGTGACTCAAACCTAACAAATTCCATTAGTGTTTAAGTGCTTAAACCTAACCATTCCAATAGTGTTAAGTGCTCAAACCTAACCCATCATGATTTGTTTAAAGCCAAACACTATGGCTTGATAGCCTATAAATAGAGGCTACAAAGAAGTAACAACACATTCCTTCATCCATCTCATCTTCTTTGTCTCTCCATCTTCTCTCCATTCTCTAGTTCTTAGTGACATTCCTTGATCCATTTCATCCCTTTGTCTCACCATTTTCCTTAGTTATCAACCTTCATCATCTTTTCCATCAACCCATTCCATTTCATAGACAAAAAGCTTCACCACTCCACCATTT
This sequence comes from Rosa chinensis, assembly GCF_002994745.2. Classification (NCBI taxonomy): domain Eukaryota; kingdom Viridiplantae; phylum Streptophyta; class Magnoliopsida; order Rosales; family Rosaceae; genus Rosa; species Rosa chinensis. The sequence continues at coordinate 26,240,048 of NC_037089.1, read as the reverse complement.
CACCACTTGATCATCTCTACATCTCATATTCCATCATCAACATTTGAAGAAGAAAGAGAGGAGTCTAGCATCACTTGAGGAATCATCATCACCATCACCAGTTTCACCATGTCAATGCCTTCATGAGTTCATCTACACCATCCTCAACTTGATTATCACTAGTCCATTCTCTATCCCTACTTTTTAGTTTGATGTTCATAAACATGTTGAAACTTATGTATTTGATTATGAGTGAGTAATTAATTTGTTGGGGGCTTGGGGCTATAGGGTTGAAAGCCCTAGCCAAACTTGTAATGAATTGATGTTTGAGTCTTATTTGATTCACTTTCCATGATCATCTTCACATGCTAATTCAAGAAGTGAATGTTTGTATTTGAATCTAGCTAATTTGAATACTTTGCATTTGTCATTACATGAACAATGTTTAGAGAATAGCTAGCTTTGGACATTGAAAGCACACTAGGTGTGTATATGAGGGTAGTGAGTTAAAATCACCTAGATCTAGGATTGGTTTGCTTGCTTGATTATCTAAACTCAAATCTTTATGCATCTAGGAGCAAGGGATTGATACTTATCCGATAATATAACTTGTTCTTGGGTAGTTAGTAGAACTAAGAAGTGTGCCTATTGGGATCAATACACACGAATTCTAATTGTTGTTGAAGCTCAGTTTTTTTTTAGTGCAATCGACAAAGGAGATCACTAAAGTCCTACTAATAAATGGTTCCATGTGTTGTTCAAGTCTTTGAGCTTGTCAATTCCATTACATTCTCCAATGAAGTCTAGCCATTATGAACCTTCTATTGGATTGATGATCCCATCCGCTTGTATCTATAACTAATCAAGTCTTTGAGCTTGTCCTTCCCGCATTTCCATCACTCTCACCACAAATGAAGTCTAGCCACTAATCCCACTATGAACCTTCTATCAGATTGATTATTCCATCCACTAGTAAAGGCAGACAACTAACCTCTTTTAATTGGTAGTGTGTGTGTGTGTGTGTGTGTAATAAATTATCTCCAGCCAGTTCCTCTTTTAACTTTTCTCAGTCTTAGTTAACAATTACACCCACTTTGCATATCCTTTAATCACACAATGGAGATAGTTACTTGGTTCTTCTTGGTATATTTGATTTGTTGTACTGTGGTTAGGTGCTTAACTATGGAGGCACAAACCAACCATAACATCACCACAGACCGGTCTGCTCTTCTTCCTCTCAAAGCCCATATCACCAGTAACCCTCAAAATATGATCTTTACCAATTGGTCAACCACCACGCCTGTTTGCAACTGGGTTGGTGTCGTTTGTGGTGCACGTCATCATCGAGTCGCAAAGTTGAAATTCTCTTACTTTGGTCTCGCGGGCACCATTCCTCCTAAGCTATAGGCAACTTATCATAGCTTGTTGATCTAGACATCCAAAATAATAGTTTCCAGCATACCTTGCCTCAAGAATTGACTCGCCTGTACCGGTGATAGGCGCATTTTAATGTGATATTTTAAATGTTAATTCCTCACATTTTGCTTAGTTATTCCTTAACGAATCGATTTTTAACTTAATTTCTATTTTTAGGTACATTGGAGTAGATGAAGAAGAAATGAGTGTTACGTCCATAATTACCTAGAAATGATGGAGAAGAATGAAAATGCACTAAAAAGTCAACCTTGAATATTTTCTTACTCCGGCTAGGAGAATCAGAGCCAAGCAAAGAAGAAGGAGCGGCCGCCTGACCAAATGATCTTAAAATGAGCTGAAACCTTCCATATCCATTCTAGACACCCAAAGGATCATTTCTTATGAAGAGTGCCAGAGCAAAATATGAGTGGAAGGCCTTCAAACAATCAGCCCAATTTTCTACAGAAGCAAAACCGGAAAACTGGACCTGTAAGAGGTCCAGCAGCATTTCCGGCCCAACCACATGGATTGAAGCTCTGAAAATTTGTCAGGATGATCTACACTCATAGAGGAACATTTGATATGAAGAAATCGGAGGCCCAATATGAAGTTTTGATGGAGAAATAATTGAAGGAATAAAGGGGCAGAAATTCACCTCCAAATCTGCTAACAACCTTTGTCAAACTTGGAGAGGAAAATCATTCCTAATTGAGAAAAAGATAAGCAAGTTGCAAGCAAGTGGAAAATCTTGAGGAGGAAAATCAATTCAAGTTGAACAAGTGATAAACAAGTGGGAAGATTTTTTTTTACAAATTTGTCTAACATATCTAGCCCTTCATTTATGTTCATCTCCACCCTCCATTCATCATTTTTTTGGGCTATAAATACACTTCTCCTCTCACTCTCAAAATACCAATTCCTTCATCCATTGCATCTTCTTTGTCTCTCCATTTCCTTTCCATTTTCTCTCCATCCTTTAGTGCATTCAACGTTTCAAGCAAGGGAGAAGAAGAAGAAGAAGGAGCCGTGAGCATCATCATCCATCCTCCACCTTGAAGCTTGCTTTCGAGATTCAAAAATCCATAACGTTTCATCCTTCGTCCCCATCTCCATCTCACGGTGTAATTCAACCTCTTTCTTTGTAATCTTGCTTAGTTTCGTGAGAATTGTTTTTAGTTGACATTTATGTTTGAACAAGGTTTATATTCTGAAATTTTATGATTGAATAAAGAATTTCGATTCTTATGTTGTGATTCCAAAGTTGCTTATGTGTGATTGTTCGATTGAATTTGCTTTATAGATATCTTTTGTATTTTAATCTTATGTGGTTCGAAACACTTAGGGTTTTGATATGAATGGTGCTAGGTTTAAGAACATGAAATCGACTTTTCGTTTTGTGTAAACTTGAATCAAAGTAGTAAAGGTTTTGGACAAAAATCGAATTCAATTGACGAGGATTGCAATTAGGTGAACTTATTCATACTAAGTTGTACACTTGAGTTGATAGCCTTTCTATGTGTTTCATGCGTTGAACATGTCATGATTGACTAGCTTTCTAGGGCTTGATTACATGGTTGATAGGATTAGTCTATGTGCTTTCACTTAGATTAATTAGCATTGAAAAGTAAAATATGGGAAATCGTTTGCTTTCGAATGTTTCACATGATCAACTCCTTTCACATGACTTGGAAGAACAATGTAGGGTTAATTCGAATTCAATGATAAACTTGGGTTTAATCTTTGTTTCTTATGTTTCATTCTTGTACATGTGTTTTTATATTTTCTTTATTTTAATTTTCAATTCTTTAATTCTTAAACCCCCCCCCCCCCCCCCCCCTTATTTTTGTTCACTTGTATATATTTATTCTTTATTTTATTTCTGGAAATAATACTTTTCTTTATTTGTTACACAATTACAGGTGTACCCTCAATCCCCGGAATAGAACGATCCCTATTTGCTTATACTACTAACGATATTTTCAGGGTTAAATTATGCGCTTGCTTTGAGCGCATCAATTTTTGGCGCCGTTGCCGGGGATTGAAAAATCACTTGCTAAATTGTGTCATTTATTGTACATATTTGTTGTTTAAAAATTGTTTGAAACTTAGTTTAAATTAACTAGGATGTTATTTATATTATTGAACACGAATTTTAATTGTAGGTTGTAAATTGAGAGGAATAGGTGAAGTCTCTTTTATTAATATTGGCCTAAACCCCTTATTGGTACCTAGCTCAGGTCCCTTAAGGTTGAGGGTGGCCTTTATTAACACTTGTTGAACTGTCTTCACACTTATGAACTTTTTCATCTTAGTAAGTATAGCCTATGTGGAATGGTGTCTAGGAAGGGGACAACGTTCATGACGGGTTTTTGAATCCAGAAGTGCTTGCAAATGGGCCTAAACCACTATGTGGGAGTAGCTCATGCCAAAATGGATTTTTCCTCTCGTGTTCGCCCTCCCCCACCTGGCCATTTCAGTAAGGTTGCCCAAACGATTTGAAAGGGAGTTTGTGTCTAGGCGACTATACTTGGGCCGCACGTCCACTTGATTTACCGCTTGGAATTTGATTCGATATCAATAATGTTTATAACAAAAGAAATACTTGTGAATACTCTATACGTGTAAATTATTTTGTTGTTTCACACTTTAAACTTGTAAAAATACTGTTCACGTTTTATACTCACTTGTATACTTAACTTGTGTCTTATGTACAATATACTTGTTAATTATACTTGTAGTTTGTAATTAATAGTTATACTTGTTTTTATTTTGTATTTCTTTGTTAACTATAGTTACTAACTTTATTTAATGTAGGTACCGTCTGGCTGCAAGACGTAAAATACAAGCGCTACTTGGGAGGCAACCCAATTCAGAATATAATCAGATTTGCTTTCTCTTTCCCTATTTCTTTTTATTTTTCATTTTTTCTCTATTGTTTTTATTTTAGGATTTGTTTTCGTAAATGTCTTCTATCTATGCTTACTTATTTCATTGCATGCTTTTAATTGATTACATTGAAGATAATGTAATATTTAAGTGTGGGGGAAGAGATTTATATTTTTGTCTTTCATTTTGAGTCCAATATATATTTATATTTGTCTTTTATTTTTGAGTCCTTTATATAAAAAAAAAAAAAAAAAACTGCATTCATTCAGTCTTATTAAATTAAGCTATTTACAAAAAATTAAAATTAAAATTAAAAATAATAATAATAATAATAATAATAATAATAATACTCTATACTAAGCCATGTCTGCATCTCTGTAGGAGTTGAGGCTGAGCTCAAGGGAAATGCGAGAGCCACCGCCATAGCCGCTACCTCCCTCGGAAGTAGTCTTCATGTTTCCAAAGATGTCCTCACCATGCATGGGGAATAGTGGAAGGGTTTCAATCTCCTGGTGATATTCTCCTCGTTGTTCCATGATCGATCCATCAACACCATAGCCGACACTTAACCCAAAATTTAGATCAATGGATCTGTCAGTACTAGTAGAACCAGTGGAACCAAAGTTCAGATCAATGGACCTACCATCATCAGTAGAACTGGTGGATCCAAAATTGAGATCGAGAGATCCACCAACCCGAACGTTCCGAAATTCCCTCAACTTCTGCCTCTCACGAGCCTTGAGGTTCTGGAACCAAAAGAAGACGTTCTTGTTCTCGATCTGCCCATACGGTTTCAGATGGAGACAGATCCCTTGAATCTGCTCTGGAGTTGGGTTCTTAAGCGCCCTGTCGTAGTAAAGCTCCTGGAGGATTCTTAGTTGATCTGGTGTGGGAGTCCACCGGTTATTGGTCGGCCTGATAGGCGTGTTGGCACTACTCCCGGCTGCTTGGATGCTTCCTCCCTCCTCGGTTGGTTGCTGGGTTTGTAACTCCATTAGTTGCAGAGTTCGTGGTTCCATGTTGATGAAGAAAGGATTTGAGTTTCAAAAGAAAGGCTGAAGGGTTGAGAGAGAAAGGCTGGAACTCAGAAGAATTTTCTTTTAGAGTGAACAGTCGCTCCCTCAGTATGCACCTATTTATAGAACGAGTGAGCAGATCTCCACCGTTGGATGGACGATCTCTGAGATTAAATCTACGCGTTGGATTAAAGTCACCCGAAAACACGGAAAAGCTGTTGGTGCGTGGAGGACACGTGGGGGAACCAAACGAATCTCGAGGAGCTGTGACAGACAATGCTACAGCCGAAAGCAGGTTTAATTGCCATGAATCAAGGAAAAGAAAGGACGCGTGGGGGAATCAAACGAATCTCGAGGAGCTGTGACAGACAAGCTACAGCCGAAAGCAGGTTTAATTGCCGTGAATCAAGGAAAAGAAAGGACGCGTGGGGGAATCAAACGAATCTCGAGGATCCGTGACAGACAAGCTATAGCCGAAAGCATGCCATAAATCCAGGAAAAGAAAGGAATATTTACACGTGGGGGAGTTTCTTGGGCCGTGAACTGTCATAACTCTTCTCCTTCCCGGAGAAGCTTTGTTAAAACCGTGTGCCTGTTGAGATTTCTACCCTATTTTGTGCTTCATATATACATCTTTTTTTTTGTCTCCTCCAGATCTTACTAAGGTTTGTCTAAAGCGTGCAGTTTCAAATTTCTTCTACTTCCTCATGGCTCGAACCAAGGTTACCCCTCGCAGGGGCGTCAATCAACGCCGTGTTCTCTCTTTGGAGGAAGAAGGTCGTCAAGCGGCCACTAGAGCTGGGCTCACTAGTCCATGGGACCATCGTCCTATCCGTGAGCGTACCCGCAGTCCCCCTCCTCTGCCTCGTCGCTCTCTCAGACTGCATCCCGGAGAGTCTTCTTCCTCACCAGCTGCTCGTGCTCCTCGGCCTATGGCCACCCTGGAAAGCTTGTCGGATTCGATTGATGATTTGCGTTCCTCTCTCCGCGATGGTATTATGGTGACAGATTGGAGAGTCAATTGCATGATCGATTACATCTCTGAGATGAACTGCTCTTTGATCCGCTGTCACACTGCAATAAACAAGCTTGCTCAGGAAGTCAATAACTTGCAGAGTTATCCTCCTGGGTTTCCTCGCAAGGACGCTACTGCATCACACCATGAGGACCCGCCTCCGAAGGCTGAAACCAGCAAGAGGGCTGCCACTCGCCCGCATACCGCTCCTCCAAAGGAGTAAATTGAGGTACAAGTCTAGGCTGAAAGACTTTAAACATTAAGCGCTGCATGGGAGGCAACCCATTTCAACTGTAGATGTGGAGGAGCCATCAAACGCAGATTTGCTTTCTTGAACTCTTCCTTCTATTTTATTTTCATGAATTTTAAGTTGTTTTACGTTTCGTTGCGTTAACTTTCTCTTCTATGCTTGATTTATGCTTTGCATGCTTTATATTTGTTTATACATTGAGGACAATGCATGAATTAAGTATGGGGGAAGGATTATTGCTTTATTGTGTTTTTAGTAGTTAGTATTTATAAAAAAAAAAAATGAAAAATAGTTGATGTTGGATTGTGTTTTTATTGTGTTTTTAATTGATGTTGTGATACACTAAGGTATATTGGATTAAACATAGTCTTGAAAAAGGATAGCTGTTTCAGTCCCATTGCACATCGAGACTCCCTGTTCCGGTACCTAAGTGTTGAAATTAAATTAAATTGTAAAAAAAAAAAAAAAAAATGTTGGTTTTAGAGTGTTTTTGTGTGTTTGAGTCTTAGGATGCTCCTAACGTCTAGGATGAACATGTCTCCGAATTCATGGCTGAAGGTTTTCACAATCAAAATAGGACTTAATTGAATTCTGTGGTTAATCGACATTGTGATGCTTGTATGAAGATTTGAGATAGGATTGTAACTTGGTTCATTAAGCATGCTAGGATTAAGTCTGATTCATTTGACCCAAGTGAGCTGTTGAGCTAAAATACTTTCTTTTTGAGTGCTTACTGATAATTTCATAATTTCATGGCTGTATTTGCAAAACCTCATCTTTCTTTGAAAATCCAATGATCATGTGCCATAGATTTTAATGGACTAGAGAGTACTAGAACTCGGCTGTTGTGACTGTCAAAACTTGTATGCCATAATATGCACTGATCCTGGATATGATAGAAGGCATTAGGGTAACCACCATAGCCAAACAAGCATGTGTCCCCAATTGTGCTCGTCGTGGGACTCCTTAGAATGAACCCATTTGAGCCTACGTTGAAAACCTTTGTTTCATCACCCTCACTACCCTACCATGAGCTTAGTACAGGATATCTCTACCCTTGTCTTAAGGACTTAGTAGAGCATGACATAGTATGTAGGGGTGACGATGAAAGACAAGTGTGGGGTGGGGAAAATCCAAGAAAAAAAAAAATTTTGCCTTGAAAAAAAAAAAAAAAAAAAAAGAAAAGCGGCAAAAGAGAAAAGAAAACTCTGGGGAAATTGTTGAAGTGTGATTTTGGACTTTCAAATTTGTAGAAGGCTCAAAGTTGAAAATTATGCCTTTGTCAATTCCCATGTTGGGGTCTACAAAAATGATGACATAAGGTGGTCCTTATATGCTTTGCTAGGTCCTTAGGATTTTTTGTATCCTTAATCTTCATTTCGAAAACCCTAGCTTAGCCCCATTACAACCTGTTTTAAGTGCTAACTTGATCCTTGAGATGGGCAATCTTTGGTTAGTGGAGTCAGTTACGCAGTCGAGCTTATGGTTTAGGTCCATTTGTGCACTTAGTCATTTCATGAGGTCTTTCAAAATTCTTCACAAAATGTGTTTATTGATGAAATATGCAAGCTGTTTGTTGCCTTACAATTTGTTCTCTTACATATACTTGAGTGTGAAGCTTTTAAGCATAGCCATTTCTGAGAGAAAAATCGAGAGTATGCCCTGTGAGTTTGGATTGGACTTGTTCGAAACATGCTATCATTCACTGTATAACTTAAGTTCTCCATATCTTACTTAGTCATATGAGTGTCACACGTTTATTAACTTTGGAATTATCTATGTGATTTCGATTAAGTGTTTAACGTGAAAGCCATGAGTTTAGAGTCTCTGAGACAACAGTTAGGGGCAGTAGAGTCATTTACTTACTTTTTGTTGAGTCTTTATTTTGTTTTGTGTTTTGATTTTGCTAAGGGACTAGCAAAAGCTAAGTGTGGGGGAATTTGATAGGCGCATTTTAATGTGATATTTTAAATGTTAATTCCTCACATTTTGCTTAGTTATTCCTTAACGAATCGATTTTTAACTTAATTTCTATTTTTAGGTACATTGGAGTAGATGAAGAAGAAATGAGTGTTACGTCCATAATTACCTAGAAATGATGGAGAAGAATGAAAATGCACTAAAAAGTCAACCTTGAATATTTTCTTACTCCGGCTAGGAGAATCAGAGCCAAGCAAAGAAGAAGGAGCGGCCGCCTGACCAAATGAGCTTCAAATGAGCTGAAACCTTCCAGATCTATTCTAGACACCCAAAGGATCATTTCTTATGAAGAGTGCCAGAGCAAAATATGAGTGGAAGGCCTTCAAACAATCAGCCCAATTTTCTACAGAAGCAAAACCGGAAAACTGGACCTGTAAGAGGTCCAGCAGCATTTCCGGCCCAACCACATGGATTGAAGCTCTGAAAATTTGTCAGGATGATCTACACTCATAGAGGAACATTTGATATGAAGAAATCGGAGGCCCAATATGAAGTTTTGATGGAGAAATAATTGAAGGAATAAAGGGGCAGAAATTCACCTCCAAATCTGCTAACAACCTTTGTCAAACTTGGAGAGGAAAATCATTCCTAATTGAGAAAAAGATAAGCAAGTTGCAAGCAAGTGGAAAATCTTGAGGAGGAAAATCAATTCAAGTTGAACAAGAGATAAACAAGTGGGAAGATTTTTTTTTACAAATTTGTCTAACATATCTAGCCCTTCATTTATGTTCATCTCCACCCTCCATTCATCATTTTTTTGGGCTATAAATACACTTCTCCTCTCACTCTCAAAATACCAATTCCTTTATCCATTGCATCTTCTTTGTCTCTCCATTTCCTTTCCATTTTCTCTCCATCCTCTAGTGCATTCAACGTTTCAAGCAAGGGAGAAGAAGAAGAAGAAGGAGCCGTGAGCATCATCATCCATCCTCCACCTTGAAGCTTGCTTTCGAGATTCAAGAATCCATAACGTTTCATCCTTCATCCCCATCTCCATCTCACGGTGTAATTCAACCTCTTTCTTTGTAATCTTGCTTAGTTTCGTGAGAATTGTTTTTAGTTGACATTTATGTTTGAACAAGGTTTATATTCTGAAATTTTATGATTGAATAAAGAATTTCGATTCTTATGTTGTGATTCCAAAGTTGCTTATGTGTGATTGTTCGATTGAATTTGCTTTATAGATATCTTTTGTATTTTAATCTTATGTGGTTCGAAACACTTAGGGTTTTGATATGAATGGTGCTAGGTTTAAGAACATGAAATCGACTTTTCGTTTTGTGTAAACTTGAATCAAAGTAGTAAAGGTTTTGGACAAAAATCGAATTCAATTGACGAGGATTGCAATTAGGTGAACTTATTCATACTAAGTTGTACACTTGAGTTGATAGCCTTTCTATGTGTTTCATGCGTTAAACATGTCATGATTGACTAGCTTTCTAGGGCTTGATTACATGTTTGATAGGATTAGTCTATGTGCTTTCACTTAGATTAATTAGCATTGAAAAGTAAAATATGGGAAATAGTTTACTTTCGAATGTTTCACATGATCAACTCCTTTCACATGACTTGGAAGAACAATGTAGGGTTAATTCGAATTCAATGATAAACTTGGGTTTAATCTTTGTTTCTTATGTTTCATTCTTGTACATGTGTTTTTATATTTTCTTTATTTTAATTTTCAATTCTTTAATTCTTAAAACCCCCCCCCCCCCCCCCCCCTTATTTTTGTTCACTTGTATATATTTATTCTTTATTTTATTTCTGTAAATAATACTTTTCTTTATTTGTTACACAATTACAGGTGTACCCTCAACCCCGGAATAGAACGATCCCTATTTGGTTATACTACTAACGATATTTTCAGGGTTAAATTATGCGCTTGCTTTGAGCGCATCAGCCGGTTGAAGTTTATTAACTTGGGATACAGCAAGTTTATGGGAGTGATACCGTCATGGTTTGGGTCCTTGTCCAAACTACAAGGATTCAGGTTGTTAATTTGGTAATCAATTTGCAGGTCCTTGTCCAAATTTATACTTGCTAACTCAATCTAAAACCAGCTGCCACTAGCACATGTAATGCTTTAATTTTCCATAGACCAATAACCATGAATCAAACTACTTATACAACATTACAGAGCTCAGAATCCACTGCTCAGAAACTCAAGCTAATTCAGATATCCCATTCTATTAATTTGGTAATGATAGCTAAGCTAATTTGGCATGATCATATCCCAATTCTAGCAAAGCAAACTGTAAATTTCATCTTTTGCCCAATATAATACAAAACTAATCTTCATTTGAATTGAAGTTTGAGAAGTGCAAAGGTGAAAGAGAGTACCGTGACAATGATGGTCTTGTCCTCGTTGTAGAGTGGCTGATCCCCTGAGGCAGGATCCACAATAGCCAATCGCTGATGAGCAAGGTAACAATCCCTATGGCAATGCAACCCGATCCAATCAGGACCCTGATGCCTCAACCTATACAAACAGAAAAATCAACCACTCAAGAAGAACTTGCTAGAACGAATCAAACCGATTCGATTCGAGAGACGAAATGGGATTAGTTACCGGTGCAAGAGTTCAAAAATGCGAGACCGCTTGGCCTGAGAGTTGTCTCTCTTGAAAGGTTGGAAATATGTGAATGGCTGAATGCCCAGTCTTTCCCATTTGAAAGACTACCCTCTCTTCCTGAAGTTCAAATCTTCAAATGGCTTGAAGTTCAAAGCTCCATTCTTCAAATGTCCTTACTAAAAGAGAAGGTTCCCCAATGATTTTGATTTCCAAATCACCAACAATTTCAATTCTAATGGTAACACACTGCTCCTAAATTTGATTTTGGCAATGGTTTTAAAAGTACTGCTTAAAAGAATGTGCCATTATTTATTGTTTTAACTTGGACTTACACCTATGAATTCCTTTCATTTGCTAAAATTGACTAGGTTTCATGTTCCCTCAAATAAGATGATGCACTTCTAATGAACTTTTAATTCTCTACGTGCAATCTTGAGCAACCCATCAACGGGGAGGAATCATTACACATGTATGAATATTATGTGCGAGATTCTTGAGGAATATGCAAATCTTGGAATTTCTATGGTTGGTCATTGTCGATTACTACTTATTGTTGTTAGAATGGCGGTGAAGAGTTAGAGGATGTTGGAATTTGATATTGCTGCTGTCTTTTATTTTGCCTGAACTGCATACTAATTGTATATGTCTTCAAGCCTATGTTGTGTACTAGTTTGATAACATTTTTGGTCTTGCCATAAAAGCTTAAGCTTGATGATCTAATGGTTGCAATCTCAATTTCCATAAGAAAGCCAGAATATAGATTCAACTTAGTGTTATTTGTCATACCGTAAAATGAAAATCAGAGTTGCATACAACATCATAGATATGTTTCGAATCCATGTAGATGTACTTTAGAATTTGTCATAGATAATTTCAAGCACAGTAATACAAGTCTAATATCTCTTCATTCAATTGTTGCATCTCTAATCAGACTCGCACACTCCTCATTTATCTAACGGAAGAAAGATATGCAACGGAAGGATGGTAAATGTATCGCCATACTCTATAAAAATTTGTAAGAACTAAGAAGTGCATTTCGTGATAGTTGAGGTACTATATGAGCATTTTATCCAATTCTTAATCTAGGAAAAAAAATGTGGTACTTTTAACCAAAAAGGAGCCTTTTTTTATTTTGTTAAATGGAGAGCTAAAATCCTAAAAACATGGCCATCTAAGGAGAGTCTTCTATGCGACTAATCGACAAAGGAGAGCACTCAAGTCTACTTTAATGGGTCTATTTGTTGGTCAAGTCTTTGAGCTTGTATTTCACGTCTACTTTAATATGGATCCATTTGTTGGTCAAGTCTTTGAACTTGTCTTTCACGTCTACTTTAATAGATCCACTTGTTGGTAAAGTCTTTGAGCTTGTCTTTCTAGCATTTCTGTCTCTACAAAAATGAAGTTTAGCTACTATGAACCTTCTCTTGGATTGACGATTCCATCCTTTAACAATTTGACCCACACATTTTCTTGTCAAACATAATTATCTGTGTACTAGTCAAGTCTTTGGACGTGCTGTGAGTTTGCATATGTTGATCGAAAAGTAAGCGGAGACAAGTAACATCTCTGAATTAGTAGCGTGTGTATATATATTGAACTATCTCCAGCTAGTTCCTCTTGCAACTCTCCTCAGTGAACAATTCCACACACTTTGAATATCCGTTATTCAAACAATGGAGAGAGTTACTTGGTTCTTTCTTGAATACTTAATATGTTGTACGGCGGCTATCTGCTTAACTATGGCAGCACAAACCAAGCTTAACATCACCACAGATCGGTCTGCTCTTCTTGTTCTCAAAGCCCGTATCACCAGTGACCCTCAAAACATGATCTTCATCAACTGGTCAACCACTACTCCTATTTGCAACTGGGTTGGGGTCACTTGTGGTGCACGCCATCATCGAGTCGCAAACTTAAACCTCTCTTACTTTGGTCTCACAGGCACCATTCCTCCGGAGTTAGGAAACTTATCATTTCTTGTTAATATGGACTTCAGCAATAACAATTTCCATGGTATATTGCCTCAGAAATTGGCTCGCCTGCGTCGGTTGAAGTTTATCAGCTTGGGAAACAACAAGTTCATGAGAGTCATTCCGTCATGGTTTGGGTCCTTATTCAAACTTCAAGTATTCAGTTTGTTTGGTAATCAATTTTCAGGTTCCATACCTGCTACAATCTTCAACTTATCTGCTCTGCAAAAAATAGATCTGAGTGATAACCAACTCTCAGGTACGTACAAACTAATGTACCTGCCAACAAATTATCTAAAACCCTAATCTATTAACACCATAGCTAGCATGTTAAGGTATAAGATACCCTTATTTCTAATTAATAATTATTGCCTAGTAAGAGAAATTGAAAGAGTGTTTCTATTGGGACCTCCAAATCTGCTCATTTGACCCCACTCTATTATCAATTATTAAATGACATATATAACCTACTATAAAATGACTATTAAGGATAATAATTATACCAAAAAAATATTATATTTATTTTATGTAGACTTTCCAATTCAATAATATTAGATTTTATTTTTTATTATTTTCCTTATCTATTTTCATTTTCCAATTTCACTACACACTCATTAAAGCTTTCATATATATTCAATAAGAATTAAAAATATGAGTAAGATCATGTGACACAAAAATGTATGATATATATGTTAAACGCATATTATTGAGTAAATCCTATTATGATTTATGACCTAAATCTAAGTCTATCCATTATATTTGCAAAAAAAAAAAAAAAAAAGCTAGCTAGCTAGCAATAAAAAAAACTAAAAAAATATTTAAATAATTAATCATGAGATACAAAAAATAAACATTAAAAAAATGATTTCTTCATATATTTTTTTTGCACGGCTAAAAAAAAATTAAAAAAAAAATACACAGAACAATTCATGTTATTTTCTTATTGATTAGAAATTAATTCTTGAAACTCAATATATACTTTGTGTTTGGTTTTTTTAATTTATTTATTGGAAAAGAGATTTATGCATGTTGTTTGATTAAGAAATGTATATGTAATTAAGATTTATAGAGTAAATAAATCATTGAAAAGACTAAGTTTTTTTTATTTCAAAGATAATAATTTGTTTGCAAATTATATGAGTGAGGTTATTTGAGGAATTTTAGTGAGGTTTAGTGAGTAAATTTAGTATTTGAAAATTTGATAAGAGGTGCAAAAAGCATAAAGGTTAAGTGAGTAAATTTGGAGGTTAAGTGATGAATACCCATTAATATTCATCACTTAACCCAGATAAAAACAATTGATATTAGCTCGAACTATTTGACAGGTATTCGTAAAGTCAGCTGCATATTTTTAATAATCATCTTATTTTGTTCTTATATATCATGATATGTTCTCAAGTAACCAATGTGTGGTAATGATTAGAAGTTTTCTCAGTTATATATGATTGACACCCTAGCTTGTTAAGGTAAGGAGATCGATATCTAATAAATAGTTATTAACAGGTAGAATATCCAGAGAAATCGGGAACCTAACAATGTTGAAGGAGATCTACCTTGATAGTAATAATTTTAAAGGTATGACTTCCATCAATTTTGTTGATTAAAATGGATAATTAGTTACCTTGCATGTCCCATATTTAAATTTTGTTTATTCTTGTTGAATAGCACGAAGTATATCATATATCTTATATCAGCTTGAATGTGTGTTGATTTTTCAGAAATTCCAAATGAGATTGGCACTTTGAATCATCTGGAAAAATTGTATGTGCAAGACAATGCCTTAAAAGGGCCTATCCCTATGACTATCTTCAACATCTCATCTTTGACTATTGTAACTTTCTATGGTAACAATTTGAACGGTATAATTCCTGACAATATTTGTCAAAATCTTTCAAATATTCAAGGGTTGAATTTGGGTGCCAATCAATTTAATGGTCCACTTCCTTCCATATTTGGGCAATGCAAACAACTTCTTCGATTAGACTTGGAGGATAACAGCTTGACAGGTATTCATAATATCAACTGCATATATTTAATCACTTAATATTTTTATAATCCAGTTCAGCAAATCAATTCAAAAGATGATGATTATTTCATATTTTGATAATCATATTGTATATATTGTCCCTGGCTATAATGATTTAGACACATTTGTACCCGTTTTACATTTGTGTACTATAGTAATCATTCTACATTTGGCAAAATTTATAAAGCAACGTTACTAATTTCCTAATTGAATTTACCCATTAATATTCATCACTTAACCCAGATAAAAACGATTGATATTAGCTCGAAGTATTTGACAGGTATTCGTAAAGTCAGCTGCATATTTTTAATAATCATCGTATTTTGTTCTTATATATCATGATTTGTTCTCAAGTAACCAATGTGTGGTAATGATTAGAAGTTTTCTCAATTATATATGATTGACACCCTAGCTTGTTAAGGTAAGGAGATCGATATCTAATAAATAGTTATTAACAGGTAAAATATCCAGAGAAATTGGGAACCTAACAATGTTGAAGGAGATCTACCTTGGTGGTAATAATTTTGAAGGTATGACTTCCATCAATTTTGT
The DNA here is from genome assembly GCF_002994745.2 of Rosa chinensis. Lineage (NCBI taxonomy): Eukaryota > Viridiplantae > Streptophyta > Magnoliopsida > Rosales > Rosaceae > Rosa > Rosa chinensis. The sequence continues at coordinate 26,224,386 of NC_037089.1, read as the reverse complement.
TGATTAAAATTTATAAAGCAACGTTACTAATTTCCTAATTGAATTATATAACTATTTATTTTCTCTTCTCCCCCAATTTTATCTCTCTCCTCACTTTCCATGTTCAGAAAAAGAAAAAAAAAAGCAAGAAATAAAAATAAAAAATAAAATAAAAATTTTCTCACGTGGTTTTTCTAGTATATGGAATACAGGAATAATACCAGGGTGTTGATATAACTGTTGCAGGTCCTATACCATATGAGATTGGTTATCTTCCAAATTTAGAGGAAGTGGGGCTCAGTGAGAATAATCTAAATGGCCATATCCCATCCTCAATCGTCAATATCTCCACAATAAAAGTATTATACCTGGGGCAGATCGAACAGCTTAACAGGTATTCATAATATCAATTGCATATATTATTTCAACGTAATATTTTTATAATCCGGTTCAAATCATTCTACATAGTAAAGCAACGTAGTAATCATTCTACATTTAACAAAATTTATAAAGCAAACGTTATTAATTTCCTAATTGAATTTTATAACTATTTATTTTCTCTTCTCCCCCAATTTTATCTCTCTCCTCACTAAAAAGAAAAGCAAGAAATAAAAATAAAAATGTTCTCACGTGGTTTTTCTAGTATATGGAATAATGCCAGGGTGTTGATATAACTGTTGCAAGTCCTATACCATATGAGATTGGTTATCTTCCAAATTTAGAGATATTGGCGCTCCATCAAAATAATCTAAATGGCCATATCCCATCCTCAATCTTCAATATCTCCACAATAACAGGATTAGGTCTCAGCTTCAGTCAGCTTTTAGGTAGCCTCCCAGCTGACATAGGCCTTGCGCTTCCAAAACTAGAAAAGTTTTATGCAGGAGCGAATCACCTCAGTGGAGTAATCCCCAAATCCATCTCCAATGCTTCTGAGCTTCGGAGTCTAGACCTGGGAGGTAACTCTTTTTCTGGATATATTCCAACCACTCTGTGCCTCTTGACAAACCTTGAACGGCAAAAAGCAGTGAATAGTATTGACCCAGTGACCTCAACATGTGAACTTGCTTAAAGGTCTTTCTTTGGCTGCCAAATCACTTGGGGGTCTTTTATGCTCTTATTGCCCTGAATTGAACTTGAAGGAATGGAATAACATACTGAAGAGCGACTTATGGGAGTCGTCAGATAAGAGTATCAATTTTTTCGATAGAAGAAAGAGGTTGGAAATGACAACCTCAAATTGTTATGGATGGCTGAAGGTCTCTTACAACCTGAAGAAAAAAAAAGAAAAGAGAATGTTGAAAGAAGTTGGAAATGACTACTTTGATGATCTACTCTCAAGTTCATTTCTTCAACACCGATATGGCAACGATTTCATCATGCACGACCTTACCAATTATTTGGCAAAGTTTGTATCTGGAAAATTCTGTGTTAGACTGGAGGACAGTGCCTCCTTCCAACCAAGGTACTATATGATCTGTTGCCAATGCTACAATGCTCTGTTATTGAGGAGTTGCCTAGTTCAATTCGCAACTTGCAGCATCTAAGGCACTTGGACATGTCATCTAATGCTCAAATCAAATGTTACCAGATGCAGTGGGCGATTTGTATAATTTACAAGCATTACTGTTGACAGATTGTCGTGCTCTTACTAAATCGCCCCCAGCTTGACAAGGCTGATAAAGTTGCACCATCTTAATATTAGAAGATACAAAGTTAGGAAGGATGCCACCACAGTACCACATATGAGAAAAATGAAAGATCTTCAAACGTCAGGTGATTTTTTGTTGGGAAAGAATTCTGAGGTTGGTTTTGCAGAGTTGAAGAAGCCTTGGCATTTGCGAGAAGTACTTCATATGGGCTTCATAATATTGTCTATGTCGAAGATGCTTTAGAGGTCAATATAGGGGAGAAGAAGTATCTTGATGGACTAAGTTTCTTCATGAAGAGGTGACATCTTGACAATGACGCTTCACCAAAAAAAAAAAAAAAAGAATTAGTGCTAGTTAACCTTCAACCTTATAGAAAACAAAGAATTCTCACGATTCATTCGTATGGGGGGCATAAGCTTTCCTAGTTGGTTAGAAAATTATTCTTTCCAGTTGGTTTATCTTCAACTTTCCAATTGTATTAATTCTTGCTTTTTGCCACCACTGGAGCAGCTACCCTTCCTCCGGGATCTTCAAGTTATTCAGGTAAATGGTGTAATTTCAATAGGTCGTGATTTTTACGGTGATGATACATGTGTCGTTACGCCATTTAGACATATGAAATTTCAATAGGTCGTGAGTTTTACTGCTAAATGGAGAGTCTTCTCTGCGATTGATGGACAAAGGAGAGCTCTCAAGTCTACTTTGATGGGTCCATTTGTTGTTCAAGTCTTTGAGCTTGTCTTTCACGCATTTGCACCACTCTCCAAAAATGAAGTTTAGCTTGATGGACAAAGGAGAGCTCTCAAGTCTACTTTAATGGGTCCATTTGTTGTTCAAGTCTTTGAGCTTGTCTTTCACGCACTTGCACTACTCTCTCCAAAAATGAAGTTTAGCTACTATGAGAGCCTTCTCTTGGATTGACGATTCCATCCTTTAACAATTTGATCCACACATTTCCTTGTCAATCTTCTCATGGATTGATTAATCCATCCATTAACATTTTGATCCCCATATTTCCTTGTCAATCATATTTGTCTGTGTACTAGTCAAGTCTTTGGACGTGTTGTGAGTTTGCATATGTGATTGAAAATTAAGCGGAGACCTATAACCTCTCTGAATTAGTAGCGTGTGTATATGTATTGAACTATCTCCAGCTAGTTCCTCTTATAACTCTCCTCAGTGAACAATTCCACATACTTTGCATATCCATTATTCAAACAATGGAGAGAGCTACTTGGTTCTTCCTGATATACTTGATCTGTTGCGACGCGGCTAGCTGCTTAACTATGGTAGCACAAACCAACCTTAACATCACCACAGACCGGTCTGTTCTTCTTGCTCTCAAAGCCCATATCACCAATGACCCTCGAAACATAGTCTTCACCAACTGGTTAACCACAACCCCTGTTTGTAACTGGGTTGGAGTCACTTGTGGTGCACGCCATCATCGAATCGCAAAGTTGAACGTATCTCACTTTGGTCTCACAGGCACCATTCCTCCGGAGCTAGGCAACTTATCTTTTCTTGTTGTTCTGGACTTCAAAAATAATAGTTTTCACGGTATCTTGCCTCAAGAATTGGCTTGCCTACGTCGGTTGAAGTTTATAAGATTGGGAAACAACAAGTTCATGGGAGACATTCCATCATGGTTTGGCTCCTTATTCAAACTTCAAGCATTCGGTTTGTGTGGTAATCAATTTTCAGGTTCCATACCAGCTACAATCTTCAACTTATCTGCTCTGCAAATAATTAGTCTGTGTTCTAACCAACTCTCAGGTATGAACTAAAACTATCTTTCACCAAATTATTTGGAACCCTAGCTAATCTATTAACACCTTAATTGGCTAGCATGTTAAGGTATAATATACGCTAATTTTTTTAAGTAATAATTATTGCACAACAAGAGTAATTGGAGACCTAACAATGTTATAGGAGATATACCTTTATGGTAACAATGTGTAGGTAGGTCACAAATAGGTTTTGTAGGATTAGCTAAAGAGAAAATAACTGTGCATATGCCCAATACTTGAAACTTCAATCAAACATCTTGTATGGAGATGATCAACTATAATATATGATTGTTAGTTCTTAAGAAATACCAAATGAGATTGGCGCTCTAGATCACTTGGAGAAGTTGTCAGTGAACTTCAACGCCTTAATTAAAATGAGTATTCTTATAGTTGTCTTCAGCATGTATCCTTTGATTATTTTGAGTCTATATGAAAACAGCTTGACCGGAAGTCTTCTGGAGAATATATGTCAACATCTTTAGAACAATCAAAAGTTGGATTTTTCTTACAACTAGCTTGACGATCCACTTCCATCCAAATGGTCTCAAGGTAAACAACTCTTTTTTTATTATATAGCATACCTATTAATCACTTAACCCACATAAAAACGATTGATATTAGCTCGAACTATTTGACAGGTACCTTGGTAATAATAATTTTGAAGGTATGACTTCCAACAATTTTGTTGATTAAAATTTATAAAGCAACGTTCCTAATTTCCTAATTAAATTTTATAACTATTTATTTTCTCATCTCCCCCAATTTTATCTCTCTCCTCACTTTCCATGTTCAGAAAAAGAAAATCAAGAAATAAAAATAAAATTAAAATTAAAATTTTCTCCTGTGGTTTTTCTAGTATATGGAATAATGCCAGGGTGTTGATATAACTGTTGCAGGTCCTATACCATATGAGATTGGTTATCTTCCAAATTTAGAGAAATTGTCGCTCGCTCAAAATAATCTAAATGGCCATATCCCATCCTCAATCTTCAATATGTCCACAATAACAGGATTAGATCTCAACCTCAATCAGCTTTCAGGTAGCCTCCCAACAGATATAGGCCTTGCGCTTCCAAAACTAGAAGAGTTTTATGCAGGAGGGAATCACCTCAGTGGAGTAATCCCCAAATCCATCTCCAATGCTTCTGAGCTTCGGAGAATAGAACTGGGACTTAACTCTTTTTCTGGATTTATTCCAACCACCCTGTGCCTCTTGACAAACCTTGAACGGCTCTCATTGTTTAGCAATAATTTGACCATTGATACCTCTACTCCAGAAGTTAATATTTTTTCTTGTCTGCCAAATCTTAGAAATTTGAGTGTTTTATCCGTCGGAAGCAATCCATTAAATGCCAAGCTTTCGATGTCCTTCAGTAATTTCTCTGCATCACTTCAAAATCTTTTTTTAGAAAATTGCAGCTTGAGAGGTAACATCCCTAGTGATATTGGGAATTTAAGTAGCTTGACAGTTTTAAACCTGGGAGGCAATCAATTGAGCGGGCCAATTCCAAGCTCAATGGGAAGACTACATAATCTTCAAGGTTTGGGTATGTATGATAACACATTGCAAGGATACATTCCAGATGAGCTTTGTCAACTAGAAAACTTATTTGGTTTGTACTTGGGTGGGAATCAACTCTCTGGTTCTGTACCTTCCTGCTTGGGTAATCTAACAGCATCTCTAAGACTTCTATACTTGGAGTCCAATTTGTTGAATTCCACAATACCATCAACCTTGTGGGGACTTACAGATATCTTGCAACTAGACTTGTCATCCAATTCTCTAATTGGACCTCTATCAGGTGGTGTTGGTAATTTGAAAGTTGCGATATACATAAATGTATCATACAACCAATTATCTGGGAGTATACCAAGTAGCATTGAGAGTTTAGTGAGTTTGGTCAATCTCTCCTTAGCACATAACAATCTAGAAGGCCCTATTCCTAGTTCCTTTGCTACCTGCTTAAGCTTAGAACTGTTGGATTTATCTCGAAATAGTTTCACTGGAGTGATTCCAAAGTCTCTAGAAGCACTCTCACATCTCAAGCATCTGAATTTGTCTTTCAACAGACTCCAAGGAGAAATTCCAAGCGGCGGTCCTTTCAAAAACTTCTCTACTGAATCATTTGTTTCAAACCATGGACTCTGTGGTGCATCCCAATTTGAAGTTCTACCATGCAAAAGAAAAGCTAGTATGTCTATCTTGAAATCTATTATTCCGGGGATCTTGTCAGCAATGCTTCTTGCGACCTCCATAATTTGGATGTTGATGTTACACAGAAAAAAGAATGCAACAGCTGCAGCACATATTATCTTGATGCCTCAAGTTTTATGCAGAAGGGTTTCATACCAAGAGCTCCTGTGTGCGACAGATGGATTCAATGAAAGCAACTTACTTGGTATTGGGGGTTTTGGCTCAGTATATAAAGGAACATTTCCAGATGAGGCAGATGTTGCAATAAAGGTTTTCAATTTGGATTTAGAAGGGGCATTTGCAAGTTTTGAGGTTGAATGTGAAATGCTAAGTAATGTTCGTCACAGAAATCTTGTCAAAGTCATCAGTTGTTGTAGTCAAATTGATTTCAAAGGTCTTGTATTGAATTACATGCCTAATGGGAGCCTTGAGAAGTGGTTGTATTCTCAGAATTCTTCTTTGGACTTAGTGCAGAGGTTGGATATAATGATAGATGTTGCATCGGCATTGGAGTACCTTCACCATGATTATGAAGTACCTATTGTCCATTGCGATTTGAAGCCGAGCAACATCTTACTAGATGATGATATGGTTGCACATGTTGCTGATTTTGGTATTGCAAAACTCTCGGGTGGAGGAGATTCTATGACTCAAACCATGACCCTGGCCACAATTGGGTATATTGCACCAGGTGTTGTGCTCTTTTAGTAATCTTTCAATTCTCTGTATTGTCCTTAGTTATGAAAGATTTTGTAATTTTTTTTATCTGTTTTTAAATCAATCTTATGTACGCAGAGTATGGAACGGAAGGAATAGTGACCAGAAGAGGGGATGTGTATAGCTTCGGTATTGTAGTGATGGAAACATTTACAAGAAGGAAACCAACTGATGAGATCTTCATTGGGGAAATGAGATTAAGTCAATGGGTTGCAAATCACCTAGTTGCAAATGCGATAGTTGATGTTGTGGATGCTACTTTACTTGGAACCGAGGAGGATCATGAGTTCCTGAGCAAGAGGGAGTGCTTATCATCTATTATGAGATTAGCTGTTGCTTGTTCAGCAGAATCACCGGAAGAGAGGATAAACATGCAAGAGGCTGTAGCCATGCTTAAAATAATCAAGATCAAGTTTTCAAAGCAAACTGCAGCAGGAGGTGTGGTGTTGAACTGTCGTCCTGTTTGGTAACCCTTTAATGTGTCTATATATCTTGGCTTGCCATTTGATTTTGTACCTAATTATGTAATTGTATGATAGTATGGTTCTGACTCGTGTTTGGTTGGTAAGTTACTCCTCTGCATTCAAAAATAACTTCCGTCTAGCTCCTTACAGTTTTGTAGTTTCTGTGTTTTTCTGCTTTGAGGCTAGCTGCTTAAATAAACTAATGCACCACTATTTTCTCAATTTTTTCTATCTTTAAGTTCTCAGAGTACTCATCATGGAACAGTATAAAACTATCTTGAATCCTTTGAAGTTACAGAAGATTTTGGATGCACTAATTTTGATTATTTTTTTTCCTGGTGGAGGACTGCATGCACTTAAGTTGAATGAGATGAAAACGTATATATGTACGAAATTGAGTTCAATTCAAGGGCCGATGCACATCCTTCTCTCATCTGTTCAAATCATGTCTATATGAAATTGTTCTGAATTGGAGTCATTTCTGCAAGCGGGATTGCCTTTAATTTAAAATTTCTTAGTATTCTATATTGCAGAAGACTGATTACAAATCGAATGAAGTGTGTTCTAGAAAGCCTCACATCTCAGAGATGCTTGATAATCGGCTTAAGTGTGTGAAGAAGTAGTCTCATTTAGTTGTCTGACACCTGTTGTCTCTTAAAAACCTGACACTGATTCGTTGCTCTAAGCTCTAGTACTTGCCAGTTGCAAAACTTGTGAATGTCCTTTGCTAGACCAATGGTACGTACGTACCAGAAAGAGCTTCTAATGTTGCTTCTATTACGGTCTGTGCTTCTAAATTTAATTCTAGTAGTAAATTTAAAAGTGCTTACATGCCGGTACCTTTGAATTGTTTCTAGGTGCTTGCTGCAATTGAGTCCTAGCTAGCTAGCTTAGCTTCTATATTCTTTGTCCTTGTTTTATAAGATAATCCCACTTCTGAAATTCGAATCACTTTTCTATTGCTGTTGGACTAGGTTGGTCAGTTTTCTTTTCCTTTTGTGTGCTTTTGAGTTTTGATGGTCCTGACTGAATCTGTAGTGGAATTAGCTATTTTCTCTCTTTACCAGTATTTCCCACTTCCCTGTTTCGTCATAAGGTAACTTTTGCTTTGTTATTCAATTTCTTTGAGTCCACATACTTAATATTTAGTCATTCAAATTTTGATAGGTTTTGTCCAGTGTTGATTTTAAGGTTTTTCATTAGTACCATAGTTATTTCTCAATTGCTATCCAAGTTTGAGTCTCTCAATAGTTGGTCATATATAACAGCCGGTGAAACCTTCATATTGCAAATGTCTCTGAACAGCAGGCATCATCAACCTCAATATGCTACTCTAGTATTATCTCTGGTTTTCCATTTCATCCAACCCTATTATGTAATCCATTTCTGAAATTGATGTTTCAGTTCTGGCATGTTCATCTGGCTTTTTTCGTCTTCTTTGCAAAACTGGTTTATCTTTTGTCTATTATTGCTTCCTGATACCCTACATGTAAGACTTGACCAATATCCTCTTTCCTGTGTCTTTTGACTCTTTGCTGTGTCTTTGCTGATTGAGATTGAGATGGATGGGTAATTAATGAGTTTCAGGAGGCCAAAGAAGGCTAAAGCTGGAGAGGAGAAATAATACATTGATATGGGAAAGCTTCTGAAAATGAAGATTGAAGAGGTTTCAGCTAGGACCATGGAGGTATTGGTGGATGCGGTTCCTAGGTCCGCATGGCTGTCCACCTTCTCCTGTACTGAGTTGGACGATTAAGGGGGTGAACAGAATAGCAAGGAGATTGCCAGTGAGATGGAAGCAACTGCTGCTGCCTACCACATTTCCTTAATGTTTCTCTGCTTGGTTCCAAGTGAGAAATGCTACCTTAATAACGCGTGTATTCAATGATATTCTGGTCACCTTTTCAGTTTTGATCATTCGACATATATTTTGCCTTCATTTGAGTAGGTCCATTGAGGAGGAGGACCTCATGAGGTTCATGAGTGAGGAAGAGGTGCTGAAGAGCTCTAACAGATTAGCTGGTAAGCCCGTAGTTATATATCAGCACCTCTCAGTTCCATATAAATAGCATGGATTGATCTTTAGTTATGGAGTTCTACTTGCATAAATGTACACCATGAAACCATGCATCTCTTTCATTCTAAAACCATATTATAGCACTTCACTCTGCTTCTGTTCACATTCTTACTTGTCATGAATAACTAAAGGTGATTAGCACTCGGAAAATTATTTTGAATAGTGAGCTGCAAGAGCAAGCAGCATAGATTCCTTAATTAATCATGTGCCAGTTCAGTTGGTACCACAAAAAGAGTTGTTGGGGTTACTTTTTTGATGTCTTTGACAAAAAAGAGGTGAAACATTTTCTACCTTCTGATTTTGCAGGTGAAGGTCTACAACACTCGCAAAGGATTAATTTATAGTTTAACCGACACCGAAAAAGGTGTAAAGCAATTGGATAAATTGTGATTAGCATACTGATTGTTGTTAGCATTGTAATGTGGCTTGTTTTGGTGGAAATTGCAACCACAAAAGTACTAGCCTTCCTCTCTTCGGAGCCCGTATTGGAAATCGCTACCAATTGATGAGAACTTTGGAAAAGCTTTAGTTATTCATGACCAGTTGCTTTACGGACCAAGTAACTGGTCATGTACCTGATCAAAGTAAGTTACTTAATCAAGTCCCAGTCACAGCACGCGGACTATCCAAGCCCAAACCCGACCAAAAACATGAAGAACAAGTGACTGTTGTATCACAACGGTTAGTTTTGATCAAGACGAAGGTTTGGGACTGGATTCGGAAATGCGCGAGATGTTTTTCATCTCGGGAAGGGATTCAAAACCCCGGTTGCTGTGAATCAAGAAGCCTATAAAGTCGATTGCTGCATCTGGTTATCAAGTTCATGCTTCAGCTGAGATTTTTAGCAGCAAATTGGGGAAAAAGCAAAAACAAGTTTTTCAGTGAAAATTGTTTTCGATTCATAGCATAATTGTTAAATTTTGATTGTGCTCAAGAACCCTAGGAGCATTCCCGGCGTGCGTTAGGCTAGAGTAGATGGTGACCGGATGAAATTTATAATTTCTTGATTGTTCTGTGGATATCTTGGAATCGAAACAATTGTGTTTGAATGTGTATTTGTGTTTTGATGTGCATGTTGAATTGATTGATGATATGGTATTGTATCTGTGATTGTGTAAAATTGTTTGAAGAACAAAAATCTCCCAGAAATTGTTTACACAGTTAAAGTTGACAGATACAAGAGCTTAATTTTCTTACAAGGATGAATCTGGATAGAATATAAAGTAAAAGAGCTCATATGTTTTGTGGTTTTCTGTTGGCATAAGTGATTATGATGCACAAAGAATTCTTCATTGATGTTGACAAAAAACACTGATCAGGTAACTGACCAAGTAACTGGTCAGGTAACTGATCGAGTAACAAAACTGAAATTGTGTTTTGTGTTTTAAAACTATGTTTCAATTTTATCTTCCAAAGAAGTGGTCAAGTATGGTTTTAGAATACAAAACAGCAGTGTGCATGCTTGATGAAAATAAATACAGATACTTAGAAATTTTTCTTCTGTCTAAAGATGTGGATAAATTTCTTTGGATAACTTGTTTTCATTGCACATGGCATATTGATAAAGAACTCCAGGATGTTATGCTTCTGCTCAAAAGTGTTGCTTAACATTATTTTTGGTTATGGACTGACATGAATGCAAGTATGCATTGTTTAGGTTTTCTTTATGTTCTTGTTTTGGTTGCTTAAAGCTAAATAAAACACAGAAAACTTAAAGTTATTTTCTTTACAAATTGAGAACTCACTCGAATTTTGTTTTGCTCCTTAGGTAACTCTTACATGAACTTGAACAGTGTCTTGATGCTAACTGGAACCAACTATAGTGCTTGGCTAGATTCTGTAGAGAACTATATGGGAATGCATGAGAATATAGACTATTGCTTTACTGTGGATAAGCCTGAAGAGTTGAATGAAAAGAGCACCAAGAAAGAAACTGACTTTTACAAGAAGTGGCATAGATCCAATAGAATGGCTAAGAACCTCATTCGTACCTCTATGTCCAAGACTGTCAGGGGAAGTATAGAAGAACCTGAGCTAGCATCAGATTTTCTGGAACTCATAGGTGCTAAGTTTAAAGAAAGTGAAAAGGCAAAAGCTGCTAGGCTAACCAAGGAGTTTCATGATTTGAAGTACATGGGTACAAGGGGAGTTAGAGAGCATATCATGAAGAGGATCAATATAAACGGCAGACTCAGGGAGCTATTGATGGGGATTAGGGATGAGCAGGTAGTGCATTATGCACTACATTCCTTACCTAATAGTTTTAGTCATCTAAGAACCAGTTACAATTCACAAAAGCGAAACTGGACTTTAGATGAACTTATATCCATCTGTGTTGATGAGGAAGCTAGGATTAAGGAAGAAAAAGAACCTGCTACAGCCATAAATCTCATAGAGAAGCCTAAGAAGAAAAAGCCCAAGAACAAGCTCAAGCCTACCAAAACCATAACTAAGAGTTCAACAGCTGCAATGGCCAAGGAAAACTGGCCATTTAGGTTCAAGTGCTACTTTTGCAAAAGAGTAGGACACATGAAAAAGGACTACACTGGCTATAAGAACTGGTTAGCCAAAAAGGGTAAGATTTTTTCTAATACAATTTTTTCTTTAGAAATTAATCTTATAAATGTTGAACCACAGTCTTGGTGGATAGATTCAGGCTCACCTATTCATATTTCTAATTCTTTGCAGGGATTCATAAGGAGGAGAATCCCAAAAAGTGATGAAGTGAACCTGTGTGTGGGCAATGGCATGAGAGTGGCAGTCAAGGCTATTGGCACCTTAAAGCTTGATCTAGGATTAGGAAAATTGTTAGTTTTGGACAATGTTTTTTATGTACCATCCATGAGAAGGAATTTGGTTTCAATTTCTCTTTTAGTAAAATCTGGTTGTAGACTTGTTATTGATAGTAATGGAATTCTTATTTCTACAAATTCTGTTCAAATTGGTTCTGGTGTTATCTCGAATGATTATTTACAGTTAAGTTGTTCAATGGCTCAACAAGAAATTTTACTTATTGAAGATAACACAAACAGTACTAGCACTTTAACAGGTGTTAAAAGAACCAAGCTAAATGAAAAGTCTGCATTTTTATGGCATAGAAGACTCAGCCATGTTTCAAAAGAGAGACTGAAAATTTTGGTGAAAAACAAAATCCTAAATGAACTTGATTTTTCTGATCTAACAGACTGTGTGGAATGCTTTAAGGGAAAAATAACCAATACTAGAAAGAAGACTGCATATAGAAGCCAAAATTTACTAGAACTCATACACACTGATATATGTGGTCCATTTAGGCACCAAACTATCTGTGGGAATGTGTATTTTATCACATTCATTGATGACTTTTCTAGATATAGTTATATTTATCTACTTTCAGAAAAGGCACAAGCATTGAAAGCCTTTCAAATCTTTAAGTCTGAGGTAGAAAATCAACTAGAAAAATAAATTCAAAACAGTAAGGTCAGATAGAGGGGGAAAGTTCTATGGAAAGTACACTGAATCCGGCCAACAAAAGGGTCCATTTGCCTTGTTTTTGCAAGACAATGGAATTAAAGCTCAATATACAACACCATATAATCCACAACAGAATGGTGTTGCAGAGAGAAAGAATAGGACTCTTTTGAACATGGTTAGATGCATGATGTGTACAACCGGCTTGCCAAAATTTCTGTGGGGTGAGGCTTTAAAAACTGCAAATTATATTTGCAACAGGACACCTAGTAAAGCTATAGAAAAGACTGCTTTTGATCTTTAGTGTGGCAGGAAACCTAGTCTTCATCACTGTAATGTTTGGGGATGCAATGTAGAAGCTAGGATTTATAATCTAAGCTTGAATAAGCTTGATCCCAAAACTGTTAGTTGCTATTTTATAGGTTATCCAGATAAATCTAAAGGTTATAACTTATATTCTGCTCATCATTCACCTCGAATTTTTGAAACACATCAAGTAAAGTTTCTAAGTGAAAAAGTTCACAATACAAATTTTGAGGATGTAACCTCAAATTTTGAGGAAATTGTGTCAGATGAGAATATAAGTGTAGCATTGCCTTTAGAACAAAAAGTACCTAACCAAGTAACTGATCAAGTACCTGTCCCTGATCAAGTAACTGGTCACGTAACTGACCAAGTAACTGTACCTGGTTAAGTAACTGACCATGTCACTGACCAAGTACCTGTACCTGGTCAAGTAACTGGCCACGTAATTGGTCGAGTAACTGATCAAGTACCTGAACAAATCCCTGATGAAGAACCTCAAAATCCTCCAGTAGCTCAGCCTAGAAGATCACAGAGAGCAAGAAAACCAACTTATGGGGAGGAAGAGAGTGACTACATTGTTTATCTGCAAGAAGTAGAAATTGAAATGGACTGTGCAGAGGTCAATGATCCAACTACATTTACTCAGGCCATTGGAAGTAGTGAATATCATCAATGGCAGCTAGCAATGGAAGCAGAAATTGATTCCATGAGCCAAAATGTAGTTTGGGAATTAGTTGAACCTGACCCCAAACAGAAGCCTATAGGTTGTAAATGGGTTTTCAAAACCAAAAGAGATGCAAATTGCAATGTAGAGAGACATAAAGCAAGGTTAGTTGCCAAGGGTTTTACACAGAAGGAGGGCATTGACTTTACTGAGACTTTTTCTCCAGTTTCTACAAAAGACTCGTTTAGAATAATCATGGTTTTAGTGGCTCATTTTGATATGGAGCTGCACCAGATGGATGTTAAAACAGCTTTTTTGAATGGTGAACTAGATGAAGTGATTTATATGAGGCAACCAGAAGGTTTTGTGCAAGCTGGAAGTGAAAACTTAGTATGCAAGTTAAGAAAATCAATTTATGGCCTAAAACAAGCTTCTAGACAGTGGTACAAGAAATTTTATTCTGTGATTTCTACTTTTGGATTTACAAAAAATCTTGTTGATGAATGTGTTTATTTGAAGACAGTTGGGAACAATTTTATTTTTCGGGTACTCTATGTGGATGATATACTTTTGGCTAGCAGTAACATTAAACTGCTTAAAGATACCAAGAGTTTTTTGTCAAAGAATTTTGACATGAAAGACTTAGGAGAAGCATCCTATGTACTAGGCATTGAGATTAAAAGAGATAGGGCACAGGGACTACTTGGGTTGTCTCAATAGAATTATATTACCAAAATTTTAAAGAGATTTGGTATGGAAAAGTGTGCAGCAGGAGAAGTTCCCATGTCCAAAGGAGATAAACTAACCAAGAAGCAAAGTCCCAAAAGTGATATTGAAAAAGAAAATATGGAGTCAAAGCCTTATGCTAGACTTGTAGGAAGTCTCATGTATGCACAAGTCTGCACTAGGCCAGACTTGTCTTTTGCAGTAGAGATTTTATCAAGGTTTCAAGCTAATCCAGGTCATGAGCATTGGGTAGCTGGGAAGAAAGTGTTGAGGTATCTGCAAAGAACTAAAAGTCACATGCTAGTGTATAGACAAGTGGAGGATCTGAACTTGTTGGATTTTATTTTGCAGCGAATTATCCAGACTCCCAGGAGTCGACTTGTGGATATGTGTTCATGCTTGCAGGAGGTGCTATTGCTTGGAAGACCATGAAACAAACACTTGTTTCAACTTCCACCATGGAAGCTGAATTTATTGCAGTGTATGAGACTGTGTGTGAAGGACTTTGGATCATGAATTTTTTTATGCAGACTAAAGTGTTGAGTCACATTGTGGCTGATACACTTGTGATTTATTGTGATAATGAAGCAGCTGTTTTCTTTAGTAAGAATAGTAAAAGATCAAATAATTCCAAGCATATTGATTTAAAGTATTATAGTGTTAGAGAAAGGGTAAAACATGGTGAAATAGCTGTTTTGAGTATTGACACAAATTCACAGCTAGCAGATCCTTTCACCAAGGCCTTGCCAGTGGCTGCATTCCAGAATCATATAGCAAGCATTGGAGTTTTAGCTAATCTAGATGCTTAAGTTTAGTAGAGAGTTATTCCAGTTGGAGCAATTTAAAATTATGAGGTTTTTTGAGTTCTTGTGTTTTAGTTGTGATCTTTTATTTTTGTTTATCACAACTTAATTGTAATGACAGTTTAAAGTTATAAATGAAATTTTGAAGTATTTTCATATTTTGGTTATTGCTGCAGCTTTTATTGAATGTTCTGAAAATTGTCGATTTTGTACTTGAAGTTATACTTGCTATCAGATGGCTTAAATCATGTATAGCATGATCTTAAGGTTCAAGCAATAATTTTAAGCCATCAGTGTTCAGTAAATTGCTTGAGTTTCTGGTTTAAGAAACATAAAGTAGGACCTGGTATATGCCTTCTTGTTGATACTCATTAGCATATATCTTATCACTTCTGGTTAGACACATGTGGATTGCAGAAGCTTGTGTTTGTGGTTTTGAAACTCTGCATTTTTGATCAAATGTATTTTGTTTCTTGCTCTGCATAAGTAATTGTGATCTGACCATGTTGGAATGGAGTTCTGGTTTGAATTGTTGTCTGGCGCGCACTTCAGTAAGTTAAATAGATTATGGCATTTTCTGGTGCAAGTTATTAAAGTTAATATGTGTCAGTCCAAGGGGGAGAGTATTAGAATCAAATATGGACTTGTCACACATTAACATTAAGTATATTGATAATTAGCTAAATGTCAAATCTAGTTTAACATGGACACAAACTCAAATCAATACTTGTAACTTAATGGAAGAGTGTATCTATTCATTAAGGTAAGTAATCCTATTCTTAGTCTGCAAGAAAGACTACAATGAAGTGTTATATTAAGAATCTAACTAGGAAACCTAAACCGATATGGATAGCTTTAATGGGAAGCTTCTTGAGGTTTAAGTCACCTATATATACAGATGAATTGGTTCCTGTTGCCACCACGATTATTGCATATTGTTCTGTCCATTGAGAAGCAAGTTGGTAAACAACAGAAGCCTATATTCTAGTGATTGTTGTTGTGCAGTTGTAGAGATGGAATCCATGCCAGTAATTGCTGAAGGTAAGTCTTGATTCTTGTATGCATATGATTGTGAGCATGTATATGGTTTTTACAAAAACAAGTCTAATATCTCTTCATTCACTTGCTGCATCTCTGATCAGACTCACACTCCTCCTCGCTTACCTAACAGAAGAAGGATATGCAACGGAAGGATGGTAAATGTACCACCAAACTCCCTAAAAATTTGTAGGAACGAAAAAGTGTATTTTGTGATAGTTGAGGTATTGTATGAACATTTTGCCCAATTCTTAATCCAACATAGTGCTTTTAACTAAGGGGAGAAGCCTCTTTATTTTTGTTACATGGAGAGGTAAAAAAAAAAATACACCACAAACAAACTAAATCATTACAAATTGGTCTCAAAGGGCCATCTAAGGAGAGCATTCAAGTTTACTTGAATGGGAGAGCACTCAAGTCCACTTTAATGGGTCCATTAGTTGTTCAAGTCTTTGAGCTTGTTTTTTACGCATTTCCATCACTCTCTCCAAAAATGAGTCTAGCTGCTATGAACCTTCTTTGGATTGATGATTCCGCCCATTAACAATTTGATCAACACATTTCTTTGTCAATCATAATATCTATACCTAATCATGTCTTTGAACGTGTTTTGAGGTTTCATATGCTGATTGTAAGTAAAGGACTAAAGGCAGAGAGCTAACTTCCCTTAATTAGTAGTGTAAACGTGTGTATACTATCTCCAGCCAGTTTGGTAAGAGATAGATTGGTGTGTATCACCTTTTACTCCTACATTTGGGTTGAGTTTGGTAGGATCTCATATTATATGTGCCTTAATTTATGTTTTCAATTCCTCTATAAATTGTTAAACATTAAATTTTTTTTTTATGAGAGAAAAAAGTTACAAGGAAATACCACAAACCCCTTCCAACTGATCTGAATGGAATGTTGAGGATGTCGAAATGGATAAGTAAGAAAACCAGACCTTAGGATTCTAATGTTCATAAGCTAAAGATGTCAGTTGGTCAGCTACAAAATTACCTTCTCTAAAGATATGTCTGACAATAATATAATGGAGTTGAGAAGCCAATTGCTTGATATCTCTAACCGGGATGGGGATTCTCCAGGGAGTAGATGTTCTACCCAATATGCAATGAGAAGTTTTGAATCTCCTTCTACAATGAAATGAGAGACTTTTTGAAGAAAAGTTGTACAAAGACCTTCCCTCAAGGCAGTAGCTTCTGCAACTAAAATGTTAGTAGAACCAAGAATCCTACAAGCAGCAATTAAAGGATTTCCATCATAATTTCTAAACATTAATTGATGAAACTTATTGATGCTGGTAGTCAAGTTTGCTCCACTTCCGTAAGGAATTGTTTTGAATTGTTATTGTTCTGTAATTATTGTTTGGCTATTTTTGACAGCTTCAACTATGACATCCTCAATATGCCTCGGAAAGGACCAAATAGTTTGTCCGTGAATACTCCAAGTCATACTAGGACAAGATATTACCAAAATGATTTTCCAGGGTTCAAACTATACAGCAGGCCAGTGAGAATCTTTGCCATTTACAAAATAGGCATTTCTTGTTATTTTAGTTGACAAAGTTGAGCAAGTCTGATGGATCAATGTATGTGGCTATCAAATTGGTGAATAAGCCTCCTTTATCATCTTGAAGCAAAGTTACGCACAAGGTTCTAAAAAACGCTAGGCGCTAGTCGGGCGGTGACCCGGGAACCAGTGCCTAGAGGCCTAGGCGGGGACTAGGCGGTTTTTATTTTTTTAATTTTTAAATTATTTTTATGACCTATAATAATAAAAATAAAAATATTTAAACTCTAAAAATTAATTATAAATATAAAAATAGTCAAAATATAGAATAAATTAGGGTTTAGGGCCGCCTAGTCCCCGCCTAGCACCGCCCAAGCAGCATTGCCTAGCATAGCCTAGCCCGCCTAGGCAGACGCCTAGTAGCCCAACGCCTAGGCCAAAATCCGATCGGTTCCTTACCGCCTAGGCCGTTTTTTAGAACATTGGTTACGCAGCAGGAATGTACTCCAAACTAGGGATTCGGCTCCTCTAAAGTGAGGATTGCGTGAAGTTAGTAAATTTAATAAAATCTTAACCCTTTAGGTAATCCAATGGTTACAAGAGTCCACATCATCTTTTTATACCCTAAACCATTTAACGTTGCCGTTAATCTAACATTTTTGGTTTTTCTCGTAAACATAACAGCCTCCTCTCATGAGTTGGGAAGTTTGATCGATCCTTTGTGAACTAGGGATCCAACTCCCAACTATTTTCATTTCTTCCTATCTTACCCAAGATCAGATTTCAATTGTAATTTCAATTGCATCATGAATTTTAGGTTTTTCATTTTTGAAATCTAGTGGCTTTCACGTGAAGACACTTTTTCATTATTGGTGTGAATAGCAAAGGAGTTTCAACTGCCTTATTCAGTATTCAAAGAAACTGCAGAGAGTAAATAGCTGACTAGGGAATCTCCAACCTCTGCTCTTTGATGAATGGTTGCTTTAAATTACTGAATACTCATCCAAGTTTGTTTATGGCCTTTTCAATTCTCATCGTTTATTTAATCATTGGTGAGTAAGTATTAATCATAAGCCATAAGAAACCCTCAGCCACTTTAGCCAATAGAAGAGTATAAAATGAATATAGAGGCAATATTACCTTATTTGATTTACATTCTCGTAACCTTGAATGTTTTCCATTGAAAAATAGATAGAGTGAAACAGAAATGAATTAGACGTGATGGAGTTAACGACGGTTTGCGGACAATACCAGTTAAAATTACATTAGCTGATTTGGCCACTATTAATGTCTAAAAGTCCAGCAGTAGCTGGACCTTAGTTAACGTTGATCCGGTGGGCGGATCGACATTTGTGTTGTTCTTGTGGCTCCCGTTACCTGTCAAGTAAAATACAATGGGCATCAGAGGGAGACCGCGCCGGGCGGTCTTCAACTCTCCGATGCCTGAGTTAGTCAATGTATTTATGTTGACAAAGTAACAGTAGGTAAGTATTGAATGCGTAATTAATGAGGAGAGAGAAGAGAACCTTTTATAGGTGAGGAAGAGGTTGACCTTCTCTTTGTTTTCGATGTGGGACTGATATGATTCAATTCCCAGTTTCAGGAGCTTCCGATGCCATCTTGGCGTGGCGCATGGCGGTGCGTCGGAGGTGATCTGGAGGTGGTCCGACGCTGAGGCTGTAGCCCACCTGGCGGTGTGTCTGCATGTCATTCCTTTAGTTGGAATTAGTACCTTTGGCGGTACAATGAGCGTGGCCCATTATAGCTAATTATGTTTGCAAATGTACATGTATGTACAAGTCCCCCAATTCCCCAGTCAAGGAGGGCAATCTTGGTTGGGGAGTTGTTCGGCGGTTTGAAGCGTTTTCTTTCGCTAGACTTGCAAGAGCATAATTAGCGTCAGTGCGTTGTCAACCGTTGGTTTTACTGAGCAAACGCTTTACACCCTTTCGGGTGGGCCCCTGCTGGGCCCCCCAGGGAGTCCCCCACTCCCCAGCGAAGATAGACCTCCGGATGGTCGGCAAGTTGTTTGTTGAGGGGGAGCTGCACGGAGTAGAGGGTGTTGGGTAGCGAGCCCAATGCTTAGCACCCAAATGACGGGGGTCAACGTGGCTGATCAGGGCCGTCGTAGACTGTTGACTAGTCCCCGTGTCCCGTAGGGACGGTCTGACGGTAACACCGCGTGGCGGTTGTTGTCAGAGAGGCGTGGCCTCGGGATACGCATTTTGGCGGATATCCCCCGCTAAATGTAGCGGGAAGTAGTGTCCGGCAGACGTGCCTAGTGGTATTTTGTTTGAACAACATTGCGTCTAAACAATGCACGCAGTTTGCAAGATGAAAGTGGGTTCCGCCAGAGGTGTACAGCGGAAGATACTCATCGTGCGGGACGATATAGGGAGAAGTTCCGCCGGCGGGGTTTCGCTCGGCGGAGACTTCATCTCTTAGAAGATGACAAGTGAGAAGTTCCACTAGCGGGGTTTCGCTCAGCGGAGACTTCAGCGGTATTTATGAAGTCATCCCCGCGGTGGTTAACACGTGTCGAACCCATAGCGGGTTAGCGTGCGTAGGCTTGTCTCCTAAGCATGTCCGTCTTCTTGCCTTTAATGATAGTAACTGTGGGTTTTGTAACCGAGGTAACACCTCGGGTAATCCGGAGAGTGAGTGGAGACTGATGACACGTGTACGGCTGGTATGTGATGTCGTTATGGAGCGGACGGCTTAGGACGCGTTGATGCTGACATAAAAGGGGGGGGAACCTTGGGAGATTTGACACTTTGTGAAAATTTGAAAACCTTGTCATCGTCATCAAGCCCTGTTTGTCCGAGACCGAAGAAAGAGTGTGCCGAAGCTTGGGTATACCATTCCCGGAGAGACTACGACCATAGCCCCCCAGGATTGTCGTGCACCACCGTGTCGAAGACTTCATCACTGAGGTTGGTACCTGGATTTCCCCCCCTCCCCCCTCTTCCTTTTGTTTCTCCTATTTTCTGGGTTTTGTTGTTTTTGTCTTCCTGGGATAATTGCTGGTTTTATTGGGTGTGTTCTGAGGTGTGAAATGGGATTTTTTTTTTGGGGGGGGGGGGTTGAATTATGGTTGGCCAAGCGTTAGTGGTTAAGGATTTGGATGGCCCAATCTGGGTTGAGTGCGTTTGTTTGTATTTTGGCATTTTCTGGGTTTTGTTCTTGATGCCCTTGGCTACAACTGATGTGAGTATAGGCTAGATCTGTGCTTGTGCTAACTGATGTGGGTTTTAGGGTTTGGGATGGCTAACGTCATAGAGATTTCGAGCAGTGAGGATTCCGGGTCTGACGTGTCGTTCAGCGCGGCGGATAGGATTTTTATTGATTCGTTGCGTCCGTCTGCCCATGCAGGAACCTCACTGCCAGAACCGCTAGAAGTTGAGCCGCTACAGACCATCCTCTGGGAAGTAGCTATGGGTCGTGGTTCGCGTCCGGAGAGCTCTAGGGCGGGTGAGGCCGCTGCTGCCAAAGCTAGGCGCGACGAGCGTTTGGCGAGCAATAGTGCTGCTAGCGGCTCTGCTGGGGAAGAAGAAATAGCGGGGCAGAATGCTGAATCGGCGTGGTTCCTCTCGGATGGCACCGCCGTCGATGAGGCAGGTGGGCGGATGAACGCCGCTGCTGTCAACCGAATGAAACAGACGTTCCGGTTGCTGGGGTTGGTGAAGCTGCGCCCGCCGACAGCGGATGAGAAGGCCTCGATTCTCCCAGCGGGATTTGCTGCCGTTCATGAGGCGATATTCCGCCAAGGAGTGACACTCCCGTTGGTGCGGAACCTCCAAATCCTGGTGTGCGAATTTGGCCTTGCGTTTGGTCAGATTTGCCCCAACATATGGCGGTTGATGTTGGCCATGAACTCCCTTTGGCGGTTGTCCAGGTGCGAGGGGCCTACTGTGGCGGAAGTGCTTCACTTCTACGAGCTGGTGTACGTGAAGCGCCGAGGTTGCAAAGGGCAAGTGAACTTAAGCCGCCGGCAGGGAGCGCCCAAGCTGATCGAGAATCTAAGGGACTCAATGTCCTACTGGCGGGGGACCTTCTGCGTCGCCACAGAGGGTTGGGAGTACCACGCCAGATCGAATGAGGAAGGGCCGACATTTAGGATTAAGTCCGAGTTCCAACCCATTCGAGGTTGGTATCCGGTTTCCGCTAAAAGTAGTTGGCGTGTTCACGTATTTGCACTTGTATTCTCACTAACGATTACTGTTTTTGTGCAGCGGGTCTACGGTACACGCTAACGCGCGAAGAAGAGTGTCGCGTAGCGAGGATCAGAGGTTGCTGGCGGAACAGAAACTTGCTTGATTTCCGACTGCTGACCGGTTGGGAGTTGCTGGTCGACCAGCGACTAACGCGCTCCATTGGTGAGAAATCTCCGCCATGTATGGACTAGTGCCAATAACCAGTCACATGTAATCCGACCCTAGCGGTTGTGTGACGTCACCGGAGAAGCTGAGCAGTGGCTCGTGATCCTGGAGTAGTTTTTTGTTCCTCTTGAGATGGTCGTAGCAACCGCTGAAGATGACGTTGACAGCGGACCCGCTATCCACCAAGATTCTCCCCACCGAGAATTTGCCAAGAATGGCATCGACCAAGAATGGGTCGTCATGGGGTAAATGTACTCCGCGCTCCTCCTCCTCTGAGAAGGTAATAGGTTCCCAACCTGATCTCGGGAGTTTGGCGGATCTTTCGTAGCGGATGTTGCAAACTTTCTTTGGGTGATTAGTGCGTTCATAGCGCTTTCTTGCCCTGTGAGACATGTTGGTGATTGGAGCACCGCCATCGATGGTGTTGATGCAGCCCAAGGTCTCAACGTTGGCAATTACTGGTGGTGGTTGGCGTACCATGAACTGTTCCAACTTGCCGTCACGGTGCAAAGTCTCAACGGCCGTTTTGAGAGCATTGCAGCTGTTTGTATTGTGGCCGCTGTCCGTGTGGTATTTGCACCACTTGCCAGTGTTCTTGGGTTTGCCCGTTTTTGGGTACTTTGGAGGGGATGGCGGTGGGATCTGATCCTTGCACTGATTATAGATGTCTTCATACGAGGCCGTTAGGACCTTGAAAACTGCATACCGCTGCGAGGACTCTATCTGTTTGTTGCGGTTATCCCCATGAGTTGGGCGGTTTCCCCTATGATAATGATGTTCCTTCTGCCGCTTGTTCTGGTGGTGGCCCTGCTGCCACTCCCTTTTCTTGTCAGTTGGTGGTGCTGAGGGGGTCTTGTTAGCTGTTTCCTGGTGACTGGAGGATGGTTGTGTTGACCTTGTTGGCGTTGCTGGTGGTGGTGGGGTTTCTCCATATGTGATGAATTCCGCCTGGGCGTGAATGACCGCCTCACTCATGACGTGGTCGTACGTCGCATTGGGATGATTGTAGTTGAGGTGATAGAGGAATGGTCCCTTGAGGAGTCCCTTCCTGAAGGCTACCGATGCCATAGTTTTGTCTAGGTCGCGGCACTGAGACGCTGCCGCCCGCCACCTTGTGACGAAGGCCTTCAGTGATTCGTCCTCCCCCTGCTTAACGCCGAACAGCTGACTTGTGTTGTGATGTCCGGCGGATAATAAGATGAAACGGGAGAGGAAAGCTTGTGACAGTGCATGGAATGAGCCGACAGACCCTGGCGGACACTCAAAGAACCAGTTCATTGCCTCGCCGTCCAACGTTTCGCTGAACAAATGGCATAAGGTGGCGTCGTCGAACCCCTTGTTGTTGGTGACCTTCTTGAAGGTGTCCATGTGGACAAAGGGATCGGACATTCCGCCGTAATGCGACATCTTTGGGGTTTTTGCATATGCCGGTCTGACAGCCTGCAGAATTGCAGCGGAAAAGGGCCCAGGTCTGGAAGTGAAGAGCGGATTCCGAGTTGGGGCTGGGACGCCCGTCTCCGCCCGGATCAACCTCTGCTCCAGTTGGCGCATCCTTTCCAATAGCTGGGCGGTTGCATCGTCGGCGGAATCGGCCTGAATGACATGCCGGGATGGCCTGCGCCTCGGCATAGGTGGATCACCTTCAGTCCTTGCCCTGTCCTCCGAGCGGTTGGTGTGCGGAAGTGATTCCGCCACCTGTTCTAACATTAGTTGAGGTATGGGCGGCGGTCCCATTCTTGACAACCCAGGTGGGTTCAGCGGTACATGCATCTGTACGACCGGCCCTGGTACCAATGTGCCGGTGCTGGGTCGACTACGCCTGGTGCTACGTGACTGCTCGCTCTGTGTCGGGCGGTCGGTGGCCGCCAGAGTCTTTTTTAGTTCCTCAAAACATGTCATGAGCGCAGCCATCTGTCTTTGGGCTTCAGCCTTTTCCTTGCGCTCCGCCTCACGTTCTCTGTTTGCCTTATGAAGATCCGCCAGTGCCAGCTCATACATAGTGACGAGATCTTGGCCTGAAGGGCGGCTGCTGCCTGGATTTGCCTCACCGCCGGGGTTGGCCGGGGTTGTGAATAGTGCGCGGTTAACGCCGATCACGGGGTCGGAGGGTTGGGGGATGGCGGGCTGTTCTGCCTGCTCTTCAGCGTTTCCCCCGCTACCGTTAGTCATGGTGATTGTAGTGGGATGACCTTTTGTTCAAGGTTTCCCACAGACGGCGCCAATGTTAATGTCTAAAAGTCCAGCGGTAGCTGGACCTTAGTTAACGCTGATCCGGTGGGCGGATCGACATTTGTGTTGTTCTTGTGGCTCCCGTTATCTGTCAAGTAAAATACAATGGGCGTCAGAGGGAGACCGCGCCGGGCTGTCTTCAACTCTCTGATGCCTGAGTTAGTCAATGTATTTATGTTGACAAAGTAACAGTAGGTAAGTATTGAATGCGTAATTAATGAGGAGAGAGGAGAGAACCTTTTATAGGTGAGGAAGAGGTTGACCTTCTCTTTGTTTTCGATGTGGGACTGATATGATTCAGTTCCCAGTTTCAGGAGCTTCCGATGCCATCTTGGCGTGGCGCGTGGCGGCGCATCGGAGGTGATCTGGAGGTGGTCCAACGCTGAGGCTGTAGCCCACCTGGCGGTGTGTCTGCATGTCATTCCTTTAGTTGGAATTAGTACCTTTGGCAGTACAATGAGCGTGGCCCATTATAGCTAATTATGTTTGCAAATGTACATGTATGTACAGCCACTTTAATAACCATTGGATTAATTAAATGATTAAGATTTTATGAAATTTATATAACTTCACACAATCCTCACTTTAGAGGAGCCAATAATTTATTTGTATATGTTTTTACACAATGTTTGATAATATATAGATTTTTACTTGGACTTATCATTTTCATATTGCATGTCTACGTCTATGTTGCTTGGACTTATGTAGTTTTTGTCGTCTACAGAACATGTGGTGATGTGGATCAGGCATTCCAACAAACTATTGTAAGGGTTAACTTGATTTGTTATTATTGGAACACGAAAAAGTGTGCCTATTGAGATCAATGCACACAAATTCAGATCGTGGTTGAAGCTCAGTTTTTTTTTAGTGCGATTGACAAAGGAGAGCACTAAGTCCTACTTGAATGGTTCCATTTGTTGTTCAAGTCTTTTGAGTTTGTCAACTCCATTACATTCTCCAACGAAGTCTAGCCACTATGAACCTTCTATTGGATTGATGATCTCATCCACTTGTATCTATAACTAGTCAAGTCTTTGAGTTTGTCTTTCCCGCATTTTCATCACTTTCACCACCAAAGAAGTCTAGCCACTAATCCCACTATGAACCTTCTATTGGATTGATTATTCCATCCACTAGTAAGTGCAGACAGCTAACCTCTCTAAATTAGTAGTTTGTGTATATATTAAACTATCTTTAGTCAGTTCCTCTTGTAACTCTTCTCTTTCTTAGTTAACAATTCCATGTACACACGTAGCATTTCCATTATTCACACAATGGAGAGAGTTACTTGGCTCTTCCTGGTATACTTATTTTCTTGTACGGCGGCTAGCTTAAAAGCTTAAGCTTGATGATCTAATGGTGGCAATCTCAATTTCCACAAGAAAGCCAGAATATAGATTCAACTCAATTTTGTTTGTCATACAGTAAAGAGAAAAAAAGAAAACACAATTAAGGAATTTCCTCATAGTACCTATATAATTTTATAGTTAACCTAAAACAATTGAGTAAAAATAATTAATTTGTATACATTACCCCGTCGTTTAATACAAAAGCAAATTCAAAACAGTCTGATTTAAAATTTTCTTAAACTAAATTCATAGAATATTTAGATGTAGTTATTACTAATTATGATCCAAAATCAACTCCTTTTAGTAAGATTAATCGATCTATATATATATATATATATATATATATATATATATATATATATACTCACTTCGATTGCATATTCACATCTCAACTATTCAGTTTTTAGCTATATATGAGTAGATCATCTCTGCAAATTTTCAGCCAAATTGATGATCGTTAAGACGTTCAAAACTATGATTTACAATTATGAACACAAACTATTCAGGTTGGACAGATTTGGTTCGTTCATTGATTCAATCTAGTTCGATTCCTTAACGATCATCAATTTGGCTGAAAATTGCAGAAGTGATCTATACATTAGGACCTAAAAACTGAATTGTCGAAATATGGATATGCGATCAAAAAGTAAGTCTATTCAAGGAAATATTTAGATTTTAAAATCTGAGGAGATCCTCAGCACAGGAAGACTGTATATATATATATATATATATATATTATTTATTTGAGAACCGAAGTTTTTTCTAGAACCATTCATATTGCAAAACAAAACTATGATATGGATTTAGCAAAAAGATCTTTAAAAATGTCTACTTGTTCGGCTCCTCTAAGAATCACTTTCAGATTTCGCCACCTTAAGTACTCCAAAAATGTAGGCAACTTTTTCACAAAATTCCTCTTGGTTGAATTGATAAAGATTAAAGGAAAAAAAAAAACAAATGGTTTAGGATACAAATTTAATTGTTTGAGGGTGTTTTGGTAAAATTAAGGAGGTGTACTTATCGTTTTAAGTATTCAAAAAAGTGAATTGGATGTTTAATAAGTAGGTAAGGTCCAAAAATCAAATTTGGAGGTTCAATTAGAATCACCCTTTTATCTTATTTTATATTGTTAAATGGAGAGCTAAAATCCTGAAAACATGGCCATCTAAGGAGAGTCTTCTCTGCGATTGATGGACAAAGGAGAGCTCTTAAGTCTACTTTGATGAGTTCATTTGTTGTTCAAGTCTTTGAGCTTGTCTTTCACGCATTTCCACCACTCTCTCCAAAAATGAAGTTTAGCTACTATGGACCTTCTCTTGGATTGACGATTCCATCCCTTAACAATTTGATCCACACATTTCCTTGTCAATCTTCTCATGGATTGATTAATCCATCCATTAACATTTTGACCTACATATTTCCTTGTCAATTATATTTGTATGTGCACTACTCAAGTCTTTAGACATGCTGTCAGTTTGCATATGTTTTGATTGAAAATTAAGCGGAGACCTATAACCTCTCTGAATTAGTAGTGTGTGTGTATATATTGAACTATCTCCAGCTAGTTCCTCTTGCAACTCTCCTCAGTGAACAATTCCACATACTTTGCATATCCATTATTTAAACAATGGAGAGAGTTACTTGGTTCTTCCTGATATACTTGATCTGTTGTGAGGTGGCTAGCTGCTTAACTACGGCAGCACAAACCAACCTTAACATCACCACAGAACGGTCTGCTCTTCTTGCTCTCAAAGCCTGTATCACCAATGACCCTAGAAACATAGTCTTCACTAACTGGTCAACCACAACCCCTGTTTGTAACTGGGTTGGAGTCACTTGTGGTGAACGCCATCATCGAGTCGCAGACTTGAACCTCTCTTACTTTGGTCTCACAGGCACCATTCCTCCGGAGTTAGGAAACTTATCATTTCTTATTAATATGGACTTTAGCAATAACAGTTTCCATGGTATATTGCCTCAGGAATTGGCTCACTTGCGTCGGTTGAAGTTTATCAGCTTGGGAAACAACAAGTTCATGAGTGTCATTCTGTCATGGTTTGGGTCCTTATTCAAACTTCAAGTATTTAGTTTGTTTGGTAATCAATTTTCAGGTTCCATACCTGCTACAATCTTCAACTTATCTGCTCTGCAAAAAATAGATCTGAGGGATAACCAACTCTCAGGTACGTACAAACTAATGTACCTACCAACAAATTATCTAAAACCCTAATCTATTAACACCATAGCTAGCATGTTAGGGTATAAGATACCCTTATTTCTAATTAATAATTATTGCATAGTAAGAGAAATTGAATGAGTTTTTCTATTGGGACCTCCAAATCTGCTCACTTGACCTCACTCTATTATCAATTATTAAATGACATATATAACCTTGTTGAGAGAAAATCTGCACACAGCTAGCGTAAATGTCACCCAACATAATTTCACTCGTATTCATTTAGTGAATAGAGTTTTTATTATTTCGGGTTCGACCCATTCAAGACAGAATGTGTCTCTTAATTACAATCCCCATTACAGGGAAACACCCTTTGATAACCAATTGTGGATGTGTGTTTGTTTATTTGTTTTTGCTGCTGCACCCGGATATTTGGATGGGTTGCCTACGTACCCTTGGAGAGGGATCAAGCCACTCGTAGTTCAAGAATTCCAATGGGTGAATGACCCATCGGAGGGTATGGCTTTTTGGAATAGGAATAGTGTTTGGACGAATTTGGTGTAAGTGAACCAGAGATTCGATTTGTTTTGGCTTTGTTTGGAAAGGTTGTGACGTTTCCTGGTGTTTGGCGGAATTTGACTGATGAGGTCAGGGATTCGAATTGGATGAACCAGGGAATCATGGATTTTATTTGGAAAGGCTGTTACGTTTCCTGGTGTTTGGCAGAATTTGACTGATGAGGTCAGGGGTTCGGATTGGATGAACCAGGGAGTCAGAGATTTTGTTTGGACTTGCGGTTGCATCCAGTGGGTCGCTAGATTGCCTACGTACCCATTGTGGGATCAAACCGATCGTAGTTCATAAGAATTTGTATTTCTTGTGTTGGGAGAATTTGATTGGAGTCAGTGATTCAATTTAGGACTGGCTGAATTTGACTGGTGGAGTCAGAGATTCTGTTTGGATATGTGGTTACATCTAGTAGGTGTCGCTAGATTGCCTACGTACCCATCTAGGCGGTATCCTCAAGAAACTGTACTGCCAAATTCACTTTCCTATCCTCTGGAAGGTCCATCTGGGAGAAAACTCTCTCCATCCTGTCAAGCCACCGCTGAGCCTCTACGGGTGATGTGGCGGAAGCAAAAGTCTGAGCCCCATTTCTCCTAGCACGCTCCATAGTATAATCAGTGCGTGAATCGGGGAGTACGGCAGCAAACTGCTGAAAGAACTGTCCAAACGCATCCGCAAGATTCTGCGGTGTATCTCCCCCATCATCAACAGGAGGGGTTTCCTCCCGTCTTCGGCGTCTAGGAGGCATAGCACCTGAAGAAGAGAAGGAAAACGAGGCTCAAGGATTAGGACATTAACCTATCTACTTTACATGCATAATGAACACACTAGCACCGAAGAGTATACGATGGGGATCCGCCGCGGTCGGGCCATCACTCGGGAGGTACTAGGTGCCACTAAGCATATAAGGTAGTAGAAGATAAAGAAGTCTACAGAACCTAACAACCTAATGCTCTGATACCAACTGACAGGACCCACCCCGGGTTCCACCCTGGAACCCGAAGTCGCCCTGCGGGACCCACCTTTAAAGAAGGTTTACCAAAATTTCGGCATAACCTCCCTTAAAAATGGGTAACCCAAAACCTGTAGCATTTCAATTTCACTTCTAAACAACCCTCCCAAAACTCCTGGAGCCACCCTGCTCCCAAAACCGCACGATTCCACAATTTAAAGTAACAAATTATCCAATTAACTCAACTTACAACCAAGTCATAGGTTACAATATTAGTACAAAAATCTCAAGGTTATCAGAGCAGTCTAGAACCAAACGAACAACGATATACAAAGTAGGTTAGCAAGTAACCTACGAGGGATAGATGACAGCGGTGGTGCTAAGCCTCAACTCCTAAAGCCGAACAGCTACACTGCGAACTGGGCATTTGAAACCGAAGGGCCCAGGGAAAAGTATATAAAAACGTTAGTGTGAGTGGACAAAAATAAACAAATAGAAACCAAATAGATTTTTTTATACTTTCACACATTTATTTCCTTTAGAAATTCCCGATGCATGCAAGGATTTACGAAAATAAACGAGAGGAGTTCCACTCATAAAAACCGACTAGCCCCGCTAGTCACATATGATTTAAAAGAAAAAGTTGGAACTCCGATACTCAAGGAAAATAATACCAGCCCCGCTGGATAAACAAAAATCGAGCTAGCCCCGCTAGCTAAAGTAGTAAAGTGAGTAGGGGAAAGCGATAGCCATACAAGTGAGCCTCCCAGGCTTGGGTGATAGCCTCCCAGGCTAAAGAAACTCCCATAACTCCCGTAATATACCCTTACGCCACTAAGTGTAGCGATAGGATACCGGGCTACAGAATTACTATCACATAGACAGTAACCTGCGCCACAAAGGCGGAGGGCTACGGTGATCCCATCACCGCGCCACAAAGGCGGAAATCAATGCTAGCATGATAAGTCACCCAAAGTATGGCAAAAGAAAATCCGAAAACCATAAAAATCCATAAAACTTCCCCACTCTCGTAAAAGAACTCTCATGACGTGTCCCACACGCCAAAATAACTCAAAATAAATAGGATATAAATAAGTATAAAGATTAACTTCATCGAAATCTCATTTCGAAAATCTCATAAAAGTCTCAAATCGACGAATATAAATATAATATAAATAGTATAAATCCGGATATCACATCGGAAATAAATGAATAAAAGAAAATAAGCATAATCTAATGACGTGACCCCGCACGCCATAAAATCTCCAAGTAAATCAATTAACCAAAACCGTTTCCGAAAATAACCGTGTGCTCAAGAAAGTAAATTGATAAATAATTTATAACTTCGGAACTATTCAAATAAATGCATGCATCAATCTTTGAAAAATAAAAGTCCACTCACGATATACGGCTAACGTGGTATCCAAGCGTAAGGATCCTCGTCGAGCGATAGGTCGGTATCACGTCCTGTACACAAATATAATCCGTAAACAACAATTCGACAGATATCTATTTACGATAACCAATAATTAATCTCAAAACCCATAACCTCAACTTCTCAAATCCTCTTCTACACCCAATCAAACTTCACCAACACTGCCCCCTCGTCGATTTCAACTATATAACAATTGTGGAGGAACTCCAACAATCGGATTCACAATTAACATTAACCAAAATTCAAATCTTTAGAAAAATTATATCCGATTCAAAACTCCACCAATCCTTACCAAACTTCACCATTAAGCTCCACAACATTTATACAATTTAAAGGGCTAAAAACTGGAATTAAAACGCTGCCCTACATGCCACCACGCGCCACCAACAGTGCCCCACGCGCCGGCAGTCACTTCCTCCGATGACCACCAAACTCCGGCACTAGCATCTACACAACAAGCCCAACCAACTTCCCAACTACAACATCATCCAATTTTACCTCGAAGTGGTCGAATCAAGCCGGTGAAGAAAAGCCCGAAACTTTAAGAACCCTAAAAATGGAAAATTGTCAATTCGATATCTACACTGCAAATTGGATTGAACTACCTTAGGGGAAATGATCACCATCAAAAACCGAACCTTCGATGCTAACCTGGTGGCCGGAGGTGGCCGGAATGGCCGGAAACCGGCAAAATCTTCAAACTGCAGTCGGAGGGGATTTCGCTTCGATCCGTGCTTTTCCGGTCAAATCGTCGAAAACCAAGGTTACTAGGGTGATCGGAGGGAGGAGGCGCTCCTCTGATGACCGGTGGCACGCCGGTTGGTGGCCGGAAAGTGGCAAATCGAAAGGGAGAAGAAAAATGGCCGAACCGGAGAAGAGAGAGGTCGGGGGAGAGGAGAGAGAAAGAGGAAGGGTGGGTTTCCGGAAATGGAAACCTACCCTAGGTAACTTTCTATTTTAATCAAAAATTACCATGAACAGTAACTTCACATTTTTGGCCACAACTCTCGCATACTAAGTCCGATTTTTACGCACCACATATGCACGCGCTCGGTTTAACGTCCCCTACAACTTTCATGAAGAACCTTTCCTCAAATTTTGACCCGAACGAAAAGTCAACTTTTAGGGCCACTAAAAGTATCTAAACAAGTAAAAAGTAAAAGAAATTGTCGTTTCCCATCCAAATGACTAGTAAACGGTAAAATTTAGGTCCAGGACGTTACAATATTTGTATGATGACCATCCATAACTTTGGCTGTTCGTGAACAACCTCCATTAAAGCGATAACAGCGTCATCCTTTTGGGGGAATTTAGCACTGAAGCTGGGCTGTTCATGAACAACTAGATTTTTCAATGCATTAAGTTTGCAAAACCATTTGGGAGGAATTTTGAGCATTGAAACGAGGCCGTTCGTGAACAACCGTTTTGTTTCATTGCGTTAAGAATTTGAGAGCAGCAACAGTGTCATCTCGAAGAAGAACTCTAATAACAGTGGTCGTTCATGAACGGCCTATTAGAGTTTTGGAGGCCACGAGACATAGAGGATTAATTGGAGAGGCTTCACAGGGAAGACAAATGTATACCTGCAGCTTTCTTTCTCGGTTTCTTCTTGCTGCGTCTCCTCCTTTGCTTTGTATTTCTCTTGTTCTCTCTGTATTTATTTCTCTCTGTAGTGTTTTTCCCCTTTTCTTTTCTGCCTCGTCATGGTCTGTTTAATTTATACATCAAAGTCGATCTTGATCGGATAAGGTTTGAACTCATATTTGAATTTGAGTGTTTGTAAACCATGTTGATCCGTTAATCTCCAAAGCATGTATATATTGACCAGTCAATTTCAATTTGAATTTCTGCATGCATGTTTCACGTTTCCATCCTATCATTATCTTTCAAGATTGATAATTGAAGTTTGATTGGATAACAACATTTTGAATTGTATGATAGTTGATCACCATTTTTCTTTTGCCGCTTCATTTGCTTTGTCAACATAGAGTCTTCATATGATAGGGAGTCTACCCACCAAGTACTCCTAAGCCAAGTAAGCTGGGCTTTAAAACTGGACTGATATAATTAATAATATTTTTTTTTTTTGGTTTCAACAAACCTACTATAAAATGACTATTAAGGACAATAATTATACCAAAAAAATATTATATTTATTTTATGTAGACTTTCCAATTCAATAATATTAGATTGTATTGTTTATTATTTTCCTTATCTATTTTCATTTTTCAATTTCATACATACTCATTAAAGCTTTCATATATATTCAATTAGAATTAAAAATATGAGTAAGATCATGTGACAGAAAAATGTAGGATATATATGTTAAACGCATATTATTGAGTAAATCCTATTATGATTTATGACCTAAATCTAAGTCTATCCATTATATTTGCAAAAAAAAAAAAAAAAAAAAAAACTAGCTAGCTTGCAATAAAAAAACGAAAAAAATATTGAAATAATTAATCATGAGATACAAAAAATAGAGAAAAAATAAACATTAAAAAAATGATTTCTTCATTTTTTTTTTGCACAGCTAAAAAAAAATTTAAAAAAAAAACACAGAACAGTTCATGTTATTTTCTTATTGATTAGAAATTAATTCTTGAAACTCAATATATACTTTGTGTTTGGTTTTATTTATTTATTTATTTATTGGAAAAGAGATTTATGCATGTTATTTTATTAAGAAATGTACATGTAATTAAGATTTATAGAGTAATTAAATCATTGAAAAGACTAAGTTTTTAATTTCAAAGATAATAATTTATTTGCAAATTATATGAGTGAGGTTATTTGAGGAATTTTTGTGAGGTTTAGTGAGTAAATTTAGTATTTGAAAATTTGATAAGAGGTGCAAAAAGCATAGAGGTTAAGTGAGTAAATTTGAAGGTTAAGTGATGAATACCCATTAATATTCATCACTTAACCCAGATAAAAACTAATGATATTAGCTCGAACTATTTGACAGGTATTCGTAAAGTCAGCTGCATATTTTTAATAATCATCTTATTTTGTTCTTATATATCATGATTTGTTCCCAAGTAACCAATATTGTGTGGTAATGATTAGAAGTTAATTTCTAAATGATATATGATTGACACCCTAGCTTGTTAAGGTAAGGAGATCGATATCTAATAAATAGTTATTAACAGGTAGAATATCCAGAGAAATCGGGAACCTAACAATGTTGAAGGAGATCTACCTTGATAGTAATAATTTTGAAGGTATGATTTCCATCAATTTTGTTGATTAAAATGGATAATTAGTTACCTTGCATGTCCCATATTTAAATTTTGTTTATTCTTGTTGAATAGCACGAAGTATATCACATCTCTTATATCAGCTGGAATGTGTGTTGAATTTTTCAGAAATTCCGAATAAGATCGGCACTTTGAATCATCTGGAAAAATTTTATGTGCAAGAGAATGCCTTAAAAGGGCCTATCCCTATGACTATCTTCAACATGTCATCTTTGACTATTGTAACTTTCTATGGTAACAATTTGAATGGTAGAATTCCTGACAATATTTGTCAAAATCCTTCAAATATTCAAGAGTTGAATTTGGCTGCCAATCAGTTTAATGGTCCACTTCCTTCCATATTTGGGCAATGCAAACAACTTCTTCGATTAGGCTTGGCGGCTAACAGCTTGACAGGTATTCATAATATCAATTGCATATATTTAATCACTTAATATTTTTATAAACCGGTTCAACAAATCAATTCAAAAGATGATGATTATTTCATATTTTGATAATCATATTGTATATATTGTTCCTAGCTATAATTTAGACACATTTGTACCCGTTTTACATTTGTGTACTGTAGTAATCATTCTACATTTGACAAAATTTATAAAGCAACATTACTAATTTCCTAATTGAATTTTATAACTGTTTATTTTCTCTTCTCCCCCTATTTTTTTTTTCTCTCAATTTTATCTCTCTCCTCACTTTCCATGTTTAGAAAAAGAAAAGCAAGAAATAAAAATAAAAATTTTCTCCACGTGGTTTTTCTAGTATATGGAATAATGCCAAGGTGTTGATATAACTGTTGCAGGTCCCATATGAGATTGGTTATCTTCCAAATTTAGAGGAATTGGGGCTCGGTGAGAATAATCTAAATGGCCATATCTCATCCTCAATCTTCAATATCTCCACAATAAAAGTATTAGGTCTCACCCTCAATCAGCTTTCAGGTAGCCTACCAGTAGACATAGGCCTTGCACTTCCAAAACTAGAAGTGTTTTATGCAGGAAGGAATCACCTCAGTGGAGTAATCCCCAAATCCATCTCCAATGCTTCTAAGCTTCGGATCTAGACCTGGACGGTAACTCTTTTTCTGGATTTATTCCAACCACTCTGTGCCTCTTGACAAACCTTGAATGGCTCGCATTGTTCGAAAACAATTTGACCATTGATGCCTCTACTCCAGAAGTTAATATTTTGTCTTGTCTGCCAAATCTTAGAAATTTGAGGATTTTAGCCTTCTTTCTGTTGGGATCAAGCCCATACCTAACCCAATTAAGCACTAAAGCCCACTACCATATTAGGCATCAGACAACACCTGCATCTTAGTACAACAGTACCAGGTCACACAACTTGCATCTGCAATTCTGCAGATTGCCCCTTGCTCCTTGTATGCATTAGCTGCATCTTGTTCTCTTGCTAGTAGTGGCGGTCCTGTGCCACGTGTCCTCTTTCTGTTGTATTGGACACCCCTACATATGTATGCTACTGCTCAGTCGAGCCATCTATGCAATGAATCAAGTTTAATTCCTTTATTTCCCTTTCTGCTAATTATAGAACCCACCATCTGGTATCAGAGCCACCGATGCGTGGCAACCAAGTCCAACAGCCTTCCACGGCTGTCTCCGGCGGAGCAGTCCCGCCAATCCCACCCACCCACACCACACCACCTCCCACTTTCGCCCCCACTCCCATCACAACAGACCGCTTAACCACCTTTCAGGCTGCGGTAGACAACCTGCAATCACAACATGAGTCCCTCCAATCTCAACACGAAGACATCCATACCACCTTGGAAACAATTGCCCGCAGCCAGACCTTGTTAACACACCAGTTTGCAGCATTCCAGAACCACATGCTCTCCAATATTGGCCATGCCCAACCTCAGACCACCACCACCCACACAACTACTCCAGGTCCAAGCACCCCCACCGCCTCTATGGGCTACCTTACACCGCCCTACCCACCACCAACTCACAACCCCGAACCCCAATTTCCCTCCACACCTCACACGGCCCAGCTCACCTTCGGATCACTACCTCCACTTCCACAATCATCCCCACCAACCTCCCATTTTGTGTCACAACCCCCTCTGAGTACTACTCCACTCTTCTCAACCATCACTTCCACACCACACCAGCCACCTACTCCCCAACCTCAGCAGTTCCATCCACCACCACCACATAACCACCGTCCACCCAACCACTTTCTACCTGACCACGGCCATTACCGTACCCCTAAAATCGAACTCCCCCGTTTCAACGGCGATGATGTGATTGGATGGATGACCATGGCGGAGCGTTACTTGCGTTCCCATCATGTCCCTCCCCATGACCGTGTACAACTCATCGCAAACCATTTCGGCCCCGACGCTTCGATTTGGATGAGCGCGTATGAACTCCGCCACCCCAACCCACCGTGGGAGGAGTTTGTCACCGCCTTTCTCACTCGTTTTGGCGCCGGCAGCAGCTCCGACTTCAAGGGTATGTTGTCACACCTTCAGCAGACTAGTACAGTCGAGGAGTTTATATCCACCTTCTCCAAACTGTCGTGTCGAGCTCCGGATTGGCCGGATAGTGAGTTACTGCCCATGTTTATCGCCGGACTGAAACCAGAGTTGAGGCATGACGTTAAGGCCTTGAAGCCCACTGACTTGCTGGAGGCACAACGCTTGGCCAAATGCTTTGAAACCAGAAACAATGAATTTCGATACCCACCACCATACCGACCCCGACCACCACACTACTTCCATTCTCCTAAACCCAATTTCCCAACCCATCCACCCGCCACTTACCAGCCCACCAACCCCACGACCACTAATCCCACACCCACCCGTCCCTTACGCACCAATACCCAAACCAACACAACACAGCGCCAACCCCCATTTCGCCACCTTTCTAACCCAGAACAGAGAGAGCGACGAGCAAAGGGTCTCTGCTTTAATTGCGATGAGCAATACACCCCCACCCACGTATGCAAACGCCCTTTCCTAGCCATTCTTGATTACCAGGATCTACCTGATGAGCCATCTGAGGATAACCACACTCCCTCGGACAATGACGAACCACCACCGGAGGAAGCACCCATTTACCCACTCCACACAATAACCCACACCAAAATCGGTGACATGATGCGCTTGAGAGGTACTATCGGCGATATCCCGATTGATATCTTCATCGATTGCGGCGCCTCCATGAACTTCCTCAACCCAGCTGTGGTCACCAAACTTGGTCTACCCATTTCTCCACCTGAGGCTCTTCAGTTCACCGCTGCTTCTGGTCACACCCTCACCCCCTCGGGTATAGCCCATAACATCACAGTCTCTGTCCAAAATTACAGCTTCACCGACTCTTTCTTGCTTCTCCCTGTTGCCAGCTGTGACTTGGTGCTTGGTGCCCAATGGCTTGACACTCTGGGCTTTATTGGCTGGCACTTCCTCGACAAAATCATGATCTTCTCAGTCAATGGGCAGCGCCACATCCTACGTGGTATCAACTCAAAACCCAGCAGAACCCTTGATGAATTTGAATTCCTTGACCTCATCTCATCTGACCAAATTGCTCCAACCACCCCACTGTGCTCTATTCTACCTGACGACCCCACCTCCACCCATCACCCTTCTATCACCGCCATCATCCAACAATTTGGACCTCTTTTTGAACCACCTTTGGGCCTCCCACCACACCGGCCTGTTGACCATAAAATCCCCTTACTGCCCAATAAAGGCCCAGTCAATGTTCGTCCCTATAGATATGCCCACTCTCAAAAAACCGAGCTTGAAGCTCAGGTGGCCGAGATGTTACACCAAGGGATTATACAGCCTAGCTCTAGCCCATTCTCCTCCCCAGTTTTACTTGTCCGCAAAAAAGAAGGCACTTGGCGGTTTTGCGTTGACTATCGGGAATTGAACGCGGTCACCATTAAAGACCGTTTTCCGATACCCGTAGTGGATGAGTTATTCGATGAACTACATGGCTCCTCCATTTATTCCAAACTTGACCTCCGTTCCGGATACCATCAAATACGCATGTGCGAGGAAGACATCCATAAAACCGCCTTTCGGACGCATGAAGGCCATTACGAATTTGTGGTAATGCCTTTTGGCCTCTCTAATGCACCATCTACTTTTCAAGCACTCATGAACCATATTTTCCGTGATCTACTTCGCAAATATGTGCTTGTATTTTTTGATGACATCTTGGTGTATAGTAAAGATTGGGACTCCCATTTGCTACATTTGAGAGAAGTTTTACACATCTTGCAAGCTCACAGGCTACATGTCAAGCTTTCTAAATGCTCCCTAGCCCAGCACAGTGTTACATATTTGGGTCACATCCTCTCAGCCCACGGTGTTTCTATGGACCCTGATAAAGTGCAGAGCATCTTGCAATGGCCCAAACCGCAATCACCTAAAGCCCTACGCGGTTTTCTCGGTCATGCTGGCTACTACCGCCGCTTTGTGAAACACTACGGCCTCATTGCACGACCACTCAACAACATGCTCAAGAACAACAATTTCCTTTGGACACCCATGGCTGAGAAAGCATTCTCTGACCTCAAGACCGCTATCACCTCCGCCCCTGTGCTTGCCTTGCCCAACTTTTCTGCAGAGTTCTTCATCGAGACCGATGCAAGTGGTGAAGGAATTGGGGCCGTGCTCACTCAAAACCACCACCCAATTGAATTCCTCAGTAAAACTCTCTCCCAAAGGAATCAAGACTTGTCCACCTATGAAAAGGAGATGCTTGCGGTACTTCAAGCGGTCGACAAGTGGCGCCCATACCTTTTGGGTCATCACTTCACCATCAACACAGACCATCAGCCATTGCAACACATGTTAACCCAGAGAATCAGTACACCAGCACAGCATAAATGGGTTTCTAAGTTATTGGGCTATGATTATACAGTGCAATACCGGGCAGGCCATCTCAATACTGTACCTGATACTCTTTCACGCAAGCATGAGTTCCTCAGCATCCAGAGTGTCTCCTCCCCAATCTTCGACAGCATAGCCGCTATCTCTCGAGCTTGTCTAACTGACACAGAGGCTAGCGAGCTCATATCCACGTTGGAATCGGGTCAAGCTGTCAAAAAGGGCTTTCGTCTCCAAGATGGCAAACTTCTCTACAAAGACCGCATCTTTGTACCCCAGAGCTCGGATTGGCGCTGCAAGATACTACATGAATTCCACTCCACTCTCACAGCCGGCCACTCCGGGTTCCTTCGTACCTTCAAACGGTTATCTCGAAATTTTGCCTGGCCGGGGATGCGCCGTGATGTCAAGCGATATGTCGCCTCCTGTGATCAATGTCAACGCAACACTTATGAATCCATTCACCCACCCGGCTTACTGCAACCCCTTCCGGTGCCGGAAAACATATGGATGGATATCGCCATGGACTTCATTGATGGTCTTCCCCCCTCAGATGGCAAAACATCAATTCTAGTGGTGGTTGATCGTCTGTCCAAATACGGCCATTTCATCCCTGTGACCCATCCTTACTCCGCAATTCAGATCGCAGAAATATTCACGAGGGAGATTTTTAGACTTCATGGCATGCCCAAATCAATTGTGAGTGATCGTGATCGGATTTTCATCTCTCACTTCTGGGAACACTTCTTCAAATTGCAGGGCACGAAACTTTGTCGGAGTTCCGCCTATCACCCACAATCCGATGGGCAATCGGAAGTCCTCAATCGCACCCTCGAGCACTACCTCCGCTGTTTCATCCTGGACAAACCGTACAATTGGTCACATCTCCTTCATTGGGCTGAATGGTGGTACAATTCAACCTTCCACTCGGCCATAAGGATGACCCCATTCCAGGCTGTTTACGGTTACCCACCACCGTCGATCACACAGTACCTACCCGGCACCACCTCTAACAACGCGGTGAACGTGGCCTTGCAAGATCGTGATTCCTTGCTTCGTACACTCAAAGATCACCTGCATATGGCACAAAATCGGATGAAGCAACACTCTGATCAACACCGAACCGAGCGTGAATTTGAAGAGGGAGATTGGGTATTCCTCAAACTCCACCCTTATCGCCAGAAGTCCCTGGTGCGCCGCCCATCTCAGAAGCTCGCTCCACGCTTCTATGGCCCGTTCCAGATCGCTGCAAAGATTGGCCGCGTTGCCTACAAGCTCCATCTCCCTGCCAAGTGCAAACTGCACCCGATCTTTCATGTCTCTCTTCTTAAACGCAGGATTGGGGATAACGCGCC
Source organism: Rosa chinensis (assembly GCF_002994745.2). Taxonomy (NCBI): domain Eukaryota; kingdom Viridiplantae; phylum Streptophyta; class Magnoliopsida; order Rosales; family Rosaceae; genus Rosa; species Rosa chinensis. The sequence continues at coordinate 26,184,451 of NC_037089.1, read as the reverse complement.
TGTGGCCACCACTCTACCTCAGTTTGACGACAATGGCATCATCGAGTGGACTCCAGAGAGGGTGTTGGATATGGCCATCTGCACTAAGAACAAAAGGACCATCACTAAGTGGCTCGTCGCTTGGACAGGTCTGCCTCTTGAGGATGCTACGTGGGAGGAGGCCCACTCGATTGTTCGCAAATTTCCTCACTTCCAAGCTTGAGGGCAAGCTCGTTCTCAGGTGGGGAGGACTTGTTGGGATCAAGCCCATACCTAACCCAATTAAGCACTAAAGCCCACTACCATATTAGGCATCAGACAACACCTGCATCTTAGTACAACAGTACCAGGTCACACAACTTGCATCTGCAATTCTGGAGATTGCCCCTTGCTCCTTGTATGCATTAGCTGCATCTTGTTCTCTTGCTAGTAGTGGCGGTCCTGTGCCACGTGTCCTCTTTCTGTTGTATTGGACACCCCTACATATGTATGCTACTGCTCAGTCGAGCCATCTATGCAATGAATCAAGTTTAATTCCTTTATTTCCCTTTCTGCTAATTATAGAACCCACCACTTTCCTTCAGTAATTTCTCTGCATCACTTCAATATCTTCATTTACGAAATTGCAGCTTGAGAGGTAACATCCCCAGTGATATTGGGAATTTGATGAGTACCTTGATAATTGTAAGCCTGGGAGACAATCAATTGAGCGGGCCAATTCCATGCTCAATGGGAAGACTACATAATCTTCAACGTTTGGGTATGTTTGATAACACATTGCAAGGATACATTCCAGATGAGCTTTGTCAACTAGAAAACTTATTTGATTTGGACTTGGGTAGGAATCAACTCTCTGGTTCTGTACCTTCTTGCTTGGGTAATCTGACAGCATTTAAACTTCTATCTTTACGGTCCAATTTGTTGAATTCCACAATACCATCTACCTTGTGGGGACTTTCAGATATCTTGCAACTAGACTTGTCATCCAATTCTCTAATTGGACCTCTATCAGGTGCTGTTGGTAATTTGAAAGTTGCTACAGACATAGATGTATCATACAACCAATTATCTGGGAGCGTACCAAGTAGCATTGGGAGTTTAGTGAGTTTGGTCAATCTCTCCTTAGCACATAACAATCTAGAAGGCCCTATTCCTAGTTCCTTTGTTACCTGTTTAAGCTTAGTACTGTTGGATTTATCTCAGAACAATCTCTCTGGAGTGATTCCAAAGTCTCTTGAAGCACTCTCATATCTCAAGTATCTGAATCTATCTTTCAACATACTCCAAGGAGAAATTCCAACCGGCGGTCCATTCAAAAACTTCTCTGCTGAATCATTTGTTTCAAACCGTGGACTTCGTGGTGCATCCCATTTCCAAGTTCCACCATGCAAAAGAAAAACTAGCATAGCTATCTTGAAGTATGTTATTCCGGGGATCTTGTCAGCAATGCTTCTAGCGACCTCCATGATTTGGTTGTTGATGTTGCGTAGAAAAAAGAATGTGAAAGCAGCCGCAAATTCTATCTTCACGCCTCAAGATTTCTGAAGAAGAGTTTCACACCAAGAGCTCCTAAGTGCGACAGATGGATTCAATGAAAGCAACTTACTTGGTACTGGGGGTTTTGGCTCAGTATATAAAGGAACATTGTCAGATGGGATGGACGTTGCGATAAAGGTTTTCAATTTGGAGTTGGAAGACGCATTTTCAAGTTTTGAGGTTGAATGTGAAATGCTAAGTAATGTTCGTCACCGAAATCTTGTCAAAGTCATCAGTGGTTGCAGTCAATTGGATTTCAAAGGTCTTATATTGAATTACATGCCTAATGGGAGCCTTGAGAAGTGGTTGTATTCTCAGAATTCTTCTTTGAACATAATGCAGAGGTTGGATATAATGATAGATGTTGCATCGGCATTGGAGTACCTTCATCATGGTTATGAAGTACCTATTGTCCATTGTGATTTGAAGCCAAGAAACATCCTACTAGATGATGATATGGTTGCACATGTTGCTGATTTTGGTATTGCAACACTTTTGGGTGGAGGAGATTCTATGACTCAAACCATGACCTTGGCCACAATTGGGTATATGGCTCCAGGTATTGTACTCTGTTAGTACTTTATCTTTCAATAATGTATGTGTTCCTTAATTATGAGTGTATTTTTATTTTATTTTTAAATCAAATTTTATATATGCAGAGTATGGAATGCAAGGAATAGTGACCAGAAGAGGTGATGTGTATAGTTTTGGTATTATAGTGATGGAAACATCCACAAGAAGGAAGCCAACTGATGAGATCTTCACTGGGGAAATGAGACTGAATCAATGGGTTGCAAATTTCCTAGTTGCAGATGCGATAGTTGAAGTTGTGGATGCTAGTTTACTTGGAAGCGAGGAGGCTCATGACTTCTTGAGCAAGAGGGACTGCTTATCATCCATTATGAGATTAGTTGTTGCTTGTTCTGCAGAATCACCGGAAGAGAGGATAAACATGCAAGAGGCTGTAGCCACACTTAAAACAATCAAGATCAAGTTTTCAAAGGACGCTGCAGCTGGAGGTGCGGTGTTGAAGCGTCGTCCTGTTTCGTAACCCCTTAATTATTGTGTCGATATATCTTGGCATGGCATTTGATTCAGTACGTAATTATGTAATTTTTTGGCTATGTGGTTCTGACTCAAGTTTGGTTAGTAATTCATTCTACTACTCTGTATTCAAAAATAACTTCCATCTAGCTCTTTCCACTTTGTAGTTTCTGTGTTTTTCTGCTTTGAGGCAAGCTGCTTAAATAAACCGAAGCACTACTATTTTCTCAAATTCTTCTATCTTTAAGTTCTTAATGTACTTATCATGGTAGAGTATGCCTAGGATTTATATGATGTGTCAGTATGTTGTACTCCAATCATTCTTATATTCCGTTGTTGTGTCACCTCAGCAATCTATTCATCTAATGCAGAGTATTCTTGATCATGATGTTTCATATATGAATTTAAGCTTGTTTAGGAAGCACTAGAATGTTTAGCTAGTTTGAGCTCCTCGTCTGATAATTTCAGTAATGGAAAACCAAAATTGCAACTTTCTCGATGGTGGGAAGATTGCAGAACAAGGACAGTAGATTCCAGAAACCATTAATGATCGAGAGGGAATCATAATAAATTAATGAAATTGTTGACTCCGTGAATATAATGCATGAAATTCTTGAGTATGCTGCTCATATCCTCTGCCAAATGTTCTGTTTTGTTTTAGAATTCAGTTGTGTATCAGGGGAATGACAATGTACAGTATATTTGAAATAGAAATTGTAATTAAGTTCCTGGAGTTTCCAAAGGATTATTTACCAATTTGTACTCTTTTCTTCTGTTTCTCATTGTAATTGATATTCAATAAAATTGACGTCTATTTCTCAAAAAACTTTGTTCTCTCCCTCCCTCCATTTGTACTCTTTGCTTCTGTTTCTCATTGTAATTGATATTCAATAAAATTGACGTCCATTTCTCAAAAAACTTTGTTCCCTCCCTCCCTCCCTCCATAATAACATGTACTCCAGTAAGACAACAAAGAAACTGAATCAGGATTCTGCTTAAGTTTTACCATTGAATTTCTATTATCCCACATGGAGAATGGTAATCTAAGAAAAAAAATGGAAAATCAGAACTGCATTCCATAGATGAAGGATTAATTGAAGAAACAAAATAAACGTAGAAACCTATCTAAATTGCATACTTGTCGAACCAATAACATAATCCTGCCGTGGTCAAAGAAAATTACAGATTGAAATATAAGCATCAACTAGTCTGGTCTCATCTAAGAGACAATAGCAAGGCCTTCCTAGTTTATAAACTACTAACAGTAGTGACGGATTCCCTACAAGCCCTTCTGGTCTCATCTGCCACATAATCAGAATAAATATCAATCTCATCTGACATTGTTTCATTAATCCAAAAGAACATAGTCAACGTAATTTCAACAGAAGAAAAGCATTAGTAACATTCAGTACCTTTTTCATCCCATTCAAACTACTGCGGCCACTTTCTCTGCAACCCCTTTTACAAGTTTCTGTGGAGAGTCACTCACAAGACTTCCAGTCTTCACATCTTTGGATTCCTCATACGCAGCTGCATGTATACCAAGTGCAGCACGACCAGATGGATCAGGGTTCTTGGACCATTCCGCATCCCACTCCACAGCTTTTGCTGTGCTGCATGCCACACTTGGACCACCGGGAACTGTCGATCTCGCAGCATTCTGTCCATAAATAGCAAATTGAACATACTCAGGTAAACAAACAATGATGCAATTCAGTCAACTGACATTGTAAGAGATGGAAGGAAAGGTGGCTCACCTTTGGAAAAAAAAATTCTCAAAGATAGTTCTATAGTATCCTTCTTTTGTGGTCGGAGTGTTTTCAGGGTAGACAAAGCTTGCATTCATCAGCATTGAATCTGTTACCGGTCCAGTCAGAAACAAAAATGAAAAATTATTAATTCTACGCAGTTAAGGAAGTAGCAAGCATCTCTAGTGTCTGCTTAGTTGAGTTGTTTAAAAAGTGCACCTCTCACTTAAAATGGTGAATATGAAATAATGTCATAAATTGGGTAAATTTATCGTGCTAATTTTGAGATGTTATGTTGCTAAATTCTTAATCTGGACCACAGTGTTCAACTAAAATCGATTTAACCACAGGTCCTGGTTGGGAGCATGGCAGCATTAGATATGAGACTAATTGGAAAGAGAGCATTTCTATCCAAAATGTAAATGCAAGCCAAAATTGCAGCATACTTGTTTGTTGGCGTGATCTTTCAAGCTGTCAATCCAGCTGTAACCGACACCATCACTAAACTGCTCCTTCTGCCTGTACAAGAAGTGCTATAACCCAAAAAGAAAAAGTGGAAATGTTGAAAATATATTAATTGGATGAATATATTTGCAAAAGTATCCAAGAAGGTGAAAATCTTCCAAGAAAAAATAAAAGAATATGCAAAACGAAATGGTTGGGCAAAAGTAAAAAGTAGCAACCTTTGGTAAATATGGTTTCTGATCATCATCAAATGCTTTGCGTAAGACCCACTTATCAATCCTCCCAAGATCAGGCCTGATCTGCACTTACAAATGCAAGTATTCAGATGTATGAATTTGATAATAACCTTCGCTTGTTATTAAATTTGGCACGAAAACAAGGCAATCCCAATAATGCCATTACAGCAATGAAGATATAATCTAATAAGACTAGGTATACCATAGACCATCCATTAGATTAGACATATCAGGATATGTCTGACACCTACAACTCAGCATAAAATGGATTCATAAATGACAGAATTCATAACACACATGAAAATGTCATGATGGATAAGAAAAATAACTTTTGTGAGGGAATGGGGAGAAAATAGTTGGATGTCTATATCTTTTAATAATAGGAAAAAATGTCCACATGTAGTAGATCATTCCATACAGTCGTAATAAGATATTCTTATCCCAACAGTCTTATAATGGGCAACCACTAAGCCAAATGTCAGTAGGCTTCAAATCACTACAATACATAAAATTGGAGGAAAAAAGAAAGCTTAATGATTGCTACCATTTTCCATTCTGGATCAGTGTTCATAGCAGTCTTGATGAATTCTTTGTCGAGAAATGGTACATGAGCCTCAACACCCCAAGCTGAAGTCGATTTGGTGGCCCTCAGACAGTTGTACAGATGAAGAGCTTTGATCTGTTGAATAGTTTCAGTAATAAAAATAAGTCATAATAGCCATCGATGGCAGTAAAATATAATCCAGTGACACTGCAAGTGCATAAACATATACCACAAAAACAAGAAAAGCAGAGAACAATCCAGAGATAGTGTGTATAATATACCTTCTGGTATGTTTCTTGGTGAAACTCCTCCTTGTTTGGTGGCTTGTGGAAATACAAGTAGCCACCAAAGATTTCATCTGAACCTTCTCCAGAAAGAACCATTTTTACTCCCAGAGATTTAATTTTACGAGACATAAGAAACATTGGAATGCTGGCTATGATAGTGGTCACATCATATGTCTCGATATGGTAGATAACTTCTTCAAGCGCCTCTATGCCTTCATGAGATATCAAAGCAAAGAAACAAATAATTTCTTGGAATTAATATACATCCAGGCCTTTGTCTGGGATTACTGATGTAGAAAAAAAAATTGATGAAAAGCAAGACAATGAGATAATTGGAAAAGAGAGAGAAGACTTCAAAGAAGAAGTAGAATGAGTGGGAGCCAGAAAATCAGGGTGAACACAATTTGTATTTCCAATCACCAATCAATATGAATAGTCTGAATCCTACTTCAAGCAATCCCTAGATATTTAGTAAGGTAAAATTAAAACTGCATATATAAGAAAACCTAATTTCCACCCTTGAGCCTTATATATTACCTGAACAGTAAAGTGAAACTCGTGATGATGAGTTCCAAGATAATCTGCAACTTCTCTTGCTGCTTTCAAATCTGGAGAACCCTGAAGATTGAAAATGCAAGGCATTTAAAAGTATCAGAAAGAAAATAACTTGGTTAAAAATTGACTACAAGAAAGTACATCTAAACCTTTCTGGTTCCAAAGTTTGCATTGGAAAGGCTATTGAGCACTGACACCAAGAACCTTTCCCTTGACCTTTAAACATACCAAATTAACAACTTTTTGTCACACTTCTATGCAATTAGGCCTAAACAACAAGAATCCAGCCATGGTTAAAATGGATTTAGGTTGTCTACCAAGTTTATGAACAGACATTTCTTGTTTATAAAATGAAAAAATGATGTAGGTAGCATTTTCTAAGCACTTTTGGGGAAAAAATATAGAGGGGAAGAGAAGAGGACTGAGAAGACACCATTATGGTAATATAAAAGAGCACTACATTTGATAAAGCGTCAGATTTGGTTGTCGAAAATGATAAGTATAGTTACCTCCAATCCAACGCAAAAGGTATGTAACTGTGACCCCCACTGACGTGCAGCTTCTGATTTGGTAAAATAACGACAAGCCACAGCAGCAACGAGTGATGAGTCCAACCCTCCAGACAAAAGAACACCGAATGGTACATCTGTCATAAGTCTCTTTAACACAGCCTACAAGATTAGGAAGACGAAAAAATGTAAGGAAATGTATGAAGCTAATAGCGACAGTGGAATGAGGCACGGAGGCAAATTTAAATCTCTCTTAACAAATCACGTATCTGATGATCATTCATAGGTTCGATCAAAAAAGCTAAGTTGATATCTATATCTTTTGCATTAGACATCATTACTATAAAGCAATAGTTAAACTGCTATGCTAATATTATGATATAAAGTGGGCAGAAAGAAAGGATGTACATTATGCAAATTTTCAATAGTTATAACTTATAACAGACATAAAATATGAATGAGGGAAAAAGATAAAAGTGGGATGTATCTTCCAATCTAATTACTAATATATATCAGAAGCCGTTTCTCAAGAGAAGTCAAAATGACCTTTCTTTGAAATAACATATTCATTTCAATTTTAAGCCAATTCACCAACTCTTCCATGGGTTCTGCTATTATCTAGTAACTATGCATATTTACCAAATTAAAGTTAATGAGATAATTAGCCTCCAAATGCAGATGTAAGATTGCCCGTTCTACAGACTCTGTACTGAGCATATACACATGTTTAAGTCGCAAAGATATCTTTCGCTAACCGTAGAAGTGGGACTATAGAGTATATCAAACCCCGATCTCACCCATATACAACCAAAAAAACGAAAAATGACAAAACAAAACAAAAACCAATCTCAAGTGCTCCTCAACAAAGTTCCAATCAAGGAAGTTCCTCAAGTCAGACCCAACTAGCAGAGCTGAACACCAAGTAAATAACTCCCAACACTAATATCGGCAGAGAAAAAACTGGCATCACTCAACCTTTCCTTTTTAAGATTTCCTTTCAATACCAGGATCCACACAAAGAACCAAATATAACAACAAGGTTTTGGTAAACAAAAGGAATGATCTACATAGTAGTCTGAGTAAGTTCATAAAGTCTCACCCAACTAGCAGAGTTCCACACCAACCAAATAACTCCCAAGTCCCAACACTAATATTAGCAGAGAAAAAAGTGGCATCAACCTATCCTTTCTATGATTTCCTTTCAATGCCAGGATCCACACAAAGAACCAGATATAACAACAAGGGTTTTGGTAAACAAAAGGAATGATCTACAAAGTAGTCTCAGCAACACAGTTCTCAAAACAAAATTGCAAGAATGGAGTTTAATTTCTTACGTGATGGCTGCAACTAATTGATAAAGAGTGGGAACATATACAAAACACAAAAAGAAGAGAAGTAGGATTGTAAGTGGTACACATCAATGCATACCTTCTCAAAAGCCTCACGTAAAACAATGGGATCATAAGGAGTCGATGGTATCTTCTCCAACAACCATTGTGGATTGTACCACCTTCTCAGCCCTCCTGCACACATAAAATTGTAAATAAATATGTACTTAAGGCAGACAAAGTTGAAATTTTATAAATTCAGCTACGGTGAACTAAGAAGAGGCATCTTGAAAGTTATTAGTTAGCCAAATGAATATACAAAAAGAAAGAAACTTCTGACTCAGACTCAAGAGTTTTCTGATTTACACTTACAGATACAAAGTCTTTCTAGTGATATCAAACAAAAATATATATTTCCTTATAAAGCATGTCCAAACCCCCGAGTATAAAATGTATAACAAAGTTTGCTAAAATGTTTTTGTTTCTTCAAGTGAAATAATAGAAGCATTTGTTCCTCTGCTTCTGTATCGCTATCAAATGGGCAAAAACATCATAATAAGAAGTATGCTGATATTAGAAGATTTATATTAAAACTTTTACTGACTAAAAGGCTGTTAGTTGATTCATGAACCCAAATCGTTGTTAGTAACTGGAGCTCAGCTCAACTTACCTTGTTTGCTAGAGTATAAATGCCCAGGAGGAAAAGATATGAATCTTTCACAATTATCACTTATACATTTCATTTCTGAAGCAAACCAAATTGATCCTGCAAAGAAAATATAAAACAGCTTAAAAATGTGCGAGATAATTAAAGCTTCAACATATCTAATGATCAACGGTAGTAAGTTAAGTATATAAGCCAAACCAATATCGAAAACCTATTTTAAACTCTGAACTCTGCTCGGCTTAGTAAAAGCCTCAGAAGGAGAAGTTTATTAGCATCAAAGTTAATCAACAGTTACAAATTTATACTTGCTAACTCGATCTAAAACCAGCTGCCACTAGCACATGAATCAAACTAATTATACAGCATTACAGAGCTCAGAACCCACAGCTCAAAAACTCAAGCTAATTCAGTTATCCCATTCTATTAATTTGGTAACGATAGCTAAGCTCATTTGGCATCATCTCCCAATTCTAGCTAAGCAAACTGTAAATTTCATCTTTTGCCCAATAGAATACAAAACTAATCTTCATCCGAATCAAAGTTTCAGAATGCAAAGCTGAAAGAGAGTACCGTGACAATGACGGTCTTGTCCTCGTTGTAGAGCGGCTGATCTCCTGAGGCAGGGTCCACAATAGCCAATCGCTTGGCCCCTGAGAGTTGTCTCTCTTGAAAGGTTGAAAAAATGTGAATGCCCCCTCTCTTCCTGAAGTTCAAATCTTCAAATGGCATGAAGTTCAAAGCTCCGGTCTTCAAATGTCCTTTACTAAGAGAGAAGGTTCCCCCCCGAGAAGCGAACACTGTCTCTCATTCAAAGGGAAGGTGGGTCTTCACAGATGGGCAAACACGCCACCACCATCCTTGCTTCGTGTTCTGAAGACTCATGGCCTCCCTTGCCCGCCGTCAGGTTCGAACTAGGAGGAGAGACTGAACTCCTTGTTTCATCAGTTTGTACTTTGGGCCTTGTTCTTGGGCTCTTTGGGCTTGTCCCTTAATGAATTTCTTCATCCAAAAAAAAAAAACAGAGAGAAGGTTCCCCAATGATATTATTTCCAAATCACCAACATTCTCAGTTCTAATGGTAACACATTGCTCCTAAATTTGATTTTGGCAATGGTTTTAAAAGTACGGCTTAACAGAATGTTGCCATGATTTATTGTTTTAACTTGGACCTGTACCTATGAATTCCTTTCATTTGCTTAAATTGACCAGGTTTCATGTTCCCTCAAATAAGATGATGCACTTCTAATTAGCTTTTAATTATCTACGTGCAATCTTGCAGCAACCCATCAATGGGGAGGAATCACTACACATATAACAAAATGTCTGAATATTATGTGCGAGATTCTTGAGGAATATGCAAATCTTGGAATTTCTATGGTTGATCATTGTTGATTGCTACTTGTTGTTGTTAGAACAGTGAAGAGTTAGAGGATGCTGGAATTTGATGTTGCTGCTGTCTTTTATTTTGCCTGAACTGCATACTGGTTAGGGACCCTACTAGTTATATGTCTTCAAGCCCATGTTGTGTGCTAGTTTGATAACATTCTTGGTCCTGCCATAAAAGCTTAAGCATGATGATCTAATGGTTGCAATCTCAATTTCCATAAGAAAGCCAGACTATAGATTCAACTTAGTTTTGTTTGTCATACATTAAAATGAAAATCAGAGTTGCATACAACATCATAGATAGGTTTTGAATCCATGTAGACGTACTTTAGAATTTGTCATAGATAATTTCAAGCACAGTAAAACAAGTCTAATATCTCTTCATTCAATTGCTGCATCTCTAATCAGACTCGCACACTCCTCGTTTATCTAACATAAGAAAGATATGCAACGGAAGGATAGTAAATGTATCGCCATACTCTATAAAAATTTGTAAGAATCAAGAAGTGCATTTCGTGATAGTTGACCAATTCTTAATCCAGGAAAAAAAAATGTAGTACTTTTAACCAAAAATGTGCCTTTTTTTATTTTGTTAAATGGAGAGCTAAAATCCTGAAAACATGGTCATCTAAGGAGAGTCTTCTCTGTGACTGATCGACAAAGGAGAGCACTCAAGTCTGCTTTAATGGGTCCATTTGTTGGTCAAGCCTTTGAGCTTGTCTTTCACGTCTACTTTAATGGATCCATTTATTGGTCAAGTCTTTGAACTTGTCTTTCACGTCTACTTTAATGGGTCCATTTGTTGGTAAGGTCTTTGAGCTTGTCTTTCTAGCATTTCCCTCTCTACAAAAATGAAGTTTAGCTACTATGAACCTTCTCTTGGATTCACGATTCCATCCTTTAACAATTTGACCCACACATTTTCTTGTCAATCATAATTATCTGTGTACTAGTCAAGTCTTTGGACGTGTTGTGAGTTTGCATATGTTGATCGAAAAGTAAGTGGAGACAAGTAACCGTACCTCTGTGAATTAGTAGCGTGTTTATATATATTGAACTATCGCCAGCCAGTTTCTCTTGTAATTCTCCTCAGTGAACAAGTCCACACACTTTGCATATCCATTATTCAAATAATGGAAAGAGTTACTTGGTTCTTCCTATTCTCTAAATTACATTCCCCTCATCATAAAAGGTGTATGAAAAAATTGTCTAAAATATTACTAAGAACAATAAGATCTACTATGCCAAATAGAATAGATTGAAGTTGATAAAATAAACAATACATACAAAAGGGGTTGGGTCTTTGCTTTTTAGTTTTGTCATGTTCCATTCTTACATGTAATAAAATACATCGAAAGGTTCAAAAACTCAATCCCTCTCCTGCTTAAGAAAAAAATGATTAAATAATGTTTACTCCTTATACTTATAGGATGAATTCGTTTCAGTCCCTGATGTTCTAATTTCACCTAAAAAGTCCCTGAACTCTCAATTTCTTCCCAATTGGTTTCTGCCGTCAAAATTTTCTGTTAAAGTTGCCGAAAATGTTTATTATGCCCTCACTTACTTTGTTTTTTTTAATTTATTTTTTCTCTCTCTTTTATTTCTTTTTTCATTTCACCTCTTGAAGGTCTGTGGATTGGAACCATCTTGATGAGGAGATGAACAGAAGGAGGCGAGACAGCCGGAATAAGAAGAATAAGAAGAGGTAAAAAGAAAAAAGAAAAAAAAAGAGAGAGGAAGAGATATATATATATATATATATATATATATATATTAAGTAAATGAGGGTATAATATACTTTTTAGGGGAAGATAACGGAGTTTTTGACTGATGCTTGACGACAGGGACCAATTGGAGGAAATTGAGAGTTCAGAGACTTTTTAGGTGAAATTTGAAGGTCAAGGACTGAAACAATGAAACCCTATAAGTATAGGAAGTAAGCAGTATTTAACCCTAAAAAAAATGTAATAAATTTTCTTTTTCTATTATATTAATTAAATTGGTCTTATAATTAGTATAGGTTTAATATGTTTCTGGACAATTAGTATAGGCTAGTACAAGTACAAGCCTGGACAATTAGTATAGGCTATGTTTCTGGCCTTGATGTTTTTGGCCTTAGTTTAGGCAAATGCAGGTGGCATTGATAGACAAGTACAATATCTTTTTGGCCTTTATATATGTGTAAGCAGGCTGATCAAGGATATGTAGTGCTCCGATGATGAATTGGCTTTTCTGTTTAATCAATGGATGTGAATTGGATGTTAGTCAATGGATATGTAGTGCACAAAATGTATGTCATGTCACACTCTCTCAGACCACTGCATTACCAATAAAAACTGTTTTCTAACAATTCTCCAACAATGGGATGTCATAAAATGAAATTAAAAAACTGTTGTCTGAATGTCCTAACTACAATACATTTGAAAAGCTTACAATTGCCCAACTATGAATAACACAACAACAAAATAGGATGATAAGTTGTTTAAAGTGGAAGAGGACCACAGTGAATAGGCAAACCACTATTGTATGAAACAAAGAACTCCAACAGAATTTTGACATATTCAATTGACTAACTTGATTAACTAGTACAAAATATTGGAAAGACCATTGTTGGAGTTAGAATAGTACGACAGGAAGTCCAAGATTTTGAGATAATTATATACTATCAAACACAAATAAACAATGCTTTCTCCAAAGTTCTGTTGTTTTTCTCCAATTCACACAACAACAAATCTCAAAATGATGATGTAGAACATTCAAAGGGACAACAGTTTTTACGAAAAACATCTTGTCGAACTTTGCTTCAAAAGTTACTTTTATTGAGACCGCTGCCAACTTAATACAACTTGCACAACGGAGGTGATACATTTTGATGTTGTCCTTTCTGGTATTCAGACAACATGCATGTTAATTCTGGCGCTTGTCTAAATTAGAATCAGACAACAATTTCGCATTGTCGTCTGATACCCTGCATCAGACTGCAGGAGTATTAACAACAGCAAATTGGGCTATAAGATGACAGTGAAAAACTGTCGTCTGATTTGTTTTTTGGCATAGTGTATTGTCCATGTCGAAGATGCTTTGGAGGCCAATATAGGGGAGACGAAGTATCTTGATGGACTAGTTTCTTCATGAAGAGGTGACACCTTGACATTGACGATTCACACAAAAAAAAATTGCTAGTTAACCTTCAACGTACATTATAGAAAACAAAGAATTCTCACGATTCATTCGTATGGGGGCATAAGCTTTCCCAGTTGGTTAGCAAATTATTCTTTCCAGTTGGTTTATCTTCAACTTTCCAATTTGCATTAGTTCTTGCTTTTTGCCACCACTGGAGCAGCCACTCTTCCTCCGGGATCTCCATGTTATCTAGGTAAATGGTGTAATTTCAATAGGTCGTGAGTTTTACGGTGAAGATACATGTGTCATTACGCCATTTAGACATATGAAATTTCAATAGGCCGTGAGTTTTACGGCTAAATGGAGAGTCTTCTCTGCAATTGATGGACAAAGGAGAGCTCTCAAGTCTACTTTGATGGATCCATTTGTTGTTCAAGTCTTTGAGCTTGTCTTTCACGCATTTCCACCACTCTCTCCAAAAATGAAGTTTAGCTATTGTGATCCTTCTCTTGGATTGATGATTCCATCCTTTAACAATTTGATCCACACATTTCCTTGTCAATCTTCTCATGGATTGATTAATCCATCCATTAACATTTTGATCCACATATTTCCTTGTCAATCATATTTGTCTATGTACTAGTCAAGTCTATGGACGTGCTGTGAGTTTGCATATGTGATTGAAAATTAAGCGGAGACCTATAACCTCTCTGAATTAGTATATATATTGAACTATCTCTAGCTAGTTCCTCTTGCAACTCTCCTCAGTGAACAATTCCACATACTTTGCATATCCATTATTCAAACAATGGAGAGAGTTACTTGGTTCTTCCTGATATACTTGATCTGTTGTGAGGCGGCTAGCTGCTTAACTACGGTAGCACAAACCAACCTTAACATCACCACAGACCGGTCTGCTCTTCTTGCTTTCAAAGCCTGTATCACCAATGACCCTAGAAACATAGTCTTCACTAACTGGTCAACCACAACCCCTGTTTGTAATTGGGTTGGAGTCACTTGTGGTGAACGCCATCATCGAGTCGCAGACTTGAACCTCTCTTACTTTGGTCTCACAGGCACCATTCCTCCGGAGTTAGGAAACTTATCATTTCTTGTTAATATGGACTTCAGCAATAACAGTTTCCATGGTATATTGCCTAAGGAATTGGCTTGCTTGCGTCGGTTGAAGTTTATCAGCTTGGGAAACAACAAGTTCGTGAGTGTCATTCCGTCATGGTTTGGGTCCTTATTCAAACTTCAAGTATTCAGTTTGTTTGGTAATCAATTTTCAGGTTCCATACCAGCTACAATCTTCAACTTATCTACTCTGCGAATAATTGATCTGAGTTATAACCAACTCTCAGGTATGAACTAAAACTATCTGTCACCAACAAGTTCATGGGAGTCATTCCATCATGGTTTGGGTCCTTATTCAAACTTCAAGTATTCAGTTTGTTTGGTAATCAATTTTCAGGTTCCATACCAGCTACAATCTTCAACTTATCTGCTCTGTAAATAATTGATCTGAGTGATAACCAACTCTCAGGTATGAACTAAAACTATCTGTCACCAACAAGTTCATGGGAGTCATTCCATCATGGTTTGGCTCCTTATTCAAACTTCAAGTATTCAGTTTGTTTGGTAATCAATTTTCAGGTTCCATACCAGCTACAATCTTCAACTTATCTGCTCTGCAAATAATTGATCTGAGTTATAACCAACTCTCAGGTATGAACTAAACTATCTGTCACCAACAAGTTCATGGGAGTCATTCCATCATGGTTTGGCTCCTTATTCAAACTTCAAGTATTCAGTTTGTTTAGTAATCAATTTTCAGGTTCCATACAGCTACAATCTTCAACTTATCTGCTCTCCAAATAATTGATCCGAGTTATAACCAACTCTCATGTATGAACTAAAACTATCTATGACCAAATTATTTGGAACCCTAATCTATTAACACCTTAATTAGCTAGCATGTTAAGGTATAATATACGATATTTTTTTAAGTAATAATTATTGCACAGCAAGAGCAATTGGAGACCTAACAATGTTATAGGAGATATACCTTTATTGTAACAATTTCGTAGGTAGGTCACAAATCGGTTTTCTAGGATTAGCTAAAGAGAAAATAATTGTGCATATGCCCAATACTTGAAACTTCAATCAAACATCTTGTATGGAGATGATCAACTATAATATATGATTGTTAGTTCTTAAGAAATACCAAATGAGATTGGCGCTTTAGATCACCTGGAGAAGTTGTCAGTGAACTTCAACGCCTTAATTAAAAGGAGTAATCTTATAGCTGTCTTCAACATGTCTCCTTTGATTATTTTGAGTCTACATGAAAACAGCTTGACTAGAAGTCTTCTGGACAATATATGTCAACATCTTCAGAACATTCAAAAGTTGGATTTTTCTTACCACTAGCTTGACAATCCACTTCCATCCAAATGGTCGCAATGTAAACCACTCTTTTTTATTATATAGCATACCCATTAATATTCATCACTTAACCCAGATAAAAACGATTGATATTAGCACGAACTATTTGACAGGTATTCGTAAAGTTAGTTGCATATTTTTAATAATCATCTTATTTTGTTCTTATATATCATGATTTGTTCCCAAGTAACCAATGTGTGGTAATGATTAGAAGTTTTCTCAATTATATATGATTGACACCCTAGCTTGTTAAGGTAAAAGGAGATCGATATCTAATAAATAGTTATTAACAGGTAGAATATCCAGAGAAATCGGGAACCTAACAATGTTGACGGAGATCTACCTTGATAGCAATAATTTTGAAGATATGACTTCCATCAATTTTGTTGATTAAAATGGATATTTAGTTACCTTGCGTGTCCCATATTTAAATTTTGTTTATTCTTGTTGAATAGCACGAAGTATATCATATCTCTTATATCAGTTGGAATGTATGTTGATTTTTCAGAAATTCCAAATGCGATTGGCACTTTGAATCATCTGGAAGAATTGTTTGTTCAAAACAATGCCTTAAAAGGGCCTATCCCTATGACTATCTTCAACATGTCATCTTTGACTATTGTAGCTTTCCATGAAAACAACTTGAGTGGTAGACTTCCTGACAATATTTGTCAAAATCTTTCGAATATTCAAGAGTTGTATTTGGATGAAAATCAGTTTAATGGTCCACTTCCATCCAAGTTATGGCAATGCAAACAACTTCTTACTTTAAACTTGGCGGCTAACAGCTTGACAGGTATTCATAATATCAATTGCATATATTTAATCACTTAATATTTTTATAAACCGGTTCAGCAAATCAATTCAAAATATATATTGTCCCTAGCTATAATGATTTAGACACATTTGTAACCGTTTTACATTTGTGTACTGTAGTAATCATTCTACATTTGACAAAATTTATAAAGCAACGTTACTAATTTCCTAATTGAATTTTATAACTATTTATTTTCTCTTCTCCCCCTATTTTTTCTCTCTCAATTTTATCTCTCTCCTCACTTTCCATGTTCAGAAAAAGAAAAGCAAGAAATAAAAAAAAAATATTAAAAAAAATTTCTCACGTGGTTTTTCTAGTATATGGAATAATGCCCTGGCATTGACATAACTGTTGCAGGTTCCATACCATATGAGATTGGTTATCTTCCAAATTTAGAGATATTGGGGCTCGGTGAGAATAATCTAAATGGCCATATCCCATCCTCAATCTTCAATATCTCCACAATAACAGTATTAGATCTGGGAGGTAATCAGCTTTCAGGTAGTCTCCCAACAGACATAGGCCTTGCGTTTCCAAAACTAGACCTGTTTTATGCAGGAGCGAATCACCTCAGTGGAGTAATCCCTAAATCCATCTCCAATGCTTCTGAGCTTCGGTTTCTATACCTGGGAGGTAACTCTTTTTCTGGATATATTCCAACCACTCTGTGCCTCTTGACAAACCTTAAAGAGCTCAGATTGTACGAGAATAATTTGACCATTGATACCTCTACTCCAGAACTTAATATTTTTTCTTGTCTGCCAAATCTTAGAAATTTGGGGTATTTATCCTTCCAAGACAATCCATTAAATGCGAAGCTTTCGATTTCCTTCAGTAATTTCTCTGCATCACTTCAAAATCTTTATTTAGGAAATTGCAGATTCAGAGGTAACATCCCCAGTGATATTGGGAATTTGAGTAGCTTGATACTTTTAGCCCTCAGCCACAATCAATTGAGCGGGCCAATTCCAAGCTCAATGGGAAGACTGCATAATCTTCAAGGTTTGTATATGCATGATAACACATTGCAAGGACACATTCCAGATGAGCTTTGTAAACTAGAAGACTTATTTGAATTGGACTTGGGTGGGAATCAACTCTCTGGTTCTGTACCTTCCTGCTTGGGTAATCTAACAGCATCTCTAGGAAATCTATACTTGAAGTCCAATTTGTTGAATTCCACAATACCATCTACCTTGTGGGGACTTACAGATATCTTGCAACTAGACTTGTCATCCAATTCTCTAATTGGACCTCTATCAGATGCTGTTGGTAATTTGAAAGTTGCTGTATACATAAATGTATCATACAACCAATTATCTGGGACCGTACCAAGTAGCATTGGGAGTTTAGTGAGTTTGGTCAATCTCTCCTTAGCACATAACAATCTAGAAGGCCCTATTCCTAGTTCCTTTGCTACCTGCTTAAGCTTAGAACTGTTGGATTTATCTCGAAATAGTTTCACTGGAGTGATTCCAAAGTCTCTAGAAGCACTCTCATATCTCAAGCATCTGAATTTGTCTTTCAACAAACTCCAAGGAGAAATTCCAAGTGGCGGTCCTTTCAAAAACTTCTCTGTTGAATCATTTATTTCCAACCGTGGACTCTGTGGTGCATCCCAATTTGAAGTTCCACCATGCAAGAGAAAAACTAGTATGTCTATCTTGAAATATGTTATTCCGGGGATCTTGTCAGCAATGCTTCTAGCGACCT
This sequence comes from Rosa chinensis, assembly GCF_002994745.2. NCBI lineage: Eukaryota > Viridiplantae > Streptophyta > Magnoliopsida > Rosales > Rosaceae > Rosa > Rosa chinensis. The sequence goes on along the minus strand of NC_037089.1, from coordinate 26,166,066 downwards.
CCATATTTTGGATGCTGATGTTACGCAGAAAAAAGAATGTGAAAGCTGCAACACACACTATCTTGGCACCTCAAGTTCTCTGGAGAAGAGTTTCATACCAAGAGCTCCTATGTGCGACAGATGGATTCAATGAAAATAACTTACTTGGTACTGGTGGTTTTGGCTCAGTATATAAAGGAACATTGTCAGATGGGATAGAGGTTGCGATAAAGGCTTTCAATTTGGAGTTAGAAGGGGCATTTACAAGTTTTGAGGTTGAATGTGAAGTGCTAAGTAATGTTCGTCACCGAAATCTTGTCAAAGTCATCAGTTGCTGCAGTCAAATTGATTTCAAAGGTCTTGTATTGAATTACATGCCTAATGGGAGCCTTGAGAAGTGGTTTTATTCTCAGAATTCTTCTTTCCACATAATGCAAAGGTTGGATATAATGATAGATGTTGCATCGGCATTAGAGTACCTTCATCATGGTTATGAAGTACCTATTGTCCATTGTGATTTGAAGCCAAGCAACATCCTACTAGATGATGATATGGTTGCACATGTTGCTGATTTTGGTATTGCGAGACTTCTGGGTGGAGGAGATTCTATGACTCAAACCATGACCTTGGCCACAATTGGGTATATGGCTCCAGGTGTTGTACTCTGTTAGTACCTTATCTTTCAATAATGTATGTGTTCCTTAATTATGAGTGTATTTTTATTTTCATTTTTTTAAAATCAAATTTTATATATGCAGAGTATGGAATGCAAGGAATAGTGACCAGAAGAGGTGATGTGTATAGTTTTGGTATTGTAGTGATGGAAACATTCACAAGAAGGAAGCCAACCGATGAGATCTTCGCTGGGGAAATGAGACTAAATCAATGGGTCGCAAATTTCCTAGTTGCAGATGCGATAGTTGAAGTTGTGGATGCTAGTTTACTTGGAAGCGAGGAGGCTCATGACTTCGTGAGCAAGAGGGACTGCTTATCATCCATTATGAGATTAGCTGTTGCTTGTTCGGCAGAATCACCGGAAGAGAGGATAAACATGCAAGAGGCTGTAGCCATGCTTAAAACAATCAAGATCAAGTTTTCAAAGGACTCTGCTGCAAGAGGTGTGGTGGTGAACCATCGTCCTGTTTCGTAACCCCTTAACTAATGTGTCGATATATCTTGGCATGGCATTTGATTCCGTACGTAATTATGTAATTGTTTGGCAATGTGGTTCTGACTCAAGTTTGGTTGGTAATTCACTCTGCTACTCTGTATTCAAAAATAACTTCCATCTAGCTCTTTCCACTTTGTAGTTTCTGTGTTTTTCTGCTTTGAGGCTAGCTGCTTAAATAAACCGAAGCATTACTATTTTCTCAAATTCTTCTATCTTTAAGTTTTTAATGTACTTATCATGGTAGAGTATGCCTAGGATTTATATGAGGTGTCAGTATGCTGTACTCCAATCATTCTTATGTTCCGTTGTTGTGTCACCTCAGCAATCTATTCATGTAATGCAGCGTATTCTTGATCATGATGTTTCACATATGAATTTAAGCTTGTTTAGGAAGCACTAGAATGTTTAGCTAGTTTAAGCTCCTCGTCTGATAATCTCAGTAATGGAAAATTTTGAACTTTCTCGATTTTGGGAAGATTGCAATTTCTTCTGTAATGCAGAACAAAGGACAGTAGATACCAGAAACCATTAATGAGAGGGAATCATAATAAATTAATGAAAATGTTGACTTCGGGAATATAATGCATGAAATTCTTGAGTATGCTAAATCTTGTTGTTTTGTTCCGAGTGCAATGGGAACGAAGCTGCTCACATCCTCTGCCAAATGTTTTGTTTTGTTTTTGAATTCAGTTGTGCAGCAGGGGAATCACAATGTACATAGCACTTGTACATTGTAATTATAAGTTCCTGAGATTATTTACCAAAGTATTATTTACCAATTTCTACTCTTTGCTTCTGTTTCTCATTGTAATTAATATTCAATAAAATTGACGTCCATTCCTCAAAAAACTCTGTACTCTTTCTTTTAGTCTTTCTCCATAATAACATGTACTCCAGTCAGACAACAAAGAAACTGAATCAGGATTCTGCTTCAGTTTTACCATATCCCGCATGAAGAATGGTAATCTAAGAAAAAAAATGGAAAATCAGAACCGCATTCTATAGATGAAGGATTGAAGAAACAAAATGAACGTAGAAACCTATCTAAATTGCATACATGTCGAACCAATAACATAATCCTGTCGTGGTCAAAGAAAATTACAGATTGAAAATATAAGCATCAACTAGTCTGGTCTCATCTAAGAGACAATAGCAAGGCCTTCGTAGTTACATAAACTACTAACAGTCATGATGGATTCCCTACAAGCCCTTCTGGTCTCATCTGCCACAGAATCAGAATAAATATCAATCTATAGTATATCTCATCTGATATTGTTTCATTAATCCAAAAGAAAATGTCAACGTAATTTCAACAGAAACAAATGCTTTTCAAAATTCAGTACCTTTTTCATCCCACTCAAACTACTGCAGCCACTTTCTCCGCAAACCCTTTTACAAGTTTCTGTGGAGAGTCGCTCACAGGACTTCCAGTCTTCACTTCTTTGGATTCCTCATATGCAGCTGCATGTATACCAAGTGCAGCACGACCAGATGGATCAGGGTTCTTGGACCATTCCGCATCCCACTCCACAGCTTTTACTGTGCTGCATGCCACACTTGGACCACCGAAAACTGTCGATCTTGCAGCATTCTGTCCATAACTAGCAAATTGAACATACTCAGGTAAACAAACAATGATGCAATTCAGTCAACTGACATTGCAAAAGATGGGAGGAAAGGTGGCTCACCTTTGGAAAAAATTTCTCATAGTCCTATAGTAGTATCCTTCTTTTGTGGTCGGAGTGAGAAAAAGCAGCATTCATCAGCATTGAATCTGTTACCTGTCCAGTCAGAAACAAAAATGAAAAATTATTAATTCTATGCAGCTAAGGAAGTAGCAAGCATCTCTAGTGTCTGCTTAGTTGAGTTGTTTAGAAAGTGCACCTCTCACTTAAAATAGTGAACATGAAATAAAATCATAAATTGGGTAAATTTATCGTGCTAATTTTGAGATGTTATGTTGCTAAATTCTTAATCTGGACCACAAAGTTCAACAAGAATCGATTTAACCACATGTCCTGGTTGGGAGCATTGCAACATTATATATGAGAGTATGAGACTAATTGGAAACAGAGCATTTCTGTCCAAAATGTATATGCAAGCAAAAATTGCAGCATACTTGTTTGTTGGCGTGATCTTTCAAGCCGTCAATCCAGCTGTAACCGACACCATCACTAAACTGCTCCTTCTGCCTGTACAAGATGTGCTATAACCCAAAAAGAAAAAGTGGAAAAGTTGAAAATATATTAATTCTCGGATGAATATATTTGCACAAGTATCCAAGAAGGTGAAAATCTTCCAAGAAAAAATAAAAGAATATGCAAAACGAAATGGTTGGGCAAAAGTAAAAAGTAGCAACCTTTGGTAGATATGGCTTCTGATCATCATCAAATGCTTTGCGTAAGACCCACTACTCAATCCTCCCAAGATCAGGCCTGATCTGCAGTTACAAATGCAAGTATTCAGATGCATGAATATGATCATAACCTTCTCTTGTTATTAAATTTGGCATGAAAACAAGCAATCCCAATAATACCATTACAGCATTGAAGATATAATCTAATAAGACTAAGTATACCATAGACCATCCATTAGACTAGACATATCAGGATATGTCTGACACCAACAACTCAGCATAAAATGGAATCATAAATGATAGAATTCATAACACGTGAAAATTTCATGATGGATAAGAAAAATAACTTTTGTGAGGGAATGGGAAGAAAATAGTTGGATATCTATATCTTTTAATAATAGGAAAAAATGTCCACATGTAGTAGATCATTCCAGAGTCGTAATAAGATATTCCTATCCCAACAGTCTTATAATGAGCAACCACTATGCCAAATGTCAGTAGGCTTCAAATCACTACAATACATAAAATTGGAGGAAAAAAGAAAGCTTACTGATTGCTACCATTTTCCATTCTGGATCAATGTCCATAGCAGTCTTGATGAATTCTTTGTCGAGAAATGGTACACGAGCTTCAACACCCCAAGCTGAAGTCAATTTGGTGGCCCTCAGACAGTCCTACAGATGTAGAGCTTTAATCTGTTGAATAGTCACAAAATTTCAGTAATAAAAATCATAATAGCCATCAATGGTACTAAAATTAATCCAGTGATATTGCAAGTACATAAACATATACCACAAAAACAAGAAAAGCAGAGAACAATCCAGAGATAGTGTATAAGATACCTTCTGGCATGTTTCTTGGTGAAATCCTCCTTGTTTGGTGCCTTGTGGAAATACAAGTAGCCACCAAAGATTTCATCTGAACCTTCCCCAGAAAGAACCATTTTTACTCCCAGAGATTTAATTTTACGAGACATAAGAAACATTGGAGTGCTGGCTCTGATAGTGGTCACATCATATGTCTCAATATGGTAGATAACTTCTTCAAGCGCATCTATGCCTTCATGAGATATCAAAGCAAAGAAACAAATTATTTCTTGGAATTAATATACATCCAGGCCTTTGTCTGGGATTACTGATGTAGAAAAAAAAGAAAATTGCTGAAAAGCAAGACAATGAGATAGATTGGAAGAGAGAGAGAGAGAGAAAGAGAAGACTTCAAAGAAGAAGTAGAATGAGTGGGAGGCAGAAAATCAGAGTGAACAAAATTTGTATTTCCAATCACCAATCAATATGAATAGTCTGAATCCTACATCAAGCAATCCCTAGATATTTAATAAGGTAAAATTAAAACTGCATAAGGATTACCTGAATTCTAAATCTAAGAAAACCTAATCTCCACCCTTGAGCCTTATATATTACATGAACAGTAAAGTGAAACTCGTGATGATGAGTTCCAAGATAATCTGCAACTTCTTTTGCTGCTTTCAAATCTGGAGAACCTTGAAGACTGAAAATGCAAAGCATGTAAACATAGAGAAAACATGTCTTGGTTAAAAATTGACTACAAGAAAGTACATCTAAACCATTCTAGTACCAAAGTTTGCATTGGAAAGGCTATTGAACACTGACACCAAGAACCTTTCCCTTGACCTTTAAACATACCAAATTAACAACTTTTTATCACACTTTTATGCAATTAGGCCTAAACAACAAGAACCCAGCCATGGTTGAAATGGATTTAGGTTCTCTACCAAGTTTATGAACAGACATTTCTTGTTTATAACATGGAAAAGTGGTGTAGGTAGCATTTTTTAAGCACTTTTGGGGAAAAATTATAGAGGGGAAGGGAAGAGGACCGAGAAGACACCATTATGGTTATATAAAAGAGCATTGCATTTGATAAAGCGTCAGATTTGGTTGTCGAAAATTATAAGTACAATTACCTCCAAGCCAATGCAAAAGGTATGTAACTGTGACCCCCACTGACTTGCAGCTTCTGATTAAGCCAAATAGCGACAAGCCACAGCAGCAACGAGTGATGAGTCCAACCCTTCGGACAAAAGAACACCGAATGGTACATCTGTCATAAGTCTCTTTAACACAACCTACAAGATTGGGAAGACGAAAAAAATGTAAGGAAATGTATGAAGCAAATAGCGACAGTAAAATGAGGCACGGAGGCCAATTTAAATCTCTCTTAACAAATCACATATCTGATGATCATTCATAGCTTCAATCAAAAAAGCTAAGTTGATATCTATATCTTTTTGCATTAGACACCATTACTATAAAGCAATCGTTAAACTGCTACCCTAATATTATGATATAAGGCGGGTAGAAAGAAAGGAAGTACGTTATGCAAATTTTCAATAGTTATAACAGACATAAAATATGAAGAGGGAAAAAGAAAAAAGTGGGATGTATCTTCCAATCTAATGACTAATATATATCAGAAGCTGTTTCTCAAGAGAAGTCAAAATGACCTTTCTCTGAAATAACATATTCATTTCAATTTTAAACCAATTCACCAACTCTTCCATGGGTTCTGCTATTATTTAGTAACTATGCATATTTACCAAGTTAAAGTAAAATGAGATAATTAGCCTCCAAATGCAGATGTAAGATTGCCCGTTCTACAGACAATGTACCGAGCATATACACATGTTTAAGTCGCAAAGATATTTTTTTGCTAACAGTAAAAGTGGGACTGTAGAGTATATCAAACCCCGATCTCACCCATATACAACCAAAACAAAAAAAAAACAAAAAAGACAAAACAAAACAAAAAAAAAACCAATCTCAAGTGCTCCTCATCAAAGTTTCAATCAAGGAAGTGTAGTAAATATGCCCCTTTTACCCAGAACCTTGTTTCTCTTTATAGGCTTATGACTGTGCAAACAATAATAGGATGATGATGCTAAATATCACAGCAGAAAACCACAACACACGAACACAGAATTTTATAGAGGTTCGACAAAAACTTTGCCTACGTCCTCTGTGTGATCTCTCTTGAGAATCACTAGCACTATGGAGAATAACAACTTGATTACAAGTACTTATTGAAATCCCTATGCTAATCCCCAACCCCTTTGCTAGATCTCTCTATCACCCTTGGCTCTTCCTGCCCCTGTGTTTGTATGTTAACTGAGAACTCTCTGAGATCTCTCTTTGATCTCTTCTCTAATCTGATCTGAGGACACATTATATGAGCTCCCTGCAGCCCTATTTATAGATTATAGGTGCTGGCTACAAACATGTCACATTATTAGGATTCCTAAAACTATTAGAACAAGGAAAGAGAGCTAGCTTTCCTATTCCTAACTAGAATAGAACTTACTTTCCAGGTCTAAATCAATAGGAATAACTCTTCCTATTCCAAAACCCATTAGGATACTAGAAGAATTCCTGTGCGCACTAATCTTCACTTACCCATCTGGTTTTGCCTTGAATCCTAATCAATTTAGGCATATCAACGAGCTAAATTCACAACAATCTCCACCTTGGTGAGTTGATACCAAACTGATTGCTGCAACCTCCAGGATATCTTGTACTTCTTGAAGTAATCCTGAAACCTTCAAGAACCTTCACCTTGGCAAGAATCTTCTTGCCTCAACACACCTCAAGTGAGGAGGTGCTCCACCTCAATCTCAACATGCTGTAAGATCAAGCAGGTTCAAGTAACACTTGAACTCCTCCATGGCAATGGTCCTGGTCAAACAATCTGAGACATTCTCCCTTGAATGAACTTTCTCATTTGTTATCTTCCTTGAGTTGACCCAACCTTCGCTGCGATGACTACGAACATCAACGTGTTTCGTCTCTGCTTGAAACACTTGATTCCTTGTCAAATTGATGACCCTATTCTTCACCACAACTTCTTGTTGAATTCCAAACTCACTTATTAATCCATTAAGCCATAATGCCTCTGCGGAAGCTTCTGTTAGTACCATGCAATCTACTTCAGTGGTAGACAACGTCGTAGTTGATTCTTTAGTTGCTCTACAACTCACTAAACCTTCACCACAAGTAAAGACATAACTTGTTGCAGGTCTTCTCTTGTCTAAGTCTCCTGCCAAATCTGAACCCTCAGGACCAGCAATGCATGCTTGTTCTTGTTGTCTTTCAAACACAAATCCATGCTCCTTGGTGTTTCTCAAGTAATACAAAATCCACTTCATTGCTTGCCAGTGTCGTCTACCCGGATTCACCATATACTTGGACATAATGCTCAATGCTTGAGCTAAACCTGGTCTTGTGCAGATTCTAGCATAGATAAGACATCCCACTACTCTTGCATAAGACACATTCATCATCTCATCTAACTCCTTCGTAGATGATCTCTGCACACTCAACTGGAAGTGTGCTACTGGTGGAGTAGACACGGGTTCATAAAACAGCCATATTTTTCCCGCTTCTCTGTCCCTCCTTATCTTCACTCCTAGGATCTGCTGTGCAGCTTCTAGATCCTTTATGTCAAATTCCTTCCCTAGTTGTGTCTTTAACTTCGGAATTCTAGACATATCCTGACATGTAGTCAACACGTCACCCAAATAAAGTAGCAATAGTAAAACCATACTATCCTTGAACACATGATGATAAACGCAGCTATCCACTGGTGAGATTTGGTCATAATCGACCTTTACTTTCTGCGAATACTCCTTGGCCAATACCCGAGCTTTGAATCTCATGACTTCCTCATCATGCATTCCTTCCTTTTTCCTATAAACCCACTTACAGCCAACCTGATTTCTTTCTTTGGGCTTAGGAACCGACTCCTGAACCAAGTCCTTCTGTATGGACTTCTTCATCTGTTCTAACATAGCTCCCCTCCAACTTTCCCGTACATCATTTGCTATAGCTTCTTGATACGTGGTTGGATCTTTTGGACTGAAACTTAGAGCATACTTGTCCAATGCTATGCTTCTCTGGAACTCCTGCCCAAGTGACTGATGAACCGAGTCGTAGGTTCGCAGTACTAATTGCTCCACCTGAGCTTGTATTAATGACTGTTGTTGTTGCTCTAAGACTTCTTCCTCGATAACCCCTTTATCATGCTCCACTTGCTCAATTTGCTCCACCTGAGCTGGAGTTTCTTCCATGATCCCTTTGGTTAGAGGAACTTCGGTTGCTTTCTCTACAACATCAGTCTTCTTTTTCACCTCACTTGTCTTGACTTCATTGAACGGCATTGTCTCCTCATCAAAAATGACATGTCTACTTAGAACCCTTTTCTTGCTTACAATATCCCATAACTTGTAGCCTTTTACTCCTTTCTCAACACCGAGAAATATGCACTTGCGTGACTTTGGCCTGAGTTTGGTTTGCGCATTGTTGGAAATATGAGCATATGCGCTGCAACCAAACACCCTTAAGTTAGAATAGTCAACTGGTTCTCCAGACCATACCTCCTCTGCACACTTGAAGTCCAAGACTTTTGATGGTGACCGATTAACCAAGTAACACACATGGTTAACTGCATCTGCCCAAAACGTGTCCGGTAATCCTGCATGCAGCCGCATGCTTCTTTCTCTCTTCAAGAGAGTTTTATTCATCCTTCTAGCAGCCCCGTTTTGTTGGAGATTCTCTTTCACCGTGAAGTGTCTTGTGATTCCTTCATCCTTGCAAAATTGTAAGAACCTTTTCATTCTATATTCACTGCCACAGTTACTTCTCAAATACTTGATTTTTCTGCCTGTTAGATTTTGTACTTCTGTTTTCCACTCCTTAAACTTGGTGAAAACCTCGGATTTCTCCCTCATAAAGTAGACCCAAATCTTCCTCGAAAAATCATCTAGAAAAGTAACAAAGTACTTGAAGCCTCCCATGGACCGTACTGGTGCTGGGCCCCATACATCTGAGTGAATATAAGTAGACCCAAATCTTCCTCGAAAAATCATCTAGAAAAGTAACAAAGTACTTGAAGCCTCCCATGGACCGTACTGGTGCTGGGCCCCATACATCTGAGTGAATATAATCCAGCAATCCTTTGCTTTTGTTCTCACAATTTGCTAACTTGAATGCCACAATCTGCTTCCCAAGAGTACAATCCTTGCAGAAGTTCAGTTTGCAAACACTGACACCTTCTAGCTTACCTTTCTTGTGGAGTTCCTGCATTCCTCTTTGACTCATGTGCCCAAGGCGATGATGCCATAGCTCAGTCTTGTCTTTTACCTCAGTAGACATTGCAACTCCACCTATTATTGTAGTCCCTTGAAGCTTGTATAAGTTGTTAGATTGAATGTCGCCCTTCATCACAACAAGTGATCCCTTGAGAACTTTTGAGTCTTCCCTCTTCAGAGCGATACCTATATCCGGCCTTGTCCAAAGTACCCAAAGATATCAAGTTCTTCCGTAACTTAGGAATATATCTGACATTCTCCAGTGTTCTAACAACTCCATCATGCATTCTGATTTTCACTGATCCAATACCTAGGATCCTACACGATGAGTCATCTCCCCTAAAAACCTCTCCGCTGCTACTCTCCTCATATGTGTCGAACCATTCTCGGATTGCACACATGTGGAAAGTACAACCGGTATCCAAAATCCAATTTCTGAAAGCATTGGAGCTGGCTGCTACCACAAGGAGTTCACCGTCATCTTTATCTTGTTTGATGACTACATTGGCTGTGTTTGAATTCCCTGCCATCGCCGCTGCTTTCATCTTCCCTTCTCTGCAGTTTCTTTTCAAGTGGTTGGTAGCACCACATTTGAAGCAACCTTTCTTGTATTTTTCCTTGGATTTTGATGTACCCTTGTTACCAGATTTATCCTTCATACTCGTCAACTGACCTGTCTCATTGCCTTTGACATGAAGGCCTCCTTGAGAGCTTTTGGTCTCCCTACTCATCTTAAAATAAGATTGAATAGCTTCGGTAATCTCATCGTACTTGAGAGAATCCTTACCGGAAACGAGTCTGGTGATGAAGTGCTCAAATGAAGCTGGTAAAGATCTTAGCAGCATAAGTGCTTTCTCCTCATCTTTATACCTCACATCCACCTTTGATAAATTGGCAACACAAATCTGAAATTTATTTAGATGATCCTGCAGATCCCCGCCTTCATCCATCCGAAGACTATAGAGTTCATCTTTCAAGAAGAGTTTATCTGCGTCAACCTCTTTGACATTGTCCAATGTCTTACTGCTGTCCATATTCTCACCAATATGAACCTTAGCCGCGTAAACCTTCTTGAGATAATCCCAGGTCTCTTTGCTGTTCATATTCTCACCGGCACTAGCCAGTACATGAACGAATACATGATCAACAAGATGTAGCTCTATAAAGCTCTTTGCCTTCTTGTCCATCTTCTGCCAAACCTTGTCTGCCATATCAGCTGCCTTATTCTCTATCCCGAGAATAGCCTCGTACAGACCTTGAAGAATTAGGACACTTTTCATCTTCCTTTGCCATAATGTGAAGTTATCCTTCCCATTCAATATAATGGGCATCACATTGCTGCCTGCATCTGCCTTGTCATCTGCCATTTTAGAAACACCTTGAGCCTAAGCTCTGATACCACTTTGTAGTAAATATGCCCCTTTTACCCAGAACCTTGTTTCTCTTTATAGGCTTATGACTGTGCAAACAATAATAGGATGATGATGCTAAATATCACAGCAGAAAACCACAACACACGAACACAGAATTTTATAGAGGTTCGACAAAAACTTTGCCTACGTCCTCTGTGTGATCTCTCTTGAGAATCACTAGCACTATGGAGAATAACAACTTGATTACAAGTACTTATTGAAATCCCTATGCTAATCCCCAACCCCTTTGCTAGATCTCTCTATCACCCTTGGCTCTTCCTGCCTCTGTGTTTGTATGTTAACTGAGAACTCTCTGAGATCTCTCTTTGATCTCTTCTCTAATCTGATCTGAGGACACATTATATGAGCTCCCTGCAGCCCTATTTATAGATTATAGGTGCTGGCTACAAACATGTCACATTATTAGGATTCCTAAAACTATTAGAACAAGGAAAGAGAGCTAGCTTTCCTATTCCTAACTAGAATAGAACTTACTTTCCAGGTCTAAATCAATAGGAATAACTCTTCCTATTCCAAAACCCATTAGGATACTAGAAGAATTCCTGTGCGCACTAATCTTCACTTACCCATCTGGTTTTGCCTTGAATCCTAATCAATTTAGGCATATCAACGAGCTAAATTCACAACAGGAAGTTCCTCAAGTCAGACCCAACTAGCAGAGCTGCACACCAAGTAAATAACTCCCAACACTAATATCAGCAGAGAAAAAACTGGCATCACCCAACCTTTCCTTTCTAAGATTTCCTTTCAATACCAGGATCCACACAAAGAACCAAATATAACAACAAGGTTTTGGTAAAAAAAAAAAAAGGAATGATCTACATAGTAGTCTCAGTAAGTTCATAAAGTCTCACCCAACTAGCAGAGTTGCACACCAACTAAAGAACTACCAACACTAATATTAGCAGAGAAAAAAGTGGCGTCAACCTATCCTTTTTGAGATTTCCTTTCAATGCCAGGATCCACACAAAGAACCAGATATAACAACAAGGGTTTTGGTAAACTTTTAATGATCTACATAGTAGTCTCAGCAACACAGTTCTCAAAACAAAATTGCAAGAATGGAGTTTAATTTCTTACGTGATGGTTGCAACTAATTGATAAAGAGTGGGAACATATACAAAACACAAAACGAAGAGAAGTAGGATTGTAAGTGGTACACATCAATGCATACCTTCTCAAAAGCCTCGTGTAAAACAATGGAAACATAAGGAATCGATGGTATCTTCTCCAAAAACCATTGTGGATTGTACCATCTTCTCAGCCCTCCTGCACACATAAAATTGTAAATAAATATGTACTTAAGGCAGACAAAGTTGAAATTTTATAAATTCAGCTACGGTGAACTAAGAAGAAGCATCTTGAAAGTTATTATTTAACCAAATGAATATACAAAAAGAAAGAAACTTCTGACTCAGACTCGAGTTTTCTGATTTACACTTACAGATACAAAGTCTTTCTAGTGATATCAAACAAAAATATATATTTCCTTATAAAGCATGTCCAAACCCCCAAGTATAAAATGTATAATAAATTTGCTAAAATGTTTTTGTTTCTTCAAGTGAAATAATAGAAGCATTTGTTCCCCTGCTTCTATATCGCTGCAAATGGGCAAAAACATCATAATAAGAAGTATGCTGATCTTAGAAGATTTATATTAAAACTTTTGCTGTCTAAAAGGCTGTTAGTTGATTCATGAACCCAAATCGTTGTTAGTAACTAAAGCTCAGCTCAACTTACCTTGTTTGCTAGAGTATAAATGCCCAGGAGGAAAAGATATGAATTTTTCACAATCATCACTTATAGCTTTCATTTCTGAAGCAAACCAAATTGATCCTGCAAAAAAAATATAAAACAGCTTAAATGTGTAAGATAATTAAAGCTTCAACATATCTAACGATCAAAGGATAAATAAGAATGATCAAGGCTTAAAAGGAGGGAGGTAAAAAACACTATAACATAAAAATAAGCCACACTCTTTTATAAGTGCAAAGAAATACTGAAGCAGTAGTCTACCAGTTTGGGTGCGCTAAATCTCAATGCTAGTTCACGTTTTCTTTTAGAAATGAAGTTTTTTTAACATGTGCAAAGAAAAAATGAAGCAAATTCAAGCAAATGGTTTGACTAGAAATCAATTAAAGAAATATCGGCTGCTTTTAGAAACACAACTAAAGCTACACTCGACCTACCATCAAGACCCCAGCCCATGTACAGTGGGGTTATGCCAATAGCGTCTCGAGCTGCCATGAAGGTGTTGTCTCTTGTATCAAGGAGGACAAAGGAGAACATCCCTTCCAGCATGTCAACAAATTCTTCCCCATGTTCCTCATACTGCCAAAGATATATGTTTAATTATATTACTAAATATGGCAGAATAGAAATACACAGAAAAGTAAGGGAAGATATAACCGTTTTTGTTCTAAATCCAAGAAAAGGTAGTCACTTAAGCCTGAAGTCATTGATTGCTTACAAGATGGCCTATCACTTCACAATCACTGCCAGTTCGGAATTGATGACCCTTCAATGTTTCTCTCAATTGCTTGTGGTTATATATCTCACCATTAACGCAAAAGCTCAGCTCCAAAAATCAAGTAGAAGATTAAGTCATTGAAGTCAGATAAGTAGCTCAAACAAATCAATATCCAAATCCAATTATAAACTCTGAACTCTGCTCAGCTTAGTAAAAGCCTCGGAAAGAAGTTTATTAGCATCAACGCTAATCAACAGTAACAAATTTATGTTTCTCACTCAATCTAAAACCAGCTGCCACTAGCACATGTAATGCTCTAACTTTCCATCGACCAATAACCATGAATCAAACTAATTACAGAGCTCAGAATCCACGGCTCAACGTCCTCAAGCTAATCCAGAGCTCAGAATCTCCATTCTATTAATTTGGTAATGAAAATGCATCATCTCCCAATTCTAGCTAAGCAAACTGTAAATTTCATCTTCTCTCCAATACAATACAACCTAATCTTCATCCAAAATTGAAGTTTGAGAATGCAAGGCTGAAAGAGAGTACCGTGACAATGACGGAGGTAACAATCCCCATGGCAATGCAACCTGCTCCAATCAGGACCCCAATGCCTCAACCTATACAAACAGCAAAATCAACCACTCAACAACTAGCTAGAACAAATCAAACCAATTTGATTGGATTCGAGAGACGAAATGCGATCAATTACCAGCGTGAGAGTTGTCTTTCCCATTTGAAAGACTACCCTCTCTTCCTGAAGTTCAAATCTTCAAATGGCCTGAAGTTCAAAGCTCCTGTCTTCAAATGTCCTTTACTAAGAGAGAAGGTTCCCCAATGATATTATTTCCAAATCACCAACAGTCTCAGTTCTAATGGTAACACACTGCTTCTAAATTTGATTTTGGCAATGGTTTTAAAGTACTGCTTAACAGAATGTGCCATGATTTATTGTTTTAACTTGGACCTACACCTATGAATTTCTTTCATTTGCTTATATTGACTAGGTTTCATGTTCCCTCAAATAAGATGATGCACTTCTAATAAACTTTTATTTCTCTTCGTGCAATATTGCAGCAACCCATCAATGGGGAGGAATCACTACACATATAACAAGATGTCTCAATATTATGTGCGAGATTCTTGAGGAATATGCAAATCTTTGAATTTCTATGGTTGATCATTGTTGATTGCTACTTATTGTTGTTAGAACAGTGAAGAGTTAGAGGATGCTGGAATTTGTTGTTGGTGCTGTCTTTTATTTTGCCTGAACTGCACACTAATTGTATATGTCTTCAAGCACATGTTGTATACTAGTTTGATAACATTCTTAGTCCTGCCATTAAATCTTAAGCTTGATGATCTAATGGTTGCAATCTCAATTTCCATAAGAAAGCCAGACTATAGATTCAACTCAATTTGTTTGTCATACAGTAAAAGGAAAATCAGAATTGTATACAACATCATAGATAAGTTTTGAATCCATGTAGACTTTAGAATTTGTCTGATATCTAGGTCTCTGATCAGACTCGCACAGTAAAACAAGTCTGATATCTCTTCATGCACTTCCCTACCTCAGAGCCTTAGTTCAGCGGCTAATAAAGCCAATCAATCGCTACAGTAAATCAATTCCAATTGCTAACACCCTTTTCAGCAAATCGAGCCACCTAATCAAATTTACAGCAAATCGCATCCCAATTTCTTGAATGGTTGAAGCAGAACAATTGGGTTTAAGAAGAGAGGCAAATTGACCTTACTAGTGGCAGCAGTAAGCAAAGAAGAATTTCAGATTCTTAGGTAGTGAATAGCCATGATGACTTCTCTGTTTTCTTTGAGCCATTACAGATTTAGTATTTTGCCTTGGAGAGAAGATACCAGTATGTCTAGAACAGTAGAGAAAAAGGAGAAGGACAGAGGTGTATGGTCGTACCGAACGAACTTGATGGATGGAAGAGAGTAAAGCCTTCCCAGGATAAAATGCTAGGAACAGACATCTTCTCCATACCAAGACCAAACAAACCATTAGAAGCAGCAATATCCAGGAATGAACCACTTTGCACCTGTCCACAACTTCAAAATTCAAAATGCCCTTTTAGCTGAATATATGAGATTTTAATACAAAACGAAGTAACGAACAAAAGATTCCAAAAGCTTATCATACCACAGAACTCACCCAAAGGAAATGTATGCCTCAACATATTCGTGATGACTTCTGTTGTTAAGTGCAGAACTTCCTCTACCAATATCCCAGAAGTAGAAGTTTGATCAGAGACATAAGAGACCCTATAAGGGCGAGTGTTGAATGCTCCCAGACATTTATTACGCTGCAATGGACTTTCTTGCTAGTCGATGACCCTTTGGGGTCATATTTGCTGACCTCGAAATTCTGCCACAGTAAATAGCACTCAAGTACTACATGCAAAAGCCAGAAACAATAGTGCATGAACGCATTAAAACACCAATGCCTTAAGATACAGAAACAAATGCATAGCTTCCTCATCCTAAGTTCATGATCAGTTTCAAATAAAGGTCATATTTTCTTGTTAACCTTAACAAGAATCTGCATAATCAAACCTAAAAGACCCCCAAAATACTAATGACATTCTCATCAACACTACTTCAAACCCACAATTCCACTATCCAATTAGCAATAAATACAAGTTTTCTTCACATTAACAGAATTGAAGAAGGAAAAAGAACCCAACCTAAACTTACAGGAGCATAAGCTGTTCCTTCACAAGACACCCAAAACAGGTCACTCCCAGTATCAAGCGCCATCATAAACTTTATTACCGGCGTCCCCAATTGCACCGTCGTATAATGCGAACTACCCAAAACAAAACATCAAATCAAATCCCTAATTTTCAAGAATCCCAAAATCTAAAAATGAAAATTTTGAGAAAATGAAACTAAAAGTGGAAACTTTGAGAGAAGAAAAACGTACTATCCCAAAGAGGTGATCTGAAAAGTGGAGTTGCCGTCGGAGAAAGCGAGGTTGTCGGTGGACTCGACGAGCTTGCGGTCGAGTTCGGCGTAGTACTCGAAGCTGCCCTTCTCGAGGAGGTTGGTGCCGCCGGCCGGAGAGAGCTTTCCGGCGGCCTCCGACCACTACTTGACGGGGTCGGAGAAGCGGTGGCGCATCTCAAAGCTGAAGACGCGGCAGCTGGGAGGAAGAAGAAGAAGAAGGGTCAAGATTGATGGGAAAACGAGGGAGATGGAGACGAGAGGCGAGATGAGGGTGAGTGCCATGGTGACTGAGAGCGAAGAGGGAGAGTGACCCAAGTTTGTTAGCCAAGGGAGGGAACACGATTTCAGATCGGCTAGGTTTTGAGTGTTTTGAATGGAAAAAAATTAATGTAAATTAATTTTCTGTGTTGTTTTTTTTGTTTTTCAGACAACAGATGTCTTTGTTATTGTTGTTAGAAATCTTACAAATTTACTAAACGACAATGTATTGGATGAGTAGAGGTGAAACGACAGGTTTAAAAAATCTATCGTCTCAGACGACAGTAAAAACTCAAGTGTCGTGTGATGACTGTCGTGTGATTAAGTTATTTTAATAGTGACTAATCACATGTCATGTTTTTGTCCACAAGAAAAACTGCATTTGCTAAACTCCTAGGAGCTCACCATTGTGAACATCCTATTAAGTCAATACGTCTTGAGAATGCTGGAGAGTTTACATCAAAAACTTTTGATGATTATTGCATGTCCATTAATTGGGATTGAAGTTGAACATCCAGTTCCTTATGCTCACACCCAAAATGGTCTTGCAGAAGTTGCCATTAAACGACTTCAAATGGTTGCCAGAGCATTGGTTATGCGCACCAATCTCACTGTTTCTGCTTGGGGCTATGCAACTGTGCTCAATTCGTCTGACTGCCACTCAACTTTTTTATGTGTCCCAGATGGTGACTGGGTATGAGCCTGATGTCTCACACTTACGCATATTTGGGTGTGCAGTTTATGTGCCAATTGCGCCGCCACAGCGCACCAAAATGGGTCCTCAAAGACGATTAGACATTTATGTTGGATATGACTCACCAACTATTATTTGCTACTTGGAACCCTTGACAGGCGATCTTTTTACCACTAGATTTGTAGATTGTCACTTTGATGAGAAAGTCTTCCCGTCATTAGGGAGAGATAAGAACACAAATGTTTAACAGGAACCACAGAATTGTCTTATTGATAGTTTTTGTACCTCATGAATAAATTATTCACTAGTCTTTTTTTTCTTTTTCTTTTTTTTGTTTCTAATATTTTCAATTACCAACATGTCCTTTATATGTTAGATTATATATTCTAGAGTTTTAATTAATAAGTACATTATAGGTAGTTCAAAAATTTAACCATTGTGCTTAAGGATGTGCTTAATTATATAAGATATATAAGATTTAGAGTTCTGTTTTCCTACATGTTATCCGAGTAAATGAATTATAAATATCATCTACCCTAGAATTGAGCGTGAGTAAAACCCGTGCTTCCTTCGAACGAAACAAACGATGGAGGCTATTGATGAGATAACAGTCCGCTTGGCTGCATCTTTAGGGTTGGCAGAAGCCCAAAAACCTGTGGATCTCCAACCACCACGTAGGGAAGGACTCCGCCGATCCCAGACATACCTGGTAGGGAAACTCTTGATTGCTAGGGCCTTCAATAAGAGGTCCTTCATGGAATCATTGGAATGTTCCGGCGATCCTGGAGATTGAATGGCCGGTATACAGTTCAAGAGCATGAGGACCGGTTTCTGTCTACATTTTCTTATCCAACTTACCGTAATCAAATCCTTCGGGGAGGACCATGGGGGGTTTGACAATGCCTTGATGGTACTGGCTCCATATGATGGGGTAGGGGCTATCAAGGAGATTTCACTCTCCACTCTAGCGTTTTGGATCAAAGTTCGGGATCTTCCTCCACTTTTTCATACTGATCGATGTCTCCGGCGAGTAGGGAGTGTTCTAGAGAGGTATTTACAGAAAGTTACAGTTGGAGTTTGACACTGGGCGCATTTGGATTAGGGTTGAGATAAACCTCATCCAGCCAGTGATCTTTTGGCGAAGCTTCATGGTGGATGATGGGGTTGATGTCGACCTTGATCTTTTCTTCGAAAATTTATGTGGTTGGTGCCGAAATGTGGCCTTCTAACTCATGTTGGACTCCCTTGTTCTGGACCACCGTTGTCGGAATTTTTGCGGGTTCAAACCACCCCTGCACGGCGCAACTTGGAAATAGTTTTAAACAAATAGTGGCTGAGACACTGGCTGGTCCAACCGTAGTTTTTGAGCTCAGGAGACTACAAATGGTTCAGTGGGTTTGGAGAGATTGTTTCCTGTTACAAAGCCTAAGGCACGAAGAGAAATTCATCCTCGAACTCTGCTTGTGGGGAATAAAAACTTAAGCCATGACCTTGGACAGGAGCAACCACCGGATCAGAATGAAAATGGGGACGAACAGCAGCCTGTGGCCTCTGACATGTGTGTTCATATTGAACCTAATGAACATGCAAGTCAGGCTTTGGTGGAAGTCACAAGGTCCCCTAATTGGAATGCATCGAAAGAGGATAGAAGATGGAGTGTCACCAAAAAAAGCTCCGTCTTTCTTTTTTTTTGGTACAAATGGGGTCAAAGACCCATAAAAGAAAGCAA
This sequence comes from Rosa chinensis, assembly GCF_002994745.2. Classification (NCBI taxonomy): domain Eukaryota; kingdom Viridiplantae; phylum Streptophyta; class Magnoliopsida; order Rosales; family Rosaceae; genus Rosa; species Rosa chinensis. The sequence continues at coordinate 26,146,882 of NC_037089.1, read as the reverse complement.
AAAACAGAAAGAAACTAAGAAATAGCTGTGGCAACAGCTCTAGGCCTTACAAGGCCATTAGCACCATCAAGGACGTCTTGGACAATCAAGTTAGGCATTAGAGGCAGCCTGCATAAGCCCCGATCCTGATCAATGGTTTTCTTTGCCAACTCATCTGCAACCATATTTCTCTCACGGTGGATGTGAGTGAATAAACAGCTAGAGAAAGACTCCATAAGCTTCCTGCAATTTGCGAGTAAAGTACCAAGAGGATGTAACCCCTGTGTCATAAATCTTAAGAAGGTTGATAAGGATAGCTGAATCCGATTCAACCTCAAGATTATCTATATGAAGATCGATAGCAATACGAAGACCAGTTATAAGACCCAAGCTTCTGCCTGTAAAACCTCACCATGACCAATATAAGAAGCTCCGTCTTTGCCTAGCTATGGGTCTCACAAATTTTGATGCTGTTTCAATGGGATTATGCTCAATTCAACCACTGTAGGGAGAGTCAAAGAAACGAGGTAGACCTAGAGGTGCTAAGAACAAGGTCAAGGAACTCAAAGTTGTTCAACCATCGCCCATGAAAAAGTCACATGCAAAGCGAGCTAAAGGGTACAAAAATTGGTTAACGGATTACCATAATTTACTATTGTTGAGACTGCAAATGGCTCAAATCCCTCCAAGGGTAAAGAGTCCATAGTTGCTTAATTTTTTTTTTCTAGAGTAAGTGTCTATGTCAGTGAAAGCATCTCTATGAGTCTCTATAGAAGTACTTGATTTCAACATACCACAATTGTGTGCTCAGCGTGTGAAATTAGGTAAAATAGATTGCCTATAAGGGAGATTCTTTTGTTGACATAGACTACTTTGAGATATGATTATTCAAACAGAATAGTCTTTATTGTACTATTCTTATCTATGAAACAGGGACATATACCTGGTATGTACTCTTTAATTCAAAAAGAAAAATACGAATTATAGATATCTAGAGTTATGTTGCCTACTCAATTAGTTTCTTGCTCATTTACTAGAGTCCTTGACCCAAAGAACCAAAATGAGCCAAAATTATCCCACTTACCTCAGTAACAGATTTTTATTCCCAATTACCCAATTTAATATTAAATGACAATTTTACCCCAGCCAAATTAATAAACTACCCATATGCCATATGCCATATCTCTCTCTCTCTCTCTCTCTCTCTCTCTCTCTCTCTCTCTCTCTCTCTCTCTCTCTCTCTCTCTCTCTCTCTCTCTCTCTCTCTCTCTCTCTCTATTCCTCTTACAGGATCAAGAAATCAAGTTAGAGTCTGAACCATGAGGGTGGTCCGGCATCGACTGCTGCCTCAACTGGTACGGCGTCAGCTACGACCCGTCAACTAGCCATGTCATCGACATTAACCTCCGCGGCGAGTTGGAGGACCCCATTCTCTCTGAGTTCAGCTAGTCCGACTCCATCGCCCCTGAGATTTGGAACCTCGACAGCCTCACCGCCTGATGCGCTCAAAGCAAGCGCATAATTTAATCCTGAAATGTCGTTAGTAATATAAGTAAATAGGGATCGTTCTATTCCGGGGATTGAGGGTACACCTGTCATTGTCAAACAATTAAACAATTAAAATTAAAACAAAGTATAATATTCACAAAGATATTCACAAGTATAAACATTATTTACGAAAAAGGGGGGATTTTGTTTTTGGTTTTTTCGAAAATAAAACTAAGTTAACAAAATAATTAAAATGCAAAAACATAAAAATACAAATGGAGTGAGAGAACAAAGATCAAAAACCGAAACATATGATTAAAATTGATTCAAACCCTAATATTGTTCATCTAAGTCATGAGAGAGGAGTTGATCATGTGAAACGTTAAAAGCAAACAATTTCCCATATTTTACTTTTCAATGCTAATTAATCTAAGTGAAAGCACCTAGATTAATCCTATTAAACATGCAATCAAACCCTAGAAAGCTAGTCAATCATGTCATGTTTAACGCATTACACATAGAGAAAGGCTATCAACTCAAGTGTACAACTTAGTATGGAAAAGTCCACCTAATTGCAATCCTCTTTAATTAAATTCGGTCTTTGCACAAAACCTTTACTACTTTGATTCAAGTTTACACAAAACGAAAAGTCGATTTCATGTTCTTAAACCTAGCACCATTCATATCAAAACCCTACGTGTTTGCAACCACATAAGATTAAAATACAAAAGTTATCTATAACGCAAATTTAATTAAACAAACTCACATAAGCAACTCTCGAATCACAATATATGAATCTGAAAATTCTCAATTAATCATAAAGCAACATAAAAATCAACATATAGAAATCACAACTTTATCTCAAAACATATAAACGGGCTTTAAACTTTGCCCTTAACATTATTTGTTAACTAGAATTCATAGTTCTACAAATCTAAACAAAGAAAACCAAAAGAAATTACAAGGAAAAAGATAGAATTACACCATGAAGGGAGTGGATGATGAAGAGCTTGAGACATTGATCTTGAATCTTTAAAGCAAGACTTCACTATCACGACACAAGGTGGATGATGACGGCTAGGAGGCTTCATGGCTTCTTCTTCTCTTTGCTTAAAAATGCAGAAACTTAAAACTAGAGAATGGAGAGAAAAATGGAAAGGAAATGGAGAGACAAAGAAGATGAGATGGATGAAGGAAGATGTTTTTGAGAGTGAGAGGAGAAGTGTATTTATAGCCCAAAAAATGATGAATGGAGGGTGGAGATGAACATAAATGAAGGGCTAGATATGTTAGACAAATTTGTAAAAAAAAATCTTCCCACTTGTTTATCACTTGTTCAACTTGAATTGATTTTCCTCCTCAAGATTTTCCACTTGCTTACTTGAATTGATTCTCCTCCTCAAGATTTTCCACTTGCTTGCAACTTTGATTTTCCTCCTCAAGATTTTCCACTTGCTTATCTTTTTCTCAATTAGGAATGATTTTCCTCTCCAAGTTTGACAAAAGTTGTTAGCAAATTTGGAGGTGAATTTCTGCCCTTTTATTTCTTCAATTATTTCTCCATCAAAACTTCATATTGGGCCTCCGATTTCTTCATATCAAATGTTCCTCTATGAGTTTAGATCATCCTGATCAATTTTCAGACCTTCAATCCATGTGGTTGGGCCAGAAATGCTGCTGGACCTCTTACAGGTCCAGTTTTCCGGTTTTGCTTCTGTAGAAAATTGGGCTGATTATTTGAAGGCCTTCCACTCATATTTTGCTCTGGCACTCTTCATAAGAAATGATCCTTTGGGTGTCTAGAATGGATCTGGAAGGTTTCAGCTCATTTGAAGTTCATTTGGTCAGGCGGCCGCTCCTTCTTCTTTGCTTGGATTGGTTTCTCCTAGCCGGAGTGGGAATATGTGTAAAATTGATCTTTTAGTACATTTCCATTTTTCTCCATCATTTCCAGGTAATTATAGACCTAACGCTCATTTCACCTTCATCTACTTCAATGTACCTAAAAATAGAAATTGAATTAAAAATCGATTCAGTTAAGGAATTAACTAAGCAAAATGTGAGGAATTAACTATTAAAATATCACATTAAAATGCTCCTATCACCGCCCTCGTCCTTGCCGACTGGAAGGGAATCACCGGCCCAGGCCCTCCCGAGACTTAGACCACGACCTCAACCTCGAAGACGACATCGTTTGCAACAACGATTTCTTCAACTGATCTCCTTCGTCGATGGTGACTTGGAGGTCGAGAGCGCCGCATATTGGACGGTGATGCGCCGCAGAAGCCGAAGATTGGAGGTTGAGAGCACTGCAGAGGCCGGATATTGGACGGTGATGCGCCGATTGGCGTCCTAGACAGCGAGATAGAGAGAGAATTTTGATTTGTTGACATGGGTGCCTAGAGCATTTTCTGCATGCCCAAATCTTTTTTTTTTTTTTTTGTAAACTGTGGGCAGAATTCTTCTAAGAAGGAAAGAAAAAAACATAAAAAAAAATGTTTTATTATCTCGTAATAAGGGCTATTGGGGGAATATAGACGTTTTGAATTAATGTAATCTCCTCATTTTTTTTCTTTAATCAAAGTTTCATTTGTCTAATTTGAAGAAGATTAGTTCTCATTCTGGTTACCGAAAGTTCTATTATAGGGCAATAGACGTCTATTGGGGGGGGCCAATAGAGGTCTATTTGGGGGCAATAAACCTTTCTGACTACCTATGAGATCTCCGACGACCTCTTTGGGGACCTCCAGCGAGGTTTTCAGAAAAATCTAGTGGGCGGAGGCCCGTGACAGGAATCCGGCGGCCCGTGATCGAAATCTAGCGACTGGATTCCAACTACGGTTGGTAGCAGGAATCTTGCGATCGGTGACCGGACTCCGACGAAGTCTCCTATGGTTTCTCTCTCTTCCATTCTCTCTCTCTCTCTCTCTCTCTCTCTCTCTCTATGTAACAAAGGGGTGAGGGTAAAAATGTCTCAAACAAAAAAACTAAAAAAAAAAAAACTTAACGGGGTATTAGGGAAGACATCCTTATAGGCTGGATGGCGAGTGTTGGTGTTCGAATTGGCAGGGAAGACGACGTTGACCCATCTGAGTTGGGCAGTAATGAAGTCGGCAGTGGTTGCGGGGTGTTTCCCTCGACTGGCGTCGGTGATGGCGCAGCTGATGGTTGTTGGCTAGAAGTACACTTGTGGGCTCATTCCTGCTCTTGGTGTTGTTGGGCCTCCTGGGCCTTGGACTGGCTTGTGGCCCTTAGGTTTGGGTACACTGGTCTAGGTTTTCAAGTGGGCTGGATGGATTGGGTCTCTGTGGCCCATAGTGCTGTTTAATTTTTGTTTGGGTCGCAAAAACCAGTACCTTAGTTGGAACCTTTGTATGTAAGTTTCGAGGTTTCTAGGTTTTTGTTAAAATAAAAGTGCGTGAATTTACCAAAAGGTGGGTGTACTTAGGATTTTTTGGGATTTTATTATTCTAGAATAGGGTTTCATGAGGTTCTAAGGAACGATTCTTTATTTTGACCCCATAAGGGTGTTTCGTTTTGTACTGCTTTCTGAATTATAATGAAAGGGCTTACCTATTTCCATAAAAAAAAAAAAATCCTTATAGTGTTTTTTTTTTTTTGAGAATGATCCTTATAGTGTTTTGGGTAAGGGCAAATTAAAAAAACTTATTGGGGTAAGTGAAAAAAAAAAATCCCTAAAATTGGGATAAATAGCCAAAAATTTATTATTCTTTCATAATAATGAATTTACAATAAATTTATTTGATTCATTATTGTTCACCGTTATTAGTATAAACTAAAAGAAGCACACTCCTCTAGTCATACTGAAAAGATATGACTGTCCTTTAGATCGTAGATTAATTCAAAAGAAATTTTTTTTTTTTAAGATTAAAAAAAAAGTATTAGAAAAACTGCAAGATATTTTTCCAGTTAACTTCTAGGGACTGTGACCACTTACCCAATTTTGGGCAAAAAATTGCCCACTTACTCCACCAAGAGTTTTTTAACCTCATTTACCCAATCCAACAGTATTTGACAGTATTACCCTCATTTTAATTTATAAATTACACTCATATTTCTCTCTCTCTCTCTCTCTCTCTCTCTCTCTCTCTCTTCCCTCCCCTCTGCGATTTATTCTCTCTCTCTCCTTCCCCCTCACCGAATTCTTCTCTCACCGGAGACTGACTCCGGCAAAGCCGTCATTCCGCCATCCCCGCCGCGCCAAATAAAAGCGCCGCCTCCTCCAAGCAATTTGATCCCCAGCTTGGATCTGTGAAACCCAGTCCAGATCGGATCGGTCCAATCCGATGCGATCCAGGCAGCCACAGATACGACGTCGCCCGGCAACCCTCGAATCTGCACCTCCAAGCCATTCCACCGATGAGTACAGCGAGGCAGCAAACCAAACCCAACTACCAACTCGATCTTCCCCTTCCAGCCAGCCACCGTGATCTCATCGACCTGAACAACCATGTCAATCGAGGAACCCGGCCTCGCACCAGACCCACACGTAGTCCACAAGGCCCGTCCGCCAATTCGACACCGATCCCAACCAGATTCCGACAACTCCTCCACCGGCCTCACACTCCGGTGGGTGCCCAGAGCAATTTCTGGGTGCCCATATCACTAGGGGGCAATAAAGCCTTAATCAGCTTCTTGCAATTTCAAACATTGTGATTATCTATTTGGGTCAATTGGATATGTAAACTTGACTTGTATTGATCAGAATTATGTTTATTGGAGGGGAGTAATATAATTATTGGGAGGCAGTAGACACATTATTGGCCCCCAGTAGACTTTGATACGAGGGACAGCGATCACTATAGTGTGGTGTTTTGATAAGTTACATGTTGTTTTCTATGTATTAAAGTCAAATTATCTGTGAATCCTACAAAAATGTGCATTTTTGGTGGTCTATTGGGAGGCAGTAGAGACATTGGACTTTGTATTGGGGAGCAATAATATGATTATTAGGAACCAATAATATGATTATAAATTGATCAATTGTGCCTGTAGTGTATTCATTTTGGTTTTGGGAGTTCATACAATTCACTGAACGGCAATAATATGATTTTTAGGAGGCAATAATATGATTACTGGGAGCCAATAATATGGTTACTGGATATTATTAGTGACCGGTCGCCGGAATCCGGTCACCGGTCGCCGGATTCCGGTCACCGGTCGCCGGATTCAGGTCACCGGTCGCCGGAGGCCGGCAAGGTGGAGGATGACTTCTCTCTCTAAGTGAAAAAGAAGGAGAGGGCAAAAAAGTCTCAAAAAAAATAAAAATGAATTAATTGGGTAAAGGGGAAATAATCAATTAGAGTGTTTTGGGTAAATGGGGTTAAAAAACAGTTGGTGGAGTAAGTGGGCAATTTTTAGTTTAAAATCGGGTAAATGATCATTTTCCCTAACTTCTAATGCTTAAGGTTCTCCTTTTCCACTTAGAAAAAGTCTTTTTCTTTTTTAATAAATTTTTGTTTTATTTTATTTTCCATTCTCTTTCATTCTATAATAAAAGTAAAATTGTCGATTAAAAACATGAAAATAAAAATAAAAGAAGTTAAGGAGCCCGAGTCAAATTGGCCAATCCTTAACCCAAAAGGATTGGGAAATCCAAAAATCCTTTGCCCACAAGGATTCGGAAACCCCAAATCCTAAAACCTAAAGGAGTCGGAAACCCAACCGCCTCATCTAGTTGCCTATTCTCAAACCTTATAAATAGAGACACCCCCTCGTCTAAGTTTCCATATCCCAATCCTCTTTCCTGTTTCCTAAGAATTCTAGTGCCAAAACAATTTCTCAAGATGATGCAAGTCTACGGAAACCAGAGAGGTCCTTATGGACCAATCAAGAATTCTATGGGTTTTGTCAAGAATCAAGGTCCATGTAAGCCATGCTATATGCCTTTTCCGGCTAATCACCGGAACCAGGTGCCGCCGGTCGGTCATTTTCAGCCCCAATTTCTTCCACCTCGACCAAATTTCTACCCATCTCCACAAACCCTGGTGCCACCTTATTCATGTGGTGGGTACAATTTTCAAGGGCAGGGTGGTTCTACTTCAGCAAGTTCTGTCCCTCATCGTCTACCACCGCAAGGCGTATCTCCAGTTAACAGTGCTAGTCCAGTAGTCTCTGGTTTGCTTGGGTCTCTAATGGCACAAGGTGTGATCTTAATGAAAAATCAAAGCAGAGGAGGACTGGAGAGTACTAGTTCACTGAATTATGTACCTCTTGTACCACAGCGAGGAGCATTTCCTGTTCAAAATGTTGCTACTGATGTTCCAGTAGTAGTTCCTGGTTTAATTGATTCTCTCCTAGCACAAGGTGTCATTTCGTTGAAGAAACAAAGCCAGGCACTGAAAGAGGAGAAGGATGCTATGGTAGGATGTGAGTTTTTTGGCATTGATCTAAATCTGCGTCGCGAATCTGTGGTAGTCGGCTTGTATGAGGGTGGTCTGCCAAGGCAATGTAAAAGCTGTGGCCTCCGGTTCAAGTGTGAAGAACAGCACAGCAGCCATATGGATTGGCATGTCAAGAAGAACCGGATGTCCAAAACCCGCAAGCAGAAGCCCTCTCGTAACCTTTATGCAACTACAAGCATGTGGCTTGTTACTGATGTAGAGGCTGAGACTAAGGCATTACCTTCTGGTGTAGTTTTGTGCGTTGCTGACACCAATGGCGTGGCGGAAAAGAAAAGGAAGACTAGTGATGAAGAAATGGTTGTTCCTGTGGACGAGGATCAGAGTAAATGTGCCTTATGCACAGATGCTTTTGTTGAGTTTTATAGTCATGAGAAAGATGAGTGGATGTATAAAGGTGCTGTGTACTTGAATGCGCTTCAGGGTCCAGCGCCGGAGATGGATCGGTCACAGTTGGGTCCTAGGGGCCATGACCACTTACCCAATTTTAGACTAAAAATTGCCCACTTACTCCACTAAGAGTTTTTTAACCCCATTTACCCAATCTAACAGTATTGCCCTCATATACTCTCTCTCTATCTCTCTCTCTCTCTCTCTCTCTCTCTCTCGACTCCCCTTCTCCTCCCAGACTCTCTCTCTCTCTCTCTCTCTTCCTTCCCCTGCCAAGCTGACTCAACGACCACAATAAGCCACAAAGATGCCGAGTCCACCAACCTCCATCGGTCTCGAAGATGCGAGTTCACCATCGGTCTCGAAGATGCGAGTTCACCATCGGTCTCGAAGATGCGAGTTCACCATCGTCTGCGCCGGACGACGAATGGACGTTAATCGATGAGGCGGCCGGTTGGGGATGGAGATCTCGGCGTCATGGAGATCTCCGTGATGCAGGAAATCGTTGCTCCCTTCTAGATGAAGACAACGACGATGATGAAGAAGAGAGGCGGTGACGAAAAGCTTCAGAGGTCTCACCGACGCTGCCTTTGTCGGTGACGTCGTTCTTATCAGCTATTCCGGCGCCTAGGAACTCAGGTGTGAGTTCCGGTTTAGTTTCCGGTAGGAGAGCCATTGTCGAAACAGTCGTTTGGTTCTAAAGAGGAGACCGATGTGGGTTTGGATCGGATGATCCCCAATCAAAATTTGATCCAAGTGAAGGTTGACCAATTTATTGTTGATCAGAATGTGGATTCTGGGTTTCAATTACAAGGAACCGGCGGAGGAGGAGGGGCCGGCTTCACACTCTTGGGTGCCCAGAGCAATTTTTGGGTGCCCATATCATTTTTTTTTTTGTACACTGTGAACCCCGGGAATGAGGAAGGAATTGCAATGTAACTATGGAATTTGTTTGATGGTCTACTGGGGGCAGTAGACACATTATTGGCCCCCAGTAGACTTTGATATGAGGGACAGGGATCACTATAGTGTGGTGTTTTGATAAGTTACTTGTTGTTTTCTGTGTCTTAAAGTCAAATTATCTGTGAATCCTACAAAAATGTGCATTTTTGGTGGTCTATTGGGAGGCAGTAGAGACATTGGACTTTGTATTGGGGGGCAATAATATGATTATTGGGAGGCAATAATATGATTATTGGGGGCCAATAATATGATTATAAATCAATCAATTGTGCCTGTAGTGTATTCATTTTGGTTTTGGGAGTTCATACAATTCACTGGACGACAATAATATGATTTTTGGGAGGCAATAATATGATTATTGGGGGCAATAATATGGTTACTGGATATTATTAGGGACCGGTCGCCGGATTCCCGTCACCGGTCACCGGATTCCCGTCACCGGCCACCGGGTTCCGTTCACCGTTCACCGGATTCCAGTCACCGGTCGCCGGCGCCCTGCCACTGGTCACCGGAGGCCAGCAAGGTGGAGGATGACTTCTCCCTCTAAGTGAAAAAGAAGGAGAGGGCAAAAAAGTCTTAAAAAAAAATAAAAAAGAATTAATTGGGTAAAGGGGAAATAATCCTTTAGAGTGTTTTGGGTAAATGAGGTTAAAAAACAGTTGGTGGAGCAAGTGGGCAATTTTTAGCCTAAAATCGGATAAATGATCATTTCTCACATAGGGGGATCGATAATCTAAAAAAATAATCAAAAAAGAAAAAAATAATGGAAAATCGAGACTGCATTCTATAGATGAATGATTGAAGAAACAACATAAAAGTAGAAACCTATCTAAATTGCATACATGTCGAACCGATAGGATAATCCTGTCATGGTCAAAGAAAATTACATATTGAAAATATAAGCATCGACTAGTCTGGTCTCACCTAAGAGACAATAGCAAGGCCTTCCTAGTTATATAAACAACAAACAGTCGTGACGGATTCCCTACAGGGCCTTCTGGTCTCATCTGCTATAGAATCAGAATAAATATTAATCTACAGTATATCTGATCTGACATTGTTTCATTGATCCAAAAGAACATGGTCAACATAATTTCGACAGAAGAAAAACATTTATAACATTCACTACCTTTTTCATCCCACTCAAACTACTGCAGCCACTTTCTCTGCAACCGCTTTTACAAGTTTCTGTGGAGAGTCACTCACAAGACTTCCAGTCTTTACATCTTTGGATTCCTCATACACAGCTGCATGTATACCAAGTGCAGCACGACCAGATGAATCGGGGTTTTTGGACCATTCTGCATCCCACTCCACAGCTTTTGCTGTGCTGCATGCCACACTTGGACCACCAGGAACTGTCGATCTCGCAGCATTCTGTCCATAAATAGCAAATTGAACATACTCAGGTAAACAAACAATGATGCAATTCAGTCAACTGACATTGTAAGAGATGGGAGGAAAGATGGTGGCTCACCTTTGGAAAATATTTCTCAAAGATAGTCCTATAGTAGTATCCTTCTTTTGTAGTCGGAGTGTTTTCAGGGTAGACAAAGCTTGCGTTCATCAGCATCGAATCTGTTACCTGTCCAGTTAGAGAAAAAAAATGAAGAAGTATTATTCTATGCAGCTAAGGAAGAAGCAAGCATCTATAGTGTCTGCCTTTTGAGTTTTTTCAAAAGTGCACCTCTAACTTGAAATAGCGAACATGAAATATTTTCAAAAAATGGTTAATTTTATCAAGCTAACTTTGAGATGTTATGTTGCAAAACTCTTAATCTGGACCACACAGTTCAACTAAAATCACGGTTGGTTGGGGCATGGCAACATTATATAAGACCTAGTTGGAAAGAGAAAATTTCTGTCCAAAATGAAAATGCAAGCAAAAAATGCAGCATACTTGTTTGTTTGCATGATCTTTCAACCCCTCAATCCAGCTGTAACCGACACCATCACTAAACTGCTCCTTCTGCCTGTACAAGATGTGCTATAACCCAAAAAGAGAAAGTGGAAAAGTTGAAAACATATTAATTCTTGCATGAATATATTGGCACAAGTATCCAAGAAGGTGAAAATCTTCCAAGAAAAAATAAAAGAATATGCAAAACGATAACCCTGTATAACTACGTTAGCATAGTGGTTGGGCAAAAGTAAAAAGTAGCAACCTTTGGTAAATATGGCTTCTGATCATCATCAAATGCTTTGCGTAAGACCCACTTCTCAATTCTTCCAAGATCAGGCCTGATCTGCAGTTACAAATGCAAGTATTCAGATGTATGAATATTATTGTTATTAAATTTGGCAAACAAGGCAATCCCAATAATGTCATTACAGCATTGAAGGTATAATCTAATAAGACTAAGCATACCATAGACCATCCTTTAGATTAGGCATATCAGGATATGTCTGACACCTACAACTCAGCATAAAATGGATTCATAAATGGCAGAATTCATAACACACATGAACATGTCATGAAGGACAAGAAAAATAACTTCCATGAGGGAATGGGGAGAAAATAGTTGTATATCTATATCCTTTGATAATAGGGAAAATGTCCACATGTGCTAGATCATTTCATAGAATTGTAACAAGACATTCCTATCCCAACAGTTTATAATGAGCAACCACTATGCCAAATGTCAGTAGGCTTCAAATCACTACAATACATGAACTGTGTACAAAATTGGAGGAAAAAACAAAGTTTAATGATTGCTATACCATTTTCCATTCTGGATCAATGTCCATAGCAGTCTTGACAAATTCTTTGTCAAGAAACGGTACACGAGCCTCAACACCCCCAGCTGATGCCGATTTGTTGGCCCTCAGACAGTCATACAGATGAAGACCTTTAATCTGTTGAATAGTCACAAAATTTCGGTCAGAAAAAGAAGCCATAATAGCTATCAATGGTACTAAAATAAAATCTAGTAATACTGCAAGTACGTAAACATATGGCAAAAAAAACAAGAGAAGAGAACAATCCAGAGATAGTTTATAGGGAATACCTTCTGGCATGTTTCTTGGTGAAACTTCTCCTTGTTTGGTGCCTTGTTGAAATACAAGTAGCCACCAAAGATTTCATCCGAACCTTCACCAGAAAGGACCATTTTTACTCCTAGAGATTTAATTTTACGAGACATAAGAAACATTGGAGTGCTGGCTCTGACAGTGGTCACATATGTCTCAATATGGTAGATAACTTCTTCAAGTGCATCTATGCCTTCCTGAAATATGAAGCAAAGAAACAAATTATTTCTTGGGATTAATAAATATCCAGGCCTTTCTCTGGGATTACTGATGTAGAAAAATATTGATGAAAAGCGAGAGAATGAGATAGATTGGAGGAGAGGGGGGGGGGGGGGGGGGGGGGGGGGGAGAGAGAGAGAGAGAGGACTTCCAGGAAGAAGTAGAATGAGTAGGAGTGAGAAAATCAGGATGAACGCAATTTGTATTTCCAATCACCAATTAATATGAATATTCTGAATCCTATTTCAAGCAAACCTTAAATATTCAATAAGGTAAAATTAAAACTGCAAAAGGATTACCTGAAGTCTTAAATTTAAGAAAATCTAATTTCCACCTTGAGCCTTAGTAAAAGTATTCTTCTTACATCCCTTATAAATTACCCGAACAATAAAGTGCAACTCGTGATGATGAGTTCCAAGATAATCTGCAACTTCTCTTGCTGCTTTCAAATCTGGAGAACCCTGAATATTGAAAATGTAAAGCATTTAAAATAATATATATCAGAAAGACAATATCTTAGTTAAAAATTGACCACAAGAAAGTACATCTAAACCTTTCCCGGTGCAAAAGTTTGCATTGCAAAGGCTATTGAACCCTAACACCAAGAACCTTTCCCTTAACCATTAAACATACCAAGTTAATAACTTATTATTGCACTTTGATGCAATTAGGCCTAAACAACAAGAAACCCAGCCATGGTTGAATTTTTATACTCGTTTAAAGAGGATTTAGGTTGTCTACCAAGTTTATAAACAGACATTTCTTGTTTATAAAATGAAAAAATTGTGTAGGTAGCATTTTCTAAGCACTGTTGGGGAAAAAAATAGAGAGGACGGGAAGACACCATTCTGGTTATATAAAAAGAACTGCATTTGATCAAGCATCAGATCTGGTCATCGAAAATGAGAAGTATAATTACCTCCAAGCCAACACAAAAGGTATGTAATTGTGACCCCCACTGACGTGCAGCTTCTGATTTAGCCAAATAGCGACAAGCCACAGCAGCAACGAGTGATGAGTCCAATCCTCCAGACAAAAGAACACCGAATGGTACATCTGTCATAAGTCTCATTAACACAGCCTACAGTATTAGGAAAACGAAAAAAATGTAAGAATATTATGAAGCTAAATAGTCAAAGCAGAATGAGGCAAGGAGGCCATTTAAATCTCTCTTAACAAACCACATATCTGATGATCATTCATAGCTTTGATCCAAAAAGGTAAATTGATATCTATATCTTTTGCATTAGACACCATTACTTAAAGCACTAGTTAAACTGTTACACTAATATTATGATATAAGGCAGAAAGAAATGATGTACGTTATGCAAATTTTCAATAATTATACCAGACATAAAATATGAAGAGGGAAACGATAAAAGTAGGAATGTATCTTCCAATATAACCAATATAAGTACTAATATATATCAGAAGCAGTTTCTCAAGAGAAGTCAAAGTGACCTTTCTTTAATATAGCATATTCATTTCAATTTCAAGCCAACTTATTACCAACAACCTAGTTACTCTATGCATATTTAACAAATTGGGTTTAGTGAGACAATTAGCCTCCAAATGCAGATATAACATTACCCATTCTATCATACTATGAACTGAGCATAAACACGTGTTTAAGTCACAAAAGATATGTATGGCTAACCATAAAGTGAGGCAATTAAGTATATCAAACCCCAATCTCACCCGAATAAAAAAAATAAAAAATAAAAAAAAGAACAATCAATCTCAAGTCCTCCTCATCAAAGTTCCAATCAAGCAAGTTCGTCAAGTCACACCCAACTAGCACAGCTGCACAGCAAGTAAATAATTCCCAACACTAATATTACCAGTGAAAAAACTGGCATCAACCAACCTCTCCTTTTTAAGATTTCATTTCAATGCCAGGATCCACACAAAGAACCAAATATAACAAGTTTTTGGTAAACAAAGGGAATGATCTATATAGTAATCTCAGTAAGTTCCTCAAGTCTCCTGTAACTAGCAGAGTTGCATACCAACTAAATAACTCCCAAACACTAAAATTAGCACAGGCAAAACTGGCACCAACCAACCTCTCCTTTTTAAGATTCCTGTCAATGCCAAGATCCACACAAAGAACCAGATATGACAAGAAGGTTTTGGTAAACAAAATTGCAAGAATGAAGTTTGATCTCTTACGTGATGGTTGCAACTCATGAATAAAGATAACAAAACAAAAAAGAAAAGAAGTAGGATTATAGGTGGTGCACATCAATGCATATCAAATGGCCTGAAGTTCAAAACTCCAGTCTACAAATATGTCCTTTACTGAGAGAGAAGGTTCCCCACGAGAAGCGAACACTGTCGCTCATTCAGCGGCCTCGCTTGCCAAAGGGAAGGTGGGTCTTCACAGATGGGCAAACACGCCGCCACCATCCTTGCTTCGTGTTCTGAAGACTGATGGCCTCCCTTGCCCGCCGTCAGCTTCATCATAGCTGCTGGGTTTCTATCTTTCTGTTTCCTCTGGTTCAGGTTCGAACTAGGAGGAGAGACTCAACTCCTTGTTTCATCAGTTTGTACTTTGGGCCTTGTTCTTGGGCTCTTTGGGCTTGTCCCTTAATGAATTTCTTCATCCAAAAAAAAAAAAAATAAAGAGAGAGAGAGAAGGTTCCCCAATGATATTATTTCCAAATCACCAACAGTCTCAGTTCTAATGGTAACACACTGCTCCTAAATTTGATTTTGGCAATGGTTTTAAAAGTACTGCTTAAGAGAATGTGCCATGATTTATTGTTTTAACTTGGATGAATTCCTTTCATTTGCTTAAATTGACTAGGTTTCATGTTCCCTCAAATAAGATGATGAACTTCTAATTAGCTTTTAATTCTCTACGTGTAATCTTGCAGCAACCCATCAATGGGGAGGAATCATTACACATATAACAAGATGTCTGAATATTATGTGCGAGATTCTTGAGGAATATGCAAATCTTGGAATTTTCATGGTTGATCATTGTCGATTGCTACTTATTGTTGTTAGAACGGTGAAGAGTGAGGATGCTGGAATTTGACGTTGCTACTGTCTTTTATTTTGCCTGAACTGCATACTAATTTTATATGTCTTCAAGCCCATGTTGTGTACTAGTTTGATAACATCTTGGTCCTGCCATAAAAGCTTAAGCTTGATGATCTAATGGTTGCAATCTCAATCTCCATAAGAAAGCCAGACTATAGATTCAACTTAATTTTGTTTGTCATACCGTAAAATGAATCAAAGTTGCATACAACACATCATAGATAGGTTTTGAATCCATGTAGACGTACTTTCAAATTTGTCATAGATAATTTCAAGCACAGTAAAACAAGTCTAATATCTCTTTATTCAATTGCTGCATCTCTAATCAGACTCACACACTCCTCGCTTATCTAATGGAAGAAAGATATGCAATGGAAGGATAGTAAATGTATCGCCATACTCTATAAAAATTTGTAAGAACCAAGAAGTGCATTTCGTGATAGTTGACCAATTCTTAATCCATGAAAAAAAAAATGTAATACTTTTAACCAAAAAGGAGCCTTTTTTTTTATTTTGTTAAATGGAGAGCTAAAATCCTAAAAACATGGTCATCTAAGGAGAGTCTTCTCTGCGACCGATCGACAAAGGAGAGCACTCAAATCTACTTTAATGGGTCCATTTGTTGGTCAAGTCTTTGAGCTTGTCTTTCACGTCTACTTTAATGGATCCATTTCTTGGTCAAGTCTTTGAACTTGTCTTTCACGTCTACTTTAATGGGTCCATTTGTTGGTAAAGTTTTTGAGCTTGTCTTTCTAGCATTTCCCTCTCTACAAAAATGAAGTTTAGCTACTATGAACCTTCTCTTGTATTGACGATTCCATCCTTTAACAATTTGACCCACACATTTTCTAATCATAATTATCTATGTACTAGTCAAGTATTTGGATGTGCTGTGAGTTTGCATATGTTAATCGAACCTAGACAAAAACGATTGATCTTAACTCGAACAAATGTATTTCGTGATAGTTAATGAGGTATTCTATGAGCATTTTACCCAATTCATAATCCAACGTAGTACTTTTAACCAAGGAGAGGAGCTTCTCTTTTTTTTTGTTACATGGAGAGCTTAAAAAAAACACACACACACACACACACAAACAAATGAACTAAATCATTACAAATTGGTCTCAAGGGGCCATCTAAGGAGAGTCTTCTCTGCCATTGATTGACAAAGGAGAGCACTCAAGTCTACTTTAATTGGTCTATTTATTGTTCAAGCCTTTGAGCTTTTTTTTACGCATTTCCATCACTCTTTTCAAAAATGAAGTCTAGCTACTACGAACCTTCTTTGGATTGACGATTTCGTCCATTAACAATTTGATACATACATTTCTTTGTCAATCATAATATCTATACCTAGTCATGTCTTTGAACGTGTTTTGAGGTTTCATATGCTGATTGTGAGTAAAGGACTAAAGGCAGACAACTAACCTCCCTTAATTAGTAGTGTACACGTGTGTAAACTATCTCCAGCCAGTTTGGTAAGAGATAGCTTAGTGTGTATCACCTTTTACTCCTACATTTGGGTTCAGTTTGGTAGGATCTCATATTATATGTGCCTTAATTTATGTTTTCAATTCCTCTATAAATTGTTAAACACTAATTTTTTTTTTTATGACAGAAAAAAGTTATAAGGAAAAACCACAAACAACACCCCCTTCCAGCTGATGTAAATGGAATGCTGGGGACACTGAAATGGGTAAGCAAGAAAACTAGACCTTAGGATTCTAATGTTCATAAGCTAAAGATGTCAGTTAGTTGGTCAGCTACAAAATTAGCTTCTCTGAAGATATGTCTGACAATTATTGTACATACTAGGGAAGTTTTCACTAGGTTTGACACTATCGGTTGGGGCCCATCGGTACTCCCAAGTACTATGCCATGGGCCACCATGGCAGGGCTCATGTGGGATGTCACCCCGGGCACCCAGGGCCTGGGGCAAGGCCAGCACAGCCCATCTAATTACACAACAAGAGAGCTGATATGGCATCAGAAGAACAACTTGTGTCCCACATCGAAGATAGGGGAAACTCCTTTCCCATGCTCGAGTATAAAGGCATTAGCACAACTACCTTTTACGGGTAATAACTCCTTTATCCACTATTTGTTTGATCCGTGTATATATATATATATATATATATATATATTGTTTATACCTACACTAGCAAGCTAGTTCTCTACATCACCAAGCATAATTAACACCCTCTATGGGACATCCACAAGCCATGGTGAGGCCCAACCGAGACTTGCATCTTGTAGCCCTATGTTCAAGCTACGCTACGGTATCCGGAAGTCACAAATCCGCCACCGGGAAGCCACCTTTCCGCCCTTGCCAAGATGCCCCCATAACATAGCTTTCTACATGTTGAATAGACTATAATAGTAACTTTGCTTGTCCCACATCGAAGAACAAGTAAATGAGAAGCATTCCTTCATCTATAAAAGGAATGCCTCCTCCCACAACTCAACACATTCATTACATCTCTTGTAATCTTGTTAGGCCGCAAGGCTCGACACACTAGTACACATTCAAGTGGACGTAGTTTCCCGCTAAGGCGGGAAACGAACCACTATACTTCGCTTGTGTCGCTCTCTCTCTCTCTCTCTCTCTCTCTTTATTTATAGCTAACTAGAGATCCCGCTCAATCTCTAACGTTAACATTGGCGCCGTCTGTGGGAAGCCGACACACAAGGGCTTCGTCACCTACCACGAACTTTGACCCGAAAATGTCGAGTCGACGCTCATTCAACATCAAATTGGGTCCGGTCAACGCCCAGCGGGTCCGGTCAACGCCCGGCGGGGCCGGTCAACGCCCAGCGGGTCCGGTCAACGCCCGGCGGAGCTGGTCAACGCCCAGCGGAGCCGGTCAACGCCCGGCGGAGTCGGTCAACACCCAACTCACAAAAGTCAACGCCGAACAGGGCTGATCAACATCTGGTCAACGCCCAACAATGGTCAACGACCATCAAAAAAAAAAAAAAAAAATTTGGCACATCCCTTCCGCTGGACAACCTCCGCTAGACATCCTTGGCTAGACGCCCTATGCTGGCCATCCACGGCTGGACGCACCCTCCAAGCATCATCCTCCGCCAGCTCCAATTGACAGCTCGTTGCCATGGCACCCAGCGTTCATTTCTCCGCCAACCACCTCCGCTGGCCAAACGCTCCGCTCCGCCAGCCTCCGGGCACCGCTGGAGGGTCAGGTCACCGCCGAGCGGAAGTTCACCGCTGGAGGGTCACCGCCGAGCGGCACCGCTGGAGGGTCAGGTCACCGCCGAGCGGAAGTTCACCGCCCAACTTCGAAGTTCACCGCCCAACTTCGAAGTTCACCGCTGGAAGTTCACCGCCCAACTTCGAAGTTCACCACTGGAGGGTCACCGCCGAGCGGCACCACTCGAAGTTCACCGTCGAACTTCACCGCTGGAAGTTCCAAACGCTCCGCTCCGCCAGCCTCCGGGCACTGCTGGAGGGTCAGGTCACCGCCGAGCGGAAGTTCACCGCTGGAGGGTCACCGCCGAGCGGAAGTTCACCGCCCAACTTCGAAGTTCACCGCTGGAAGTTCACCGCCCAACTTCGAAGTTCACCGCTGGAGGGTCAGGTCACCGCCGAGCGGAAGTTCACCGCTGGAGGGTCACCGCCGAGCGGCACCGCTGGAGGGTCAAGTCACCGCCGAGCGGAAGTTCACCGCCCAACTTCGAAGTTCACCGCTGGAAGTTCACCGCCCAACTTCGAAGTTCACCGCTGGAAGTTCACCGCCCAACTTCGAAGTTCACCACTGGAGGGTCACCGCCGAGCGGCACCACTCGAAGTTCACCGTCGAACTTCACCGCTGGAAGTTCCAAACGCTCCGCTCCGCCAGCCTCCGGGCACCGCTGGAGGGTCAGGTCACCGCCGAGCGGAAGTTCACCGCCCAACTTCGAAGTTCACTGCTGGAAGTTCACCGCCCAACTTCGAAGTTCACCGTCGAACTTCACCGCTGGAAGTTCACCGCCCAACTTCGAAGTTCACCGCTGGAGGGTCACCACCGAGCGGCACCGCTGGAAGGTCACCGCTAGGAGTTCACCGCCGAGCACCTCCGCTAGCCTCCAAACCGGCATAAGATAAGTCACCATTTCTTATCTTTTCCGCTCTTGCGATTAGAGCTATTGCCATGTCTATACATGTCTCTATAACCCTTAAGCATGCCTACAACATGTTATTAGCAACTTTCCTACAAGTACATGCTACACACATACATGCTTAAATTCACTTTCATGTGACATTCATCTAGAACATTGTGACACTTATAGCTCAATTAAACATGCCCGGATAAACGCTTGCGAAACGGTTACGACTCGCTTGGGTATCAAAGCATGGCCGCGACTCGCTTGGGCTACGCCCCGCACGCTCATACAGCGCCTACACCCAACTTGCTCGAACACCTAACTCGCTCCACTTATCCAACATGCTTTAGTTACGCTCTCGGTTCACAATGCTTCATAAATATGATCTAGCCTCCGGGCACCACATTTTTTCACGTTTGCTTACATATGGTCTAGCCTCCGGGCTCCATGAGTCTATGGTCTACGACCTACCACCATGCTTACATATGGTATAGCCTCCGGGCGACACCCCATTATCTCATGCACTTCATACATTAGTGCACCTTCGATGTAGCTACATATACGAATTTTTGTCTTTTGTGATACAGGATAGCGAGTCCCTTCTTGCTTGCGGAGCTCGGGGACTTGTAGGGGCCGTGCGCCTCTCGGATATTACTTATGCTTGATGACTTCATGATTTGAACTCCCCAACCAAGAAGCTACTCTTACTCGGGGACTTCGGGGACTTGTTTATACCTACACTAGCAAGCTAGTTCTCTACATCACCAAGCATAATTAACACCCTCTATGGGACATCCACAAGCCATGGTGAGGCCCAACCGAGACTTGCATCTTGTAGCCCTATGTTCAAGCTACGCTACGGTATCCGGAAGTCACAAATCCGCCACCGGGAAGCCACCTTTCCGCCCTTGCCAAGATGCCCCCATAACATAGCTTTCTACATGTTGAATAGACTATAATAGTAACTTTGCTTGTCCCACATCGAAGAACAAGTAAATGAGAAGCATTCCTTCATCTATAAAAGGAATGCCTCCTCCCACAACTCAACACATTCATTACATCTCTTGTAATCTTGTTAGGCCGCAAGGCTCGACACACTAGTACACATTCAAGTGGACGTAGTTTCCCGCTAAGGCGGGAAACGAACCACTATACTTCGCTTGTGTCGCTCTCTCTCTCTCTCTCTCTCTCTTTATTTATAGCTAACTAGAGATCCCGCTCAATCTCTAACGTTAACATATATATATATATATATATATATATATATATATTACTCACTCAGGTATCGGAGAGGCGTAAACCGTCCGGTACGGTTTACCCCTCTAATGCTGTGTTCTTGATTCAGGATATAGGAGTTGGATCGGTACCCCAGGCGGTATAGCATTCTGTGTGAGGTACCCGGAGAAAGACACCAGAAACATTGGCGCGCCAGATAGGGGAGAATTATGACCTAGCCGGAATAAACGGCAGGTGAGGGTAGAAGTGTCGCCCAGGCACTGATATTCTCTCCAGGTACTTCATCGGCAGAAACGCCAAGTGTCGGAAGAGACATGCATGATCTCGGATTCTTGGACCCACAGAGCTCGGGCAATCCACCAATCACCCAGCACCAGCAGGTCCCGGATCAAGTGGCCCCGGTATCAGAGTTGGAGTCTATGCGAGCGGAAATCACAACCTTCCGGAAACAAGCTAGGATCGATCGGGAACAACAAAGAATCGATAGGGAAACAAACCTCCTTTCGCATCAGAGACTGCAGGAGCTGGAAGATGAGAATACTGCGCTGGCCCGAGCACTGGACAGAAGGCACCAGCATAATGAGGCACTCACCTAAGCCCTAGCTAGAGCATCCCAGGTAGAAACAGACCTAAATGCTGCCCCGGTAACGGGAGGCATCGGCCTCGCTCCAACCCCATCCACGGGAAGTGGACACTGGATGATCCAGATACCGGTAGACTTATACCCAGAAACTCTGAGGCATTTGCCACCACCACCATTACCACAGCCAGTTTAAAGTGACCTACCGGTAACTGATCCAAACATGGCGTTACTCTTATAAATGAGCAACACCTTGCATGCCCTGCAGGCAAGGGTAGAGGCCACAGAGAATAGAGACACCTAGCGGCCCCTGACCACATACGAGGACCGTCCGGGTCCTTTCACCCAACAAGTTAGAGGCGCCATTCGAACGAACATATCAAAGCCACTGAAGATTGACTATACGGGAGTTGGGGACCCGTACCAACACCTACAGGCTTTCCGATCACAAACAAGCGCCAAGGGATGCACAGATGAGGTGTGTTGTAATATGTTCCAGGAGACCTTATCAGGGGAAGCTTTGACTTGGTTCTACGAACTGCCGGCCGGTTCTGTAGGAAATTTCAAGGAGCTAGCGGACAAGTTTGTAGCTCGATTCATCTTATGTACTGATGGGATACATACCTCAAAGGGCCTGCTAAAGATCCAGCAGGGAAAATGAAACTTTGAAGTCTTTCGTTAACGGATGGCAGGCGGCAACTGCTAAGTGCCCGGACCTTAACAAGGAACTGGCTGAGCTGGCTTTTAAGAGGGGCCTAAGGCTTGGAGAGTTTCTCTACGGGATTAACCATCACCCTCCAGCTAGCTATGACGAGCTGATGGCTACGGCCATCAAACACGCCCAGGCTGAATTCAAAACGTATGGGGATAACGTCAGACCAGAGCTTAGGGTTTCCACTCTAGCCCCGGCGGTCAGGGATGAGCCACAAAAAAAGGAGTGGGTCCATAATCAGGATCGATCACCCCATACCTCGAGCAAGAGAAGCAAGGAGTCCTCATCCAAGTCCAGCGGTTACGTGACCACTCAGCCTCGCCAGGAAGAAAGGGCACAACAGGCCCCCCGAACACCACCACCACCTCGGTATAAGGTGTTCACTATCCTCAACGCTTCATATGAAACTATTTGGAACGAGAACAAGGATGAGATACCTGGACCACCACTGAGGAAGTTCCCAAAGAGTAAACTTACCCAGCAGGATACCGGAAGGTTCTGTACATATCATGAGGATGCCGGACACAATACAAACCTATGCGTGGCTTTAAAAAATACGATCGAGTTGCTTATTCAGAGGGGCAAGCTTCAGTGGTACCTGCCTGCTAAAGAAATAGAAGCTATAGACGTGTACGACTAGATCTTCACGATCCATGGTGGGGGCCCGAAAGAGTTACCTCCCCAAAGGAGGAAGCGAAATTCCAATTTCGGCCACCTGGAAGTTTTCAAATTCCACAAAGCCTCGCAATAAGACAGCGATCATGGATGGAAATCTGTCACATTCTTGCAGGAGGAAGAGGCTGATCTAAAGATGCCCCATGATGATCCCTTCTTGATTACGCTCCAATTGGACCACTACATAGTCTCCTGGGTACTAGTGGATACCGGAGCCTCTGTTAGTGTACTGTTCCGAGATGCATACAAGGCCCTGAACAGGGGACGGGCCAAACTGTCACAGGATAATGAGCCCCTCATCAGCTTTTCAGGAGATAAAGTCCAGCCACTGGGATCAGATTACTTATCGATCACGGTAGGAGAGAGACTGAATTGTTCAACCATCAAAATAGAGTTCATTACAGTCGACTGTGCCTCATCCTATAATGTCATCCTGGGTCGACCTGCACTCTGGCGTTTGAAAACTTTCATTGCCAGCCACATGCTCATGATGAAGGTGCCAACCCTGGTTGGGATCGCAACCATTTAGGGTGATCAGGTTGCGGCAAGGCAGTGCTATTCTCTTACAGTATCTCGGGGCAAGGGCAAGTCAGAAATGTTGCCCCTAGCCACCGACCCTCTCACAGACAGGTATGAAGATCCCAGAGACGACACTGACTCTGATGAAGAACGGCCCAGTGTCGTGGAAGACGTCGAAGAAGTCGTGTTATCCGAGCAGTTCCTAGATAGAACTGTCAAAATAGGTACCAAGTTGGCTCCGGCTATCAGGGAAGACCTAATCTCGTTCCTCTGCTCTAATGCATCCGCTTTCTCTTGGTCATACGAAGACATGCTCGGTAAACCAACCGACATAGCCACGCACAGCCTTAGCATCGTTCCTTTCTCGGCACAGTGAGACAGAAGCGCAGAGCCTTCACACACGATAAGTACCAGGCTATTCAGGTTAAAGTAAAGTACTAGGTCATGCCCTTTGGATTGAAGACTGCAGGTGCCGCTTATTAACTTGTCAACTCCATGTTTGTAGAAGTCATTGGTACTATCATGGAGGTATATGTGGATGATATGTTGGTAAAAAGCTTAACCTCAAAGGACCACGTAACAACCTTATCAATTGTCTTCGCTATCATATTATGCAACGGTATGCGGCTTAACCCACAGAAGTGCATCTTCGGGGTTGAGATAGGAAAGTTCCTCGGGTACATCATTAGCCACAGGGGAATTGAGGCCAACCTAGAGAAGGTGCAGGC
Source organism: Rosa chinensis (assembly GCF_002994745.2). NCBI lineage: Eukaryota > Viridiplantae > Streptophyta > Magnoliopsida > Rosales > Rosaceae > Rosa > Rosa chinensis. The sequence goes on along the minus strand of NC_037089.1, from coordinate 26,122,789 downwards.
TATATTAGACATGATATCCCCAACCTACCGGAACGAGGTCCAATCTCTTACAGGTAAGGTAGCCGCCTTGTCAGGATTCATCTCCAGGTTGACGGACAAGTGTACTCCTTTCTTCAGGCTGCTGAAAACCTAGCACGTCAAGGTAATAGCTTGGACCGCTGAGCATGAAGCTGCTTTTCTTGGCCTAAAGGCATACTTGGCAGAGGTACCTCTACTTTACAAACCTGTTCCAGGAGAAATGTTGTACATATATCTCGTGGCATCTTCGACAGCCGTGAGCTCCGCTTTGATTAGGAAGGATTCTGATTGCGAGTACCCGGTGTACTACGCTAGAAAAGGTTACATTGGTGCAGAATCCAGGTACCTGGACATTGAAAAAATAGCATTGGCCCTCCTGGTATCTGCCCGGAAGCTAAGACACTACTTTCAGGCACATTCAATCACTGTTTTCACTAATCACCCATTGAGGCAGGTTTTGCAGAAGCCAGAGACATCAGAAAGATTAATTAAATAGGCCATCGAATTGGGGGAGTTCGACATCAAGTACCAACCCCGGACAACTATTAGAGGCCAAGCAGCGGCAGATTTCATTTCTGAATTGATCCCCCCTCATGGCCCACCTCCGCTATCACCTGAACCAAGCATTTGGCAATTGTATGTCGATGGCGCATCTAACAAAAAGACAAGTGGCGCTGGTATCTTGCTAATCAGCCCGGACGATCAAGTCTATGAGTATGCCCTCAAGTTTGCCTTCAAGGCATCCAACAATGCCGCAGAGTATGAGGCACTCATAGCAGGTCTACAAATCGCCCGGGAACTAGGCGTCCAGCACCTTCATATCTTCAGCGATTCCCAGTTAGTTATGAACCAGGTCAGTGGAAATTTTGAAGCAAAAGAGCCCCACATGTCCTTTTACCAGGGCTTAGCCCGGGTGCTGGTTCAGAGATTTGCTTCGTACGTTATTACTCAAATACCCAGAGAAAAAAATGACAAGGCAGACTCCCTTGCTAAGATTGCAGCAACTTCTCCAAGTCCTGCCTACCGGGCTACCAAGGTCGAAATACTAGAGAACCCGAGCACTTCTAAAACGGTGTCAGAAATATTCACGGTGGACCACACTGCCTCCTAGATGGATCCAATTTTGAAATACATGGTGGACGATCTAACCCCGAACGATAAGGTTGAGGCCCGATGACTACAATTAAGGTCAGCTCAATACACAATCATGAATGGAAAGTTGTCACGCCCCGAATTTTGAATACAGTAATTCAAATCCAAAACGTGAAAAACACACAAGGAAACACATAGAAAATTTTTCATTTAAAATAAGTAACTAAACAGCTGAGCTTACAAATTAAACTGAACGTAAATTCAACATATAACCACACTCACCAACTCACTACACAGCGGAAGACTACAAGTATAAGCGCCCTTCTACACCCACGTGACGGAAAGTTCACCTCAGCTTCGACGACGATTAATCAATAATCTAACCTGCACAAAAACCCCTACACCATGGAAATAGTGCACCGGGAATGAACAAAACAAACCCGGTAAGCTTTTCAGCCCGTATGAGTAAACTCAATTAAAGTGACTCACGTCACTCATGCTTATAATTCCTCAATTCGTGAGACAATTAAAGCGTTAACATTTAATTCCACGAAAACATGCTTTCACTATCTCAGTCTAACAAAATCAATAAGCAATCATCACAACAAAAACATCAAGTTCAAATAAATCTTTATCATGCTCAATAATTTCAACCCAACTAAAATCCACATGCTCTGTCTCTCAGTTCATTTTATCTCACTTCCCACAATTTCCAACAATGCAATTAACTCCCAATATTTTAAAGACTTTACGTCCCCACAATCTATCTGATCACCATTCCATTGCCTCAACGGCACAACCACGAAATCACGCTCACTCCCTTCAACATAAAGCGTTTGCCAAAATTATGACATGTCAACTCATTTCACGATCGCTACAAATCACAACCCACAATCGTACACACAATAAGAATTAAACAAAATCAGTAATCCCTGCATAGAAACTTAGTTCAGGAGATCACATTAAAATCAAACAAAAGAAATCATAGTAATCCCTGCATAGAAACTTAGTTCAGGAGATCACATTAAACTCAAACAAAAGAAATCATAGTAATCCCTGCATAGAAACTTAGTTCAGGAGATTACATTAAAATCAAATCAAAGGAATCATAAAGAGAATAGATAAAGGAATCAAACAATAGAAATGAAAAGGAAATAAATTAACTAACCAACAACTCACACGAAACATACTTTTACAAACATGTACTCAAGAGTACGATAACATAAAGTTACCCCCCAAGCAGTACAATGTACTCAAGAGCACGATAACACGAGGTTATCCCCCAAGCAGTACAACGGCAGACAGACTAGAGCTCTAACTGAATCGTAATGTGTCACCTTGGCCGAGGTTCAGCCTTACGATAATACTTGCCTCAGTAACATGTACCCAAGAGCGCGATAACACAAGGTTATCCCCCAAGCCGCACAATGTACTCATATCATCACACAGATCCTCAAACATGCCATCACACAGGCACTCACATAGATCATCACACAATATTGTTTCCTCATCTCCCACAACCTCAACAATATCAAAAACCAATTCCAAATAATATATTCTCATCTCCATGCCATTATCAAAATCGAATTCCACATGCATAGTAATTTCCCAAATCAAATCATGAATCAATCAAGTCAATACTTCACCCAATGCCATATCATCCAATATATATATATATATATATTCCACGTAAATATATATATACGTAGTCATCCACACAAGAATGACTACTAATACCAACTATAGTTCACATGTAGTAAAAACTGAGAAATTCATTTTCTTATATACTTTAAATCTCATTTCCTTAAAAATCATTTTTCAAACATAACAACTAAATGTAATTAAAGAAATTCCTTTCGTAAATGAACCATGTGAGATTTACTCACCTCTAATCCCGCTGCGTCTTCTTAACAGCTCGAAATATGAATCACAAATCGTCCACCAAATCAAACCGTCAAACACCTAATCAAATGTGACTTGAATTTAGCCAACAACTCATAACAAAAATAAACGATGATCTAATGGTCGGATCGAAATTAATCGATGATCCAACAGTCGGATCCTCACAGATCGCCCTTGGGATCATCCTCCTAAACAATCACGAAGATCCAACGGTCGGATCTTCGCCCGTGACTACACAAAGTCATCGAGACAGTGATACGATCAACATAATAAAACTACAAGTCCAACAAACGGCCTGATCTTCACAGATCACAAATTGAACGATCGAAATCAATCGAAATGTAAAAATTCATAACTTAATCATACAATCTCCAAAATTCACATGCTATATATCGTAATGATCGTATAAAGATGTAGAACATAAAAATGGGCAGAAACTGCCCTTGGGACCCCCGAAAGTGGCCGGAAAAAGCTGCCGGAGTTAGAGGCAGAGCCGCCGCCGACTATCGCCAATAGCTTAGGGGCTAGGCTACTTCTCTTCGTTTCATCGATCTGAGAAACTTTCATAACTAGCACGAAGTCAAAAAATGAGTGGAAGTGGTCGAAATTACCTAAAACAGTCCGGTTTGGCCGGAATTATTGCAGAAATCGATGAGAGCTCTGAGGAGCATGAAAACGTTCACCTCCGGTTCGGGTATTTTGGAATCTTAATCAGAAACTCAAGGGGAGTTCAACAAGCTAAAGAACTCTAGTTTTGGTGGCCAGAGCTAGGAGAAATCTTGGTTGGAACTCAATTCGGCCGGAAATGGAAAACTTATTCCCGCCGCCGATACCGGAAGTTCCGCGGCGCAAGGATGCCACCGGCAGCTGCGCAAGGTTGAAGCGAAGGCGTGGGACGTAGTCTGGCGTCTTGAGGTTGCCTGAGGAGGGAGAAATCGATCGGAGAAGTTATGCTCTGTTTTCAGCTCGGGTTCGGGGGAGAGAGAGAGAGATGAACAGTACTGCCGACAGAAATGGAAAACCCTAAATTTGGAAACTTTCCATTTATATATATACCCAATTTGGTAACTTTTCCAAATGCTATAACTTCTTCATACGAATTCCGATTTTTGCATTCCTCATATGCACGAACTCGTATCGACGAGCTCTACAACTTTCGTGAAGGATGTTTCCCCAACTTCCTTAAGTAAAAAAAGTCGATTTTAGTGACCCCCCTAAATAACGTTCGTTTCGAAAATAAAATCATTCGAAACCAAATTTCTCACGCAACGACATACGAATCACACCCACAATTCATAATTCATAAAACTGAACAAATATTGAATTACAAAATATTTAACTGAAATTTCGAGTCTTCACAAAAGTTATACCGGAGAGGTCATTGCTTCCTCAACCTGAAGTGCGCAACACCAAAGGACGGTCGCAAAATAATGAAGGACATACACGCTGGTGTATGCGGTAACCATGTAGGAGCCCGGTCTCTTGCACACAAGACCCTGAGGCCAGGATACTTCTAGCCAACCATGTCGGCCCTAGCTCAAACGATATAGAGTTCTTGCCACAAGTGCCAAATGTATGCAAACATCCCAAGGGCACCGCCTATTGCCCTCTCCATCCTCCTTGCACCTTAGCCATTCTGCCAATGGGGCCTGTACCTAATCAGTAAGCTTCCCACAGCAGTGGGATAATTCAAATACGCCATTGTAGCCGTCGACTACCAAACAAAGTGGGTAGAAGCAGAACCTCTTGTCGCTATCACCACATAGAAAGTGAAAAACTTCCAATGGAAAAACATCTACTGCAGATTTGGAGTCTCGGACCCCATAGTCACGGACAATGGCACCCAATTTGACAATGATGAGTTGAGGGCTTACACCGAGAACCTAGGAACTAGAATCCTCTATGCATCCCCGGCTCACCCCCAGCTGTCAACAAGATAATCAAGGAGATATTGAAGAAGAAGCTCGATGAAGCCAAGGGTCTTTGGGCTACTAAACTCCCAGAGGTGTTATGGGCTATCAGGACCACGACAAAGGAGGCCACCGGAGAGACCCCTTTCTGCATGGCTTTTGGGTTTGAGGCGGTTCTCCCCATTGAAACTCAAATCCAGAGCCCCATGATCGAATACTTCGATGCGAGTACCAACTCAGAGGACCTACACCTCGATGTTGATCTGCTCGAGGAGCGAAGGGATGTGGCGTACATGCATAATCTCGCAAATAAGCTGAGAATAGCTCGTTACTACAATGCCAAGGTACAGTCCCAGACACTAAAGTTGGGGGATTGGGTCATGAAACAGGTCCACCTAGAACCCCGGGGACTAGATCCTTCATGGACAGGCCCCTATGAGATAGTCGAGGAGGTTGGTCCCGCGACCTTCTACATCCGGGACATGGACGGGGTGGTATCACGACACCCGTGGAATACACAGCGCCTTCGTTACTATTACAAGTAGCCCCCGGAGCATCTTGTCCTAGCTTTTGCTTTTTGACCATAATGCTATGGCAAGCTACCCATCGGGTACTCATTCTGTATTAACCACCATGTGGTACTTGTATGGAAAAATGAATTATTCAGACCATTTCTTACATTTTCACCTTCAGTTACTGGGCGTTCCTTAACGCATCTATTGTTAGTTACTCTATTCCAGTAATAAGTAATGCAAAGGACAAACGCTTAAACTGAAGCATAAAATCAAAGAAATTGTAATTCCTTTCAAATTCCCATTCAAGTCACAAAAAAATCACCATTCACAAAAAACCTAGACTACCAGGCAAAGGAATTAGGCCATTGTTCAAGACAAGGACAATTTCTATTTAGCTAAAAAAAAAAGGGGAAAAGCAAATTAGTTACTACTGTTGCTCAGCCCCGGTACTTCGCGAACCACCTGCATCTCCCTGGGATGCAGCCTCCTGCTCTTTCTTCTTTTTTTCAAGAAGTTCCAGCCTAAACTTGGCGTCATCCATATACCCGGCCGCAACACACTCTTTATACTTAGTGATAACGGCTTTGTCTTAGGTAGTGAGGAGCATGTTAATAAGCTCTTGAGAGCCCTTGCACTCGGCAACGACCTCTTGCCTTTTGGCAGGAAGGCGCTCCTCCAGGCTCTCTGCTCTCGCCTTCCATGACGTGGCAGATTCTGCAGCTTCCTTCTCGGAGTCCAGGGCACTCTTTACCTCATCCATTGCCCCGGACAACTCACATTCGAGCTCCGCGATCCTCTGCTTCGCTGCTTTCAGCTCGGTCAACATAGGAGATAAGGACTCTATTTTCTTCTTCAAGGAGTCCCACTCTTTCTCCAGCTTACCCTTCTCCCCGTGAAGATACTTCACTTGCCCGGAGAGACTGCTAACCTCCTCCTTCAAGTGCGTATCTTCCTTGCTCGCATCAATCGTACAGACGAATAGTACAAACATTTTCCAAAGGTGAAATAGGTCACGTATTGATTACACGCATTTCTATGCATGTAATTGTAACTAAAACACGATAAATTAGTTAGTCTTCAAGTCAATTATAATGTAATTAATCCATTTTTATTTATTTTGTAGGAAATAAGTGGAGTTGCGGAAACGAATAGAAAATGACGTAAAATTGGAACAAATTAGAGTTTTGGACAAAAAGACGAAAAGTCAACCCCGAGTCAACTGTGATAGATGACATCAAGAGAGCGGAGCGGAATCCAATTGTCTCCAATAATTTGTGCGGAAGTGCATGGAGAAGAGAAGAAAGAAAAAGAAGAACCAAAAGAAAGAAAGAAAAAAAAAAAAAAAAGGTGTCCATTTGTTTAATTAATCAGAGGAGCACGTGGGCATGGCTATGTAGCAGAGAAGCAATCAAGGCATAATTGATTTGTCTTTTCTTTTTCCTTCCCCTCTCTTGCCACGTGATCCTATCCTCTAATTTTCTTTCATCTCTTCTTGTACACGAACAGCCACACACACATTAATTACCCTAGCCCATATATATATACCCTAGCCCATATATATATATACCCTTTTCTCTTGGCAACGAGAGGGAGAGAAAACTACAGAAGACAGTAGCCGCACAGACCCTAGAAAAACCAGATCCCATCATTCTCTCTCTCTAAGACCGAAACCACCCACACCCATTGCTATTTTTCAATTTTCTTTTCCTTACTACTCACTCCTCTACACCAAATCTTCATCAACTTTTCAAGAAGCTCCAAGGGGTCTCATCTACACTAAGATTTGAGATTGGGTATAGTGGGAAGCTATAAATCAAGACTTGTCATAATTGCTCTATAGCAATTTGTGACTTGTTCTTGTTACTTTTCACTCTTCTTCACCTTTACCTATTTAATTGATGTATTTTGTTGTTGATTTGTGGATGGGTTGTGAGTAGTCTATTTAGGAAGCTAGGGTTTGAGCCCTAGCATGGATTTAATGTAATAAATATGTTTTGATTTAATGGTTTTCAATTTCGTGTTTGGCATATGTTCTATTCTATAATATTTGGCTTAGATACATGCTTAGGAGCTTGATTAACTCTTGAATGTGTAGATGAGCATGTCTAGAAAAATTAGGGGATCTAATCATTTCTCTAATTTATGGCTAGGATACTTGTTTAGAACATGGTTAGCTACAATACCAATTTCGATTGCCGTATTGGCTAACTTTGGAACCTTGATTCTAGGACTCTTCGCCTTTTGGTGCAACTAGAGGCCCTAACAAGGCTCTAGATTGTCCCAATTGAGTTTCTACGACCCTTGATCCGGAGTAGGAATATCTTTTAAGGAATCTATTGACCCATGAGCCTTGAAAAGCCTTGGGTACGGTTTTTGATGCCACTATGAATTGAATGACTATTGTCGGAATATATTTGTGCATTAAATTTGGCTAGAAGGATACCCTAGTGACCTAATTTTCATTTCTTGATAAGTTTCTATTATCTTTATCTTTAGTTGCAATATTAATTTTCAATTGTCAATTTTATTTTTCGCAATCAAAATCAAATTTCATAAACCACTTTCATTGTCAATACCACTTGGTTGTGGGTTTCCGCATTTATTTGTGGTTCTCTTGACCAATTTTAGGCTTGGTTGTTCCGAGCCGGGCATGTAAATAGTTTGGTGCTATTTTTCTAGGTTCTTTGTTAATTGTTAGTGACTTAGTAATCGGCATAACCAAGGATTGAAGTTAGCTTTTCAATCCCCGTGGTACGATAATTTCGGGTCTAAATATTTCCCACTTCTTTGATGACCGTGCCCTTATTGCGCGTAAGTTGCATTTTAGCACACAAATCAAATATCTGCATCATTGATTCCCGAGCGAGGCGACGATTCTCTTATGGGGTATTGTCCTTTGCCCGTACCCGATCGAGATCTATATCCTTCAAATCGGCGAGCACAGAGTGCATGAACTTTTTATCAGCAACCCCGTACTCGCTCAGCAATTGCTTGATGGGTTTCTTCGAGACTATTGGAATGGCAGGAGACAAGAGCCCAAGCGATGGCGACGCTTCCGGTCCCGGAGGATTTCTCTTTTGCCTCTTGGGCTCCGCCCCCTTAACGTCCCTACCAGTGTAGGTGACGTCCTCCTTGTTCCCTCTCCGATGGGGATGCCTATGGTGCCTCTTCTTCTCGCCAGGTAGCAAACCTTCCTCACTCCCATTTGACCCGGAAGAAAGAGAGGATATAGAGCCAGACACCAGCGCCTTTCCTCTTCCGGTATCAGCAACAGTGACAATGTCCCCGGCAAGAAGCTGGTCGCTCTGGGTAACGGGGGCCTTAGGATCAGGATGACAGTACCCATATTCATCAATCTCAAGGAGAAGTTCGTCAAGTAAGCAGCCCGTAGCCTTTGACGAGAGATAGACATCAATGTGCAGGGCATCTTCTCCTTGGTTCATAAGCATGTCCATCAGTGCGTTATCGTTCATCTTGTCGTCTTCCTTACCCTTCCGGGGTTTCCTCTTCAACACTTTCACTGCAGACAATATAAATAGTCAATCCAAAAAAAAATATATATATATATATATATAATAATACAAATATGAGTATATGTTTATAAGAAATCGGCATCACCGGGGAGTCTCCCTATGCCTAGCCTACTTAGTATGGAGTACCGGATGAACCTATAGGAACTTCTTTCTTCTTCAACCCATACAGCGTATACCGGGCTATCCGTTTTCTCTCAACCTCGGATAACGAGTAAGACTGGTCCCCGATGGCCTGAAACGTACCCGTTAGGTTCCATTTCTTATTCTTAATCTGCCAACGTCCTCCAGCAAGAAACACCTTATTCCTCCACCTCTTACTCTGAGAGGTGGGTATATCGGTGACTAGGGGCTCTCGTAGTCCCGGGAGGCAAAAGTCACGATCCCTTGACAGGATTTTTTCCTTGAGTATAGGACCCGGTACACTGCTCGGAATTCATTGATGGTGGGCCACCCTTGCAGGCACAAGTCCCATATGGCCATCATACTCAAAATTTGTCTCCAAGCATTCTAGGTCAGCTGCCTCAGTGACAGGTTCAACATCCGCAGGAGATACTGTAGGCATCGGGGCAAAGGTAGCGATAGCCCTTGGTTGAACTGGTTCTCGTGCAGTGCCACCTACCCCCGATGAGGGTTCACAGCCATCTCCCCAGCTTTCAGCGACCTAAGGTCTACCTCGATCAGTATTCCCCACTTCGACCTCATCATATTGATCTCCTTCATGGTCATACTACTGCCGGGCTCGTCGCACACAGTCCCGTCCACCAGCGTATACCTAGACTTAGGTATGCCCTCAGGAATAGGCACCGTGACTACTTGTGCCTCTGCAGATCCATCCTCGCTCTCACCTCCGTCGGTCCCCTCGCTACTCTCCGAGAATACCCCAGTCGAGGATCCGGTATTTTCCGCTAATTCCACACGGGTACTACTTTGAGCCAAGTACCGGTCGATATCCACTTCCGCTTGCCTTGTAAAAGACTGATACGATGATCCCGCATCCCAGGCCTTGGTTTCTGATTCCATCCTAGAACTATGTCAACCTGTACCTCAAAATTTGATATCTGGAATCAGAAACACAAGGGTTAGCCTAAGTCGTAGATCTAGGACTTGGTGAAAGCGCGGATCACTCCCTACTTTCAGAACCCAGAAAATCGAACAAACCCATAAATCTAAAATCAACAGAAAACCCTAGGAAAAGCCCAGTTTTCTCTAGATTCTAGCTATAGGCAACCTACACTAGCATTATTCCTGTTTTTTTTTTTTTTTACACACGCAAACAATGCACAAAAAACCAAACGCACAACAGAAAGCATCCATGGCAGAAACAGAAATGACATAACAAAACGAAATCATACAAACAGGGCAAGAGAGATCTAAACTTTCTTCAACAGACGATCGATCGATCACTTCGCAAGTAGGCACAATACTTCTCCCTTAGCTCTTCCTTTTCCTTGCTGCAAATCTTCAGGGTTTTCAAAGAGAGTTTTCGCTAAAGTGAAGGGAAACAATCAGTTTCCCTCTTAAATTCAATCTCCAAAGCATCACGGCCATTGAAGACGAAAGGCCCTCAACCACAGGATCACTACACGTGTCCCACGCCTCGAAACAGTCAGTTCATGGGACGAACATTTATTGCACAACCCAGTCTGCCCTACGTGGCTGGCATGCACCACCAACCCTTCCGGGTATCAGAGGCTCAAGTTCGCATTCTACCCTTCTGGGTACCAGAGGCTCAAGTCCTCATTCTACCCCATTGGGTATCAGAGGCTCAAGTCCTCATTCTACCCCTTCCGGGTACCAGAGGCTCAAGTCCTCATTCTACCCCATAGGGTATCAGAGGCTTAAGTCCTCATTCTACCCCTTCCGGGTACCAGAGGCTCAAGTCCTCATTCTATCCTATCGAGTATCAGAGGCTCAAGTCCCTCATTCTACCCTTCATGGTATCAGAGGCTCAAGTCCTCATTCTACCCCATTGGGTATCAGAGGCTCAAGTCCTCATTCTACCCCATCGGGTATCAAAGGCTCAAACCCTCCAACGGTACCCGGAGGTTTTCTTTAACCTTTATAGGTTAAATTGGGAGCACTGTAGATTAGCTACCTACAGCGTAACCCGCTCAAGACATCTCTTGCACGGGAACTTGGGGGACTCCCAACAGGCACACTAGTGCCAAACCTTGTAACTAAAAATATTAAGTCCCCACCCAAGAAACATCTTGAACGGGAACTTGAGGGACTTGTACATAATAGGGAAGTCTTCACTAGGTTTGGCACTATTGGTTGGGGCCCATCGGTACTCCCAAGTACTATGCCATGGGCCTGGTTCACGACCCACCATGGCGGGGCTCATGTGGGATGTCACCCCGGGCACCCAGGGCCCGGGGCAAGGCCAGCACAACCCATCTAATTACACAACAAGAGAGCTGATATGGCATCAGAAGAACAACCTCTGTCCCACATCGAAGATAGGGGAGACTCCTTTCCCATGCTTGAGTATAAAGGCATTAGCACAACTACCTTTTACGGGTAATAACTCCTTTATCCACTAATTGTCTGATCCGTGTATATATATATATATATATTACTCACTCAGACATCGGAGAGGAGTCTAACGCTGTGTTCTTGATTTAGGATATAGGAGTTGGATCGGTACCCCAGGCGGTATAGCATTCTGTGTGAGGTACCCGAAGAAAGCCACCAGAAACAATTATATAATAGAGTTGAGAAGCCAATCGCTTGATATCTCTAATTAGGATGGGAATTCGCTAGGGAGTAGATGTTCTACCCAATATTCTATCAATGATAAGCTTTGAATCTCCTTCTACAATGAAATGAGAGACTATTTGAAGAAAAGCTGTACAAAGACCTTCCCTCAAAGCAGTAGCTTCTGCAACTAAAATGTTAATAGAACCAAGATTCCTATAAGCAGCAATAAAATGATTTCCACCATAATTTCTAAACATTAATTGAAACTTATTGATGCTGGTAGTCAAGTTTGCTCCACTTCCGTAAGGAATTGTTTTGAATTGTTATTGTTCTATAATAATTGTTTGGCTATTTTTGACATCTTCAACTATGACATCCTCAATATGCCTCGGAAAGGACCAAATAGTTTGTCTGTGGATACTCCAAGTCATACTAGGACAAGATATTTCCAGAATGTTTTTCGAAGTTTCAAACTATACAGTAGGTCGGTGAGGACCTTTGCCATTTACAAAATAGGCATTTCTTGTTATTTTAGTTGACAAAGTTGAGCAAGTCTGATGATCAATGTATGTGGCTATCAAATTGGTGAATAAGCCTCTATCATCTTGAAGCAAAGTTACACAGCAGGAATGTACTCCAAACTAGTTGGGTACAATAATTTATCATTCTATGTTTTTACACAACGTTTGATAATATATAGATTTTTACTTGGAGTACTTATATGTAGTTTCTATTGCATGTCTACGTCTATATTGCTTGGACTTATGTAGTTTTTGTTGTCTATTGAAGATTGTGGGTTTATCTACTTGTCCGCTATATGCATAATGAACATGTGGTGATGTGGATCAGGCATTCCAACAAACTATTCTTAGGGTTAACTTGATTTGTTATAAGTGGATCACGAAAAAGTGTGCCTATTGGGAATGCACACAAATTCTAATCGTGGTTGAAGCTTAGTTTTTTTTTTTAGTGCGATCGACAAAGGAGAGCACTGAAGTCCTACTTAAAGGGTTCCATTTGTTGTTCAAATCTTTGAGCTTGTCAATTCCATTACATTCTCCAACGACGTCTAGCCATTATGAACCTTCTCAATCCAATCCTATCCACTCTTATCTATAACTAATCAAGTCTTTGGACGTGCTGTGAGTTTGCATATGTTGATAGAAAAGTAAGAAACCTCTCTGAATTAGTAGCATGTGCATATATATTAAACTATCTCCAGCCAGTTTCTCTTGTAACTCTCCTTAGTGAACAATTCCACACACTTTGCATATCTATTATTCAAACAATGGATAGAGGTACTTGGTTCTTCCTGGTATACTTGATCTATTGTGAGGCGGCTAGCTGCTTAACTATGGCAGCACAAACCAACCTTAACATCACCACAGACCGGTCTACTCTTCTTGCTCTAAAATCCCATATTACCAGTGACCCTCAAAACATGATCTTTACCAATTGGTCAACCACCACCCCTATTTGCAACTGGATTCTCGTCATTTGTGGTGCACACCATCATCGAGTTGCAGAGTTGAACCTCTCTTACTTTGGTCTCTCGGGCACCATTCTTCCTGAGCTAGGCAACTTATCATTGCTTATTGATCTGACATCCAAAATAATAGTTATCAAGGTACCTTGCCTCACGAATTGGCTCGCCTGCGCCGCTTGAAGTTTATTAACTTGGGATACAACAAGTTTATGGGAGTGATACAGTCATGGTTTGGGTCTTTGTCCAAACTTCAAGGATTCTGGTTGTTTGGTAATCAATTTGCAGGTTCCATACCAGCTACCATCTTCAACTTATCTGCTCTGCAAATATTTAATCTGAGTTATCACTCACTGTCAGGTACGTACAAACTAACGTACATACCAACAAATTATCTAAAACCCTAATCTATTAACACCATAGCTAGCATGTTAAGGTATAAGATATGCTTATTTCAAATTAATGATTATTGCATAGCAAGAGAAATTGGAAACCTAACAACGTTTAGGAGATATACCTTGATGCTAACAATTTTATAGGTATGTTACAAATCATTTGGTTGAATTAGTTAAAGAGATAATAATTGTGCATATGCCCTACACTTGAAACTTCAATCAGACATCTTGTGTGCAGATGATCAACTATAGTATATAATTGTTAAGTTTTAAGAAATACAAAATGAGATTGGCGCTTTATTAGATCAACTGGAGAAGTTGTCAGTGAACTTCATTGCCTTAAAAAGGACTATGAATTCCTATGGTTGTCTTCAAAATGTCTTCTTCGATTATTTTTGAGTCTATATGAAAACAACTTGACCGGAAGACTTATGAACACTACATGCATGTCAACATTCTGAGCATTCAAAAGTTGGATTATTCTTATAACAAACTTGACGGTCTGCTTCCATCCAAATGGTCGTAATGTAAACAATTTTTATTACAATTATCACATAACAATTTAAGTGGAAGCATAGTTGATACGCTAAAATCAAGCGTTCAACTTAACCCTATAAAATGTAGTCGTTAGCAATATAGAGTAAGTAAGGATCATTCGATGCTAGAGATTAATGGTATCAAATTAATCACACAAAAGAAAACAAATAACAAAACTAAACTAACACACAAAACAAATAACATTACTAATCTAAAGAAAAACGTCAAATAGTAGAAAACAAAGAAAAAGATGGTAGGAAACAGAAGGGGATAGAAAGGTGCGTTGCAATCCTAAGTTGAAACAGATTTGAGGTTTTTGGTTTTTAACAAAAATAAAAGAGAACACATAAGGAAAACGATTTTGATTTTTGGTTTTGAGAAAATATGATGGAGAACATGTTAGAGACTTGGAAATCCACCCCCAATTACTTTCAAACAATGTTAAGTTGACCTAATTTCAATTACTAAGTTGTGAACATAAACCAACCAAGAAACAAGTCGGAGCAGATCATGTCCCTTATTATTGTTTCCCTAAGTACTTAGTCTAGGTGAACACACAATAGCTAAGCTTATCAAACATGCAATCAAGGTATAGAACGTTATCCTATCAACAACACATATAGTGTCAACATATTTGAAGCATTAAGATCTCATGGAAATGATTGGCTATAGAGTTGCAGTCTAGTGCGGAAAGCGTACCTAGCACGCTCTTCTAGTTGTTTAAAACATCAGCTTTTGTCCAAAGCCTTGCATACTTGTGGATTAGAAAACAAGACGGTTAGGTGAATTAATTTGAAAACATCGATAAGATGAAGACTATATATATATATATCCCGATCACAAGCGGACGTCGACGCAGCAAGCGGTTCCAGGCTGCGATGGCGGCGCTGGGCTGGCCGGAGGCGTCCCAGACCTCTTCTGGGCAGCGATCGCGGTCGGAGGAGGTCAGGGTTGCTGGTTTCTGGGCAACCACCTCACCTGCAACTGCAGGTTCTGTGCAAAACTGCAGAATGGTCGCAGGCAACTCCACCCGACCGCAGATCGACTTCATAGACCCCCGCAGTCCATTCGGCAAGCCGCGCCGCGCCGTCGACGCTCGATCGAGGCCAGAGGAGCGACGTTCGCACTTTTTCTGGGTTGCGGACATCCGCTCTCGAACGGCTCGTTATATATATATATATATATATATTATTTAAGAACCAAAAGTTTTTTTAAGAACCATTCATATTGCAAAACAAACAAAACAAAACTATGATATGGATTTAGCAAAAAGATCTTTAAAACTGTCTACTTGTTCAGTTCCTCTAAGAATCACTTTCAAATTCGCCACCGTAAGAACTCCAAAAATGTAGGCTCTTCGTGGTTGAATTGATAAAGATTAAAGAAAAAAAAACAAATGGTTTAGGATACAAATTTAATTGTTCAAGGGTGTTTTGGTAAAATTAAGGAGGTGTACTTAGCGTTTTAAGTATTCAAAAAAATGAATTGGATGTTTAATAAGTAGGTGAGGTCCAAATATCAAATTTAGAGGTCCAATTAGAATCACCCTTTTATCTTATTTTATTTTGTTAAATGGAGAGCTAAAATCCTGAAAACATGGCCATCTAAGGAGAGTCTTCTCTGCAATTGATGGACAAAGGAGAGCTCTCAAGTCTACTTTGATGGGTCCATTTGTTGTTCAAGACTTTGAGCTTGTCTTTCACGCATTTCCACCACTCTCTCCAAAAATGTTTAGCTACTATAGACCTTCTGTTGGATTGACGATTCCATCCCTTAACAGTTTGATCCACACATTTCCTTGTCAATCTTCTCAAGGATTGATTAATCCATCCATTAACATTTTGGTCCACATATTTCCTTGTCAATCATATTTGTTTGTGTACTAGTCAAGTCTTTGGACGTGCTGTGAGTTTGCATGTGTGATTGAAAATTAAGTGGAGACCTATAACCTCTATGAATTAGTAGCGTGTGCATATATATTGAACTATCTCCAGCTAGTTCCTCTTGTAACTCTCCTCAGTGAACAATTCCATACACTTTGCATATCCATTATTCAAACAATGGAGAGAGTTACTTGGTTCTTTCTTGAATACTTAATATGTTATACGGTGGCTAGCTACTTAACTATGGCGGCACAAACCAAGCTTAACATCACCACAGACCGGTCTGCTCTTCTTGCCCTCAAAGCCCGTATTACCAGTGACCCTCAAAACATGATCTTCACCAACTGGTCAACCTCTACTCCTATTTGCAACTGGGTTGGGGTCACTTGTGGTGCACGCCATCATCGAGTTGCAGACTTGAACCTCTCTTACTTTGGTCTCACAGGCACCATTCCTCCGGAATTAGGAAACTTACCATTTCTTGTTAATATGGACTTCAGCAATAACAGTTTCCATGGTATATTGCCTCAGGAATTGGATCGCTTGTGTCGGTTGAAGTTTATCAGCTTGGGAAACAACAAGTTCACGGGAGTCATTCCATCATGGTTTGGGTCCTTATTCAAACTTCAAGTATTCAATTTGTTTGGTAATCAATTTTCAGGTTCCGTACCAGCTACAATCTTCAACTTACCTGCTCTGCAAAAAATAGATTTGAGTGATAACCAACTCTCAGGTACGTACAAACTAATGTACCTACCAACAAATTATCTAAAACCCTAATCTATTAACACCATAGCTAGCATGTTAAGGTATAAGATACCCTTATTTCTAATTAATAATTATTGCTTAGTAAGAGAAATTGAAAACCTCACAACATTGTAGGAGATATATCTTTATGGTAAAAAGTTCATAGGTATGTCACAAATTGGTTTTTTTGAATTAGTTAAAGAGATAGTCACTGTACATATGCAGACGATCAACTATAATGTATAATTGTTTAATTTTTAAGAAATACCAAATGAGATTGGTGCTCTAGATCAACTAGAGAAGTTGTCAATGAACCTCATTGCCTTAAAATGATCTATTCATGTGGTTGTCTTCAACATGTCTTCTTTGATTATTTTGAGTCTATATGAAAGAAACTTGACTAGAAGTCTTCCGGACAATAAATGCATGTCAACATCTTCCTAGCATTCAAAAGTTGGATTTTTCTTACAACCAGCTTGATAGTCCACTTCCATCTAAATGGTGGCAACGTAAACAACTCTTTTTTATTATATAGTATACTCATTAATATTGGTCACTTACCCCAAATAAAAACGACTGATCTTAGTTTGAACTATTTGATAGGTATTCATAATGTCATATATTCAATAATCTTTTTTTTTTTTTTTAATTCAAACCCAAATTGGGTATCATTATATTCATCACAAGCTAGATAAGGCCGTTACATACCCTTCCACTGCCATCGATAGACAGACAAGAAGATAGTGGTAGTACCCACAGTGGTACATAGAAATAGACCTAATCATTACACATTTAAATACGTACACATAGCAAGGCGCTAGAGACACATAGCGTGAATCATTTTATTTTCTTCTTATAGATCATGATTTATTCTCAAGTAACTAATGTGCTGTAATGATCATAAGTTTTCTCAATTAAATATGCTTGACACCTTGCTTGTTAAGGTAAGGAGATCAAAATCTGATTAATAGTTATTAACAGGTAGAATTCCCAGAGAAATCGGAAACCTAACAATGTTGAAGAAGATCTACCTTGATAGTAATAATTTTGAAGGTATGATGTTTTGTTGATTTAAATGGATAATTAGTTATCGTGCATGTCCCATATTTAAATTTTCTTTATTCTTGTTGAATAGCACGAAGTATATCATATATCTTATATTAGCTGGAATGTGTATTCATTTTTCAGAAATTCCAAATGAGATCGGCACTTTGAATCATCTGGAAAAATTGTATGTGCAACATAATGCCTTAAAAGGGCCTATCCCTATGACTATCTTCAACATGTCATCTTTGACTATTGTAACTTTCTATGGTAACAATTTGAATGGTAGAATTCATGACAATATTTGTCAAAATCTTCTGAATATTCAAGCGTTGTATTTGGGTGCCAATCAGTTTAATGGTCCAATTCCTTCCATATTTGGGCAATGCAAACAACTTCTTTCTTTAAACTTGGAGCTTAACTGGTTGACAGGTATTCATAATATCAATTGCATATATTTAATCACTTAATATTTTTATAAACTGGTTCAGCAAATCAATTCAAAAGATGATGATTATTTCATATTTTGATATACTGTCCCTAGCTTTAATGATTTAGACACATTTGTACCCTTTTTACATTTGTGTACTGTAGTAATCATTCTACATTTGACAAAATTTATAAAGCAACGTTACTAATTTCCTAATTGAATTTACCCATTAATATTCATCACTTAACCCTGATAAAAAAGATTGATATTAGCTCGAATTATTTGACAGATATTCGTAAAGTCAGTTACATATTTTTAATCAGGACGGCTCACCTGTGGGATACGAATTAAGGGACAAAACGGGACAAAATGCTGGCAGCCGTTTGATTTTAAATGAATTGATCCTACGGATACAACATCAAATCATTTAAAACCCAATTTTCTTTTACTCATTACCCTCAATCTCGTCTCTTTGGCCACTCTTTATCTTTTTATCTTCTTCCTCCCTCATCTTTATCTTCATCCCCTCTCTGCTTACAGCTCACTTGCTCTAAAACTCATTAGAGCCTCATGAAGATTTAAAGCTTCTTATCTAAACCCAGTATTTGAACCGCATAAGAAAATATCATATCAAAATATAGCAGATCTGGTGATTTGAATCTCTTCTCAATCATATGGGCGATGTCCATAGGATCACAATCCAATGAATCTCTTGTTTGGTGGAAATAAGATGAGTACATGTGGAGAAGAAGATGTCAATTAATTCTTTTTATTGTCTTTCAGTGAGGGAAGGATTTAATGATGCTAACCAAAATTTTATTCAAAGGTATTCAACTCTCTCAGATCAAAAGAAAAATCCAATCTCATGTTGTTTGTGTTGTTAGATTTTGTTCATGAGTTTTTCAGTAAGGTTTTACTCGTGGAAGATTCTCAAGAAACAAGTTTTGCCTTCTTCATTTGCAGAAATTCTCTCCAATTCCGATCAATAACTGCATTTATATGATGGTTTGAGACGAGGGAGGAAGATAAAGATAAATTGGATTTTAAATGATTTGACGTTGTATCCGTAGGATCAATTCATTTAAAATCGAACGGCTGTCAGCTTTTTGTCTCGTTTTGTCTCTTAATTCATGTCCCGCAGGTGAGCGGCCCTGTATTTTTAATAATCATCTTATTTTGTTCTTATATATCATGATTTGCTCCCAAGTAACCAATGTGTGGTAATGATTAGAAGTTTTCTCAATTATATATGATTGACACCCTAGCTTGTTAAGGTAAGGAGATCGATATCTAATAAATAGTTATTAACAGGTAGAATATCCAGAGAAATTGGGAATCTAACAATGTTGAAGGAGATCGGCCTTAGTAGTAATAATTTTGAAGGTATGACTTCCATCAATTTTGTTGATTAAAATTTATAAAGCAATGTTACTAATTTCCTAATTGAATTTTATAACTATTTATTTTCTCTTCTCCCCTATTTTTTTTTCTCTCAATTTTATCTCTCTCCTCACTTTCCATGTTCAGAAAAAGAAAAGCAAGTATCGTCAAAAAAAAAAGAAGCAAGAAATAAACATAAAATAAAATAAAAAATAAAAATTTTCTAGTATATGGAATAATGTCAGAGTGTTGATATAATAGCAAACTACAAAAACCCTCCTAGTAGAAGTCCAAAACACAAAAAACTCCTCAGCTTTTGTTTTCTTACATCTAAGGAAATTTTGTCTTTAGCTAGTTTCACTTTCTCTTCAAGTTTTTATCCTTCCTTTCAGTAAAAAGAAAATTGACGGAGCGTAGTGGGCCCATGTTTTTGAATTTGTTTGTTTAAACATATTGCAGGTACAAATCCATCCTCCATACTCGAAGGTAAACAGTTATTTTCACTATTCATAATCTCGATTGTTGACAGACTAGAGTTACTTGCTATTTGTAAAAATACTAGCAAAGAATTAAAAACAGAAAGAGAAAAGTTGAGAAAACTGAAACTCTTTAGAGAAAATCTCAACAGAAATACTCCCAACTACTGGGATATCATTTATAGACTCCAAACCAGAATCTATAAACTAGAGGAAGATATTGATAATCTTTTATATGTTCTAGAAATAGAACAAAAATCTCTGGATTATTTGAGCATTGGTTAGATCCGCAAATCACTGGTATCAGAGCTTGTAAAAATAGCTCAAAGGAGAACCCCTCCTTAATGGGGACAATGTCAGAATTGTTATTAGAAAGAATAAATTCTCTACTGAAATCTTCTGATGAGAAATATCAGAAGCTGTTACTAGAAATATCTAGATGCCAAACTCATCTAGAAAAATTACCAACCATAATCCACCAGTTAGAAAGACTGGAAAACAAACTGGATTATATCAAGGAACTTCCAAAAACGGAAGAAGAAAAGCTGTCAGTCGTCAGTAGAAAAATCAATGAACAGCAAAAAACGCTGGATTCTATGAAAAATATACTGAAGGACAAGAAAGTGCCTATAGTAAAAAAGAAAGCTAATGGATTCAAACCATTAGAAAGGCCAGACAAGAATCCTGTTCCAAACATGATTTTTCTGGATCCTTCAACTAGTTCTACTAGTATCCGGTATGAAAACCCGGAAAAAAAGAGAAATGAAGATGTTAAGCATCTTTGGAAAATAGAAAGGAGTACAACTCCTAAATGCTGAAGAATTTGAGTTCAATGAGATTGAACAAGAAGTAAAAAATTCCTCAATCCCAAAGTTAGATTTTAAACAGATCTACAAAAGAGGAAAATTTGATTTACTGGATAGCCATTATTTCAAATTACTGGAGATTACAACCCCAGAAACGGCAGGTGGAGAGACTGATCTTCTACTGATCACTCCAGCAGAAGTTGCCAAAGCACAAGAAAAAAAATATCAATTTATGCATATTGGAGCAGTCCAAGTAGGCATAAACTTGCTTGCTCGTGAAGGTATAAACTGTTCAGTCCTATGTGTTCTACAGGACAACAGGTTAACAGACTTCCAAGCTAGTCTGTTGGGAACACTCGAAGCATCCCTATGCGACCAAGTAGCATATTTCAACTGCTTCCCCAACTTCACCACCAGCTTGAAAGATGCAGCTCACTGTCTCAGACTGAGAGTCAAGACAGATGGCATCTCAATGAAAGAAGATATGCAGGAACTTGCAATAGTATATAGAATATACTATAAATTGATGAGTACCACAGTAGCCCCTAAGACAAGGATAACAAATATCCCAGGTCTTACTACTGGATTCCTCACCAATCAAAAGAACCATTCACAGCAGATCCATAAAGTTACTTGGAATGAAGTAATATTTCCTCTTGAATGGAAATTATCCTGTCAAAAAAAAAAAAACTGGAAAGAGCAAAAGCAAAAATCTACGAGAGTAGAAGAACTAGAGAAATCAGCCTCAACTTCGACAATCACAGGAAAAGTGATGTCTGTCCTGAGAACCTCAGGATAAACGGCAGTCTTCTGAGAAGAAGCTACAGCACTAGAGAAGCTAGTGTCAGTGGTACAAAACCCACTATTGAAGAGCCAATATCAGAAGAAGATCTGGAAGCTGATCTAAACAGACCAGTCCATATGCTCAGAGCTGAGAGGCTCTATGATCTTTATGAAGAAGCTGAGAATTGTGAAAATCCTGAACGATTAGAAAAACTAATCGAATAAATGAAAGAATTCAAAATCAGAAAAACAAGAAAAGTTTTTCCATATCAAGATATTGAAATGGAAGAAGGAGAGAGCTCCAAGACTTCCATCGTTCGAGAAAAGGGAAAAGTCAAACTCCCTATACATAAGGCCCCTACGGGCAGAAATGGAGAAAGAAATTCTCAAAGATTTGTCCCAGAGGACAAGATACCCAGAGTACCAATTTCCAACTACGGAATTTGGCTAGATCTGGATAAAGCTCTTGACAAGAGAAAAACTCTTGACCAATGGGTAGACAGCCTAATGATGGCCTCTGCTCTTACCCTTGGAAAATTTGAAGCTTCTGATCTTTAGATGTACTTTGAAACTACTCTCACCGGGGTAGCAAAAAAGTATTACTTCTCTTTCAAGGAAACAGCCAGAGGAAAAGAGTGGCTGGAAGAAATCAAGACTTCAAAGTCTCCGTATGATTTTGCAGTACCCCTGTACGATCAGTTCTGTGGAGATCTCTCAAATTTGAGTGAAAAAGCCAAAGAAACGGCAAAGTCGAATATCTATGCTCTCAAAATTTGTGACATGAGATATTTCGAAGAATACCTGAATGAGTTTCAGGAATACTACTGTACAATTGGTGAACTAGAGAATACTGATCTAGTTAATCTGTTGCACAGAAAACTCCCTGAACCATGGAGAACAGCTGTGAGAGAAAGCATAGCTGAAAAACCAATTGAAAGATTTTCAGTTGGAGGAATTGCCGACAGAATCCGGCAATTACTGAAGGAGCAATGCAAAGCCAATCTTAGAGCTAAGATGGCTAAGAAGCAACTCAGAGGAGTTGAAAATTTCTGCTATGGAATATTGGATATGCCCACAAACTGGGGATGTCATGAGTCCAAGTTCCACAGAAAAAGAAAAGAAAAATATTACTCTAAAAAATTCAAAAAGAGTAATCAAAAGAAGAATTGGAAATTCAAGAAAAGTTCCAATTACAAGAAACAGAAAGATGAAGATCCTAAAAAGAAATTTTTCAAGAAAAAGAAGAATACTCATCAGCATAAACAACCTAGCAAGAAAGCTTGCAGATGTTGGTTGTGTAAAGCTGAAGGGCACTATGCCAATGAATGCCCAGAAAAGGGTAAAAGATCTACGAAAGCTCTCTTTGAAAGGTAGCAAACATGAAAGGCTATGAAATAGCCTATTCTGATGATAAAGATGACAACAGGTCAGTTTATTCTGCCTGGTCTGAAGAAGAAGAAACTTCATCAGGAAAGTCTGAGATAGATTCTGAAGTAGAGTACTTCGAATCCAGACAAATGAATGTTTTGAAAATCAAAAATTGGGAAGAAAGCAAGACAAAATCTTTCATGTCTTCTTATCAGGTGAACCCTGGTACATTCGTTTGTGACTACTGCTTTTGTCACGAAAAGAATGGTCTCCCTATGTTTTGTGAAGAGTCAAAAAAGACGTATCACAAAGAATGCTTCATAGCTGAAGCCAGAAGAAAAACCAAGAATGGCCTTGTCAGCCAATTGGTTGAACAAGAATATGAAGAATATTTCTCTGAACAAAAAGAGAAAGAAGAAGAAAAAGAGGTAGAAACTCTACTCCAAAAAATTATGGAACCTTCTCCTCCATCTTCCTCAGAAAGAAAGGAAGAAATCATCGGTGAAGAAAACATCGATGAAGATATTGAACTGGTTGAAATACCAGAAAAGGTAGAACTGGTGAAACCACCAAAAACTGTTCATCTCTTAGAACGACAGGAGGTTACCAACACATGGGATCTACTTGGCCAACCATCTGGCAAGTATGATTATAAAGTCAGATATGACCCTCCGTCATGGTTCAATGATCCAGAGATCAACAAGATAATTCCTACAGACTGGGATGATACAAAACCCTCTAGTTTTGATAAATCACCCACGCAAGAAAATGTTCCAGAAGAATGTTAACCATTCGTTCCAAAGGAACAAGCTCAGGAAAATGAGCTTCATCAGTCAAAAGTCGTCTCTACTAGTAGGTACAGCAACTACATAGAGATCGGACTGAAATTCCCTGATCACAGAAAATATCATCTACATGCCTTTGTAGATAATGGATCAGGCTTTACTGTTGCAAAGAGATTTGCAATTTCAGAAGAACTCTGGAAAGAAGATAAGAAAAAATCTGCTATTGGTGTTACATTTGATGGAAGCCATCTCACCATGAAAAAGGTAGCAAAAAATGTTCATATCACCATTGGTGGAGGAACATTTATCATCCAGAATGTTTGGCAATCTGAAGGCCAAGGATCTGATTTCTTGTTGGGAAATGATTTTATTCTCCAACAACAATTCATTCAGGATGAAGAAGTGATAGGCTTCAGAAAAGGAGAACGGGTGTTCTGGGTAGACCGACTCACACAAGCAAAAAGTGTGGTAGGTCCTGGTTTTACTACTCAGTATCAGAGATCGCAACAGAATAGTGGTGATCTTACCCCCTACAAACCCAAATTTAAAACCATACTCCAAATCAAACAACAAGAAGAATTGCTTGTTGAAGAATCTTCTAAAGAAGAAGAAGAAGAAACTGGTGAAGAAGAAGAAGCTAGTTTCATCCATGAGCACAACCTCAAGCACTTTCAGAACAAGCTTGAGTCTCAGCAAACTCCCACTCTTGAAAAAATCAAGAAACTACTTGAACAAAATGTGGATACAAATCCTCAGAAGTTTTGGGAAAAAGACCCAGTGGTCTGTGAATTGAGATTGCATGACATGAACGCTATCTGCCATGTCAAAGCTATTCCTCAGTACAAAGAGGAAGATCAAAAGGAATTCAGAAAAGATATTGAAGATCTCCTAAAAAAGAGATTAATCCAACCGTCCACTAGCCCTCATCATGCTCCAGCATTCTACGTGAGAAATCATGCAGAAACTCTACGAGGAAAAGCTAGAATGGTAATTGACTACAGAGATGTCAATAAAAAGACTGTCAAAGACGGCTATCAAATCGCTCAAGTAAGAGTACTGATCAACCAGTTCAGAGGAGCCAAAGTCTTTTCGAAATTCGATGCAAAGTCGGGTTTCTGGCAGGTCAAGATGCATCCTGAGAGTATACCTCTCACTGCATTTGGAACACCACAAGGTCATTACGAGTGGCTGGTAATGCCTTTTGGTCTAAAGCAAGCTCCCTCAATCTTCCAAAGAAAGATGGACAACATCTTCAAGCATGTGGCAGAGTTCTGTGTAGTCTACATAGATGACATCCTGGTCTTCTCCAAAAACAGAGAAGAACACATGAAACACCTCCATGAGGTAGTAAAGCTGATAGTTCAGCATGGAATTATCCTAGGAGAAAAGAAAATCTTCTTTATCCTCGATGAAGTTGATTTCCTAGGAATAAACATCAAGAATGGAGTCATAAAGCTCCAACCCCATATTCTTGAAAAGATCTGGAAGTTTCCAGACAGAATTCCTGATGCTAAGAGTCTAGAAAGATTCCTTGGTGTCATAAACTATGGGAGAGATTTCATCCCTAAAATCTCAGGATTAACAGCAATGTTATCTCCTAAGACGAGTTCCAAAAGAAAATGGAACTTCACAGAAGATGATGAAAAGATCGTGAAGCAGATAAAAAATCTCTGCAAAAACCTCCCTCCTCTGCAACAACCAGAAGAGAATGATGAAATTATCCTCCAAACAGATGCGAGTGATAATTACTGGTCCAGTGTAGTCCTTGCAAAAACGCCTGAAACTAACATCGAAACGATTTGCAAATTTTGTAGCGGCAAGTTCAGCCCTGCAGAACTAAATTATCCCACAGGGAAAAAAGAAATTTTGGCTGTCAAGAAAACAATTTTAAATTCTCCAGCTTTTCTTGGAAAACCCTTTACTGTCCGCACCGATTGTGCCAGAGTAAAGAATTTCAAAAATTTCAAACTTGATAAAGCTGCTGATAGAGGAAGATTAGCAAACTGGCAATTATTTCTTAACCAATATGATTATAATGTTGAATTAATTGCAGGAAACAAGAATTATCTTCCAGACGCATTAACCAGAGAAATGGCAATGTTCAGCCAGAAAGAAGACGACGAAGGTCGTAATCCCAGAAACAGAAGAACTGGGAAAGAACATGAACCTCAAGAAGATCCTATGGAAACCAAAGAAAAGGTTCTTAAAAGGTTTCTGCTAAGTCCTAAAGGTCTAGCCTCAACTGATCAATCCCAGGGTAAAGGATTGGCTAGCCCGTCTCAAACGGCAGACGGTAAAGGCTCATCAAGACCGTTGATGGCTGCTGCTTTGCCAAAAAGCAGACCAACTCCAACTGGAGTCATAAATGTTTTTAATTATGAATTAAGAACTTTTGATACTCCTGTGTTCAGAACTAGCAGGAGACTAGCTTATCACCAGAAGGCAATCTTGGATAATCTCTTATTTGCCTTTCAAGAAAGAAGCAGTGGTCTAATGTTCCCAGCACACTTTGCACTAGTTGAAGAACTATATGAGAATGCCAGACCACAATTTGAAGAAAGTCATATACAGCAGAGTGCTGTAAGAAAAGAAAAAATTCTCTTCCTCGAAAGTCCAGAAAGTGCTAGGGTTCCTGTTATGGCACTTAATGAATCAGACTGGCATGAATTCCATAGCCTGATAGGAAGACATAATCCAGAAGACCTGGTTCCTCCAACTCTCTTTATTGTTTCAGGTCCTTATGTTGGAAGATACCTGGTTAATGTTCAGAGTGAGCATCCTCAAGAACACAAGCTCTGGCTTGTTGAAAATGGTTTTGTCCATAATTTGTGGACTAAAACAAATGATGATCTGAAGGGTTTGCCGCCTATCATTGTCAACACAGTCAAAAATATAAGAAAAAATGATTGTATGCTTCGACTGAAGTTCAGATCCACTCCTCCAGAATGGATCCAGAAGGCAAACGGTGAAGTTGAATATATTCCTCCTTATCATTATGTAAGAATTATTCAAATGAAGTATCTTCAACCAGCCTGTGTAGGGTACAATGGCCAACCTAACTCAAGCATCCCGTGGATGAAGGCCATGACTCTATAATATATTAAAAAGATCATCTCTGAAGACGTTCACAATACCTTCCTGGCAGCAGGAGAAAAAATTATTATCACTGCTTACGATCATCCTGACGTAGTCAGCAGTGACTTATTCCTATCTCTTACCATAAAGGAGATAGATTCGACACTGGCATGCTTACGATGGGTGGAAAAGCTGGAAACAGACAACCACTACAAGATGTATGTGGATACAGATGTCGAAGACAATGCAACAACAGCAAGGATGGCCCAGGAAGACTACGACTCGTTTGTCCTTGGTCACAATTCAGAAACCGACGAGAACATGTGAAGCAGCAGGTGTAGAAAACACCGAAAGTTCTTTTGGACTTTTTCCAAAAGCATCTTTTGCTTTTCAAAAAGCAGGTGAAAAAAACATTTCACCCAAGAGAATCTGCTTTTCCCCGTCCGACCTCCACCAGCAGGAGCACTAAGGAAAGCAGGAAATCACGGAGTCGTGCTGCACCTTTTGTTGTTTTGAATTGTAATTTGAGTTCCGCTCCCTATATAAGGAGCTTTAGCTTCTCTTAGAAGGCATTCGAAAAGAGAGGAACATTAGTTCTATACTCGAAAAATCTCATAGTTAAGAAGCAGTAGCAGTCAGTCTATGAAGTGTGCTTTCTATTACAAGTAAGTATTTCTAAATCAGTTATGAGTAGCTAAACAGCTTCTAGCTGTTTGCCCAAGAGTGAGGCTCTGGGTTCTATATCTGTATTTATGTTTGAATAAATAAATTCAGTTTGTGCCCAGTACCCTGTCACAAAAAAAAAAAAAAATATATATATATATATATATATATATATATATATATATATATATATACTTTACTGTTTTTGCATTTATGTTTTGGTAACAGTAGCAGTCAGTAAGCAGTAGCAGTCTTTCTGTTTTGCTATAAAAACTGACCCTTATCATACTAAGGCAGCAGTGATTCCGCCCTGGTAGTAGCCGCTTAGACAGGAAGTCGTTAGGTGAAATTGTGGCATGTTGAAGGCTAGTCCTTAGACTGATACTGTGTTTAGTTTGGAAAAGTAAAACTATAGGCTGATACTGTGAAAAGAACAAAGAGGTAAAAGGAGAATAGTGTGTGTCCTTCATTGTATAGTGGAAAAAGTTGTGGACTTTGTTGTCAAAAAATTTGTTGTCTGATAGTGCTTTGTAGTTAACCCTTGATATAACTGTTGCAGGTCCTATACCATATGAGATTGGTTATCTTCCAAATTTAGAGAAATTGGGGCTCGGTCAAAATAATCTAAATGGCCATATCCCATCCTCAATCTTCAATATCTCCACAATAGCACTATTAGATCTCGGCTTCAATCAGCTCTCAGGCAGCCTCCCAGCTGACATAGGCCTTGGGCTTCCAAATCTAGAAGAGTTTTATGCAGCATGGAATCACCTCAGTGGAGTAATCCCCAAATCCATCTCCAATGCTTATGAACTTCAGATTCTAGACTTGGGAGGAGGTAACTCTTTTTCTGGATTTATTCCAACCACTCTGTGCCTCTTGACAAACCTTGAATGGCTCTCATTGTTCGAGAATAATTTGACCATTGATACCTCTACTCCAGTAGTTAATATTTTGTCTTGTCTGCCAAATCTTAGAAATTTGAGGGATTTAGACTTCCGAAGCAATCCATTCAATGCCGAGCTTTCGATTCCCTTCGGTAATTTCTCTGCACCACTTCAATATCTTTATTTAAGAAATTGCAGATTCAGAGGTAACATCCCCAGTGATATTGGGAATTTGAGTAGCTTGATACTTTTAAGCCTGGGAGACAATCAATTGAGCAGGCCAATTCCAAGCTCAATGGGAAGACTACATAATCTTCAAGGTTGGGATATGAGTGATAACACATTGCAAGGACACATTCCAGATGAGCTTTGTCAACTAGAAAACTTATTTCATTTGAAGTTGGGTGGGAATCAACTCTCTGGTTCTGTACCTTCCTGCTTGGGTAATCTAACAGCATCTCTAAGAAAACTATTCTTAAAGTCCAATTTGTTGAATTCCACAATCCCATCTACTTGTGGGGACTTACAGATATCTTGCAACTAGACTTGTCATCCAATTCTCTAATTGGACCTCTATCAGGTGCTGTTGGTAATTTGAAAGTTGCTACATACATAAATGTATCATACAACCAATTATCTGGTAGTGTACCAAGTAGCATTGGAAGTTTATTGAGCTTGGTCAATCTCTCCTTAGCACATAACAATCTAGAAGGCCCTATTCCTAGTTCCTTTGCAGATTGTTTAAGCTTAGAAGGATTGGATTTATCTCGAAATAGTTTCACTGGAGTGATTCCAAAGTCTCTAGAAGCACTCTTATATCTCAAGCATCTGAATTTGTCTTTCAACAGACTCCAAGGAGAAATTCCAAGCGGCCGTCCTTTCAAAAACTTCTCTGCTAAATCATTTGTTTCAAACCATGGACTCTGTGCTGGATCCCAATTTCAAGTTCCACCATGCAAAAGAAAAACTAGCATATCTATCTTGAAGTATGTTATTCCGGGGATCTTGTCAGCAATGCTTCTAGTGGCCTCCATATTTTGGATGTTGATGTTACGCAGAAAAAAGAATGCAACAGCTGCAGCGCATACTATCTTGACACCTCAAGTTTTCTGGAGAAGAGTTTCATACCTAGAGCTCCTACATGCAACAGATGGATTCAATGAAAGCAACTTACTTGGTACTGGGGGTTTTGGCTCAGTATATAAAGGAACATTTCCAGATGAGACAGATGTTGCAATAAAGGTTTTCAATTTGGATTTAGAAGGGGCATTTGCAAGTTTTGAGGTTGAATGTGAAATGCTAAGTAATGTTCGTCACAGAAATCTTATCAAAGTCATCAGTTGTTGTTGTCAAATTGATTTCAAAGGTCTTGTATTGAATTACATGCCTAATGGGAGCCTTGAGAAGTGGTTGCATTATCAGAATTCTTTTTTGGACTTAGTGCAGAGGTTGGATATAATGATAGATGTTGCATCGGCATTGGAGTACCTTCACCATGATTATGAAGTACCTATTGTCCATTGCGATTTGAAGCCGAGCAACATCTTACTAGATGATGATATGGTTGCACATGTTGCTGATTTTGGTATTGCAAAACTCTTGGGTGGAGGAGATTCTATGACTCAAACCATGACCCTGGCCACAATTGGGTATATTGCTCCAGGTGTTGTGCTCTTTTAGTAATCTTTCAATTCTCTATATGGTCCTTAGTTATGAAAGTTTTTGTAATTTTTTTTCTTCCAGTTTTTAAATCAATCTTATATACGCAGAGTATGGAATGGAAGGAATAGTGACCAGAAGAGGGGATGTGTATAGCTTCGGTATTGTAGTGATGGAAACATTTACAAGAAGGAAACCAACTGATGAGATCTTCATTGGGGAAATGAGATTAAGTCAATGGGTTGCAAATCACCTAGTTGCAAATGCGATAGTTGATGTTGTGGATGCTACTTTACTTGGAACCGAGGAGGATCATGAGTTCGTGAGCAAGAGGGAGTGCTTATCATCTATTATGAGATTAGCTGTTGCTTGTTCAGCAGAATCACCGGAAGAGAGGATAAACATGCAAGAGGCTGTAGCCATGCTTAAAACAATCAAGATCAAGTTTTCAAAGCAAACTGCAGTAGGAGGTGTGGTGTTGAACTGTCGTCCTGTTTGGTAACCCTTTAATGTGTCGATATATCTTGGCTTGCCATTTGATTATGTACCTAATTATGTAATTGTATGATAGTATGGTTCTGACTCATGTTTGGTTGGTAAGTTACTCCTCTGCATTCAAAAATAACTTCTATCTAGCTCCTTGCAGTTTTGTAGTTTCTGTGTTTTTCTGCTTTGAGGCTAGCTGCTTAAAACAACTAAAGCACCACTATTTTCTCAATTTTTTCTATCTTTAAGTTCTCAAAGTACTCATCATGGTACAGTATAAAACTATCTTGAATCCTTTGAAGTTTCAGAAGATTGTCGATGCACTAATTTTGATAATTTTTTTTCCTGGTGGAGGACTGCATGCACTTAAGTTGAATGAGATGAAAACGTATATATGTACAAAACTGAGTTCACTTCAAGGGCCGATGCACATCCTTCTCTCATCTCTTCAAATCATGTCTATAAGAAATTGTTCAGAATTGGAGTCATTTCTGCATGCAGGATTGCCTTAAATTTAAAATTGCTTGGTATTCTATATTGCAGAAGACTGATTGCAAATCGAATGAAGTGTGTTCTAGAAAGCCTCACATCTCAGAGATGCTTGATAATCGGCTTCAGTGTGTGAAGAAGTAGTCTCATTTAGTTGTCTGACACCTGTTGTCTCTTAAAAACATGACACTGATTCGTTGCTCTAAGCTCCAGTACTTGCCGGTTGCAAAACTTGTGAATATCCTTTGCTAGACCAATGGTACGTACCAGAAAGAGCTTCTAATGTTGCTTCTTTTACTGTCTGTGCTTCTAAATTTAATTCTAGTAGTAAATTTAAAAGTGCTTACATGCCTGTACCTTTGAATTGTTTCTAGGTGCTTGCTGCAATTGAGTCCTAGCTAGCTAGCTTAGCTTCAACATTCTTTGTCCTTGTTTTATAAGATAATCCCACTTCTGAAATTCGAATCACTTTTCTATTGCTGTTGGACTAGGTTGGTCAGTTTTCTTTTCCTTTTGTGTGCTTTTGATGGTCCTGACTGAATCTGTAGTGGAATTAGCTATTTTCTCTCTTTTCCAGTATTTACCCACTTCCCTGTTTCGTCATAAGGTAACTTTTGCTTTGTTATTCAATTTCTTTGAGTCGACATACTTAATATTTAGTCATTCAAATTTTGATAGGTTTTTCCAGTGTTGATTTTAAGGTTTTTTATTAGTACCGTAGTTATTTCTCAATTGATATCCAAGTTTGAGTCTCTCAATAGTTGGTCATATATAACAGCCGGTGAAACCTTCATATTGCAAATGGCTCTGAACAGCAGGCATCATCAACCTCAATATGCTACTCTGGTATTAAAAATAATAAAGATTAAAAATAATAACCTCAATATGCTACTCTGGTATTGAAAGTTGACAAATGAATAAGGACATAATAAATATTAAAAATAATAACAAAAGCATTTGATGAACATTGTATTACCAAATAATCAAGGCAAAATAATCTCTCATGTCCAATTTGGTCATTCCACAAACAAAAAGCACAAGCCAGTTTGAGTTTACCAAACACTTTGCACTGCTTTTTGCCACTGACAGTACTTAAAAAAAGCTAGTTTACCAAACACTCAGCTGCTTTGCTTTTCAGCTACTTTTTCTCAGAAATAAGCAGAAGCCAGCTTTTCTGAAAAGCACAGCCATACCAAACACACCCTATCTCTGGTTTTCCATTTCATCCAACCCTATTATGTAATCCATTTCTGAAATTGATGTGTCACTTCTGGCATGTTAATCTGGCTTTTTTCGTCTTCTTTGCAAAACTGGTTTATCTTTTGTCTATTATTGCTTCCTGATACCCTACATGTAAGACTTGACCAATATCCTCTTTCCTGTGTCTTTTGACTCTTTGCTGTATCTTTGCTGATTGAGATTGAGATGGATGGGTAATTAATGAGTTTCAGGAGGCCAAAGAAGGCTAAAGCTGGAGAGGAGAAATAATATATTGATATGGGAAAGCTTCTGAAAATGAAGATAGAAGAGGTTTCAGCTAGGACCATGGAGGTATTGGTGGATGCGGTTCCTAGGTCTGCATGGATGTCCACCTTCTCCTGTACTGAGTTGGACGATTAAGGGGGTGAACAGAATAGCAAGGAGATTGCCAGTGAGATGGAAGCAACTGCTGCTGCCTACCACATTTTCCTTAATGTTTCTCTGCTTGGTTCCAAGTGAGAAATGCTACCTTAATAACGTGTGTATCTAATGATATTCTGGTCACCTTTTCAGTTTTGATCCTTTGACATATATTTGCCTTCATTTGAGTAGGTCCATTGAGGAGGAGGACCTCATGAGGTTCATGACTGAGGAAGAGGTGCTGAAGAGCTCTAACAGATTCGCTGGTAAGCCCGTATTTATATGTCAGCACCTCTCAGTTCCATATAAATAGCATGGATTGATCTTTAGTTATGGAGTTCTACTTGCATAAATATACACCATGAAATCATGTATCTCTTTCATTATAAAACCATATTATAGCACTTCACTCTGCTTCTGTTTACATTCTTACTTGTCATGAATAACTAAAGGTGACTAGCACTCGGAAAATTATTTTGAATAGTGAGCTGCAAGAGCAAGCAGCATATATTCCTTAATTAATCATGTGCCAGTTCAGTTGGTACCACAAAAAGAGTTGTTGGGGTTACTTTTTTGATGTCTTTGACAAAAAAGAGGTGAAACATTTTCTATCTTCTGATTTGCAGGTGAAGGTCTACAACACTCGCAAAAGATTAATTTATAGTTTAACTGACACCGAAAAAGGTGTTAAGCAATTGGATAAATTGTGATTAGCATCCTGATTGTTATTAGCATTGTAGTGTGGTTTGTTTTGGAGGAAATCGCAACCACAAAAGTACTAGTCTTCCTCTCTTCGGAGCTCATATTGGAAATCGCAACCAATTGATGAGAATTTTGGAAAAGCTAAAATCACATGCTCTGTGCAGCCGCCAGAGAGTTTATCTCAATTGAACTAAATCTGATGCTGGATGATCAGTTCAATCATTGGTGTGCATTGCAAGCTAGCGTAGAATTTATGAGGTGTCGGTATGTTGTACTCCGATCATTGTACTGTTATATGCCGTTGTTGTGTTACCTCAGCAATTTAATCACGTAATGTAGCATATTCTTTATCATCATGTTTCACATATGAATTAAGCTTGTTTAGGAAGCACCAGAATGTCTAGCTAGTTTAAGCTCCTCATCTGATAATCTCAGTGACAGCTTTCAATGGAAAACTGAAATTGCAACTTTCTCGATAGCGGGACGATTGCAATTTCTTCTGTAATGCAGAACAAGGGACAGTAGATACCAGAAACCATTGATGAGAGGGAATCATGATATAACAATGAAATAGTTGGCTCTGTGAATCTTATGCATGAAATTCTTGAGTATGCTAAAACTTCTTGTTTTGTTCTGAGTACTGGGGAGTTGGACAAATTGGGAATTAAATGTTTACTAGTTTGTGATACATTTTTGGTCAACTACCATAATAGCTTTGTTTACTGGGATCTAATATATGGTTTGATTGTTGAAAACCACTCTCAGACTCAACCTACATAGATATTGAAAAGGAAAATGAGAACTGAAGCAAGATCACAGGAAAACATATCTAATATCTCTCCCCATATATATACTTTCTCCAGGTCCTCTTTCTTCTGTCTTTCAGCATTCATATGCAATCTTCTTTGTCCTCATGTTTAACTAGTTTAAGCTCCTGGTGATCTAATGTTAAACCGCTTAATTAATCCTATCTAAGTCATCTAAGTAATTAATATTCCCTAATTACTTGATCTTAGCTTCCTCTTCATTATGTAATTGATTGTAATTGCTTAGACTAAGGATCTAAATAGCTACAGCTATCCTTGGTGTATATAAACCTCTTGCCTCTCTTCGGCAAATCCTTTACCAAATAGAATTGGAAAATTCGAAATCCTTTACCAACAAGGATTGGGAAACCCCAAAGAGACGGAAACCCAACCGCCCCAAATAGACACCCCCTCGCGTAAGTTTCCACATCCCACTCCTCTTTCCTGTTTCTTGAGAATTCTGGTGCCAAAACAATTTCTCAAGATGATGCAAGTCTACGGAAACCAGAGAGGTCCTTATGGACCAATCAAGAATTCTATGGGTTCTGTCAAGAATCAAGGTCCATGTAAACCACGCTATATGCCTTTTCCGGCTAATCACCGGAACCAGGTGCCATCGGTCGGTCATTTTCAGCCCCAATTTCTTCCACCTCGACCAAATTTCTACCCATCTCCACAAACCCTGGTGCCACCTTATTCATGTGGTGGGTACAATTTTCAAGGGCAGGGTGGTTCTACTTCAGCAAGTTCTGTCCCTCATCGTCTACCACCGCAAGGCGTATCTCCGGTTAACAGTGCTGGTCCAGTAGCCTCTGGTTTGCTTGGGTCTCTAATGGCACAAGGTGTGATCTCATTGAAAAATCAAAGCAGAGGAGTACTGGAGGGTACTAGTTCACTAAATTCTCTACCTCTTGTACCACAGCGAGATGCATTTCCTGTTCAAAATGCTGCTGCTGATGTTCCAGTAGTAGTTCTTGGTTTGATTGATTCTCTCCTGGCACAAGGTGTCATTTCGTTGAAGAGACAAAGCCCGGTACTGAAAGAGGAGAAGGATGCTGTGGTAGGATGTGAGTTTTCCGGCCTTGATCTAAATCTGCGTCACGAATCTGTGGTAATCAGCTTGTATGAGGGTGGTCTGCCAAGGCAATGTAAAAGCTGTGGCCTCCGGTTCAAGTGTGAAAAACAGCACAGCAGCCATATGGATTGGCATGTCAAGAAGAACCGGATGTCCAAAACCCGCAAGCAGAAGCCCTCTCGTAACCTTTATGCAACTACAAGCATGTGGCTTGTTACTGATGTAGAGGCTGAGACTGAGGCATTACCTTCTGGTGTAGTTTTGTGCGTTGCTGACACCAGTGGCGTGGCGGAAAAGAAAAGGAAGACTAGTGATGAAGAAATGGTTGTTCCTGCGGACGAGGATCAGAGTAAATGTGCCTTATGCACAGACGCTTTTGTTGAGTTTTATAGTCATGAGAAAGATGAGTGGATGTATAAAGGTGCTGTTTACTTGAATGCGCCTCAGGGGCCAGCTCCGGAGATGGATCGGTCACAGTTGGGTCCTATAGTCCATGCCAAATGCTGGTCGGAGGGTAGTAGGAAACGTCTGCGGAGGACTTGACTTAGAATTTCAAGGCTCAAGTGCAATGGGAACGAAGCTGCACATGCCCTCTGCCAAATTTTTTGTTTCGTTTATGAATTCAGTTGTGTGTATCAGGGGAATGTGTAAAATATATTTGAAATAGCAATTGTAAGTTCCTGGAGTTTCCAAAGGATTGTAGTGTTTGCTTCTGTCTCATTTTAATTGATATTCAATAAAATTGACGTCCGTTTCTCCAAAAATTTTGTACTCTTTTCTTGTAATCCTTCTCTCCATAACATGTACTCCAGTTCAGTTGTGTATCAGGGGAATGACAATGTACAATATATTTGAAATAGCAATTGTAATTATAAGTTCTTGGAGTTTCCAAAGGATTATTGACCAATTTGTACTCTTTGCTTCTGTTTACATTGTAATTGATATTCAATAAAATTGACGTCCATTTGTCAAAAAACTTTATACCCTTTCTTTTAGTCTCTCTCCATAATAACACGTACTCCAGTCAGACAACAAAGAAACGGAATCAGGATTCTGCTTAAGTTTTACCATTGAATTAATCTAAGAAAAAAATGGAAAATCAGAACTGCATTCTCTAGATGAAGGATTAAAGAAACAAAATGCACATAGAAACCTATCTAAATTGCATACATGTTGAACCAAAAACATAATCTTGTCGTGGTCAAAGAAAATTACAGATAGAAAATATAAGCATCAACTGGTCTGGTCTCATCTAAGAGACAATAGCAAGGCCTTCCCTAGTTATATAAACTACTAACAGTCGTGACGGATTCCCTACAAGGCCTTCTGGTCTCATCTGCCACAGAATCAGAATAAATATCAATCTCAACTGACATTGTTTCATTAAATCCAAAAGAACACAGTCAACGTAATTTCGACAGAAGAAAAGCATTAGTAACATTCAGTACCTTTTTCATCCCACTCAAACTACTGCAGCCACTTTCTCTGCAACCCCTTTTACAAGTTTCTGTGGAGAGTCACTCACAAGACTTCCAGTCTTCACATTTTTGGATTCCTCATATGCAGCTGCATGTACACCAAGTGAAGCACGACCAGATGGATCAGGGTTCTTGGACCATTCCGCGTCCCACTCCACAGCTTTTGCTGTGCTGCATGCCACACTTGGACCACCGGGAACTGTCGATCTCGCAGCATTCTGTCCATAAATAGCAAATTGAACATACTCAGGTAAACAAACAATGATGCAATTCAGTCAACTAACATTGTAAGAGATGGGAGGAAAGATGGTGGCTCACCTTTGGAAAATATTTCTCAAAGATAGTCCTATAGTAGTATCCTTCTTTTGTAGTCGGAGTGTTTTCAGGGTAGACAAAGCTTGCGTTCATCAACATTGAATCTGTTACCTGTCCATTTAGAAAGAAAGAAAAAAAAAGAATTATTAATTCTATGCAGCTAAGGAAGAATCAAGCATCTCTAGTGTCTGCTCAGTTGAGTTTTTAAGAAAGTGCACCTCTAACTTGAAATAGCGAACATGAAATAAATTCACAAAATGGGTAATTTTATCAAGCTAACTTTGAGACGTTATGTTGCAGAACTCTTAATCTGGACCACACAGTTCAACCAGAATTGATTTAACCACAGGTCCTGGTTGGAAGCATGGCAATATTATATAAGACCTAGTTGGAAAGAGAACATTTCTGTCCAAAATGTAAATGCAAGTAAAAAAATGCGACATACTTGTTTGTTGGCATGATCTTTCAAGCCATCAATCCAGCTGTAACCGACACCATCACTAAACCGCCCCTTCTGCCTGTGCAAGTTGTGCTATAACCCAAAAAGAGAGTAGAAAAGTTGACAATATATTAATTCTTCCATGAATATATTTGCACAACTATCCGAGAATGTGAAAATCTTCCCAGAAAAAATAAAAGAATATGCAAAACGATAATCCTGTATGACTAGATTAGCATAATGGTTGGGCAAAAGTAAAAAGTAGCAACCTTTAGTAAATATGGCTTCTGATCATCATCAAATGCTTTGCACAAGACCCAATTCTCAATTCTCCCAAGATCAGCCTTATCTGCAGTTACAAATGAAAGTATTTAGATGCATGAGTTTCATAGTAACTTTCAATTTTTATTAAATTTGGCACGAAAACAAGGCAATCCCAATAATGTCATTACTCATCACAGCATTGAGGGTATAATCTAATAAGACTAAGCATACCATAGACCATCCATTAGATTAGGCATATCAGGATATGTATGACACCTACAACTCAACATAAAATGGATTCATAAATGACAGAATTCATCACACACATGAAAATGTCATGATGGATAAGAAAAATAACTTCCATGAGGGAATGGGGAGAAAATAGTTGTAAATTTATATCCTTTAATAATAAGGAAAATGTCCACATGTACTAGATTTTCATAGTCATAACAA
Organism: Rosa chinensis; assembly: GCF_002994745.2. Taxonomy (NCBI): domain Eukaryota; kingdom Viridiplantae; phylum Streptophyta; class Magnoliopsida; order Rosales; family Rosaceae; genus Rosa; species Rosa chinensis. The sequence goes on along the minus strand of NC_037089.1, from coordinate 26,084,591 downwards.
GATATTCCTATCCCAACAGTCTACAATGAGCCACCACTATGCCAAATGTCAGTAGGCTTCAACTCACTACAATACTTGAACTGTGTATAAAATTGGAGGGGGGGGGGGGGGGGGGGGGGAAGTTTAATGTCCATAGCAGTCTTGATGAATTCTTTGTCAAGAAACGGTACTCGAGCCTCAACACCCCAAGCTGAAGTCGATTTGTTGGCCCTCAGACAGTCGCACAGGTGAAGAGCTTTAATCTGTTGAATAGTCACAAAAATTCAGTAAGAAAAAGAAGTCATAATAGCCATCAATGGTAGTAAAATAAAATCCAGTAATATTGCAAGTACATAAACATATGGCACAAAAACAAGAGAAGAGAACAATCCAGAGATAGTTTATATGGAATACATTCTGGCATGTTTCTTGGTGAAACTCCTCCTTGTTTGGTGCCTTGTGGAAATACAAGTAGCCACCAAAGATTTCATCTGAACCTTCACCAGAAAGGACCATTTTTACTCCCAGAGATTTTATCTTACGAGACATAAGAAACATTGGAGTGCTGGCTCTGACAGTGGTCACATCATATGTCTCAATATGGTAGATAACTTCTTCAAGTGCATCTATGCCTTCCTGAGATATGAAGCAAAAATAGAAATTATTTCTTGTATTAGTATATATCCAGGCCTTTGCCTGGGATTACTGATGTAGAAAAAAATTGATGAAAAGTGAGAGAATGAGATAGATTGGAAGCAGTAGAATGAGTAGGAGCGAGAAAATCAGGGTAAACGCAATTTGTATTTCCAATCACCAATTAATATGACTATTCCGAATCCTATTTCAAGCAAACCTTAAATATCAATAAGGTAAAATTAAAACTGCAAAAGGAATACCTGAAGTCTAAACTTAAAAAAAAAAACCTAATTTCCACCTTGAGCATTAGTAAAAGTATTCTTCTTACATCCCTAATAAATTACGTGAACAGTAAAGTGAAACTTGTGATGATGAGTTCCAAGATAATCAGCAACTTCTCTTGCTGCTTTTAAATCTGGAGAACCCTGAAGATTGAAAGCATTTAAACATAGAGAAAAAGTATCAGAAAGACAATATCTTGGATAATAATTGACTACAAGAAAGTACATCTACAGCTTTCGGAATCAAAGTTTGCATCAAAGGTTATTGAACACCAACACCAAGAACCTTTCCCTTAACCTTTAAACATACCGAGTTAACAACTTTTATTGCACTTTGATGCAATTAGGTCTAAATAACAAGAAACCCAGCCATCGTTGAATTTTTATACTTGTTTAAAGAGGATTTAGGTTGTCTACCAAGTTTATAAACAGACATTTCTTGTTTATAAAATGAAAATAATGTGTAGGTAGCATTTTCTAGGCACTGTTGGGGAAAAAATATAGAGGGGAAGGGAAGAGGAAGGGAAGACACCATTCTGGTTATATAAAAAGACACTGCATTGGATCAAGTGTCACATTCAGTTATCGATATGAGAAGTATAGTTACCTCTAAGCCAACGCAAAAGGTATGTAATTGTGACCCCCACTGACGTGCAGCTTCTGATTTAGCCAAATAGCGACAAGCCACAGCAGCAACGAGTGACGAGTCCAATCCTCCGGACAAAAGAACACCGAATGGTACATCTGTCGTAAGTCTCTTTAACACTGCCTACAATATTGGGAAAACGAAAAAAAAAAAATGTAAGGATGTGTATGAAGCTAAATAGTGACAGCAAAATGAGACATGGAGGACAATTTAAATCTCTCTTAACAGAGCGCATATTTGATGATCATTCATAGCTTTGATCGATAAAGCTAAAGTGATATCTATATTCTTTGCATTAGACACCATTACTATAAAGCACTTTGCATTAGACACCATTACTATACAGCACTAGTTAAACTGTTATGCTAATATTATGAGACAAGGTAGGCAGAAAGAAATGATGTACATTATGCAAATTTTCAATAATTATACTAGGCATAAAATATTAAGAGGGAAATGATAAAAGTAGGAATGTATCTTCCAATCTAACAAATATAATATATATCAGAAGCAGCTTCTGAAGAGAAGTCAGACCTTTCTTTAAAATAGCATATTCATTTCAATTTTAAGCCAACTTACCAACAACATAATTAATCTCCCATGGGTTCTGCTATCATCTAGTAACTATGCATATATACCAAATTGGAGTTAATGAGACAATTAGCTTCCAAATGCAGATGTAATATTACCTGTTCTAGCACACTATGAACTGAGCATAAACACATGTTTAAGTAAAGCATATCAAACCCCAATCTCACTCATATACTACCAAAAAAAAAAAAATCCAATCAAGCAAGTTCCTCAAGTCACACCCAACTAGCAGAGCTGCAACACCAAGTAAATAATTCCCAGTACTAATATTAGCAGTGAAAAAAGTGGTATCAACCAAACTCTCCTTTTTAAGATTTCCTTTCCATGCCAGGGTCCACAAAAAGAACCAAATATAACAAGGTTTTGGTAAACAAAAGGAATAATCTATATAGTAGTCTCAGTAAGTTCCTCGAGTCTCCCCCAACTAGCAGAGTCGCACACCAACTAATTAACTCCCAACACTAATATTAGCAAGGAAAAAACTGGCATCAACCAAACTCTCCTTTTTAAGATTTCCTTTCACTGCCAGGATCCACACAAAGAACCAGATATAACAACAAGGTTTCGGTAAACAAAAGGAATGATCTACAAAGTAGTCTCAGTAACACAGTTCTCAAAACAAAATTACAAGAATGGAGTTTGATTTCTTACGTGATGGTTGCAACTAATCGATAAAGATAAGATAACAAAACAAAAAAGAAAAGAAGTAGGATTGTAAGTGGCACACATCAATGCATACCTTCTCAAAAGCCTAGCGTAAAACAATGGGATCATAAGGTTATGATGGTATCTTCTCCAAAAACCATTCTGGATTGTACCACCTTCTCAGCCCTCCTGCACACATAAATTTGTAAATACATACAGGTAGTTTGAAGAACATCTACTTAAGGCATAAAAAGTTGAATTTTTTTTTTAAATTCAGCTACTGTGAACTAAGAAGAAGCATCTTGAAAGTTATTAGTTAACCAAATGAATATACGAAAAGAAAGAAACTTCTGAACCCAGACTCTGAGAGTTTTCTAATTAACACTTACAGGCACGAAGTCTTTCTAGTAATATCAAACAAAGCCATATATTTTCTTATAAAGTATGTCCAAATCCCGAAGTATAAAGTGTATAATACAGTTTGTTAAAGTGGTTTTGTTTCTTCAAGTGAAAAAATAGAAGCATTTGTTCCCCTGCTTCTATATCACTGTCAAATGGGCAAAAACATCATAACAAGAAGCATTTTCTGACTAACAAGCTATTAGTTGATTCATGAATCCAAATCCTTATTAGTAACTAGAGCTCAGCTCAACTTACCTTGTTTGCCAGAGTATAGATGCCCAGGAGGAAAAGATATGAATCTTTCACAATCATCACTTATAGCTTTCATTTCTGACGCAAACCAAATTGATCCTGCAAAGAAAAAATAAAACAGCATAAATGTGCGAGATAATTAAAGGTTCAACATATCTAATGATCAAAGGTTAAATAAGACCTTGATCGGTTTAAAGGAGGGAGGTAACGAACACTATAATACAAAAACAAGCCACAGGCTCTTTTATCAGTGCAAAGAAATACTGAAGCAACATCCTACCAGTTTGGGAATTCAACACTCCAAATACCCATTTTTCCAAACTTCACCAAATTTGAAAACCAATTATCGAAAGACGCGAGGATCGTTTTCCCATACCTCATACAACACCGATTTCAACCAGAGTCGCTGGAATTTGTAGAACATTCACCGAAAAAAGAAAAAAAGAAAAAACTCAAAGCTTTTGAAATCCGAATCTCCTCCTCCCAGGTGTCGAAGTCTTCTTTCCACTGTCGATCTGAACCATTTTCCACCGGGAAGCTGCCGGAAGAGGGAGAAACTAACGGGACTTGTCGGGTTCTTCATGTTTTTTCATAAACGGGTCGAGATGCTTCTTGAGTTCGTCATTCTTGAAGCGGTGGAGATTCAAAATTCTTTTCCATTTAGTAATTTCAATAATTCTAAAACTTTTGAAAATTGTAATAAACAGCTTGGGTTTCATAAAAATCTCGATAATTACCATAGGCTCTTCACGTTCTGTATTTTATTATCGATTTTAAAATTTGAAGATTTCACCTTAAAAAAAAAAATTCTCTAGCACCTTAATAACTATTGAGCTTGTAAAATAATCTCTAGAATCTCACTTTACTTTGTTGAATATTTATGGGGCTCACAGAGTCTAAGAAATTTCCATAGAAAATTGGCGTTCCGAGTTCCGACCATGTAATTTGTACTATTTTAACAAAAATGAATTGAAAAAAATAGTGAAGATAGACTTTTTGAATAATTCTACTTTGATTAAAATAAATAATCATTTTAATTTTAGGATCCTTAATTTTACTAATTTATCGACTTTTTAATTTCAAATCTGTCGTTTTTCAATTATCTTTTAAATAGCACAAAATTCTTATATGCTGATTTAAGTTGTCTAGCATGTTTATTGGTTGTGGGAAAAAATACACTTCCAAAATGAACAAGGTTGAGGAAATGAAATTTCACAAATTCGACCATTAGATGTGATCAAAGCGGGGAAATATGGCTATGGTAAAAAATTTACATGTTTTTGTCGTTTCTACCTCGATCCACGTGGTCTGTAACGTCTCATACCTCAATTTACCAGAGTACTAGTCATTTGGGCGGTAAATGACGATTACTTTCACTTTTTACTTTGTTGAATACTTTTAGTGACACTAAAAGTTGACTTTTTCTTCGGGTCAAAATTTAAGAAAATTTTCTTCACAAAAGTTGTAGAGGACATTAAACCGAGTCTGCGCATATGTGGTACGCTTAAATCAGAGTTCATATGCAAAAGTTATGGCCAAAATACTAAAATTACTGTTTATAGTAACTTGCTATATATAGAGAAACTACTGTGGTAAGTTTCCATATTTTTCTAGAAACTTACCGAGCTCTCCTTTCTCCTCTCCATTCCCCATCGTGTTTTTCTTTCTGGGGTCTCCTTTGTCCGGCGATATCTTCCTCCACAGGCCTCCAATCGACTTATTCCAAAAGCAATTTTTCTCACCTTGACGTTGTCTATAACTTCTCAGAAGACATCGGGGTGAAAATCGAACTGTGGAGGGCGCTGTAAGGCTGAGAAGCTGCACAGCTCGAGCTGGAAATCACCTCCCTTCACCGGCTGATATCTTCCGATTCCGGCCACCTCCAGTGATAAACCTTAGTCCATTGTAAGCGCCTTGGGACGTAGATGATGCTCCCCGAAGCTTTTGCCGAGATTTGAAGCGTGGAGGAAGAATCGACGGTTTGAAGTTTGAGGTTACTATTCACGATTCGGGTTCAACCTTCCCCTTAATTGTTGAGGTACTTCCGCTCATTTTCTAACTTGGTCACAGTTGAAAGAATTAATGGGTGTGTTGAGAAGGTGCTACTGCCAAATTTTGGTGGCCATTGGAGTTGGTGGCAGTGGCAGCGGCGCCGCCACTATGGGTGGCGGTAGCGGCCGCTAGGGTAGCTTTTTAATTTCAATTTATGGCTAGTTAAATTTTATAATTATCATAGAGCTTATATATGAAGTTTGGTGAGAATTGGTGGAGTTTTGAATCGGTTATAAATTTCTAAAGATTTGGATTTCGGTTAATGTTAATCGTGAATCCGATTGTCGGATTTCCTCCATAATTGTTACATAGTCTGAAATCGACGAGTGGGCAGTGTTGGTGAAGTTTGGTTGGATGTGGAAGAGGTTTGGATATTAATCGGAATTTTCCCAAAGTTTAATAGTTTGGTTATTGGTTTTCGAGAATTCCACCGTTGGATTTCTCTCAACTTTGCCCTAGAACTTTGAATTAAAGAATTGGAGTTAATGATGAAGTTTTAGTTAAATTGGAAAAGAAATTGGAAGTTTGATTTAGGAGGATAAAATATTAGAATCATGTTTAAATTGTCGAATTGTCGCTTACGGAATATAATTGTGTACATGGAGACGTACCGAGCTTTTGCTCAATGAAGGAACTCATATACGTGATCGTCGGAATAGTACTGTGAGTGGACTTTTGTTTTTAAGCAAATGATGCATGCATTTATTTTGAAATTATTGGTTTATTTAATTATCGTTTTATTTATCGAGCATGATATTTTGTCTTGGATTATAATTGGACATTGATTTTTCATGAGTTTCGGATATGAACTTATTATGCTCGGATTTGGATTTATGATTTAATTTCAGAAATATGATTTATTTTCCGAGATTAATTATACATTATTTTCAATTATGATTCGGAAATGGATTTTGAGCCTTCGATAAGTATCTCCGATATATGCCTTTTATTTGAAAGCATGATTTTCGACGAATTATTTCCAATGTGATTTCCAGAATTATATTATTTATATTATGTTTCTATTCGTCGATTTGAGATTTCTGAAAGATTTTCGAAATGGGATTTCGATGGAATTAATTCTTGTTTATTTGTTCGATCTTTGGTTTTGGCATTGGGAATGCCTTAGTAATGATTTCGGTTTGAGAATTATGATTTTGTTTGATCTCGCCGTTCTGCTATTGATTTGAGATACTCCTGACGTGTGGGACACGTCGTTGGAAATTCAATTGCGAGAGTTGGGGAAGCTTTATGGATTTATGTGGTTTTCGGATTTTCTTTTGCCATACTTTGGGTGACTATTATCATTACTAGCATTGATTCGTCCGCCTTTGTGGCGAGGTGATGGGATCACCGAAACCCGTCCGCCTTTGTGGCGCTGGTTTACTGTCTTTGTGACAGTAATGCTGAAGCCCAGTATCCTAATCGCTACACATAGTGGCGTGTGGGTATATAACGGGAGTATATGGGAGTACTTTAGCCTGGGAGGCTCATTCGTATGGCTATCTTCTTCCCCTACTTTTATATTACTTCTGGGCTAGCGGGGTCTAGTCCGATGATACGATACTCAGCAGGTTTGAACTACAGTTTCCTGTTTCCTGGTTTAAAGATATACGTTTTATAAACGTTGCATGCATCGAGGTTTTATAAATTTAAATAAATGCGGGAAAGTATTACAACTTTACTTCTTTTAAATTATTTATCTAGTTGTTTATTTTTGTCCACTCATGTCACGCCCCCAAATCCAAGGCCAATATTGTACTGAAATATGGCTCTTGAATTTGTGACGTGAGTCAAAACAAATAAAATTTTCTTCTTGAATAAATCAACAGGAAGTAAAAGAAATTATATACATGTTTGAATAGTACTTTTATTAGAAAACTAATATCGGTAATATATTTACATAACCAAAGTTAAGCAAAATTCGAATTAGTACAGGTATTTACTAGAAATAGTAGTAGAAAAATATTATTTTATCTAGTAGGTTCATCCCGTTTCCCCAAAGCATCTACTCAATACCTGAAAACAAGAAGGTGTAGCATCATGAGCAACACAAGCCCAGTAAGTACACAACTTACATTCTTATATTAATGTGTCTTATAAGAAATTAAAACTGAACAACCAATTAAAATGTACCAAGAACCATTTATATGTTCATACAAATTCTTAAATATGTATATATACACACAATACACACACACACACACACACACACACACACATATATACAAATATATTCATTCGTGTGAATGGTTTGGTAATAAATCACAGTCACATATCCTTATCAAACCAACAAATATTGTAGCATTAGTATGTGAAATAACCTTAAAGCAATGCATGCTCGATTCTCTTTTTCACTTAGCACCGTGACATATTGATAATATATATTGCAGACAGATATTTGATCAAAATAATATAAGTACACTTATCTTTTTAGTGAATTTTCGGATTAACTGGTAACAAATCACAAATCCACACCTTCACATATTAAAAATATATTATAGATAGATATTTGATCAAAATAATATAAGTACACTTATCTTTTTAGTGAATTTTCAGATTAACTGGTAACAAATCACAAATCCACGTGTTAGGGTCTGACGTACTATACCCAAAACACGGGAAAACCAGGTTGACTGGTAACAAATCACAAATCCACGTGTTAGGGTCCGACGTACTATACCCAAAACACGGGAAAACCAGGTTGACTGGTAACAATTCATAAATCCAAGTACTAGGGTCCGACGTACTATACCCAAAATACGGGTAAGCCGCAGCATACCAAAGACACTACCAAAGTATGTATACTCAAAGTAAGCATCATTCCTAAGAGTATAATAGTGCACTATCTGAAGGGACTAGAGCCCACAGCTTAACTTCCACATAACACCAAAACACATTTACCAGTAATTCACTTAAGCACGGGGTAGTAGATAACACCCGGCTTCACAATTGTACTTCTCAGACATAATCAAATTCACAACATACAATCTTTATGAATTATAGATTGTAATACATGTATATGTACACACACATATAGATACATATACTTAGGAATAATCTCATATGAAAACATGTGTAACATAATTGTATATCACAAATAAGTAAATTCACTAGCAAACAACATAAATAAAAAGAAGCTTATACATAATTGAAATCAAGTAAAATAGGTAATAATAAAGCACAAGTATTAAATAAGTAACTATAAACAATTTAACAAAATTATATTATAGTTAGTATAAACATTAAAAAGAAGCTTATACATAATTGAAATCAAGTAAAATAGGTAATAATAAAGCACAAGCATTAAATAAGTAACTATAAACAATTTAACAAAATTATATTATAGTTAGTATTTCAGTCCTTATGTCCAAATCCATTGAAGTTCATCAACCATGTTCATGTTTCTCCGATTAGAGTCATCAAACTTCAAGATGTGTTATGTTGTCCATCACAAGTCCGAATTAGTCAAATGAGTACACCGTTTCAAAGGGTTTTTCACAAGGAATCCAATGGAATAAGTCATGTAGTCCAGATCAGAGTGATATAGTCCAGAAATGGTGAAGAACCATAACAGTGCAGAAACCGATATTTTTGATACTGTCCTTTGATGTCTAAGTAATTACATACTGTGTATTTTACCATTACTTCTCAAACTCTCCAGATCAGAAATAGAGGTCCTAAGCTTCAAATTGATATAAAGTTTGTAGAAAATGAATAAGAAATGAGGGAGATATGAATTTTTGAAGTTGTGATGGCTGTATGAGATTTCCAGCGAGTTTAAAAGTTGAAAACTTTGATTAGCCATAACTTCTTCATTTCTTAACCTTTTTTAGTGATTCAAAAGCCTAAATTGAAGAACTTTTGATGAGGAATTTAATACTGTAATTATTTTTGACAAAACAGATTTTGTTATGTACGAAAATACTGGTTTGCAGCAAAGCAGATCATTTTCCATCTTATCATTGATTATGTAGTTTGACAAATCTTAAAGACAAAAGAACATAAAAATGTATTCATGTACTTACTTAAGGAAATCAGAAGGTCTTGTGATCAAACTTTGGACTTCTTTCACAAAAAGGAAACTTCTTAAGAGAAATAGGATGAAGGATTTGTGTGAAGAACTTTTAGTTGAGTTTTCTCTTAAACTAAGGGAGTTTTAGATCAATTTTGCATTTGATCTTCAAGCTTGTAGGAAGTATGATCAGATCATATGCTTAAATAGGCTAGAATTAAGCATAAAATAAGTAAGTGACTAATTATTATAAGGTGAGTGACTAATTACTATTTAGGTTAAATGATTAAAAGGTAAGATAAAATTAAAAAAAAAAGTAATAAAAGAAAGAAAGCATAAATCCACTTGCTAAATATATATATATATACATATATATATATATATATATATATGTATGTATGTATGTACACACACATCCATATGCACATTTACCCAATTAATAAGTAAAGAACTTTAGTGCTTTCTTAAGGTAAAAAAAATTACAATAATTAGTACTAAAATGACATGCATCACAAAAATAACATAGATAATAATTTTGAGTTTGAAAACAAATATTGAGTGTACACAAGTAATACGAACTAATGTATTTTAGAAAGTTTACTAGAACTCTAATATAAAAAAAAATTACCTATATAACTTGTAAGTATAGCATGTGGTATCATCGGTTTCTAAACGGAAAAAAAAATGCTTAGAAGATACTTGGATTATTTCTAAGTTTAAGGTATCTTAGAGTGCTCTACAGTGATACTAAGTTTCGGGTTATTACAACGCACACTAACGTGTTTTCAATACTTTTCCCCTGGGCCCTTCGGTTTCAAATGCTCAGTTCGCAAGCGAAATTAGTTGAGGTCAGGCGTACATGGAGTTGAGGCATGGTCAACAGCATGGCTTCCACGGTTTCCTTTGAATTAGGTTTTCCTTGTTTACCATTTTTATTAGAGTTGCTCTGATAACCTGTGGGATTCATGTTAACAAGTTATCAAGTTGATATTTATACTTTTTGAAATGGAAGTTGATGTTATTTGGGGAGCAGGGTGGCTCCAGAAGAATAAGGATGGGTAATTTAGAAGTGCAAATTTCATTTCTCCAGGTTTTGGGTAGCCAACTTTTAGGGGAAGTTCCGCCAAATTTTTGGTGAAATTTCTTCTAAGGTGGGCCCCGCAGGGCCACTTCGGATTTCAGGGTGAAATCCGGGGCGGGTCCTGTCATGGTCAACTCTAAACTCTAAATAGTCATCAAATTAAAACACTCGTAACTACTGCCTCGCAACTTTTTTTCTCGATCCGGCAGCGCTTACACGCTCGCGGGGATGAGGTGTATCAATACATGTAAAAAAATGATGACGTTTATCTTCCCCTGATTAGTCTCCCCTTAGGAAAGCGTGAGCATGTAATGAGTTGACGCCTTTGACCAAAATGAAAACGAATGCCAATAGGGTTAAATTTTTTACACGATACCTATTAATATGCATTAAATGCATACGTAATGTCAAATCTATCAATTTTCAATTTTGATTATTTGGATCACCCAAAATCCTTACATGCTTGTTTAAATAGTCTAGCATGTTTATTGGTTGTAGGGAAAAACTTCTTCCAAAATGAACAAGGTTGAGGAAATGAAATTTCGCAAATTCGACCCTTAGATGTGATCAAGGCGGGGAAATATGGCTATGGTAAAAAAAATTACATGTTTATGTTCTGGTTTCAGCCTCGATCCATGTGGTCAATCATAAACTCTAAATAACCATCAAACTAAAACGCTCGTAGCCACTCTATCACAACTTCTTTTCTCGATCCGTCAGCACACGCACACTTGTGGAGATGAGGTGTATCAACGCATGTAATAAATTTGGGACGTTTATCTCCTCCTGATTTGGCTCCCCTTAGGAAAGCATGAGCATATATTAAGTTGACCCCTTTGACCGAGACTAAAATAAACGACGACATGGTTAATTTTTTTACACCATACCTATAATATGTATTAAATAGATGGGTAATGCCAAATCTATCAATTCTCAATTTTGATTATTTGGATTGCCCAAAATCCTTACATGCTTACTTAAGTTGTCTAGCATGTTTATTGGTTATAGGGAAAAATTTACCTTGCAAAATGAACAAGGTGAAGGAAATGAAATTCCACAAATTCAACCATTGGATACTATCAAGGCAGGAAAATATGGTTATGGTAAAAAATTTACATGTTTTCGTCATCGTTTTAGCTTCGATCCACATGCTCAACCCTAAACTCTAAATAGTTATCAAACTAAAACGCTTGTAACTACCTTCGAAACTTCTTTTCTCAATCAGTCAGCGCTCACACACATGGCTTGGGTTAGGCGTTGGACTCACATATGGTTGGAAACAGACTCAATGCTTGTACTACATTATTTTCGTGCCCCAAGTCTTATTCCTTGGAGACTTAGAACTCGATGGTACAATTGTTTGCATCAAGCTAGCCAACTTACTTTTCATGTATCTCATATACATAGAGAAGGCAATAGTGTTACAGATGCGCTAGCTAACTATGGCGCTTTAATGAAGGATCTGTCTGGTGGGCTTCTCTTCCTTTGTTCATCAGTACTCAGTATAGTCATGATTATAATTCATGTACTAGGATCTAGCTTTTTGTTTGGGCTCTTTTTGAGAGTTCCAAGTTGTACGAACTGGTCATTCCATTTTTGTTTTGGGTTTTTTGGAGTGCTCTTACGGGGTCAGGTTTTATGTCCCCTCTGTTGCATAATTTATCTATAATAAATGGAACCGGGTGTGGGGCTGAGGATTCGAGACGTTTATCTCCCTCCGATTTGGCTTCCCTTAGGAAAGCATAAGCATATATTGAATTGGCCCCTTTGACTGATACTAAAATGGCGCCGACAGGGTTAATTTTTTTACACGATATCTATTAATACGCATTACATGTATGAGTAATTTCAAATCTATCAATTTTGAATTTTGATATTTAGATCACACAAAATCTTTATAAATAAAAAAAACAATAAATAAAAAATAAAGTAACAAATTCAGTTTATTATAAATTAGAACAAAAAACCAAAACAAAATAAAAGATAGAAACAACAAAGGGAATGAGCAAAAAAAAAAAGACAACAAAAAATAAAAGATATAAACAACAAAAGAGGATAATTAAGATGGCTCAATCCGAGCTTGCCACCTCTATTGGTAGGTGCCACCACCACTTAGGGCTGTCAATTCTGACAAGACCTCATAACATGACTCGAAACCAGCACGAAATAAAACCGGTTGAACTCGCACCATTAAAAAGCGGGTCGGCTGTGGGTCAACCCGCTATAACCCATTTAATAAATGGGTCGGCCACGGGTCAACCCACCAACACGAAGTGAACCCATGTAACTCATTTACTAAATGAGTTGGATTATATATTTTATATAACCTGCATAGACGATCCATTTTAAAAAGTTAATATTATATGTATATGAAGGTTGAATAAGTATTTTTCTCACTTTAAACTAGAGTTACCACTTTCACCATTAATATTATAAATTCTCTAGTGAATTTAAGCAAATTTTTAGTTAAATCGGTTGCAATGTTAACCCTTAAATTGGTCATTTTGTCCAACAAGACACTACTTATTTATTAAATGGGTTAAGCGGGTTGAAAAAGGGTAACCCGTTTAATAAATAGGTTAGGTTTGAGTTTAAATTTTCGATACGATTATTAAATGGGTTGGGTTTGGGTTTGTCTTTTGTAACACGACAAATACCTCGATTCGACATGACCCATTTATAGCCCTACCACCACTGCAGGATTGTCAACCTTGTTTTCAGTTGCTTAATTAAACAAAGCTGAAGTGGTGTCTTCTTTTCTTTTTCGGTGTAAAGGAGGCACAACGCCCATAAACAAGAAGAAAAAAACCAGATTGCACGTCCCACATGGTCGAGAAGTGCCACAAAGGTCATCAAGCATGGTTGGGGCAGCTACAATTGGAACTTCATCAAAAATCTGATATCCAAGCTCTTCTTGTTGTCTTTTTCGATCTCATCCTTCTGTTTTTTTCTTTTCAAAATCAAATATGGGATTTCGGTTCTAACCAAATTAACAGAGCCCAATTCTTCAAATTTGTGAACATGTAAGGGTAGATCTCATCCTTCTTCAAATCAAAATAAAAGTTCAAAAACAAAATGATTCTTTCGGTCTCGGGTTTTCTTGTTGTATGCTGCGTGTTTCTTTGAGTCTGATGACTCTGATCCTTATCGGGAAACTTGAATAGCTTGATCAATTTTTTGTCTTCTGAATTATGATTTTCAGTTGCAGAAACAGAGACTGATAAAAGCATATCAAAATTGGTTTGTATAGTAGTCGCAGAGTGTAGATGGTGAACATTTGTTTGATCTCATCCAGAATTATAATCTCAATTCAACCCGTTCATCTGTACAACCATAAAATTCGATTGGACTTATCTAACACATATATTCTAAATCAAAGACGATCTCAGTTTTGCGCTTTCTCTTTGGATTTTCTTCTTCATTTCTTTTGAGCAGCTAATATCTGCATTGGGCTTGAAGCTTTCTGAGTTCATTGTCATGCTCATTCCCGCCGTAGGTATTCAAGTGATTGTTCAGAAAATATTCTAGAGGCTAGAGAGATGGATCAGCTTTCGGGCACGTGACCCCACTTTTGTTGTAATGTAAATTGAAATGACATTTTTGCCCTTCCGTTAACGATCGTTTAAGGCGTCCAGAATATATGTACCAAAACAAAGTCGGAAAACCAGACCCATCTTAGAAAACCGGACCCAAATACAAGAGTGAAAATCCATGCGATGCGTGAGTTGTGGGAATTGATTCTGACCAGTGATATGTTGCTGTGCAGCGCGTCAAAACTAGGGACATGGGTAGGCCAAAGAGTCTTCGCAGCAAAGCGGCCCACTTTGTGATTTATATCACTACTGGATTGCTCAACCCCATTTCTGACAAACCCTCCGAACCTTCCCCTTCTCCTCCTCCTGTATGCTCTCTATCTTTCTTTACTCGAAACCCTTTCTGGGTTTTAAGGGTTCTTTACTGGGTGCCAAAAAACCCAGTTCTCTGATGTGCCAAAGATTAGGGCTTTTCTAGGTTTTGGAGCTGTGGGTGCAAAACCCAGTTCTTCAATTTGTTTATAAATAACTGAAAATCAATACTATTTGCCAGGAATTTTTGATGAAAGTTTGCCCATGAAAATTTTGTTACTTATAATACATGTTGGAGTCATTTTTGTTACTTATTGTGAAACATGAGACTCTGAGTTTGCGTAGCTGTATAGATGAAGTAGTTTTGTTTGGACTGTGTCTGTGTGAAACTCTTGTTAGAATGGAGTCTGTGACTGTGTAATTCTTGTGTCAGCAGGAAGATGTGGATGGGTCCAGATGAAGTCAAAATGGAACAATGAGTGAAGAGAGTCCAGCTAATCCAGTTGATGGGCCTGACACTCACTGTTATCGTCATCAGAGTAGGGAGATAAGAGCAAAAGTTCGGATGAACAGGTTGATGACCAAATGGATAAGAGCAACTCATTGTCTGATTCTGCAGTGAAAGCAAACAGTGGGAAGAGAAGCTTGTTTTCCAAGGGGAAACACACGCTTAGTAAAGCTATGTACCAGGCTGCAAGATTTGGTGGGTATCGGAGTCAAGAGCGGAAGGGTAACCTTGATGTAAAAGGTGATGATGGGAATGACTCTGAGTTCGCTGGAGTTGAGATGAGGCATATGCAGAAACCACAAAAGCCTGTGGCCTTGGTTCATTTGACAGACATCTCCGAACTGTCTTTACTTCTTACTGAGAAAACTAGAATTGCTCTTTACAGTTCACTCCCGGCGCTAGTACAGGGAAGACGATGGTTGTTACTATATAGGTGGGGAAACTTGGAGTTTCATATTTAGATCTCTTGAAAGTTCTAGTCTTTATCATAACAAACCAATTATTGTACAATGGCACCAATATTTCTTCTTGTTTTGCAGTACATGGAGGCATGGCATATCACTTTCAACCCTATACAGAAGAAGTATGCTTTGGCCTGGCCTCAGTTTGCTGGTAATAGCTCAGCAACTGTTAGCATCAGTCATTTTGAAAATATTTCAAATCAACTCTTCCAACAGAATTATCTATTGTCTATTACTGTATAAAATATAATGTAATAGGATTTGACACAAAACAAACATTTAGCAAGTTCTTTGAGCCAATTATTTGGTAAAGTATATTAAAGAATTGCCTTGTTTATTTGTTTGAAACATTGTCATTAACTCTTTCAAAAATTCTCTTAAGACCCTGTGGTTCTTTAGTTCATACAATTGCATACGGTCCTGAATATATACTTTCTACTTTAAAAATTCTTTCAGGTTGTTGGAGACCGTAAAGGTGCAGTTTTTGATGGCTTGGTGGAGGCACCTCTAAGACCAATCAACAAGAAGTATCAGGTCCTACTGAAGCAAATACATCCTTATGAATCCATCTAGCAATTATCTCCTTTTATAAATGTATTCACGCTGGTGTTTTGAACAGGGAACAAATGATACATTTGTTTTCACAAATACACCTGACCATCCTGTTATATATCACCCTACAGGTACAAATTTATCCTTTTTGCTTCCTAGGGATACACAGTTTCTGATTTATCATCAATTTTTCACTGCCTAGGTGGAAGCTTTTTGCCTGCCTTGAAATGGTTTTCATATATGTACGAGATAGTGAAAGCAATTTGCATATCTTCTGCTTACTTATGCTTGCAGTAAGTTCTACAGATGTCATCCACATTAAGTGTTAAAAATGTACGATTTCCACCTAAACATTATTTGGAATTAGGCGAAAATTTTATTGTATCCTGTAGGTACTAAAGGTTATGCTGAGGAGTAAAGGATGTGCTCCTTCAAAGTTTTTAGAAGAGTAGTTAATACAAAACATATATTTATGAATCATGTTTTAGATTTCGGTAGAGCTGTACATAATGTAACCATAAGATCTTTGTTTCACCACCTCGTTTTACTGATGTAGTGGTTGTGTAATGTGATTACTTTCTGCACTATATCTTCAAACCTAACGGTCTATTCAAAACCTTATTTGAATTGTCAAAATACTGCACAGGAGTCATTATAATACATGCTAACAAGTAACCGCTAAATATTTAACTACACCATTTCTATTACTCCATGATGCTGGCAAAAATGAACTCATAGATACTACATCTAAAGTACATCTGTAGATATTCTCTTTTTTGTTTTTGTTTTGTAGAATAAACTTAGATTATCCATTTTTATTTTGAAATTATCCCTTTGTAATGCACCAGTTAGCCCTTGCTTCTTTGAAGTATAGTTGCAAGGAAATTCGAGCAAAGGGTAGGTGCAAAATTAAAACTTTGGCATAAATTGTGCAATGATTCAAATTTCTCTTGCACAACTATGTTACGTCAAAAAAAAATTACTACTTGATAACTCAACTTGAATGTTTGCATTTGAAATATGCATACGTTTGTCATTTATGAAATAATTGTCTTGTGAGAAATGAACCAATGTATAAAAGCTTTTTTTTTTTTTTTTGGGTACCTGAATGTAATATCTTTTACTAAATGTTTTGGAATTAACTATAAAATGTAAACGCAGGTGCCAACCGCTATTTCACATTGTGCGCTACTGACTTTTTAGCTATTGGTGGGGGTGGTCATTTTGCACTCTACTTGAACAGTGATCTGTAAGAAGTTTGCCTCTTCATGTTCCTTAATGAACTTTTTTTCCCCTAATCTAATTTGCTGTATTTTCTAAACTTCTTCAATTGTTTTATCTTAATGCTAGATTGAGTGGATCAAGTTCAGTTTCAGAAACCTATGGGAATCCATGTCTTGCAAACTCAGAAGACTTTGATGTGAAAGAAGTAGAGGTGAGCATAATGTATCTCTTTCTCTCTTTGATAGACATGCAGACACACCCACATACACACACCCCTTCCAGGGAACTCTTAGACCCATGAATATGAATGTGCATTTATAATATAAACTCAGTGCTCTTTGGCTCCAAAGAAAAAGTCAGTCATTTGATTTATGTTTGTGTAATGCAGTTATGGGGTTTTGTTTATGCTACTAAGTATGAGGAAGTACTTGCTCAAAGCCGTATGGAGGCACCTGGGGTTTGCCGATGGTGAATACTTCATTTGGAACTCATTTTACTGTGGTGGTTAGTATCATCACCTTAGCTGAGGCTTATTATTGTTTCTGGAGCTGGATGCAAACGATGTTACATTATATGGATGACTTTCCTTTTGGATTTTGTAAATATAAGTCTTTCATGTACATATAAAATACATAAGCAGTGTGTGCAAGCAATTTTGATTAGATAGTGATTGTAAAGGTTGAACTTTTTATGATAATGATATATTTCTTCACACATACTGGTTGGTACGTTGAACTATATAAGCCAATCTCTGTTTGTTCATGATGATGTTTGGAATGAGAATTACATGCACTCGGATTTTTTAAA
Organism: Rosa chinensis; assembly: GCF_002994745.2. Lineage (NCBI taxonomy): Eukaryota > Viridiplantae > Streptophyta > Magnoliopsida > Rosales > Rosaceae > Rosa > Rosa chinensis. Next base: position 26,066,617 of record NC_037089.1, on the reverse strand, counting down.
ACATCCCTTTGAGTCTGGAGTACATGGAAGTAAGATCATTGTGAAACCATGCAATCAAGGTTCTTGCTTCTATGATGGGTACTCTTAAATCTCACCATCTAATACAGAAATCTAAGGAAGACTGTTGGTTGCTATTTTCAAAGCATGCCTTCAAAAATTCAGTTTTACTGTGTTAACACTCAAATTTTGAATGTATCGGAAGACAAATTGTCAAAAAGTGTAAAGGTCTTTCTTTGGCTGCCAAATCACTTGGGGGTCTTTTATGCTCTTATTGCCCTGAATTGAACTTGAAGGAATGGAATAACACGCTGAAGAGCGACTTATGGGAGTTGTCAGATAAGAATATCAATTTTTTCGATAGAAGAAAGAAGTTGGAAATGACAACCTCAAATTGTTATGGATGGCTGAAGGTCTTTTACAACCTGAAAAAAAAAAAAAAGAGAATGCTGAAAGAAGTTGGAAATGACTACTTTGATGATCTACTCTCAAGTTCATTTCTTCAACATCGATATGGCAACGATTTCATCATGCACGACCTTATCAGTTATTTGGCAAAGTTTGTATCTGGAGAATTCTGTGTTAGATTGGAGGACAGTGCCTCACTCAACATTATGAGCCAGTCATGCCATTTTTCATATATGAAAGCAAAATATCATGACTATGAGAAGTTTGAGGCTTTATATAAAGCAAAAAATTTGCGCACCTTTTAATCGAGGTAAATAATTTCCCTCCCTCCTTCCAGCCAAGGTACTATATGATCTGTTGCCAATGCTACAATGCTAATTCAAGCTCTGTTATTGAGGAGTTGCCCAGTTCAATTCGCAACTTGAAACATCTAAGGCACTTGGACCTGTCATCTAATGCTCAAATCAAAATGTTACCAGATGCGGTGTCCGATTTGTATAATTTACAAACATTATTGTTGACAGATTGTCGTGCTCTTACTGAATCGCCCTCCAGCTTGGCAAGGATGATAAAGTTGCACCATCTTAATATCAAAAGATACAAAGTTAGGAAGGATGCCACCACAATACCACATATGAGAAAAATGAAAGATCTTCAAACGTCAAGTGATTTTGTGTTGGGAAAGAATTCAGAGGTTGGTTTTGCAGAGTTGAAGAAGCTTTGGCATTTGCGAGAAGTACTTCATATTTCAGGGCTTCATAATATTGTCTATGTCAAAGATGCTTTGGAGGCCAATATAGGGGAGAAGAAGTATCTTGATGGACTAGTTTATTCATGAAGAGGTGACACCTTGACACTGACGATTCACAAAAACAGAAAAAAAAGAAATGAATTAGTGCTAGTTAACTTTCAACCTTATAGAAAACAAAGAATCCTCACGATTCATTCGTATGGGGGCATAAGCTTTCCTAGTTGGTTAGCAAATGTGTCACGCCCCGAATTTTGAATAATAAATTCAAATCCGAAACATGAATAAACAACTACAACACACGCCACTCAAATTTCAAATCTCGAAAGCCTCAGTTTAATTAATACAACTCACTTGTACAAAGTAAATTTGTAAAGCTCAAATTGAGCATCACTCACCTCACAATTTACAAGGCTGTAAAACTAAAAACAAATACTCTAATCCGCACGATCTCCGTCATGATCCTCCTGACCTGCAGGACTACCTGCTACACAATTTGAATAGTGTACCGGGATTGCAACAACACCAAACCCGGTAAGCCATGACAGCCCGTATGAGTAAACAAGAAGGAAATGTTGATTTATTAAATTATGATTCTTACAATTCCAGAAAAAATTCAACAGTATTACGTCTGCAAAGAGACGTTAAACCACTCATAGAAAACCACAAGAAATACATTTCCACAATCCTCAAATCACAATACACCACACTGGTCCTACAGACACCCAACCCACATAGCACCACTTTGGTCCAACTTGACCCTACGTTAGAGTTTCTAACTACATCGTTACCTATCACCTCAGCCAAGGTTTAAGTAAACGATATACATCTCGGTCAATATTTAACCGGCGGTCTTCGGACTTTCCCCATGTCCTCAGAGCACTACATCTCGGTTATTATTTAACCGGCGTTCTTCAGACTCTCTGTCACTCCCCGAATTTTGAATAATAAATTCAAATCCGAAACATGAAATAAACAACTTAATCAAATAAACGTTCTGAATTTTTTTCTCAGAGATAAACACACCTCGCCTCACTCACTAATACATAAACCAAATCCTCAAGAGTTTAATATTACAACACACTCTCTCCAAATTTAAATGTAAGCTCAATGAGTATAACAACCTCACAATAAAGCTGTAACTCCAATCCCACTACTCTAAGCAGCCTGATCACCTTCTCGATTCACCTAACCTGTAGGATTACCCGCTACACAATTTGAATAGTGTACCGGGATTGCAACAACACCAAACCCGGTAAGCCATGACAGCCAGTATGAGTAAACAAGAAGGAACTGTTGATTTATTAAATTACAATTCTTACAATTCAAGTAAAAATTCAACAGTATTACGTATTCAAGGAGACGTTAAACCACTCATAGAAAACCACAAGAAATACATTTCCACAATCCTCAAATCACAATACACCACACTGGTCCTACATACACCCAACCGACATAGCACCACTTTGGTCCAACTTGACCCTACAATAGAGTTCTAACTACATCGTTACCTGTCATCTCAGCCAAGGTTTAAATAAACGATAAACATCTCGGTTAATATTTAACCGGCGGTCTTCGGACTTTCCCCCTGTCCTCAGAGCACTACATCTCGGTTATTATTTAACCGGCGTTCTTCGGACACTCCCTGTCCTCAGAGCACTACATCTCGGTTATTATTTAATCGGCGTTCTTCGGACTCTCCCTGTCCTCAGAGCACTACATTTCTACCCTCTGATCAACTCAGAATGTCAACATGATTATCACACACATTTATCGGTTAACATTATCATAAATAATCATGGCAATTTCAACGACAATATCATATCATAACCAAGTTATCGTAATTTCACACACACCTCAATGTCACACCATTCCATATATATCCACGTAAATATATATATATACGTAATCATCCGCCCAGGGATAATCACTAATACCAACTATAAATCAAGCACAAAAAATCGTGAAATTCATTTTGTATAATTAAAATCATTTTACTTACCTATGGACCGTAGTTGATCAAGTCCATATGATTTAAAACAAATATTTATTCCATAAATATTTTCACACAATTACGACAAAATAAAGTAATTAAAAGTACTCGGTTCGTAATATGAACCACGTGAGGTTTACTCACCTCTAATCCCGCTGCGTCTTCACTTTCACAATACACACCAAAATCGCTCACCAAGGAAGACCGTCAATCACCTAGTCAAACATGATCATAACTTAGCCCACAACTCATAAACAAAATTAAACGACGGTCCAACGGTCAGATCGAAATTATATGATGATCCAACGGTCGGATCCTCACGGATCACCCTTAGGATCATCCTCCAAAATTATCACGAAGATCCAACGGTCGGATCTTCCTGAATCTTCCATATAAACGTCTCCACAAAATTTCATGAAAATCCGACGATCGGATTGTCACGAAACGCACTCCGAAATACTAATCCACAATTATACGAAGATCCAACGGTTGGATCTTCGCCCGTGACCACATAAAGTCATCGGGACAGTCATACGATCAACATATCAAAACTACAAGTCCATCGGTCTGTCCGATCTTCAAAAAACATTAATTGGATTATCGAAATCGATCGAAACCGTAAAAATTCATAACTAAATCATACGATATCCAAAAAATGCGTATAATATATCGAAATGATCGTATTGAAATGTAGAATCTAAAAATGTAAAGAGATCACATTTTTGACCCGCGGAGGTGGCCGGAAAAGGCCGCCGGAGTTTGAGGCAGAGCCGCCGCCGACCAACGCCAATGGTGTCGGGGCCAGGCTGTTCCTCTTCGTCTCATCAAGCCCAACCACTTTCCTAACTAGCACAAAGTCAGAAAATGAACGGAAGTGGTCGAAAAGTTACCTAGAAGAAGCCACGGAATAGCCGGATTTTTTCCAGAAACCGGCAACAGCTCCTATCAACGTGAAAACGTCCACCACTCGCTTCGATTTCTTCATGAAACTGTTTCAGAACTTCAATCCGAGTTCATCTGTCCAAGAATCTCGAAGATTGATCGTCTAGAACTCGAGATATCGGCGTTGACTCAAAATTCAGCTAAAATCGGTTTCTAGCTCCACCGCCGCGTAGCCGCCGTGAGGGGAGGAAAGGAGGGCACCAGGCTGTTCGTGGGAAAGTGGCGAACTGTTCTGGGCTTTGTTTCACCTCAAAAGCTCGTCGGATGAGGGAGAAATCCATTGGAGAAAAAAAATCGGGCGATTTCCGGCGAAGGAGAGCTGCAGCCGCCTTTTTTCTATTTTTCTGATTTTCTGAAATGATTTTCGGAAATTTCCGAAAATGATATTTATACTAAATTGGAACTTTTTCAAAAAATCATAACTAATTCATACGAGCTCCGATTTTTGTGTTCCGCATATGCACACGATCGTATCGATGAGTTCTACAACTTTCATGAAGGAAGTTTTCCCAAATTCTGTACGTATAAAAAGTCGATTTTCGCGTGCCCCTAAATAACATACGTTTTCGAAATAAAATCGATCGAACTAATTTCACAACTCCTCAAAGCTTCATACTTTCTCCCATGACCACGAAATCATTACTAAAATGTCCTCGGAAAATAATTTGAATTTTCGGGGTATTACAATCTACCCTCCTTAAAGAAATTTCGTCCAGAAATTTAATCGTGAGTCCATTTCTCCCTATTAAAGTTTTCTGTAAGTCATACAAAAAACAAATCAATCATCAAATCTCCATCTTTACTAATTGTAGTAATCGACAAAGCTATGACACTATGTATAAAAATACATCCCAATAGCCACTAAATCAATTCAACACTACGACATTCTTTCGCAATCCACCTTTCTCGAAATTTCAACACAACAATTGCCTCAAGCAACACACACCCAAATCACCACGTGGTATTGCACAAAAAACTATTTTCACACTAATCGTCACCCTGTACTGGCATACAAGTACAGTGACCACTCTCACAAGGCAATGTGTAGAAATACAACGCTGCACTAAATCAAGAATTTAAAGATAAATAATAATTAGACACCTCCACAACGTCTTCTTATTCAATATGGGCCACTTGGGCCAAAGAAACCGAACCAACCACATTTCGAACCGCCCCAAACCAAATTGGGCCAAAAACTCAGCCCACTAACCTTCTACTCGGCTCGGCTCGGCTCAGCCGTACAGTTTGGCTGCATTCGGCTCGGCTACAGTATGAAGCTCTACATACTGTACGTATACTGTAATGACCGTATATACATCCGTATATCGAGCATATACGAGATCCAAAAAAAAAAAAATTTGTAAGAGGTAAGGTTCGAACTCTAGACCTCCTACACCAAGGTTTTGCTCCCAACCACCGAAGCAGGAGCTGCTCTCATTAATATATGTACATGTGTTATATTTATTATGTCATAAGCGACATAAATAAATAAAAGGGAATGCAAGGTTCGAACACTTAACCTGTTGTTCAAAAACTTTGCCCCCAACCACTGGAGCACAAGCTGTCCTCGTTGTTAACCATACCATTCCTTTTATTTAAACTCAACCGTTTCAGCAATCCGGCCCAAATTATCCAAAACTGTTGCAGAAATCCGGCCCAACTTATCCAAAACTGTTGCAGAAATCTGGCCCATGAATTTCGCCAAAACTATTTCAGAAATTCGGCCCATCGGGCCTCCACCCACAGCTACAGTGAAGACCTTGATCCGGGGCAAGCCCAAGCACGGCCCACCTGCCACGGCTTATCCCTTCCGTGATTTACGGAAATCAGAATCACTTTCGGCTAAAGCTGTCTGCCACAGCGCATCGAGATTCGCTCGGTCCCCTCACGCGCTCTCCACGCGCCAACAGCTTTTCCGTGTTTTCGGGCGACTTTAATCCAACGTTTAGATTGAGTCTCTGAGATCGTCCATCCAACGGTGGAGATCTGCTCACTCGTTCTATAAATAAGTGCATTCAGAGGAAGCAACCGTTCACTCCAAAAGAAAGAAAATTCTTCCGAGTTCTAGTCTTTCTCTCTCAACTCTTCAGCCTTTCTTTCGAAACTCAAATCCTTTCTTCATCAATTTCAATCCTTCTCCTCCGATCTTCTCTTCCATTAGGAAGATTCAATCTCTTCTTTCATCTGAGAAATTCAGATCTCCAATACACTTCATCAACTTCAATCCATTTAACAACAATTTCCCTTAAACACTCAACAACTTCGTTCTTCGATTTTCACTTTCTCTCAACTCATCACCATGGAACCACGAACTCTGCAACTAATGGAGCTTCAAACCCAGCAACAAATGGAACTATAAGCCCAGCAACAAGTCGAGGATGGAGGAAACAACCAAACAGCAGGGAGTAGTGCCAACACGCCTATCAGGCCGACTACTAACCGGTGGAGTCCCACACCAGCTCAACTAAGAATCCTTCAGGGGCTCTACTATGACAAGGACCACAAGTACATAACTCCAGAGCAGATTCAAGAGATCTGTCTTCATCTGAAACCATATGGGCAGATCGAGGACAAGAACGTCTTCTTTTGGTTCCAGAACCTCAAGGCTCATGAGAGGCAGAAGTTGAAGGAATTTCGGAACGTTCGGGTTGGTGGATCTCTCGATCTCAATTTTGGATCCACAAGTTCTACTGATGATGGTAGGTCCATTGATCTCAACTTTGGTTCCACTGGTTCTACTGGTGATGATGGATCAATCGATCTAACCCTTGGGTCATGCGTCGGCTATGGTGTTGACCCATATTCCTCCTCACCCTTCAACGCTAATATCAGTACTACCTCATTTGGCCCAACAGGAGGACAATCTTCCATGGAACAACAAGGAGGAGATCACCAGGAGGTCGAGACTCTTCCTATGTTCCCTGAGCACGGTGAAGACGTCCTTGGTAACCCGAAGACTACATCCGAGGAAGGTAGCGCATTTGGTTACTATTTTGGTGGCTCAGGCGGTTTCAACAGTGGCTCTCTTGTTTCTCTTGAGCTCAGCCTCAACCCATCCGGAGCTGCTGACTTAGCTTAGAATAGTGTAGTTTCCTTTTTTTTTTTTTTTTTTGTAAACTAAATCAATAAGATTGAATGCATGTCGTCCTTTCTTTAAACAACCAATAACGACACCAAGGGTCGAACCTTCGCCACTCCTTGCTCTTCCAAAACCTTCGTCCACTATACTGCACGCTTCATTCATAATAATGCATTACAAACAATCAATTCAAAACCCAACAATCAATTCAGTCATACAGTGGTCTAGCTAGTATCCTCTGAGTCAAACCGAACACAAACAATTCCGTCGCTAGAATTAGGAATTAATTAAAACTAAACACTTCCTGAGTTAGCTAAGCAAAACCCACATCCTTAGAGTTACACTTACAACACTTATAAAATCGCAACCATTCCATCTATCAATTGCTTCATCAAAACTTACCACTAGTTCCGTTCCTACCAACAATCCTGATTTCAAAACAATTATAGTACACAGAGACCACCCAAAAATATTGTCTCATTCACTCAAACAAAACTTTGAACTTTGGTTTCCGCACCTAAATCCCTGCCCCAACAAACTTGTTGGTATAGAGGAAAAGACACTCACAACATTTTCCTCAAATCACATTTCGTAGCACAACTCAAAACTGTAGAATAGGTTTACTCTACCATCACTAGGGATAGGCTCAAGACAGTTAACCAATCGAATACGCAAATAAAGTTCTAGGAAGCCAGTGTACAAAAGGCATAGCACTAGAAGAAACCAACTAACTTGTACCATATACACCTGATAAATACTACAACAAACTCATCCCAACTGCTCATAGATTCCCAATCTACGCTAATACTCAATCTCACACAAAATTAGCATAGCTACCTCAAAGCCACATTAAACATATATCACAAGTCAATTACTAAACTCCACTAAGACATCTCGATACAAAACAAGATATCAAATCCTTGATACGTACATCACATCCAAACATCTGTACGTCCAACTTAAGAAGGCAAAATTTCTATCAATTTATACTCATAACCACACAAGGTACGTGCATAGGCCAACATCATGCCTTCAACCAAACACTTCAACATCCAAAAGAACCTCACATCCATAAAACAGATCTCACTGACTCATCAGAGTCAAATCCGAAGGTTTCCATTCCTTAAAGATTACAACTCGCGGCAACTGAACTTATTCTAATACGAACCTCCAAAACAACTTTACGTTTCAACGTACTACCCCTTTCAAATATCCAACACCTAAGAAGTATAGTATGCTTGGCTAATACACATATAACACTTAAAACACAGTATAAGTCAAATACAAGTCCATATTAACCAAGTCAATACGACAGGGAAGGTATTCAAGTTCCTAAAACGACCTAGCGGCCTAAACAACTCCCAACACTCACGCATACCCAATGACTTAGCCAATACCAAAGAGCACATGATGGGGATCCGCTGCAGACGGGCCATCACTCGGAAGGTATTGACACATCACCGAATATGCACCTTACGCTCTGATACCAAACTGTCACGCCCCGAATTTTGAATAATAAATTCAAATCCGAAACATGAAATAAACAACTTAATCAAATAAACGTTCTGAATTTTTTTCTCAGAGATAAACACATCTCGCCTCACTCACTAATACATAAACCAAATCCCACTCTCTCCAAATTTAAATGTAAGTTCAATGAGTATAACAACCTCACAATAAAGCTGAAACTCCAATCCCACTACTCTAAGCAGCCTGATCACCTTCTCGATTCACCTGACCTGTAGGATTACCCGCTACACAATTTGAATAGTGTACCGGGATTGCAACAACACAAAACCCGGTAAGCCATGATAGCCCGTATGAGTAAACAAGAAGGAACTGTTGATTTATTAAATTACAATTCTTACAATTCAAGTAAAAATTCAACAGTATTACGTCTGCAAGGAGACGTTAAACCACTCATAGAAAACCACAAGAAATACATTTCCACAATCCTCAAATCACAATACACCACACTAGTCTTATAGACACCCAACCCACATAGCACCACTTTGGTCCAACTTGACCCTACGTTAGAGTTCTAACTACATCGTTACCTGTCATCTCAGCCAAGGTTTAAATAAACGATAAACATCTCGGTTAATATTTAACCGGCGGTCTTCTGACTTTCCCCCTGTCCTCAAAGCACTACATCTCGGTTATTATTTAACCGGCGTTCTTCGGACACTCCCTGTCCTCAGAGCACTACATCTCGGTTATTATTTAACCGGCGTTCTTCGGACTATCCCTGTCATCAGAGCACTACATCTCTGTTATTATTTAACCGGCGTTCTTCGGAATCTCCCTGTCATCAGAGCACAACATTTTTACCCTCTAATCAACTCAGAAGGTCAACATGATTATAACACACATTTATCGGTTAACATTATCATAAATAATCATGGCAATTTCAACGACAATATCATATCATAACCAAGTTATCGTAATTTCACACACACCTCAATGTCACACCATTCCATATATATCCACGTAAATATATATATACGTAATCATCCGCCCAGGGATAGTCACTAATACCAACTATAAATCAAGGACAAAAAATCGTGAAATTCATTTTGTATAATTAAAATCATTTTACTTACCTATGGACCGTAGTTGATCAAGTTCATATGATTTAAAACAAATATTTATTCCATAAATATTTTCACACAATTACGACAAAATAAAGTAATTAAAAGTACTCGGTTCGTAATATGAACCACGTGAGGTTTACTCACCTCTAATCCCGCTGCGTCTTCACTTTCACAATACACACCAAAATCGCTCACCAAGGAAGACCGTCAATCACCTAGTCAAACATGATCATAACTTAGCCCACAACTCATAAACAAAATTAAACGACGATCCAAAGGTCAGATCGAAATTATATGATGATCCAACGGTCGGATCCTCACGGATCGCCCTTAGGATCATCCTCCAAAATTATCACGAAGATCCAACGGTCGGATCTTCCTGAATCTTCCCTATAAACGTCTCCACAAAATTTCATGAAAATCCGATGATCGGATTCTCACGAAACGTACTCCGAAATACTAATCCACAATTATACGAAGATCCAACGGTCGGATCTTCGCCCGTGACCACACAAAGTCATCGGGACAGTCATACGATCAACATATCAAAACTATAAGTCCTTCGGACGGTCCGATCTTCAAAAAACATTAATTAGATTATCGAAACCGATCGAAACCGATCGAAACCGTAAAAATTCATAACTAAATCACATTTTTGATCCCCGGAGGTGGCCGGAAAAGGCCGCCGGAGTCTGAGGCAGAGCCGCCGCCGACCACCGCCAATGGTGTCGGGGCCAGGCTGCTCCTCTTCGTCTCATCAAGCCTAACCACTTTCCTAACTAGCACAAAGTCAGAAAATGAACGGAAGTGGTCGAAAAGTTACCTAGAAGCCACGGATTCGCCGGATTTTTTCCCGAAACCGGCAACAGCTCCGACCAACGTTAAAACGTCCACCACTCGCTTCGATTTCTCCATGAAACTGTTTCAGAACTTCAATCCGAGTTCATCTGTCCAAGAATCTCGAAGATTGATCGTCTAGAACTCGAGATATCGGCGTTGACTCAAAATTGAGCTAAAATCGGTTTCGAGCTCCACCGCCGTGAGGGGAGGAAAGGAGGGCACCAGGCTGTTCGTGGGGAAGTGGCGAACTGTTCTGGGCTTTGTTTCACCTCAAAAGCTCGTCGGATGAGGGAGAAATCCATTGGAAAAAAAAAATCGGGCGATTTCCGGCGAAGGAGAGTTGCAGCCGCCTTTTTTCTATTTTTCTGATTTTCTGAAATCATTTTAGGAAATTTCCGAAAATGGGAATATTTATACTAAATTGGAACTTTTTCAAAAAATCATAACTAATTCATACGAGCTCCGATTTTTGTGTTCTGCATATGCACGCGATCGTATGGACGAGCTCTACAACTTTCATGAAGGAAGTTTTCCAAAATTCTGTACGTATAAAAAGTCGATTTTCGCGTGCCCCTAAATAACATACGTTTTCAAAATAAAATCGATCGAACTAATTTCACTACTCCTCAAAGCTTCATACTTTCTCCCATGACCACAAAATCATTACTAAAATGTCCTCAGAAAATAATTTAAATTTTCGGGGTATTACACTCTCCCTGTCCTCAGAGCACTACATCTCGGTTATTATTTAACCGGCGTTCTTTGGACTCACCCTGTCCTCAGAGCACTACATCTCGGTTATTATTTAACCGGCGTTCTTTGGACTCTCCCTGTCCTCAGAGCACTACATCTCGGTTATTATTTAACCGGCGTTCTTCGGACTCTCCCTGTCCTCAGAGCACTACATTTCTACCCTCTAATCAACTCAGAAGGTCAACATGATTATCACACACATTTATCGGTTAACATTATCATAAATAATCATGGCAATTTCAAGACAATATCATATCATAACCAAGTTATCGTAATTCCACACACCTCAATGTCACACCATTCCATATATATATATATATATATCCACGTAAATATATATATATATATATATACGTAATCATCCGCTCAGGGATAATCACTAATACCAACTATAAATCACACAAGAAAATCAGGAAATTCATTTTGTATAATTAAAACATTTTACTTACCTATGGACCGTAGTTGATCAAGTCCATATGATTTAAAAACAAATATTTATTCCATAAATATTTTCACACAATTACGACAAAATAAAGTAATTAAATGTACTCGGTTTGAAATAAGAACCACGTGAGGTTTACTCACCTCTAATCCCGCTGCGTCTTCAATTTCACAATACACACCAAAACCGCTCACCAAGGAAGACCGTCAATCACCTAATCAAACATGATCATAACTTAGCCCACAACTCATAAACAAAATTAAACGACGATCCAACGGTCAGATCGAAATTATATGATGATCCAACGGTTGGATCCACACGGATCGCCCTTAGGATCATCCTCCAAAATTATCACGAAGATCCAACGGTTGGATCTTCCTGAATCTTCCTTATAAACTCCGACGGTCGGATTCTCACGAATCGCACTCCGAATAACTATTTAGCAATTATACGAAGATCCAACGGTCGGATCCTCGCCCATGACCACACATGGTCACTGGGACAGTCATACGATCAACATATCAAAACTACAAGTCCATCGGACGGTCCGATCTTCACATATCATTAATCGAATAATCGAAATTAATCGAAACCGTAAAATTCATAACTAAATCATACGATATCCAAAAATTATGAATAATATTTGCAAACGATCGTATCGAAACGTAGAATCTAAAAATGTAAAGAAAACACATTTTTGACCCCCGGAGGTGGCCGGAAAAGGGCCGCGGGAGTTTGGACAGAGCCGCGGCCGACCACAACCAATGGTGTCGGGGCCAGGCTGCTCCTCTTCATCTCATCAAGCCCAACAATGTTCCTAACTAGCATGAAGTCTGAAAATGAACGGAAGTGGTCGAAAATTGCCTAGAACAGTTTGAATGTGGCCGGAAATTTTCCAGAAACCGGCGAGCCACGATTTCGACGTAAAAACTTCAATTTCAGGCCTCGATTATTTCTGGAGAGTTGTTAAGAACATCAAGGCGAACCCACTGGTTCAAAAATCAATCAAAACGATGCACTACAACTCAAGATATCAGGATCGAAAGGTTTTGGTGTTCGATCGAAAACCGGCTGAGCTCCGACGAACGTGAAACCGGTCACTCCAGGTGCGATCCTTCTAGTATGATGATCAGCAGGTTGAGGCGAGTTCATGGAGCTAAGGATAGGAAGTTTTGGTGGCCGGAGCTAGGAGAAAACCGGCGTTGACTAAAATCGAACTCAAATCGAAACAAGCTTGCCGCCGCCGCTGATGGACGTGGTTGCTCGTCCAGAGGTGGCCGGAATTGGAAGATAGAAGTCGGCGAATAATTGCCCATTTTACCGACGGCTCGGGCGCGTGAGGAAGAGAGAGAAACGATCGGTTTCCGAAAATGGAAAAATGAATGATATTTTCGGAAATTGCCAAAAATGGCAGCTTTTATATTAAACTGGAAACTTTTTTTAAAAATCATAATTAATTCATACGAACTCCGATTTTTGCGTTCAGCACATGCACGCGATCGTATCGACGTGTTCTACAACTTTCATGAAGGAAGTTTTCCCAAATTCGGTACGTATAAAAAGTCAACTTCTTTGACCTCCCCTACAACGTTCAGTTTCCGAATAAATTGTTCGAACCAATTTCACAACTCCTCAAAGCTTCGTACTTTCTCCCATGACCACGAAATCATTACTAAAATTTCGTCGGAAAATAATTTGAATTTACGGGGCATTACAATCTACCCTCCTTAAAGGAATTTCGTCCCGAAATTCAAGCGCAGGTCGATTTCTCCTGATTACGGTTTCCTGTAAGCCATACATAAACAAATCAACCATCAATCTCCATCTTTACTAACCGTGGTAATCTACAAAGCTACAACTCTATGTATAAAAATACATCCCCATAACCACTAAATCAATTCAACACAATTTCAACAATACGACATTCTTTCGCACTCCACATTTCTCAAAATTACAGCACAACAATTGCCTCAAGCAACACACACCCAATTCACCACGTGGTATTGCACAAAAAAACTATTTTCACACTAATCGTCACCCTGTACTGGCATACAAGTACAGTGACCACTCTCACAAGGCAATGTGTAGAAAACAACGCTGCACTAATCAAGAATTTAAGAAAAAAAAATAATTAGACACCTCCACAACATCTTCTTATTCAATATGGGCCACTTGGGCCAAAGAAACCGAACCAACCGCATTTCGAACCGGCCCAAACCAAATTGGGCCAAAAACTCGGCCCACTAACCTTCTACTCGACTCGGCTCGGCTCAGCCGTACTGTTTGGCTGCTGACTTGACTCATATGCTCTCGCAAGCGTACGAATCGTTGTCAAGTAAGGGAAATATTGAGCCCAAAGATTATCGTACCACGGAGATTAGTGGCTGACCCACAATCCTTGGTAGTCGGAACTAAAGTCGCTAAGCAAACAAAATAAAAATAAAGTGAATAAAAAAGGCTAATCTAAGGCACCAACCCCTAGCAATGCTGGGTTTTGGTTCTCACCAAAGCCTAATCATAACTAAGAGCCTAGTGATGATTATCTACAATGAGTCGAAATTCAATATTTTGAGGGATGATTTTAGATTAACAAAATGTAATGAAATGTAAAGCAATTAATAAAAATGCAAAGAAATTAATAAAAGTGTAACCAAATAAATGGGAATGTCGGGTGCTAGGGAGGTTCCTTTACCAAATCTCATGTGTCGGAAGCTAATCTAATGTAGATGCATATTTCCTATTTTGGCGGTAGTCGTATCCAAGGCGGTTCAAGGCTCAAGGACCGAAATTCCCTTTCATGGTATTCCTACTCCGGTTCAAGGGCCGTAGGGACTCACTTGGCATAAATTAGAGCCGGTTCAAGGGTCACTAATTCACATCAAGAGGCGTAGAGATCGAGGAATTAGACTACTAAGCAACCCCCCCGCGTAATCACGCAACGGGTGTATATCACCATGCCTATAACCCCTCGAATACGAAATTGAAGGTTTCTAGCTTAGGAATTAGAGGGAGTCAGGCCTCTAACTCCGTTCTAGACATGCTCAATTAAAATACACACCCTAGAGTTGATTAGGCTCCTAGACATGCATTTTAACCCAACAAAAATAGATATAAGCATCCATCAAATGAAAATTACATCATTACATTAAATTAAACATCTTTTACACAAAATTTGGGTTAGGGACACAACCCTAAACCCCAACAAGGAAATTACTCACAACCCATAATCATAGACATCAAAATTACAATATTCAAATAGAAAAGAGTAGAGAAGTGTAGGAGAAAACAAGAAAAATCATAAATAGCTAAAAAGCTAGCATGACTAGTCTTGAATTACAACTCCCACAAAATACCCAAATATTGAATCTTGTAGAGGTTGAGCCCTTGATGAATCTTTAAAGCTTTGGGTGAGTAAATCCTTCAAATCTCAAAATAAAATGGAAAGAAAAGAGGAAAAAAAATGGAAGACAAGGATGGAGAGAAAGCAGCCCAAAGGGCTGCCTCTGTTTGGTGTGGTGCGGCTACTGTAGGTATCGCCCTCCCCCTTCAACTCAAGAGAGAAACATATATATATTTGGCCCCTTGTGTCCGTGAGAGAGAGATAGGGTTTCATGGTTAATTAAGTGAAGGCCATGTGTCAAGTGGCTAATGGATTAAAGGGGGGAGGGCTGCACGTGCAATGTATAATCTGAGAGAAAGAGAATGAAAAGCTAGGTGCACACGTGCTGCACCATTCCTTGATTAATCAAGTTAATTTGATTAATTAACCTAATTAATAAACATGCATTCCTTTTTAATAAAATCTTTTCTTTTCACTCTTTTCCATGCACTTCCGCACATATTATCGGACGCAATTGAATCTCGCACTCTTGATGCTTTGACTACGGTTGACCGCATCGGCTATTTTGTCTTTTTATCGGAAACTCCAAATTGCTCTATTTTTGCACAACTTCTTCCGAAATTCACAACTCCGCTTATTTACTATAAAATAAATAAAAATGGATTAATTACATAATAATTTACTTGAGGATTAACTTAATTCTAGTGTTTTAGATACAATTACATGCATAGAAATGCGTGTAATCACACCCTCACACTTGAACTTTGCTTGTCCCCAAGCAAACTAAATGAAATCTAATATGAAAATCCACTAACTCACAAACATAAATAAAATACGGTATTAGCCTTTCCAACCGTAACCCTCGGAGAACTAATTATGTACATGACCTTGAAGTAGATGTAAGCACAACATAAGATTTTTGAAGTTGTAAGGCAATTAAGATGCACATGTGAGAAATGCTCGAGTATATGTTTGTGTTGACCATGTGTCAAATCAATCCACCACAATCAAATAGGCATATAGAAAACCCGATATAACCCACTAAACTCACATAGATTCACTAAATATTACCGCTCAAGTGTTTAAGGGTTATATGTGTTTCACTCAAAAGCAATTTCACAACATGCGCCGCCATATGCTTGCTCTTCGATCTCCCTCATCTCCACTAGGTAGCTCACAACATTCAAGATTAAGAGGTCTTTTATTTGGTTGTAATGGGGCTAAGGGCAAGTGGCTAATAGAAATGTAGGATAAGGAAATACAAAGTCCATAGAAATCGGTGAAGCAACTCTCTCTTATAGAGATTTAAGACTTCTGCTTCCGAATGCTAAGTCACTCACTCTAATCCCAATGTACAACTCACACTATACTACGTAATACTCTTTTTTTTTCCTTTCTTTCTCTCTCTTCTTTTTTTTTTTTTGAACTCTTTTTTTTTTTTTCTTTCTTCACACAACTTTTTTTTTTCCCTTGAACTTTCTTTCTATTTTCGCAAACTTTTTTTTTTTCTAACTTTATTTTCTAAACACACACTCACCCCCACACTTGTTCTTTTCTAATCTCACACTTTTAACTTTTTTTTCTTTTTCTTTTGAGGCACTCAAACATAAAGTCATTCTCTCGAATCGCTTCACCAACTACCATGGAAGGGTAGGATAAAAGTGTATAGGCTAGGTAGGAATTTGTGGTGCAAATGAATAAAAAGGCTAAATAAATAAATAGGCCAAAGTGGCAATCTAGTGGTAAATATTTTTGGGCACATGCTTATTTGGCCATAGTGGTATATAGTCCTAATGCCTCCATCCTTTCTATCATATCGCAAGCTAAAAGTAGCCTCGAGAGGTCTCAAGCAAGTTCTAGATACGCAATGTCATGAAATTTTACACACATGAAAGAATAAGTGAATGAACGATGCATACACTATAGATATAGGCACAAAAGCTCACAAATAAGGGCATGCAAGTTAATCGAATAATCTATATGCTTCTCTAATTATGATGAACGAACCTAACATAGGCTATGTGCACACATATAATCAAGCATAGATCACATATACACTCAATCACAAAACAAATTCAAAGTCTTAGATCATGCTCAATCTATCCACAATCATAACAAGTTAAGTCCATGGCTCGTCATTGGGGTTGGAAAAGGCATTAACCACTAAAATATAATTACATAAAGCTAATCTAATTTTTATTTTTTTTTAGTCGCCCGAGCCCTCACCCCCACACTTAAAACCAACATTGTCCTCAATGTTGTAAAGTGAGCTCAAAAGCTAAAATCTGTGTCGGATTTAGGCATGAGAGTGAAGTCCGGGAGAAGGCACACAAATTAACTATGAAAATAAAAATCTAAATGCAGAGAAAAGTTACGGAAAACCCCCTTTGTTGACCCTCCATTACTCAAGACGTTCGGAGAAGACTAAAATAGACACCAACTTCAAGGCACAAGGCCTTGACTTCCTTAGCGTATGCTCCATAATAGCTCAAGGTGCTCAAGAAAGATCGACTCCATTGAAAAATATATAGTGTCCAAAGAGCAATGCGTCACAAATAGGCTACCAAAGAATAAGGACAAGGTCCTTCATTAAGCACATGGCCTTGATCACCTCCAACACACCTCACAACAGCCCTACAATAGCCTCCATTGAAGAGTTGAAGTGCAAGAAGTCCAACCACCCCGAGTGAACACAAACTAGTGAGTGCAGAAAGCTTCCAGCAATGACCTTTATATCTTCAAATGCCCATATCTCAAACTCAGAAAGAGATAAATATGTGAGACTACTTGGAATGGAAAGTAGACTCAGAGAGCTTTCTATCCATGTAAAGCGAGCTACCTATCTCCAACTGAGATGAAAACCAAAACTGGTCAAAATTGCCGATATGTCATGAAGACTTCTTCTGACCCTCAGTCACCAACAGAGAAATATCTGAAGCTCCAGAGGTGCAAAGAGGGTGAGACAAAATGGTTATAAAACTAGACTCATGAAGCTACCTTTCGTTAAAATTTCACTTGAAAATAAATTATGAGTCAAAAATCGTTGGCCTCCAAACTAACTGATCTGTTCTGCAGTTTCTGCTATGCCCTGTTTCTGACCTCTGTCACTTGGAACACAATATCTGAAGCTAGGAAGGTTAAAATCAAAAACTGTTTCTTCTATGTATAGAGGACATGTGAAGATACATCTCTGAAAAATTTTAGCTCCAAATAGCTTGATATGTAGAGGGTATAGCTTCTCAAAGTCACTCTACAGTAGCTGTCTCTGTTCTGAACTCTATGCATTGACCATTAAATAACTAGAGCTCCAGTGACTGAAAGTGGTTCAAATTTTGGCACAAGACAGTAGACATATAGAAAAATATTTCCAAAAAATGTCAGCTCAAAATAGCATGTAGAATGGAATCTATAGTTACCCAAATTCAACTGAATTTCAGGACAGAAACTACTCACTACCAAATTAATTCACCTTCACATTTCCAACTCCGGACACCTCCCATCCTCCCAAAAATGCTCAAAAGCTTTATTCACAACAAAAATAAACTAAGAAAGAAATAAATACTACCGATGATGTGCTAGAGTTGCCTCCCTAGCGAGCGCTTTGTTTAAGGACTTCATTGCCGGTCCAAATAGAACATGATCTTGTCAAGGTGGATACTTCTCAAGCACGAGCACCCTATTGTTTGGGGCTAAGGGACTCCTTGATATATCATAGAAGCAAGACCAAGTGCTACAAAAGAATACTCCAATTAGTGGCCAAAAGTGTAGCTTCTTAATTTTCCTCTTCTTCTCAATTTTTCTTCTAGGATCCAATATCCTTGCCTTCTCCTTCTCAAGTGGATTAGAAATGATACTCATAGGAACAATAGGTGGTAGAAGCTCTTGTGAGTGATGGGAAAGGTTAAGTGTAAGTTTTCCTTTCCAATCCATCACCTCATTGTAGAAACATTGACCACTTAATGATGGATTGGGAGGTAAAAGTACCTTGATCCCAATCCTCTCATTAAGAATGTAAGTGCTCAATGTCCTACTCTCCACCTTGGGAAGCTCATGGTGGATCTTCTCGGATGTAGGAGGAGAGAAAGTCCTTAACTCTTCAATTTCTTCATCATCACAAAGTATTGAAGGACTCTCTTCCTCCATGGGAATATCAACCTCAATGAATAAGGGATTATGATATATGGCTTGAAGCTCCGCATCTTCCTCGATGAACAAGGGATTATAGTGTATAACTTTAAATTCTGCATCCTCCTCACTAGAAAATACTTCTTCTTCTTCGGAATCATCTTCAAATATCTCCCCTCCATTAGGAAGCTTAGATTTCCAATATTGCACCCATTCCTCCGAAGTGTAGTCTCGCACCCCACTTGCATTGAAACTTTCATAACCAAGCTCACTTTCTTGTTCATGAACATCACCATCTCGATCTTGAATAGGCAACTCTTGTTCATAATGCTCATAATATACTTCTTCTCTTGAATTAGGTTCCATTTGGTCAAAGAAAGATTCATGCTCATAAATGGTGAAGGGTGGCTCTTGTGAAAGACTAGCCTTAAGTTGCTCGTTGGAATGTATAAGCATCTCTTGAGAAGCTTGCAATCGAGCTTGGGAGGCTTGCAATAGAGATTGAGAGGCTTGCAATTGAGCTAGTAGTGCTTCAACGAATTCCTTCCTAGGCTCATAAGCTTGATAACCTCCACCATATAAACTTTCTTGCTCATATCCCCACGGGTCTTCCCATCCATAGTTCCATTGATTCATAGCACAATATGATAAGAATTAAGCACCTATGAGTTTCCAAAAATAAGATTAGTAACCAAAAAATTAGAAAATATAAATTAGAGAGTAAGCAAATAAAATAAACAACAAATTTTTTTTTTTTTAATAAGGAAACAAAAATATGCTAATGTGACCTAAACAACCGATTCACCAAGGGACTAAGGCTATTAAACCCTAATCCCTGGCAACGGCGCCATTGACTTGACTCATATGCTCTCGCAAGCGTACAAATCGTTGTCAAGTAAGGGAAATATTGAGCCCAAAGATTATCGTACCATGGGAATTGGTGGCTAACCCACAATCCTTGGGTAGTCGGAACTAAAGTCACTAAGCAAACAAAATAAAAATAAAGTGAATAAAAAAGAATAATCTAAGGCACCAACCTCTAGCAATGCTCGGTTTTGGTTCTCACCAAAGCCTAATCACAACTAAGAGCCTAGTGATGATTATCTACAATGAGTCGAAATTCAATATTTTGAGGGATGATTTTAGATTAACAAAATGTAATGAAATGTAAAGCAATTAATAAAAATGCAAAGAAATTAATAAAAGTGTAACCAAATAAATGGGAATGTCGGGTGCTAGGGAGGTTCCTTTACCAAATCTCATGTGTCGGAAGCTAATCTAATGTAGATGCATATTTCCTATTTTGGCGGTAGTCGTATCCAAGGCGGTTCAAGGCTCAAGGACCGAAATTCCCTTTCATGGTATTCCTACTCCGGTTCAAGGGCCGTAGGGACTCACTTGGCATAAATTAGAGCCGGTTCAAGGGTCACTAATTCACATCAAGAGGCGTAGAGATCGAGGAATTAGACTACTAAGCAACCCCCCCGCGTAATCACGCAACGGGTGTATATCACCATGCCTATAACCCCTCGAATACGAAATTGAAGGTTTCTAGCTTAGGAATTAGAGGGAGTCAGGCCTCTAACTCCGTTCTAGACATGCTCAATTAAAATACACACCCTAGAGTTGATTAGGCTCCTAGACATGCATTTTAACCCAACAAAAATAGATATAAGCATCCATCAAATGAAAATTACATCATTACATTAAATTAAACATCTTTTACACAAAATTTGGGTTAGGGACACAACCCTAAACCCCAACAAGGAAATTACTCACAACCCATAATCATAGACATCAAAATTACAATATTCAAATAGAAAAGAGTAGAGAAGTGTAGGAGAAAACAAGAAAAATCATAAATAGCTAAAAAGCTAGCATGACTAGTCTTGAATTACAACTCCCACAAAATACCCAAATATTGAATCTTGTAGAGGTTGAGCCCTTGATGAATCTTTAAAGTTTTGGGTGAGTAAATCCTTCAAATCTCAAAATAAAATGGAAAGAAAAGAGGAAAAAAAATGGAAGACAAGGATGGAGAGAGAGCAGCCCAAAGGGCTGCCTCTGTTTGGTGTGGTGCGGCTACTGTAGGTATCGCCCTCCCCCTTCAACTCAAGAGAGAAACATATATATATTTGGCCCCTTGTGTCCGTGAGAGAGAGATAGGGTTTCATGGTTAATTAAGTGAAGGCCATGTGTCAAGTGGCTAATGGATTAAAGGGGGGAGGGCTGCACGTGCAATGTATAATCTGAGAGAAAGAGAATGAAAAGCTAGGTGCACACGTGCTGCACCATTCCTTGATTAATCAAGTTAATTTGATTAATTAACCTAATTAATAAACATGCATTCCTTTTTAATAAAATCTTTTCTTTTCACTCTTTTCCATGCACTTCCGCACATATTATCGGACGCAATTGAATCTCGCACTCTTGATGCTTTGACTACGGTTGACCGCATCGGCTATTTTGTCTTTTTATCGGAAACTCCAAATTGCTCCATTTTTGCACAACTTCTTCCGAAATTCACAACTCCGCTTATTTACTATAAAATAAATAAAAATGGATTAATTACATAATAATTTACTTGAGGATTAACTTAATTCTAGTGTTTTAGATACAATTACATGCATAGAAATGCGTGTAATCAGCTGCATTCGGCTCGGCTACAGTATGAAGCTCTACATACTGTACGTATACTGTACTGACCGTATATACATCCGTATATAGAGCATATACGAGATCCAAAAAAAATTTGTAAGGGGTAAGGTTCGAACTCCAGACCTCCTACACCAAGGTTTTGCTCCCAACCTCCGAAGCAGGAGCTGCTCTCATTAATATATGTACATGTGTTATATTTATTATGTCATAAGCGACATAAATAAATAAAAGGGAAAGCAAGGTTCGAACCCTTAACCTGTTGTACGAAAGCATTGCACCCAACCACTGGAGCACAAGCTGTGCTTATTATAGTATGTACAAATGTTATACTTATTATGTCCAAAACGAACATAATAAAAAAATAAACGAGAGGCGAGATTCGAACCTCGGACCTCTAGTACAAGGACTTCTCTCTCAACCACTAGAGCACCAGCTGCTCTCGTTGTTAACCATACCATTCCTTTTATTTATACTCAACTGTTTCGGCAATCCGGCCCAAATTATCCAAAGCTGTTGCAGAAATCCGGCCCATGAATTTCGCCAAAACTATTTCAAAAATTAGGCCCATCGGGCCTCCACCCACAGCTACAGTGAAGACCTTGATCCGGGGCAAGCCCAAGTACGGCCCACCTGCCACCGCTTATTCCTTCCGTGATTTACGGGAATCAGATCTACTTTCGGCTAAAGCTGTCTACCACAGCACCTCGAGATTCTCTCGGTCCCCTTACACGCTCTCCACGCGCCAATAGCTTTTTCGTGTTTTCGGGCGACTTTAATCCAACGCGTAGAATGAATCACAGAGATCGTCCATCCAACGGTGGAGATCTGCTCACCTCGTTCTATAAATAGGTGCATTCTGAGGAAGCGACTGTTCACTCCAAAGGAAAAGAAAATTCTTCCGAGTTCCAGCCCTTTCTCTCTCAACCCTTTAGCCTTTCTTTCGAAACTCAAATCCTTTCTTCATCAATTTCAATCCTTCTCCTCCCGATCTTTTCTTCCATCTGGTAGATTCAATCCTTTCCTTTATCTGAGAAATTCAGATCTCCAATACACTTCATCAACTTCAATCCATTTAACAACAATTTCCCTTAAACACTCAACAACTTCGCTCTTCGATTTTCACTTTCTCTTAACTCATCACTATGGAACCACGAACTCTGCAACTAATGGAGCTTCAAACCCAGCAACAAATGGAACTACAAGCCCAGCAACCAACCGAGGAGGGAGGAAGCACCCAAGCAGCCGGGAGTAGTGCCAACACGCCTATCAGGCCGACCAATAACCGGTGGTCTCCCACACTAGCTCAACTAAGAATCCTTTAGGGGCTCTACTATGACAAGGGTCACAAGTACCCAACTCCAGAGCAGATTCAAGAGATCTGTCTTCATCTGAAACCGTATGGGCAGATCGAGGACAAGAACGTCTTCTTTTGGTTTCAGAACCTCAAGGCTCGTGAGAGGCAGAAGTTGAAGGAATTTCGGAACGTTCGGGTTGGTGGATCTCTCGATCTCAATTTTGGATCCACAAGTTCAACTAATGATGGTAGGTCCATTGATCTCAACTTTGGTGCTACTGGTTCTACTGGTGATGATGGATCAATCGATCTAACCCTTGGGTCATGCGTCGGCTATGGTGTTGACCCATATTCCTCCTCACCCTTCAACGCTAATATCAGTACTACCTCTTTTGGCCCAACAGGAGGACAATCTTCCATGGAACAACGAGGAGGAGATCATGATGCGCTCAAAGCAAGCGCATAATTTAACCCTGAAAATATCGTTAGTAGTATAAGTAAGTAGGGATCGTTCTATTCCGGGGATTGAGGGTACACCTGTCATTGTGAAACAAATAAAGAAAAGTATTATTTACAAAAATAAAATAAAGAATAAATATATACAAGTGAACAAAAATAAGGGGGGGGGGGGGGTTTAGGATTCTTAAAATTAAAATTAAAATAAATAAAATAAAGAAAACGTAAAAACATATATACAAGGGTGGAACGCAAGGAACAAAGATCAAAATCAATTCCATGTAATCAAAATCGATTCAAACCCTATAATTGTTCTTCCAAGTCATGAGAGAGGAGTTGATCATGTGAAACATTCGAAAGCAAATGATTTCCCATATTTTACTTTTCAATGCTAATTAACCTAAGCGAAAGCACCTAGATTAATCCTATCAAACATGCAATCAAGCCCTAGAAAGCTAGTCAATCATGACATGTTCAACGCATTAGACATAGAGAAAGGCTATCAACTCAAGTGTACAACTTAGTTATGGAAAAGTCCACCTAATTGCAATCCTCTTCAATTAAATTCGATTCTTGTCCAGAACCTTTACTACTTTTGATTCAAGTTACACAAAACGAAAAGTCGATTTCATGTTCTTAAACCTAGCACCAATTACATGCAAATCCTATAAGTGTCGACCCAAATAAGATAAACATATAAAAGTTTTCTGTAAAGCAAATTTAATCGAACAAACTCACATAAGCAACTTAGAATCACAATTATAGAATTCGAAAACTTTATTTAAACATAGAAATTGGGCTTAAACTTTGCCCTAAACGTTAGGTTAACAAGAAACAAGTTCATACGAAATCAAACAAGAAAACCAAAAAGGTTACAAGGAAAAGGAACGAATTACACCGTGAGTGGAGATGGAGATGGAGAGCTAGATGGTTGGATCTTGAATCTTGAAAGCAAGCCTTCAAGGTGGATGATGGAGGATATGATCTTCACGGCTCCTTCTTCTTCTTCCTCTCCTTGCTTGAAAACGCAGAACTTTGCAACTAGAGAATGTGTGGGAAAATGGAAAGGAAATGGAGAGACAAAGAAGATGGAATGGGTGAAGGAATTGGTTTTAGAGTGAGAGGAGAAGGTGTTTATATAGGGAAGAGAAAGAAGAGTGAAATTGGAAAAGATGGAGTAAATTAGTGTGAGTAATGATGGAGAAAACATGATGATTACACCCTAAAACATGGAATGTTTTTGGGTGATGATGATGATGGATTTCCTACTCATTTACTTCAATTTTATCTCCACCGAAAGTTTAGATTCTGCCCAAGACTTCTTCATAACAAATATTCCCCAATGAATGTAGATTACTGTGGTAAAATTTCAGAATGTATTGCCATATGGTTGGGCCGGAAATACTGCTGGACCTCTTACAGGTCCAGTTTTCCAGTTTTGCTTATGTAGAAAATTGGGCTGATTGTTTGAATGCCTTCCACTCATAGTTTGCTCTGGCACTCTTCATAAGAAATGATCCTTGGGCTTTCTAGAATGAATCTGGAAAGTTTCAACTCATTTGAAGTTCGGATGGTTAGTCTGCCACTCCTCATTTCTTGTCTAGCTCGCTTTCTCATTGGCTCAATTTCTCCAAGACACGCTTTCTCAGGCCAAAATGCTCATTTTAGGGCCAAACAGCTCATTTCATCATCATCTACTCCAATGTACCTAAAAAATAGAAATTGAGTTAAAAATCGATTCGTTAAGGAATTAACTAGGCAAAATGTGAGGAATTAACTATTAAAATATCACATTAAAATGCTCCTATCAGATCACCAGGAGGTCGAAACTCTTCCCCTGTTCCCCGTGCACGGTGAGAACGTCCTTGGTAACCCGAACACTACATCCGAGGAAGGTAGCGCATATGGTTACTATTCTGGTGGCTCGGGCGGTTATAACAGTGGCTCTCACATTTCTCTTGAGCTCAGTCTCAACCCTTCCGGAGCTGCTGATTTGGCTTAGAATAGTGTAGTTTCCTTTCTTCTTCTTTTTTCGTAAACTAAATCAATAAGATTGAATGCATGTCGTCCTTTCTTTAAACAACCAATAACGACACCAAGGGTCGAACCTTGGCCACTCCTTGCTCTTCCAAAACCTTCGTCCAATATGCTGCACACCTCATTCATAATAATGCATCACAAAACAATCAATTCAAAACCCAACAATCAATTCAGTCACACAGTGGTCTAGCTAGCATCATTTGAGTCAAACCAAACACTAACAATTCCGTCGCTAGAATTAGGAATTAATAAAACTAAACGCTTCCTGAGTTAACTAGGAAAACTCACATCCTTAGAGTTACTCGTACTAATCTTATAAAATCTCAACCATTCCCTCTAATACATGCTCCATCAAACTTACCACAATTCAAACCCTATGATTTCACGATTCAAACTCCGAATCAAACTCCATCGCCAAACTTTAAGTGTCCCGCCTACTTAAACTTAAAACACAAAACAACCTCAAATATATAGTCGTTCGTCTCAATCACTCAAACACGAGATCAAACTCCATTCTTGCACCTTAAACCCTGCTTAACAACTTACAAACACATGGAAGAATTAACCACAATAATTCCTTCCCTAGCCGCAACACTACTCACAACTCCACATGAGTCAAGAATCTATTCAAAAACATCTGTATGTCCAACCTAAGAAGGCAAAAAAATTACTATCGACTAATACTCGTGTCCACATTAGATACGTGCATAGGTCCACACCATGCCTTCAACCAACACTTCAACAACCAAAAGAACCTCATTTCCATAAAACAATCTCCCTGACACAATAGAGTTAAATCCGAAGGCTTCCATTCCTTAAAGATTATAACTCGCGGCAACTGGACTTATTCTAATACGAACCTACAAGACAACTCTACTGTTCTAAGTACTACTCCTTCGAATATCCATCACCTAAGAAGTATAGTATGCTTGGCTAATACACATATAACACTTAAAACACAGTATAAGTCAAATACAAGTCCATATTAACCAAGTCAATACTACAGGGAAGGTATTCACGTTCCTAAAATGACCTAGCGGCCTAAACAACTCCCAACACTCACGCATACCCAATGACTTAGCCAATACCGAAGAGCACATGATGGGGATCCGCTGCAGACGGGCCATCACTCGGAATGTATTGACACATCACCGAATATGCACCTTACGCTCTGATACCAAACTGTCACGCCCCGAATTTTGAATAATAAATTCAAATCCGAAACATGAATAAACAACTACAACACACGCCACTCAAATTTCAAATCTCGAAAACCTCAGTTTAATTAATACAACTCACTTGTACAAAGTAAATTTGTAAAGCTCAAATTGAGCATCACTCACCTCACAATTTACAAGGCTGTAAAACTAAAAACAAATACTCTAATCCGCACGATCTCCGCCATGATCCTCCTGACTTGCAGGACTACCCGCTACACAAATTGAATAGTGTACCGGGATTGCAACAACACCGAACCCAGTAAGCCATGACAGCCCGTATGAGTAAACAAGAAGGAAATGTTGATTTATTAAATTATGATTCTTACAATTCCAGTAAAAATTCAACAGTATTACGTCTGCAAAGAGACGTTAAACCACTCATAGAAAACCACAAGAAATACATTTCCACAATCCTCAAATCACAATACACCACACTGGTCGAACAGACACCCAACCCACATAGCACCACTTTGGTCCAACTTGACCCTACATTAGAGTTTCTAACTACATCGTTACCTATCACCTCAGCCAAGGTTTAAGTAAACGATATACTTCTCGGTTAATATTTAACCGGCGGTCTTCGGACTTTCCCCCTGTCCTCAGAGCACTACATCTCGGTTATTATTTAACCGGCGTTCTTCGGACTCTCCCTGTCCTCAGAGCACTACATCTCGGTTATTATTTAACCGGCTTTCTTCGGACTCTCCCTGTCCTCAGAGCATTACATCTCGGTTATTATTTAACCGGCGTTCTTCGGACACTCCATGTCCTCAGAGCATTACATCTCGGTTATTATTTAACCGGCGTTCTTCGGACACTCCCTGTCCTCAGAGCACTACATCTCTGTTATTATTTAACCGGCGTTCTTCGGACTCTCCCTGTCCTCAGAGCACTACATTTCTACCCTCTAATCAACTCAGAAGGTCAACATGATTATCACACACTTTTATCGGTTAACATTATCATAAATAATCATGGCAATTTCAAGACAATATCATATCATAACCAAGTTATCGTAATTCCACACACCTCAATGTCACACCATTCCATATATATATCTACGTAAATATATATATACGTAATCATCCGCTCATGGATAATCACTAATACCAACTATAAATCACACAAGAAAATCAGGAAATTCATTTTGTATAATTAAAACATTTTACTTACCTATGAACCGTAGTTGATCAAGTCCATATGATTTATAAATAAATATTTATTCCATAAATATTTTCACACAATTACGACAAAATAAAGTAATTAAATGTACTCGGTTTGAAATAAGAACCACGTGAGGTTTACTCACCTCTAATCCCGCTGCGTCTTCAATTTCACAATACACACCAAAACCGCTCACCAAGGAAGACCGTCAATCACCTAATCAAACATGATCATAACTTAGCCCACAACTCATAAACAAAATTAAACGACGATCCAACGGTCAGATCGAAATTATATGATGATCCAACGGTCGGATCCACACGGATCGCCCTTAGGATCATCCTCCAAAATTATCACGAAGATCCAACGGTTGGATCTTCCTGAATCTTCCTTATAAACATCCCCACAAAGTTTCATGAAAATCCGACGGTCGGATTCTTACGAATCGCACTCCGAATCACTATTTAGCAATTATACGAAGATCCAACGGTCGGATCCTGACCCATGACCACACATGGTCACTGGGACAGTCACACGATCAACATATCAAAACTACAAGTCCATCGGACGGTCCGATCTTCACATATCATTAATCGAATAATCGAAATTAATCGAAACCGTAAAATTCAAAATTAAATCATACGATATCCAAAAATTATGAATAATATATGCAAACGATCGTATAGAAACGTAGAATCTAAAAATGTAAAGAAAACACATTTTTGACCCCCGAAGGTGGCCGGAAAAGGGCCGCCGGAGTTTGGACAGAGCCGCCGCCGACCACCGCCAATGGTGTCGGGGCCAGGCTGTTCCTCTTCATCTCATCAAGCCCAACAATTTTTTTAACTAGCATGAAGTCTGAAAATGAACGGAAGTGGTCGAAAATTACCTAGAACAGTTTGAATGTGGCCGGAAATTTTCCAGAAACCGGCGAGCCACGATTTCGACGTAAAAACTTCAATTTCAGGCCTCGATTCCTTCTGGAGAGTTGTTAAGAACATCAAGGCGAACCCACTGGTTCAAAAATAAATCAAAACGATGCACTACAACTCGAGATATCACGATCGAAAGGTTTTGGTGTTCGATTGAAAACCGGCCGAGCTCCGACGAACGTGAAACCGGTAACTCCAGGTGCGATCCTTCTATTATGATGATCAGCAGGTTGAGGCGAGTTCATGGAGCTAAGGATCGGAAGTTTTGGTGGCCGGAGCTAGGAGAAAGCAGACGTTGACTAAAATCGAACTCAAATCGAAACAAGCTTGCCGCCGCCGCTAGAGGCCGCACCGCCATGCAAGGTTGCCACAGACGGCTTCGGAGGAGTGAGGCGAAGCTGATGGACGTGGTTGCTCTTCCAGAGGTGGCCGGAATTGGAAGATAGAAGCCGGCGAATAATTGCCCAATTTACCGACGGCTCGGGCGCGTGAGGAAGAGAGAGAAACGATCGGTTTCCGAAAATGGAAAAATGAATGATATTTTCGGAAATTGCAAAAAATGGCAGCTTTTATATTAAACTGGAAACTTTTTAAAAAAATCATAATTAATTCATACGAACTCCGATTTTTGCGTTCGGCACATGCACGCGATCGTATCGACGAGTTCTACAACTTTCTTGAAGGAAGTTTTCCCAAATTCGGTACGTATAAAAAGTCAACTTCTTTGACCTCCCCTACAACGTTCAGTTTCCGAATAAATTGTTCGAACCAATTTCACAACTCCTCAAAGCTTCGTACTTTCTCCCATGACCACGAAATCATTACTAAAATTTCGTCAGAAAATAATTTGAATTTACGGGGTACTACAAAATGATTCTTTCCAGTTGGTTTATCTTCAACTTTCCAATTGTATTAATTCTTGCTTTTTGCCACTACTGGAGCAGCTACCCTTCCTTTGGGATCTTCATTTTATTCTGGTAAATGGTGTAATTTCAATAGGTCGTGAGTTTTATGGTGATGATACATATGTCGTTACGCCATTTAGACATCTGAAATTTGAATAGGTCGCGAGTTTTATAGCTAAATAGAGAGACTTCTCTGCGATTGATGGACAAAGGAGAGCTCTCAAGTCTACTTTGATGGGTCCATTTGTTGTTCAAGTCTTTGAGCTTGTCTTTCACGCATTTGCACCACTCTCTCCAAAAATGAAGTTTAGCTACTGTGAGCCTTCTCTTGGATTGACGATTCCATCCTTTAATAATTTGATCCACACATTTCCTTGTCAATCTTCTCATGGATTGATTAATCCATCCATTAACATTTTGGTCCCCATATTTCCTTGTCAATCATATTTGTCAATCATATTTGTCTATGTGCTAGTCAAGTCTTTGGACGCGCGTGCTGTGAGTTTGCATATGTGCTTGAAAATTAAGCAGAGACCTATAACCTTTCTGAATTAGTAGCGTGTGTATATATATTGAACTATCTCCAGCTAGTTCCTCTTGTAACTCTTCTCAGTGAACAATTCCACACACTTTCCATATCCATTATTCAAACAATGGAGCGAGTTACTTGGTTCTTCCTGATATTTTTGATCTATTGTGAGGCGGCTAGCTGCTTAACTATGGCAGCACAAACCAACCTTAACATCACCACAGACCGGTCTGCTCTTCTTGCTCTCAAAGCTCGTATCACCAGTGACCCTCAAAACATGATCTTCACCAACTGGTCAACCACTACTCCTATTTGTAACTGGGTTGGGGTCACTTGTGGTGCACGCCATCATCGAGTCGCAGACTTGAACCTTTCTTACTTTAGTCTCACAGGCACCATTCCTCCGGATCTAGGCAACTTATCTTTTCTTGTTGTTCTGGATATCAAAAATAATAGTTTTCATGGTATCTTGCCTCAAGAACTAGCTTGCCTGCGTCGGTTGAAGTATATAAGCTTGAGAAACAACAAGTTCATGGGAGTCATTCCGTCATGGTTTGGATCCTTATTCAAACTTCAAGTATTCAGTTTGTTTGGTAATCAATTTTCAGGTTCCATACCAGCTACAATCTTCAACTTATCTGATCTGCAAACAATTAATCTGAGTTATAACCAACTCTCAGGTATGAACTAAAACTATCTGTCACCAAATTATTTGGAACCCTAATCTATTAACACCTTAATTAGCTAGCATGTTAAGGTATAATATACGCTTATTTTTTAAGTAATAATTATTGCACAGCAAGAGCAATTGGAGACCTAACAATGTTATAGGAGATATACCTTTATGGTAACAATTTTGTAGGTAGGTCACATATCGGTTTTGTAGGATTAGCTAAAGAGAAAATAATTTTTAGTCTATATGAAAACAGCTTGACTGGAAGTCTTCTGGACAATATATGTCAACATCTTTAGAACAATCAAAAGTTGGATTTTTCTTACAACTAGCTTGACGGTCCACTATTTGGATGGCAATGTAAACCACTCTTTTTTATTATATAGCATACCCATTAATCACTTAACCCAGATAAAAACGATTGATATTAGCTCGAACTATTTGACAGGTATTCGTAAAGTCAGTTGCATATTTTTAATAATCATCTCATTTTGTTCTTATATCATGATTTGTTCCCAAGTGACCAATGTGTGGTAATGATTAGAAGTCGTCTAATTGATTAAAATTTATCAATTTTGTTGATTAAAATTTATAAAGCAACGTTACTAATTTCCTAATTGAATTTTATAACTATTTATTTTCTCTTCTCCCCCTTTTTTTTTCTCTCAATTTTATCTCTCTCCTCACTTTCCATGTTCAGAAAAAGAAAAGCAAGAAATAAAAATAAAATAAAAATAAAAATTTTCTCACGTGGTTTTTCTAGTATATGGAATAATGACACGGTGTTGATATAACTGTTGCAGGTCCTATACCATATGAGATTGGTTATCTTCCAAATTTAAAGATATTGTCGCTCTTTCAAAATAATCTAAATGGCCATATCCCATCCTCAATCTTCAATATCTCCACAATAACAATATTATCTCTCAGCTTCAATCAGCTTTCAGGTAGCCTCCCAGCAGACATAGGCCTTGCGCTTCCAAAACTAGAAGAGTTTTATGCAGCAAGGAATCACCTCAGTGGAGTAATCCCCAAATCCATCTCTAATGCTTCTGAGCTTCGGATTCTAAGCCTTGAAGGTAGCTCTTTTTCTGGATATATTCCAAGCACTCTGTGCCTCTTGACAAAACTTGAATACCTCCTATTGTACGTGAATAATTTGACCATTGATACCTCTACTCCGGAAGTTAATATTTTTTCTTGTCTACCAAATCTTAGAAATTTGAAGTTTTTAGCCTTCGAAAGCAATCCATTAAATGCGAAGCTTTCGATTTCCTTCTGGAATTTCTCTGCATCACTTCAAAAACTTTATTTAGCAAATTGCAGCTTGAGAGGTAACATCCCCAATGATATTGGGAATTTGAGTAGCTTGATACTTTTAAGCCTCGCAGACAATCAATTTAGCGGGCCAATTCCAAGTTCAATGGGAAGACTACATAATCTTCAAGTTTTGGCTATGAGTAATAACACATTGCAAGGACACATTCCAGATGAGCTTTGTCAACTAGGAAACTTATTTGAATTGTCCTTGGGTGGGAATCAACTCTCTGGTTCTGTACCTTCCTGCTTGGGTAATCTAACAGCATCTCTTAGAAATCTACACTTAGATTCCAATTTGTTGAATTCCACAATACCTTCTACCTTGTGGGGACTTACAGATATCTTGGAACTAGACTTGTCATCCAATTCTCTAATTGGACCTCTATCAGGTGCTGTTGGTAATTTGAAAGCTGCTGCATACATAAATGTATCATACAACCAATTATCTGGTAGTATACCAAGCAGCATTGGGAGTTTATTGAAATTAACCAATCTCTCGTTGGCACATAATAATCTAGAAGGCCCTATTCCTAGTTCCTTTGCCACCTGCTTAAGCTTAGAACTTTTGGATTTATCTCAGAACAGTCTCTCTGGTGTGATTCCAAAGTCTCTTGAAGCACTCTCATATCTCAAGTACTTAAATTTGTCTTTCAACAGACTCCAAGGAGAAATTCCAACTAGCGGTCCATTCAAAAACTTCTCTACTGAATCATTTGTTTCAAACCATGGACTCTGTGGTGGATCCCAATTTCAAGTTCCACCATGCAAAAGAAAAACTAGCATATCTATCTTGAAGTATGTTATTCCAGGGATCTTGTCAACAATGCTTCTTGCGACCTCCATAATTTGGATGTTGATGTTACGCAGAAAAAAGAATGCAACAGCTGCAGCACATACTATCTTGACACCTCAAGTTTTCTGGAGAAGAGTTTCATACCTAGAGCTCCTACATGCGACAGATGGATTCAATGAAAGCAACTTACTTGGTACTGGGGGTTTTGGCTCAATATATAAAGGAACATTGTCAGATGGGATAGACATTGCGATAAAGGTTTTCAATTTGGAGTTAGAAGGGGCATTTACGAGTTTTGAGGTTGAATGTGAAGTGCTAAGTAATGTTCGTCACCGAAATCTTGTCAAAGTTATCAGTTGTTGCAGTCAAATTAATTTCAAAGGTCTTGTATTGAATTACATGCCTAATGGGAGCCTTGAGAAGTGGTTGTATTCTCAGAATTCTTCTTTGAACATAATGCAGAGGTTGGATATAATGATAGATGTTGCATCGGCATTAGAGTACCTTCATCATGGTTATGAAGTACCTATTGTGCATTGTGATTTGAAGCCAAGCAACATCCTACTAGATGATGATATGGTTGCACATGTTGCTGATTTTGGTATTGCGAGACTCTTGGGTGGAGGAGATTCTATGACTCAAACCATGACTTTAGCCACAATTGGGTATATTGCTCCAGGTGTTGTACTCTGTTAGTACTTAAACTTTGAATTATGTATGTTGTCCTCAATTATAAAAGTTTTTGTATTAAATCAATTTTATATATGTAGAGTATGGAATGGAAGGAATAGTGACCAGAAGAGGGGATGTGTACAGTTTTGGTATTGTAGTGATGGAAACATTCACAAGAAGGAAGCCAACCGACGAGATCTTCATTGGGGACATGAGATTTAATCAATGGGTTGCAAGTTTTCTAGATGCGGATGCGATAGCTGAAGTTGTGGATGCTACTTTACTTGGAACCGAGGAGGATCATGAGTTCGTGAGCAAGAGGGAGTGCTTATCATCCATTATGAGATTAGCTGTTGCTTGTTCAGCAGAATCACCGGAAGAGAGGATAAACATGCAAGAGGCTGTAGCCATGCTTAAAACAATCAAGATCAAGTTTTCAAAGCACGCTGCAGCAGGAGGTGTGGTGTTGAACTGTCGTCCTGTTTGGTAACCGTTTAATGTGTCGATATATCTTGGCGTCTCATTTGATTCTGTACCTTATTATGTAATTGTATGATAGTGTGGTTCTGACTCATGTTTGGTTGGTAATTTACTCCATTCAAAAATAACTTCCATCTAGCTCCTTGCAGTTTTGTAGTTTTTGTGTTTTTCTACTTTGAGGCTAGCTGCTTAAATAAACAAAAGCACTACTATTTTCTCAAATTTTTTTAAGTTCTCAAAGTACTCATCATGGTCCAGTATAAAACTAATCTTGAATCCTTTGAAGTTTCCTGGTGGAGGAATGCATGCACCTAAGTTGAATGAGATGAAAACGTATGAATGTATTTACAAAACTGAGTTCACTTCAAGAGAAGATGCACCTCCTTTTCTCATCTCTTCAAATCATGTCTATAAGAGATTGTTCAAAATTGGAGTCAGTTCTGGAAGCGGGATTGCGTTAAATTTAAAATTGCTTGGTATTCTATATTGCAGAAGACTGATTGCAAATCGAATGAAGTGTGTTCTAGAAAGCCTCACATCTCAGAGAGCATGATAATTGGCTTCAGTGCGTGAAGAAGTAGTCTCATTTCGTTGTCTGAGACCTACATGTCTCTTAAAAACCTAACATTGATTCGTTTCTCTAAGCTCCATTACTTGCCAATTCCAAAACTTGTGAATATCACTTGCTAGACCAAGGGTGCGTTCCAGAAAGAGCTTCTAATGTTGCTTTGTTTACTGTCTGTGCTTCTAAATTTAATTCCAGTAGTAAATTTAAAAGTGCTTATACTCTTGTACCTTTGAATTGTTTCTAGGTGCTTGCTTAGTGTCACGAGCCGCACTTAGGAGTAGTGCTACCGTGACACTTTGTAAGGGAGATGCCGAGAGGGGCGAACCTTGAGGCGAGGGGATGCCGAGAGGGGCGAACCTTGAGGCGAGGGGATGCCGAGAGGGGCGAGCCTTGGGACAAGGAGAAGCCAAGAGGGTCGAGCCTTGGAAGCCCAAGGGCGAGCTTGAAGCTAAAGTGAGGACGAGTGGCATTGTCTTAATTAAGTGGAAGTTATGGTTCGAGGTACTTCGGCTTGGAATTTGGAAAAACTCAAAACATGAGAAATGTCTGAGACGTCGAAAAGAGTTCAACGCACTTGACGGCATGTCATTTGGATTTTCTGTGAATTAGTTATGGACAATTAGTCTCCTCGGCTATTTTGATGTTTCCTCCTACCAAGTTCATGTAAGCAAGATATGCTCTATATGGGGAGGCATGGTGTCAAGCTCTCCACCACCCCCGGTGCCGGCCTTCATGGGGCACTAAGTGAGCTTCTTCTGGGCACCCGTGGGGGCCTAGGAGACCGGGCTTATGTCGTCAGAAAGGGGCGGCATATGTTTCCACGAGTCAGGAAGTCTCGTGGACAGTATTGGCCGACAGGCTGATATTACGGGTCGACGTCGGGGTCAAGGTTCGTATGAGGGCGATCCTTATGCCATCGGCGTTAGACAAACATGTGGGCTTACAGAAGATATGTCGGGACCTCGTGGTGCTCATTGGCCACGGAGCAAGCGACGTGGGCATGTGTTAGGGTCGACCTTGGCCAAAGCAAAGTGATGCCAGCAAGCACGGGAAGGGTGACCCCGTGCTAGACTCAAGGAAGCTTAAGAGGGGCATCGAAGATGAGTTGCTCACTCAAGCGGCATGCCAACAAGCAAGACGGTATGCCCTCTTGAGGATTGGTCTACGGGCTAGAGTATGCCTTGGAGCCATGACAGTCATCAAGAAGAGAACATGATAGCCTTGTTAGATGGGACAGGCCACAAGGCCTCGATGGCTTGTCAAGCTGGTACTCAAGGGTTGAGTAGACCGGCAAGTTTACCCATGAGCCGAGTAGGCTGTCTAGGTGATGCCCATGAGGAGAAGTATGAGGGAATGTGTTGCCAAAGAGCCAAGTGGGTTGTACAAGAGATGCTCACGAGGCAAGATACGACGGCAAGTGGTGTCCATGAGCCGAGTGAGTTGCACAAGTGGTGCTCATAAGGTGTAGGATGAAAACATGTGTTGCCTATGAGTTCATAGAGTTGTGCCGGTGATGCACAAGACGAAGTAAGCGGGCACGTGCTGTCAAGTAGGGTGCGTGAACGATGCACACAAGGTCAAAGTACGCGGGAATGGGTTGCCCTTGAGCTGAAGACTGAGTGGGTCGGATAAGTGATGCCTACGAGGTGAAACATGCAAGACATGTGTTGTCTTGGAGCTGAGTGGGTGGTACGAGAGATGCCCACGAAGTGACGAAGGTGTGCAGGCTACTAAGGAAGGACTCATGGAAGAAGTGTGGATGCCAACTTGGTCTCGGTACACAGTCATGCTACTTGCTATTGACGTGGGGGATGCACGCGGGCCAGTAATGGGCTGGCTCAAGCCGGGATGACATGAAAGCCTATCGGTTGGGCGAGTGTCTTGGAAGACAACCATGACACAAGGAAGCGATCGGTTAGTCACAAGATGTGAGACTCATGCGTGAGTAGCTTTCGTTGGTAAACCCCAACAAGTAAGGGGATGATGTCGAAAGGGACAAGTTGACAATAAGAGAATCACACAGAAAGAAAAAGAAAAATGGAGTTTCAAGGAAGTAAGGAAGATAGGCTGGCCTCGGTTCAGTGGAACCTTAGCGCCTCACGGGCTAATTCCGCTGCGTATAAAGTCGGCCTGTGACACTTAGCTTCTATATTCTTTGTCCTTGTTTTATAAGATAATCCAACTTCTAAAATTCGAATCACTTTTCTATTGTTGTTGGACTAGACTGCTCAGTTGTCTTTTCCTTTTGTGTACTTTTGATATAATTAGCTATTTTCTCTCTTTACCAGTATTTCCCACTCCCCTGTTTCGTCATAAGTTAAAATTTTTCTTTGTTATTTAATTTCTTTGATTCCACATACTTCATATTTAGTCATTCAGATTTTGATAGGTTTTTCTGGTGTTGATTTTAAGTGTGGTTTTTACTAGTACCGTAGTTATTTCTCAATTGCTATCCAAGTTTGAATCTTTCAATAGTTGGTCATATATAACAGCCGGTGAAACCTTCATATTGCAAATGACTCTGAACAGTAGGCATATTGATGATGCTATCTGGTATTTTCTCTGGTCTTCCATTTCATCCAACCCTATTATGTAATCCATGTCTGAAATTGATGTTCCACTTCTGGCATGTTAATCTGGCTTTTTTCATCTTCTTTGCAGAACTGGTTTATCTTGTCTATTATTGCTTCATGATACCCTACATGTAAGACTTGACCAAGATAGGGTTTTGCCTCTTTCCTGTGTCTTCTGCCTCTTTGCTGATTGAGATTGAGATGGTGGGGAACTACCGAGTTTCAGGAGGCCAAAGAAGGCTAAAGCTGGAGCGGAGAAATAATACATTGATATGGGAAAGCTTCTGAAAATGAAGCTAGAAGAAGTTTCATCAGGTAGGACTATGGAGGTATTGGTGGATTCAGTTTCTTAGTTTAGCAGGGTTGTCCACCTTTTCCTATACTGAGTTGTACGATGAAGGGGTGAACAAAATAGCCAGGAGATTGCCTGTGAGGTGGAAGCA
Source organism: Rosa chinensis (assembly GCF_002994745.2). Lineage (NCBI taxonomy): Eukaryota > Viridiplantae > Streptophyta > Magnoliopsida > Rosales > Rosaceae > Rosa > Rosa chinensis. The sequence continues at coordinate 26,028,636 of NC_037089.1, read as the reverse complement.
ACTGTTGCTGCCTACCACATTTTCCTTAATGTTTATCTGCATGGTTCCAAGTGAGAAATGCTACCTTAATAACGTGTGTATTTAATTATATTCTGGTCACCTTTTCATTTTTGATCCTTTGACATATATTATACCTTCATTTGAGTAGGTGCATTGAGGAGGAGGACCTCATGAGGTTCATGGTTGAGGAAGAGGTGGAAGTTGCATTTTTGCTGAAGAGCTCTAAAAGATTAGCTGGTAAGCCAGTAAACCCTTTATTTATGTATCAGTACCTCTCAGTTCCTTATAAATAGCATGCACTGATCTGTAGTTATGGAGTTCTACTTCTCAATCATGCATAAATATACACCATGAAATCATGCATCTCATCCGTTATAAAACCATATATAGCAGTTGAGTCTGCTTCTGCTTACATTCTTACTCGTCATGAATAACTGAAGGCCACTAGCACCCAGAAAATTATTTTGAATAGTGTGCTGCAAGAGTAAGGAGCATATATTCCTTAATTAATCATGTATCAGTTCAGTTTGTACCACAAAATGAGTTGTTGGGGTTACTTTTTTGACGTCTTTGACAAAAAAGAGGTGAAACATTTTCTACCTTCTGATTTTGAAGGTGAAGGTCTACAACGCTCGCAGAAGGATTAATTCATACTTTAAATGACACCAAAAAAAGTTGTAAAGCAATTGGATAAATTGTGATTAGCATCCTGATTGTTATTCGCATTGTATTGTGGCTTCTTTTGGTGGAAATCGCAACCACAAAAGTACAAGTCTTCCTCTCTTAGGAGCTCATATTGGAAATCACAACCAACTGATGAGAATTTTGGAAAAGCTAAACATTACATGCTCTGTGCAGCCCCCACAGAGTTAATCTCAATTGAACTAAATCCGATGCTGGATGATCAGTTCAATCATAGGTATGCATTGCAAGCTAGCCTAGGATTTATGAGGTGTTACTGTGTTGTACTCCAATCATTGTACCATTATATGTCGTTGTTGTGTTACCTCAGCAATCTAATCATGTAATGCAGCTAGCATATTCTTTATCATGATGTTTCACATATGAATTAAGCTTGTTTAGGAAGCACAAGAATGTTTAGCTAGTGTAAGCTCCTCATCTGATAATCTCAGTGATAGCTTTCAATGGAAAACCAAAATTGCAACTTTCTCGATGGTGGTTGATTCCAATTTCTTCTGTAATGTAGGACAAAGGGCAGTAGATACCAGAAACCATTGATGAGAGGGAATCATGATAAAACAATGAAATTATTGGCTCTGTGAATATTATGCATGAAATTCTTGCGTATGCTAAATCTTGTTGTTTTGTTCTGAGTGCTTGTTGCCAGGTTTTAGAATGTAACACGTTGTCAACATTTATCACAAGTCCTCTTTCTTGTGTCTTTCAGCATTCATGCAATGCACCATCTTCTTTGTCCTCGTGTTTAGCTAGTTTAAGCTCCTGGTCTGATGTTATACCACCTTATTCCATCTAGTGGGTACAATTTTCAAGGGCAGGCTAGGGTGGTACTAGATCAGCAAATTGTGTCCCTCATCATCTATCACCGCAAGGCGTAACTCTGGTTAAAAATGCTGGTCCAGTAGTCTCTGGTTTGCTTGGGTCTCTAATGGCACAAGGTGTGATCTCATTGAAAAACCAAAGCAAAGGAGGACATGAGGGTGCTAGTTCACTGAATTATGTACCTCTTGTACCACAGCCTGTTCAAAATGCTGTTGCTGATGTTCCAGTAGTAGTTCCTGGTTTAATTGATTCTCTCCTGGCACAAGGAGTCATGAAGAACCGTATGTCCAAAACCCGCAAGCAGAAGCCCTTTCGTAACTTTTATGCAACTACAAGCATGTAGCTCGTTACTGATGCAAAGGCTGAGGCTGAGACATTACTTTCTGGTGCAGTTTTGCCTGCTGCTGACACCAGTGGCGTGGCGGAAAAGAAAGGGAAGACTAGTGATGAAGAAATGGTTCTTTTTTTTTTTTTTGAGGAAAGGAGATAATATCATTCAATTATCCATGGCCAGAAGGTACGTACATTGAATGTTATCTTACACCAAAATCATACATGGTATAAGCTATCAGGTAAAGGACAGGTGACCCTCACTGTTAACACATGCGCTCACTTATTGAGTCTACATACAGGAGATCAAATCATCACTACAAAACCTCTCTTTTGAAAAGTAAACCTAGTCGCCTAGATACCTCAATTGGTGTACAACTAGAGAGAACTAAGAAGCAAGTAGTAAAAGACTCAAAAGTCAAGTACTAGGCAAAAAGACCCGGGAACCAAAAGTTTCCCATGCCCTTGTCTCGAGAATCCTCCGTCGTAACTACTCAAGAGGATTTGCTAGAGGCACGAAAGTGAGTAGTTCGCTAACAAAAGTATAGAGTAAAACAAACCTAGGATTCCCAAAGCAAGGAAATAAACTAACTAAAGGAAACTAAATAAGAGGCAGGGCCTACAGACCCCAACCCAACTTCAGCCCATGATAGGCCCACAACCACTACCAAAGCCCAGAGAAAGCAAATCCAGAAGATGGCCGTCCCCAACCCTTCCCAGCCCTAGACCAGCCTCGTCGCTCCTCCACTGATGTCGGACAAAAAGACGTCGTCATCGCCTGACCACCAGCGAGAAACACCACCAATCATCATCCCACACCAGGCCGCACCCTGAACTTTGTGCCATAACCAAGCCGGCAACCCGATCACAATCGATAACCAGTCGAGCCAACATCAGATCCAATCGGTCGAAGTGGCCCTCCGAATGCCGACCGTCACCCGAAGCTTCTACTCCCAAGCAGAGCCCCGAGTCCACTCCAATCCAATCTGCAACCACGGCTCGACTACGCCATCCACCGAGAAAGAGAGGGTAGGACATCCACGGATCTCCTCCTCCAAGCCTGAAGCACAGCCTTAATTACCCGTCCGACCGCACCCAACGTGAGTTGGCAAGGCCAGAGGCTATCGCCATTGCCGGGGCGTAGCCGGACAGGCGCTAGCACAGTGTCGGCGACTAGATTGACAGAATAGCCGCTAGGGTTGCTAGAGAGAGCGTTTTTAACAAAGTTCCAATCTTTGCTGTTTAATGAGTAGGACTCTAATAGTGATGACGAAAACAAGGCAATCCCAATAATGTCATTACAACATTGAGGGTATAATCTAATAAGACTAAGCATACCATACACCATCCATTCGATTAGGCATATCAGGATATGTATGACACCTACAACTCAACATAAAATGGATTCATAAATGACAGAATTCATCACACACATGAAAATGTCATGATGGATAAGAAAAACAACTTCCGTGAGGGAATGGGGAGAAAATATATAGTTGCATATCCACATCCTTTAATAAGAAGGAAAAACGTCCACATGTACTAGATTTTCATAGTCATAACAAGATATTCATATCCCAACAGTCTTATAATGAGCCACCACTATGCCAAATGTCAGTAGGCTTCAAATAACTACAATACATGAACCACGTATAAAATTGGAGGGAAAAAAAAAAGGTTTAATGATTGCTATACCATTTTCCATTCTGGATCAATGTCCATAGCAGTCTTGATGAATTCTTTGTCAAGAAACGGTACTCGAGCCTCAACACCCAAGCTGAAGTCGATTTGTTGGCCCTCAGATAATCGTACAGATGAAGAGCTTTAATTTGTTGAATAGTTACAAAAATTCAGTAAGAAAAAGAAGTCATAATAGCCATCAATGGTAGTAAAATAAAATCCAGTAATATTGCAAGTATATAAACATATGGCACAAAAACAAGAGAAGAGAACAATACAGAGATAGTTTATATGGAATACCTTCTGGCATGTTTCTTGGTGAAACTCCTCCTTGTTTGGTGCCTTGTGGAAATACAAGTAACCACCAAAGATTTCATCTGAAACTTCACCAGAAAGGACCATTTTTACTTCCAGAGATTTAATCGTACGAGACATAAGAAACATTGGAGTGCTGGCTCTGACAGTGGTCACATCATATGTCTCAACAGTCCAGTGGTGTTCACCTAGTCAGTTGTGGACCAAAGAATTTATGCTCAACAACCCTTAGATTTACATCTAATGGTGAAAAACAAAACACTTCAACTTAATAATAACTCTCTCTACCCTTGGATTTACATCCAAGGGTGGTTGAGCATTATTTTCTTGGTCAATAACTGACCAGGTGAACATTTTCGTATGTCTCAATATGGTAGATAACTTCTTCAAGTGCATCTATGCCTTCCTGAGATATGAAGCAAAAATAGAAATTATTTCTTGTGATTAGTATATATCCAGGCCTTTTCCTGGGATTACTAATGTAGAAAAGAATTGATGAAAAGTGAGAGAATGAGATAGATTGGAATTAGTAGAATGAGTAAGAGCGAGAAAATCAGGGTAAACGCAATTTGTATTTCCAATCTCCAATTAATATGAATATTCTGAATCCTATTTCAAGCAATCCTTAAACATTCAATAAGGTAAAATTAAAACTGCAGGAGAGAGAGAGAGAGAGAGAGAGAGAGAGAGAGAGAGAGAGAGAGAGAGAGAGAGAGAGAGAGAGAGAGAGAGAGAGAGAGAGAGAGAAACAGGGTGAACGCAACTTGTATTTCCAATCACCAATTAATATGAATATTCCGAATCCTATTTCAAGCAAACCTTAAAAAATTAAAACTGCAAAAGGATTACCTGAATTCTGAACTTAAGAAAACCTAATTTCCACCCTGAGCCTTAGTAAAAGTATTCTTCTCACATCCCTTATAAATTACCTGAATAGTAAAGTGAAACTCGTGATGATGAGTTCCAAGATAATCAGCAACTTCTCTTGCTGCTTTTAAATCTGGTGAACCCTGAAGATTGATAATGCAAAGCATTTAAACATAGAGAAAAAGTATCAGAAAGACAATATCTTATATAAAAATTGACTACAAGAAAGTACATCTAAACCTTTCCGGTACCAAAGTTTGCATAGCAAAGACTATTGAACACCAAGACCAAGAACCTTTCCCTTAACCTTTAAACATACTGAGTTAACAACTTTTTATTGTAGTTTGATGCAATTAGGTCTAAATAACAAGAAACCCAGCCATCGTTGAATTTTTATACTTGTTTAAAGAGGATTTAGGTTGTCTACCAAGTTTATAAACATACATTTCTTGTTTATAAACTGAAAATATTGTGTAGGTAGCATTTGCTAGGCACTGTTGGGGAAAAAAATATAGAGGGGAAGGGAAGAGGATGGGAAGACACCATTCTGGTTATATAAAAAGACACCGCATTTGATCAAGTGTCACATTCGATTATCGAAAATGAGAAGTATAGTTACCTCCAAGCCAACGCAAAAGGTATGTAATTGTGACCCCCACTGACATGCAGCTTCTGATTTAGCCAAATAGCGACCAGCCACAGCATCAACGAGTGATGAGTCCAATCCTCTGGACAAAAGAACACCGAATGGTACATCTGTCATAAGTCGAGCAACCCAACAATGGGGAGGAATCATTACACATATAACCAGATGTCTGAATATTATGTGTGAGATTCTTGAGGAATATGCAAATCTTGGAATTTCTATGGTTGATCATTGTCGATTGCTACTTATTGTTGTTAGAACGGTGAAGGGTGAGGATGCTGGAATTTGTCGTTGCTGCTGTCTGCTATTTTGCCTGAACTGCATACTAATTGTATATGTCTTTGCCGTTGCTGCTGTCTATTATTTTGCCTGAACTGCATACTAATTGTATATGTCTTCAAGCCCATGTTGTGTACTAGTTTGATAACATTCTTGGTCCTGCCATAAAAGCTTAAGCTTGATGATCTAATGGTTGCAATCTCAATTTCCATAAGAAAGCCAGACTATAGATTCAACTTAGTTTTGTTTTTCATACCGTAAAATGAAAATCGGAGTTGCATACAACATCATAGATAGGTTTTGAATCCATGTAGACGTACTTTAGAATTTGTCATAGATAATTTCAAGCACAGTAAAACAAGTCTAATATCTCTTCATTCAATTGCTGCATCTCTATTCAGACTCGCACACTCCTCGTTTATCTAACGGAAGAAAGATATCAACAGAAGGATAGTAAATGTATCGCCATACTCTATAAAAATTTGTAAGAACTAAGAAGTGCATTTTGTGATATTTGACCAATTCTTAATCCAGGAAAAAAAAATGCAGTACTTTTAACCAAAAAGGAGCCTTTTTTCATTTTGTTAAATGGAGAGCTAAAATCCTGAAAACATGGCCATCTAAGGAGAGTCTTCTCTGTGACTGATCAACAAAGGAGAGTACTCAAGTCTACTTTAATGGGTCCATTTGTTGGTCAAGTCTTTGAGCTTGTCTTTCACGTCTACTTTAATGGATCCATTTGTTGGTCAAGTCTTTGAACTTGTCTTTCACCTCTACTTTAATGGGTCTATTTGTTGGTAAAGTCTTTGAGCTTGTCTTTCTAGCATTGAACTCTCTACAAAAATTAAGTTTAGCTACTATGAACCTTCTCTTGGATCGACGATTCCATCCTTTAATAATTTGACCCACACATTTTCTTGTCAATCATAATTATCTTTGTACTAGTCAAGCCTTTGGATGTGCTGTGAATTTGCATATGTTGATCGAAAAGTAAGCGGAGACAAGTAACCGTACCTCTCTAAATTAGTAGCGCATGTATACATATTGAACTAGGGCTGGGCGTTAGGACCCGAGGGACCGAGGACCTGACCCGAACAGAGCAAAAAAGCCCGATTCGGTTCGGTTTTGTTATGTAAATTTTATGTTCGGTGCAAAGACCGACCAGATTCCTTTTTCGTCGGTTCAGTCTCGGGCTTCAAATATTAAGAGACCGAAGGCCCAAAAAGCCCGATCTCAACCTCCCTCTCTCTCTAGACTAACCTGATCTCAGCCTCCCTCTCTCTCGAAAGTGTCGAAACCATCTCTCTCTCTCTCTCCCTCTCTCTTTACCTGTTACCAGCTCCTCCGCCTCCCCAAGAATCAAGCCATTCCCCGTCTTTGAAATCATATCCCAGTGAGCCATTAGACGCGAAGCTCCAGAAGTTGACTGTTGACTGTTGGTTTTCATTCTGGGAAATCAGGCAATGTTTCAGATTGTTTCTTATTCACTTGGATCGGATTCATGGCAATGTTTGATTGTTAACCTGTACTTTACAAACCCATAAAGGCCTCAACTTTAGATAAGCGCAGAGTCTTTGATCCAATCTCAAGCTTAAAGGTTTCATCTTTCTTTCTGGGTTTGATGATTTGCGTGTTGGGTTTTGATTTGTTTGCTCAAACTTTGATATGGGTTTCCTGCTATTTCAGAGCTTGGATTTGTTTATTTGGGATTCTCATGTTCATATTGATTGGTTCTGACAAAAAGATATAATTAGCAGAAAGTTCATGGCAAGGTTTCATAGCAGACGAGCTGCTTGGAGGGTTGTTGTTTCCTGTTCTTCAAAAATGGTAACAGCCAGTTGAACTGCATATTGGGCCCGAAAAGCCCGAACCGACAATTTTGGGCTCAATCTCGGTCTTACTAATTTTCGGGCCCTGCCCAACCCGAGCCCAGCCCTATATTGAACTATCGCCAGCCAGTTTCTCTTGTAATTCTCCTCAATGAACAAGTCCACACACTTTGCATATCCATTATTCAAATAATGGAAAGAGTTACTTGGTTCTTCCTATTCTCTAAATTACATTCCCCTCATCATAAAAGGTGTAGGAAAAAATTGTCTAAAATATTACTAAGAACAATAAGATCTACTATGCCAAATAGAATAGATTGAAGTTGATAAAATAAAAAAATACAAACAAAAGGGGTTGGGTCTCTGCTTTCTATCTTTGTCATGTTCCATTCTTACATGTAATAAAATACATTGAAAGGTTCAAAAACTCAATCCCTCTCCTGCTTAATAATAAATAAATAAATGTAATAAATTTTCTTTTTCTATTATATTAATTAAATTGGTCAAGTTCAAAGAAAGGAATTTTCATGGAATGAACTTATAATCATGGAATCGACTCAATCATCAGATTATAGATTATAAGTTCATAACCCTAACCCATTCCTATTTTGGGTGGAACAAATCTACTAATTCTTTGATTCCAGTTGGTAAGAGGGATTTTGAACTGAGAAATAGATTCTAGAAGCTAAAAAAGGGTATCCTGAGCAATTTCAATAATCGGGTTCCCATTTACCTGTAATAGGTATTGGTATTTGTCCTGATTTCGTTTTCTCATTATTAATTGACAAAGTCGAAGCTATTATATCAAATTTTTTTTATAGATAGTTTTTGTCAATAAACCAAAAATAAAAAACCTGATCATTTTTTAAATCGTTCACTGTACAAAAAAAAATCTTTTTCTGCTTTTAAGCTAAATAAAAGAATTGAAATTCTATAACCAGATATTTTTAACATTTTCGAGAACCATTTGAATCAAGTAATGGAAATGGAATGATTCAAATGGTTCTTGATGGTTTACGGTTTCATATATATATATATATATGTGTGTGTGTGTGTGTGTGTGTGCGCGCGCGTGCTGCCCTAGGCTTCTAGTTGTTAAGTACCTTATTCAATTAGATGGTAATGTAAATGAACCATAACTATGTAATCCTGGACTTCAAAAATAACAATCTCCATGGTACCTTGTCCCAAGAATTGGCTCGCCTGCGCCGGTTTAAGTTTATTACCTTGGGATACAACAAGATTATGGGAGTCATTCAGTCATGGTTTGGGTCCTTAAACAAACTTCAAGAATTCTCATTGTTTGGTAATCAATTTTCAAGTTCCATACCAGCTACCATCTTCAACTTATTTGCTCTGCAAATAATTAATCTGAGTTATAACCAACTCTCATGTATGTACAAACTAATGTACTTACCAACAAATTATCTAAAACCCTAATATATTAACACTATAGCTAGATTGTCAAGGTATAAGATACAATTATTTCTAATTAATAATTATTGCATAGCAAGAGAAATTGGAAACCTAACAACGTTTTAGGAGATATACCTTGATGCTAACAATTTTAAAGGTATATCACAAATTGGATTTGTTGAATTAGTTAAAGAGATAATAATTGGGCATATGCCTTACACTTGAAACTTCAATCAGACATCTTGTGTGCAGATGATAAACTATACTATATAATTGTTAAGTTTTAAGAAATACAAAATGAGATTAGCGTTTTAGATCAACTGGAGAAGTTGTCATTGAACTTCATTGCCTTAAAAGGGTCAATTAATTCCTATGGCTGTCTTCAAAATGTCTTCTTTGATTATTTTTGAGTCTATGAAAACAGCTTTTTTTTTTTTTTTTTTTAGAAAGCAAGGTCAGGACCAGATCCTTGTCCTACCTTGAAAATTTATTAGATGAAAAAAGAGTATAAAAAGGCTGGGGAACCAAACCAACCCAAGCCTTTGAGAAGAACAATGAGAATTGCGCATTTTTTTTAAAGAAGCGGGTAGAGGACTAACTCAACGTCCCCTCCCGAAATATTATTGATAGGAAAAGAGAATTACAAACATATGTCAACATTCCAAGCATTTAAAAGTTGGATTATTCTTATAACCAACTTGACTATCCAATTCCATCCAAATGGTCGCAATATAAAGAAATTTATTACAATTATCACATAACAATTTCAGTGAAAGCATACCTATTAATATTGGCCACTTAACCCAGAGAAAGACGATTAATCTTAACTCGAACAAGTGTATTTTGTGATAGTTGAGGTATATATTATATGACCATTTTACCCAATTCATAATCCAACGTAGTACTTTTAACCAAGGAGAGGAGCCTCTTTTTTTTTTTTTTTTTTTTGGGTTACATGGAGAGCTAAAAAAAAAATCATACAAACAAATTAACTAAATCATTACAAATTGGTCTCAAGGGGCCATCTAAGGATAGTCTTCTCTACCATTGATTGACAAAGGAGAGCGCACTAAAGTCTACTTTAATGAGTCTATTTATTGTTCAAGTCTTTGAGCTTTTTTTTTCCGCATTGCCATCACTCTCTCCAAAAATGAAGTCTAGCTACTACGAACCTTCTTTGGATTGACGATTTCGTCCATTAACAATTTGATCCATACATTTCGTTGTCAATCATAATATGTATACCTAGTCATGTCTTTGAACGTGTTTTGAGGTTTCATATGCTGATTGTGAGTAAAGGACTAAAGGCAGACAGTTAACCTCCCTTAATTAGTAGTGTAAACATGTGTATACTATCTCCAGCCAGTTTGGTAAGAGATAGCTTGGTGTGTATCACCTTTTACTCCTACATTTGGGTTCAGTTTGGTAGGATCTCATATTATATGTGCCTTAATTTATGTTCTCAATTCCTCTATAAATTGTTAAACCTTAATTATTATTTTTTATGACAGAAAAAAGTTATAAGGAAAAACCACAAACAACACCGCCTTCCAGCTGATGTACGTAAATGGAATGCTGGGGACATTGAAATGGGTAAGCAAGAAAACCAAACCTTAGGATGCTAATGTTCATAAGCTAAAGATGTCGGTTAGTTGGTCAGCTACAAAATTAGCTTCTCTGAAGATATGTCTGACAATTATATAATAGAGTTGAGAAGCCAATCGCTTGATATCTCTAATCAGGACGGGAATTCGCTAGGGAGTAGATGTTCTACCCAATATTCTATCAATAAGAAGCTTTGAATCTCCTTCTACAATTAAATGAGAGACCGTTTGAAGAAAAGTTGTATGAAGATCGACCTTCCCTCAAAGCAGTAGCTTCTGCAACTAAAATGTTAATAGAACCAAGATTCCTATCTCCATCATAATTCCTAAACATTAATTGAAACTTATTGATGCTAGTAGTCAAGTTTGCTCCACTTCGGTAAGGAATTGTTATCGTTCTGTAATTATTGTTTGGCTATTTTTGACAGCTTCAACTGTGACATCCTCAATATGCCTCGGAAAGGACCAAATAGTTTGTCTGTGGATACTCCAAGTCATACTAGGACAAGATATTACCAGAATGATTTTCGAAGTTTCAAACTATACAGTAGGTCGATGAGGACCTTTGCCATTTACAAAATAAGCATTTCTTGTTATTTTAGTTGACAAAGTTGAGCAAGTCTGATGGATCAATGTATGTGGCTATCAAATTGGTGAATAAGCCTCTATCATCTTGAAGCAAAGTTAAGCAGCAGGAATGTACTCCAAACTAGTTGGGTACAATAATTTATCATTCTATGTTTTTACACAACGTTTGATAATATATAGATTTTTACTTGGAGTATTTATATGTAGTTTCTATTGCATGTCTACATCTATATTGCTTGGACTTATGTAGTTTTTGTTGTCTATTGAAGATTGTGGGTTTATCTACTTGTCAGCTATATGCATAATGAACATGTGGTGATGTGGATCAGGCATTCCAACAAATTATTCTAAGGGTTAACTTGATTTGTTATAAGTGGATCACGAAAAAGTGTGCCTATTGGGATCAATGCACAAGAATTCTAATTGTGGTTGAAGCTCAGTTTTTTTTTAGTGCGTTCGACAAAGCAGAGCACTGAAGTCCTACTTAAATGGTTCCATTTGTTGTTCAAATCTTTGAGCTTGTCAATTCCATTACATTCTCCAATGACGTCTAGCCATTATGAACCTTCTATTGGATTGATGATCCCATCCACTCTTATCTATAACTAATCAAGTCTTTGAGCTTGTCTTTGAGCTTGTCTTTCCTGCATTTCCATCACTCTCTCCAAAAATGAAGTTTCGCTACTATGGAGCTTTTCATAGATTGACCATTCTTCCTTTAACAATTTGATCCACACATTTCCTTGTCAATCTTCTGTCGGATTGATTATTCCATCCATCAACATTTTGATCCACACATTTCCGTGTCAATCATATTTATTATCTATGTACCAGTCAAGTCTTTGGACGTGATGTGAATTTGCATATGTTGATCAAAAAGTAAGCAACCTCTCTGAATTAGTAGCATGTGCATATATATTAAACTATCTCCAGCCAGCTTCTCTTGTAACTGTCCCCAGTGAGCAATTCTACACACTTTGCATATCCATTATTCAAACAATGGAGAGAGGTTCTTGGTTCTTCAAGTGAAATAATAGAAGCATTTGTTCCCCTGCTTCTATATCGCTGTCAAATGGGCAAAAACATCATAAATATGGCAGAATAGAAATACACAGAAAAGTAAGGGAAGATATAACCGTTTTTGTTCTAAATCCAAGAAAAGGTAGTCACTTAAGCCTGAAGTCATTGATTACTTACAACATGGCCTATCACTTCACAATCACTGCCAGTTCGGAATTGATGACCCTTCAATGTTTCTCTCAATTGCTAATGGTTATATATCTCACCATTAACCCAAAAGCTCAGCTCCAAAAATGAAGTAGAAGATTAAGTCATTGAAGTCAGATAAGTAGCTCAAACAAACCAATATCCAAAACCAATTATAAACTCTGAACTCTGCTCAGCTTAGTAAAAGCCTCGGAAAGAAGTTTATTAGCATCAACGCTAATCAACAGTAACAAATTTATGTCTCTCACTCAATCTAAAACCAGCTGCCACTAGCACATGTAATGCTCTAACTTTCCATCGACCAATAACCATGAATCAAACTAATTACAGAGCTCAGAATCCACGGCTCAACGTCCTCAAGCTAATCCAGAGCTCAGAGTCTCCATTCTATTAATTTGGTAATGAAAATGCATCATCTCCCAATTCTAGCTAAGCAAACTGTAAATTTCATCTTCTCTCCAATAAAATACAACCTAATCTTCATCCAAAATTGAAGTTTGAGAATGCAAGGCTGAAAGAGAGTACCGTGACAATGACGGGGGTAACAATCCCCATGGCAATGCAACCCGCTTCAATCAGGACCCCAATGCCTCAACCTATACAAACAGCACAATCAACCACTCAACAACTAGCTAGAACAAATCAAACCAATTTGATTGGATTCGAGAGACGAAATGCGATCAATTACCAGCGTGAGAGTTGTCTTTCCCATTTGAAAGACTACCCTCTCTTCCTGAAGTTCAAATCTTCAAATGGCCTGAAGTTCAAAGCTCCTGTCTTCAAATGTCCTTTACTAAGAGAGAAGGTTCCCCAATGGTATTATTTCCAAATCACCAACAGTCTCAGTTCTAATGGTAACACACTGCTTCTAAATTTGATTTTGGCAATGGTTTTAAAGTACTGCTTAACAGAATGTGCCCTGATTTATTGTTTTAACTTGTACCTACACCTATGAATTTCTTTCATTTGCTTATATTGACTAGGTTTCATGTTCCCTCAAATAAGATGATGCACTTCTAATAAACTTTTATTTCTCTTCGTGCAATATTGCAGCAACCCATCAATGGGGAGGAATCACTACACATATAACAAGATGTCTGAATATTATGTGCGAGATTCTTGAGGAATATGCAAATCTTTGAATTTCTATGGTTGATCATTGTTGATTGCTACTTATTGTTGTTAGAACAGTGAAGAGTTGGACTGTTAGAGGATGCTGGAATTTGTTGTTGGTGCTGTCTTTTATTTTGCCTGAACTGCATACTAATTGTATATGTCTTCAAGCACATGTTGTATACTAGTTTGATAACATTCTTAGTCCTGCCATAAAATCTTAAGCTTGATGATCTAATGGTTGCAATCTCAATTTCCATAAGAAAGCCAGACTACAGATTCAACTCAAATTTGTTTGTCATACAGTAAAAGGAAAATCAGAATTGTATACAACATCATATATAAGTTTTGAATCCATGTAGACTTTAGAATTTGTCTGATATCTGCGTCTCTGATCAGACTCAAACAGTAAAACAAGTCTGATATCTCTTCATACACTTCCCTACCTCAGAGCCTTAGTTCAGCGGCTAATAAAGCCAATCAATAGCTACAGTAAATCAATTCCAATTGCTAACACCCTTTTCAGCAAATCGAGCCACCTAATCAAATTTACAGCAAATCGCATCCCAATTTCTTGAATGGTTGAAGCAGAACAATTGGGTTTAAGAAGATAGGCAAATTGAACTTACTAGAGGCAGCAGTAAGCAAAGAAGAATTTCAGATTCTTGGGTAGTGAATAGCCACGATGACTTCTCTGTTTTCTTTGAGCTATTACAGTTTAGTATTTTGCCTTGGAGAGAAGATACCAGTATGTCTAGAAGAGTAGAGAAAAAGGAGAAGGACTGAGGTGTATGGTCGTACCGAACGAACTTGATGGATGGAAGATTGGAAGAGAGTAAAGCCTTCCCGGGATAAAATGCTAGGAACAGACATCTTCTCCATACCAAGACCAAACAAACCATTAGAAGCAGCAATATCCAGGAATGAACCACTTTGCACCTGTCCACAACTTCAAAATTCAAAATGCCCTTTCAAATAAAGGTCATATTTGCTTGTTAACCTTAACAAGAATCTGCATAATCAAACCGAAAAGACCCCCAAAATACTAATGAAATTCTCATCAACACTACTTCAAACCCCACAATTCCACAATCCAATTAGCAATAGATACAAGTTTTCTTCACATTAACAGAATTGAAGAAGGAAAAAGAACCCAACCTAAACTTACAGGAGCATAAGCTGTTCCTTCACAAGACACCCAAAACAGGTCACTCCCAGGTCACCCATAAACTTTATTCCCGGCGTCCCCAATTGCACCGTCGTATAATGCGAACTACCCAAAACAAAACATCAAATCAAATCCCTAATTTTCAAGAATCCCAAAACCTAAAAATGAGAAAATGAAACTAAAAGTGGAAACTTTGAGAGAAGAAAAACGTACTATCCCAAAGAGGTGATCTGAAAAGTGGAGTTGCCGTCGGAGAAAGCGAGGTTGTCGGTGGACTCGACGAGCTTGCGGTCGAGTAGGCGAGTTCGGCGTAGTACTCGAAGCTGCCCTTCTCGAGGAGGTTGGTGCCGCCGGCAAGAGAGCTTTCCGGCGGCCTCCGACCACTACTTGACGGGGTCGGAGAAGCGGTGGCGCATCTCAAAGCTGAAGACGCGGCAACTAGGAGGAAGAAGAAGAAGAAGAAGAGTCAAGATTGATGGGAAAACGAGGGAGATGGAGGCGAGAGGCGAGATGAGGGTGAGAGGGTTAGAAGGTGAGAGCCATGGTGACTGAGAGCGATTTGGGAGGGAGAGTGACCCAAGTTTTTTAGCCAAGGGAGGGAACACGATTTCAGATCGGCTAGGTTTTGAGCGTTTTGAATGGAAAAAAATATGTATGTAAATTATTTTTCTGTTTGTTTTTTTTAAGTCTTTGTTAGTGTTGTCAGAAATCTCACAAATTTACTAAATGATGATGTATTGGATGAGTAGGGGTGAAACGATAGGTTCAAAAACTCATGATGACGGTTGTGTGATTAAGTTATTTTAGTAGTGGCTGGTCACATGTCATGCTTTTGTCCACAAGGAATGCTGCATTTGCTAAACTCCTAGCACAAATCATTAAGTTAAGGGCTCATCACTCTGATCATTCTATTAAATCAATACGTCTTCACAATGCTGGGGAGTTTACATCAAAAACTTTTAATGATTATTGCATGTCCATTGGGATTGAAGTTGAACATCCAGTTCCTCATGTTCACACCCAAAATGGTCTTGCAGAAGCTATCGTTAAACGACTTCAAGTGGTTGCTAGAGCAGTGGTTATGCGCACCAATCTCGCTGTTTCTGCATGGGGCTATGCAATATTACATGCAACTATGCTCATTCGTCTGAGGCATACTACCACTCAACCCTTTTCTGCGTCCCATATGGTGACTGGGTATGAGCCTGATGTCTCACACTTACGCATATTTGGGTGTGCAGTTTATGTGCCAATTACGTTGCCACGGCGCAACAAAATGGGTCATCAAAGACGATTAGGCATTTATGTTAGATATGACTCTCCAACTATTATCTGCTACTTGGAACCCTTGACAGACGATCTCTTTACCGCTAGATTTGTGGATTGTCACTTTGATGAGAAAGTCTTCCTGTCATTAGGGGGAGATAAGAACACAAATGTTCAACAGGAACCACATAATTGTCGTGGTCTGTCCCCATTTTGTCTCATCTTGATCCCCAAATCGCACAGTCTGACATTGAAGGGCAGAGAATTCTCGATCTTCAGAACATAGCAGATTCGATGCCTGATGCGTTTTCTGATATCACTAAAGTGAGGAGATCACACACACCTGCTACAAACGTGCCTGCAAGGATTAATGTCCCTAAAAATATAGGACATGGCGTCATCCCAAGCGTTATTGGGCACGGCACCACTTCCCACAATGGTGATGGCGTTGTGCCTTAGGCCAGGCTCCGCCAGGAGGCACGGAAGGCCCAAAGGTTCGATGGATTCTCACCCAAGAAAGAAAGTGAGTTTGGCACAAAATGATCCATTAATCATCGATATAAGTAATCCGTCTCATGAGAATATTCCGGATTATGGTTATGTCCAAGAGACATCATTGGGGGACACTTCAATGTTAGAACCAATTTCAGAGAATAGAGAGATCTCCATGAATTACACTAGTGTACATGAAATGTTGAATAGAGATTCTATTATCCTTGATTATGCCTTTGCATATTCTATTGCTCAAGGAATTATAGAACATGATTGTCACGCCCTGAATTTTGAAATAAGGATTCAAATCCGGAACATGACTAATAACAATACAAATAACGTTCTGAATTTTTCTCTCAAAAACAACCACTAGTTACACCTCTTGATATTACATAAACCAAATCCTCAAGCTACTTATTACAGCACACTCTCACCAAATCAAATTGTAAAACTCAAATGAGTATAATTCTCCTCACAAAACAAATGCTGTAAATCTAATACTAATACTCTAAACTGCACGATCACTGCCCTGATTCTCCTGACCTGTGAGATTACCCGCTACACAATTTGAATCGTGTACCGGGATTGCAACAACACAAACCCGGTGAGCTTGACAGCCCGTATGAGTAAACAAAAAAGAACTGTTGATTGATTAAATTACAATTATTATAACTCAAGTAAACAATCAACACACTCACAATGTAACTCCAAAAATCACAGTAACATAAAAGTAGGTATTTTTCGATACTCTCTTTTAAAACTCAACCAACAAATATTGCAACATTAATATGTGAAATAACATTAAAGCAATACATGCTTGATTTTCTTTTCACTAACACCTTCACATATTCAAAATATATCATGGATAGATATTTGATCAAAATAGCATAGGTCTTTTTAGTGAATTTTCAGATTAACTGGTAACAAATCACAAATCCACGTGTTAGGGTCCGACGTACTATACCCAAAACACGGGAAAACCAGGTTGACTGGTATCAAATCATAAATCCACGTACTAGGGACCGACGTACTATTCCCAAAGTACTGGTAAGCCGCAGCATACCAAGGACACAACCAAGGCATGTATACTCAAAGTAAGCACCCTTCCTAAGAGTATAATAGTGCACTATCTGAAGGGACTAGGGCCCACAACTTAACAACCACGAAGCACCAAAACACATTTACCAGTAATTCACTTAAGCACGGGGTTGTTGTAATCACCCTGCTTCACAATTGTACTTTTCAGACATAATCAATTTCACAACATACAATCTTTATAAATTTTTGATTGTATAAATGTATATGTACACCCATATAAAGAGACATATTATTTCAAGACAAATCTTTACTTCTTAAAATAATTTCCGCATATTCACAATTGGCCATATAAAATAGCTTTCACACCACATGATCAACATTTCATTATTCAACAATTAAATGGGAGATTAATAGCTTGAATAATATCCAATCAATTCTCAATCATTTCATCATACCAATCACACGCCAATCAACATATATATTTCACGTAAGTATATATACACGTAATCATCCGCTCAGGAATGACCACTAATACCAACTATAGTTCAAGTATAAAAACCGTGAAATTCATTTGTATAATAAAATCATTTTACTTACCTATGGACCGTAGTTGATCAAGTCCATATGATTTAAAACAAATATTTATTCCATAAATATTTTCACACAATTACGACAAAAATAAAGTAATTAAATTTATTCAATTCGTAATATGAAACACGTGAGGCTTACTTACCTCTAATCCAGCAGCATCTTCTAAAAAGTCAAATATAACAATATTCCAAACGCTCGTCAACTCAAACCGTCAAGTACCTAATCAAGTATGGTCTTTGCTTAGTAAACGAAACACGAAATAAACTTAAACGACGATCCAACGGTCAGATTCTAAAATAAAGACGATTCAACGGTCGGATTCTAAAATAAAGACGATCCAACGGTCGGATTCTAAAATAAAGGTGATCCAACGGTCGGATTCAAAAATAAAGGTGATCCAACGGTCGGATCCTCACGGATCGCCCTTAGGATCATCCTCCAAAATTATCACGAAGATCCAACGGTCGGATCTTCCTGAATCGTCCTTATAAACATCTCCACAAAATTTCATGAAAATCCGACGGTCGGATTCTCACGAATCGCCTTCCGAATCACTATTTCAGAATTATACGAAGATCCAACGGTCGGATCTTCGCCCGTGACCTCACAAAGTCATTGGGACAGTCATACGATCAACATATTAAAATTTGAAGTAAAATCGATGGTCTGATCTTCACAGATCTTAAACCGAAGATAAAACGTAAAAACGTTAAAACGTAAATCCACTATTTATCAACTTTTTCTAAAATAACCTTGTAATATATCAAAACGCTCATATGGATGCGTAGATCATCGTGCAGATAATATAAACTCAAAATATGGTCCGACGCGCCGCCACAAGCGATGGTCTGTGGGTGGTCAACACGGCGGTCAACCACCTCCGATGCAAAAGTCGTCAACTACAAACTTCTTCAAAATGAAAGGGTGATCAACTTTCATACCTGGAGCTAAGTCTGGTTCGGCCTAGATCGTCTTAGATCAAGCTTTGAAGTTTGGATTAATCTGGTGCGTCTGATCAGATTCCAGATTGAATCAGGGACGTCGAAATCTTCAACTCGTGATCTTTCACTCCACACTCAAAATCGTCGAGCAAGGAGGATATGAGGATGATCAGGGGGAGGAGGAGATCACGAAAATGGGAAGGATCGGCCCATGCATCGCCGGAAAAATGGTTTTCCGGCCGGGTCCGAATCGACTAGTCTGGGCTCCTTCGATCCGCGTCTGGGGGCAGCGGCGGGGCGAGATGACTTCACCAGGCGACAGGGCGGCTTGGTCTGAGTGCGGGGAGGGCCGGGTCGTGGCCGGAGGATGAGCGACGGCGCCGCTGGGGCCTGGTCGGGTCGGCGGGTTTGCCAGCTTGGGAAGGGTGTCGAGAGCGAGAGAGAGAGATAGAACGGGGGACTATTCCGCAAAAAAATGAAATCTTCGTCCTTAAATGAAAAAAAATCAGAAATATCCTATTTATAGAAAAATCCCAATTTTCAAATATTCATAACTTATTCATACGAACTCCGAATATTGTGTTCCACATATGCACGCGATCGTATCGACGAGCTCTACAACTTTCATGAAGGAAATTTTCCCAAATTCCATACGTATAAAAAGTCACTGTTTGAGACCCCCTAAATAACGTTCGTTTTCGAAAATAAAATCGTTCGAACTACTTCCACAACTTCTCCAAGCTTTGTACTCGCTCCTAATACTGCGAAATCGATTCTAAAAATCCACGGAATTTAATTTGGATTTTTCAGGGTATTACAATGATGATATCGAACCTCGCTTTGTTGAAGAATGTCAATGAAGAGCGGATTGGCCTAAATAGAAAGAAGCAATTCAGGCTGAATTGGATTCACTAGCAAAGAGACAGGTATTTGGGCCTATAACGCTGACACCCCCAACTATAAAACCTGTTGGCAATAAATGGGTATTTGTTAGAAATCGTAATGAGAAAAATGAGGTTGTTAGATACAAAACCCACCTTGTAGGGCAAGGTTTCTCACAACGCCCTGGAATCGACTATGAGGCTCAGGCGGTAGTCTGCTTGGCTGTGTTTCCGTAGGTCATTCCTTTGGCAGGAGTTGGTACCGCTGGCGGTAGCATGAACGTGGCTCATTATTGCTAATTATGCTTGCAAATGCTCATGTAAATACAAACAATATTTTTGTTTTTAAAACAATTTTTTATATGCAAAGTATGGAATGGAAGGAATAGTGACCAGAAGAGGGGATGGGATGTGTATAGTTTTGGTATTGTAGTGATGGAAACATTCACAAGAAGGAAGCCAACCGATGAGATCTTTGTTGGGGACATGAGATTCAATTAGTGGGTTGCAAGTGTTCTAGTTGCAAATACGATAGCTGAAGTTGTGGATGCTACTTTACTTGGAACCGAGGAGGATCATGACTTCATGAGAAGAGGGAGTGCTTATAATCCATTACGAGATTATCTATTGCTTGTTCAGCAGAATCACCGGAAGAGAGGATAAACATGCAGGAGGCTGTACAAATGCTTAAAACCATCAAGATCAAGTTTTCTAAAGACTCTGCTGCAGAAGGTGTGGTGTTGAACCGTCGTCCTATTTTTTCATAACCCTTTAATTAATGTGTCAATATATCTTGGCATGGCATTTGATTCAGTACGTAATTATGTAATTGTTTGGCAATGTGGTTCTGACTTATGTTTGGTTGGTAATTTACTCTACTACTCTATATCCAAAAAAATAACTTCCATCTAGCTCCTTTCACTTCATAGTTTCTGTGTTTTAATGCTTTGAGGCTAGCTGCTTGAATACATATTTTTTCAAATTCTTCTATCTTTAAGTTCTCAATGTACTTATCATGGTAGTATGGTTAGGATTGTATGAGGTGTCAATATGTTGTACTCCAATAGTATTGTTATATTCCATTGTTGTGTCACCTCAGTAATCTATTCATGTAATGCAGCATATTCTTTATCAATTATCATGATGTTTCACATATGAATTTAAGCTTGTTTAGGAAGCACCAGAATGTTTAACTAGTTTAAGTTCCTCGTCTGATAAGCTCAGTAATGAAAAAGCAAAATTTCAGCTTTCTCGTTGGAGAGGGTTGTGACCACTTATTTTTCGAATATGTTCACTGCATCTACTCTGGATAGTGAAGCAGTGGATCTCACTTTGGATGTGTTATAGCTGAGTGTTACCTTTGAAATGAACCAGAAACTTTGTGCTCCATACTCCGAGGAGGAGGTTAAGATTGCTCTATTCTAGATGTATCCGACCAAGTCACCGGATCTTGATGGTATGCCTCCTCTGTTCTTCCAACATTATTGGGATTCTATTGGTAGGGATGTTACTGCTGTGGTTCAGAGCTTTCTGCATACTAGCTCTCTATTGAAACAGATAAACTTTACACATATATGTTTGATTCCAAAAGTGAAGCAACCAGAAACAATGAGTGATCTTAGGTCTATTGCACTTTGTAATGTCATTTACAAGTTGTGTTCAAAAGTCATTGCCAATAGGTTGAAAGCTTTTTTGCCTAAGATTATATCTCCTTTTCAGAGTGCGTTTGTCCCAGGTAGGTTTATCACAGACAACACTTTGGTGGCCAATGAGGTGGCTCATTATGTTTATAATAAAAGAGAGGGTCAAGATGGGTATGTGGCTCTTAAGCTGGATCTAAGTAAGGCTTACGATAGAATGGAATGGACCTTCTTACGTAAAGTTTTGGTAATATTTGGTTTTACTCAAGCTTGGATTGATGTAGTTATGCAGTGTGTGTGCTCTGTGAGGTATTCCTTTCTAGTCAGAGGCAAACCTAGAGGATATATTATTCCTTCCCGTGGGTTGTGACAAGGGGATCCACTATCGCCATACTTATTCTTACTTGGGGCTAAAGGTTTCTTAGCTTTACTACAACAAAAGCAGTGCCTGGGTTTACTGCCTGGAATTGCTATATGTCAGGGCGCTCCATATGTAAATCATTTGCTTTTTGCAGATAATAGCATGCTTTATGCACAAGCTTCTCCAACAGCTTGTTTTCAAATTCAAAATGTCATTGAGGTATATGGCAGAGCTTCCCGGAAGGTTGTCAATTTTCATAAGAGCTCAGTTGTTTTTAGTAAGAATGTAGGAGGGTCTGTCCAAGATTTAGTGGCCAATTTGTTGGGAGTTGAGATAGTGGAGTCACATGAGCGTTATTTGGGATTACCGGCCTATGTGGACAGAAAGAAAACTGCTACTTTTGAGTATATCAAAGAGAGGCTGGCTTAAAAGATGAAGCATTGGCAAGGCAAATTACTTAGCAGAGCTAGTAAGGATATCTTGATCCGAGTGGTAGCTCAAGCTCTCCCAAATTATGCTATGAGTGTTTTTCAGCTTACGAAGAACTTTTTTGAGAATCTTGAGCAGATGTGTGCCAGGTTTTGGTGGGGTAGCACAACTGATAAACAGAAAATCCATTGGAAAAAGTGGGATGATCTTTGTCACTCTAAAGAGATGGGTGGTCTGGGGTTTAGAAGCCTTTCAGAATTTAATTTGTCCATGTTAGCAAAGCAAGCTTGGAGAGTGGTGTCTAATCCGACGTCATTGGTATCACGGTTATACAAAGCTTGCTACTATCCTGAAGGTAAATTTTGGACTGCTACTACTCATGCTTTGCCTTCCTACTCATGGCGTAGCATTTTTTCAACGAGGGATTTTATCAAGACGAGTTCTTTTTGGCAAATTGGTGATGGACATATGGTTTCGATTTGGAATGATGCTTGGATCCCAAAGTTGCCCAATCTTAGACCGTAGGGTATTTTACGGCAAGCCGAGTACCCAGCTACTGTGAATGAGCTTATTACTAATCCCAATTCTTGGAATGAAGATAAGGTTCGTTCTATTTTGGATTAAATATTGTTTACTCCCTATACTTATAGGGTTTCATCGTTTCAGTCCTTGACCTTCGAATTTCACCTAAAAAGTCTTTGAACTCTCAATTTCCTCCCAATTGGTCCCTGCCGTCAAAATTTTCTGTTAAAGTTGCCGAAAATGTCTATTATGCCTCACTTACTTTGTTTTTTTAAATTTATTTTTTCTCTCTCTTTTTTTTTTCTTTTTCATTTCACCTCTTGAAGGTCTGTGGATTGGAACCATCTTGATGAGGAGATGAACATAAGGAGGCAAGAGAGCCGGAAGAAGAAGAAGAAGAAGAGGTAAAAAGAAAAAAAAGAAAAAAAGAGAGAGAGAGAGAGAGAGAGGAACAGAAATATATATATTTTTTTAAAAGTAAATGAGGGTATAATGGACTTTTTAGGGGAAGATAACAGAGTTTTTGACAGATTTTTTACAGCATGGACCAATTGGGAGGAAATTGGAAGTTCAGGGACTTTTTAGGTGAAATTCGAAGGTCATGGACTGAAACGATGAAACCCTATAAGTATATGGAGTAAATAGTATTTCACCCTTCTCTTTTTATTCTTGCAGATGCTGAGGCTATTCTCTCAATCCCATTAAGTACCAGGCAGCATAAAGATCGTTTAACCTGACAATTGGAGAAAAGAGGTATGTTCACTGTTAAATCAGCTTATCACTCTGCTTTTTTCTCGTACAGCATCTCTGTTATCTCCTGCTGTGGTGGCTAATCAAAGAGTTTGGAAAAAGATACGGTATGCCAAAATGCCAAGTTCAACTAAAGTAAATGCTTGGAAGATTTGTCAGAATATTTTGCCTACCTTGGATCGGTTAGCATCTAAAAATGTTGTTTTAGACTCTCCAATGTGAGTTCTATGCAACGCTGAACCAGAAACAATTATCCATTTATGCCTTAACTGCCCATTTTCTAGGGTTGTCCTTAGTACTCAAGGTGACATAAGGAGGGGTGTTTCGAAGTTGACACTTATCAGATGGATGCATTGAGTTGGATACATTATAGCTCTGAGAAGCTCTCATTAACTGTATTTGCTCAGTTTCTATTGTTTCTATAGGGTATATGGAAAGAAAGAAATGTTAGGGTTTGGGGGAAGGAGGACACAGTGGCAAGTGATGTAGCATTGCTCTCTTCTACTCGATTGAGTAGTTATTAGTTCCACAATTCTAAGTTGAAACGTGGTATTCCTACAGGTAGAGTTCTTCGATGGCAGCCTCCTCCTATAGGTTAGTTGAAATTGAACTTTGATGGGGCTTACCATGGAGATGATGGTAGGGCAGCTATAGGCTTTCTGGTATGGGACTCGAATGGTTACATTTATTCAAGCTGTTGGGAAGCTAGTAGATCTTATGCAGTCTGCTAAACATGTTGAACTCTTGGCTTGTAAGGCAGCTGTGGCATTTGTTTTGGAGAATAGGTTGCAGCCTATCATATTTGAGACGGATTGTTTGGTCCTGAAGCAAAACCTGCTGCAAGTGGTCAATAACTCCTCTCTGCTTGGAAGAATTTATGATGATCTAAATGAAGATCTGGAACTCATTCCTTGTATGCGAATTATGCATGTTAGAAGCGAAGCCAATTCGGCAACCCACCTTTTGGCAGCTCATGCTATTGCTAATGTTCCCTCTTTTATTCAAAATGTAATTGCTGCTGAGCAGCCTGTACTCTGAGCAATTGCTCAATGATCAATAAAAACCTCCTTCAACTAAAAAAAACAAAAAAAAACCTTATTGGGGTAAGTGAAAAAAAAAATCCCTAAAATTGGGGTAGATGGACAAAAACCCCATTTACTATTCTTTCATTAATAATGAATTTACAATAAATTTATTTGATTCATTATTGTTCACCGTTATTAGTATAAACTAAAAGAAGCACACTCCTTTAGTCATACTAAAAAGATATGAGCGTCCTTTAGATCGTAGGTTAATTCAAAAGAATATTTTTTTAAAAGATAAAAAAAGGGGAAAATCCTCATATGGTACCTGAACTATTGCTCCGTTTCTCCATATGGTACTTCTGACCATTCTGACGTTAAATTTGCCTACATGGCCATACTTATATGGGCAAAATGGTCATACAACCAATCCAATATGCCAAGTCACCAAGAACATGCACATTCAACTTTCTTAGTCATTTCCCTCCTTTTAACCCAAAATCTCCCGTCAAAACACATAAAATTAATTCTATGGTGCCATTCTTTTACATCCTCCCTATTAACGTGCTTTTTTTTTTTTTTTTTGGGAGATGATTGTCGTTTCTATTAACAAGTTTAGAAATAGTTTCAGGTAAAATATAATTGATAATTCACAACTTCCTTTTGACTAAAAAAAACTCATAATTTACAACTTAATTGTATCAAGAACTCCCGAAATACAAAGGCTAGAATCGAAGATGTTTATATTAATAACCAAAGAATTTGAGCAGCATATGTGGGACACCAACTTCACATAAACATAACTTGAATATATAACATGCAACCATGAAAAGGTGAAACCACACTTGCACTTGAATAAAATAGTACAATATTATCACATATTAACCAAGGAACAAGGCATTACATGATTATACTCTAACTTTTATACATGAGCATAATGCATCCCAATTCCCACAAAAATATACTCCATCAAGGTATGACAACCTTTAGTTTTTCCACATAGGCTTTTTAGGTGGCTGCTTTGGCATTTTGGGTTTCGCCTTAACTGGAGTAGGTTGTGAAACACTGGTTGTTGTGAGAAAGTTGTAGGTGATGGTTGGCCTGATGAAGGATTCGGTGATATTTGGATGGCATGACTAGGTGCCTTGGAGGTCTGACCCCTCCTTGGTGCTATTTTGGCAACCTGGAGTTCACACAAATAAAAAAAATAACCAAGTGAAACAAACACATAACAACATTTACTTCAATTAATGGGTTTTTAAAGATCTTCACAAACCTGCGGACCCCTGCCTTCATTTCCATTGGTAGTGTCTTGATTGCCACTTTCTCCATTGTCATAATCTCCATTTCCATTGTTTCCATTGCCCCGCGCCTGAAAATATACCAATATATATATATATATATGAGTGTGTAAATTAGCACGATAACCATCACTATTTCTATGTTAAATATATTGACTCAACCATATAATTAATATAAATATCACCTAATGTAAACATCATAGCTACTCATCACCAGTCACTTACCCTTGATTCTTCTTCTTCTTTTTTCCTTCTAGCTTTTTCAACATGGCACGTTCTTTTGTTGTGATTAGGTTGTTTACAAACTCTGCAGGTGATAGTCACATACTTACTTCTTGACATCCTAGTTGTATTTCCACAAACTTTTGTTGGCTCTGGTGCTGGTGGCTTTGCTTCTTCCTTTGTCCTTGCTTTTTTGGGTTTCCCAGGTTGTCTCTTGTACTGAGGAGGATGAATTTTCACCACCCTGATTGTCCAATACTCAATTCCTGGAACTGGATTTATTAGATGAGCATAAGCATCCAGGTATGCTTGCTTTTTGTAATACATATGCACATACTGTTTTGGATCTTCTCCCCTTATGAAAATACAATGTATGGCATGAGGGCAAGGTAAACTTGATAATGTCCATCTCCTACATGTGCAGGCACCGTTAGCCAAGTCCACTGTGCGTTGAGATTGTAAGACACTTCCTTTCTTCCCTTGCACTTCAAATACATAGTCACTTGATCTGAAACTGTTGTACTCCCTTGATCTGTTGATATTCTTTTCTATAATCTTTTGAATTCTAGGACCAATTTCACTTTTCCACTTCATACCAGCTACCCTTCTGTTATTCATTCTAACCATCAGGTTTTGTCTCAACATCTCAAGCATCACCAACATAGGCTTATCCCTACAGTCCAGGATTTCTGCATTGAAGGCTTCACATAGATTATTTAATAGCATATCGGATTTGCTCTCTTCCCTGAAATGAGATCTACTCCAATGTTTAGAGTTCTCATGTTTATTTAACCAGTCAATTGCATCTGCTGAAACTGCTCTAATATCTTCCCAATGCTTGTTGAACCATATCTTTGTAGTATCCCTAGCAGCTGACCAAAGTAGATTCTTCAACACAATTCCAGGATTCTTAACTTTGAAATTGTTGTGCAGATGCCTTACACAATGTCTATGTTCACTGTTTGGCATTAAGTCTTTAACAACATCTAGTAGCCCTTTTTGTTTATCACTCATGAATACATAGCTGAAATCATTTTGCATATCTAAATCTCCAATCAAGTACGCTAGGAACCAACTCCAAGTTTCGTAATTCTCCATCTCAACAACAGCATAAGCGATGGGAAACATCCCATTGTTAGCATCAATTCCCACGGCTAAAAGCAACAGACCAGGGTACTTTATCTTTATATGGCAGCCATCCAACCCCACTATAGGTCTACAACCAGCCATCCAACCCCTCTTGCATGCATCAAAACATACATAGAATCTTTTAAACTTCCTAACACCTCCATCCATATCAGTTACCAATTCAATAGTTGACCCTGGGTTTGATTGTCTCAATACCTCAACAGAGGTTTCCAAGAGATTATATTGGTCTGCCTCATTCCCAGAATTCATAAGTGCAGCTAGTATCCTTGCTCTTACAACCTGCTTGTGTGAAATGGTTTGACCAAAATCTCGAGATACTATTTCTTGGAATAGTTTTCTAGATATATATGGATCAGCTTTCCACACTTGTACATACTCTTCTGCTAAAAATGTAGAAGTACAAAACTTCATTCTTGAAACTGTTTCACAATTCTTGTGATTCAAATTGATTGACTTGATAATCAATTCTGGTTCCTTACCCTTGATTACACTAGCAGAGATCCAAAATTGACAAGGCCAAGTCTCCCTTTTACCCTTGTGCTTCTTTCCGCATGCAACCTCTACTTTAACACCTGCATTCTTCTTAAAAAAATAGATTATATCCAGTTTTCACAGCATACTTCTTGACAGCAGCCTTGAATTGTGCTGCGTTGGCTGTTGGTTAACTTCAAACTGTGGATCCTTCTTGTCTCTCTCAGGAACCCAAGTTCTACCACTCATAAGTTTTTGTCTCCTATTTTTCTTTGGTTTACTTGTTAACTCACCTGCTTCATCATTACTTTTAGTTTCTTCCACCAAATCCCTCAATTCTTTACTATCATGGCTATGGTCAGAAATTTCACCATTGAATCCCATGTCAGCATACTCATCATACACATCACGGTTATCAACATTCTCCTTATATTCCAAGTCATCTTGTCCATCTTCACTATATCCTTCATCTCCTGGCAATATCTTATAATCACTATCCACGTAATCCTCATCAAAACTTCCATCTTCATCTATATTCACTCTATCATGTACATTGTCATCATCATCTTCATTATAACCTTCACCCTCATCTATGTCTCCTGCCTTCCTTTTACCCATTGCATTTTCTTCTATACTGCATCCACTCCTTGCATATGCTTTTATTGGCTTTAAGACAATCTCAGGAATGAAATCTACATGTGGTATAATCTCCTCATGTTTGGGATCCCTATATTCGTTCAACTTGCCTCTGCCCTCCACCAACATAATAAATTTGTATAATCCTGGAACTTGGCAGTAGCCTCACCATCTTTTGTACATTCTCATCTTTGGTTATCGGCAAGAATACTGACATGTTAGGATGCTTGAACCAATAGTGCACTGGTGGCTTCCTATATCCCAACCTTCAAGCAAAAGTATTAAGCTCTATCCAAGAAATCTTGTATGGGTCTAGCAACTCTGCCCAACACAGTTGACCTCCCTCATATTTATGCCCAACAGCCTCTTTGACAAAATCACCTCCATGATGTATTTGAAGAGTGAAACCTTGACCTATAATAATCAAGCATTAACACATATCAGCTTCTTTTTTTTTCTTTTTTTTGAGAATGTAACACATATCAGCTTTCATTTACAATTCCTACTAAATGAACACAACTACATTCCAAAAATTAAAAGTTGACATGCCTGTGTAAGTAAAAGTAATTAAATACAAATTGTTAAGTATGATATGATGTAGGTGGCCTATTAGAACATAAAACTTATAAAAGTATTCAAATATATTTATCACGTTACCATAAGTTAGACCACATATTTTACCACCTAACAATCAGACCACACACAAGACAGTGAAGACACAAAGCAGGAACACCAATGTCTTTCTTAATCTACAGATAAGTCAGGAATAATTGAAGAGTTGGCTAAAGAGCAAAGACATATACCAACACAAGCATCAATATCTTCAAAGACCCAATAAATAAACCCCAATACTGCCAAAATATGCTTCACAAACCCATCATTCGATAGTACCCACTCATCCAACCACATCCACGCATCAACCTCATCAAAACAACCAACAAATCTTCTTCAAAACAATCAATTTCGTGCATAAAAAAAAAAAATCAATTTCGTGCATAAAAGATTAAAATCAAATATAAAGGAACCACAATAAAAAGAGACAAACACTTACTGTTATATGTGGGTTGACCCGAAATCCGAAATTCTCCCTAAAACTCTTCCATATCTTTGATTTCCACCATCACGAATCTCACTTTTCAGTGTAAAGGCTTTTGTAGCCTTCACAAGGGGACCATAATCTAACTTTTGAATATCTTTTCCTCTCAATCAAATCTCATTCGCTCATTAGGGCTTAGAAAGAGTATGCTTCAAAGAAAAAGGGGACTTTTGGGGTTTAAACGCCGAGTAAGAAAGCTTGTGGGTGAAATTACCCTTTGCCCAGAGCTTATTCAGAACTTTATGTCCACGTTGGCACCAAGTAAGCAAATTTAACGTCAGAATGGACGGAAGTACCATATGGAGAAACAGAGCAATAGTTCAGGTACCATCAGGGTAGTTTTGAAAGTTTAGGTACCAAAATGTGCATTGGACATAATCCAGGTACCATATGAGGATTTTTCCCAAAAAAAATAATAGAAAAACTGCAAAAACTTTTAATGCTTAAGTTTCTCCTTTTCCACCTGAGATTACTTTTTCTTTTTTAATAAATTTTTGTTATATTTTATTTTCCATTCTCTTTCATTCTATAATAAAAGTAAAATTGTCAATTAAAAACATGAAAATAAAAATAAAAGAAGTTAGGGAACCTGAGTCAAATTGGCAAATCTTTAACCCAAAAGGGTTGGGAAATCCAAAAATCCTTTACCCACAAGGATTGGGAAATCCCAAATCCTAAATCCTAAAGAAGTCGGAAACCCAACCGCCTCATCTAGTTTCCCATTCTCAAACCTTATAAATAGAGACACCCCCTCGTCTAAGTTTCCATATCCCAATCCTCTTTCCTGTTTCTTGAGAATTCTGGTGCCAAAACAATTTCTCAAGATGATGCAAGTCTACGGAGACCAGAGAGGTCCTTATGGTCCAATGAAGAATTCTATGGGTCCTGTCAAGAATCAAGATCCATGTAAGCCACGCTATATGCCTTTTCCGGCTAATCGCCGGAACCAGGTGCCGCCGGTCGGTCATTTTCAGCCCCAATTTCTTCCACCCCGACCAAATTTCTACACATCTCCACAAACCCTAGTGCCACCTTATTCATCTGGTGGGTACAATTTTCAGAGGCTAAAATTAAAATATATTTTATTTATTTATTTTGGGGGTTATTTTCTTTTTGTGTTTATTACTCTATTTATGGTTTAACGGTTTTATGTTTTAAATATATGATTATTATTTGACCGTTATATATATGATTAATGAGGTTATTGATGGTATGGTAAGTGTGACCTATATAAGGATACTTGGCTATGGTTGGAAGGCATATGGTGAGACATGAAACATGCACATGTGTGGGAGTTTAGATTGTCGGATAATGAGGGTATACATGACGGTATAATCCACCATAATGCAACCACTCTAGCCAAATACCTCTACCAAAAATATTCTTACAAACTATACATATACATACTTTACTTATACACCGTTTTGAGTGCACAGGTGATAAAGGTTCAATGAGGCTTCTTAGCTACACGACGGAGCTCGAAGAGTTGTTGTATCTTGGGAGAAGTTCGTCATTCAACCCTGTGCAGTAGGGGACGAATCTTCTCTTAGGACAGTGCGCTTGCACGCCTCGACTCGATAAGTTTTCCTATATAAAACCTATATATTATATTATTTTCTTACTTTATTTCATTTTCTTATCTATATCTCAATTTTATTTCCCAAGATATTATCATATTATTTTATTTTTATTTTACAGGAATTCCGTCCCATATTTTTTACAACAGATTCTACTTCAGCAAGTTTTGTCCTTCATCTTCTACCATCACAATGTGTAACTCCGGTTAACAGTGCTGGTCCTGTACTCTCATGTTTGCTTGGGTCTCTAATCGCACAAGGTGTGGTCTCATTGAAAAATAAAAGCATAGAAGGACAGGAGGGTACTAGTTCACTAAATTATGTACCTCCTGTACCATAGCGAGGCCCAAATCCTGTTCAAAATGCTGCTGTTGATGTTCCAGTAATAGTTCCTGGTTTGATTGATGCTCTCCTGGCACAAGGTGTGATTTCATTGAAGAAACAAAGCCTGGCACTGAAAGAGGAGAAGGATATTGTGGTAGGATGTGAGTTTTTTGGCATTGATCTAAATCTGCGTCGCGAATCTGTGGTAATCGGCTTGTATGAGGGTGGTCTGCCAATGCAATGTAAAAGTTATGGCCTCCGGTTCAAGTGTGAAGAGCAGCACAGCATCCATATGGATTGGCATGTCAAGAAGAACCGGATGTCCAAAACCCGCAAGCAGAAGCCCTCTCGTAACTTTTATGCAACTACAAGCATGTGGCTTGTTACTTATGTAAAGGCTGAGGCTGAGGCATTACCTTCTAGTGTAGTTTTATGCGTTGCTGACACCAGTGGTATGGTGGAAAAGAAAAGGAAGACTAGTGATGAAGAAATGGTCGTTCCTGCAGATGAGGATCAGAATAAATGTGCCTTATGCACAGATGCTTTTGTTGAGTTTTATAGTCATGAGAAAGATGAGTGGATGTATAAAGGTTCTGTTTACTTGAATGCGCCTCAGGGGCCAACGCTGGAGATGGATCGGTCACAGTTGGGTCCTATAGTCCGTGCCAAATGCTGCTCAGAGGGTAGTAGGAAACGTTTGCGCAGGACTTGAACTTAGAATTTCAAGGCTCAAGTGCAATGGGAACGAAGCTGCACATGCCCTCCGCCAAATTTTTTGTTTCGTTTATGAATTCAGTTGTGCATAAGGGGAATGAGAATGTAAAATATATTTGAAATAACAATTGTAAGTTCCTGGAGTTTCCAAAGGATACTTTTCCAATTTGTAGTCTTTGCTTCTGTCTCATTGTAATTGATATTCAATAAAATTGACGTCCATTTCTCCAAAAATTTTGTACACTTTTCTTTTAGCCTCTCTCAATAACATGTACTCCAGTTCAGATAACAAAGAAACTGAATCAGGATTCTGCTTAAGTTTTACCATTGAATTTCTATTATCCGACATTAAGAAAGGTAATCTAAGAAAAAAAAGGAAAATCAGAACTGCATTCTCTAGATGAAGGATTTAGGAAACTAAATACAGATAGAAACCTATCTAAATTGCATACATGTCGAACCAAAAACATAATCTTGTCGTGGTCAAAGAAAATAACAGATAGAAAATATAAGCATCAACTAGTCTGGTATCATCTAAGAGACAATAGCAAGGCCTTCCTAGTTATATAAACTACTAACAGTCGTGACGGATTCCCTACAAGGCCTTCTGGTCTCATCTGCCACATAATCAGAATAAATATCAATCTCATCTGACATTTTTTCATTAATCCAAAAGAACATAGTCAATGTAATTTTGACAGAAGAAAAGCATCACTAACATTCAGTACCTTTTTCATCCCACTCAAACTACTGCAGCCACTTTCTCAGCAACCCCTTTTATAAGTTTCTGTGGAGAGTCTCTCACAAGACTTCTAGTCTTTACATCTTTGGATTCCTCATAAGCAGCTGCATGTATACCAAGTGCAGCACGACCAGATGGAACAGAGTTCTTGGACCATTCCGCATCCCACTCCACAGCTTTTGCTGTGCTGCATCTCTAGTGTCTGCTTAGTTGAGTTTTTAAGAAAGTGCACCTCTAACTTGAAATAGCGAACATGAAATAAATTCACAAAATAGGTAATTTTATCAAGCTAACTTTGAGATGTTATGTTCCAGAGCTCTTAATCTGGACCACACAGTTCAACTAGGATCGATTTAACCATAGATCCTGGTTGGGAGCATGGCAACATTATATATGACCTAGTTGGGAAGAGAACATTTCGGTCCAAAATGTAAATGCAAGTAAAAAAATGCGGCATACTTGTTTGTTGGCATGATCTTTCAAGCAGTCAATCCAGCTGTAACCGACACCATCACTAAACTGCTCCTTCTGCCTATACATGATATGCTATAACCCAAAAAGAGAGTAGAAAAGTTAACAATATATTAATTCTTCCATGAATATATTTGCACAACTATCTGAGCTAGAATGTGAAAATCTTCCTAGAAAAAATAAAAGAATATGCAAAACGATAACCCTGTATGACTAGATTAGCATAATGGTTGGGCAAAAGTAAAAAGTAGCAACGTTTGGTAAATATGGCTTCTGATCATCATCAAATGCTTTGTGCAAGACCCACTTCTCAATTCTCCCACGATCAGGCCTGATCTGCAGTTACAAATGAAAGTATTCAGATGTATGAGTTTCATAGTAACTTTCCATTTTTATTAAATTTGGCAAGAAAACAAAGTAATCCCAATAATGTCATTACAACATTAAGGGTATAATCTAATAAGACTAAGCATACCATAGACCATCCATTAGATTAGGCATATCAGGATATGTATGACACCTACATCTCAACATAAAATGGATTCATAAATGACAGAATTCATCACACACATGAAAATGTCATGATGGATAAGAAAAATAACTTCCGTGAGGGAATGGGGAGAAAATAGTTGTATACTAGATTTCAATGCAATTTCAACTTTCTCGATGGTGGGAAGATTGCAACTTTCTCGATGCTGTGCTGCATGCCACACTTGGACCACCGGGAACTGTCAATCTTGCAGCATTCTGTCCATAAATAGCAAATTGAACATACTCAGGTAAACAAACAATGATGCAATTCAGTCAACTGACATTGTAGGAGATGGGAGGAAAGGTGGCTCACCTTTGGAAAAAATTTCTCAAAAATAGTCCTATAGTAGTATCCTTCTTTTGTGGTCGGAGTGTTTTCAGGGTAGAAAAAGCAACATTCATCAGCATTGGAAGGCAAAATCCATTAATCATCGATATGAGGGTAAATACATAGGAGGGCTGCATTCATCAGCATTGGAAGGTAATATCTACTAATTAATACATGATGTTGTCTCAATAAAGTGTCACTATGAGACAAAATAAATCTACCAAATTTCTTACAGAAGTATTGGTCAATATAGTATTGACCAAACTATTCTGAATTGCAATTTCTTCAATACTTCCAATTCAATTTTCAAAATGTTACTCTCTTCGCAGTCCAAGTGAAATCTCCCCTCACTTGTCGCCAGAAGCCCGTGAACCTCAACATGATCATGCCTCCAATTCCAGGTCCTTCCTCTCTAACTCTTGTCGTTCTTGTCATCCTCTCTAATTCCAGGTCCTTCCTCCTATCTAGACCGAGTCAGCGACAACGAAGCTGAGAATAGAAAGCGGCGACTTCCTCCTATTCCAGGTTCTTAGCCGAGTTGCTGAACCGACTTGGACTTGGATAGCGATGCCACAAAACAACACCGAGCACAAATTGACACCGAGAACAGAACCGAAGTTCTCTCTGACAACGAGAAATTATCGATCTAGATTCGAGAGAGAGAGAGAGAGAGAGAGAGAGAGAGTTAATTAATTAATAGGGCAAAACTGTTAGTAGATGTTAAATTGAGTAAATGAGGTAAAAAAACTCTTAGTAGAGTAAGTGACAATTTTTAAGCTAAAATTGGGTAAGTGGTCACGGCCCCTTAATTTTATTCAGTTTATTATAAATTAAAAAAAAACAAAACAAAACAAAAACCACAAAAAATAAAAGATAGAAACAACAAAGGGAATGAGTTGCCACCTCCATTAGTAGGTGCCTTAAGCCAAGGCACCACCACTGCAGAATTGTCAACGTTGTTTTCAGTTGCTTAATTAAACAAAGATGAAGTGGTGTCTTCTTCTTCTTTTTTGGTGTAAAGGAGGCATAACGCCTAGAAATAAGAAGAAAAAAATCAGATTGCACGCGGTCGAGAGGTGCCACTAAGGTCATCAAGCATGGTTGGGGCGGCTACAATTGGAACTTCATCAAAAATCTGATATCCAAGCTCTTTTTGTCTTCTTCGATCCCATCCTTCTGTTTTTTACTTTTCAAAATCAAATATGGGGTTGTAACCAAATTAACATAGCCCAGTTCTTCAAATTTGTAAACATGCAAGGGTAGATCTCATCCTTCTTCAAATCAAAATAAAAGTTCAAAAAACAAAATGATTCTTTCGGTTTCTAGTTTTCTTGTGTTTCTTTGAGTCTGATGACTCTGATCCTCATCGGGAAACTTGAATAGCTCGATGAATTTTTTGTCTTTTGAATTATGATTTTCAGTTGCAGAAACGGAGATTGAAAAAAGCATATCAAAATTGGTTTGTGTAGTAGTCGCAGAGTGTAGATGGCGAACATTTGTTTGATCTCATCTAGAATCATAATTTCAATTCAACCCGTCCACTACTAAAACAAGCCTCATAGGATACATATTTTTTTCTGTATCTTTTGCTTTAAAGGATATGGATAACTGTATCAAAAACTCATTAGATACGGTGCAGCCACGGAATGAAAAAAGGTATTCTCTATTGGGGGCTCTAGTAATCAAAGGATACAGATTTCATTTCCGTATCTCTCCAATAATATTGGTCCCATCATATTTATTTTTATTCTTATTAATTTTTTTTATCGGAATAATAATTCTGTTTTTTTTTCTTGAAAATTAATATTAATTATTTTTTATTTTCAGAATATGGTTATTTCTTTTTTTTCTTTTTGTCATCTTATTATTTGTTCACCACAGTAATTATTTGTATTTGTAGTCTGAACCGTATTTTTTTTTTAACTATACGTAGAATAGCAAATGGGAGATCCCAGATCTTGTTGCCAATCTCGCTGCTGGCTCCGGCAACCAAATACTCCCCTAATCCCCACCATATATACCTTCTCTCTCTCTCTGTTTTCTCTTCATCTTTGTGCAAATCAGATCAAGCAACCGAGTCGTGGAAGTGCCCTACCCTAAACCTAAAAGTGCCCTACACATCGCCACCACGATCGACTCAAAAATTACAAACCCTCCACTGCTTCACGCCTTCACCGCCTTAAGAAAATGGTCAAATCCCAAAACATGCCGATCCACCGAGATGACGTTGATTGCCGATTTGATATCCCCATAGACATAAATACAACCTGAAGTGAATAAACATGTCAGAGATATATGATATATAGGAAGTGTGTCAAACATGTAAAATTGAGATTTGAGTGCAATCGGTTTTAATACCAGTTTTTGAGGAGATTGCAGCCCAGTTGTCACTTTGCCAAATCAGATTGAAGAATGTAGCCATATCTTCATCATTTTTGTTTAGAGAGAACGAAGCCAGATCTGAAAGTGGTAGACGAAAAACAATTTTGATACTAGATGAAATCTATCCCAGCAAACGCAAGCCATCCTTATACGGTTATACAGCACTAGATGGCCACTATGATTTTCTGATTTTGTTTGTTTGTTTGCTTGTTTGCTTTTTATATGGCATATATATAAAGTGAATTTATTATCTTGTATGGCAGAAATAGTCAAATCGATTTTGCTTTGCCTACATACAGAAATCCATGGCTAGTGAACAATAAATACGGATAGCAGTGTGCACAAAATGGCAGTGTATTGAGTACGGATATCTATAAATATGGCTAATGAACAATGAAAACGGATACACGTAGTTAATTTTGCAAGTATGCATACTAACTATTGATAGGAAAAGCTTTAATAAAATTTTAAATAGAAAAGAAGTTAAAGAATATATATTAATTGAGGTATTTTGCAATACTGGTGTAAAGACGGGATAATTAATTTGTAGATTTGGATAAATTAATGTAAAAAAGTGGTTTGTTAATATTACTTCACACTTTTAACCATATATAAATATAAGATGTTTATCTGAATATTAAATGATAATACATTAATTTGGTTTTTTCTTTAACAATGAATACGGATCTTTTTGTTTATCTAAATATGTATTTTTGATAAAGTATTTTGTTAATTATATCTTTTATTTCGTCACAATTATCAGTACCCATAAAACAAACAATACAAAAATTATAAAAGGGTATCATTTGCTCTATCAAATGACACGATTAGTAAAGTGTATCCAAAAGGGGGGTGACTATTGGCCATTTTTCTAGTAGTGGTCTATCGGCACACCCATAAAATTCGATTGGACTTATCTAACGCATATATGCTTAATCCAAGACGATCTCAATTTTGCGCTTTCTCTTTGGATTACGCATATATGCTTAATCCACCATGGGAAAATTGAAGGGGGCGGGGAAGCCCCCGTCGCCACCTCGTGTACTTCCGGCTATTGAGGATACATCATCCAGTATGGCCAGATCTGAGGGTAATCCAACTCATACCTCATCTTTTCCTGATTTTAACTTTACTACTGACGATGTGTTTTTGTTACGATTAACTAGTACTGTGCCTACTAGCTAGTTCTATTGAGGTCAACACTGAGTTAAAAATTACGGGAAATGATGCTGAGAAAATGGAGTTCAAGGAGACAGGAATGATTGGAAATATGGGGCCTAAACCTATAGGTAGTGGTAGTACTATGGCTTTAGCAAGTAGTACAGTAAGTGGATCATTAAGTGGAGCACCACCTCAATTCTTCCAGCAACCAAATTTTGGGTCCCAACCATATCATACCACTATAGGTTCGAGCTGCATGGGATTTTCTCGTTCTCAACCACAGCCATCCCTTAAGCATACTCAGATCCCAAATGACCGTAACTCTTTTGTGATGACATACTCTGGCCCTTATTCGGTTACAATGCATGACTTTCCTAGAAACACTACTGCACATTCGAATTTTGTGGCACCTAATTATACACAAAACCTTACACCACAATTCTCTAGTGCACCATCCACATTTGCAACATCTACCACTGCTCAAGTATCACAATCACCATGCTCATCATATAATGCAAGCTCACCATTCTGCTTCGTTTAACCAGCAACCATTGCCACAAAGTACCCCACAACCTGTTCCAATGTTTCACACCATATACCCTAATCCATTGTTCCAAGCACCTCCACTTCCCCATTCCTATTCCCCACCGTATGTTGACCCTAATCTCCCAACAATGAAACAAATGAGACTGGACTTCAGTGTTTTCAGTGGAGGAGATCCCGTAGAATGGTTGAACAAGGCAGAACAGTACTTTGAATTTTATCAAATACCAGAAGATAGGAAGCTATCAATTGCTACTATGCACTTGTCTGATAAAGCCTCCGACAGTTGTACATGTTCAAGCATGAGTTTCCAAGTACTTGGCAAGGGTTAGCTGATTTACTCATGAGATAGTTCAGTGGTTATAACAGGTCTCTCTTGCTAGAATGTCACAAACAGGCAGTGTTGAACACTATAAAGAGCAATTCACCAAGTTGTCCAGAAGAGCTCCAGGCTTTCCTCAAGAGGTGCTACTGTCTTGTTTTATTGGTGGCCTTAAGGAAGATATAAGGGTGGATGTGCAAGCTCAAAAACCTAGAACATTATATGAAGCATGCGAGCTTGCCAGGGTTTATGAGACTAGATCAATGAAGGTCATCGACATTATGCCAGAAATAATTCTGGAGGTTCTAGAGCATCAGTGGGGTCACCAGTTGGGGTGCACACTAAGACTCATTCATTTAGCACTGGCACAAAAGTTCAGACAACCCCATTTACATCTAAGAACATGGTGAACAATACTGCAGGACATACTAATGGCACCAGAAGATTATCTCATTCTGAGTACCAGGAAAGACGAGCAAAAAACCAGTGTTTCTTCTGCGAGGAGCCTTTCAAACCAGGCCACAACTGTAGGAAAGGCCAGCTCATGATCATGGAAGTCTTACAAGAGGACTGTGATCTGTTGAACTCTTCAGATGATATGGATACAACAGGAGTACTAATTAAGTACAATTTCATAACAAGTGAGTGGTGGGAATTGATTCTGACCAGTGATATGTTGCTGAGCAGGGCGTCAAAATTAGAGACATGGGTAGGGCAAAGAGTCTTCACAGCAAAGCGGCCCACTTTGTGACTGATATCACTACTGGATTGCTCAACCCCATTTCTGACAAACCCTCCAAACACTCTCCCTTCTCCTCCTCCTGTAAGCTCTCTATCTTTCTTTACTCAAAACCCTTTCTGGGTTTTAAGAGTTCTTTATTGGGTGCCAAAACCCATCTCTCTGATGTGCCAAAGATTAGGACTTTTCTAGGTTCTGGAGCTGTGGGTGCAAAACCCGGTTCTTCATTTGTTTTGAAATAGAACCGAAATTCAATACTATTTGTCAGGGATTTTTTGATGAAATTTGGCCCATGAGAAGTTTATAATACATGATGGAGGCATTTTGTTACTTATTGTAAAAACATGGGACTCTGAGTTTGCAGAGCTGTATAGATGAAGTAGTTTTGTTTGGACTCTGTGGAACTCTTGTTAGAATGGAGTCTGTGACTCTGTAATTCTTGTGTCAGCAGGAAGATGTGGATGGGTCCAGAGGAAGTCAAAATGGAACAATGAGTGAAGAGAGTCCAGCTAATCCGGTTGACGGGCCTGACGCTTCTTCATTTACTGCATTTCTCTACTCACTGTTATCGTCGTCAGAGTCGG
This sequence comes from Rosa chinensis, assembly GCF_002994745.2. Classification (NCBI taxonomy): domain Eukaryota; kingdom Viridiplantae; phylum Streptophyta; class Magnoliopsida; order Rosales; family Rosaceae; genus Rosa; species Rosa chinensis. The sequence goes on along the minus strand of NC_037089.1, from coordinate 25,988,827 downwards.
GAGATAAGAGCAAAAGTTCGGATCAACAGGTTGATGACCAAATGGATAAGCCCGACTCGTTGTCTGATTCTGCAGTGAAAGCAAACAGTGGGAAGAGAAGCTTGTTTTCCAAGGGGAAACACACGCTTAGTAAAGCTATGTACCAGGCTGCAAGATTTGGTGGGTATCGGAGTCAAGAGCGGAAGGGTAACCTTGATGTGAAAGGTGATGATGCGAATGACTCTGAGTTTACTGGAGTTGAGATGAGGCATATGCATAAAGCACAGAAGCCTGTGGCCTCGGTTCATTTGCCAGACATCTCTGAACCGTCTTTACTTCTTACTGAGAAAACTAGAATTGTTCTTTACAGTTCACTCCCGGCGCTAGTTCAGGGAAGACAATGGTTGTTACTATATAGGTGGGGAAACTTGGAGTTTCATAGTTAGATCTCTTGAAAGTTCTAGTCTTTATCATAACAAACCAGTTATTGTACAATGGCACCAATATTTCTTCTTGTTTTGCAGTACATGGAGGCATGGCATATCACTTTCAACCCTATACAGAAGAAGTATGCTTTACTGAGGCTCAGTTTGCTGGTAATAGCTCAGCAACTGTTAGCATCAGTCATTTTGAAAATATTTCCAATCAGCTCTTTCAACAAAATTATTTATTGTCTATTACTGTATAAATATAATGTAATATGGATTTGACACAAAACAAACATTTATCAAGTTCCTTGAGTAAAGTTTATTAAAGAATTGGCTCGATTATTTGTTTGAAACGTTGTCATGAACTCTTTTCAAATTCATTTGGGCTTGTGGTTCTTTAGTTCAAACAAATGCAAACAATCCCGAATAAACACTTTCTACTTTAAAAATTCTTTCAGGTTGTTGGAGACCGTTAAGGTGCAGTTTTTGGTTGCTTGGTGGAGGCACCTCGAAGACCCACAAACAAGAAGTCTCAGGTCCTGCTGAAGCAAATACATCCTATGAATCCATCTAGCAATTATTTCCTTTTATAAATGTATTCACGCTGGTGTTTTCACAAATACACCTGGCCATCCTGTTATATATCGCCCTACAGGTACAAACTTATCCTATTTGCTTCCTAGGCAACACAGTTTCTGATTTATCATCAATTTGTCACTGCCTAGGTGGAAGCTTTTTGCGTGTCTTGAAACGGTTTTCATATATGTACGAGATATCGAAAGCAATTTTCATACCTTGTGCTTACTTATGCTTGCAGTAAGTTCTACAGATGTCATCCACTTTAAGTGTTAAAAATGTATGTTTTCCACCTAAACATTATTTGGAATTGGGAGAAATTTTTTGTATCCTGCAAGTAGTAAAGGTTATGCTGAGGAGTAAAGCAAGTGCTCCTTCAAAGTTTGTAGAAGAGTAATTAATACAAAATATATATTTATGAATAGTGCTTTAGATTTAGGTAGAGCTGTACATAATGTAGTCATAAGATCTTTGTTTCACCACCTCTTTTCTGATGTAGTGGTTGTATAATGTGATTACTTTCTGCTGTATATCTTCAAACCTAAGGGACTATTCAAAACCTTAAGTTTGAATTGTCAAAATACTGCACGGGAGTTGTTGCATAATACATGGTAAGTTGGTAACAAGTAACTGCTAAATATTTAACTATACCATTTCTATTACTCCATGATGCGGGCAAAAATAAATTCATAGATACTACTTCTAAAGTGCATCTGTATATATCCTCTTTTTGATTTTGTTTTGCAGAATAAACTTAGATCATCAATTTTTATCTTGAAATTATCCCTTTGTAATTCACCAGTTAGCCCCTTGCTTCTTTGATGTATAGTTGCAAGGAAATTCGAGCAAAGGGTAGGTGCAAAATTAAAACTTTGGCGTAAATTGTGCAATGATTCAAATTTCTCTAGCACAACTATGTTACATCCAAAAAAAAATAACTACTTAATAACTGAACTTGAATGTTTGCATTTGAAATATGCATATGTTTGTCATTTATGAAATAATTATCTTGTGACACCGTATAAAAGTTTTTTTTTTGGTGTACCTGAATGGAATATCTTTTACTAAATATTTTGGAATTAACTATAAAATGTAAACGCAGGTGCCAACCGCTACTTCACATTGTGCGCTACTGCCTTTTTAGCTATTGGTGGTGGTGGTCATTTTGCACTCTATTTGAACAGTGATCTGTGAGAACTTTGCCTCTTCATGTTCCTTAGTGGACTTTTTTTTTTCGCTAATCTAATTTACTGTATGTTCTACATTTCTTCAATTGTTTTATCTTTTTGCAAGATTGAGTGGATCAACTTCAGTTTCAGAAACCTATGGGAATCCATGTCTTGCAAACTCACTAGACTTTGATGTGAAAGAAGTAGAGGGTGTGGACAATGTCTCTCTTTCTCTCTTTGATAGACACAGAGACACCCACACCTCTTCCAGGGCACGTTTAGACCCATAAATATGAATGTGCATTTATAATATAAACTCAGTGCCCTTTGGCTCGAAAGGAAAAGAAAAAGTGTTGGTCATTTGATTTATGTTTGTGTAATGCAGTTATGGGGTTTTGTGTATGCTACTAAGTATGAGGCACCTGGGATTTGCCGATGGTGAATGCTTCATTTGGAACTCATTTTACTATGGTGGTTAGTATCATCACCTTAGCTGACATCTGGAGCTGGATGCAAACGATGTTACATTATATGGATGACCTTCCTTTTGGAGTTTGTAAATACAAGTCTTTTATGTACATAAAGAATACATCACTGTGTGCAAGCAATTTTGATTAGATGGTGATTGTAAAGGCTATTACTTTTAATGATATATGTCTCAAAAGTCTGAAAAGAAAGAGAGACAGAAAAAAGAAAAAAAGAAAAGAAAACTAAATCACTACAAAACTTGGTCTCAAGAGGCCATCTAAGGAGAAACTTCTCTGCGATTGATCAACAAAGAAGAGCACTGAAGTCTACCTAAATGGGTTCATTTGTTGTTCAAGTCTTTGAGATTCTCTTTCACGCTCTTCCATCACTCTCCAAAAATGAAGTTTAGCTACTATGAATCTTCTCATGGATTGACGATTCCATCCATTTGATCTACACATTTCCTTGTCAATCTTCCGTTGAATTGATTATTCCATCCATTAACATTTTGATCCACACATTTCCTTGTCAATCATATTTGTTTGTGTGGTAGTCAAGTCTTTGGATGTGCTGTGAGTCTGCATATGTTGATCGAAAAGTAAGCAACCTCTCTGAATTAGTAGCGTGTTGATCAAAAAGTAAGCAACCTCTCTGAATTAGTAGCGTGTGTGTATATATTAAACTATCTCTCCAGCCAGTTTCTCTTGTAACTCTCCTCAGTGAACAATTCCACACACTTTGCATATCGATTATTCAAACAATGGAGAGAGTTACTTGGTTCTTCTTGGTATACTTGATCTGTTGTGAGGCGGCTAGCTGCTTGACTACGGCAGCACAAACCAACCTTAACACCACCACAGACCGATATGCTCTTCTTGCTCTAAAAGCCCATATCACCAATGACCCTCAAAACATGATCTTTACCAATTGGTCAACAACCACCCCTGTTTGCAACTGGGTTGGCGTCTTTTGTGGGGCACGCCATCATCGAGTCGCAAAGTTGAACCTCTCTTACTTTGGTCTTGTGGGCACCATTCCTCCTGAGCTAGCAACTTATCATTGCTTGTTGATCTGGACATCCAAAATAACAGTTTCCAGGGTACCTTGCCTCTCGAGTTGGCTCGCCTGCGTCGGTTGAAGTTCATTAACTTGGGATACAACAAGTTTATGGGAGTGATACCATCATGGTTTGTGTCCTTGTCCAAACTTCAAGGTTTCAGGTTGTTTGGTAATCAATTTTCAAGTTCCATACTAGCTATCATCTTCAACTTATCTGGTTTGCAAGAAATTGATCTGAGTTATAACCAACTCTCAGGAACGAACTAAAATACATACCAACAAATTATCTAGAACCCTAATCTATTAACACCATAGCATGTTAAGGTATAAGATACACTAATTAATAATTATTGCATAGCAAGAGAAATTGGAAACCCAGATAAAGACGATTGATCTTAACTCGAACAATTTGACATATATACAATAATTATTTTATTTTGTTCCTATATATCATGATTTGTTCCTATATATCATGATTTATTCCTAAGTAATCAATGTGTGGTAAAGATTGTAAGTGTTCTCAATTACATATGTTTGACAACCTAGATTGTTAAGGTAAGCAAATATCTTATTCATAATTATTAACAGGTAGAAACCCCAGAGAAATCAACAACCTAACAACGTTGAAGGCAATCTACCTTGATAATAATAATTTTAGATATCATACCTTTATCGGTTTTGTTGATTTAAATATATGTTAGTTACCCTACTTGCCCCATATTTAATTTTTTATTTTATTTTTATGAAATAGTATAGTATATCATATATCTTGTATAAGCTAGAGTGTGTTGATTTTTCAGAGATTCCAAATGAGATCGGCACCTTGAATCAGCTAGAAGAGTTGCTTGTGCAAGAAAATGCCTTAAAAGGGCCTATTCCGATGGGTGTCTTCAATATGTCATCTTTGACTACTGTAAGTTTCTATGGAAACAAGTTGAGTGGTAGAATTCCCGACAATATCTGTCAACATCTTCCAAATATCCAAGAGTTGAACTTGGGTATCAATCAGTTTGATGGTCCACTTCCATCCAAGTTATGACAATGCAAACAACTTCTTACTTTGAAGTTGTGGGGTAACAGGTTTAGTGGAAGCATACCCAAAGATATTGGGAACTTAACCCGGATAAAGGAGATTTGGCTTGACACCAATAGCTTGACAGGTATTCATAATCTCAATTTCATATACTTAATTACCATTATATATTTTTATAAACCGGTTCATAGAATTATCAATCCAAAAGATGATATATATGGTCATTTTATATTTTGATAATAATGTTATATTGTTCCATCATGATTTAGACAAATTTACACCTGTTTTACATAGGTACGTCACAAATTGGTTTTGTTGAATTAGTTAAAGAGATAATCACTGTACATATGCAGACGATCAACTATAATGTATAATTGTTTAACTTTTAAGAAATACCATATGAGATTGGTGCTCTAGATCAACTAGAGAAGTTGTTAATGAACCTCATTGCCTTAAAATGGTCTATTCATGTGGTCGTCTTCAACATGTCTTCTTTGATTATTTTGAGTCTATATGAAAGCAACTTGACTAGAAGTCTCGGACAATAAATGCATGTCAACATCTTCCTAGCATCAAAAAGTTGGATTTTTCTTACAACCAGCTTGATAGTCCACTTCCATCTAAATGGTGGCAACGTAAACAACTCTTTTTTATTATATAGTATGGAAAATTCATTAATATTGGTCACTTAACCCAGATAAAAACGACTGATCTTAGCTTGAACTATTTAATAGGTGTTCGTAATGTCAACTTCATATATTCAATAATCATTTTATTTTCTTCTTATAGATCATGATTTATTCTCAAGTAACCAATGTGCTATAATGATCATAAGTTTTCTCAATTAAATATGCTTTACACCTTGCTTGTTAAGGTAAGGAGATCAAAATCTGATTAATAGTTATTAACAGGTAGGATTCCCAGAGAAATCGGAAACCTAACAATGTTGAAGGAGATCTACCTTTCTCATAATAATTTTGAAGGTATGACGTTTTGTTGATTTAAATGGATAATTAGTTACTGTGCATGTCACATATTGAATTTTTTTATTCTTGTTGAATAGCACGAAGTATATCATATCTCTTATATAAGTTGGAATGTGTATTGATTTTTGAGAAATTCCAAATGAGATAGGCACTTTGAATCATATGGAAAAATTGTTTGTGTCACAGAATGCCTTGAAAGGGCCTATCCCTATGACTATCTTCAACATGTCATATCTGACTATTGTAACTTTCTATGATAACAATTTGAATGGTAGAATTCTTGACAATATTTGTCAAAATCTTTCAAATATTCAAGAGTTGTATTTGGGTGTCCGCTTCCTTCCATATTTGGGCAATGTAGACAACTTCTTACTTTAAATTTGATGGCTAACAGCTTGAGAGGTATTCATAATATCAATTGCATATATTTAATCACTTAATATATTTATAAACCGGTTCGGGAAATCAATTCAAAAGATGATGATTATTTTATATTTTGATAATCATATTGTATATATTGTCCCTAGCTATAATGATTTAGACACATTTATACCGGTTTTACATTTGTGTACTGTAGTAATCATTCTACATTTGACAAAATTTATAAAGCAACGTTACTAATTTCCTAATTGAATTTACCCATTAAAATAAACCCAGATAAAAACGATTGATATTAGCTCGAGCTATTTGGCAGGTATTCGTAAAGTCAGCTGCATATTTTTAATAATCATCTTATTTTGTTCTTATATATCATGATTTGCTCCCAAGTAACCAATGTGTGGTAATGATTAGAAGTTTTCTCAATTATATATGATTGACACCCTAGCTTGTTAAGGTAAGGAGATCGATATCTAATAAATAGTTATTAACATGTAGAATATCCAGAGAAATTGGGAATCTAACAATGTTGAAGGAGATCGGCCTTGGTAGTAATAATTTTGAAGGTATGACTTCCATCAATTTTGTTGATTAAAATTTATAAAGCAGTGTTACTAATTTCCTAATTGAATTTTATAACTATTTATTTTCTCTTCTCCCCCTATTTTTTTTCTCTCAATTTTATCTCTCTCCTCACTTTCCATGTTCAGAAAAAGAAAAGCAAGTATCGTCAAAAAGAAAAGAAAAGCAAGAAATAAACATAAAATAAAATAAAAAATAAAAAATTTTCTAGTATATGGAATAATGTCAGGGTGTTGATATAACTGTTGCAGGTCCTATAACATATGAGATTGGTTATCTTCCTAATTTAGAGTGGTTGGCTCTCGGTGGTAATAATCTAAATGGCCATATCCCATCCTCAATCTTCAATATCTCCACAATAGCAGTATTAGAACTCAGCCTCAATCAGCTTTCTGGTAGCCTCCCAGCAGACATAGGCCTTGCGCTTCCAAAACTAGAACGGTTTTACGCAGGAGCGAATCACCTCAGTGGAGTAATCCCCAAATCCATCCCCAATGCTTCTGAGCTTCAGCTTCTAAGCCTGGGAGGTAACTCTTTTTCTGGATTTATTCCAAGCACTCTGTGCCTCATGACAAACCTTGAACATCTCACATTGTTCGAGAATAATTTGACCATTGATACCTCTACTCCGGAAGTTAATATTTGGGCTAAATACTGATTACTACCCTGTAGTTTGGGTTTAAAATCAATTCAGTCCCTGAACTTCTAATTTAATCAAGAACACTCCTGCACTTTCAATTTTGATCTAATAGGTCTAATTTATTAGATTTCTGACAATTGAGTCTTTTAACTTGCTGACGTGGCTCATATATGACCTATGTTTTATGATGTGGTGTTAAGGTGGCTTGCATAGTCAATTTAGGAGTGAGATCCACTATTAAAAATCTATCAAATAAATAGTTTTTCATCAAATAATCCAACTATAACTTGAACCCATAACAAAATATTTACGAATTGGACTTATTAGATCAAAATTGAAAGTGCAGGGGTGTTTTTGATGAAATTAGAAGTCTAGGGACTGAATTGATTTTAGACCTAAACCACAGGGTAGTAACCAGTATTTAGCCCTTAATAGTTTTTCTTGTCTGCCAAATCTTAGAAATTTGAGGATTTTATCCTTCTCAAGCAATCCATTAAATGCCAAGCTTTCGATTTCCTTCAGTAATTTCTCTGCATCACTTCAAAAGCTTTATTTACGAAATTGCAGATTCAGAGGTAACATCCCCAGTGATATTGGGAATTTGAGTAGCTTGAGCGGGCCAATTCCAAGCTCAATGGGAAGACTACATAATCTTCAAGGTTTGTTTATGTATGATAACACATTGCAAGGATACATTCCAGATGAGCTTTGTCAACTAGAAAACTTATTTCATTTGTCCTTGGGTTGGAATCAACTCTCTGGTTCTGTGCCTTCCTGCTTGGGTAATCTAACAGCATCTCTTAGAAATCTATACTTAGATTCCAATTTGTTGAATACCACAATACCATCTAACAGCATCTCTTGGAACTAGACTGGTCATCCAATTCTCTAATTGGACCTCTATCAGGTGCTGTTGGTAATTTGAAAGCTGCTGCATACATAAATGTATCATACAACCAATTATCTGGTAGTATACCAAGTACTGTTGGGAGTTTATTGAAATTAATCAATCTCTCGTTGGCACATAATAATCTAGAAGGCCCTATTCCTAGTTCCTTTGCTACCTGCTTAAGATTAGAACTGTTGGATTTATCTCGAAATAGTTTCACTGGAGTGATTCCAAAGTCTCTAGAAGCACTCTCATATCTCAAGCATCTGAATCTGTCTTTCAACAGACTCCAAGGAGAAATTCCAAGCGGCGGTCCTTTCAAAAACTTCTCTGCTGAATCATTTGTTTCAAACCATGGACTCTCTGGTGGATCCCAATTTCAAGTTCCACCATGCAAAAGAAAAACTAGCATATCTATCTTGAAGTATGTTATTCCGGGGATCTTGTCAGCAATGCTTCTAGCGGCCTCCATATTTTGAATGTTGATGTTACGCAGAAAAAAGAATGCAACAACTGCAGCACATATTATCTTGATGCCTCAAGTTTTACGCAGAAGGGTTTCATACCAAGAGCTCCTATGTGCGACAGATGGATTCAATGAAAGCAACTTACTTGGTATTGGGGCTTTTGGCTCGGTATATAAAGGAACATTTCCAGATGAGATAGATGTTGCAATAAAGGTTTTCAATTTGGATTTAGAAGGGGCATTTGCAAGTTTTGAGGTTGAATGTGAAATGCTAAGTAATGTTCATCACAGAAATCTTGTCAAAGTCATCAGTTGTTGTAGTCAAATTGATTTCAAAGGTCTTGTATTGAATTACATGCCTAATGGGAGCCTTGAGAAGTGGTTGTATTCTCAAAATTCTTCTTTAGACTTAGTGCAGAGGTTGGATATAATGATAGATGTTACATCGGCATTGGAGTACCTTCACCATGATTATGAAGTACCTATTGTCCATTGCGATTTGAAGCCGAGCAACATCTTACTAGATGATGATATGGTTGCACATGTTGCTGATTTTGGTATTGCAAAACTCTTGGGTGGAGGAGATTCTATGACTCAAACCATGACCCTGGCCACAATTGGGTATATTGCTCCAGGTGCTGTGCTCTTTTAGTAATCTTTCAATTCTCTATATTTTCCTTAGTTATGAAAGTTTTTGTAATTTTTTTTTTCTGTTTTTAAATCAATCTTATATACGCAGAGTATGGAATGGAAGGAATAGTGACCAGAAGAGGGGATGTGTATAGCTTCGGTATTGTAGTGATGGAAACATTTACAAGAAGGAAACCAACTGATGAGATCTTCATTGGGGAAATGAGATTAAGTCAATGGGTTGCAAATCACCTAGTTGCAAATGCGATAGTTGATGTTGTGGATGCTACTTTACTTGGAACCGAGGAGGATCATGAGTTTGTGAGCAAGAGGGAGTGCTTATCATCTATTATGAGATTAGCTGTTGCTTGCTCAGCAGAATCACCAGAAGAGAGGATAAACATGCAAGAGGCTGTAGCCATGCTTAAAACAATCAAGATCAAGTTTTCAAAGCAAACTGCAGCAGGTGTGGTGTTGAACTGTCATCCTGCTTGGTAACCCTTTAATGTGTCGATATATCTTGGCTTGCCATTTGATTCTGTACCTAATTATGTAATTGTATGATAGTATGGTTCGGACTCATGTTTGGTTGGTAAGTTGCTCCTTTGCATTCAAAAATAACTTCCATCTAGCTCCTTGCAGTTTTGTAGTTTCTGTGTTTTTCTGCTTTGAGGCTAGCTGCTTAAATAAACAAAAGCACTACTATTTTCTCAAATTTTTTTTATCTTTAAGTTGTCAAAGTAGTCATCATGGTACAATATAAAACTAATCTTGAATCCTTTGAAGTTTCCTGGTGGAGGAATGCATGCACCTAAGTTGAATGAGATGAAAATGTATGTATGTACAAAACTGAGTTCACTTCAAGAGCAGATGCACATCCTTCTCTCATCTCTTCAAATCAGAACTGAAGAGATGAGAGATTGTTCAAAATTGGAGTCATTTCTGGAAGCGGGATTGCCTTAAATTTAAAATTGCTTGGTATTCTATATTGCAGAAGACTGATTGCAAATCGAATGAAGTGTGTTCTAGAAAGCCTCACATCTCAGAGAGCATGATAATCGGCTTCAGTGTGTGAGGAAGTAGTCGAGGAAGTAGTCTCATTTCGTTGTCTAACACCTATTGTCTCTTAAAAACCTGACACTGATTCGTTGCTCTAAGCTCCATTACTTGCCAATTGCAAAACTTTTGAATATCCTTTGCTAGACCAATGGTGAGTTCCAAAAAGAGCTTCTAATGTTGCTTTGTTTACTGTCTGTGCTTCTAAATTTAATTCCAGTTGTAAATTTAAAAGTGCTTATACGCCTGTACCTTTGAATTGTTTCTAGGTGCTTTCTTAGCTTCTATATTCTTTGTCCTTGTTTTATAAGATAATCCCACTTCTGAAATTCGAATCACTTTTCTATTGCTGTTGGACTAGACTGCTCAGTTTTCTTTTCCTTGTGTGTACTTTTGATGGTCCTGACTGAATCTGTAGTGGAATTAGCTATTTTCTCTCTTTACCAGGGTTTCCCACTCCCCTGTTTCGTCATAAGTTAAAATTTTGCTTTGTTATTTAATTTCTTTGATTCCACATACTTAATATTTAGTCATTCAGATTTTGATAGGTTTTTCTAGTGTTGATTTTAAGGGTTTTTACTAGTACCGTAGTTATTTCTCAATTGCTATCCAAGTTTGAATCTTTCAATAGTTGGTCATATATAACAGCCGGTGAAAAATGGCTCTGAACAGCAGGCATCATCAACCTCAATATGCTATCTGGTATTTTCTCTGGTTTTCCATTTCATCCAACCCTATTATGTAATCCATGTCTGAAATTGATGTTCCACTTCTGGCATGCTAATCTGGCTTTTTTCATCTTCTTTGCAAAACTGGTTTATCTTTTGTCTATTATTGCTTCGTGATACCCTACATGTAAGACTTGACCAAGATAGGGTTTTGCCTCTTTCCTGTGTCTTCTGCCTCTTTGCTGTGTCTTTGCTGATTGAGATTGAGATGGTGGGGAACTACTGAGTTTCAGGAGGCCAAAGAAGGCTAAAGCTGAAGAGGAAAAATAATACATTGATATGGGAAAGCTTCTGAAAATGAAGCTAGAAGAGGTTTCAGGTAGGACCATGGAGGTATTGGTGGATGCGGTTTCTTAGTTCGGCAGGGCTGTCCACCTTCTCCTATACTGAGTTGTACAATGAAGGGGTGAACAAAATAGCCAGGAGATTGCCTGTGAGGTGGAAGCAACTGCTGCTGCCTACCACATGAAATCATGCATAAATATACACCATGAAATCATGCATCTCATCCATTATAAAACCATATATAGCGCTTGAGTCTGCTTCTGTTTACATTCTTACTCGTCATGAATAACTGAAGGCGACTAGCACTCAGAAAATTATTTTGAATAGTGAGCTGCAAGAGTAAGCAGCATATATTCCTTAATTAATCCTGTATCAGTTCAGTTGGTACCACAAAATGAGTTGTTGGGGTTACTTTTTTGACGTCTTTGACAAAACAGAGGTGAAACATTTTCTACCTTCTGATTTTGCAGGTGAAGGTCTACAACGCTCGCAGAAGGATTAATTCATAGTTTAAATGACACCCAAAAAAGATGTAAAGCAATTGGATAAATTGTGATTAGCATCCTGATTGTTATTAGCATTGTATTGTGGCTTCTTTTGGTGGAAATCGCAAGCACAAAAGTACAAGTCTGCCTCTCTTCAGAGCTCGTATTGGAAATCACAACCAACTGATGAGAATTTTGGAAAAGCTAAACATCACATGCTTTGTGCAGCCCCCAGAGTTAATCTCAATTGAACTAAATTCGATGCTGGATGATCAGTTCAATCATAGGTATGCATTGCAAGCTAGCCTAGGATTTATGAGGTGTCAGGGTGTTGTACTCCAATCATTGTACCATTATATGCCGTTGTTGTGTTACCTCAGCAATCTAATCATATAATGCAGCATATTCTTTATCATGATGTTTCACATATGAATTAACCTTGTTTAGGAAGCACAAGAATGTTTAGCTAGTGTAAGCTCCTCATCTGATAATCTCAGTGATAGCTTTCAATGGAAAACCAAAATTGCAACTTTCTCGATGGTGGGAAGATTGCAATTTCTTCTGTAATGCAGGACAAAGGACAATAGATACCAGAAACCATTGATGAGAGGGAATCATGATAAAACAATGAAATTGTTGGCTCTGTGAATATTATGCATGAAATTCTTGAGTATGCTAAATCTTGTTGTTTTGTTCTGAGTACTTGTTGCCAGATGGGTGGGGAGTTAGACAATTTGGGAATTAAATGTTTCAGCTATGTTTACTAGTTTGTGATATATTTTTCGTCAATACCATAACAGCTATGTTTACTATGATCTAATATATGGTTTGGTTGTTGAAAACCAGACTCTCGGGCTCAACCTGTGTCATATATTGAAAAAGAAAATCAGAACTGAAGCAACATTATTGAAAAACATGTCTATTATCTCTCCCCATACACTTTCGCCAGGTTTTAGAATGTAACACGTCGTCAACATTGATCACAAGTCCTCTTTCTTGTGTCTTTCAGTATTCATGCGATGCACCATCTTCTTTGTCCTCGTGTTTAGCTAGTTTAAGCTCCTGGTCTGATGTTATACCACCTTATTCCATCTGGTGGGTACAATTTTCAACGGCAGGCTAGGGTGGTACTAGTTCAGCAAATTGTGTCCCTCATCGTCTACCACCGCAAGGCGTAACTTCGGTTAAAAATGCTGGTCCACTAGTCTCTGGTTTGCTTGGGTCTCTAATGGCACAAGGTGTGATCTCATTGAAAAACCCAAGCAGAGGAGGACAGGAGGGTGCTAGTTCACTAAATTATGTACCTCTTGTACCACAGCAAGGTGGATTGCCTGTTCAAAATGCTGCTGTTGATGTTCCAGTAGTAGTTCCTGGTTTAATTGATTCTTTCCTGGCACAAGGAGTCATTTGGTTGAAGTAACCCGGTACGAAAAGAGGAGAAGGATGTTGTGGTAGGATGTGAGTTCTCCGGCCTTGTTCTAAATCTGCGTCGTGAATCTGTGGTAATCGGCTTGCATGAGGGTGGTCTGCCAAGGCAATGTAAAAGCTGTGGCCTCCGGTTCAAATGTGAAGAACAGCACAGCAGCCACATGGATTGGCAAGTCAAGAAGAACCGTATGTCCAAAACCCGCAAGCAGAAGCCCTTTCGTAACTAGTGATAAAGAAATGGTTGTTCCTGCGGACGAGGATCAAAGTAAATGTTCCTTATGCAGAGATTCCTTTGTTGAGTTTTAGTCATGAGAAAGATGAGTGGATGTATAAAGGTGCTGTTTTACTTGAATGCGCCTCAGGGGGCCAGCGCCTGAGATGGATCGATCACAGTTGGGTCCTATAGTCCATGTCAAATGCTGGTCGGAGCTGTTGACATAAAGTTTCAAGGCTGTTCATGTCCTCTGCCAAATCTTTTGTTTTGTTTTTGAATTCAGTTGTGTATCAGGGGAATGAGAATGTAAAATACATTTGAAATAGCAAATGTAATTAAGTTCCTGGAGTTTCCAAAGAATACTCTTCCAATTTGTACTCTTTTTGCTTCTCTTTCACATTGTAATTGATCTTTTCAATAAAATTGACGTCCATTTCTCGAAAAAACTATACTCTTTTAGTCTCATGTCTCAATAATAACATGTACCTCGGTTCAGACAACAAAGAAACTGAATCTGGATACTGCTCTAGTTTACCATTGAATTTCTATTGTCAACACATCCTGAATGGTAATCTAAGAAAATAATGGAAAATCAAAACTGCATTCTATAGATGAAGGATTGAAGAAACAATATAAAAGTAGAAACCTATCTAAATTGCATACAGAATCCTGTCGTGGTCAAAGAAAATTACAGATACAAAATATAAGCATCAACTAGTCTGGTCTCATCTAAGAGACAATAGCAAGGCCTTCCTAGTTATATAAACTACTAACAGTCGTGACGGATTCCCTACAGGGCCTTCTGGTCTCATCTTCCATAGAATCAGAATAAATATCAATCTACAGTATATCTCATCTGACATTGTTCCATTAATCCAAAAGAACATAGTCAATGTAATTTCGACAGAAGAAAAGCATTTGTAACGTTCAGTACCTTTTTCATCCCACTCAAACTACTACAGCCACTTTCTCTGCAACCCCTTTTACAAGTTTCTGTGGAGAGTCACTCTCAAGACTTCCAGTCTTCACATCTTTGGATTCCTCATACGCAGCTGCATGTATACCAAGTGCAGCACGACCAGATGGATCGGGGTTCTTGAACCATTCTGCATCCCACTCCACAGCTTTTGCTGTGCTGCATGCCACACTTGTACCACCAGGAACTGTCGATCTCGCAGCATTCTGTCCATAAATAGCAAATTGAACATACTCAGGTAAACAAACAATGATGCAATTCAGTCAACTGACATTGTAAGAGATGAGAGGAAAGATGGTGGCTCACCTTTGGAAAATATTTCTCAAAGATAATCCTATAGTAGTATCCTTCTTTTGTAGTCGGAGTGTTTTCAGGGTAGACAAAGCTTGCGTTCATCAGCATCGAATCTGTTACCTGTCCAGAAAAAAAATGAAGAATTATTATTCAATGGAGCTAAGGAAGAAGCAAGCATCTATAGTGTCTGTTTTTTGAGTTTTTTCAAAAGTGCACCTCTAACTTGAAATAGCGAACATGAAATATTTTCATAAAATGGTTAATTTTATCATGCTAACTTTGCGAAATTATGTTGCAAAACTCTTAATCTGGACCACACAGTTCAACTAGAATCGCGGTTGGTTGGGGCATGGCAACATTATATAAGACCTAGTTGGAAAGAGAAAATTTCGGTCCAAAATGAAAATGCAAGCAAAAAATGCAGCATACTTGTTTGTTTGCATGATCTTTCAACCCGTCAATCCAGCTGTAACCGACACCATCACTAAACTGCTCCTTCTGCTTGTACAAGATGTGCTATAACCCAAAAAGAGAGTGGAAAAGTTGAAAACATATTAATTCTTGCATGAATATATTGGCACAAGTATCCAGGAAGGTGAAAATCTTCCAAGAAAAAATAAAAGAATATGCAAAACGATAACCCTGTATAACTAGATTAGCATAATGGTTGGGCAAAAGTAAAAAGTAGCAACCTTCGGTAAATATGGCTTCTGATCATCATCAAATGCTTTGCGTAAGACCCACTTCTCAATTCTTCCAAGATCAGGCCTGATCTGCAGTTACAAATGCAAGTATTCTGATGAATGAATATTATAATAACTTTCAATTGTTATTAAATTTGGCAAACAAGGCAATCCCAATAATGTCATTGCAGCATTGAAGGTATAATCTAATAAGACTAAGCATACCATCCCTTAGATTAGGCATAGCAGGATATGTCTGAAACCTACAACTCAGCATAAAATGGATTCATAAATGGCAGAATTCATAACACACATGAACATGTCATGAAGGACAAGAAAAATAACTTCCGTGAGGGAACGGGGAGAAAATAGTTGTATATCTATATCCTTTGATAATAGGAAAAATGTCCACATGTGCTAGATCATTTCATAGAATTGTAACAAGATATCCCTATCCCAACAGTTTATAATGAGCAACCACTATGCCAAATGTCAGTAGGCTTCAAATCACTACATACATGAACTGTGTATAAAATTGGAGGAACAACAAAGTTTAATGATTGCTATACCATTTTCCATTCTGGATCAATGTCCATAGTAGTCTTGATAAATTCTTTGTCGAGAAACGGTACACAAGCCTCAACACCCCAAGCTGATGTCGATTTGTTGGCCCTCAGACAATCATACAGATGAAGACCTTTAATCTGTTGAATAGTCACAAAATTTCAGTCAGAAAAAGAAGTCATAATAGCTATCAATGGGTACTAAAATTAAATCCAGTAATATTGCAAGTATGTAAACATATGGCACAAAAACAAGAGAAGAGAACAATCCAGAGATAGTTTACAGGGAATACCTTCTAGCATGTTTCTTGGTGAAACTCCTCCTTGTTTGGTGCCTTGTGGAAATACAAGTAGCCACCAAAGATTTCATCCGAACCTTCACCAGAAAGGACCATTTTTACTCCCAAAGATTTAATTTTGCGAGACATAAGAAACATTGGAGTGCTGGCACTGACAGTGGTCACATCATATGTCTCAATATGGTAGATAACTTCTTGAAGTGCATCTATGCCTTCCTGAAATATGAAGCAAAGAAACAAATTATTTCTTGGGATTAATATATATCCAGGCCTTTGTCTGGGATTATTGATGTATCAGAGAGAGAGAGAGAGAGAGAGACAAATTATTTCTTGGGATTAATATATATCCAGGCCTTTGTCTGGGATTATTGATGTATCAGAGAGAGAGAGAGAGAGAGAGAGAGACAAATTATTTCTTGGGATTAATATATATCCAGGCCTTTGTCTGGGATTATTGATGTATCAGAGAGAGAGAGAGAGAGAGAGAGAGAATCAGGATGAACGCAATTTGTATTTCCAATCACCAATTAATATGAATATTCTGAATCCTATTTCAAGCAAACCATAAATATTCAATAAGGTAAAATTAAAACTGCAAAAGGATTAAGTTAAGAAAATCTAATTTCCACCGTGAGCCTTAGTAAAAGTATTCTTTTTACATCCCTTATAAATTACCTGAACAGTAAAGTGAAACTCGTGATGATGAGTTCCAAGATAATCTGCAACTTCTCTTGCTGCTTTCAAATCTGGAGAACCCTGAACATTGAAAATGTAAAGCATTTAAACATAGAGAAAAAGTATCAGAAAGACAATATCTTAGTTAAAAATTGACTACAAGAAAGTACATCTAAACCTTTCCCGGTACCAAAGTTTGCATTGCAAAGGCTATTGAACCCTAACACCAAGAACCTTTCCCTTAACCATTAAACATACCAAGTTAATAACTTATTATTGCATTTTGATGCAATTAGGCCTAAACAACAAGAAACCCAGCCATGGTTGAATTTTTATACTTGTTTAAAGAGGATTTAGGTTCTCTACCAAGTTTATAAACAGACATTTCTTGTTTATAAAATGAAAAAATTGTGTAGGTAGCATTTTCTAGGCACTGTTGGGGAAAAAAAAATAGAGAGGATGGGAAGACACCATTCTGGTTATATAAAAAGAAACTGCATTTGATCAAGCGTCAGATTTGGTTATCGAAAATCAGAAGTATAATTACCTCCAAGCCAACACAAAAGGTATGTAATTGTGACCCCCACTGACGTGCAGCTTCTGATTTAGCCAAATAGCGACAAGCCACAGCAGCAACGAGTGATGAGTCCAATCCTCCAGACAAAAGAACACCGAATGGTACATCTGTCATAAGTCTCTTTAACACAGCCTACAGAATTAGGAAAACAAAAAAAAATGTAAGAATATTATGAAGCTAAATAGTCAAAGCAGAATGAGGCACGGAGGCCATTTAAATCTCTCTTAACAAACCACATATCTGATGATCATTCATAGCTTTGATCCAAAAAGCTAAATTGATATCTATATCTTTTGCATTAGACACCATTACTTAAAGCACTAGTTAAACTGTTACACTAATATTATGATATAAGGCAGGCAGAAAGAAGGATGTACATTATGCAAATTTTCAATAATTATACCAGACATAAAATATGAAGAGGGAAACGATAGAAGTAGGAATGTATATTCCAATATAACCAATATAAGTACTAATATATATCAGAAGCAGTTTCTCAAGAGAAGTCAAAGTGAGCTTTCTTTAATATAGCATATTCATTTCAATTTCAAGCCAACTTACCAACAACCTAGTTACTCTATGGGTTCTGCTATTATCTAGTAACTATGCATATTTAACAAATTGGGTTTAGTGAGACAATTAGCCTCCAAATGCAGATATAACATTACCCGTTCTATCACACTACGAACTGAGCATAAACACATGTTTAAGTCTCAAAGATATGTATGGCTAACCATAAAGTGAGGCAATAAAATATATCAAACCCCAATCTCACTCGAATAAAAAAAAGAAAAAAAAGTAAAGTAAAAAAAGAACAATCAATCTCAAGTCCTCCTCATCGGAGTTCCAATCAAGCAAGTTCGTCAAGTCACACCCAACTAGCACAGCTGCACAGCAAGTAAATAACTCCCAACACTAATATTACCAGTGAAAAAAATGGCATCAACCAACCTCTCCTTTTTAAGATTTCATTTCAATGCCAGGACCCACACATAGAACCAAATATAACAAGTTTTTGGTAAACAAAAGGAATGATCTATATAGTAATCTCAGTAAGTTCCTCAAGTCTCCTGTAACTAGCAGAGTTGCATACCAACTAAATAACTCCCAACACTAAAATTAGCACAGAGAAAACTGGCACCAACCAACCTCTCCTTTTTAAGATTCCTTTCAATGCCAGGATCCACACAAAGAACCAGATATGACAACAAGGTTTTGGTAAACAAAATTGCAAGAATGGGGTTTGATCTCTTACGTGATGGTTGCAACTCATGAATAAAGATAACAAAACAAAAAAGAAAAGAAGTAGGATTATAGGTGGTGCCCATCAATGCATACCTTCTCAAAAGCCTCGCGAAAAACAATGGGATCATAAGGAGTCGATGGTATCTTCTCCAAAAACCATTGTGGATTGTACCACCTTCTCAGCCCTCCTGCATGCATAAATTTGTAAATACGTACAGGTAGTTTGAACAACATCTAAAGGCATAAAAAGTTACAAATTTCTAGATTCAGCTACGGTGTACTAAGAAGAAGCATCTTGAAAGTTATTAGTTAACGAAGTGAATATACAAAAAGAAAGAAACTTCTGAACTCAGACTCGAGAGTTTTCTAATTTACACATACAGATACTAAGTCTTTCTAGTGATATCAAATGAAGCTCATATATTTTCTTATAAAGTATGTCCAAACCCCAAAGTTTAAAATGTATAATAAAGTTTGCTAAAATGTTTTTGTTTCTTCAAGTGAAATAATAGAAGCATTTATTCCCCTGCTTCTATATCGCTGTCAAATGGGTAAAAACATCATAATAAGAAGTATGCTGATCTTAGAAGATTTATATTAAAACTTTTGCTGACTAAAAGGCTGTTAGTTGGTTTATGAACCAAATCATTATTAGTTACTAGAGCTAAATGCCCAGGAGGAAAAGATATGAATCTTTCACAATCATCACTTATAGCTTTCATTTCTGAAGCAAACCAAATTGATCCTGCAAAGAAAATATAAAACAGCTTAAATGTGCGAGATAATTAAAGCTTCAACATATCTAATGATCAAAGGTTAAATAAGAATGATCAAGGCTTCAAAGGAGGGAGGTAAAAAAAATACTATAACATAAAAATAAGCCACAAATTCTTTTATCAGTGCAAAGAAATACTGCAGCAGCAGTCTACCAGTTTGGTTGCGCAAAATCGCAATGCTAGTTCACGTTTGCTTTTAGAAATGAAGTTTTTTAACACGTGCAAAGAAAAAACGAAGCAAATTCAAGCAAATGTTTTGACTAGAAATCAATTAAAGAAATATCGGTTGCTTTTTAGAAACACAACTAAAGCTTACACTCGACCTACCATCAAGACCCCCCAACCCATGTACAGTGGGGTTATGCCAATAGCATCTCGAGCCGCCATGAAAGTATCGTCTCTTGTATCAAGAAGGACAAAGGAGAACATCCCGTCCAGCATGTCAACAAATTCTTCCCCATGTTCCTCGTACTGCCAAAGATATATGTTTGATTATATTACTAAATATGGCAGAATAGAAATACACAGAAAAGTAAGGGAAGATATAACGGTTTTTGTTCTTAATCCAAGAAAAGGTTAGCATTTACGTATGGCTGATGTCATTGATTACTTACAAGGTGCGCTATCACTTCACAGTCACTGCCAGTTCGGAATCGATGACCCTTCAATGTTTCTCTCAACTGCTTGTGGTTATATATCTCACCATTAACCTATAAGCACAGCTCCAAATATCAGTAGAAGATTAAGTCAATGTAGTCAGATAAATAAATCAGCCAAACCAATATCACGAAACCAATTTTAAACTCTGAAACAACTCAGCTTAGTAAAAGCCTCGAAAATAGAAGTTCATTAGTATCAAAGTTAATCATCAGTAACAAATTTCTGTTGCTCACTCAATCTAAAACCAGCTGCCACTAGCACATGTATTCTTTAATTTTCCACAGACCAATAACCATAGATCAAAATAATTATATAGCATAACAGAGCTCAGAATCCACGGCTCAACGCCAGAGTTCAAAACGCAAGCTAATTCAGATAACAGATTCTATTTCTTGTGGTAATGAAAATGCATCATCTCCCAATTCTAGCTAAGCAAACTGTAAATTTCATCTTTTGTCCAACACAATACAAACTAATCTTCATCGGAATCGAAGTTTGAGAATGCGAAGGTGAAAGGGAGTACCGTGACAATGACGGTCTTGTCCTCGTTGTAGAGCGGCTGATCTCCTGAGGCAGGGTCCACAATAGCCAATCGCTGATGAGCAAGGTAACAATCCCCATGGCAATGCAACTCGCTCCAATCAGGACCGCGATGCCGTAAGGTAACAGATGCTTTTAATTCCTCACTATAAATTTAACAGATTCCTCTAGTTTATCAGCCCGAACCATAACAGATCAAGATAATTGGAAACTTCCCTATCACCATTCTCAGCCTCAACAACCGATCGACACATAGCTCCAACCGTTTTTTAATATGAACAAGGGTCGGAAATCAACCAAGGGAAGCCCAGATAGCCGCCGTGAAAAGCAATTTCGGCGGTGGCCGAAAACACTCCAAATACCAATTATAGAAAGACGTCGAGCACGACGAGAGGATCGTTTTCCATACCTCATACAGCATCGATTTCAACCGGAGTCGCTGGAATTTGCAGAACATTCACCGGAAAAAAAAAATCAAAGCTTTTGAAATCCAAATCTCCTCCTCCCGGGTGTCGAAGTCTTCTTTCCACTGTCAATCTAAACCATTTTCCACAGGAAAGCTGCCGGAAGAGGGGAAACTAAGGGGTCTTATCGGGTTCTTCGCGTTTTTGATAAACGGCTTCTTGAGTTCGTCATTCTTGATTCGATAAATATATAGTCCTCAAATAAACTAAATGGGTCCGGATCCTCTCCTAACCTCACAATCTACCTAAACTACCTAACCTTTCAACCACGTAATGACATGTGTAAAACTAACATCAAATGGTCCACAATAGCGCCATGTACTGATTGACATAAAAAAAGAAAAATGCTCATTTACCCAATTTTAGCTTAAAATCTGCCCACTTGCTACACTAACTGTTTTTTAATCTCGTTTACCCAAAACACTCTAAGGGATTATTTCCCCTTTACCCAATTAATTCTTTTTTTCTTCTTTTTATTTATTTTTGGGACTTTTTTGCCCTCTCCCCTCTCCCCTCTCACCGATTTCTCTCTCTCTCTCTCTCTCTCTCTCTCTCTCTCTCTCTCTCTCTCTCTCTCTCTCTCTCTCTCTCTCCAGACGATGTCGGATTTCTCTCTCCCTCCCTCCATCCCTCCAGTAGGTCGCCCACGATGCCTGCTCTCATCATCGCGACGCCGAAACTCGTCGTCTTGCTCTCCGCGGCCAGGCTCGACACCAAGCCAACGGTCCTCGTCGCTTAGAAGCTCAGCGAGGCCGGGGTTGACCTTCTGAAGGAATCGACGACGAACTGAAAACTGCTATCTGCTATTGTGCAGTCATAACCACAAAAGTTGTTACATTAGTGCCCCCAGTAGACTTTGTATTGGGGCCAATGATGACTGCTTTATTTATTGACGGACTGAAAACTGCTATTCCAAAGTAAATGTACTGTTAAATTGCAGTAGTCGATAAATGAAAAAAATTGTGTGGTTTGTGTCAGTCTAGTGGGGGGCAGTAGACAGAATATTGACCCTCAAAATGTGGGTTTTTTTACATTATCTGTTGTTTTGAGTGTGAATAACTTCTATAATCTGTGAAACATAGGAAGCGGTGTAATGTTTGATGGTCTATTGGGGGGCAATACACACATTAGTGCCACCCAATAATCTCTTTCTTAGGAGACAGTAATCATCTCTTGTTGATTTGTTTGTGATAAAGTGCAATACACTATGAATCCTTGAAACTGGTGCAAGTTTTAATGGTTTAGTGCGGGGCAGTAGACACATTACTGCCCCCAAATAATGTCTTCATACGAAGTCAGAACCCTTCACTTAACTGGTGAAAGTTTTAATGGTTTAGTGGAGGGCAGTAGACACATTACTGCCCCCAAATAATGTCTTCGTTTTAAGTCAGAACCCTTCATTTAATTATCATTGACAGATTATTGTACTTTAATAAACTCAAAACAACATAAGACTTATCAAAACTCTAATTTAAGTGATTAATTAACCACAGTTAAGAAATTAGTGGGGGCAATAATCTGTCTATTACCCCCAATAGACCATAGTTTTGAAGTCGTCCGAGACCTGCAAGGGAAGCCCAGACCCGATTCCGGCGTGGAACTTCGGAGCTTCCCGGACATCTGACGAACAAAACCGGCGAAGCCCAGAGGGGTTGGGATCGTGGAGTTAGATGGCGTCATCCTCTGGTGGTCCGACGGTGGGACGGAGCGGCGGCAGTGGAGTGGTGGGCGTGGTGGCTCAGAGAGAGAGAGAGAGAGAGAGAGAGAGAGAGAGAGAGAGAGAGAGAGAGAGAGAGAGAGAGAGAGAGAGAGAGAGAGAGAGAGAGAGAGCCTGAGACGAGGTTAGAGAAAGAGAGAGAAAGAGAGAGAGAGAAATCGATGAGGGGGAGGAGAGAGAGATATGAGTTTAATTTGTTAATTAAAATGAGGGCAATACTGTCAAACACTGTTAGATTGGGTAAATGGGGTGTGATGGATCGGCAGATCTGCCAACATGCTGTCGACAGAAATATGTCGTGGTGTGACTTCTATTCATACCACGGTTTTAGATATTTTCCGTTGTGTGACTTCTATTCATACCACGGTTTTTAGAAATTTGCCGTGGTGTGACTTCTATTCATACCACGGTTTTTAGGATTCCAGCCTTGTCTCTTTGTTGTTTTATTTCTAAGACGTTGTGTAAATTATATACACACGACAGTTCTTCCAGCATAAAATGTGGTGTGATGACCTAAAAGTTCACTGTATGTGTGCTTCCGAACGACAGATATAACTCTAACAGTTGTATTGTGACGTCTGAGACAATGGTTTTTTACTAATACTTGTCGTCTTTGTGTGCATCCAACAATGATATTAGTAAGAACCGTCGTGTGAATTGTAGAAAATTTGTTTGATTCAGCCCTATTATCCTCATCAGATGACATATTTTCCTTTTTTTTCCCTACTGTTGTATGATTTGGTAATGGTAAAATTCAAATTTAGCTGGAACCAAAAGTTGACAAAATGACCAGTAATCCTGTCATAATAAATAGCTATTATAATCCCACAAATGGATCCAATAATGGTAATTTTATCCACAAAACGGAAATGATCACGTCTACGGATCTCCAATAGCAAAATAAATCCACAAATGTGGCTAAAATAGTCTCGTCTTACATAATCTCATCTATAGAGGACATGCAATTCAGGCCAACCCAAAAAGGACCAACATCTAGCCTAACGCATGCACTTGAGATGTTGCATATTTTACTGTACCCCAAAAAGACCAACACTTCACAGCTTTAGCAGGTTCTTGATCACATAATTTGCAATCTCATTACGCACTTCATCAAGTTCCGCTTGACCATAAGTATGGTTGGCTCTCCTAGCCCACTGTTGACAGTTTCAAATCATAATTTTAAACTCACACACATTCAACAATAACACGTTAGAAACCAGCAGCAACCATAAAACTTTTATGTGCAAACTTTGTCACTGTCCTCAGACTTTGATACATGTCTTGCATTTTACATTGTTTTAATACATCATGCAAGTACCTATAGCATAGAGATGAGGAACATTATTAAGTCACCTAATAATTAATTCACCAAAGTCACATAATTAAGTAACCAAGTGTACCATTTACCTTAAATGCACCACTATGCAGCTTGATGTTACTTGTGCCATGTGTGCAAGCCTCATAACTTCTACGTCAAGTAGAAAGCTCTTATCATGATAACCAAATATGGGCTCTTCTTTATAAAAACAAATGGCTTTCCCATCTTTGAACCCTTCTTTTCCCCACTCACATAACTTTTTCAATGAGGCTTGCAAGCTAGATGGGAGTGACTGCAAGTCAAACTCAGCATCTGAATATGGGCTAAACTGATTCCTTTTTTGCTTCCTACTTGCTTTACCACTCGCCTTTTTCTAGATCAAGCAAACAATTCAGTTAACTGTTTTATCACTGCCATATATAGGTAAAAATATAATCATTGTATAATCCCCATACCTTTTCATAAAAAATGATCAGGTTTTTTGGCCACTGTAATCTTCAAATCATAATTCATGAACTCGATAATAAGACATAATGAAAACTGAAAAGTATTCATCAATTATCATTCTTGCATGAAGCAAACAGTTCTAACCAGGCACAATCTCCTTCTCTTTGTGAACCGAAAATTGAAAATTCATAAGAACAAAGTTCATAAACCTTTAAGGTTGTATTCAAGTTATTCCTCACATTGCTGAGAAGCTTTATCTTAGAATGGTTTTCAATCAAAGTTTGGCATTCTTGACATAGCCTGATGCAGAAGGAAATCATATCAACCATCAAAAACATATTAATTTTGCACAACGTCGACTTATAAAAAGCATCTAAGCTACAGAATAGACATATGCCGACTTCTTCTAGCATTACATTTTAGAGATCTGATTTCACTACTAACCACCAGAAGCCATATGCCGAGACGCTTAAAACCCAACAACAAAATCAAGAAGAAAAGAATGAATCCGATGCAAGTGACACCAATGAATTGAAGCTTCTAATAAGACTAATATGGTTCACAAATATAACAGAAATGTATATTCTCAAAAAGCTCTTAACATAGATAATTGCAAGACCACAAGCAGAACATAAAGATCAAATAAAGAGAACGAAATAACAGGTTCTCGACTTCTCCTTTGACTATGTCAGAATGTCAAATTAAACCAAAACACACTACTCTTCAAAGTATAATCGACAACCCATCCCAAAATAGCTTTACAAGATTGGAAACGCTAATAAATCAAAGTAACAACAACTAAATACTATCAGTTCTAACTTGAAGTCACACACAATTGGAATTCAACTTTTCCACCAACGTCAATTCGATAAACAGCCAACATAAGACTCAAAAGTCCTCTGACCTTAGAAATATAATCACAAAACTGAGCTTTTTGCAATAAAATCTAAACCCCATAAGAATTGAGGGAAAAGAAACAAACATTCCCTTAATCACATAATTACCGAACTCAAAAACTGTCACACCAACCTAATTTCAAAGGTTAATAATAAATTGAAGAACACTTCTAACAAATACAATATCCAAAACTAATCCCAAAACAGTTCACATCAATTCCAAGTACAAAAGAAAATAGAGGATTGACACCACATTTGATAGGCATCGTAGAACCAAAAACACCCAATTTCTAACACCAAAGTGTCAGAAGGAAACAAAACAAACTTCACTGAGCAATTGCTCACCCTTACTAGTCCGAAATAACATGTGGGAAACTAGAGATGTAGAAACAATCAGAAATCACCATCTTAGTCCACAACCAAAAATTCATAGAACATTGAATACGAAACCTCACATTCACAAGACCAATCTCACAAAGAGCATAATGAAAACAGTAAATACAAAATCAAGAAAAGCTTATTCTCAAGGAAAACACAAATTCAGATATAGGAGTCACTCACCATAAAGCAAGGCAAACAGAGATAGTAAACAACCCAAAACAAAACCCTCCACTTCCGAAACTTCCTCCCCTTTTGCCTTTCTACAAATCTGATCAAAACCAGAAAACCAAACTGTCAAATGCTCATCTTTACTTCTGAAAATCAATCTAAACCCTCTAGCTTCTCTCCCCTCAAAACCAAACTACCCAATTCGTAACCTTTGATAAAAACCCAAACTCTCTCTCTCTCTCTCTCTCTCTCTCTCTCGCTCTGATTCTTCTTTCTTTTTTTCTTCTTTCTCTTCTCCTCTCCCTTTTCCCGTCTCCTCCTCTCTCCTTTAGTAGGCCACTGCCCCCTTCTTATCTTCCCAAAATAAAAGACATCCATATAACCATAACAATAAAATAGAACAATTAACTAATAGACAATTAAATATATATATATATATATATATATATATGTGGAAATATACCACAATAGAAAGAAGAAGGATAAGAAATAAAAAAATAAAAAAATCTAGTTCAAAGATAATAAATCAAAATCGGGCGCGGGATATCACACTGTCCTACTCCATCCAAAGCTTTAGAATACCTCTGAGCAGCGACATATATATGCAACAAAACAAGCATATAATATCAAGGCAAATGCCTATTACAATAACCACTAAGAAGGAACAAAAGAAAATTAAGGATTTCTCAACAGTCATGCTAAGAGTTTAGTCCAGTATGCATGGTAGTTAACTTGCACTAGCAGATTTGTACAATTGCTGAGCTCCATGTTACCTTATATTGCGCTGAGAAGCTGTCATAACTCCAAGTTTAGTCCATGACCTGTGATGGGATACATGTGGAAAGAAAATGAGATGACTTTTCAGCTAAATGATTTACCAGTTCTGCCTAGCAGTACCTCTACTTCAATTTCAAGGCAATACTAAAAGTTATAACTTTATCTCGAATACAACTATGAAGGATTTAATCATGACAAAAGATATCCTAGCATTGACACCAACCATAACAACAAAGTTTCGAGCTTGTATCCATAGACCCTTACATATGAACACAATTAATTCCATCTAATTCAAACTCAACTCCCATACACAATTAACCACCACGCCATCATCAAAGTACCAATGTTTACCTCTTCATCAAAACCCTAATTTGAAATCTCAATTCCCAAATTGGAGCGGAAAATGACAATAGAGAGATAAAGATAAATACCTGAGCCTTCTTGAATAAGGCCATGGTTTGGGGGTTGAGGTTGAAAATTGAAACCCTAGAAAATTGGGGATTTCGAATTCAGCAATGAATGAATGGGGATCTGGCCTCGTCGTTGTTGAAGGAAAGGTACCTAAAGTAATTGTGTGGGTTGGCATGATTAGCCAATGGAGAAGGCTGTACAGAAATGGTAGCAGAGATAAAATTCTGGGGAGATCAAAGAAATTTAGATTTCCAATCTCAAAACCCAGACAAACCTACCTATGCTGCCTCAGAAGAAAATTGAGTTGAGAGTTCGATTCAGATCTATAGTCGCCAGAACTCAATTTCAACCTCTCACGTGACCAACCTCAACGTCCAAAGCTACAGCCACTGCCGAATCGAAGCCAATTGAAGCCACAAGCAACCAAATAAAGCAACAATCACCACCGCCAAGAGATCTGAAGAACCCTACAGCAATGGGAAGGGAAAGGGAAGCGATTTGAAGAACCCTTGAAGCAGAGTTGGTTCTAATATTAGCATTGTCGAAGAGTGATGGTTGCGGTCGGGGTCAGGTTTTGTCGACGAGTGATGGTCGTGGTCGGGGTCGCAGTTTGTAGAGGAATGGTTTTGTTGAATACAAGTTGTCGAGAGAAAGGCCAAGGAAGAAAGTTGTCGAAGATAGAGAGAAAGGCTAGATATGTCGAAGAGGGTTTTAATTTTTTGCCCGAGTGTAGAGGGCAACCCCTCGTTTAGGGCATGGACACGGGCGTGGACACGGGCTCTTGAGTTAATGGACAAGCCCTCATACAATCATGTTGTCCAAATGTTCAAATTTTGAATTTTGGGTTTGCGCTTTGGGGGGACATATTTCTAATTTCTCTCTTGCTAATTGACTTCATTCATACCACAGTTTTAGACTCATCCGTTGTACCAACCAATATATGTTCTAACTTTCTTGTTATCAGATGAAGCTAAAGCTTAGGGTTTGGGGTGAAAACTGGCACCACTAAATGGTGGGAAGATTGGCGCTCAAAGTTTTTCACAGTCACACCACGCTTTTATTTATAACCGTCTTTTGAAGCAATACATAATTTCAGCATAAAAAACACCCGTTGGTTGAATTCATATTAGAAGACGGAAATTTTACAACCGTCGTCTCAATAATGAGAAATGATTCACACCACGGAAAACAGTGTGGCGTCGTATGAGAGGTGTCGTGTGATTCATTTTTTGTAGTAGTGTTAGGTAACTTAGATAAATTGTGAGATTAGGAGAGGATCCGGATCCAAACTAAATTCAACGGCTTACGACTATAATGAAGCGATGGAGAGATTGGACCCAGATCCCATCATTTCAAAATTATTTTAATTCTAAAACTTTTAAAAATTGTAATAAATAGCTCGAGTTTCTCGATAATCACCATAGACTCTTCACTTGTGTATTTTATTACCGATTCCAAAATTTGAAGATTTCACCTTTAAAAAAATTCTCGAGCACCTTAATAACTATTGAGATTGTAAAATAATCTCTAAAATCTCTCCTTACTTCATCGAATATTTATGGGATTCACAGAGTCTAAGAAATTTCTATGGAAAATTGGCATTCTGACCATGTAATTTGTACTATTTTAACAAAAATGAATTGAAAAAAAATAGTGAAGATAGACTTTTTGAATAATTCTACTTTGATTAAAATAAACTAGCATTTTTCCATACATGCTCTGCATGTGCAAGTTATTAATTTTTTTTTTCAGAAAATAAAAAATAAAAAAGTTGGTTATTGCAGAGAAAAGAAAGTGAGAGAGAAAAAAGTGGGCTGTGGATATTTTTTTTCAAATTTTTTAAATAAAAATATATTTTGTAAATGTCTTAATTATCCATGTGATTTAATTAATTCTCAAAGTTTATTAATATTCTAGGGTCAATTATGTCAAAATTTTAGATTTTGGCTAACAAAGCCTCTTCTCTTAATAATAGTATAGATAATCATTTTAATTTTAGGATCCTTAATTTTACTAAGTTATCGACATTTTAATTTCAAATCTGTCAGTTTTCAATTATCTTTTAAATAGCACAGAATCCTTATATGCTTATTTAAGTTGTCTAGCGTGTTTATTGGTTGTGGGGAAAAATACACTTCCAAAATGAACAAGGCTGAGGAAATGAAATTTCACAAATTTGACCATTAGATGTGATCAAAGCGGGGTAATATGGCTATGGTAAAAAATTTACATGTTTTCGTCGTCATTTCGGTCTCGATCCTCGTGGTCAACTCTAAACTCTAACTCTAAATAGTCATCAAACTAAAACACTCGTAACCACTACCTTGCAACTTTTTTTCTCGATTCGGCAGCTCTTACACGCTCACGGGGATGAGGTGTATCAATGCATGTAAAAAATGATGACGTTTATCTTCCCCTGATTCGGCTCCCCTTAGGAAAGCATGAGCATGTAATGAGTTGACATCTTTGACTGATATGAAAACGAATGCCGATAAGGTTAAATTTTTTACACGATACCTATTAATATGCATAGGTAATGTCAAATTTATCAATTTTTAATTTTGATTATTTGGATCACCCAAAATCCTTACATGCTTGCTTAAATAGTCTAGCATGTTTATTGGTTGTAGGGAAAAACTTCTTCCAAAATGAACAAGGTTGAGGAAATCAAATTTCGCAAATTTGACCCTTAGATGTGATCAAGGCAGGGAAATATGGCTATGGTAAAAAATTTACATGTTTACGTTCTGGTTTTGGCCTCAATCCACATGGTCAACCATAAACTCTAAATAACCATCAAACTAAAACGCTCGTAGCCACTCTATCACAACTTCTTTTCTCGATCCGTCAGCGCTCGCACACTTGTGGGGACGAGGTGTATCAACGCATGTAAAAATTTTGGGACGTTTATCTCCCCTTGATTTGGCTTCCCTTAGGAAACATAAGCATATATTGAGTTAACCCCTTTGACCGATACTAAAATGAATGTCGACATGGTTAATTTTTTTACACAATACCTATTAATACGTATTAAATAGATGGGTAATGCCAATCTATCAATTCTCAATTTTGATTATTTGGATTGCCCAAAATCCTTACATGCTTACTTAAGTTGTCTAGCATGTTTATTGGTTGTAGGGAAAAATTTACCTTGCAAAATGAACAAGGTGAAGGAAATGAAATTCCGCAAATTCAACCGTTGGATGCGATCAAGGCGGGAAAATATGGTTATGATAAAAAAATGTACATGTTTTCGTCATCGTTTCGACCTCGATTCATGTGGTCAACCTAAACTCTACATAGTTATCAAACTAAAACGCTTGTAACTACTCTCTCGAAACTTCTTTTCTTGATTAGCCAGCGCTCACACGCTTGTGGGGACGAGGTGTATCAACACATGTAAAAAAATTCAAGACGTTTTTGGCTTCCCTTACTTATATGTAATTTGTTATAGGGAGAATTCCACAAATGGTCACTCAATTATGACTCATTCGACACTTTGGTCACTGAAGTTTCAAATATATCACTTTGGTCACTCAACTATTATACTGTCAATCACTTTAGTCACCTAAGAAGTATTTTTTTCTCACTTTAATAACTTCTCCCAATCTTTCTAATTCATATTTCTCAATTTTTCACAATTAGTTGGATGAAAATATCATTAATGTTAAAGGAAAATAACACTATGTGTCTTCGTCAAAGTAACTGACGAAGAAGGAATTAAGGAATCAGTGATTACCAATCAATCAGCAACAAAGACGGATCAATCAGCATTTAATATCATCATTGTAATCAATATTTCCGTTGTAATTTCTTCCTTATATAAAGGCTAGGGGCTATGAAATGAAATGAGTAGACCAATTCCAATTCCATTTTACTTTTACACGTTATCAGCATGCTCAGAGCAAATAGCCAAGAGAAAAAAAAACCTAGTTTCGAAGGAAAAAAAAAACAAATTAACCCTAGAAGAATTTTTTTAGGGAAATGATGGAAAATGTCACTTTAGAGAGTGAAATGATAATAAGGTCACCTAGTTTCCCACTTGATAAAAAGGTCCACTGTGAATTGTTATTAATATTAGTTTAGTCCTTATGAATAATGAGGTCATGTTAAAAAAGGTCAGTTTTTAATTTCTATCATTCCAATTCTGCCCCTAAGGTAATAACCCTTTATAACCTTCCATTTCAAAATCTGGGAGCTCAAATTTTCTCTCTCCTTTGATCTGAAAGCTTCCTATTCAATTTGATCGGAGATCTCTTTCCAAGATTCTTTCTTCACCACCCTCTCCGTCAGAACCTTCCGATTTCGCTTTGCGCCTCTGCTTCTGATCTGAAATCTCAATTTTGAGTGGTTTTGGAGCTTCCACAGCTCTTTTCTCTTTTTCTGGATCTCTGGCTTTGTCGGTGTTCGTCTTGATCACTTTATTGTGTTCTTCTTCTTTGTCAACTCAGTGCTTAGTTACAGTCTCTCTATTTCTTCCTCTCTCTGGTTTTCTCTGATTTGATCGGTAAGCCTTCTCTCTGTGAATTTGTTCGTTTTGGATTTTGCAGTGTATTTTTGTTGTTTGTGTTAAATTGTTGAATTGTTCGTTTTGGATTACTGTGTTCTTCTCCTTCGTCGACTCAGTGCTATGTTGAATTGTTAATGATGTTTTTTGCTATTGCGGTACTATATTTGTTCTATACTGTGAATTTTTTTATCAGTGACATGGCCAGTTACATTTTTAATACAACTGTTTTGTTCAAGAATTATCATTTATCTTGCGAGAATGATGTTGTTCTTCTGTTCAGGCATTAATAGTGACTTTGGCAGTGATCTGTTTGTGTTATTCTGTTGATTCCTTAGTAGTGACATGGTCAGTTACATTTATAATATTGTTCTTCTGTTCGGGCATTAGTTACTTTGGCAGTGACTTGTTTGTGTTGATTCTGTTGATTTCCTTAGTAGTGACATGGATAGTGATTTGTTTTATTCTTGTGCAGTTGTTATGGATACTAGCTATGTTGTCAAGTTTATTTATTCTGGTGAAGCAGCGACAGTTCCATTGTTGCATAATTGGTCGTTTGTTGACTTATGCAATTCCATACGCTCTCGTTTTCCGGATTTGATTCAAGGCAATTTCATGTTGAGGTACATTATTCCTCCGGATTCTACTTCATGTTTTCTAGAGAGTGAAGTTGATATGAGAATGATTTTTAGGAATTTGGTTCGTTACAATTCTGATTTTGGTGAAGTGTTTGTGACTGGTTTGCCTTCTATTAGTGAAAGCATGGTGAGTAATACAGTGTGTGAGGATTCTAGTACCATGCTTGAGGAGAATGATTATTTTGGGGTGTTATAGGGCAGAGGCACCGAAGAGTTATATGACGAAAGGTTGGGAGAGTTATATTCATTCTGAAGGCCAAAAGTTTGAGGGTGGGGTTGTTGAGTTTAGGGATAAGCTGCGTAAGTATGCCATAGAAATTGGCTTTTCATATGAGTTTTTTAGAAATGACAAGGTTCGTGTTATTGCTTAGTGTTCTAAGAAACATTCTCAGGGTTGTAATTGGCTTGTGAAGGCTCATTTATGCAGGGCTAATGGTTTCTTTATGATTAAAAGGTTGGTTAATGTTCACACTTGTCATGGTGTGATTAACCTGCAGAAGAGTAAGATGATGGGATCCAAGGTTGTCAAGTTTATTATGCTTGATAAGATTCGTGCCAATCCAAACAAAAAGCCAATTGATATAGCTGATGAGATCAAGAATGATTATGGTTTGAATGTTCCTTATCGTACAGTTTGGTATGGTACGGAGTTGGCAAAAACAGCCCTATATGGTGATGAAGCTGAGTCTTATGCTCAGCTACTTTGGTTCAGTGAGTCTGTTATGAAGTCAAACCCCGACTCTAGGATAGTGGTTGAGTTTCATCGAGAAACACACAGGTTTCAGCGTATGTTTGTGACCTATGGTGCATGGATGAAGGGTTTTCAATCTTGTAGATCTATTCTTTTCATTGATGCTACATTCATTACCAACAAGTACGAGGGGCAGATTATTGCTGCATCGGCAAATGATGCCAATCAAGGTTGAATCTCCTTCATTATTTCTAGTTTTTTATTTTTCTTGTTTTCTATTTCCCGCCATATTCTGTTTTTTTTGTAATGTAAGTGACATGGTTAGTTACGTAGCTACTGACATGGTCAGTTACATGTTCATTGACAGTTACATCCTCCAATGAATTAAATGTTCTGTGATTTGAATGACATGTCCCTGGCCATGTCACTGTCAAGTAATATGCAGTTATGTCAGCGACATTAACAGTTACATGATAGTGACATCATTTTGTTTTTCTGTTCAGGCTTGTATCCAGTTGCTTATACTATTGTGGATTCTGAAAATGAGAGTAATTGGAGATTTTTTTCTTGAGGTTTTGGCTGAAGAGTTTGCAAAACACAATATGAGGAGGGTGACGTTCATTTCTGATCTTCATGTTGGCCTTGTTAGTGCTTTCCTTAGGGTGTTTCCCGATAATCCACATGGGTTTTGTTTTAAACATATGATGGCTAACCTTTCTGACAAATTTCCAGCTGGTTCTTACCTTAAGGATCGGATTCCTTACTTGTTTAAGTGTTGTGCTTATTCTCGCACACCGAAGATGTATGAGTTCAACATGGAAATCTTGAGGAGTGAAGGCGGCGACATAGTTGCTCAATTTCTGGAGGATCTCCCCAAGGAGAACTGGTGTATGGCTTACTTTAACGGCGAAAGATTTGGTGAAATGACAAATAACTTGGCTGAGTCTTTCAATAATTGGGTGTTGCCTTTGAAGAATCTTCCTGTTCTTGATATTAATGATGGGATTAGAGTGAAGTCCATGGCTTCAATTGCTGCTCGGAAGCAGGATGCTCAAGAATGGTTGTCTCAGTTGTTCCCGGCGATTGAAAAGAAGCTGAAGGAGAATTTGGAAGTCAGAAGGCATTGGAGAGTGAGCAGGTCTGATACCTATGTGTATGAAGTTCACTGCCAGAAGTACAATAACATGGTAAATTTGGAAACTCGCTTTTGTTCGTGTGGAGAATGGCAGCTGTATGGCTTCCCATGTTCCCATGCCCTTGTAGTGATCCAACAACATGGTTCTTCCCCGTATTTGTATGTCAATGAGCTGTACAAGGTGGAGAAATATCGAGAAACTTATTCTTTCCGAATTAATCCTCTTCCCTCTATTTCTAAGCAAGTGCATGATTTTGGTAGAGATGCGGTGATATTGCAGCCGCCTTTGACTAGAAGACCACAGGGAAGGCCTAGAAAGAAGAGGTTCAGAAAAAGGAGCGAGAAAACTAGGGTGATCAAGTGTGGTTGGTGCGGAAAATGTGATGGTCACAACAGAAAGAGTTGTACAGCTCCGATATAGGTTCAATTCTACCTACATGCCTTTAACAGTGACATGGCAAGTGACATAGCAAGTGACTCCAATACAGTTTGAAATTTTGTTTTCATTTTTCATTTTTTTTTCAATAAATGATAAGAAGTGCTTGTAAGGTGCTTACTCATTGGAATTTTTTTTTAACTATGAGACAGTGTATCTGCTTTCTTCTTTTATAAATCCTTCAGTATTCTTTGTGTCTACAGGTTTTTAATAGTTACATGTACAGTGACATAACCATTTTCTTTAGATTTACATTGACTTGTCCATTGACATTAGTTTTTAGTTATCTTGGCAGTGACTTGTTCAATGACTTGTAGTTGGATCACTGCATATAGATTTGGTAATTGGCAGTGGAAAGCTACCGTTGCGATGCAGCGGCACGCTGCAAACTGAAATAGAAATATCATTTTGGCTGTGACTTCTCTAGTGACTTAGATTTTTATTGTTTTTTGTCTAGTTACATATTCAGCTACATGCTTAGTTACATGTTCAGTTACATACATTGTAAGTTACATGGTCGGTTACATTAATAGATACATGATCAGTGACTTGGTCAGGTACTTGAGTTTTACAGTAACTTGACTACTGACTTGGCCAATGACATTCAGTTTTCTTTTCACTTGGCCAGTGACTTAAGCAGTTACATAAGTCTTATAATAGTGAATTTAACATTGACATTCTCAATTATATGCGGCCTTCATATTTACATCGTCAGTGACTTGTCCTATGAATTCAGAAGATGCATTAATCTTGAATAAAAAGATCTATACAAGTCATAGTCTGAACTAAACAACAAATTTTTAAAATTCTGAACCAAACAAACAAATTTCTAAAATTCTTAATTTGCCAAGTTCCAGCTCTGCTTATGTTTCGCAATTTTTTTGAATATTTGAGCTTTGAATTTCAGCATCTGAGCTTTGGTGACTTTGTTTGGCATCTTCTCCTCTTTCGCCATTCTGTCCAAGTAATACATTACAAAAGGTCCACAATCCAATCTGTTGGCAAATAAAATTTTCAAGTTAATGATTTTGACCAATTTAGTAACAGTAAAGTTATCATTTCAAACAACTGCTTAAGAATATGAATATCACAAACATAACCAATGACATAGGTAAATACATAAACAGTGACATTAACTAAACAGTGACTTAGCCAGTAACCTGACCAATGACATGAGAATGATCTAGTTTTTGTAATCACAACAGCATACATAGTTATTTATGTGACAGCTAAATGATGCATAAACAAATTGATAACAAGGTTACGGAACTTACCATCACCAATATCAAGCAACCTGCCATGTTTTGGGATTCTTTTGCCTTTCTTTTAATTGATTTTTTAAGGAAGTCGCCAACTTCCTTTGCCCAGCTGTATTTTCCCAGACTTTCCACCTCTTCACAGACTCTTACATAGTCCCAATTTATTGTTCCTCTAGAGTTTGGGAATAGGAGTTTGATGAAAAGGTTCAAGAGTACTAATACCGAAACATTTTTGTCCCGTTTCTTTTTTTCTTCCCCTGTTTCTGGAGTTTCTGCCAATGCCTTCTTCAAAGCTTGCTCTGCACCCGCCTTGTTGATCCTTTGCTTTTTATCAAAGTACTTAGTCAAGAACTCAGAGCTGTATGCCCCTTCTTTGGTCTTTGGTACTGATAAGCCGGATCCTGGCACTCCTAAAATCATATATATATCACTTGTTGACATTCTAAATTTCCTGTTCCCAAACACAAAAAGGTCTATGTCACTGTCATATGCTCCTAGCAGCAGTGTGATTAAGTCATCTGATTTCTTTGCATCCTTTTCTTTAATCGAACATCCATGGAATGCATCTATCAGTGTCCCAAAAGGTGTTTTCTGCAGCAGCTCTAAAGTCCCATCAGTCAGCTTATCTTTGTTTTCTGAAATTGTTCAGAAAAGCAACCATTGTGCAGCGATACTGCACATAACCTTTTTTTAAATATCTTTTCCTCTTTGCTGGCACTCTTTCCTCTTCGTCATCCTTTGTATCTTCTTCCTCGTCAGTTTCTTCCTTCTTCTTTCTACTATCTTTTTTTGTCTTCCTTTTATCCATTTCCTTCTTCTTCTTGGCACGAACTTCTTCTTCACCAGATTCTTCTTCATCTTTAGTTTCTTCCCTGTTTCTTCTTTTCTGCTTTCCACTTTTCTTCTTTTTATCCATTTTCTTCTTCTTCTTGGCGTGAACTTCTTCTTCATCAGATTCTTCTTCATCTTGAGTTGTTTCCTCTTCATCTTCAGTTGTTTCCTCTTCATCTTCCGTTGTTTCTTCTTCATCTTCAGTTGTTTCTTCTTCCTTGTTTCTTCTTTTCTCTTTCCAGTTTTCTTCTTTTTATCCTTCTTCTTCTTCTTACCACGGACTTGTTTTTCATCTGATTCTTCTTCATTTTCTGTTGTTTGCTTTCTTTTTTTCCTCTCTTTTTCTTTTTTCCATTTTATCTGTTTCAATTTTTCCCCAATTGTTTCTTCAGGACTTTGTTCTTCAGATTGTTCTTCTTCGGATTAGTCTCTTTGTTTTCTTTTTCGTTGTCCCATCTCCTCGAACTTTTATAAAAATCCTGTAAATAGTTAAGAAAATGAGAAGTCAATAGTGATTTTGATAGTTACATAATCAGTGACATAGTTATTCATATGTTAATGATAGTGACATAAACAGTGACATGAACAATGACTCGGCCAGTGGCTTGATCATAGTCAGTGACTAGTGCAGCGACATGGGCAGTTACAAAGACATTGAAGAATGACAAAACGCTGAAATGTTCTCGCATCAGATTCCACATGTAATTCAAACAAAGCTCACAAGCAAATTCATTTTCTCATCAGATTCCACATCCTCACATGGAAATTCATTTTCTCATCATATTCCACATGTAATTGACACAAGAGTCACCATTTTCTCATCATATTCCACTTGTAATTCAAACAAAACTCAGCATTTTCTCATCAGATTCCAGATCTAATTCAAACAAATCTCACCATTTTCTTATCCGATTCCACATGAAATTCAAACAAATCTGAAATGTCACATGCAAATTCAAACAAATCTTGCATGCAAATTCTTATTCTCATGAGACTCCACATGCAATTGAAATATCTTTCCTAATTCAAACAAAACCCAAGCTATTCAAATTGAAATTATATGAAAGGAGGAGGAGGAGTTCACCATCGTCTATCTGACGAGGACAGATTTTCGAAGATTTTCGGTAAATTTGTAAAACCCTAGAATTTGGGGCTTAGTCGGTGAATCACTCTTGCTTAGCCACCGGTTAACGGAGTAAGAAAATCAGTCATTTCAGCTGTTTTTGCCAAAGAGAAAATCTTGAGCAGTTTCTGTGAGTTTTGAAATTGTGAAAAGTCAAAGAAAGTGGTCATTATAGTCGTGCTCGGGTTAGATAACTGACATTGGTAGTAATCATAATTTTTTTTACTTCTGGGGTTAGATAGGTAATTTGAAACAGACACAGTTATTTGTCCCCTGTTTTCACTCATGACGTTAGCTTTTACAGTCACTTTGTCAAATAATGGCCGGTTAATTTTTCATTGTCTTCCACTAAGATTCATAGAGATTGATTTTCTGAATTGTGCAGCGGAACGCTGCCGTTGCAGTGCAACGACATGCTGCAAATATTAATGAAAATTAAAAAAAGAAATAGCCAGAAAAACTTTGGTTGGTTAATGGGCAGCGGAACGCTGTCGTTGCAGTGCAGTGGTACGGTGCAAACGGAAATAGAAATATCATTTTTGCTGTTACTTCTCTAGTGACTTAGAGTTCTAAAGTTTCTTCGCTAGTGATTTGACTAATGAGTTGGCTAGTGACTTGGCATTTAATTTCAGTATACAGTAACTTGACCAGTGACCTGGTCCATGACATTCAGGTTGCCAGTTCTAGTGACATTCATTTTCTCTATAACTTGGTCAGTTACATAGATTGTAAGTGACATGATCAGTTACATATTCAGCTACATACTCAGTTACATGGTCAGTTACATACACTGTAAGTGACATGGTCAGTTACATGATCAGCTACATGTTCGGTTACATAATCTGTGACATGAGGTTAATTTTTCCAGCGACTTCACTTGACAAGCTACATAGACAGTGACTTGGCCAACGACTTGATTTGACCAGCTACATGGACAGTGACTTGGCCAACGACTTGACTTGGCCAGCTATACTGACAGTGACTTGGCCAACGAATTCACTTGGCCAGCTACATGAACAGTGACTTGCCACTTCACATGGATAGCTACACTGACAGTGACTTGGCCAGCGACTTCACTTGGGTTGCTACACATGACCAGGTACATTGACAGTGACTTGCCCAGCGACTTCACTTGTCCAGCTACATGGACAGTGACTTAAACAGCGATATAGACTACAAGGATATTCACTGACATTCAGTTTCTCCGTAACTTGGCCAGTTACTTTAGAAAGTACCTAAGCAGATAAATTGCTTTCAAAAGATCATTGCAAATGAAATTATATATAGTAAAGCAATCGAAAAACTATAAAACATGTACTTAAGAAGCTCTCTAAAAACTACATAACATGTACTCAAGGAGTTTTTCAACTTGTCCTATTCCCTAAACAAATTTCTACGATTCTTCATGTGTTGAGTTCCAGCTGCGCCTACTTTCTGCAAATGACTTTACCACATGAGCTCTAAAATGCAGAATATCATCCTTGGTTAGTTTGTTTGGAACTGTCTCCTTTTTCGATATTTTCTCCATGTTGTACATCACAAAAAGACCGCAGTCCAATCTGTTTGTCAAATAAAAATTGAAGTCAATGAATTTGAACTTTATAATGATATATCGACATTTTTTAAACAGATGTGTACTTACAAGTCTTTTCCTTGTTGAGGGCAGCTTTTAATGTCTTTCACTTCCATTTTTCCATCATAGTTATCCTTGATCCATTTGATGCTTTCTATCTCATTTTCAGTCAGGGGAACTTCGATCAGTTTCAATTCTTCTTCCGAGCAATTCTTTTCATCGAATTTCATTCGGCATCCTTGGTCTAGCATGTCATCTGCTTATTGTTTGACTGCTGTCATCCAAAGCTCTACCAATTCAATCTGCATTTCCAATATCATAACCAAATCAATAATATGCTCTCTCTTTAAGTTAAATATAAAAAAATTAGTATGAAGGAAGAGTTCGATACCATTTTTTTGACATTTTGAAAGCAACCTCCAGTTAATGGTTTTTTCGGTTTCTTTGAATCACAGTGGAACCAGTTCTTTAAACTCTTGTCAAAAATCAGCAGTGTATGATGAAATCCTGATTCATGTGAAATTGGGAAGAATATATAGTTTGACCTTGCCAGATTCTGGAACAGTGGTTCGCAGAGGTATAGATGTACGAAATACACCGTCAAATTTTCTGCGGAATGCTGTTTCAAAGAAAAACAGAACAGAAGACAAGTTATTATTACAAATGATTTGATTTGAATGTAGATTAATCGTTCCAGTACTTACCCAGCATAAGGGATGCATAAAAGATGGCACCTCCAGACCTTGTGATTCTTTTTCTGATAGTTGATTAGTCAACAAAATTCCATAGCATTCTATGCAGTTGCTTGCTATAGGTTCATCCATTATCATGTCCTTCAGATCCTGTCTGGATACCTCCGCTCCATAGCACCTGCCTACCCAGAAGAACACTCTGCATATAATGAATAGTATAAGTAATATGTATTGTGATATGCAATTACTTTAACAATGATATGGCCAGTGACATCACTTGCCCAGCTACTTAACCCGTTACTTGGCTAGCTACATAGACAGTTACATAGCCAGTTACTTCAGATGGCCAGCTAAATGGACACATGGACAGTGACTTCACATTGCCAGCTACATGGCCAGTTACACGGCCAGTGACTTCGCCAGCTACATGAACAATTACTTCTCCAGCGACTTCACATGGCCAGTTACTTATCCAGTTACATGAACAATGACTTGGCCAGTGACAATAAGTTTTAAAAAGAATTTTAACTTAATTAAATTATTACCCTGATGGTGCATTTTACCAGTATCTATGCACTCTCCTCTTGGTGTCTTGGTCCATATAATTGTACACTTTTCTCTTCTCCCAGTCTACGACCTCGGGAGGGAGTTGTTTCTCTTCTGGCTTTTCATTGATTTCTGCTTTTTCTTCAGTGTCGATCTCTCTTATTGCTTTCAGAACGTCCTCGTGTAAACCGTCCAAATTCTGTTGTGCTACCATCTCTTCTAGCCTTTTTCATTCTTCAGGTTGCAGTGAGGCCTTCTTCTGCTTTTCTTTTTCTTCCTTTTTAGCAGCTCTCAATCTCTCTTGCTTCTCCTTTTCTTTTTTCTCCCGTTTTGCTTTCACATCCCCCAACCAGTAAATGCTGTCATTTTTCTGTGTTCTTTTCCTATTCTTCAATCTGATGACATATGAGTAGAGACCCATTGATGATACAATTTCACCAGGATGTTTCTCTGTAAGGCGCATTGTTAACTTGCCCTTTTTTTTCTCCTCTGGTGTCTTCTGCTCTTTTTCTGGGCTCAATGTACGAAGTGGAAAGCCACGCTCAGCTACAGGACTTTTCACTATCTGAAACATGTCAGGTTGTTTTTCCATTTCTTCAACTGTGAGCATGCAGACTGTGGGGCTCTGGAACAGTGAGTCCTTTTATGATGGAGGTGTCGATTGAGTTTCTTCTTGCACTATGCAGTGAGGTGGAGATTGAGCTGCTGTGGTTGTAGATTCTTTGACTGTGAAGATCCCTTGGGACTGACCTTCCTCAACAGTTGATTGATCTCTCTTTTCTGTGTTCTCAGCAGCCTTAGATGTAGCTGTATTTTATTCATTATTTTCTTTTGTTGAGTTAGGTGGTGGGGAGTTGTGTTGTTGAACTGCCGGTGAGGTGTGAGTTTGGGCTCAACATCTGCTCCAATTTCTTCACTTTTTCCTCTAGCTCCTTCACTGATGATGCAAGGCAAAAGTTCTCCGTCACAAGTGTAGCATTTCGTTCCTCCAGATCCACCTTGTCCTCCACGAATTTAGTTAGTTCCTGTTCCTTTTCCTTCAGTTTTTGCTGCAAATTATCTTTCTCCACAGTTAGGCATCTTATCTTCTCTTCCTTTTTCTGAAGCTGTTTCCTGTTCAGCCACTTCAACTTCCTGATCATCATCTCCTTTTTCCTCTCCTTCTAAAGCTATCTTTGCTTCATCTGAACTATTCTCCTCTTCC
This sequence comes from Rosa chinensis, assembly GCF_002994745.2. Classification (NCBI taxonomy): domain Eukaryota; kingdom Viridiplantae; phylum Streptophyta; class Magnoliopsida; order Rosales; family Rosaceae; genus Rosa; species Rosa chinensis. The sequence continues at coordinate 25,946,846 of NC_037089.1, read as the reverse complement.
TCGGATTCTGATTCCTCTCTATCCTCCTTCATTTTTTTCAAATATTTTCTGAAAGAAACATATTCCATATGTCAGTGACATGCTATGTGACATGACTAATGACATGTTTATAATAGTTATAAAGGCCAGTGACATGAAGTGTGATTTGGCCATTGACATTCAGTGTGACAGTGACTTAATCAATAACTCTTAACCAACATAATTCCTTGGCCAGTGACAACTTCATTGACAAAGAACACCTTACAATTAGTTTTTTCAAGCTGTTAAAGCTTGTCCAATTCTGTATTAGCCTCTGGATGTCCCATTTTCTCATCTCATGCACTTTCTTCTCCCTTCCAGATATTGGCTTGATTTTTTTCAGTCTTTTGACAGAACCAATACTTCATGCACAAACAAAAAAAATAAAAAATTGGTCATAACAACTGAGTCAGTGACATGTAGTTTGTCTTAATCAGTTACTTGACCAATGACATTTCAGTATGACAGTAACCTACCAGTATTATTAGAACGCAGCCCCCCATATTTCCATATGAGCTCTTTGAATTCTTCTTTTCCAAAGCCTTTATAGACTTTTTTAGGAAGCTTCCAACTTCCTTTGCCCAGTCATAAGATCCAATCTGATCCAAATTTTCACATGCTCTGACATAGTCCCATGAAATTGTTCCCCCTGCGTTTGGGAACAAAAACTTTATTGACAAGTCCAGCAAGATTAATCTTGCCACATTTTTGTCCTTCTTCTCAATCCCTTCCTCGGTTGTTGGCTTGTCGTTGATGGCAACTTGCAGAGCTTTCTCTACAGCTTTCTTGTTAATTCTTGCTATGTTTGAAAAAAAACTGCTAGACAAAGTCGGACTTATATGCACCCTCAGAAGTCTTTGGGACCAACTCGACTTTTGCTGGCAGTCCAAGGATCTTTGAAATATCTCTTATCGAGATCCTGAATTTCTTCTTTCTAAAGAAGAAGAGGTCATTTTCATGGTTGTAGGCCTGCAGTAGGAGGGTAATGAAATCATCAGATTTCTTGGCTGACTTCTCCTCTATGTGGCCACCATGGACAACATCAACAATATTTCCAAATGGTGTCTGCCTGAGCAAATCTAATGTTCTTGGACTCAGATTCTTCTTGTTATCTTTAATTGTGTTCAAGAAACTTATTAATGTGCACCTATACTGCACATGTCTTGGTTTTAGATGTCTCTTCCTCTTTGGTGCAGCTTCAGGTTTTTCATCCTCTTCTGCTTCCTCTTCAGAATCTTCTACTTGCTTTATTTTTTGTTTTTTGCTTTTTTACTTTTGAATGCTTCTTCAAACCCTTCTTTGGTGTTGTTTCTTCTTCTGACTCTAAATCTTCCCTATGTTTTACTTTCTGTTTTTTGCCTTTTTCTTTTGAATGCTTCTTGGCAATCTTCTTTGCTGATGTTTCTTCTTCTTCTTCTTCTTCTGTTTCTGATTCTTCTACTTTATCCTGTCTTTTTCTTTTTGATTTCAAATTCTTCTTCGAATTCTTCTTTCTCTGTATCGTTTGATCATCTTCTTCATATTCTGATTCCACCTCTCTGTAGTCTTCGTCATCATCGCTTTGTTTCCTTTCCTTTCTTTTTGGTCTTGCCATTTCTGATGTTTTAATTCTGTTGAAAATTTTCAAAATAAGAAGGTTTGCATTGAGTTTTCAAGTTACATAACCAGTAACTCGGCCAGCTAGTGATCTGGCCAGTGAAGTCACAGGCCATGTCAATGACAACGTCAGTTATATGATCAGTTGCTTGGTCAGTTACATATATTGTAAGTGACATACTCAGTTACATGTTCAGTTGCATACATTGTAAGTTACATGGTCAGTTTCATTATATGATCCTATAAAGTATGTATTTGAACTAGCAACATTTCCATTTTACTACAGCTTATAACCTAAACAGCATCACAAACGGTCATTATCTCCATATAAATGGTTATGTTACTGTCCATGTCTCTGTATCAAATCACACCAAAATGAAAACACAGCCGCACCAAAATCAAATCACACCCACTCAGTAGCCTATGTCACTGGCTATGTTAAAGCATCAAACTAAAACGGAAAGGCAGTCATTTATCATCTCCACTCAAAAAAGCTTTAAAATCTTCAGTCAAACCAAAACTTGGAGTCGAATTGTTTTGTTTCATAATCAAATCCAGAAATAATTATATCATATTCGACTTATAATTCCAAAACTATGCACTATCTCAATGTATCGCAATCAAGTAAGAGAAGTTTATGAGAATCGAGGCTGAAAGATTACCCGGTCGAGGTACACGATTGAAGGTCTGCAATTCTTCAAAACCCTAAAATTTGGGGCTTTTTCTGTGAAGTACTTTTGCAAAGTCGGATCTGCTTCACCGTGGAGGAAAACAGTCGTCGGAGAATGTATGTGTAATATGGCCGTTGGAGGTGAAGATGAGAGTAATTCTCTACTTCTGAGTAGGTTTGAGCGGTTTTGGACTTTTGAAATTCCGAATTATAATGTGGAGAAGATAAACAGTTATGACTTATTTCACTTTGAGTAAACTACGAAAGAAACTAACGGTGGCAGTTTTTGTAATTAAGTTGAACTGTAGTGGTAGGTTGTAAACAGGTGACCTTAATTATCATGGAGACATTTGTGGTGCTTAAATTATAATAAGACACTTCAAAATGACCTTTTTTTTATCATTATCCCAATTTTTTTTCTCTCCCGCCAACACAAAAAAAAAAAAAAAAATTATTTCTCCTTCGACTTGGCCCAGCCTCGATCTGCCCTACACTAGCGCCCAGTTCTTCTTCCCCGTCCACCTCACCGGTGTTCCCCTCACCGGCCAGATAGGCCACAAGTCACCCAGACCCTTCGGACCATCTCTCTCCAGAAGCAGATCGACCTCCCTTGCAGTCGATCGGCCTCCCCTCCCACAGCCCACCTATCCTAGCAGCCTCGTCGGCGACACTGATCCTAGCAGCACGCGCACTCGCCTGAGCAATACAGCCCCATCCAGACCGGCCTCACTACAGCACTTGTCGTCCAGTCTGTAGCTCAGTTGCTGCCCATCACCGGCCACAGTTCCCATCACCGCCAGCAACATCTCAGCCCCGACGCCCCTGCCCAGCCCCAGCACTGCTGCCATGCGCCTTCTGTAAACCAGAAGGCCAGATCGATAACACCATCTGCAAACCAGAAACAGACGAGGAAAAAGAAGAAAGAAGAGAAAAGAAAAGAAAGAAAAAGAGAGAAAAAAAGAAAGGTCCTTGACCCAAAGCACCAAAATTGGCCAAACATAGCTCACTTATCCCAGCAACAAATTTTTATTCCTACTCACCTAATTTCAAATAAAATGTCAATTTTGCCCTTAAGATAATTAATAAACTACAGCCTGCCACTCTCATCTCTCTCTCTCTCTCTCTCCTCTCTCCTCCGCGTCTTTCTCTCTCTCATCTCTCTCGTCAGTGCTGTCGTCGACGTCGAAGCTCAATCAGAGGCCACCGGAATCTGTCTCTCTCTCTCCCTCTCTCTCTTCTCTCTCATCAGCGCCATCTTCGAGGCTCAACCCGAGGCCACCAGAATCGCGCCCTCGTTGAAGCTCAATCAAAGGCCACTGGAATCCCGTCGTCGTCGTTCAGCACAGTTTCGAATCAGACAGTGACTCCGACGTGCAGCCTAAATTTCGATTCTAGTTTCTGAGTTCGACGTGTAGCAACGACTCCGACGCTGACAGCGACTCCAACGCTGACAGCCGGGAACCGCTTTCTCTGACAATGCAGGTCTATAACCGGCAAAGAAGAAGAAGAGAAGGGAAACCAGATTAGCAACAGAGGTCGAGCTCCGATTTGCTCCTATTTGGTTCTCTCTCTTTCCCTGCAATTTGACTAATAAATAATGGACGGCTGTAGATCTTAGAGACTGATTCACCCAGATGGACTCTGTGTGCCTTCCACATCAACCCATCTGTCCTTTGAAACTTGAAATGAACCTAGAATTTCTTCAACTTCTCATAATATATATATATATATATATATATATTGATATATGAGTAGGGTAAATTAATTTCTTGTGATGCCTCTTTTCATGATGAATTCAAAACAGCAATATATATTATTGGGGGGCAATAGAAGTCTATTGGAGGGCAATAGACGTTTTGAATTGATGTAATCTCTTTGTTTTTTTTTTTTTTCTGTAATCAAAATTTTATTTGTCTAAATTTAGGGAGATTAATTCTCATTCTGGCGACTGAAAGTCCTATTGGGGGGCAATAGACGTCTATTAGGGGGCCAACAGACATCTATTAGGGGGCAATAGACCAAAAGTTCTATTGGGGGACAATACATGGTTGATAGACGTCTATTGGGGGCCATAGAGGTCTATTGCCCCTTATTGGTGGGCAATAGATGTCTATTGGGTAATAAACATTTTCCGGTGAGGTTTTTTGAAAGGTCCGATGGACGGCAGCCGGTGACCGAAATTCGGTGGAAATTGGCCGGAATCCGGTGATCGGTAACCGGATTTCGGCGGCCGGTGACAGGCTCCGGTGAAGTCTCCTATGGTTTCTCTCTCTCTCTCTAAGTAACAAAGGGATGAGGGGTAAAATGGTATTAAAAAAATTAAAAAAAATCTTAATGAGGTATTAGGGAAGACTCTCTTAAAATGTATTGGGTAAGACTGTAAGAGGGAATTAAAAAAACTTAAGGGGGTAGGTGGGAAAAAAATCCCTAGAAATGGGGTAAATGGACAAAAACCCCAAAGAAAAAAAGAGTGTGACCCAGCCCAAAGAAAAGAGCCGGCCCAACAAATAAAAAAGGAAGCAGGCCTGCGGGCCAGGAAAAAAAAAAGCAAAGAAAGAGGCCATGAGGCCCACCAAAAAAAAGGCCCAAAGAAAAGACCAGGCCCACAGAAAAAAAAAAACAGAAAACAAGAACAAGGCCCACTGCTGAAAAAAAAAAGGAAGCAGCCCAGTTTTTCTCACCCCCAAAAACATCGCTACTCACACCTACATCAACACACGCGTGTGCTAGGATTGTTTTATTTTCTCAAAATCAAGTATGTTTTCTTTATTTTATTTTATGATTTTAGCCAAGCATGTGAATTTTATTTATATTTTCGATTTTTGAGATGCTTTATACTTTATTGTTTATGCATTTATTATATTTCGTTATTGAGCATGTTTAATTAGATAATTTTGATCATTTCAAGCATGCCTTGTTATCAGTGTTCTAAAACTCAGCCCCCCAGGCCGTCTAGGCAACGCTTAGGCCCTGGGCGGCGGGTCTCCGACTCGAGTAATGCCAAGGTTGAGCTGTTGGGCGGGCTAGGCTTGGGCAGCCGTCTGGGAGGCCTAAGCGGGAGACTAGGCACCTGGGAGGGCGAGCGCTAGGCGGGTTTGAGCTTTTTTTTTTCCTAGATCCATCGCTCTCCCATCTCTGGAACCCTGAATCGCTGAGGTCTCTGTCATTCTCTTTCACTTATGTGGCTTAGACCTCCTATTTTTAGAGTTGTTGTTTAATGGAGTTTTACGGCTTGGATAGAGAGAGAAAGTGGAGTGTCACGCCCCGAATTTTGAATAAACAATTCAAATCCGAAACATGAATAATAACTATTACAAATAAACATCCTAAATTTTTTTCTCAAAACAACCACACTTCACACCTCTCAATAATACAATAAACCAATTTCTCCAGTTAATTATTACAGCACACTCTCATCAAATCAAATTGTAAGGCTCAATTGAGCTTAACTCACCTTACTATTACAATCACTGTAAAACTATAACAATTACTCTAACCCGCACGATCACGCCCTGATTCTCCTAACCTGCAGGATTACCCGCTACACAAGTTGAATAGTGTACTGGGATTGCAACAACACCAAACCCGGTAAGCTTTTGACAGCTCGTGAGTAAATAAGAAGGAAATGTTGATTTTAAATCATATTTCTTTTAACTCAAGTAAACAACCAACAATCTCAACATCTGTAAGGAAACATCAAACCAAAACACGGAAAATACACAACGAATACATTTCCACAATCCTCAATCCACAATATCACTACTTTGGTCCATCCCAACTGTTTGGATCCAACTATATCTCGGTTATTATTTAACCGGCGGTCTTCGGACTTTTCCCCTGTCCTCAGAGCACTACATCTCAGTTATTATCTAACCGGCGGTCTTCGGACTCCTAGTCCTCAGAGCACTACATCTCGGTTATTATCTAACCGGCGGTCTTCGGACTCCCAGTCCTCAGAGCACTACAATTCTACCCTCTAATCAACTCAGAAGGTCAACATGATTATCACACATATTTATCGGTTAACATCATCATAAACAATCATGGTAATTTCCAATACAATATCATATCTCAACCAAATTATCATAATTCCACACCCACCTCAATGTCACACCATTCCATATATATATCCACGTAAATATATATATACGTAATCATCCGCACAGGGATAATCACTAATACCAACTATAAATCACACAAGAAAATCAGGAAATTCATTTTGTATAATTAAAACATTTTACTTACCTATGGACCGTAGTTGATCAAGTCCATATGATTAAAAACAAATATTTTTCACCCAATTACGACAAAATAAATTAATTTAAAAGTGCTCGGTTCGTAATATGAACCACGTGAGGTTTACTGACCTCTAATCCTGCTGCGTCTTCAATTTCACAAAACACACCAAAACCACTCACCAAGGAAGACCGTCAATCACCTAAATCCAATATGATCATAACTTAGCCAACAACTCATAAACAAAATTAAACGATGATCCAACGGTCGGATCGAAATTATATGATGATCCAACGGTCGAATCCTCACGTATCGCCCTTAAGATCATCCCCCAAAATTATCACGAAGATCCAACGGTCGGATCTTCTTGAATCGTCCTTATAAACATCTCCACAAAATTTCATGAAAATCCGACGGTCGGATTCTCACGAATCGCCTTCCAAATCACTAATTCACAATTATACGAAGATCCAACGGTCGGATCTTCGCCCGTGACCTCAAAAAGTCACCGGGACAGTCATACGATCAACATATCAAAACTACAAGTCCATCGGACGGTCCGATCTTCAAAAAACATTAATTGGATTATCGAAACTAATCGAAACTGTAAAAATTCATAACTAAATCATACGATATCCAAAAATTATGAATTATATATGCAAACGATCGTATCGAAACGTAGAATCTAACAATGTAAAGAAATCACATTTTTGACCCCCGGAGTTGGCCGGGAAAGGGTCGCCGGAAAAAGGACAGAGCCGCCGCCGACCACCGTCAATGGTGTCGGGGTCAGGCTGATCCTCTCCATCTCATCAAACCCAACAATTTTCATAACTAGCACGAAGTCTGAAAATGACCGGAAGGGGTCGAAAATTACCTTGAACAGTATGAAGGTGGCCGGAAAAGTTCCAGAAACCGGCGAAGAAATGCAGAAACCGGCGAGCTCGATTTTCGACGTAAAAAATTCAATTTCAGGCCTCGATTCCTTCTAGAGAGTTGTTAATAACATCAAGGAGAACCCACTGGATCAAGAATAAATCAAAACGATGCACTAAAACTCGAGATATCCCGATCGAAAGATTTTGGTTTCGGATCGAAAACCGACCGAGCTCCGACAAACGTGAAACCGGTCACTCCAGGTGAAATCCTTCTATGATGATCAGCAGGTTGAGGCGAGTTCACTACCGCCGGAGCTAAGGAGAAAACCGGCGGTGACTAAAATCGAACTCAAATCGGAACGAGCTCACCACCGCCGCTACAGCCCTCGCCGCCGTGCAAGGTTGCCACAGATGGCTGCGAAAGAAAGAGGCGAACACGATGGAAGAAGTTTGGAGTGATTTGGTGGCCGGAGGAGGAAGAAATGGCCGGATGAATTTTGTCCCTGTTTTCGACCGGTACGGACGCGGGAGGAAGAGAGAGAATGGGGGGGGGGGGCTTCCCGAAATGGAAGGCCGGCCAATTCTTTTTGGACTAAACTGGAAATTATTTCGAAAAATCATAACTAATTCATACGAGCTCCGATTTTTGTGTTCCGCATATGCACGCGATCGTATCGATGAGCTCTACAACTTTCATGAAGTAAATTTTCCCAAATTCGGTACGTATAAAAAGTCACTTTTTGAGACGCCCCTAAATACGTACGATTTCGAAATAAAATTGTTCGAGCTAAATCCACAACTCCTCAAAGCTTCATACTTCCTTCCATGACTACGAAATCATTCTAAAATGTCCTCGGAAAATAATTTAGATTTTTCGGGGTATTACATGGAGGCTGTTGGCTTCGTCGAGAGGGAGAGAGAGAGTAGAATAGAAGAAAGCAAATATGTGGCTCAGGGCCTCAGGCTATTGTTTGTCAGGGGAAATAAAAGAGATAGGATGATGGCATGATGGGATAGGATGGGCACGTGGTGACCGGTGACGTGCTCAGCCAATCCAAAATTGTTTCTAATTGTATAATAGAATACCACTTAGATGCTTCCTTTATTTAATTAAGTAAATATTTATCTTCTCAAACAAAAAAAAAGCAAATATTTAATTTTTGAGTGATAAATAAATAATTACTTACATAAATATTTAGTTAAACACTATAAAAATTTAAAAATACAAAACCGCCTAGGCACGGTCTAGGCGTCCGCCTAGGCGCCTGGGCGCTCCTCCCCGGCCCACCGCCCGACTAGCACCTAGCGATTTTTTGAACCTTGCTTGTTATTTATGTTTTATATGATTATCTTTAAGCATGATTTATAATTATGTTTAAGCATGCTTTATATTTTATTGCTTATGTTTTTATTATGAAATTTTAAGCATGTTTCGTGATTTTTCTTTTACGCATGATATATTATTGCTCTCATTATGTATAGCATATATTTCGTTGTATATTTGTGAATTTTGTGCATGCCATGGAATTTATTTTTTATATGCTATGTTTTATTTATTATTAAATGTGTTATGGTTATTTTTGTAATGCAACATATAAATTCCATTTTGCCATGATAATGAAAATTCATGCGCATTATACACACTTACCGTGATAAAGCATTTTCACATAGCATCGAAAAATGTAACCATTACTAATCTTGGTCTTGAAATCTAATTCATATGTTTCGGAAAATAATTAACGTGGATGTCTTTATGACTGCGTAATCTATTTCTTCTCTCTTGTTTATGTAGATGGCTGATCCAACTTGACCTGAATTTGACATTTTGGACTCAGAAGGACTTGAGTACCACCGTTGGGTTTCCGATGTAGAAACTGCCTTTGTGGCAAAAGACTACACTGCCACCATCAAAACTCCCACTGACCCCAACGACGATGGACCGTCTGATAAGGTGAAAGCAAATGCCTTAATGTTTCTGAGGCGACATATTGATCCTAGCCTACGCTGGGAATACCTTCAGTTGAAGACACCCAAAGAACTGTGGGTTGCCCTTAAGCGACATTTTGGGAACATTCATGACACCTTACTCCCAGAACTGACCGTTCAGTGGAATGAAATCCGCTTGCTTGACTACAAAAGGGTCAATGACTTCAACAAGGACATGTTGCGCCTAAAGACACGTCTAAATTTATGTGGAAATGAACTCATAGAAAATGATATGATCCAAAAGACTCTTTCCACTTTTCCTACTTCAGCAATTATACTAGCGAACCTGTGAGCCCCGGTAATTTTGTTTAATTACTTTGAATTTTCTCAGGCTTTGGTTTCTAATTTTTATCTTTGAGAATTTAGGTTCAAGCGAGTTCCGATTAGGTAAAATAATTTTTGGTTAAGTTCAAAATTAAAGGTTCTTGTTGGGCTTTAGTTTGGTCTAGTACAAGTTGGGTTGATAAAGATTTCGAGTTGGCCCACGTTATTAAACTTGGTGAGGGGGTTTAATTAGAGCAAGAGCCAACTTAGAGTGCATGAGCTACTTGAGGTGTGTATCTGAGAATGAAACACGTTAGTATTGGGAAGCCACACGCGTCTACGTTTCCTGCAGACAACATTCACCATTTCATAGATGCCATTCTCCACCTATAACTCTCGACTTCTCCGTCACCCGCACTCAGACTATACTATTTCATCTCTCAGAAATCACAGACTACAATCACTAACTCATCTGCATCCACCCAAAACCTAAAACACCTTTCTTACCCAACCTTGCCAAGAATGGAGAAACCAACCATGGCAACAGGTTAGAAGCCACTGAAGTCCCATCTCCTTCTGTTGCCGAGTGTAGAAGCTTGGACTTTGGAATTTAGACTAAGATCAGTTCACTCCTAAGGTAATCCCAACCCATCCTTGGTGTTCTAGTAATTTCGATTTGATTATAAGGTTGAGAAATTGATAGTTCCTCTTAAATCAAGATTTGGGATTGAAAATAGTAGAGAATTTGAGCTGGAGTTGATCGAAAGCTTTTGTCAGTTAAAAGGCCTTGCAAGCTTTTGTGGCATGGGTTTGTGGCACAAGCTGCAGTCTCATGTTCAGAGGCTTGTGGAGCTGTAACGTGATCCTTCTGAGGGGTTACAGAACCAGTATAGGCTAGAGTATGATAACAAAAGAATCACAACCTTCAATAAGCTGATCAACCTACTGCAAGTGGCTGAGAGGCTTGATGAGGTTTTTTTGAGCAACAAGGCCAGGCCCGTTGGGACAAAGAAAATTCCTGAGGCTAATTATGGCAAAGTCAAAGGTGGAAAGAACCCCAATGTAAAGGGGGTTGGACGTGCTGATCCCTACCCACGTGGCAACAATACACCACGTGGCAAGGGACGTGGGGGTCGTGGTGTGGGCCGTGGAGGCCCTCCCAATGTTTGGCGCAGAGATGGTGGTGCTGGCCCTAGTTGTCATGGAAACAAGGTGCAAAGAGCACCTAAGAACCCTTCAGTCAAACAGGGTAGGGTTGGCAATGAACCATGCTATAGGTGTAGAGTCATGGGGCATTGGTACAAGAACTGCCAAGCAAGCAACAGAGTAGCAACCAATTACAAGAGGTATAGGGAGTCTAAAGAACAAGAGGCTCACTATATGGAAGAAGGAGGCCATGACCCAAACGTCAACCTCACAATTGCAGACTTCAGTGGCAACAAGGAACTTGCTCAGTCAATGGATGCTTCAGATTTTGACTGACCTGCTTTATTTATTTTATTTTCCAAAAATAGTTGTGAAGGCATAATGCCTCATTTTTAATTAGACTATTACTTGGTCTTAAAGTTTATTTCAATAATAGTTTGATGAATTAGATTTCTGAACAAGACCTTGATTTGATTATCGTTGGCTTATTAATAAATTTTAGATTTTATTCTGAAGTATTGAATTTATTCGATTTTTATTTACTACACATATTCACATGGTTCGAAAAAGCACTATAAAGATGTAAAGCAATACATCTAGAGAAAAATTATTAGAATGAAAAAAAAAATTAACCCAAATTTTTGTTGCCTAATGGCACAACATTTAAAGTCACAGACGCTCTATATGCACCAAGAGCTAATCGAACCTTGTTAAGTTCCAAAGATATTTGTGCCAACGGTTATCATGTAGAAACATACTGTGATAATGGAACTGAATACCTTTATATTACCTCTAATGAATGTGAAAGGAAACACATTTTAATTTAGAGAAACTTATGAGTCAATCTAATGGACTGTACCTCACTACGATTCGGATCATTGAATCATATGCTGTCACCAACAATGAAAGGTGGGACACTGACTCATACAGGCTTTGGCATGACCGCCTAGGGCACCCCGGTAGTGACATGATGATCCATATTTTAAAAAACTCACACGAACATCCCTTCTTTTGAGTGAAAAATAAAATGGGAGAAAAACCCGCCACATTGTAAGGTGTTGGTCCTAGTATTGCTCAAATGCAGCCATTGCCTTCTGAAATACCAGAAGCACTACCTCCCTCCCATTATGCCTCATTGACTATTTCAAAGGCACATCACTTGTTTTGCAAAGCCTGCTCTTTAGCAAAAACAGGATCGAGACCTTCCTATGCTAAAGATACAAAACAAAACATTTCATTTTACAAAGGATACAAGGAGATATCTGTGGACCTATCCATCCAGAATGCGGACCATTCGAGTACTTTATGGTTCTGGTGGATGCCTCGACACGCTGGTTACATGTCATTTTATTCTCCACAAGAAATGCTGCATTTGCAAAACTCCTAGCACAGATTATGCCCTTAAGAGCTCACCACCCTGATCACCCTATCAAGTCTATAAGGCTTGATAACGCTGGAGAGTTTACATCAAAAGTATTTGATGATTATTGCATGTCTATTGGGATCGATGTAGAGCAGCATGTACCCCATGTGCATACACAAAATGGTCTCGCAGAAGCCACCATCAAAAGGCTACAGATGGTGGCTAGGGCATTGGTTATGCGCACCAACCTGCCTATATCTGCATGGGGTTATGCAATATTGCACGCAGCTTTACTCATTCGTTTCAGACCTGCCCATTGCTAGCCAACCATTTTCTGCGTACCAGTTGGTAACTGGACATGAGCCTGACATTTCACACTTACGCATATTTGGTTGCGCAGTATATGTGCCTATTGCACCCCCACAGCGCACCAAAATGGGTCCTCAGAGACGATTAAATATTTATGTTGGATATGAATCTCCAACGATTATCCGCTATTTGGAACCCTTGACAGGCGATCTCTTTACTGCTAGATTTGCGGATTATCACTTTGATGAGACAGTCTTCCCGTCGTTAGGGGGAGATAGGAAAAAAGATTTTCTAAGGGAACGATAGGAATTGTCATGGTTTGTCCCCACTCTGTCTCATTTTGATACCCGCACTCCACAATGTGAAAGTGAAGTGAAAAGAATAATCGATCTTCAGAACGTAGCAGATTCGATGCCTGATGCGTTTACTGATATCGCAAAAGTGACGAGATCACATATACCAGCTGCAAATGTGCCTGCAAGGTTAGAAGTCCCCCAACAAGGGGCAAGGTGCCGTAGATAGAGGCACTGCAACCACACTTAGTGGAGGTGTAGTTGAGGCCGTGGCTCCCCAAAGGAAGAGGGGGGCCACTTGGTTCGATTGACACTCACCCAAGGAAGAAGAGGGCGAGTAAGGCACAAACCGATCCATTAATCATCAATGTAAAGAATCCCTCTCATGAGATTGTCTCTGATTATAGTTATATCCATGAATCAATACTGGAGGATACTGGAGGACGTTCCGATGTTTGAAATGATTCCCGAGAACAAAGAAATCTCAATGGATTATGAGAGTGCGTATGAGTTGATAGAAAGATCTTCCTTACACATTGATGATGTATTTGCATACACTGTTGCTCAAGAAATCATAGAGCAGATTGACCTAAATGGAAAGAAGCAATCCAGGCAGAATTAGATTCTTTGACAAAGAGATCGGTATTTGGTCCGGTAGTGCTAACCCCACCAAGTGTAAAGCCTGTAGGAAATAAATAGGTTTCTCACAACGCCCTGGAATTGACTACGAGGAGACATACTCTCCCGTAATGGACATTATAACGTTCCGCTACTTGGTTAGCTTAGTAGTTTCCGAAGGACTGGAAATGCAGCTCATGGATGTGATTACTGCATATCTCTATGGGGATCTAGATTCAGAGATATATATGAAAGTGTCTGATGACCTTACATTACCCAAGTTAACTGACTCTAAACCACAGAGTGCGTTTGCAATTAGGTTGAAACGCTCACTTTACGGATTGAAACAATCCGCTCGGATGTGGTATAACCGTCTAAGTGACTACTTGATTGGGAAGGGATATGAGAACGATGAATTATGCCCCTGCGTATTCATAAAGAAAACAAGTTCCGGATTTGCAATTGTAGCAATATATGTCGATGATATGAACATAATAGGTACTCTTGATGAAATAAGAAAAACCGCGAGTTACTTGAAATCCGAATTTGAGATGAATGATCTTGGGAAAACTCGATTTTGTCTAGGCCTTGAACTAGAACACTGAGTTTGTGGAATACTAATCCACCAGTCTGCGTATGTCCAAAAGATGCTCAGGCGATTTAACATGGACAAAGCGCATCCTGCTATCACTCCCATGATCGGTCGAAGTTTGGATGCAAGGAAAGATCCATTTCGTCCAAAGGAAGATGACGAAGAGGTGTTGGGAGCTGAAATTCCATATCTAAGTGCAATAGGCGCATTATTGTACTTAGCCCAATGTACTCGACCAGACATTGCATTCTCAGTGAACTTGTTAGCTAGATTTAGCTCAGTGCCAACGCAGCGTCACTGGAATGGTATTAAGAACATTTTTTGATACCTAAAAGGAACCATTGACTTAATTGGGACTATTCTTTCCCTACAGAGAGACAAGAGGGGCCGCAGATAGAACTGCAATCCCTAAAGGAAATGTTGATGGCGAAAGCGCCAATTACTACACCGAAACACCAAATGACGTTTTGGTTGGTTTTACTGATGCTAGGTACTTCTCTGACCCACATAAAGGTAGTTCCCAAACTGGTTATGTATTTACCATTATGAACACGGCGATATCTTGGAGATCAACCAAGCAAACCCTTATGGCTACCTCCTCGAACCACTCAGAGATCATTGCTCTACATGAGGCGGTTCGTGAGTGTGTATGATTAAGAGCTATCATCACACATATTCGAGGGACTAGTGGTTTTAGTTCTACCACTAAAGAGCCTACTTGCATTTATGAAGATAATGCAGCTTGGATCGAACAGATGAAGCTAGGATATATCAAGGGTGATAATACAAAATACATATCGCCAAAGTTTTTCTACAATCAGCAACAACAGGCCCTCCTCAAGATTCAAGTGAATCAAGTAAGGTCTGAGGAGAATGTGGCAGATTTATTCACCAAATCATTGCCTAAGGCCATATTTGAGAAACATGTGAAAAGCATAGGAATGCGAAGACTTTCCAAGCTCCCCTGATTAATGTAAGTATGATGGGGAGGTATAGACGTCAGGGGGTGTCTAACACACACATGTCATCCTCAAATGTAAAAAGGGTGCGTTGTGCTCTTTTCCTTAGACCAAGGTGTATTTTTTGTCCCACAGGGTTTTTATTGTTACTTGGCAAGGTTTTTAGTGAGGCAACAACTCATGCACCATTTCGTCTTTGACTTGGCAGAAGGGGGAGTGTTAAAGAAAAATAACATTATGTGCCTTCATCAAAGAGGGAATCAAGGAATCAGTGATTACCAATCAATCAGCGTCAAAGACGGATCAATCAACATTTAATATCATCATTGTAATCGATATTTCCGTTGTAATTTCTTCCCTATATAAAGGGGCTATGAAATGAAATGAGTAGACCAAGTCCAATTCCATTTTACTTTTACAATATTGCGTGACAAATAATTTTTATTTAATGAAAAAAATTAACAAAGTGACTAAAGTGATTGTTAGTGTAATAGTTGAGTGACCAAAGTGATATATTTGAAACTTAAGTGACCAAAGTGTCGAATGAGTCATCGTTGAGTGACCATTTGTGGAATTTTTCATTTGTTATATATTGAATTGGCCCCTTTGACCGATACTAAAATGAATGCAGATAGGGTTAATTTTTTACACGATATCTATTAATACGCATTACATATATGAGCAATGTCAAATCTATCAATTTTGAATTTTGATATTTAGATCACACAAAATCCTTATAAATTAAAAAAAAACAATAAATAAAAAATAAAGTAACAAATTCAGTTTATTATAAACTAGCTTTCCTGCGCACGGGCGATGCGCGTGCGGAAGGGCCGCACTCGCATGTGCGTATTGTCCTTCCTTTCTTGTTATGCATGTTTGAAATGTTACTCATGAGTGCAGTATAATTTCTATGTTGCATATCACCTAACTCTAACCCCATACAATTATTATAAAATATTGTATACATCTTGCGCAATCCATTAGTAAAAAACATACAACTTTGTACAAAAACATATACAGAGATTAAGAGTATTGGAATTGGTTAACTACCACAAAATAAAAACATATTTAAAGGAAAGGAAACAGAGCTTAAGAGTACATACTGTGCATGCTTCTTTTTGTTCCACTTTTCAAAATAAGTTTACTAAGATAAGCAATGTTCATTTTTATTGATTTTTTTCATGCACCAAGCATATGAAAATATGGAAATACATCTCCTAAAGCTTCTGGCTCAACATTCCTACAAATAGAAAAAATTACACAAAGTTACAGATTGTAATATAAAAAAATTCAATTAAATATGTATGTTTCTAATCAATAAAAATGTTGATGTACCTATGAAGACGATCGATCATTTGTGTTTGAATGAAGCAAAACTTCTTTAAATACGACATTCTTCGTAAATACGCCATCTTCACCTACTATGGATCCTTTTTTAACCAGAACTTTTGTGGTTGACTCTGATACTCTCGACAATGCAACATATAATTGTCTATGACTAAAAACATGATCTGGGAGGTAAACACCTACATGTGGGATAGTCTGACCTTGAGATTTGTTTATGGTCAAAGAGAAGCTCAGTTTGACTGGAAATTGCTTTCTTGTTAGTTGAAATGGTAGCCCAGCATTTTCTGCACTTTTCAAAGGAATTCTAGGTAGAAAAACTCTAGTCCCAGCAAACTGTCCTATTAGTATCTCAACATCAATCAGATTTTGGTACGAACCATGACACACAATCTAGTACAGTTACACAATCCTAATTTAGGGTCAGTATTCCTTAAAAGCATGATTGGAGTACCTACTTTCAAAGTTAACTTGTGGGGTGGCAGCCCACCTGTGGTTATTGAATTCAAAAACTCTGGTTGGTACAAATTTCTCATGTCATCTTCAACAAAGTCAAATGAGTACAATGTAATTTCTTCACCTGGAAACATGTTGATTATCTTTTCATTCAACACGTCCACATCATCGTTTATAAGAGTAATCAATGCTCTGTCCACCATGTATCTTGCATCATTTACATGATCACCCAAATTGGGAAAAACTTCATCAATAATTTGATTGATAGATTGGTCACTTTCCTATGGAACCACCATGCATTCTGGTAATCTCATCATTTCGTCGTTAATGACTTGTTCACTCCCATCGCCAACACGAAGTAGAAATTTTGCAAATTGGTGATCATTTATGGATCTCATATTCTATCTCAATCTCAATATCTTTGTTTGTGTCCAAAATGTTGCTTTCACAATGGAGGCTTGAATGAGTTCAGACCTCGTTCCTTTAGGAATAACAAGGAGAACTTGACGAAAATCTCCCCCAAAAATCATTATCTTTCCACCAAACGGTAATTCGACATCCATTATGTCTCGAAATGTTCGATCAAGTGCTTCAAACACATGTCGATGTGTCATAGGTGCCTCATCCCAAATAATTGCAGTGGAATCTTGTATCAGTCATGCTAGAGTAGACTGTTTATTTATGAAACACATGGATGATGCATCAACATTGAGTGGAATCTTGAATCTAGAGTGAGCTGTCCTCCCACTGGGCAATAAATTTGCAGCAATTCCAGATGATGCTGTGGCTAAGACTATATGATTCATTCTTCTCAAGTTTGCTAGTAATGCACGATATAAGTACGTCTTCCCAGTACCTCCAGGACCATCGATAAAAAATAAGGCACTTTCACTTCCTCTTCCCTCAACTGCGGCCATTATGGTGTTGAATGCAATCATTTGGTCGTTGTTAAGGTGGTCAATTGCATCAATATCTTCTTGCGGGATATTTACAGAAATTTCATCTTCAATACATCTCGGTATTCCTAGACTATCTTATGGCTCACTTGTCATTTCAGGCAGATCAAATTCTCCAGTGCCTTTATTAAATTGTTCTAGCATTCTGTTTAGATCTCGAAGTAGCCTGTTTCTGATAGAATTATCGACAATATCACTTAAAGAAGAATAATCTTCAATCATAAAAAGATAAAATTCATCCCACAATCTTCGAACACCAGTTGGTTGACTATACACCAAAATTGTGACGAATAATCTTCTCAAAGCTGATGGCAGTCTAATTGAAGAGGCCTCTAACATACATTGTCGGATGCTATTATCATCTTCCAGCAAACCTCGTTTCTCTGCCGCTTCCTTAAAAGTTGGTTGCAGAACTCCATTAATAGTAAGCAAATCAGGAAATAATCTCGATCCTCTTATATGATTGAGAATGACACGTAGGTAAAATTTCTCACCTTCGGAGGGTGAAACACTATATATTCTCCAATTACCTTGTAGTTGTTCCTTATTTTCACCCAAGTTTTGTGCTTACTATCCCACCTATAGTATTGAGGGAATTCTATATACAGATATCGTCTTTCTTCTAGATCCATATGGTTCATGGTGAAATATTCAGTAAGCATAGACTTCTGTGCATGCTTATCTGCTAGAATGTCTTCTATAGTCTCATTTGCATCGAATCTGATTTGTTGCATATTTGGAAGATGTATTTGTAATCTGTTGACTGCTGGATATATTCTGTTCATTACAAATTTAAATATCCTCCATAAAGCCTCTGGTGCACAAACCCACCTTGCATTAACAAATTGTCTTATTTTATCAAACTTCGGGTCAGATTGCACTTCAACTGCAACTCTATCAGGACCTTTGTAGACATACTTATATAAGTATTTGACACTCTTTATGCTCCCACATGTTTCAACATTGATGTGACAATCATACCGTACCACGGGTTATAAGGAACAACCCAACTATTATCCACCATTGTGTCTCCAGATCTACGTAGAGGGACTGGTAAGCGACTTGCTCGTCTTCGATATATAGGATATGCATCGTTTCCTTGCACCGTGAAATTTGTAAATGATTTTGGATAACTTTTATTGCATCTCCCATTTTTCATACATGAAGACTGTTGGTTTAAGGTTCCACATGGACCGTGAATCATATGTTTCAACACCAGATCATAAAGTTGAGGCTCTTAATCTTTATCTTGTATTTCTGCTCTAACAATGCGGTCATAATCTTCATGGTTATTAAGCTTATCATTTTCATCCAACATGACCATCATGTGTACATGTGGTAGGCCCCGTTTCTGAAATTCAACGACGAAAGCATGAGCAATAACTCTTCCCAATATCCCTTTGGTGATTATGTCTTCTTTTAGTTGCTCAAGTTTTGAACGAAATACCCTGACTTCTAAATCTGGACGATCTTGTGATGTTTGTCCAGGGAGTAGCTCACTTTTAATTTCTTCCCAATTCGGTTACACATCATAGTGATAAACAAATCTGGTCTGCCATACTTTGAACCAAAGCCATCGCATCTTGGTACTGTTGGTACATATCACATGGACTTCCAACAAATGATGATGGTAGAATTGTCCTATGATCGACGTTACCTAAGAAAATGTGAATCTATATTAAATATTTCTACAATTGTACAATTGAAAGACTTATATATCTGATATATAGGTGAAAGTAAAATATTAATTCTTACCAGCATTGTTTTCCCCTGCAATAAAAGAGTCTTGAAGTCCTTGATAAAATTCTTTCCGAATTGTATCTTGGTTACTGCAAAGCCATCTGAGTTTTTGTGATTCAATTTTCACGTAATTATCTACAACATACTGTTGTAAGAGCCGTCCGCCTCGAAGTAGAGGATTTTCATCACCTGGGCGCATCTGCACAATCATTTTATTTGTTTATTTAGCAGGTGTTTAAGTATGATTTTTTTTTTCATTTAATGCAATAGGAACTAAAGTTGAAAAAAAAATGTACTAACCTGTAACATATATGCATAATAGTGGCAACATGACATAGGTCTTCCATTCTCGTCATGACTATTAATATCCCACCCATATGTTCCATAAGGTAATAACAAAGGATACTGCATGGGGTCATAATATCCGACCGAGTCTTTAACCTTCCAGAGTCTTCCACTAATTGTTTGGACAATTAAATATCTTCCATTCGGATTGATGTCACCCCCTCCTACTATAATAGCAGCAACTTGTGATGCAGATGGTAAACAATACTGACGTTGATTAGAAGGCTGCTGTCACGCCCCGGATTTTGAATACAATTGTCAGGACCCACCCCGGAATTACCCTCCTAACTCCTAGGTGGACCTGCGGGACCCACTTTTAGAGAAAATTCGACAGAACCTCCCCTAAAAATGGGCAACCCTAAACCTGCTGAAAACACTCCTCAATATAATTTAAGTTCTACGCTTGAAGCCGCCCTGCTTCCTAGCAACAATCCAAAAATTCTCCAAATAAAAACATCGAACTTCACAACCAAAACATCTTAAACAATTACAACCCAACAACTCACTCGTTCAACATCCTCCCAAAATAAACCACTCTCTTACACACATAAATATACAAATGTATAAATCCACTCTCAATAAGTATTCAGAGCAATCTAAGGAACAGACTCGGAATATCATACAATAAGTAGGTTAATCAATAACCTACTGAGAATGGATGACAAAGGTGGTACTAGCCTCCGCTCCTATGCCGGTCCGCAGCACTGTGATCTGGGCAATTTAAACCAAAGGGCCCAGGGGGAAAGTACATAAAAACGTTAGAGTGAGTGGACAAAATAAATAAGTATAAATGAAGATAAATTTATACTTTCCCACAATTTATAATATAAAGTCTCGATGCATGCAACGTTTATAAAACGTGTTTCTTTAAGTTCACAACTCGTGCAAAACATTCCAGCCCCGCTGGATAAAATAAACCAGACTAGCCCCGCTAGTCAAATCATAATAAAAGATGGGGAAGGACGTTCACCATACGAAAGAATGGAGCCTTATTGGCTCGGGTCGGAGTGTCCCACACTCTTGAGCATCCCATGCTCTCCTCTACTCACCTACGAACACATAGTAAGTAGGGAGGAGTACTAATAGGCTAGCCAGTAATATAATATATATATATATATATATATATAACGACCCTGGGTATGGTGGTTAAAAACCGATAAATCAATAAAGCTTCCCCATGTCCCACGTATCAAGAAAATACGGGTACGATTCCCAACCGTACTCTGATTTTCGTAAAAAGCCGTATAAATTAACAGCGTGTCCCACACGCTAAAGAAATAAATAAATCAACAACGAGGCATTCCCAATGCCAAAATCATAATCAATAAATAATCATAGAGATTTATTTCAAACAAACTCCATTTATAAATAAAGTCTCAAATATAAATTCAAATCCGAGCATAATAACTTTATAACCAAATTCTCAACCGATATAAATCATAATCACTTCATGGAAATAATATTTAGAAGTAATTCCATAAGATAAATCACAATTATCTTTAAATGCTCGGAAAAATACATTAATAAAATAAATCAAGCTTTAATAAATAAAAGCATGCATCACTTATTTAAAACAAACGTCCACTCACAAAGTACGGCTAAGCTTGCCGTCGATCCAAACCCTCCTCGAGGAAATCCTCCTCACGTCCTGTACAATAGAACGTTCGTAACTTTAATTTCGGGTTGGAAAATTAAATTGGATTAATTAAAATCAACCCTAATATCAACTTTAATTGCCCAAATTCTCCCAATCTTCTTCAATAATATTATCTCCTAAATATATAGGCTCAAAGGCCAAACCGAGGAAATCCGATGGATGGATTCCTCATAATTCGTTTAATAATTTCACCAATTTTTCTTGATCAACCATCAAAATTTATATTCAAATCACTTCCAAATCGATTTCCAAGCTTCGAATAATTAACTATGCGTAAAATTGATCCAATACATGTTCAACAGTCAAAATTCCCGGCCAAAACCCTGTCTCACGCGCCACCTACAGTGGCGGTGCGTGGGTTTCACGTGCCGGTGGCCAACCTCCACCTCCGGCCACCAAATTTCAGGTACAACACCTACTCAACACACTGATTCCACTTCATAACTACAACATTTACAAATAACAACTACAAACAGTCGAAATCGATCCAAGAACACAAACCCAGAAAATTCAAGAACCCTAATTCGATCCGGCCTCTACACTTCAAATCGTGTTACAAGACCATAGGGGAAATAATCAGTGATGAAAACCAAACCTTCGACAGAAAGATGGGGACCGGAGGTGGCCGGAATCGCCGGAAATCTTCAAAATCCTCAAACTGCAGCCGGAGTGGTTTTGACTTCGATCCGTGGTTTTCCCGCCAAATCGTGGAAAACCAAGGCTGCTGGGGTGCTCGGAGGGAGGAGGCGCTCCTCTGGTGACCGGTGGCACGCCCTGTGGTGGCCGGAATCGCCGGCAATCGGAGGAGGAAGGGAATGGGGCGAACCGGAGAAGAGAGATCGGGGGAGAGGAGAGAGAAAGAGCTGGGTTGGTTTCCGGAAATGGAAACCTACCCGGGTAACTTTCCATTTTTATTAAAAAGTTACTATGAACAGTAACTTTACTATTTCAGCCATAACTCTTGCATACGAAGTCCGATTTTTACGAACCACATATGCACGCGCTCGGTTCAACGTCCCCTACAACTTTCATGAAGAACATTTTCTCAAATTTTGACCCGAATAAAAAGTCAACTTTTAGGGCCACTAAAATATCCAT
This sequence comes from Rosa chinensis, assembly GCF_002994745.2. Taxonomy (NCBI): domain Eukaryota; kingdom Viridiplantae; phylum Streptophyta; class Magnoliopsida; order Rosales; family Rosaceae; genus Rosa; species Rosa chinensis. The sequence goes on along the minus strand of NC_037089.1, from coordinate 25,924,319 downwards.
AAAGGTTCAAAATTGAAAATATTTAACAATTACCGTCCAACACGAAAGTAAATCGTAAATTCTAGGTTCGGGACGTAACAATCTTCCCCCCTTAAAAGAATTTCGACCTCGAAATTACATACCTGCTAGCCAAAAAGGTGAGGATACTGCTTTCTCATTAGCTCCTCGGGTTCCCAAGTAGCTTCCTCCACCATGTGATTGCTCCAAAGCACCTTGACCAAGGGTATTGTTTTGTTTCTGAGTATCTGCTCCCTCCTATCAAGTATTTGAACCGGTTGTTCTTCATATGTCAAATTTTCTCTCAACCGGATAGGTTGCTCTTGGAGAACATGAGAAGAATCAGCAATGTACTTGCGAAGCATGGAGACATGAAAGACATCATGTACTCTAGATAGTCTCGGAGGTAGTGCCAAACGATAAGCAACTGCACCAATCCGCTCCGTGATCTCATATGGCCCGATATATCGAGGGCTAAGTTTCCCTCGTTTCCCAAATCTTATAATACCCTTCCAAGGAGACAGCTTCAAGAATACCCAGTCACCCACTTGAAACTCCAAATCTTTTCTTCTGTTATCAGCATAACTCTTCTGTCTACTCTGAGCCGTTTTAAGTTTCTCCTTGATTAAGTTGACCTTTTCAGTCGTAACTCGTACCAATTCTGGACCAATGAGTTTCCTCTCTCCTGCCTCATTCCAACATAAAGGGGTACGACACTGTTTGCCATAAAGGGCTTCATAAGGAGCCATGCCAATGCTGGAGTGATAACTGTTATTATAAGCAAACTCTATCAATGCGACATGATTATCCCAATTCCCTTTGAATTGTAAAACACAAGCTCTCAACATGTCTTCCAGTGTCTGAATGGTCCTTTCCGTCTGTCCATCTGTTTGCGGATGAAATGCAGTACTAAACTGAGACTGAGTGCCCAAAGCCTCCATCAGCTCACTCCAAAACTTTGAAGTGAAGCGAGGATCATGATCAGAAGTAATAGAAACGGGTGTGCCATGAAGTCTCACTATCTCATTCAAGTATAGCTCTGCATATTTATCCATTTTATAAGTCTTGCTGACAGGTAGGAAATGTGCGGACTTAGTAAGTCGGTCCACAATTACCCAAATGCTATCATGACCATTACGACTACGTGGTAGTCCTGATACAAAGTCCATAGTAATGTGCTCCCACTTCCACTCTGGTATAGGTAATGGTTGTAATAAACCTGAGGGCTTTTGTCTTTCTGCCTTCACTTGTTGACACACTAGGCATCTTCTTACATAATCTGCAATTTCCCTCTTCATATTAGACCACCAGTAGTATTCCTTGAGAGTTCGGTACATTTTGGTTCCACCAGGATGCATGGCATAAGGAGAACTATGAGCCTCCTCTAGTATCTCCTGTTTAAGATCATCTTGTTTGGGTACACAAATTCTATTCCCAAACATCAAAGCTCCATCCCCTCTAACAATGAAATCTTCTCTAGCTCCATTCTCTACTGCCTCTCTTACTTCTTGTAGAGCTTCATCATGCAGCTGTGCCTCTCGTACTTTGTCAATAAGGATTGGCCTCACATGGAAGCTGGCTATTAAGGCTGCAAATTCATCAGTCCCTTCCAAACTAACTCCTGTAGCTCGCAATTCATAAAGAAGTGGAACCCGAACTGTTCTCATATGCGACAAGGAAGGGGAGGGCAACAGGGAAGGATATGTCTTCCTACTAAGAGCGTCAGCTACCACATTAGCCCTTCCTGGATGATACTCAATCGTGCAATCATAATCCTTAATCAACTCCAACCATCTTCTTTGCCTCAAATTTATCTCTTTTTGGGTGAGCAAATATTGAAGACTCTTATGATCCGTAAAGATTTGACACCGAGCTCCGTATAAATAGTGCCTCCAAAGTTTAAGTGCAAGTACTACCGCAGCTAATTCAAGGTCATGTGTCGGATAATTCAACTCATGCGGCTTCAATTGTCTAGAGGCGTAGGCAATCACATTTCCATGTTGCATCAGAACACAACCCAAGCCTTGCCTCGAGGCGTCACTGTATACCACATACTCCCCACTATCATCAGTAGGCCTGGCAACGGGCGGGTATAGTGCGGGTACGGGTCGGATTTTTAACGGGCCGGGTTTTTAACGGGCCGACCCGGTAAAAACCCGTTAAGTTAACGGGTTTCACGGGTTTAACCCGACGGGTTTGCGGGTTTTCCATTGGAACCCGTTAAGAACCCATTAACAAATTTTTTTTTTTTTTTAAATTAAATTTTTTTTATTTAAAAAAAATTTAAATTTTTAAAAAAAAAAATCCGTTAAGATTTATGTAATTTTTGATTCATTTTTTGATCAACTGTTAAGATTTATGTAATTTTTGATTCATTTTTTGATCAACTGTTAGAGAAATATATTCAGTGCACAACTGAAACAATCCATCCATCCCGAAATAAGGGGCTAGTGCAAGACATTACTGAAGCGATCCATCTCCATATACGATTACCAATTTACCATTGACCTTATCTCGTCATATATACATACAAAGGCACTTGCATTTCCAATCTTTAAGTTGGCGAAGGAATACGATAGTTTGAAACAAGATTCTATGTACAAAGCTAGTAAACCACATGAATGACTATATACAGTGGAGTGTTCAAGATGATCATGAATGACTATACACATACGAGTTTTCAATATGATGCCGTGACTTTTTTCAGGCATCAACCGACACACTTAGAGCATTGAGCTCCACATGTTGTTTGCCCTCATTCTCAGGGTAAACAGTGACAGTTGCACGAGCCTCTGCTCCCTCTTGAGAAAAAGATATGGAGCTCACCATAGGGTTTCCATCACCAGTTATATTCTTGTAATTATCGTCTTGATCGTCTGCTATGATTTCCCACTCCTCTTTAAGAGATGTTACTTCGAGTCCTTTCTCTTTGTGCTTCTCCATTTCAAACGCAGTGGGTAGAACCACATAATCGTTTAGAGGGTTGTAGTAAGGTTCATGGTCTGCTTTCAACCAGTGCTTGAGTATCCGGAATACATGATGCTCACAAAGGATTCCCCGATGCTCACCAGGAACTCCAACCCTGGCTTCTGCACGGAGCCCATCAGCCTGGAATTTGATGAAAAAGAGACGGCTTATAAAGATTGCCAGTTCTATTGCAAACTTCTGCCAATTATTGAAAGAAATGTGAAGTGGAAGACTAGTTAACATTATGTTCAAGAGAGTAAACGAACCTTGGCTGATTCTGCTGGAACTGTCCCATCACCATCAACACATACATATGTAGGCTGATAACGCAAAAATATGTTAGGGTCTGAAAATATTAATCTCCATGTAAAATCACACAAGTACATCATAACACCCCCAATAGAAGATGATAACCTGAAAATATCGTAGTTGTTGTAGGTCTGTGACAGGTGTTTGCTCATCTCCATAGCTGCACAGAAGTAAATTTGAGTTGGATTATCAAAACAAGCCACATGAAGCAACATATTATTAAGACTTTAAGACTTGAAGCTTCTGCCTTTATATTTCTCTAAAAACAGCAGTTATAACTTATAAGTGGCAGAAAAGCAGAAATTTATTCAAGAAGATATAAACATCAAATTTATTAACCGAAAGGATATAACCCAGTATTTCTTCACTGATCATCAACAAAACACACCTACTGGCCAAGCTAGCTACTTCAAAAATTGGTCGCGTACTCCATAACTAGCTCCATTGGGGAATTAAAGAGGTAGATTTTATTGGTTATTATATTAGATATGGAGTATGTCCTCCCTGTCGACAATCGACCTGCTCAGTTTTATATTAGATTTTGATTTTGATCGGATATTTATATCATGCCACCACAAAGAGATAGCTATCAGTTCAGATTTCAGATCATCCACTCCGAGATATCTATACATATATATCGTACTCACAGCCATATCTCCATGTCCAGAATCAAAACTACTACCAGAACAAAAACCCACCAAGAACCCAGAACCAAAAAACGACTCCAAGAACCCAGAACAAAAAAACCCACCAAGAACCCAGAACCAAAACTACTATCAAAATCCGACTCCAAGAACAAAAACCCACCAAAAACCCAGAACCAAAAAACGATCAGAAAGTTTCAGTCTGTTCATATTACCAAATCTAGAAATTGAAGCAAACCCAGATCACTATTTACACAGATACAAAGACTGCAAGGAATCAAAGAAAACCCAAAGCAAAAGACAGATCCATGCAATACCTTGACAAATTGGGCGCGCAGAGAGAGATGAGAGATATAGAGAGAGAGAGAGAGAGAGAGTTGGGATTTGGGTGACGGAAGTGAATGGGAGGTTGCTGTGCTCAGAGTGGGTTGAGTTCCAGAGAGAGAGTTGCGTTTTGGTGAATGACGGAAAGGTCGAAACTCGAAGTAGGTTTGTTTGGAAGTAAACGGGTTCCACGGGTTCCAGTGGGTTTAGCACGCAAGGCCCGTTTATTTGCGGGCTTTTTGCGTGCGGGTTTTTTAACACGAATTTAATAAATGGACGGGTTCGTGCGGGCTTTTACCGTGCGGGTTTCGGGTGGGTTTACGGGTCACGGGCTCAGATGCCAGGCCTAATCATCAGGTAAAGTTAGGACCGGTGCACTAGTTAAACGCCCCTTGAGTTCTTGAAAACTTTGTTCACACTCTTCTGACCAAACAAACTTCACACCCTTCTTAGTCAACCTAGTAAGAGGAGTTGCAATCTTTGAGAAATCTTGCACGAATCTTCGGTAATAACCTGCCAAGCCCAAGAAACTGCGTATCTCTGTCACTGTGGTAGGTCTTTCCCAATTTAGCACTGCTACTACCTTCTGAGGGTCCACACTAATACCTTCTGCAGATACAACATGACCCAAGAATCCAATACTATTCAGCCAAAATTCACATTTATTGAACTTTGCAAATAACTGGGCCTCCCTCAAAGTCCGCAATACAATTCTTAGATGCTTGGCATGTTGACTATTGTCCTTGGAATACACCAAGATATCATCAATGAACACTATCACAAAATGATCAAGGTAAGGACGGAACACTCTATTCATGAGGTCCATAAAAGCTGCAGGAGCATTAGTCAACCCAAATGGCATCACTCTGAATTCATAGTGCCCATAACGTGATCGAAATGCAGTCTTGGATACATCAGACTCCCTTATCCTCAACTGATGGTAACCAGACCTCAAATCGATTTTGGAAAAGACCTTGGCTCCCCTCAACTGATCAAAGAGGTCGTCAATACGAGGCAAAGGGTATTTATTCTTCACAGTAACCCTATTCAACTTTCGATAATCAATGCACAACCGTAAAGAACCATCCTTCTTCTTAACAAATAAAACCGGGGCACCCCAAGGAGACACACTAGATTGGATGAACCCCTTATCCACTAGTTCTTGCAACTGAATCTTCAACTCTCTTAATTCAGCTGGGGCCATTCTGTATGGTGCTAAGGATATGGGTGTGGTGCCAGGAAGCAAATCAATAGTGAAATCTATCTCCCTAGCAGGAGGTAAACCAGGTAATTCATCAGGAAATACATCTGGGAATTTCCTAACCACTGGTATCTCTCTAATACTCAACTCTTCCCTGCTAGTGTCCACTACATGTGCCAAATAAGCCTGACTACCCTTATTCAACAACCTCTCCGCGGTCAAAGCGGAAATCATACAGGAAGCTAGAACATTACGTTCTCCCTGAAAGGTAATCATTGGCTTCCCTGGACTTTGAAAAACCACAATCTTACGAAAGCAATCAATATTGGCCCGATGAGTTGCCAAAAACTCCATCCCCAAGATTACATCAAATTCAACAAGGTCTAATGGAATTAAATCAACCTCCAAATTAACACCCTCAATCAAAACATCACAACCTCTAAAAACCCATTCTATCTTAAGTGATGCTCCAGCAGGTAATAACACATTCCATTCACCCATAAGGAGCGATGATGGTACATTCGCAAAACATGCAAATCTACTCGACATAAAAGAATGCGAAGCACCAGGATCAATTAAAGTATAAGCAGGATGACCAAAAATAGACAACGTACCAATGATAACATCTGGTGAGTCGTGGCCCTCCTGCTGCGTCATGGCATGCAACCTAGCCTGAGTGGTAGGACGTCCTCTCTGACCCCTACCCCGCTGCGGGCTGCCACGGGCTGCTGAACTGATATGGGTACCGCTAGTAGCAGCCACGGTACCACTAGTAGATGTACCGGCAGAAGACTGACCCGCGGTCTGATAAGGAGTAAATGCAGCTCTCTGAGTCAATAGAGGGCAATCCCTCCTAAAGTGGCCCTGCTGTCCACACTCAAAGCATCCGACTGACTGATATTGCCCAAACGGGGCTGGCTGCCTAGCTGGAGCCCTGTGCTGACCACCAAAACCAACTCTGCTCTGCCCAAACGGGCGTCCACTAAACTGCCCCCTAGGAAATCTCCTGTCACGTCCCCCGCGTCTATAACGAGATCCAGCACCAGACCCACTGCTCTGTCCGCTGCCTGCTGAAGATCCTGACCCAGAAGTAGAAGCAGCCTTCTTGGGTGGGCCCTGACTGGGGCCACCCAAATCCCGAGGTCGGGTACCAGACATATACCTAGTCTCAAGTCGTAAAGCAGCATTAACGACCTCAGCATAATCATTAAATGGCACTCCTGTCAGCTGATCAGAATACTTACCCCCCAAAGCATCCACAAACCTATAAATCCGCTCCCTCTCAGTGCTAACCATATCAGGCACAAACTGGGCTAGCTGGGTGAACCGCTGCTCAAACTCTGTTACGGTCATGTCCCCTTTTTGTAGATGCATGAACTCATATTTCATCCTATCCCGAATGGCTGTGCCAAAATATCTCTCACTAAAGTGCTCTTTGAACTGTTCCCAAGTGATTGGGCCATCAATCTCTAAATCCCTGCTCATATAAGACCACCAATCAAAAGCCACACCATCCAGAAAATCCACCGCTAAGCCCACTTTTCGATCCTCTGGGCAATGGATTTGAGTGAAAACTCTCTCCATTTTATTCAACCAATTCTGGGCATCCATAGCCTCAGGAGCATGAGAGAAGCTATAAGCTCCATGCCTCTTCGCTCGCTCCATAGTAAAGTCAGTTCGGGAGCCTGGAAGCGCTGCAGTCAACTGCTGCACAATACGTCCCAACGCTTCCGCTATTCCTCCAAGAGTATGCTCATCTCCTGGAATGGGAGGGGTTTCCCCACAAGTCCGGCGTCTAGGAGGCATAGCACCTGAGATTAAGAGAGAATTAGATGACTCACAACGAAGATACTAGGACAACTACCTTATACACTTGAAGAGCACACTAGTATCGAAGAGCATACGATGGGGATCCGCCGCGGTCGGGCCATCACTCGGACGATACTAGATGTCCTCAATTGTATAAAGTAGTATAGATGACAGGAAACGGGAAACCTAATACTCTGATACCAACTGTCAGGACCCACCCCGGAATTACCCTCCTAACTCCTAGGTGGACCTGCGGGACCCACTTTTAGAGAAAATTCGACAGAACCTCCCCTAAAAATGGGCAACCCTAAACCTGCTGAAAACACTCCTCAATATAATTTAAGTTCTACGCTTGAAGCCGCCCTGCTTCCTAGCAACAATCCAAAAATTCTCCAAATAAAAACATCGAACTTCACAACCAAAACATCTTAAACAATTACAACCCAACAACTCACTCGTTCAACATCCTCCCAAAATAAACCACTCTCTTACACACATAAATATACAAATGTATAAATCCACTCTCAATAAGTATTCAGAGCAATCTAAGGAACAGACTCGGAATATCATACAATAAGTAGGTTAATCAATAACCTACTGAGAATGGATGACAAAGGTGGTCCTAGCCTCCGCTCCTATGCCGGTCCGCAGCACTGTGATCTGGGCAATTTAAACCAAAGGGCCCAGGGGGAAAGTACATAAAAACGTTAGAGTGAGTGGACAAAATAAATAAGTATAAATGAAGATAAATTTATACTTTCCCACAATTTATAATATAAAGTCTCGATGCATGCAACGTTTATAAAACGTGTTTCTTTAAGTTCACAACTCGTGCAAAACATTCCAGCCCCGCTGGATAAAATAAACCAGACTAGCCCCGCTAGTCAAATCATAATAAAAGATGGGGAAGGACGTTCACCATACGAAAGAATGGAGCCTTATTGGCTCGGGTCGGAGTGTCCCACACTCTTGAGCATCCCATGCTCTCCTCTACTCACCTACGAACACATAGTAAGTAGGGAGGAGTACTAATAGGCTAGCCAGTAATATAATATATATATATATATATATATATATAACGACCCTGGGTATGGTGGTTAAAAACCGATAAATCAATAAAGCTTCCCCATGTCCCACGTATCAAGAAAATACGGGTACGATTCCCAACCGTACTCTGATTTTCGTAAAAAGCCGTATAAATTAACAGCGTGTCCCACACGCTAAAGAAATAAATAAATCAACAACGAGGCATTCCCAATGCCAAAATCATAATCAATAAATAATCATAGAGATTTATTTCAAACAAACTCCATTTATAAATAAAGTCTCAAATATAAATTCAAATCCGAGCATAATAACTTTATAACCAAATTCTCAACCGATATAAATCATAATCACTTCATGGAAATAATATTTAGAAGTAATTCCATAAGATAAATCACAATTATCTTTAAATGCTCGGAAAAATACATTAATAAAATAAATCAAGCTTTAATAAATAAAAGCATGCATCACTTATTTAAAACAAACGTCCACTCACAAAGTACGGCTAAGCTTGCCGTCGATCCAAACCCTCCTCGAGGAAATCCTCCTCACGTCCTGTACAATAGAACGTTCGTAACTTTAATTTCGGGTTGGAAAATTAAATTGGATTAATTAAAATCAACCCTAATATCAACTTTAATTGCCCAAATTCTCCCAATCTTCTTCAATAATATTATCTCCTAAATATATAGGCTCAAAGGCCAAACCGAGGAAATCCGATGGATGGATTCCTCATAATTCGTTTAATAATTTCACCAATTTTTCTTGATCAACCATCAAAATTTATATTCAAATCACTTCCAAATCGATTTCCAAGCTTCGAATAATTAACTATGTGTAAAATTGATCCAATACATGTTCAACAGTCAAAATTCCCGGCCAAAACCCTGTCTCACGCGCCACCTACAGTGGCGGTGCGTGGGTTTCACGTGCCGGTGGCCAACCTCCACCTCCGGCCACCAAATTTCAGGTACAACACCTACTCAACACACTGATTCCACTTCATAACTACAACATTTACAAATAACAACTACAAACAGTCGAAATCGATCCAAGAACACAAACCCAGAAAATTCAAGAACCCTAATTCGATCCGGCCTCTACACTTCAAATCGTGTTACAAGACCATAGGGGAAATAATCAGTGATGAAAACCAAACCTTCTACAGAAAGATGGGGACCGGAGGTGGCCGGAATCGCCGGAAATCGTCAAAATCCTCAAACTGCAGCCGGAGTGGTTTTGACTTCGATCCGTGGTTTTCCGGCCAAATCGTGGAAAACCAAGGCTGCTGGGGTGCTCGGAGGGAGGAGGCGCTCCTCTGGTGACCGGTGGCACGCCCTGTGGTGGCCGGAATCGCCGGCAATCGGAGGAGGAAGGGAATGGGGCGAACCGGAGAAGAGAGATCGGGGTAACTTTCCATTTTTATTAAAAAGTTACTATGAACAGTAACTTTACTATTTCAGCCATAACTCTTGCATACGAAGTCCGATTTTTACGAACCACATATGCACGCGCTCGGTTCAACGTCCCCTACAACTTTCATGAAGAACATTTTCTCAAATTTTGACCCGAATAAAAAGTCAACTTTTAGGGCCACTAAAATATCCATAAAGGTTCAAAATTGAAAATATTTAACAATTACCGTCCAACACGAAAGTAAATCGTAAATTCTAGGTTCGGGACGTAACAACAATAATTCAAATCCGAAACGCGAAAACACACAAGAAAACACATAGAAAATTTTTCATTTAAAATAAGTAACTAAACAGCTGAGCTTACAAATTAAACTGAATGTAAATTCAACATATAACCACACTCACCAACTCACTACACAGCGGAAGACTACAAGTAAAAGCGCCCTTCTACACCCACGTGACGGAAAGTCCACCTCAGCTTCGACGACGATTAATCAATAATCTAACCTGCACAAAAAAACCCCTACACCATGGAAATAGTGCACCGGGAATAAACAAAACAAACCCGGTAAGCTTTTCAGCCCGTATGAGTAAACTCAATTTAAAGTGACTCACGTCACTCATGCTTATAATTCCTCAATTCGTGAGACAATTAAAGCGTTAACATTTAATTCCACGAAAACATGCTTTCACTATCTCAGTCTAACAAAATCAATAAGCAATCATCACAACAAAAACATCGAGTTCAAATAAATCTTTCTCCTGCTCAATAATTTCAAACTAACTAAAATCCATATGCTCTGTCTCTCAATTCATTTTATCACACTTCCCACAATCTCCAACTATACAAATAACTCCCAATATTTTAAACATTTTATGTCCCCACAATCTATCTTATCACCATTCCTTTGCCTCAACGACACAACCACGACATCATGCCCAATGTCTCACAATATAAACCAACTACCAACCTTAGGGCATCACAACTCATTTCACGTTACTTCAAATCCCACAACACCACTGTACTCACAACAATAATTAAACAAAATCATAGTAATCCCTGCTTAGAAATTTAGTTCAGGAGATTACATTAAAACAAACAATTAAAATCATAGTAATCCCTGCATAAAGTTTAGTTCAGGAGATTACATTAAATCAAACAAAAGGAATCATAAAGAGAATAGATAAAGAAATCAAACAATAGAAATGAAAAGGAAATAAATTAACTAACCAACAACTCACACGAAACATACTTTTGCAAACATGTAATCAAGAGTACGATAACATAAAGTTACCCCCCAAGCAGTACAATGTACTCAAGAGCATGATAACACGAGGTTATCCCCCAAGCAGTACAATGGCAGACAGACTAGAGCTCTAACTGAATCGTAATGTGTCACCTTGGCTGAGGTTCAGCCTTACGATAGTACTTGCCTCAGTAACATGTACCCAAGAGTGCGATAACACAAGGTTATCCCCCAAGCCGCACAATGTACTCATACACATTTCCACAATCACCAAATCACAACTCTCGCCACTTTGGCACCTAATCGCAAGTATCGCCACTTTGGCACCTAATCACAAGTATCGCCACTTTGGCACCTAATCGCAAGTATCACCACTTTGGCACCTAATCACAACTATCGCCACTTTGGCACCTAATCACAACTATCAACCTTATCAAATATTAATAACCTGATTAAATCATGATATCACAATTTCACCCCTCAATGTCACACCAATCAATACATAATTACGTAAATATATATATATATATATATATATATATATATATATACGAAATCATCCACTCAGGAAAGACTACTAATACCAACTATATGTAATTAAAGAAATTCCGTTCGTAAATGAACCATGTGAGATTTACTCACCTCAAATCCCGCTGCGTCTTCTTAACAGCTCGAAATATGAATCACAAATCGTCCGCCAAATCAAACCGTCAAACACCTAATCAAATGTGACTTGAAATTAGCCAACAACTCATAACAAAATAAACGATGATCTAATGGTCGGATCGAAATTAATCGATGATCCAACGGTCGAATCCTCACAGATTGCCCTTAGGATCATCCTCCTAAATTATCACGAAAATCCAACGATCAGATCTTCCTGAATCGCCTTTACTAACATCTCCACAAATTTATATGAAAATCCGACGGTCAGATTCTCACGAATCGCCTTCCAAATCACTATTTCACAATTATACGAAGATCCAACGGTCGGATCTTCGCCCGTGACCACACAAAGTCATCGGGACAATCATACGATCATCATAGCAAAACTATAAGTCGATCGGACGGCCTGATCCTCACGGATCATAAACCGAACGATCGAAATCAATCGAAATGTAAAAATTCATAACTAAATCATACGATCTCCAAAATTCACATGCTATATATCGTAATGATCGTATAAACATGTAGAACATAAAAATGGGCAGAAACTGACCTTGGGACCCCCGAAAGTGGCCGGAAAAGGTCGCCGGAGTTTGGGACAGATCCGCCGCCGACCACCGCCTATGGTGTCGGGGCCGAGCTTTTCCTCTTCGTTTCATCATTTTGAGCAACTTTCATAACTAGCACGAAGTCAGAAAATGAGTGGAAGTGGTCGAAATTACCTAAAACAGTCCGGTTTGGCCGGAATTTTTGCAGAATCCGATGAGAGCTCCGACGAGCGTGAAAACATTCACCTTCGGTTCGGGTCTTTTGTAATCTTGATCAGAAACTCAAGGGGAGTTCAACAAGCCAAAGAACTCGAGTTTTTGTGGCCGGAGATAGGAGAAATCTCGGTTCGAACTCAACTCGGCCGGAAATAGAAAACGTATTCCCGCCGCCGATACCGGACGTTCCGCGGCGCAAGGTTGCAACCAGCAGCTGCGCAAGGTTGAGGCGAAGCTAATGGAGGTGGTCCGACGTCTTTAGGTGGCCTGAGGATGGAGAAATCGATCGGAGCAAATTTGCTCTGTTTTCAGCTCGGGTTCGGGGGAGAGAGAGAGAGAGAAAAGTCGGCTGACAGAAATGGAAACCCTAAATTTGGAAAGTTTCCATTTATATATATACCAAATTTGGAAAATCTTCTAAATGCGATAACTAATTCGTATGAACTCCGATTCTTGCGTTCAACATATGTACGAACTCGTATCAACGAGCTCTACAACTTTTGTGAAGGAAGTTTCCCCAAATTCCTTACGTAAAGAAAGTCGATTTTAGTGACCCCCCCTAAATAACGTTCGTTTCGAAAATAAAATCATTCGAAACCAAATTTCTCACGCAACGACATACGAATCACACCCACAATTCATAATTCATATAACTGAACAAATATTGAATTACAAAATATTTAACTGAAATTTCGGGTCTTCACAGCTGCTCTCTTATGATGAGCCTGCAATCGGGTAAGTCTTGGCGCTGTCCGAGGCTTCAAAATTGATGGACAAATGGATTATAGTGATTCAATATCTGCTGTATCTTTTCAACCAGTGCCCTGTCTAAAACTACACTTTTAGACAAGCGATTGTCAAGTTCATGCTCAGTGTCATATATGTAAGCTTGTAAATATGGTGGTCTCGCCCCTTTACTTGGTAAAAGGCCACCAATCTTATGATATATAGAACCTTGTGCACGAAAAGTATAAATTCCACGACCTTGACGATTAATGGATTCATCAACATGCACACCCATTGAAGTGAATGCAAACACATTATTATAGGCTCGGATATTTTGTCTGAATTTTCTACCCACATCTATTTGGTCAGAAAAGAGCTGGATCATCTCAGGCAGAGGGGGTATTAGAGGCAGAACAATATTTCCTTTCGAACAACAAAAATTGAAGGTCTCTCGATGAAATAACTGTGCATTGCAGTATGGACATGTTCTTAGTGCAGGCAATCGACAAAATGGGACACTCCATCCCTCACTAAAATCTCTAGCACAGTTGTAATTTACTACTGCTCTCCTTGTACGCCGCACTAGGTCAACACTGCTGCTGCGCTGATCCTCTTAGTTATTCTCTAGCTCAGTGTTGTTGTTCTGATCCTCATGATTATTCATATGCTCGTTGTTACTGTGGTCCTCATCGTGAATATTCATTGTGACATTAGGCACCTCTATTTATAAGCGAAAATATAAAATTTTAGCAAAAACACCTAATAAAAATTCACTTATGTGAATGGGTTGGATATAAATATTTGGTAAGCTTACCGTAAGGCACATAATTCTGAATAACCACATTGCTCGTTCGAGACGTAGTCGAACGGGCTAATTGTCTTATGTGGGTCAAGCGCACCCTTGTAGCATCTTGGTCATGGTTTTGGGAATAGGATGAAACTCTTGAACTTATGCTCTCGTTGTCGAAGTGTACTATTAACATAATAATAAGCAATTGTCAATTATTTTAATTCCAACTATTAAGTTTAGAATTTTTGTTTCATGTTATTAATACACATATCCATACATCGTGTAAGTGTAAAGTCTAGCAATGTAGCTTGTAAGTATTAAGAGAAAATAAAAAAAATAAAAACTTGTAACAGTGGCATAGTTAAGCAATACAAAAGTACTTGGAGCTAGTCTATTCCTATTACTTGGGCCCGCCTCTTGTCCACGGTCACTTACATTTTCCACGGCTAGTCGCTTTTCCCGAGCATGTGATCGCTGCCGTGCCAAATAGGCTTCATGTTGTGTAGAACTCATCGATTGTCGCCATTCTTGATGGCTAGCACGTGCACGCTCTCTATGATCCATTTGTGTCGTGCCTGTTCCTATAAAAATATAATAAAATATTAATATTTTTCCAAAGGTGTTGCTCCATTCATCTCTCTTTCTATACTTTTCAGTGGAAGATAACAAAAAGATCTGTAGCAAAAAGGGTTGAAAATAAATTACAAATTTTCATATTATGTTATTTTCTTTAGTTTGAATTGTGTTGATACCTGACATTTTTATTTTTATTTTGTATTATAATTGTATCTTTATTTTTTTATATTCTATCTTAGTTTGAAAATAGAAAAGTTTCTAATTGCTAATTTCAGAAAATACATTCAATTTCAGTCTCCCTACCAAGTTTAACCCATTGTTGGGCCTGGTGGAGAAAACTGCTACATAGTTTGGTATATATGTGTACTATCCATGTAAACTACCATCAATTGGTAATATAACTTAATTGTTCTTTTCTAGCCATCTCTATTTACAACTCATAGACAAAAGATATTATTCACTGATTTATAAAGAATTGCATTACTGATGAAATTAATCATATCATCACAGGTTGCAATGAAATGTCTTTTTCAAACTCATGCTTTCTTGCCTCGAATGAAATGAACAACATGACCCTTTCGCTATTTAGATACATGGTTACTTTACCTACGACCAAAGACAATCTACTGGTCCATTGTCATCAACACCTTACTTGCTTTTAAACAATTAAATGATTGAGTAGTAACGGTGTGTTACGGTAACAGCGCATCAAAACCTAGCTACAGCTCCTCTAGTAATTTTATGCTAGTTTCAGTATTAGCCATTTAGGCCAGTACGTACTTGAAGCATCCACAGTCTGAAATATATATATATATATATATATGGATCCACAAATATATATGGATCGACAAACCCCAAAGCAAAGCATACCTTGAATATGGATCAACAGGTCCTTATCGATCTGCTTTCAGTTCTACCCCTATGAGTTGTCTTTCTACACAAACCAAAAGTAAATATATTTAAAAGAAGAATTTTAATACACAGAAGGCATCAGAATTGTGGACCCAAACCCATGCTTTGAAACTTACTCTTAACAATCAGATCCACTTCTTGAAGCTTGAAATTTAAGGGAGTCTGTAACCTGTACATACATGGTTAGCCTTCACACACAAACCCCAAAACAATTCGTTCCTTTAGGAATAACACAGCTTCAGCACAATTTAGAACACAAACACAAATATTCCTTAAAAGAATGCTCAAGTGGATTCGCCTACTACTTGAGCAAAACAAAGCCCAAAGGTAAATAAATGTAATACACATGTTCCATAAGTAAAAGAATTTATTCATTTGAAACTAACTCTAAACAAACGAACCAAAATTGTGAATTATAGAAAACCCGAAAAGATAACCAATTGAATATGAAAATCAATGAAAAATGAAATTTGAAAATTACCCAATGGGAACTATCAAGTCTGCAAACTGTCAGCCGATTTGTTTCTTTGTCTTTCTCCTCCTTCTGGGTTTGATTCCACTCTGTTCTATTTTCTGTGTTTGTTTTCTACGTTCGCAATAACTATGAATTGGAAGCGGAATGAGTACTGATGCAGATCGTGCCCGGGCAATTCCATTTGCATAATGCATTTGTACTCATATCAATTCCCACGTTATCCTGAGCCTCCGTCTGTGTTGAAATCGTGCCCGGGCAGTCCTCCTCTAATCTGGAGATCGTGTGCAACTGTGTTTTTTTTTCTTTCTAATTTCTTCTTTCTGCCGCAGAATCCTTTTGCCTTACTTTTTGTTTGCCTTTTATTTTCCATATTACCATCATAGCCTTTGTACAGTATTTACATATATGTGGAGTTTTACTAAACCGGGGGCATTACAAGTACTTCAAAAATTTAACCATTCAACCTGAGAATTGGCTTAATTAATAAGATTTCTTCTTTCTGCCACAGAATCCTTTTGCCTTACTTTTTGTTTGCCTTTTATTTTCCAGATTACCATCATAGCCTTCGTACAGTATTTACATATATGTGGAGTTTTAATAAACCGGGGGCATTACAGGTACTTTAAAAATTTAACCATTCAACCTGAGAATTGGCTTAATTAATAAAGATTAGAACAAAAAACCCCTTCAAAAAAAAATTAGAACAAAAAACCACAAAAAATAAAAGACAGAAACAACAAAAGGAATGAGCAAAACAAAAAATAAAAAATAAATGAAATAAAAGATATAAACAGCAAAAGAGGATAAGGTGGCTCAATCCCAGTTTGCCACCTCCATTGCTAGGTGCATTAAGCCAAGGCACCACCCACTGCAGAATTGTCAATGTTGTTTTCAGTTGCTTCATTAAACAAAGCTGTAAGTGGTGTCTTCTTCTTCTTTTTTGGTGTAAAGGAGGCATAACGCCCAGAAACAAGAAGAAAAGAACCAGATTGCACGCGGTCGAGAAGTGCCACTAAGGTCATCAAGCATGTCGGGGCAGCTACAATTAGAACTTCATCAAAAATCTGATAGCCAAGCTCTTCTTGTTGTCTTCTTCGATCTCATCCTTCTGGTTTTTTTTCTTTTCAAAATCAAATATGGGATTTTGGTTCTAACCAAATTAACAGACCCTAGTTCTTCAAATTTGTAAACATGCAAGGGTAGATCTCATCCTTCTTCAAATCAAAATAAAAGTTCAAAAACAAAATGATTCTTTCGGTTTCGTGGTTTCTTGTTGTATGCTTCGTGTTTCTTTGAGTCTGATGACTCTGATCCTTATCGGGAAACTTGAATAGCTCGATCAATTTTTTGTCTTCTGAATTATGATTTTCAGTTGCAGAAACAGAGATTGAAAAAAGCATATCAAAATTGGTTTGTGTAGTAGTCGCAGAGTGTAGATGGAGAATATTTGTTTGATCTCATCCAGAATCATAATCTCAATTCAACCCGTCCATCTGTACACCCATAAAATTCGATTGGACTTATATAACACATATATTCTTAATCAAAGACGATCTCAATTTGCGCTTTCTCTTTGGATTTTCTTCTTCGTTTCTTTTGAACAGCTAATATCTGCATTGGGCTTGAAACTTTTTGAGTTCATTGTCATGCTCAAGTATTAAGTGGTTGTTCAGAAAATATTGAAGAGGCTAGAGAGATGGATCCGCTTTCGGGCACGTGAGAGGGAGGTCGCCGTAGGTAAATTTTTTCTTTACCCACTTTTGTCGTTTACCCTCCTGTAAATGGAAATGATCATTTTTGTCGTTCCGTTAAGGATAGTTTAAGGCGTACGTTACGCCCCGCGTGGTCCAGAATTATGTACCAAAACGATGTTGGAAGAGAAAAATGCACCATCAGTGCCTCAACTCTTGTGCACCGGCCAAGTTGATACCCGGACTCTCAATTGTATCAATGTGATACCTGAACCCATATTTTGCTATCAACGAGGTACTTCCGTCACATTTCACTAACGGCTCCGTCAAATGTCTGACGTGGCAAACATGTGGAACCCAAAAATGCCATGAAATGACTTAAATGACCCTAGACTCTACCACACCTTGATTTCCCGCCATTTTCCATAGGGGATGACCACCATTCCCTCCGTCGTCATTTTCCAGAACCGCCTTCCTCTCCGACCTCCACTACCTCAGCTCTAAGTTTAAGCATACAAAAATGTTCAATGCGATTTCGATTTCAGCTCAATCCAAAGTTCCAAACTTTACTAAAGCAATGCTCCATTAAACCAAAACCCAGTTCTCGATCTAATCACAACCAAAACTCAACAAATTGCCAAAACCCAGTTCTCAAATCACAACCAAAACCCAACAAATTGTACACAAACCTTCAACAGGGTACGAAGCAAATTAATGAGGGAAAGTGATGTTGAAGAAGATAAAGAAAAGGGCCCAGAATACAGATGGTATGAATGCATTGTCATTGTCAACCAGACGCAAACAGATGCAGGTGCTCCACTATCCCAAAAATCTCAGAGCTTCAAATTAAATTGTAGCAATTCCACTTGCAAGTCTTGACCAAAATTGAAATTCGATAACAAACCAAAACCAAATCTGGAAAACAATATATTATCCAATCAATTGGTATTTGACATCATTCAAAATCAAAACACCATATGTTAACACATAGACTCAACCTTTATGCTTTCTTTCCTTAGGAGCTAGATCAAAAACCCATTAATCAATACTTGCCCAGAAATCACTTACAGCGACTTGGCGGTGAACTTGAGGCTCTGGTGGGGCGGAGGCGGCGACATACTGGCAACCTGTACCAGCCGAAAAAGCCGAGGACCGGTTCCAGATCAAGATGGAGAAGCCGATCTACTACACGGTCGACAAGGACGAGTACGACGCGATCATCGCCAAGCGCCACGAGGAGTTCGGGGAATTCATCCAGGACGACAACGACCTAGGGTACTGCAACGACGGCGAGGAAGAGGACTGGACCCACAGCGGGCTTCCGACGTCGTCGGATGAATCAGACGGCGATATGAGGCCCAGGAGGAGGAAGAAGGTGGAGAAGAAGGAGAAGGAGAAGGAGCCACGGCCCAAAAAGCCCAATTCGTCGCTTACGGCGGCGGCGGCCATGATGGGGAAGCAGAGGCTTTCGTCTACTGAATGACTAAACAGAGGAGGAGGAGGAAGAAGAAGAAGAAAAAGAAGAAGAAGAGGAGGAGAGAGAAATTGTGTAAAAAAAAAAATTGGGCTGCATTTGGACAAAAAGACGTATTTGCCCTTTTTTTGGGCAAATGTGATTGGCACGTGACTTTTTTAATGTTCCCGTTTGAGAAATTTGACGGAAGTACTTCATTGATAGCAAAATATAAGTTCAGGTATCACATTGATACAATTGAGAGTATGGGTATCAACTTGGCCGGTGCACAAGAATTGAGGCACTGATGGTACATTTTTCTCATGTTGGAATATCATGTACAAAATCTCAGACCCATCTTTCTAAACCAGACCTAAATACAAGAGTGAAAATCGATGCGATGAGTGAGTGGTTGGAATTGATTCTGACCAGTGATATGTAGCTGAGCAGGGCGTCAAAATCAGAGACATGGGTAGGCCAAGGAATCTTCGCAGCAAAGCGGCCCACTTTGTGACTGATATCACTACTGGATTGCTCAACCCCATTTCTAACAAACACTCCAAACCCTCTCCTTTCTCCTCTTCCTGTAAGCTCTCTATCTTTCTTTACTCGAAACCCTTTCTGGGTTTTAAGGGTTCTTTATTGGGTGCCAAAAGTCTGTTCTCTGATGTGCCAAAAATTAGGGCTTTTCTAGGTTCTTGAGCTGTGGGTGCAACACCCAGTTCTTCAATTTGTTTATAAATAGCTGAAAATCAATACTATTTGTCAGGAATTTTTTGATGAAATTTTGCCCATGAGAAGTTGGGTACAGTTTATAATACATGATGGAGGCATTTTGTTACTTATTGTAAAAACATGAGATTTTGAGTTTGCATAGCTGTATAGATGAAGTAGTTTTGTTTGGACTGTGTCTGTGAAACTCTTGTTAGAACGGAGTCTGTGACTGTGTAATTCTTGTGTCAGCAGGAAGATGTGGATGGGTCCGGAGGAAGTCAAAATGGAACAATGAGTGAAGAGAGTCCAGCTAATCCAGTTGATGGGCCTGACACTACTTCATTTACTGCATTTCTCTACTCACTGTTATCGTCATCAGAGTTGGGAGATAAGAGCAAAAGTTTTAGTCTTTATCATAACAAACCAATTATTGTACAATGGCACCAATAGTTCTGCTTGTTTTGCAGTACATGGAGGCATGGCATATCACTTTCAACTCTATACAGAAGAAGTATGCTTTGGCCTGGCCTCAGTTTGCTGGTAATAGCTCAGAAACTGTTAGCATCAGTCATTTTGAAAATATTTCCAATCAACTCTTCCAACAGAATTATCTATTGTCTATTACTGTATAAAATATAATGTAATAGGATTTGGCACAAAACAAACATTTATCAAGTTCTTTGAGCCAATTATTTGGTAAAGTATATTAAAGAATTGCCTTGATTATTTGTTTGAAACATTGTCATTAACTCTTTCAAAAATTCTCTTAGACCCTGTGGTTCTTTAGTTCATACAATTGCATACGGTCCTGAATATACACTTTCAGGTTGTTGGAGACCGTAAAGGTGCAGTTTTTGGTGGCTTGGTGGAGGCACCTCTAAGACCAACCAACAAGAAGTATCAGGTCCTGCTGAAGCAAATACATCGTTATGAATCCATCTAGCAATTATTTCCTTTTATAAATGTATTCATGCTGGTGTTTTGAACAGGGAACAAATGATACATTTGTTTTCTCAAATACACCTGACCATCCAGTAATATCTCGCCCTACAGGTACAAATTTTTCCTCTTTGCTTCCTAGGGATACACAGTTTCTGATTTATCATCAATTTTTCACTGCCTAGGTGGAAGCTTTTTGCATGCCTTGAAATGGTTTTCATATATGTATGAGATAGTGAAAGCAATTTTCATATCTTCTGCTTACTTATGCTTGCAGTAAGTTCTACAGATGTCATCCGCTTTAAGTGTTAAAAATGTATGATTTCCACCTAAACATTATTTGGAATTAGGTGAAAATTTGATTGTATCCTGTAAGTACTAAAGGTTATGCTGAGGAGTAAAGGATGTGCTCCTTCAAAGTTTGTAGAAGAGTATTTAATATAAAACATATATTTATGAATCATGTTTTAGATTTCGGTAGAGTTGTACATAATGTAATCATAAGATCTTTGTTTCACCACATCATTTTGCTGATGTAGTGGTTGTGTAATATGATTACTTTCTGCACTATATCCATGATGCTGGCAAAAATGAACTCATAGATATTACTTCTAAAGTACATCTGTATATATCCTCTTTTTTGTTTTTGTAGAATAAACTTAGATTATCCATTTTTATCTTGAAAGTATCCCTTCGTAATGCACCAGTTAGCCCCTTGCTTCTTTGAAGTATAGTTGCAAGGAAATTCGAGCAATGGGTAGGTGCAAAATTAAAACTTTGGCATAAATTGTGCAATGATTCAAATTTCTCTTGCACAACTATGTTACGTCCAAAAAAAAAATTGCTACTTGATAACTCAACTTGAATGTTTGCATTTGAAATATGCATACGTTTGTCATTTATGTCTTGTGAGAAACGAACCAACGTATAAAAGCTTTTTTTTTTTTTTTTTTTGGTACCTGAATGGAATCTCTTTTACTAAATGTTTTGGAATTAACTATAAAATGTAAACGCAGGTGCCAACCGCTATTTCACATTGTGCGCTACTGACTTTTTAGCTATTGGTGGGTGGTCATTTTGCACTCTATTTGAACAGTGATCTGTAAGAAGTTTGCCTCTTCATGTTCCTTGATGAACCTTTTGTTTTTCCTAATCTAATTTGCTGTATTTTCTAAACTTCTTCAATTGTTTTATCTTAATGCAAGATTGAGTGGATCAAGTTCAGTTTCAGAAACCTATGGGAATCCATGTCTTGCAAACTCAGAAGACTTTGATGTGAAAGAAGTAGAGGTGAGCATAATGTATCTGTTTCTCTCTTTGATAGACACGCAGACACACCCTTCCAGGGAACTCTTAGACCCATAAATATGAATGTGCATTTATAATATAAACTCAGTGCTCTTTGGCTCCAAAGAAAAAGTGTCAGTCATTTGATTTATGTTTGTGTAATGCAGTTATGGGGTTTTGTTTATGCTACTAAGTATGAGGAAGTACTTGCTCAAAGCCGTATGGAGTCACCTGGGATTTGCCGATAGTGAATGCTTCATTTGGAACTCATTTTACTGTGGTGGTTAGTATCATCACCTTAGCTGAGGCTTATTATTGTTTCTGGAGCTGGATGCAAACGATGTTACATTATATGGATGACTTTCCTTTTAGAGTTTGTAAATATAAGTCTTTCATGTACATAAAGAATACATAAGCACTGTGTGCAAGCAATTTTGATTAGATAGTGATTGTAAAGGTTGAACTTTTATTGATAATGATATGTTTCTTCACACATACTGGTTGGTACGTTGAACTATATAAGCCAATCTCTGTTTGTTCATGCTGATGTTTGGAATGAGAATTACAGGCACTGGGATTTTTTAAAACATCCCTTTGAGTCTGGGTGCAAGGAAGTAAGATCATTGTAAAACACGCAATCAAGGTTCTTGCTTCTATGATGGGTACTCTTAAATCTCACCATCTAATACATGTCTGAGGAAGACTGTTGGTTGCTATTTTCAAGGCATGCCTTCAAAAATTCAGTGTTACTGTGTTATTGCGCACTCAAATTTTGAAGGTATCAGAAGACAAATTGTCACTCTAGGTCACTTTTTGGGTCAATTTCGTGACCTGCAAACTGACATTCGGTGACCTTTTGTGAACAGTATCTGACCTAGTGAGCTAAATAGTGGAAATGAAAGGCAAAAAACAGTGAATAGTATTGACCCAGTGATCTCAACATGTAAACTTGCTTAAAGGTCTTTCTTTGGCTGCCAAATCACTTGGGGGTCTTTTATGCTCTTATTGCCCTGAATTGAATTTGAAGGAATGGCATAACATACTGAAGAGTGACTTATGGGAGTTGTCAGATAAGATAATCAATTTTTTTCGATAGAAGAAAGAAGTGGAAATGACAACCTCAAATTGTTATGGATGGCTGAAGGTCTCTTACAACCTGGAAAAAAAAAAAAAGAGAATGTTGAAAGAAGTTGGAAATGACTACTTTGATGATCTACTCTCAAGTTCATTTCTTCAACACTGATATGGCAACTATTTCATCATGCACGACCTTATCAGTTATTTGGCTATGTTTGTATCTGGAGAATTCTGTGTTAGACTGGAGGACAGTGCCCCATTCAACATTATGAGCCAGTCATGCCATTTTTCATATATGAAAGCAAAATATCATGACCATGAGAAGTTTGAGGCTTTATATAAAGCAAAAAATTTGCGCACGTTTTAATCGAGGTAAATAATTTCCCTCCCTCCTTCCAACCAAGGTACTATATGATCTGTTGCCAATGCTACAATGCTTTATCAAGCTCTGTTATTGAGGAGTTGCCTAGTTCAATTCGCAACTTGAAACATCTAAGGCACTTGGACTTGTCATCTAATGCTCAAATCAAAATGTTACCAGATGCAGTGTGCGATTTGTATAATTTACAAACATTACTGTTGACAGATTGTCGTGCTCTTACTGAATCGCCCCCAGCTTGGCAAGGCTGATAAAGTTGCACCATCTTAATATCAGAAGATACAAAGTTAAGAAGGATGCCACCACAATACCACATATGAGAAAAATGACAGACCTTCAAACGTCAAGTGATTTTGTGTTGGGAAAGAATTCAGAGGTTGGTTTTACAGAGTTGAAGAAGCTTTGGCATTTGCGAGAAGTACTTCATATTTCAGGGCTTCATAATATTGTCTATGTTGAAGATGCTTTGGAGCCAATACAGGGGAGAAGAAGTATCTTGATGGACTAGTTTCATCATGAAGAGGTGACACCTTGACACTGACGATTCAACCAAAAAAAAAAATAATAGTGCTAGTTAACCTTCAACCTTATAGACAGGGGCGGATTCACATAGAGCCCAAATTAGGCACTTGCCTAAGCTGGGTTTTTGAGTTTACACTGATTTGGTGTAGGCAAGGTATGTGAAAATGGCAGAAATTGGGCAAAATCAAGGCAAAACAAGATGAATTGGGGAAGAAAATGACAGAAATTGGGCAAAAACATGGCAAAATCTTCATAATTGCCTCCAGAATCTATAGCTTCCCTCTAATTTTCCTCTCTTCCCCTCCTGCCATTGTCTTGCCTTACCTGAAAAAATTTTCTGGCTCCGCCCCTGCTTATAGAAAACAAAGAATTCTCACGATTCATTCGTATGGGGGCATAAGCTTTCCTAGTTGGTTAGCAAATTATTCTTTCCATTAGGTTTATCTTCAACTTAATTTCCAATTGTATTAATTCTTGCTTTTTTCCACCACTGAAGCAGCTACCCTTCCTCCGGGATCTTCATGTTATTCAGGTAAATGGTGTAATTTCAACAGGTCGTGAGTTTTACGGTGATGATATATGTGTCGTTACGCCGTTTAGACATCTGAAATTTCAATAGGCTGTGGGTTTTACGGCTAAATGGAGAGTCTTCTCTATTATTGATGGACAAAGGAGAGCTCTCAAGTCTACTTTGATGGGTCCATTTGTTGTTCAAGTCTTTGAGCTTGTCTTTCATGCATTTGGACCACTCTCTCCAAAAATGAAGTTTAGCTACTGTGAGCCTTCTCTTGGATTGACGATTCCATGCATCCTTTAACAATTTGATCCACACATTTCCTTGTCAATCTTCTCATGGATTGATTAATCCATCCATTAACATTTTGATCCACATATTTCCTTGTCAATCATATTTGTCTGTGTACTAGTCAAGTCTTTGGACGTGCTGTGAGTTTGCATATGTGATTGAAAATTAAGCGGAGACCTATAACCTCTCTGAATTAGTAGCGTGTGTATATATATTGAACTATCTCCAGCTAGTTCCTCTTGTAACTCTCCTCAGTGAACAATTCCACATACTTTGCATATCCATTATTAAAACAATGGAGAGAGTTACTTGGTTCTTCCGGATATACTTGATCTGTTGTGAGGTGGCTAGCTGCGTAACTATGGCAGCACAAACCAACCTTAACATCACCACAGACCAGTTTGCTCTTCTTGCTCTCAAAGCCCGTATCACCAATGACCCTCAAAACATAGTCTTCACCAACTGGTCAACCACAACCCCTGTTTGTAACTGGGTTGGAGTCACTTGTGGTGCACGCCATCATCGAATCGCAGAGTTGAACGTATCTTACTTTGGTCTCACAGGCACCATTCCTCCAGAGCTAGGCAACTTATCTTTTCTTGTTGTTCTGGACTTCAAAAATAATAGTTTTCACGGTATCTTGCCTCAAGAATTGGCTTGCCTGCGTCGGTTGAAGTTTATAAGATTGGGAAACAACAAGTTCATGGGAGTCATTCCATCATGGTTTGGCTCCTTATTCAAACTTCAAGTATTCGATTTGTCTGGTAATCAATTTTCAGGTTCCATACCAGCTACAATCTTCAACTTATCTGCTCTGCAAAGAATTAATCTTAGTTATAACCAACTCTCAGGTATGAACTAAAACTATCAGTCACCAAATTATTTGGAACCCTAATCTATTAACACATTAATTAGCTAGCATGTTAAGGTATAATATACGCTTATTTTTTTAAGTAATAATTATTGCACAGCAAGAGCAATTGGAGACCTAACAATGTTATAGGAGATATACCTTTATGGTAACAATTTCGTAGGTAGGTCACAAATCGGTTTTGTAGGATTAGCTAAAGAGAAAATAACTATGCATATGCCCAATACTTGAAACTTCAATCAAACATCTTGTATGGAGATGATCAACTATAATATATAATTGTTAGTTCTTAAGAAATACCAAATGAGATCGGTGCTTTAGATAACCTGGAGAAGTTGTTAGTGAACTTCAACGCCTTAATTAAAAGGAGTATTCTTATAGCTGTCTTCAACATGTCTCCTTTGATTATTTTGAGTCTATATGACAACAGCTTGATTGGAAGTCTTTCGGACAATATATGTCAACATCTTCAAAACATTCAAAAGTTGGATTTTTCTTACAACTATCTTGACGGTCCAGTTCCATCTAAATGGTCGCAATATAAACCACTCTTTTTTATTATATAGTATACCCATTAATATTCATCACTTAACCCAGATAAAAACTATTGATATTAGCTCAAACTATTTGACAAGTATTCGTAAAATCAGCTCCATATTTTTAATAATCATCTTATTTTGTTCTTATATATCATGATTTGTTCCCAAGTAACCAATTAATATTGTGTGGTAATGATTAGAAGTTTAATTTCTCAATTATATATGATTGACACCCTAGCTTGTTAAGGTAAGGAGATCGATATCTAATAGATAGTTATTAACAGGTAGAATATCCAGAGAAATGGGGAACCTAACAATGTTGAAGGAGATCTACCTTGATAGTAATAATTTTGAAGGTATGACTTCTATCAATTTTGTTGATTAAAATAGATAATTAGTTACCTTACGTGTCCCATATTTAAATTTTGTTTATTCTTGTTGAATAGCATGAAGTATATCATATCTCTTATATCAGTTGGAATGTGTGTTGATTTTTCAGAAATTCCAAATGAGATCGGCACTTTGAATCATCTGGAAAAATTGTCTGTGCAACAGAATTCCTTAAAAGGGCCCATCCCTATGACTATCTTCAACATGTCATCTTTGACTATTGTAACTTTCTATGGTAATAATTTGAATGGTAGAATTCCGGACAATATTTGTCAAAATCTTTCAAATATTCAATGGTTGAATTTGGGTGCCAATCAATTTAATGGTCCACTTCCTTCCATATTTGGGCAATGCAAACAACTTCTTCGATTAGACTTGGGGGCTAATAGCTTGACAGGTATTCATAATATCAATTGCATATATTTAATCACTTAACATTTTTATAAACCGGTTCAGCAAATCAATTCAAAAGATGATGATTATTTCATATTTTGATAATCATATTGGATATATTGTCCCTAGCTATAATGATTTAGACACATTTGTACCCGTTTTACATTTTTGTACTGTAGTAATCATTCTACATTTGACAAATTTATAAATCAACAATACTAATTTTCTAATTGAATTTTATAACTATTTATTTTCTCATCTCCCCCTATTTTATCTCTCTCCTCACTTTCCATGTTCAGAAAAAGAAAAGCAAGAAATAAAAATAAAATAAAAAATAAAAATTTTCTCACGTGGTTTTTCTAGTATATGGAATAATGCCAGGGTGTTGATATAACTGTTGCAGGTCCTATACCATATGAGATTGGTTATCTTCCAAATTTAGTGGAATTGTCGCTTGGTCAAAATAATCTAAATGGCCATATCCCATCCTCTATTTTTCTTACAACCAGCTTGATAGTCTACTTCCATCTAAATGGTGGCAACGTAAACAACTCTTTTTTATTATAAAGTATACACATGAATATTGGTCACTTAACCCGGATAAAAACGATTGATAATAGCTCGAACTATTTGATAGGTATTCCTAATGTCAACTTAATATATTCAGTAATCCTTTTATTTTCTTCTTATAGATCATGATTTATTCTCAAGTAACCAATGTGCTGTAATGATCATAAGTTTTCTCAATTAAATATGCTTGACACCCTAGCTTGTTTAAGGTAAGGAGATCGATATCTAATAAATAATTATTAACAGGTAGAATATCCAGAGAAATCGGAAACCTAACAATGTTGAAGGAGATCGAGCTTGGTAGTAATAATTTTGAAGGTATGACTTCCATCAATTTTGTTGATTAAAATTTATAAAGCAACGTTACAAATTTCCTAATTGAATTTTATAACTATTTATTTTCTCTTCTCCCCCTATTTTTTTTCTCTCAATTTTATCTCTCTCCTCTCTTTCCATGTTCAGAAAAAGAAAAGCAAGAAATAAAAATAAAATAAAAAATAAAAATATTCTCACGTGGTTTTTCTAGTATATAGAATAATGCCAGGGTGTTGATATAACTGTTGCAGGTCCTATACCATATGAGATTGGTTATCTTCCTAATTTAGAGAAATTGTGGCTTGGTCAAAATAATCTAAACGGCCATATCCCATCCTCAATCTTCAATATGTCCACAATAACAGGATTATATCTCGGCCTCAATCAGCTTTCAGGCAGCCTCCCAGCAGACATAGGCCTTGCGCTTCCAAAACTAGAAAAGTTTGGAGTAGGAATGAATCTCCTCAGTGGAGTAATCCCCAAATCCATCTCCAATGCTTCTAAGCTTCGGATTCTAGACCTGGGAAGTAACTCTTTTTCTGGATTTATTCCAAGCACTCTGTGCCTCTTGACAAACCTTGAAGTGCTCAGTTTCCGCATCAATAATTTGACCATTGATACCTCTACTCCAGAAGTTAATATTTTTTCTTGTCTGCCAAATCTTAGAAATTTGAGGATTTTAGCCTTCTCAGGCAATCCATTAAATACCGAGCTTTCGATTTCCTTCAGTAATTTCTCTGCATCACTTCAAAATCTTTATTTAGCAAATTGCAGCTTGAGAGGTAACATCCCCAGTGATATTGGGAATTTGAGTAGCTTGATAGTTTTAGGCCTTCAATTCAATCAACTGAGTGGGCCAATTCCAAGCTCAATGGGAAGACTACATAATCTTCAAGGCGTGAGTATGTTTGATAACACATTGCAAGGATACATTCTAGATGAGCTTTGTCAACTAGAAAAGTTATTTGGATTGTACTTGGGTGGGAATCAACTCTCTGGTTCTGTACCTTCCTGCATGGGTAATCTAACAGCATCTCTAAGACTTCTATACTTGGAGTCCAATTTGTTGAATTCCACAATACCATCTGCCTTGTGGGGACTTACAGATATCTTGGAACTAGACTTGTCATCCAATTCTCTAATTGGACCTCTATCAGGTGGTGTTGGTAATTTGAAAGTTGCTACATACATAGATGTATCATACAACCAATTATTTGGGAGTGTACCAAGTAGCATTGGGAGTTTAGTGAGTTTGGTAAGTCTGTCCTTAGCACATAACAATCTAGAAGGCCCTATTCCTAGTTCCTTTGCCACATGCTTAGGCTTAGAAAAATTGGATTTATCTGGAAATAGTTTCACTGGAGTGATTCCAAAGTCTCTAGAAGCACTCTCATATCTCAAGCATCTGAATTTGTCTTTCAACAAACTCCAAGGAGAAATTCCAAGCGGCGGTCCTTTCAAAAACTTCTCTGCTGAATCATTTGTTTCAAACCATGGACTCTGTGGTGGATCCCAATTTCAAGTTCCACCATGCAAAAGAAAAACTAGCATATCTATCTTGAAGTATGTTATTCCGGGGATCTTGTCAGCAATGCTTCTTGCGACCTCCATTATTTGGATGTTGATGTTACGTAGAAAAAAGAATGAAACAGCTGCAGCACATATTATCTTGATGCCTCAAGTTTTACGCAGAAGGGTTTCATACCAAGAGCTCCTATGTGCGACAGATGGATTCAATGAAAGCAACTTACTTGGTATTGGGGCTTTTGGCTCAGTATATAAAGGAACATTTCCAGATGAGATAGATGTTGCAATAAAGGTTTTCAATTTGGATTTAGAAGGGGCATTTGCAAGTTTTGAGGTTGAGTGTGAAATGCTAAGTAATGTTCGTCACAGAAATCTTGTCAAAGTCATCAGTTGTTGTAGTCAAATTGATTTCAAAGGTCTTGTATTGAATTACATGCCTAATGGGAGCCTTGAGAAGTGGTTGCATTCTCAGAATTCTTCTTTGGACTTGGTGCAGAGGTTGGATATAATGATAGATGTTGCATCGGCATTGGAGTACCTTCACCATGATTGTGAAGTACCTATTGTCCATTGCGATTTGAAGCCTAGTAACATCTTACTAGATAATGATATGGTTGCACATGTTGCTGATTTTGGTATTGCAAAACTCTTGGGTGGAGGAGATTCTATGACTCAAACCATGACCCTAGCCACAATTGGGTATATTGCTCCAGGTGTTGTGCTCTTTTAGTAATCTTTCAATTCTCTATATTGTCCTTAGTTATGAAAGTTTTTGTAATTTTTTTCTTTCTGTTTTTAAATCAATCTTATAAATGCAGAGTATGGAATGGAAGGAATAGTGACCAGAAGAGGGGATGTGTATAGTTTCGGTATTGTAGTGATGGAAACATTTACAAGAAGGAAACCAACTGATGAGATCTTCATTGGGGAAATGAGATTAAGTCAATGGGTTGCGAATCACCTAGTTGCAAATGCGATAGTTGATGTTGTGGATGCTACTTTACTTGGAACCGAGGAGGATCATGAGTTCGTGAGCAAGAGGGAGTGCTTATCATCTATTATGAGATTAGCTGTTGCTTGTTCAGCAGAATCACCGGAAGAGAGGATAAACATGCAAGAGGTTGTAGCCATGCTTTAAACAATCAAGATCAAGTTTTCAAAGCAAACTGCAACAGGAGGTGTGGTGTTGAACTGTCGTCCTGTTTTGGTAACCCTTTAATGTGTCGATATATCTTGGCTTGCCATTTGATTATGTACCTAATTACGTAATTGTATGATAGTATGGTTCCGACTCATGTTTGGTTGGTAAGTTACTCCTCTGCATTCAAAAATAACTTCCATCTAGCTCCTTGCAGTTTTGTAGTTTCTGTGTTTTTCTGCTTTGAGGCTAGCTGGTTAAATAAACTAAAGCACCACTATTTTCTCAATTTTTTCTATCTTTAAGTTCTCAAAGTACTCATCATGGTACAGTATAAAACTATCTTGAATCCTTTGAAGTTTTAGAAGATTGTGGATGCACTAATTTTGATAATTTTTTTTCCTGGTGGAGGACTGCATGCACTTAAGTTGAATGAGATGAAAACGTATATATGTACGAAACTGAGTTCACTTCAAGGGCCGATGCACATCCTTCTCTCATCTGTTCAAATCATGTCTATAAGAAATTGTTCAGAATTGGAGTCATTTCTGCATGCGGGATTGCCTTAAATTTAAAATTGCTTGGTATTCTATATTACAGAAGACTGATTGCAAATTGAATGAAGTGTGTTCTAGAAAGCCTCACATCTCAGAGATGCTTGATAATCGGCTTCAGTGTGTGAAGAAGTAGTCTCATTTAGTTGTCTGACACCTGTTGTCTCTTAAAAACCTGACACTGATTCGTTGCTCTAAGCTCCAGTACTTGCCGGTTGCAAAACTTGTGAATATCCTTTGCTAGACCAATGGTACGTACCAGAAAGAGCTTCTAATGTTGCTTCTTTTACTGTCTGTGCTTCTAAATTTAATTCTAGTAGTAAATTTAAAAGTGCTTACATGCCTGTACCTTTGAATTGTTTCTAGGTGCTTGCTGCAATTGAGTCCTAGCTAGCTAGCTTAGCTTCTACATTCTTTGTCCTTGTTTTATAAGATAATCCCACTTCTGAAATTCGAATCACTTTTCTATTGCTGTTGGACTAGGTTGGTCAGTTTTCTTTTCCTTTTGTGTGCTTTTGATGGTCCTGACTGAATCTGTAGTGGAATTAGCTATTTTCTCTTTTTACCAATATTTCCCACTTCCCTGTTTCGTCATAAGGTAACTTTTGCTTTGTTATTCAATTTCTTTGAGTCCACATACTTAATATTTAGTCATTCAAATTTTGATAGGTTTTTCCAGTGTTGATTTTAAGGTTTTTCATTAGTACCATAGTTATTTCTCAATTGCTATCCAAGTTTGAGTCTCTCAATAGTTGGTCATATATAACAGCCGGTGAAACCTTCATATTGCAAATGTCTCTGAACAGCAGGCATCATCAACCTCAATATGCTACTCTGATATTATCTCTGGTTTTCCATTTCATCCAACCCTATTATGTAATCCATTTCTGAAATTGATGTTTCACTTCTGGCATGTTAATCTGGCTTTTTTCGTCTTCTTTGCAAAACTGGTTTATCTTTTGTCTCTTATTGCTTCCTGATACCCTACATGTAAGACTTGACCAATATCCTCTTTCATGTGTCTTTTGACTCTTTGCTGTGTCTTTGCTGATTGAGATTGAGATGGATGGGTAATTAATGAGTTTCAGGAGGCCAAAGAAGGCTAAAGCTGGAGAGGAGAAATAGTACATTGATATGGGAAAGCTTCTGAAAATGAAGATAGAAGAGGTTTCAGCTAGGACCATGGAGGTATTGGTGGATGCAGTTGCTAGGTCCGCATGGCTGTCCACCTTCTTCTGTACTGAGTTGGACGATTAAGGGGGTGAACAGAATAGCAAGGAGATTGCCAGTGAGATGGAAGCAACTGCTGCTGCCTACCACATTTTCCTTAATGTTTCTCTGCTTAGTTCCAAGTGAGAAATGCTACCTTAATAACACGTGTATTCAATGATATTCTGGTCACCTTTACAGTTTTGATCCTTTGACATATATTTTGCCTTCATTTGAGTAGGTCCATTGAGGAGGAGGGCCTCATGAGGTTCATGACTGAGGAAGAGGTGCTGAAGAGCTCTAACAGATTAGCTGGTAAGCCCGTAGTTATATATCAGCACCTCTCAGTTCCATATAAATAGCATGGATTGATCTTTAGTTATGGAGTTCTACTTGCATAAATATACACCATGAAATCATGCATCTTTTTCATTATAAAACCATATTATAGCGCTTCACTCTGCTTCTGTTTACATTCTTACTTGTCATGAATAACTAAAGGTGACTAGCACTCAGAAAATTATTTTGAATAGTGAGCAGCAAGAGCAAGCAGCATAGATTCCTTAATTAATCATGTGCCAGTTCAGTTGGTACCACAAAAAGAGTTGTTGGGGTTACTTTTTTGATGTCTTTGACAAAAAAGAGGTGAAACATTTTCTACCTTCTGATTTTGCAGGTGAAGGTCTACAACACTCGCAAAGGATTAATTTATAGTTTAACCGACACCGAAAAAGGTGTAAAGCAATTGGATAAATTGTGATTAGCATACTGATTGTTGTTAGCATTGTAATGTGGCTTGAGTAAAAAAGAACCAATAAACAAAGGAATTTTAGGGTTTTCTTATTTTTTATATTTATCTTCTCTAAGAAAGGAGTATATATACAAGATACAACATGTCCTATTAGGAAACAAAACAGAAGAGAATATTCCTAATAATATACAAGATACACAATCCTAATAATACACGGAATGACACTCCCCCTCAAGTTGGTGCATACAGATCACGGATGCCCAACTTGTCAAGTGAATCATAAAAGGCTTTACTCGAAAGAGCCTTTGTGAGAATATCTGCCAACTGTTCTTCAGTAGGAACGAAGGGAAACAAAATGACCTTTCTATCAAGATTTTCTTTAATGAAATGCCGATCTACCTCCACATGTTTCGTACGATCATGCTGAACAGGATTGTGAGCAATTTCAATCGCAGCCTTATTGTCACAATAAAGAGGCATAGCCTTTTTCTGCTTGAACCCTAAATCTCTCAACAAATTTCTCAACCACAACATCTCACAAAGTCCTCGGGCCATTCCTCTATACTCTGCTTCTGCACTAGAACGAGCCACCACCTTTTGTTTTTTGCTCTTCCACGTAACCAAGTTACCACCCACAAATGTGAAGTAGCCCGAAGTGGACCTGCGATCTGTAATATTACCTGCCCAGTCGGCATCTGTATATCCAGAAACATCTAGATGACTGTATTTTGAAAAAATTAATCCCTTTCCTGGAGTAGACTTTAAATACCGCAAAATTCGAAATACAGCACCCATATGAGCCTCACTAGGATTATGCATAAATTGGCTCACCACACTAACTGCATAAGCCAAATCTGGTCTAGTGTGAGACAAATAAATCAATCGTCCAACTAACCTTTGGTATCACGCTTTATTTGTAGGTACTTGATCCAAATACTCTGCTAATCGATGGTTCTGCTCGATAGGAGTATCGATAGGTTGACAGTCAAGCATACCTGTTTCTGCCAGCAAGTCTAGAACATACTTCCTTTGACTCAACACAATACAACCCTTCCCACGAGCAACTTCAATTCCCAAGAAATATTTTAAACTACCCAAATCTTTCATCTCAAATTCAGAAGATAACTGACCTTGTAGCCTTTGAATCTCCTCCAAGTCATCACCTGTCACAACCATGTCATCAACATAAATAATCAAGGCAGTCACTTTACCACACTGATGTTTAAGGAACAAGGTGTGATCGGAATTGCTCTGTCGATACCCAATTTTCTTCATGAACTTAGTAAACCGGCCAAACCAAGCTCTGGGAGACTGTTTCAGACCATAAAGAGACTTCTTCAATTTACACACCACCTGCTCTTTAGAGGAAGTACCATATCCAGGAGGCAAATCCATATAAACCTCTTCATGCAGATCACCATGCCAGAATGCATTTTTAACATCAAATTGTTGCGAAGGCCAATCAAGATTAGCAGCTAACGAGAGAAGTACCCGAATTGTGTTAATTTTGGCCACTGGTGCAAACATCTCATCACAGTCCACCCCATACTTCTGAGTATAGCCTTCAGCGACTAATCGAGCTTTGTACCTGTCCACCGATCCATCCGAATTGTGTTTCACAGTAAACACCCACCGACAACCAACTGTCTGCTTCCCGGGTGGTAATGATACTAACTCCCATGTACAATTCTTCTCAAGAGCATCCATTTCGACTGCCATTGCTTGCATCCACTTCTCATCCCGCATTGCATCCTGCACTTTACTAGGAAGAGACACAGAGGACAATTGATTCACAAAGGCAACATACGGTTTAGACAGCCTATGGGTCGACACATAATTAGCAACAGGGTATTTAATTTTTACATTTAGAGTGGGTTCATAGTGTTTCGGAGGCTGACCACGGGTTGAACGACTAGGCATATGTTTGGTGGGAACACAAGCTGACACAGAAGAGGGATTAGACAAAAAAGAAGGAGAACGTACCTCAGGTGACAACGAGGCAGGTGAGACCGCTGAAGGAGAGGGGGGACTGTTCAAAGCAACTAAATCAAGAAAACTGGTATCAATGACTGAATCTGTAATCATTGCATCTCCGGCCGATTGGACGGAATCGGGGACTGAATCTGTAATCACATGCCTTTCTCTTTCTTTTTTTCCTTCTCTTTGTGCTTTGTCTTTTTCTTCTCTTTCTTTTCCCTTAGTCACGTTCCTTTCTCTTTCTCTTTTTTCTTCTCTTTCTGCTTTGTCTCTTTCTGCTTTGTCTTTTTCTTCTCTTTCTGCTTTGTCTCTTTCTGCTTTGTCTTTTTCTTCTCTTTCTTTTCCATTAGTCACGTTCCTTTCTCTTTCTTCTGTGTCCTTTTCTACTTTTCCTTCTCTTTCTTTTTCTTCTCTTTCTTTTCCTTCAATTACGTCCCTTTCTCTTTCTTCTGTGTCCTTTTCTACTTTTTCTTCTCTTTCTTTTGCTTCTTTTTCTTCAGTCACGTCAATTGCTTTTTCGTCTGCCTCTTTTCCATCGTTGACACGTTCAGTTCCCAACTCCTCCAGACTAGAGAACTCGGGTCTCCCATCTTGTCCACTGAATAAATCCTCATAATAACAAGACTTCTCCCCCTGACGATGAGTTACAGGAGGTAAAAAATAACACGCATCTTCATTGAACGTAACATCCATGGTGACATAAAATTTTTTGGATTGAGGATGATAACATTTGTAGCCTTTCTGATGAGACCCATACCCCACAAACACACATTTAAGGGCTCTAGCATCCAACTTTGACCTCTGATTCTTATACAGATGAACATAAGCGACACAACCAAAGACACGAGCAGGGAGGGTGTTAGACGATGGAATAGAAACATAGTGAGACAGAACCTCAAGTGGGACACGACCTTGAAGAGGGGCAGACGGAAGACGATTGATAAGATGAGAAGCACACAAAACGGCCTCTCCCCAAAGATACTTAGGCATGTTAGCACTAAGTAGAAGAGACCGAGCCAGACACCCCATTTTGCTCAGGAGTTTGTGGACATGAGGTCTGATGTATGATGCCATGGTGTTGGAAATAGTCATGAAAAGAATGATTAACAAACTCTCCCCCATTATCGGAACGAAAAATCTTAACATGCGCATCATATTGAGTACAAACAAGATTATGGAATGCTGTAAAAGCAGAGAAAACAGAATCTTTGGACTTAAGTAAAACCACCCAAGATAATCGAGTAAAGTCATCAATGAATAACACAAAATATCGCATTCCAAAAAGGGTAGAATGTTTAGAAGGACCCCACACATCTGAATGAATTAACTCAAAAGGCATAGTACTAGAATGAAAACTGGAAGGATAACTAGACCTATGACTCTTAGCCAAAGCACAAGTTTCACAATGCAAGCTAGACTCACTAACTCCCAAAAACAATGAAGGCATGGACTTTTTCATAACTCCAAAAGATGGATGACCCAACCGCCGGTGCCACAACCATAGCTCATTTAATCGATCAGAATTCAATGTCAGGGCCAAAGGCGGCTCCGATGCTTGTGCTGGCTCTGCGTACATGCAATCCAAGTGAAACAGTCTTCCCCTCAGGTCTCCCTTGCCCATAATTACCCTGGTGCACAGATTCTGAAAAATAACATACATTGGGTAAAAGGTTATAGAGCACTTATTTTGTGATCCCAACTGGGATACAGATAAAAGATGATGAGATAACGAAGGTACATAAAGCACATTATGCAATACAATAGATGGCGTAACCTGAACAGACCCAACACCTAAGACAGGAAAAGATGCACCATTCGCATTAGAAACATGGGAGATAGAAGGGGATGACATAGACAGAAAGAATGACTTATCATAGGTCATATGGTCAGACGCACCAGAATCAATTATCCATGTATCACTACCAGTAAAGTCAGAAATATGTAAAGCAACACCAATCTTACCTCGAGTTTCCTTAGTCAAGGAAACATTACCCTTTGAGGGATCTTTTCCCTCAATGTTGTAGAAGTCCGGTTCTGGCACTAATTGGATTGTAGCTTTGCCTCTTTGACCACCACCGCGTCCTCCACGACCTCCAGTATTATTATTGCCTCCTCTCCAACCAAAGTTGTTGTTGTAATTAAACCTTCGCAGCTTATGGCATTGATTCTTGAAATGGCCAACCTCCTTGCAGTAGTTGCAAGTTAAATGGTTATAATTCTGATTCTGCTGATATCCCTGAGTCCGTGGTTGATACTGGTTCTGAGATGGAACTAGGGTAGAATTCCCAATCTGAGGTTGAGATGGAGGTGTAGCATGGATTGCTAAACTAGAAATTTCAGTATGAAGGTTCTGAGCGGCAGCCTTGTTACCTTCATCTCTTCTGATATAAGCAAAAGCTTGCTCCAACGTAGGTGGAGTTGCAAGACGCAATAACTCATTCCTTGCCCCTTCAAAGTGAGGGTCCAAGCCACCAAGAAAAATATGGACACGCATCTTGTCCTGCTCATTTCGATAGGAATTAATATCAGCTGCACAAGTCATAGGATTAGGGTTTCTCTGATCAAGCTCCTGCCAAATTGTCTTCAAATTCGCATAAAAGGTTGCAACAGGCTGTCCACTTTGAGTTATTTTGAAAGCTTTGACATTCAATTCATGAACACGAGTAAAATCACTCCCATCAAAATATGTAGCAGCAACAGAATCCCAAATTGCTTTGGGAGAATCATAGTTAGCAAATAATCTCATCACCTCCGGAGTCATAGCTTTGAGAAGAATTCCCATCACATTATTATTTGCCGTATCCCATTCATCAGCTTTTGGACCTGCAATAGGTCTTGCTACACTACCGGTAACATAACTCCACTTTCCAATCCCCTGAATATGGATTTTCATAAGTCTCTGCCATAACTGATAATTGGTACCGTCAAGTTTGACACCAAAACTTGAGTTATCTGTGACATTCTGAACAATGACAACTTCACGGGCCACAGAACTTGTCTCCCCAGACTCACTTTTCCCGTCAGTGATCTTCAAGTCCACCATCTCTTTCTTCCTTAAATACTAAATAAAGTTGGAACAATACAACAAAGGTTGATCAATGAATATTCAAAGAAACAAGGCTGGTTTACTTTATTGAGTATTCTCTTGTCCAAGAAACCAAAAGTGTGCAGCAGCTAATTAATAAAGGAAAGAGGACAACCAGCAATCAAGTCAAAGTAAAGGGCCCCAAAGTCACAAATCACGAACCAAAGGACAGCAGCTAATTCCCACAGCAAGGACAACCAACAATATCGAACCAATCAACCAAAAAGCCAGCAAACAAACCCGAAAGGACCAGAGACAAAAGATCAAAAGCGAACAAATTCTCTTGCAGCGGAAGCCGAATAGCACAACCGAGTCCAACTGGATCTCGGCTCTGATACCAAGTCAAAAAGAACCAATAAACAAAGGAATTTTAGGGTTTTCTTATTTTTTATATTTATCTTCTCCAAGAAAGGAGTATATATACAAGATACAACATGTCCTATTAGGAAACAAAACAGAAGAGAATATTCCTAATAATATACAAGATACACAATCCTAATAATACACGGAATGACAGCTTGTTTTGGTGGAAATTGCAACCACAAAAGTACTAGTCTTCCTCTCTTCGGAGCCCGTATTGGAAATCGCTACCAATTGATGAGAACTTTGGAAAAGCTAAAATCACATGCTCTGTGCAACCCCCAGAGAGTTAATCTCAATTGAACTAAATCTGATGCTGGATGATCAGTTCAATCATTGGTGTGCATTGCAAGCTAGCGTAGGATTTATGAGGTGTCGGTATGTTGTACTCCAATCATTGTACTGTTATATGCCGTTGTTGTGTTACCTAAGCTCTAATCACGTAATGTAGCATATTCTTTATCATGATGTTTCACATATGAATTAAGCTTGTTTAGGAAGCACCAGAATGTCTTGCTAGTTTAAGCTCCTCATCTGATAATCTCAGTGACAGCTTTCAATGGAAAACCAAAATTGCAACTTTCTTGATGGTGCGAAGATTGCAATTTCTTCTGTAATGCAGAACAAAGGACAGTAGATACAAGAAACCATTGATGAGAGGGAATCATGATATAACAATGAAATTGTTGGCTCTGTGAATATTATGCATGAAATTCTTAGAGTATGCTAGAACTTGTTTTGTTCTGAGTACTGGGGAGTTGGACAAATTGGGAATTAAATGTTTACTAGTTTGTGATACATTTTTGGTCAAATACCATAATAGCTTTGTTTACTGGGATCTGATATATGGTTTGATTGTTGTTGAAAACGAGACTCTCAGACTCAACCTACATAGATATTGAAAAAGAAAATTAGAACTGAAGCAAGATCACAGGAAAACATATCGAATATCCCATATATATACTTTCTCCAGGTTTTAGAATGTAAAACCCGTAGTCAACATTTATCACAAGTCCTCTTTCTTCTGTCTTTTAGCATTCATATGCAATGCACCATCTTCTTTGTCCTCATGTTTAACTAGTTTAAGCTCCTGGTGATCTAATGTTAAACCACTTAATTAATCCTATCTAAGTCACCTATGTCCAGATTTATAGTATTCCCTAATTACTTGATCTTAACTTCCTCTTCATTATGTAATTGATTGTAATTGCTTAGACTAAGGATCTAAATAGCTACAGCTATCCTTGGTGTATATAAACCTCTTGCCTCTTTCGGCAAATCCTTTACCAACAAGGATTGAGAAATTCGAAATCCTTTACCAACAAGGATTGGGAAACCCCAAAGAGTCGGAAACCCAACCGCCTCATCTAGTTTTCTATTCTCAAACCTTATAAATAGAGACACCCCCCTCGCGTAAGTTTCCACATCCCACTCCTCTTCCTTGTTTCACAATTTCTCAAGATGATGCAAGTCTACAGAAACCAGAGAGGTCCTTATGGACCAATCAAGAATTCTATGGGTTCTGTCAAGAATCAAGGTCCATGTAAACCACGCTATATGCCTTTTCCGGCTAATCACCGGAACCAGGTGCCACCGGTCGGTCATTTTCAGCCCCAATTTCTTCCACCTCGACCAAATTTCTACCCATCTCCACAAACCCTGGTGCCACCTTATTCATGTGGTGGGTACAATTTTCAAGGGCAGGGTGGTTCTACTTCAGCAAGTTCTGTCCCTCATCATCTACCACCGCAAGGCGTATCTCCGGTTAACAGTGCTGGTCTAGTAGCCTCTACTTTGCTTGGGTCTTTAATGGCACAAGCTGTAATCTCATTGAAAAATCAAAGCAGAGGAGGATTGGAGGGTACTAGTTCACTAAATTCTCTACCTCTTGTACCACAGCGAGATGCATTTCCTGTTCAAAATGCTACTGCTGATGTTCCAGTAGTAGTTCCTGGTTTAATTGATTCTCTCCTGGCACAAGGTGTCATTTCGTTGAAGAAACAAAGCCCGACACTGAAAGAGGAGAAGGATGCTGTGGTAGGATGTTAGTTTTTTGGCATTGATCTAAATCTGCGTCGCGAATCTGTGGTAGTCGGCTTGTTTGAGGGTGGTCTGCCAAGGCAATGTAAAAGCTGTGGCCTCCGGTTCAAGTGTGAAGAACAGCACAGCAGCCATATGGATTGGCATGTCAAGAAGAACCGGATGTCCAAAACCCGCAAGCAGAAGCCCTCTCGTAACCTTCATGCAACTACGAGCATGTGGCTTGTTACTGATGTAGAGGCTGAGACTGAGGCATTACCTTCTGGTGTAGTTTTGTGCGCTGCTGACACCAATGGCGTGGTGGAAAAGAAAAGGAAGACTAGTGATGAAGAAATGGTTGTTCCTGCGGACGAGGATCAGAGTAAATGTGCCTTATGCACAGATGCTTTTGTTGAGTTTTATAGTCATGAGAAAGATGAGTGGATGTATAAAGGTGCTGTTTACTTGAATGCGCCTTAGGGGCCAGCGCCGGAGATGGATTGGTCACAGTTGGGTCCTATAGTCCATGCCAAATGCTAGTCAGGTAGTAGGAAACGTCTGCGGAGGACTTGACTTAGAATTTCAAGGCTCGAGTGCAATGGGAACAAAGCTGCTCATGTCCTCTGCCAAATATTTTGTTTTGTTTTTGAATTCAGTTGTGTATCAGGGGAATGAGAATGTAAAATTTATTTGAAATAGCAAATGTAATTAAGTTCCTGGAGTTTCCAAAAGATACTCTTCCAATTTGTACACCTTTTGCTTCTGTTTCGCATTGTAATGGATATTCTCAATAAAATTGACGTCCATTTCTCAAAAAACTTTGTACTCTTCTTTTAGTCTCTGTCTCCATAATAACATGTACTCCGGTTCAGACAACAAAAAACTGAATCTAGATTCTGCTCAAGTTTTACTATGGAATTTTTATTATCACATAGGAAGAACGATAATCTAAAAAAATAATCAAAAAAGAAAAAAATAATGGAAAATCGAGACTGCATTCTATAGATGAAGGATTGAAGAAACAACATAAAAGTAGAAACCTATCTAAATTGCATACATGTCGAACCGATAGCATAATCCTGTCATGGTCAAAGAAAATTACAGATTGAAAATATAAGCATCGACTAGTCTGGTCTCACCTAAGAGACAATAGCAAGGCCTTCCTAGTTATATAAACTACTAACAGTTGTGACGGATTCCCTACAGGGCCTTCTGGTCTCATCTGCTATAGAATCAGAATAAATATTAATCTACAGTATATCTGATCTGACATTGTTTCATTGATCCAAAAGAACATGGTCAACATAATTTCGACAGAAGAAAAACATTTATAACATTCA
Source organism: Rosa chinensis (assembly GCF_002994745.2). NCBI lineage: Eukaryota > Viridiplantae > Streptophyta > Magnoliopsida > Rosales > Rosaceae > Rosa > Rosa chinensis. The sequence goes on along the minus strand of NC_037089.1, from coordinate 25,882,548 downwards.
CTACCTTTTTCATCCCACTCAAACTACTGCAGCCACTTTCTCTGCAACCGCTTTTACAAGTTTCTGTGGAGAGTCACTCACAAGACTTCCAGTCTTTACATCTTTGGATTCCTCATACACAGCTGCATGTATACCAAGTGCAGCACGACCAGATGAATCGGGGTTTTTGGACCATTCAGTCAAGTATAACACGATTGAGAGACTTAATTGTCCGATGGTATATTCATCTGATTTGCATATGTTTATATAGTATGTTTACAGAACTTTTACAGCTATATAAAACTACTGCTTTCATGTGCTACACTAATGATGTCTACCATAATCATTCCGATCTAGATCTGCACGTTCAATGTTGGCATGCCATGATGATCTTCCATGTTCTGTGATTCCTGGCATGTTCATAACAACTCACGCTGACACTCCCCCTCAAGTTGGCGCATAAACATCAACCATGCCCAACTTGCTTAGTGAGTCGTAAAACGCCTTCCTGGAAACTCCTTTGGTAAGTATATCTGCAAGTTGCTCTTCAGTTGGAACAAAAGGAAAGCTAATAATTTTGGCATCTAGCTTTTCCTTTATAAAGTGACGATCAACCTCCACATGCTTAGTACGATCATGTTGTACTGGGTTCTGTGATATGTCAATGGCTGCCTTGTTGTCACAATAAAACTGCATAGTACTTTTGAGTTTGAAACCCAGATCACGTAACAGATTTCCCAGCCACAACAGTTCACACACTCCGTGAGCCATACCTCTATACTCAGCCTCAGCACTAGATCTTGCCACAACTTCCTGTTTCTTACTCTTCCACGTAACCAAATTACCTCCTACAAAGGTAAAGTAACCTGATGTTGACCTCCTGTCTGTAATATTTCCAGCCCAATCTGCATCTGTAAAGCCACAAACTTCAAGGATGTTGTTGTGTTTAGAAAACAATATTCCCCTTCCTGGAGCTGACTTCAGGTACTTTAAAATTCTCATAACAGCATCCATGTGATTCTCACTTGGGTTATGCATGAACTGACTTACCACACTCACTGCATATGCCACATCTGGTCTAGTATGAGCCAAATAAATCAAGCGCCCAACTATCCTCTGATAATGAGCTCGATCAGTAGGTACCTGATCTGGATACTCAGCTAAACAATGATTCTGCTCAATAGGAGTATCAACAGGTCTGCAATCCAACAAACCTGTTTCTGTTAGCAAATCAAGAACGTACTTTCTCTGGCACAGGTAGATCCCTTCTCTCCCCCTAGCTACCTCAATTCCTAAGAAGTACTTAAGTGCGCCCAAGTCCTTCATCTCAAACTCAGAGGCTAGCTGTCTCTGCAGTCTATCCATCTCAACAGTATTATTGCCGGTGATTACCATATCATCCACATAAATAATTAGAGCTGTTACCTTCCCTTGTTGATGCTTGAGGAACAAGGTATGATCTGAATTACTCTGTTTGTAACCAACTTTCCGCATGAATTGTGAAAATCTTCCAAACCAAGCACGAGGCGATTGTTTGAGACCATACAGAGACTTTCTCAATTTGCATACAAAATCTCCAGGAGAAGCAACTACATACCCAGGTGGAAGGCTCATGTACACTTCCTCGGCTAACTCTCCATGAAGAAATGCATTCTTGACATCAAATTGTCGGAGTGGCCAGTTTAAATTAGCAGCAAACGAGAGCAGAGCCCGAATAGTATTCATCTTGGCAACAGGAGCAAACGTTTCATCGTAGTCAATACCATACGTCTGAGTAAACCCCTTTGCTACAAGGCGGGCTTTATACCGATTCACTGATCCATTTGTATCATGTTTCACAGTAAACACCCAACGACAACCTACAGCCTTCTTGCCTTGTGGTGACGGCACAAGTTACCAAGTATTGTTCTTCTGCAACGCCTCCATCTCTTCCTCCATTGCCTTCTTCCACTTTGGATCCCCCAATGCATCCTGCACTCTGTTAGGTACTGATACAGCAGATATTTGATTCACAAATGATTCATATGACTTAGACAACCTCCTAGTGGACATATAATTGGCTACTGGGTATTTTGATTTGGCAGTAAGAGTAGGTTCATATTTTTTGGCTGATTGTCCTCGAGTGGTCCTATTTGGTAACACATATTTCTCAATAGTAGACTCACTATTGTTAGTACCAGTGGATGGACATACCTCAAATGGGTGATCTTCAGTACCAGGGAGATCTTCAGTACCAGGGAGTTGTGGGTCAGGGGTAGGAGTGATGGCAGGAGCTTCTGCTTCTGGAGGTGATGAGCTGATGGTCTCAACTGGATCTTTCAAAAAATCTCCTGCTTGTGCGACTTCTTCTCTGCTTCCTGATTCCTCCCCCTCTCCATGATACAGCTCTTCAAAATATGAATTCTCCCCCTGAAGAGGTGTATCTGAGGGGGAAAAATAACTCATGTCCTCAAAGAAAGTAACATCCATAGTGACATAGCATTTTCTGGTTGGTGGATGATAGCACTTGTACCCTTTCTGATAACCTCCATAGCCCACAAACACACACTTAAGAGCTCGGGCATCCAACTTAGACCGCTGGTTTTTAGGAATATGGACAAACGCAACACAACCAAAGACACGAGCGGGAAGATTATGAAATGAAGGTAAGGAAACATGAGATGCAAGAACCTCAAATGGAATTCTCCCCTGAATGACACTAGATGGAAGACGATTGATAAGGTGGGAGGAAGCATTTATAGCATCCCCCCAAAGATACTTAGGCATATGAGCACTAAAGAGAAGGGCACAAGCCATATCCAGTAAATGACGATTTTTCCTTTCAGACACTCCATTTTGTTCTGGTGTTTGTGGACATGTGGTTTGGTGAACAATCCCATGGGTTTCAAAAACTCTTGGAAAACATGATTAACATATTCCCTCCCATTGTCAGAACGAAGGACTTTAATGGTGCTATGGTATTGTGTTTGAACTAGAGTACGAAAAGTTTGAAAAGCTGGAAAGACTTCATCTTTGGTTTTAAGAAAAGCAACCCATGACAATCTCGTACAATCATCAATAAATAACACAAAATATCTCATACCGGACACAGTGGGTTCTCTAGAAGGTCCCCAAACATCAGAATGAATCAACTCAAAAGGAATAACACTTTTATTAGAAACACTAGGAGAATAAGTAGCACGATGACTCTTGGCCAAGACACAAGTTTCACAATGTAAAGCAGACTCATCCACACCAATAAACAGAGTAGGCATGGTTTTTCTCATAAGACTAAAAGATGGATGCCCTAAACGGCGATGCCACAACCAAATTTCACTTAGCTTATCAGAATTCGAAATCAAAGCGGTGCGGGACTGTGCTCCTGGTTTCTCCCCTGCGTATGTCTGATCCAGATGAAACAACCTGCCCCTCAAATACCCCCGACCGATTAACTCCCTGGTGAGAAGATCCTCAAAAATCACATACATAGGATAAAAGGTTACGAAGCATTTGGACTCAGTATTCAACTGTGGGACAGATATCAAGTGATGAGATAAGTCAGGCACATATAACACATTATGAAGTTTTAAAGTGGGAATAATACGCACTGACCCTGACCCTAACACAGGAAAAGCTTCACCATTGGCATTGGTGACATAGGACACTGAAGGGGAGGACAATTCAGTAAAATACGATTTATCATAAGTCATATGATCGGATGCACCAGAATCAATAATCCATGTATCAGCACCAACAAAGTTAGAAATTTTTAAAGCCATACCAATCTTACCACGACCAGCTATAGATGCTGTAGGAGTAGCCCCACCTGCTATATGATGATCCTGTCCAGCCACCCCATAGAAATCGGGTTCTTGGACCAATTGAACAGCAGCTGCTTTCGCCTTACGCTGATAACCTTGTCTTGTAGTCTTAAGGTGCGGGTTCAATTTCCAACAAGTCGCTCGAACATGCCCAACATCATTGCAATAAGAGCATTGTGGACGAGGGCGATTGGGAAAGCCGGGTGGAGGTCCTTGGTGATAAAGTGGGACTGATCTCTGCTGTTGGAGAAATGGTGCTGGTGATTTTACTTGAATGGCTAGGCTAGACACTTCAACCTGTGCATGTTTGATACTGTCCTGCTGAGACTCATCCTTGCGGATGTATGTAAAAGCTTTGTTTAGACTAGGAGGGTCTGTCATTCTGAGCAATTCTCCTTTAGCATTGCTATGCTTATCATCAAGCCCTCTTAAGAATACATGAACTCTTTCAAGTTCCTTCTCCTTCTGGTACCACACAAGATCTTCCTGATTCTTGATCTTGCAAGGACGCTTCTGATCAATTTCAGCCCACACATTCTTCAGCTTGGTGAAATACACAGCTATTGATTGCCTGTTCTGTTGCATACTTGCAGCTGTGCACGGGAAACTGAAGGCAGAGTCTGGGGTCGAATCTGAAAACGGCAAGTGAAGGAGAGTCTGAAACCGGCGAGTGAAGGAGATCAGTGGGTTCTTCAAGGGCGGCACCGGTGAGAGGAGAAAGCCGATCTGATCTGCTTTCGAGTGGGTTGGTCGATCTGGAGGCTTGAGATCAGTGGGTTGGTCGATCTAGAGGCTTGAGTGACCGGTTTAGGAGCGGCGCCGGTGAAGCTGCGCGGCCGGGGAGAGGATGAAGCCGATGAAGCCTTGCTCACGGGTCTGATGCAGGAGCTCGGCCGGGGAAGGATGAAGCCGATGATCTGGAGATGCAGGAGATCGGGTCTGATGCAGAAGTTCGGGGCCAACGGTGATCTGGGCTTGCTCACGGTTCTGATGCAGGAGCTCGGGTTATGGCTGAAGCTCGATGGAGAGCAAATCCGGATGGAAAACGATCTTGAGATCAAAGTTTTACTTTGGGTGCCCAAAGTAAATCGTTGGGTCTGGTGAGAGATAATCTGCAGGTCCGGATTGATTGATCCTGCTGTCGACGCCGGTGTTGATTGATAGACGATGCTGGACCGGATTGATGAGAGGATCAGCAGCGGTCTTGGGCTGAAGACGAAGCCAACTGGACAACAGAAAGTGATCGATCTGGAGCCTTGAGGTTTGAGATTATGATGGTGTTGTTCTTCAACTGGAGAACTTGATAACTTTTCAGTGAAGTTGCTGAGGTTTGAGATGATCTGCAGGTCTAGGCGGTGCTGCAGTTTGCTGAGTTGGATGAGTCCGATCTAGGGACAGATGAAGGACGCCGTCTTTGATGAAGGCTACCTACTTGATGGGTGCAGAGAGCAAATTACTCTGAGATGGGTGCAGAGAGCAAATTGCTCTGAGATGGGTGATGAATGATTGCAGGCGAAGATCGGTCTCGGAAGAGACGAAGATCGGTCTGGTCTTGAACAAAGAATTAAGGAGATAAAGTCCTTTCGGATCTCTGCTCTGATACCAAGTCAAGTATAACACGATTGAGAGACTTAATTGTCTGATGGTATATTCATCTGATTTGCATATGTTTATATAGAATGTTTACAGAACTTTTACAGCTATATAAAACTACTGCTTTCATGTGCTACACTAATGATGTCTACCATAATCATTCCGATCTAGATCTGCACGTTCAATGTTGGCATGCCATGATGATCTTCCATGTTCTGTGATTCCTGGCATGTTCATAACTCACGCTGACACATTCTGCATCCCACTCCACAGCTTTTGCTGTGCTGCATGCCACACTTGGTCCACCAGGAACTGTCGATCTCGCAGCATTCTGTCCATAAATAGCAAATTGAACATACTCAGGTAAACAAACAATGATGCAATTCAGCCAACTGAAATTGTAAGAGATGGGAGGAAAGATGGTGGCTCACCTTTGGAAAATATTTCTCAAAGATAGTCCTATAGTAGTATCCTTCTTTTGTAGTCGGAGTGTTTTCAGGGTAGACAAAGCTTGCGTTCATCAGCATCGAATCTGTTACCTGTCCAGTTAGAGAAAAAAAATGAAGAATTATTATTCTATGCAGCTAAGGAAGAAGCAAGCATCTATAGTGTCTGCCTTTTGAGTTTTTTGAAAAGTGCACCTCTAACTTGAAATAGCGAACATGAAATATTTTCATAAAATGGTTAATTTTATCATGCTAACTTTGAGATGTTATGTTGCAAAACTCTTAATCTGGACCACACAGTTCAACTAAAATCACGGTTGGTTGGGGCATGGCAACATTATATAAGACCTAGTTGGAAAGAGAAAGTTTCTGTCCAAAATGAAAATGCAAGCAAAAAATGCAGCATACTTGTTTGTTTGCATGATCTTTCAACCCCTCAATCCAGCTGTAACCGACACCATCACTAAACTGCTCCTTCTGCCTGTACAAGATGTGCTATAACCCAAAAAGAGAGTGGAAAAGTTGAAAACATATTAATTCTTGCATGAATATATTGGCACAAGTATCCAAGAAGGTGAAAATCTTCCAAGAAAAAATAAAAGAATATGCAAAACGATAACCCTGTATAACTACATTAGCATAGTGGTTGGGCAAAAGTAAAAAGTAGCAACCTTTGGTAAATATGGCTTCTGATCATCATCGAATGCTTTGCGTAAGACCCACTTCTCAATTCTTCCAAGATCAGGCCTGATCTGCAGTTACAAATGCAAGTATTCAGATGTATGAATATTATTGTTATTAAATTTGGCAAACAAGGCAATCCCAATAATGTCATTACAGCATTGAAGGTATAATCTAATAAGACTAAGCATACCATAGACCATCCTTTAGATTAGGCATATCAGGATATGTCTGACACCAACAACTCAGCATAAAATGGATTCATAAATGGCAGAATTCATAACACACATGAACATGTCATGAAGGACAAGAAAAATAACTTCCATGAGGGAACGGGGAGAAAATAGTTGTATATCTATATCCTTTGATAATAGGGAAAATGTTCACATGTGCTAGATCATTTCATAGAATTGTAACAAGACATTCCTATCCCAACAGTTTATAATGAGCAACCACTATGCCAAATGTCAGTAGGCTTCAAATCGCTACAATACATGAACTGTGTACAAAATTGGAGGAAAAAACAAAGTTTAATGATTGCTATACCATTTTCCATTCTGGATCAATGTCCATAGCAGTCTTGACAAATTCTTTGTCAAGAAACGGTACACGAGCCTCAACACCCCCAGCTGATGCCGATTTGTTGGCCCTCAGACAGTCATACAGATGAAGACCTTTAATCTGTTGAATAGTCACAAAATTTCGGTCAGAAAAAGAAGCCATAATAGCTATCAATGGTACTTAAATAAAATCTAGTAATACTGCAAGTACGTAAACATATGGCAAAAAAACAAGAGAAGAGAACAATCCAGAGATAGTTTATAGGGAATACCTTCTGGCATGTTTCTTGGTGAAACTTCTCCTTGTTTGGTGCCTTGTGGAAATACAAGTAGCCACCAAAGATTTCATCCGAACCTTCACCAAAGAGGACCATTTTTACTCCTAGAGATTTAATTTTACGAGACATAAGAAACATTGGAGTGCTGGCTCTGACAGTGGTCACATATGTCTCAATATGGTAGATAACTTCTTCAAGTGCATCTATGCCTTCCTGAAAATCTGAAATATGAAGCAAAGTAACAAATTATTTCTTGGGATTAATAAATATCCAGGCCTTTCTCTGGGATTACTGATGTAGAAAAATATTGATGAAAAGCGAGAGAATGAGATAGATTGGAGGAGAGAAGAGGGGGGGGGGGGGGGGGGGGAGAGAGAGAGAGAGAGAGAAGACTTCCAGGAAGAAGTAGAATGAGTAGGAGCGAGAAAATCAGGATGAACGCAATTTGTATTTCCAATCACCAATTAATATGAATATTCTGAATCCTATTTCAAGCAAACCTTAAATATTCAATAAGGTAAAATTAAAACTGCAAAAGGATTACCTGAAGTCTTAAATTTAAGAAAATCTAATTTCCACCTTGAGCCTTAGTAAAAGTATTCTTCTTACATCCCTTATAAATTACCCGAACAGTAAAGTGCAACTCGTGATGATGAGTTCCAAGATAATCTGCAACTTCTCTTGCTGCTTTCAAATCTGGAGAACCCTGAATATTGAAAATGTAAAGCATTTAAAAAAATATATATCAGAAAGACAATATCTTAGTTAAAAATTGACCACAAGAAAGGACATCTAAACCTTTCCCGGTGCAAAAGTTTGCATTGCAAAGGCTATTGAACCCTAACACCAAGAACCTTTCCCTTAACCATTAAACATACCAAGTTAATAACTTATTATTGCACTTTGATGCAATTAGGCCTAAACAACAAGAAACCCAGCCATGGTTGAATTTTTATACTCGTTTAAAGAGGATTTAGGTTGTCTACCAAGTTTATAAACAGACATTTCTTGTTTATAAAATGAAAAAATTGTGTAGGTAGCATTTTCTAAGCACTGTTGGGGAAAAAAATAGAGAGGATGGGAAGACACCATTCTGGTTATATAAAAAGAAACTGCATTTGATCAAGCATCAAATTTGGTCATCGAAAATCAGAAGTATAATTACCTCCAAGCCAACACAAAAGGTATGTAATTGTGACCCCCACTGACGTGCAGCTTCTGATTTAGCCAAATAGCGACAAGCCACAGCAGCTACGAGTGATGAGTTCAATCCTCCAGACAAAAGAACACCGAATGGTACATCTGTCATAAGTCTCATTAACACAGCCTACAGTATTAGGAAAACGAAAAAAATGTAAGAATATTATGAAGCTAAATAGTCAAAGCAGAATGAGGCAAGGAGGCCATTTAAATCTCTCTTAACAAATCACATATCTGATGATCATTCATAGCTTTGATCCAAAAAGGTAAATTGATATCTATATCTTTTGCATTAGACACCATTACTTAAAGCACTAGTTAAACTGTTACGCTACTATTATGATATAAGGCAGAAAGAAATGATGTACATTATGCAAATTTTCAATAATTATACCAGACATAAAATATGAAGAGGGAAACGATAAAAGTAGGAATGTATCTTCCAATATAACCAATATAAGTACTAATATATATCAGAAGCAGTTTCTCAAGAGAAGTCAAAGTGACGTTTCTTTAATATAGCATATTCATTTCAATTTCAAGCCAACTTATTACCAACAACCTAGTTACTCTATGTATATTTAACAAATTGGGTTTAGTGAGACAATTAGCCTCCAAATGCAGATATAACATTACCCATTCTATCACACTATGAACTGAGCATAAACACGTGTTTAAGTCACAAAAGATATGTATGGCTAACCATAAAGTGAGGCAATAAAGTATATCAAACCCCAATCTCACCCGGATAAAAAGAATAAAAAATAAAAAAATAATAAAAAAAAGAACAATCAATCTCAAGTCCTCCTCATCAAAGTTCCAATCAAGCAAGTTCGTCAAGTCACACCCAACTAGCACAGCTGCACAGCAAGTAAATAACTCCCAACACTAATATTACCAGTGAAAAAACTGGCATCAACCAACCTCTCCTTTTTAATATTTCATTTCAATGCCAGGATCCACACAAAGAACCAAATATAACAAGTTTTGGGTAAACAAAAGGAATGATCTATATAGTAATCTCAGTAAGTTCCTCAAGTCTCCTGTAACTAGCAGAGTTGTATACCAACTAAATAACTCCCAAACACTAAAATTAGCACAGACAAAACTGGCACCAACCAACCTCTCCTTTTTAAGATTCCTGTCAATGCCAAGATCCACAAAAAGAACCAGATATGACAAGAAGGTTTTGGTAAACAAAATTGCAAGAATGGAGTTTGATCTCTTACGTGATGGTTGCAACTCATGAATAAAGATAACAAAACAAAAAAGAAAAGAAGTAGGATTATAGGTGGTGCACATCAATGCATATATACCTTCTCAAAAGCCTCGCGTAAAACAATTGGATCACAAGGAGTCGATGGTATCTTCTCCAAAAACCATTGTGGATTGTACCACCTTCTCAGCCCTCCTGCACGCATAAATTTGTAAATACATACAGGTAGTTTGAACAACATCTAAACGCATAAAAAGTTATAAATTTCTAAATGCAGCTACAATGAACTAAGAAGAAGCATCTTGAAAGTTATTAGTTAGCGAAATTAATATACAAAAAGAAAGAAACTTCTGAACTCAGACTCGAGAGTTTTCTAATTTACACATACAGATACAGTCTTTCTAGTGATATCAAATAAGCTCGTATATTTTCTTATAAAGTATGTCCAAACCCCGAAGTATAAAATGTATAAAAAAGTTTGCTAAAATGTTTTTGTTTCTTCAAGAGAAATAATAGAAGCATTTATTCCCCTGCTTCTATATCGCTGTCAAATGGGCAAAAACATCATAATAAGAAGTATGCTGATATTAGAAGATTTATATTAAAGGCTGTTAGTTGATTCATGAACCAAATCGTTATTAGTAACTAGAGCTCAGCTCAACTTACCTTGTTTGCTAGAGTATAAATGCCCAGGAGGAAAAGATGTGAACCTTTCACAATCATCACTTACAGCTTTCATTTCTGAAGCAAACCAAATTGATCCTGCAAAGAAAATATAAATCAGCTTAAAAATGTGCGAGAAAATTAAAGCTTCAACATATCTAATGATCAACGGTAGTAAGTTAAGTATATAAGCCAAACCAATATGGAAAACCTATTTTAAACTCTGAACTCTGCTCGGCTATAGAAGCAGAATAAATATTAATCTACAGTATATCTGATCTGACATTGTTTCATTGATCCAAAAGAACATAGTCAACATAATTTCGACAGAAGAAAAACATTTATAACATTCACTACCTTTTTCATCCCACTCAAACTACTGCAGCCACTTTCTCTGCAACCCCTTTTACAAGTTTCTGTGGAGAGTCACTCACAAGACTTCCAGTCTTTACATCTTTGGATTCCTCATACACAGCTGTATGTATACCAAGTGCAGCACGACCAGATAAATCGGGGTTTTTGGACCATTCTGCATCCCACTCCACAGCTTTTGCTGTGCTGCATGCCACACTTGGACCACCAGGAACTGTCGATCTCGCAGCATTCTGTCCATAAATAGCAAATTGAACATACTCAGGTTAAAAAACAATGTTGCAATTCAGTCAACTGACATTGTAAGAGATGGGAGGAAAGATGGTGGCTCACCTTTGGAAAATATTTCTCAAAGATAGTCCTATAGTAGTATCCTTCTTTTGTAGTCGGAGTGTTTTCAGGGTAGATAAAGCTTGCGTTCATCAGCATCGAATCTGTTACCTGTCCAGTTAGAGAAAAAAAATGAAGAATTATTATTCTATGCAGCTAAGGAAGAAGCAAGCATCTATAGTGTCTGCCTTTTGAGTTTTTTCAAAAGTGCACCTCTAACTTGAAATAGCGAACATGAAATATTTTCATAAAATGGTTAATTTTATCAGGCTAACTTTGAGATGTTATGTTGCAAAACTCTTAATCTGGACCACACAGTTCAACTAAAATCACGGTTGGTTGGGGCATGGCAACATTATATAAGACCTAGTTGGAAAGAGAAAGTTTCTGTCCAAAATGAAAATGCAAGCAAAAAATGCAGCATACTTGTTTGTTTGCATGATCTTTCAACCCCTCAATCCAGCTGTAACCGACACCATCACTAAACTGCTCCTTCTGCCTGTACAAGATGTGCTATAACCCAAAAAGAGAGTGGAAAAGTTGAAAACATATTAATTCTTGCATGAATATATTGGCACAAGTATCCAAGAAGGTGAAAATCTTCCAAGAAAAAATAAAAGAATATGCAAAACGATAACCCTGTATAACTACATTAGCATAGTGGTTGGGCAAAAGTAAAAAGTAGCAACCTTTGGTAAATATGGCTTCTGATCATCATCGAATGCTTTGCGTAAGACCCACTTCTCAATTCTTCCAAGATCAGGCCTGATCTGCAGTTACAAATGCAAGTATTCAGATGTATGAATATTATTGTTATTAAATTTGGCAAACAAGGCAATCCCAATAATGTCATTACAGCATTGAAGGTATAATCTAATAAGACTAAGCATACCATAGACCATCCTTTAGATTAGGCATATCAGGATATGTCTGACACCTACAACTCAGCATAAAATGGATTCATAAATGGCAGAATTCATAACACACATGAACATGTCATGAAGGACAAGAAAAATAACTTCCATGAGGGAACGGGGAGAAAATAGTTGTATATCTATATCCTTTGATAATAGGGAAAATGTTCACATGTGCTAGATCATTTCATAGAATTGTAACAAGACATTCCTATCCCAACAGTTTATAATGAGCAACCACTATGCCAAATGTCAGTAGGCTTCAAATCGCTACAATACATGAACTGTGTACAAAATTGGAGGAAAAAACAAAGTTTAATGATTGCTATACCATTTTCCATTCTGGATCAATGTCCATAGCAGTCTTGACAAATTCTTTGTCAAGAAACGGTACACGAGCCTCAACACCCCCAGCTGATGCCGATTTGTTGGCCCTCAGACAGTCATACAGATGAAGACCTTTAATCTGTTGAATAGTCACAAAATTTCGGTCAGAAAAAGAAGCCATAATAGCTATCAATGGTACTTAAATAAAATCTAGTAATACTGCAAGTACGTAAACATATGGCAAAAAAAACAAGAGAAGAGAACAATCCAGAGATAGTTTATAGGGAATACCTTCTGGCATGTTTCTTGGTGAAACTTCTCCTTGTTTGGTGCCTTGTGGAAATACAAGTAGCCACCAAAGATTTCATCCGAACCTTCACCAAAGAGGACCATTTTTACTCCTAGAGATTTAATTTTACGAGACATAAGAAACATTGGAGTGCTGGCTCTGACAGTGGTCACATATGTCTCAATATGGTAGATAACTTCTTCAAGTGCATCTATGCCTTCCTGAAAATCTGAAATATGAAGCAAAGAAACAAATTATTTCTTGGGATTAATAAATATCCAGGCCTTTCTCTGGGATTACTGATGTAGAAAAATATTGATGAAAAGCGAGAGAATGAGATAGATTGGAGGAGAGAAGAGAGGGGGGGGGGAGAGAGAGAGAGAGAGAGAGGACTTCCAGGAAGAAGTAGAATGAGTAGGAGCGAGAAAATCAGGATAACGCAATTTGTATTTCCAATCACCAATTAATATGAATATTCTGAATCCTATTTCAAGAAAACCTTAAATATTCAATAAGGTAAAATTAAAACTGCAAAAGGATTACCTGAAGTCTTAAATTTAAGAAAATCTAATTTCCACCTTGAGCTTTAGTAAAAGTATTCTTCTTATATCCCTTATAAATTACCCGAACAGTAAAGTGCAACTCGTGATGATGAGTTCCAAGATAATCTGCAACTTCTCTTGCTGCTTTCAAATCTGGAGAACCCTGAATATTGAAAATGTAAAGCATTTAAAAAAATATATATCAGAAAGACAATATCTTAGTTAAAAATTGACCACAAGAAAGTACATCTAAACCTTTCCCAGTGCAAAAGTTTGCATTGCAAAGGCTATTGAACCCTAACACCAAGAACCTTTCCCTTAACCATTAAACATACCAAGTTAATAACTTATTATTGCACTTTGATGCAATTAGGCCTAAACAACAAGAAACCCAGCCATGGTTGAATTTTTATACTCGTTTAAAGAGGATTTAGGTTGTCTACCAAGTTTATAAACAGACATTTCTTGTTTATAAAATGAAAAAATTGTGTAGGTAGCATTTTCTAAGCACTGTTGGGGAAAAAAATAGAGAGGACGGTAAGACACCATTCTGGTTATATAAAAAGAACTGCATTTGATCAAGCATCAGATCTGGTCATCGAAAATCAGAAGTATAATTACCTCCAAGCCAACACAAAAGGTATGTAATTGTGACCCCCACTGACGTGCAGCTTCTGATTTAGCCAAATAGCGACAAGCCACAGCAGCAACGAGTGATGAGTCCAATCCTCCAGACAAAAGAACACCGAATGGTACATCTGTCATAAGTCTCATTAACACAGCCTACAGTATTAGGAAAACGAAAAAATGTAAGAATATTATGAAGCTAAATAGTCAAAGCAGAATGAGGCAAGGAGGCCATTTAAATCTCTCTTAACAAACCACATATCTGATGATCATTCATAGCTTTGATCCAAAAAGGTAAATTGATATCTATATCTTTTGCATTAGACACCATTACTTAAAGCACTAGTTAAACTGTTACGCTAATATTATGATATAAGGCAGAAAGAAATGATGTACATTATGCATATTTTCAATAATTATACCAGACATAAAATATGAAGAGGGAAACGATAAAAGTAGGAATGTATCTTCCAATATAACCAATATAAGTACTAATATATATCAGAAGCAGTTTCTCAAGAGAAGTAAAAGTGACCTTTCTTTAATATAGCATATTCATTTCAATTTCAAGCCAACTTATTACCAACAACCTAGTTACTCTATGCATATTTAACAAATTGGGTTTAGTGAGACAATTAGCCTCCAAATGCAGATATAACATTACCCATTCTATCATACTATGAACTGAGCATAAACACGTGTTTAAGTCACAAAAGATATGTATGGCTAACCATAAAGTGAGGCAATAAAGTATATCAAACCCCAATCTCACCCAAATAAAAAATAATAAAATAATAAAAAAAAGAACAATCAATCTCAAGTCCTCCTCATCAAAGTTCCAATCAAGCAAGTTCGTCAAGTCACACCCAACTAGCACAGCTGCACAGCAAGTAAATAACTCCCAACATTAATATTACCAGTGAAAAAACTGGCATCAACCAACCTCTCCTTTTTAAGATTTCATTTCAATGCCAGGATCCACACAAAGAACCAAATATAACAAGTTTTTGGTAAACAAAAGGAATGATCTATATAGTAATCTCAGTAAGTTCCTCAAGTCTCCTGTAACTAGCAGAGTTGCATACCAACTAAATAACTCCCAAACACTAAAATTAGCACAGACAAAACTGGCACCAACCAACCTCTCCTTTTTAAGATTCCTGTCAATGCCAAGATCCACACAAAGAACCAGATATGACAAGAAGGTTTTGGTAAACAAAATTGCAAGAATGAAGTTTGATCTCTTACGTGATGGTTGCAACTCATGAATAAAGATAACAAAACAAAAAAGAAAAGAAGTAGGATTGTAGGTGGTGCACGTCAATGCATATATACCTTCTCAAAAGCCTCACGTAAAACAATGGGATCATAAGGAGTCGATGGTATCTTCTCCAAAACCCATTGTGGATTGTACCACCTTCTCAGCCCTCCTGCACGCATAAATTTGTAAATACATACAGGTAGTTTGAACAACATCTAAACGCATAAAAAGTTATAAATTTCTAAATGCAGCTACAATGAACTAAGAAGAAGCATCTTGAAAGTTATTAGTTAGCGAAATGAATATACAAAAAGAAAGAAACTTCTGAACTCAGACTCAAGAGTTTTCAAATTTACACATACAGATACAGTCTTTCTAGTGATATCAAATAAGCTCATATATTTTCTTATAAAGTATGTCCAAACCCCCAAGTATAAAATGTATAAAAAAGTTTGCTAAAATGTTTTTGTTTCTTCAAGAGAAATAATAGAAGCATTAATTCCCCTGCTTCTATATCGCTGTCAAATGGGCAAAAACATCATAATAGGAAGTATGCTGATCTTAGAAGATTTATATTGAAGGCTGTTAGTTGATTCATGAACCAAATCGTTATTAGTAACTAGAGCTCAGCTCAACTTACCTTGTTTGCTAGAGTATAAATGCCCAGGAGGAAATGATGTGAACCTTTCACAATCATCACTTACAGCTTTCATTTCTGAAGCAAACCAAATTGATCCTGCAAAGAAAATATAAATCAGCTTAAAAATGTGCGAGAAAATTAAAGCTTCAACATATCTAATGATCAACGGTAGTAAGTTAAGTATATAAGCCAAACCAATATGGAAAACCTATTTTAAACTCTGAACTCTGCTCGGCTTAGTAAATGCCTCAGAAAGAGAAGTTTATTAGCATCAAAGTTAATCAACAGTTACAAATTTATGCTTGCTAACTCAAACTCAAGCTAATTCAGATATCCCATTCTATTAATTTGGTAATGATAGCTAAGCTAATTTGGCATCATCTCCCAATTCTAGCTAAGCAAACTGTAAATTTCATATTTTGCCCAATAGAATACACCACCGTCCTTGCTTCGTGTTCTGAAGACTGATGGCCTCCCTTGCCCGCCGTCAGCTTCATCATAGCTGCTGGGTTTCTATGTTTAGCTTTTGTCTGTTGTTTTCTTTCTGTTTCCTCTGGTTCAGGTTCGAACTAGGAGGAGAGACTCAGCTCCTTGTTTCATCAGTTTGGGCCTTGTTCTTGGGCTCTTTGGGCTTGTCCCTTAATGAATTTCTTCATCAAAAAAAAAATAAAGAGAGAGAGAGAGAAGGTTTCCCCAATGATATTATTTCCAAATCACCAACAGTCTCAGTTCTAATGGTAGCACACTGCTCCTAAATTTGATTTTGGCAATGGTTTTAAAAGTACTGTTTAAGAGAATGTGCCATGATTTATTGTTTTAACTTGGATGAATTCCTTTCATTTGCTTAAATTGACTAGGTTTCATGTTCCCTCAAATAAGATGATGCACTTCTAATTAGCTTTTAATTCTCTACGTGTAATCTTGCAGCAACCCATCAATGGGGAGGAATCATTACACATATAACAAGATGTCTGAATATTATGTGCGAGATTCTTGAGGAATATGCAAATCTTGGAATTTCTATGGTTGATCATTGTCGATTGCTACTTATTGTTGTTAGAACGGTGAAGAGTGAGGATGCTGGAATTTGACGTTGCTACTGTCTTTTATTTTGCCAGAACTGCATACTAATTTTATATGTCTTCAAGCCCATGTTGTGTACTAGTTTGATAACATCTTGGTCCTGCCATAAAAGCTTAAACTTGATGATCTAGTGGTTGCAATCTCAATCTCCATAAGAAAGCCAGACTATAGATTCAACTTAATTTTGTTTGTCATACCGTAAAATGAATCAAAGTTGCATACAACATCATAGATAGGTTTTGAATCCATGTAGACGTACTTTCGAATTTGTCATAGATAATTTCAAGCACAGTAAAACAAGTCTAATATCTCTTTATTCAATTGCTGCATCTCTAATCAGACTCGCACACTCCTCGCTTATCTAACGGAAGAAAGAGATGCAATGGAAGGATAGTAAATGTATCGCCATACTCTATAAAAATTTGTAAGAACCAAGAAGTGCATTTCGTGATAGTTGACCAATTCTTAATCCAGGAAAAAAAATGTAATACTTTTAACCAAAAAGGAGCCTTTTTATTTATTTTGTTAAATGGAGAGCTAAAATCCTGAAAACATGGCCATCTAAGGAGAGTCTTCTCTGCGACCGATCGACAAAGGAGAGCACTCAAATCTACTTTAATGGGTCCATTTGTTGGTCAAGTCTTTGAGCTTGTCTTTCACGTCTACTTTAATGGATCCATTTCTTGGTCAAGTCTTTGAACTTGTCTTTCACGTCTACTTTAATGGGTCCATTTGTTGGTAAAGTTTTTGAGCTTGTCTTTCTAGCATTTCCCTCTCTACAAAAATGAAGTTTAGCTACTATGAACCTTCTCTTGGATTGACGATTCCATCCTTTAACAATTTGACCCACACATTTTCTAATCATAATTATCTATGTACTAGTCAAGTCTTTGGACGTGCTGTGAGTTTGCATATGTTTATCGAACCCAGATAAAAAAGATTGATCTTAACTAGAACAAATGTATTTTGTGATAGTTAATTAGGTATTCTATGAGCATTTTACCCAATTCATAATCCAACGTAGTACTTTTAACCAAGGAGAGGAGCCTCTCTTTTTTTTGTTACATGGAGAGCTTAAAAAAAACACACACACACACACAAACAAATGAACTAAATCATTACAAATTGGTCTCAAGGGGCCATCTAAGGAGAGTCTTATCTGCCATTGATTGACAAAGGAGAGCACTCAAGTCTACTTTAATTGGTCTATTTATTGTTCAAGTCTTTGAGCTTTTTTTTACGCATTTCCATCACTCTCTCCAAAAATGAAGTCTAGCTACTACGAACCTTCTTTGGATTGACGATTTCGTCCATTAACAATTTGATACATACATTTCTTTGTCAATCATAATATCTATACCTAGTTATGTCTTTGAACGTGTTTTGAGGTTTCATATGCTGATTGTGAGTAAAGGACTAAAGGCAGACAGCTAACCTCCCTTAATTAGTAGTGTACACGTGTGTAAACTATCTCCAGCCAGTTTGGTAAGAGATAGCTTAGTGTGTATTACCTTTTACTCCTACATTTGGGTTCAGTTTGGTAGGATCTCATATTATATGTGCCTTAATTTATGTTTTCAATTCCTCTATAAATTGTTAAACACTAATTTTTTTTTTTTTTATGACAGAAAAAAGTTATAAGGAAAAACCACAAATAACACCCCCTTCCAGCTGATGTAAATGGAATGCTGGGCACACTGAAATGGGTAAGCAAGAAAACTAGACCTTAGGATTCTAATGTTCATAAGCTAAAGATGTCAGTTAGTTGGTCAGCTACAAAATTAGCTTCTCTGAAGATATGTTTGACAATTTTTGTACATACTAGGGAAGTCTTCACTAGGTTTGACACTATCGGTTGGGGCCCATCGGTACTCCCAAGTACTATGCCATGGGCCACCATGGCGGGGCTCATGTGGGATGTCACCCCGGGCACCCAGGGCCTGGGGCAAGGCCAGCACAGCCCATCTAATTACACAACAAGAGAGCTGATATGACATCAGAAGAACAACATGTGTCCCACATCGAAGATAGGGGAAACTCCTTTCCCATGCTTGAGTATAAAGGCATTAGCACAACTACCTTTTACGGGAAATAACTCCTTTATCCACTATTTGTTTGATCTGTGTGTGTGTGTGTGTGTATATATATATATATATATATATATATATATTACTCACTCAGGCATCGGAGAGGTGTAAACCATTCGGTACGGTTTACCCCTCTAATGCTGTGTTCTTGATTCAGGATATAGGAGTTGGATCGGTACCCCAGGCGGTATAGCATTCTGTGTGAGGTACCTGGAGAAAGACACCAGAAACATTGGCGCGCCAGATAGGGGAGAATTATGACCGAGCCGGAAGAAACGGCAGGTGAGGGTAGAAGTGTCGCCCGGGCACTGATATTCTCTCCGGGTACTTCATCGGCAGAAACGCCAAGTGTCGGAAGAGAAACGCATGATCTCGGATTCTTGGACCCACAGAGCGCGGCCAATCCACCAATCACCCAGCACCAGCAGGTCCCGGATCAAGTGGCCCCTGTATCAGAGTTGGAGTCTATGCGAGCGGAAATCACAGCCTTCCGGGAATAAGCCAGGATCGATCGGGAACAACAAAGAATCGATAGGGAAACAAACCTCCTTTCGCATCAGAGACTGCATGAGCTGGAAGATGAGAATACTGCGCTGGCCCGAGCACTGGACAGAAGGCACCAGCATAATGAGGCACTCACCTAAGCCCTAGCTAGAGCATCCCAGGTAGAAACAGACCTAAATGCTGCCCCGGTAACTGGAGGCATCGGCCTCGCTCCAACCCCATCCACGGGAAGTGGTCACTGGATGATCCAGATACCCGGAAACTCTGAGGCATTTGCCACCACCACCATTACCACAACCAGTTCAAAGTGACCTATCGGTAACTGATCCAAACATGGCGTTACTCTTACAAATGAGCAACTCCTTGCATGCCCTGCAGGCAAGGGTAGAGGCCACAGAGAATAGAGACACCTGGCGGCCCCTGACCACATACGAGGACCGTCCGGGTCCTTTCACCCAACAGGTTAGAGGCGCCATTCGAACGAACATATCAAAGCCACTAAAGATTAACTATACGGGAGTTGGGGACCGGTACCAACACCTACAGGCTTTTCGATCACAAACAAGCTCCAAGGGATGCACGGATGAGGTGTGTTGTAATATGTTCCAGGAGACCATATCAGGGGAAGCTTTGAGTTGGTTCTACGAACTGCCGGCCGGTTCTAGTGGACAAGTTTGTAGCTCGATTCATCTTACGTATTGATAGGATACATACCCCAAAGGGCCTGCTAAAGATCCAGCAGGGGAGAATGAAACTTTGAAGTCTTTCGTTAACCGATGGCAGGCGGCAACTGCTAAGTGTCGGGACCTTAACAAGGAACTAGCTGAGCTGGCTTTCAGGAGGGGCCTAAGGCGTGGAGAGTTTCTCTACGGGATTAACCATCACCCCCCGGCTAGCTACGATGAGCTGATGGCTACAGCCATCAAACACGCCCAGGCTGAATTCAAAACGTATGGGGATAACGTCAGACCAGAGCTTAGGGTTTCCACCCTAGCCCCGGCGGTCAGGGATGAGCCATGAAAAAGGGAGTGGGTCCATAATCAGGATCGATCACCCCATACCTTGAGCAAGAGAAGTAAGGAGTGCTCATCCAAGTCCAGCAGTTACGTGACCACTCAGCCTCGCCAGGAAGAAAGGGCACCACCACCATGACCATCGGCCTCGCTCCAACCCCATCCACGGGAAGTGGTCACTGGATGATCCAGATACCCGGAAACTCTGAGGCATTTGCCACCACCACCATTACCACAGCCAGTTCAAAGTGACCTACCGGTAACTGATCCAAACATGGCGTTACTCTTCCAAATGAGCAACTCCTTGCATGCCCTGCAGGCAAGGGTAGAGGCCACAGAGAATAGAGACACCTGGCGGCCCCTGACCACATACGAGGACCGTCCGGGTCCTTTCACCCAACAGGTTAGAGGCGCCATTCGAACGAACATATCAAAGCCACTGAAGATTGACTATACAGGAGTTGGGGATCCGTACCAACACCTACAGGCTTTCCGATCACAAACAAGCGCCAAGGGATGCACGGATGAGGTGTGTTGTAATATGTTCCAGGAGACCTTATCAGGGGAAGATTTGAGTTGGTTCTACGAACTACCGACCGGTTCTAGTGGACAAGTTTGTAGCTCGATTCATCTTACGTACTGATGGGATACATACCCCAAAGGGCCTGCTAAAGATCCAGCAGGGGAGAATGAAACTTTGAAGTCTTTCGTTAACCGATGGCAGGCGACAACTGCTAAGTGCCGGGACCTTAACAAGGAACTGGCTAAGCTGGCTTTCAGGAGGGGCCTAAGGCGTGGAGAGTTTCTCTACGGGATTAACCATCACCCCCCGGCTAGCTACGACGAGCTGATGGCTACGACCATCAAACACGCCCAGGCTGAATTCAAAACATATGGGGATAACGTCAGACCAGAGCTTAGGGTTTCCACCCTAGCCCCGGGGGTCAGGGATGAGCCATGAAAAAGGGAGTGGGTCCATAATCAGGATCGATCACCCCATACCTCGAGCAAGAGAAGCAAGGAGTCCTCATCCAAGTCCAGCGATTACGTGACCACTCAGCCTCGCCAGGAAGAAAGGGCACAGCAGGCCCCGCGAACACCACCACCACCACCCCGGTATGAGGTGTTCACTATCCTCAACGCTTCATATGAAACTATTTGGAACGAGAACAAGGATGAGATACCTGGACCACCACTGAGGAAGTTCCCAAAGAGTAAACTTACCCAGTAGGATACCGAAAGGTTCTGTACATATCATGAGGATGCCGGACACAATACAACCCTATGCGTGGCTTTAAAAAATACGATCGAGTCGCTTATTTAGAGGGGCAAGCTTCAGCGGTACCTGCCTGCTAAAGAAATAGAAGCTATAGACGTGTACGACCAGATCTTCACGATCCATGGTAGGGGCCCGAAAGAGTTACCTTCCCAAAGGAGGAAGCGAAATTCCAGTTTCGGCCACCTGGAAGTTTTCAATTTCCACAAAGCCCCGCAACAAGACAGCGATCATGGATGGAAATTTGTCACATTCCTGCAGGAGGAAGAGGCTGATCTAAAGATGCCCCATGATGATCCCTTCTTGATCACACTCCAATTGGACCACTACATAGTCTCCCGGGTACTAGTGGATACCGGAGCCTCTGTTAGTGTACTGTTCTGAGATGCATACAAGGCCCTGAACAGGGGACGGGCCAAACTGTCACAGGATAATGAGCCCCTCATCAGCTTTTTAGGAGATATAGTCCAGCCACTGGGATCAGATTACTTATCGATCACGGTAGGAGAGAGCCTGAATTGTTCAACCATCAAAATAGAGTTCATTATAGTCGACTGTGCCTCATCCTATAATGTTATCCTGGGTCGACCGACACTCTGGCGTCTGAAAACTTTCATTGCCAGCCACTTGCTCATGATGAAGGTGCCAACCCCGGTTGGGATCGCAACCATTCAGGGTGATCAGGCTGTCGCAAGGCAGTGCTATTCTCTGACAGTATCTCGGGGCAAGGGCAAGTCAGAAATGTTGCCCGTAGCCACCGACCCCCTCACAGACAGGTATGAAGATCCCAGAGACGATACTGACTTTGACGAAGAACGGCCCGGTGTCGTGGAAGACGTCGAATAAGTCGTGTTATCCGAGCAGTTCTTGGATAGAACCGTCAAAATAGGTACCAAGTTGGCTCCGACTATCAGGGAAGACCTAATCTCTTTCCTCTGCTCTAATGCATCCATTTTCGCCTGGTCATACGAAGACATGCCCGGTATACCAACCGACATAGCCACGTACAGCCTTAGCATCGTTCCTTTCTCGGCACAGTGAGACAGAAGCGCATAGCCTTCACACACGATAAGTACTGGGCTATTCAGGTTAAAGTAAAGTACCAGGTCATGCCCTTCGGATTGAAGAATGCAGGTGCCACTTATTAACAACTTGTCAACTCCATGTTTGTAGAAGTCATTGGTACTATCATGGAGGTATATGTGGATGATATGCTGGTAAAAAGGTTAACCTCAAAGGACAACGTAACAACCTTATCAATTGTCTTCGCTATCATATTATGCAACGGTATACTGCTTAACCCACAGAAGCGCATCTTCGGGGTTGAGATAGGAAAGTTCCTCGGGTACATCATTAGCCATAGGGGAATTGAGGCCAACCCAGAGAAGGTGCAGGCTATATTAGACATGATATCCCCAACCTACCGGAATGAGGTCCAATCTCTTACAGGTAAGGTAGCCGCCTTGTCAGGATTCATCTCCAGGCTGACGGACAAGTGTACTCCTTTCTTCAGGCTGTTGAAAACCTAGCACGACGAGGTAATAGCTTGGACCGCTGAGCACGAAGCTGCTTTTCTTGGCCTAAAGGCATACTTGGCAGAGGTACCTCTACTTTACAAACCTGTTCTAGGAGAAATGCTTTACATATATCTCGCGGCATCTTCGACAGCTGTGAGCTCCGCTTTGATTAGGAAGGATTCCGATTGCTAGTACCCGGTGTACTACGCTAGAAAAGGTTACACTGGTGCAGAATCCAGGTACCCGGACATTGAAAAAATAGCATTGGCCCTCCTGGTATCTGCCCGGAAGCTAAGACACTACTTTCAAGCACATTCAATCACTGTTTTCACTAATCACCCATTGAGGCAGGTTTTACAGAAGCCAGAGACATCGGGAAGATTAATTAAATGGGCCATCGAATTGGGGGAGTTCGACATCAAGTACCAACCCCGGACAACTATTAGAGGCCAAGCAGCGACAGATTTCATTTCTGAATTGATCCCCCTCATGGCCCACCTCCGCGATCACCTGAACCAAGCATTTGGCGATTGTATGTCGATGGCCCTTCTAACAAGAAGACAAGTGGCGCCGGTATCTTGCTAATCAGCCCGGACGATCAAGTCTATGAGTATGCCCTCAAGTTTGCCTTCAAGGCATCCAGCAATGCCGCAGATTACGAGGCACTCATAGCAGGTCTACAAATCGCCCGGGAACTAGGCGTCCAGCACCTTCATATCTTCAGCGATTCCCAGTTAGTTGTGAACCAGGTCAGTGGAAATTTTGAAGCAAAAGAGCCCCACATGTCCTCTTACCAGGGCTTAGCCCGGCCGCTGGTTCAGAGATTTGCTTCGTACGTTATTACTCAAATACCCAGAGAAAAAAATGACATGGCAGACGCCCTTGCTAAGATTGCAGCAACTTCTCCAAGTCCTGCCTACCGGGCTACGAAGGTCGAAATACTAGAGAAACCCGAGCACTTCTAAAATGGTGTCAGAAATATTCACGGTGGACCACACTGCCTCCTGGATGGATCTAATTTTGAAATACATGGTGGACGATCTAACCCCGGACGATAAGGTTGAGGCCTGGCTACTACAATTAAGGTCAGCTCGATACACAATCATGAATGGAAAGTTATACCGGAGAGGTCATTGCTTCCCCAACCTGAAGTGTGCAACACCAGAGGACGGTCACAAAATAATGAAGGACATACACGCTGGTGTATGCGGTAACCATGTAGCAGCCCGGTCTCTTGCACACAAGACCCTGAGGGCAGGATACTTCTAGCCAACCATGTTGGCCCTAGTGATCGGTTATTTTTATGCCAACAATTTTCCTACTACCGATTTGAATGTCAATTGTAGAATAAGGAAGTAGGGTCTCCCGTAGAGGACTTATGGAACTAATTGTAAGACTTTCCGTGTTTAGGAGTTGATTGTGAAGTTTGTAAGGACAATTGAAAGTAAATAACAAATAATGAAATTGCTTAAGGTTGAGAATCAATAGAGAAGCAGAAGTCAGGGAATGTATCCACCACCAAACAATCAAGTATGCAAACCATGTTTAACCTAGACTTATTTAACTAAGGATGAAGATGCTCAAGTTAACCCAACGCCTGAATCAACCTCTTATTTTTCCTTACTTGTATGCTAGGTGAGAGACGCTCTACACCTAACCTATTTCCTAAAATGCAACCTAGGTTGACGCAACTCTAGATTTAACACATAGAAATCATTAAGATTAAGAAAAACGAGACATCACAAGACATCATGAGTACGACGCGTCTCAATTAATCTAGGAACCTAATCGCTCGCCTTATAGACGATTTACTACTCTAGAACTTTCAACGGAACCTTCTTCAAAGGAACAGGCAATGATCATTCATAGCAATAGAATCCTAAACATGCAATCTAAGTTGGCCACCAAAGAAAGCACATAAAGAAATCATCAATGTAAAAATAGTAATTAAGTTCTCATCCATTGAATAAACAAAAACTAATTAAATGTCATAGCATGGCATACAATCATGATTGGGGCTTCAACATGCCCTAACTACTTAGAATTTAGTTGCACATGGTTTGAATTGGAAGCACAAAAGAATTCATAAGCAAAGTAAAACAGAAAAACCCTAAAAATCAAGTTGGAAAAGTCGTCTGCCGACTGGTCGGCGGGATCTGCTTTCTTCTGCTCGGGTTTCTTGCTTGATTCTCACGCGTCAGTCCCTTTTCATTAGCTTTTCTAGCCTTTTTATAGTGCTCTTGAGTCCTCCTTCATTCCTTTTTGGTTTGAGTGTCCTTAAAGTGTATAGAAAATCAACTTCTTAATTCTCTGATTGAATTAGGATTTCTCCACATCACTTTGTCCAACGAGAATTCGACATGTCATCATCAATATCTCCGCGAATATCTCCATAATTTGCTGTGATATCTCCATGAATTGGGCTTCTCGATCCATCAAGGTCTTCTGCTTAGTCCAGGACTTCAAGGTTTTCCTTATTTGCGCATCTTTCCTCAATATTATCTTCTTTTGTATATTTGCTCCGAAAAACCTAATAAACACAAAAGTAAATAAATAAAGAGAAAATAGAATAAACTAACAAAGATTAATATAGGGATTAACCATATACACGTCGCATAAAATGCTCCTATCAAATACCCCCACACTTAAGCTTTGCTAGTCCCTAGCAAACAACTAGACACTAAGTACCCAAGACACGGACCTATTGTCTTCCAAACATCTCAGAGAACTTTTAATACCCACACATATGGTCAACAAGATTCAAGCTTACTTGAAATTAAATTCAAAATCAGACTTAAGGGCTAATTTACTTTGATAACCATCATGCTCAAAATATAATGCAGAGATAATCCAAACCGATGCAACAAAAGAAAAATCAACATCTTCATGTTTCAAACAAGCTTCAACTTAATTTCTCACATGGATGCTCTCAATTTCTTTTCTCTCATGATTTTCTGACTTGATGCCTAAGCATAAATATTCACTCAAGTTATATGTGAGAGGAATGATGTAATAAGGCAAACAAATAGCTCACATATGATAACAATAAGGAAAAGCTTTTTCTGATATTTTTTTTTCATTATGATCCCATGATTGGAATGCTAAAACTCGGATGAAGGCCAGTGACACCATATGCTCGCCCCTCTGCACAAGTCTCCACAAATCGAATGCACAACTTCAAAGATCAGAAGGTCTTTAGTCAAGGTTGTAATGGGGCCAAGGGTTGAGGTTTAATGAAAGAAAGGATAGGAAATAACAAAGATTCTAAAAACCTAGTGGAGCGAGTAATGAAGTAAGAGATGAAAAACCTTTAAAGTTCTCAAGGTATAACGTCTACAACATTCGTGAAGTAGGACAAAGGCCAAATTCATCATGTTGGGCCTTCACTTCTAATCAATCTCCTTTTTCACATAGAGAATCAGATCCAAACTTTGTAACTTTGTATTATTTTCTTTCTTTCAATGCCGAATAATTCTTTTTTTTTTTTTTTCACGGCAATAAATATTTTTTCTTTGGATCATGAATCTGATTCCCCCACACTTGTTTTGTACAACAATCACCTTGAACGGAAATATCTCGTGAATATAGCTCCACTAAATCTTAAGAATAAGGGTAAAGGAAAAACTACACTAGGCTCAAGGTTTAAGGATTATGTGGGTGATGAAAGAAAAAGCTAAATGTAGGCTCAAAGGGGTTAACTAGGGGGTTGCACACCTTGTGTGCATAAAGGGACACCGGTTAGTTTGGCTTTGGTGGTAATTAATCCTAGTGCCTTCATTCCTTCCCATCATGCAATTCAACCATACGCTTCAAGAGGCTTTGGGGCAAGTTCTAGCATTTGTCCTTATATAAATATGCATGTCAGATCCGAGTCTCAACCAAGGTGAATAAAAGATGAGATCAAGCAAAATCCTCGTCAAGAAAATAAGATGATCTATACTAAGCACTCAGAAAAGAAATAGCACATATAAAGGCTCAATAACTCACAAGGGACTAAATCAAGTTTAACTTGTTCTAGCATGCTTCCATCAAATTTTCAGTTATCACATAAGCCCTAACCATCTATTGCACCATAAATCAAGCATAATAATCATAAAAGTCTATTAGCAATTACTTAAGATTATGAATTCAAAATCATGCTTGCAATCATCTTGTAACCATATAATTCAAATCAATAGTTCATGCTCATCATAGTGTTGGAAGACTCCTAAAGACTCAACAAAAACAAAACCAAAACCTAAATTTTTTTTTTTTTCAGTTTTTTTTTTTTTTTTTTTTTTTTGTGACGACCGGTCGGCAGACTTCGCCGACTGGTCGGTGAGCTTCTGACCCTAAAATAGACAAACAACGACCGGTCGGCAGGCTTCGCCGACTGGTCGGTGGATTTCGAAAAAAAACCATGAAATTAAAGCCAAAACTCCTAAAACAAAAACTCTAAGCAAAACAACAAAGTGTTTAACCTTCCCCCCACACTTGATCTAAACATTGCCCTCAATGTTTGACTATGAAGTACAACAATGAACAAACCAAGCATAAAGAAAAAAGAATAAACACAACAAAAAGACACACAATGGAGCAAATAGAATCAACTAATAGAAATAAAAGAGAAGGGATAGAAAGATCAAATCTGTTTGGCAAGCACTTCAGCCACTTCCAACTCTTCCATCATTGGGTTGCCTCCCAAGTAGCGCTTGCGTTAACGTCTGCAGCCAGACGGTGCACATCCTTTAATCCGCATAGGTGGGAACTTGGAGGGGCACCTCCTCCAAGTCATGCTCCACAAAAGACTCATAATAGGGCTTGAGTCTATGCCCATTCACCTTGAACACCTTTTCTGTGCGAAAGCTTTTAATTTCTACTGCACCATGAGGAAACACATTAGTTATAACAAATGGGCCAATCCACCTAGAACGAAGTTTACCTGGGAACAAGCGCAGACGAGATTCAAAAAGAAGGACTTTTTGTCCAACGACAAAAGTTTTCCTCTTGATCATCTTATCATGGAAGGCCTTAGCCTTGTCCTTGTAAATTCTACTAGACTCATAAGCATCATTGCGTAGCTCCTCCAACTCATTGAGTTGCAGCCTCCTTTTGTCACCAGCCGCTACCATATCCATATTAAATTGCTTAATCGCCCAATAAGCCCTATGCTCAAGTTCCACTGGAAGGTGACATGGTTTGCCAAACACAAGCCGATATGGAGACATCCCAATGGGGGTCTTGTAAGCAGTTCGGTATGCCCATAAAGCATCATCTAAGCGTGAGCTCCAATCCTTCCGAGTGGGTCCAACTGTCTTCTCAAGTATTTGCTTCACTTGTCGATTAGAAACCTCCGCTTGGCCACTTGTCTGAGGATGGTAGGGCGTTGAGACCCTATGTGTGATATTGTACTTCTTCAACAAAGCTTTAAACTATCGATTGCAAAAATGAGTCCCTCCATCGCTGATGATAGCTCTAGGTGTTCCAAATCTCGAAAAGACATGCTCTTTAAGAAAACTCAAAACAACTTTGGAATCATTAGTCCGGGTGGCCTTTGCTTCCACCCATTTAGAGACATAATCAACAGCTAATAGAATGTAAAGATAACCATTTGAAGAAGGAAAAGGTCCCATGAAATCTATGCCCCAAACATCAAAGATTTCGACAATAAGAATAGGATTTTGAGGCATTTGATCTCTTGGGCCCAAGTTACCTGTACGTTGACAACGATCACATGATACACAAAATGCATGTGCATCCTTAAACAAAGTGGGCCAAAAGAAGCCACTTTCTAATACTTTGAGAGCAGTCTTCTTAGCTCCAAAGTGACCTCCACAAGCATAAGAGTGACAAAAGGTTAATATAGAATGAAATTCAGTTTTGGGTACACACCTTCTTATCACTAAATCTGGGCAATGCTTCCATAGATAGGGGTCATCCCACACATAGTATTTGGCCATCTTCACCAACTTGTCCTTTTGAGCACGTGTGAAATCCTCCGGAGTTTTCTTGGTGACCAAATAGTTGATGATGTCCGCATACCAAGGATCAGAAGCTTGCATAGCAAACAACTGTTCATCTGGAAAGCTCTCACGAAGAGGAAGAGAATTCTCTTCTGCGTTGGAATTATTGACAAGTCGGCTAAGGTGGTCAGCTACAACATTCTCGCTCCCCTTCTTGTCTTTTATCTCAAGATCAAACTCTTGGAGTAGAAGCATCCATCTAATCAACCTTGGTTTTGCCTCCTTCTTGTTAAGCAAATACTTTAGAGCTGCATGGTAAGTGAAAATAGTAATTTTTGTTCCAACCAAATAAGACCTAAACTTTTCTAAAGCAAAAACTACAGCAAGAAGTTCTTTTTCAGTGGTAGAATAGTTTAGCTGAGCGTCATTCAAGGTACGAGACGCGTAGTAGATGGCATGAGGAAGCTTATCCACTCTTTGGCCCAAAACAGCCCCAATTGCGTAGTCAGAGGCATCACACATAAGCTCAAATGGTAGATTCCAATCCGGTGGCATGATGATAGGAGCTTCAGTGAGCATCTTCTTGAGCTTCTCGAATGCAGCCTTGCACTCTTCATCAAAGACAAAGGGCACATCTTTCTGAAGGAGTTTGCACAAGGGTCTTGTGATCTTTGAATGGTCTTTGATAAAGCACCTATAGAACCCTGCATGACCAAGAAAAGAACGTACCTCTCTCACACAAGTGGGAGGTGGTAAGGAACGAACAAGATCTATTTTTGCTTTATCGACCTCAATACCCTTAGCAGAAACAATATGGCCTAACACTATCCCTTGTTGTACCATGAAGTGGCACTTCTCCCAATTTAAAACAAGATTCGTATCCTCACATCTTTTAAGCACTAAAGACAAATTATGTAAGCATGAATCAAAAGAATTACCGTACAAGGAGAAGTCGTCCATGAAGACTTCTATGATCTTCTCAACCATGTCAGAAAATATTGCCATCATGCAACGTTGAAAAGTCGCCGGTGCTTTACACAAACCAAACGGCATCCTACGGTAAGCAAACGTGCCAAAGGGACACGTAAATGTAGTCTTCTCTTGGTCCACGGGATCGATTGCGATCTGATTGTATCCTGAGTATCCGTCCAAGAAACAATAGTAGGCATGTCCTGCGAGTCGCTCCAACATTTGGTCAATGAATGGGAGAGGGAAGTGATCCTTACGTGTAGCGGTGTTGAGCTTACGGTATCAATGCAAACTTTCCACCCGGTTTGCACTCTTGTAGGTACCAACTCATTATCTGCATTCTTGACTACGGTGATGCCGGATCTCTTTGGTACCACTTGAACAGGGCTCACCCACTTGCTATCAGAGATTGGATAGATTATCCCCACATCTAGGAGCTTAAGAACTTCCTTCTTCACGACTTCCATCATTGGAGGATTCAATCGTCTTTGAGCTTCCCTTGAAGGTTTTGAATCCTCCTCAAGATGAATGCGATGCATGCACATGGATGGACTAATCCCCTTAATGTCTGCAATGCTCCAAGCTATGGCTTTCATGTGCTCTCTAAGAACTCGGACAAGTTTTGCCTCCTCAGGTGCCAAAAGGTTAGAAGCAATAATAACCGGCAATGTCTCATTATCTCCCAAATAAGCATACTTGAGATGATCCGGCAATGGTTTAAGCTCTAATTTGGGTGCCTGAATCACAGAAGGCACAAGTTTTGCATCTGAAACTGGAAGGGAAATAAAGTTAGGAGGCTTACCTTGTACTTGAGGGCGTGCCTCAAGTGCAGCGACTGTTTCCATGAGCTCATGGTTCCAAACTACATCGTTGGAGACCCTTGGATTGGTGTCTTGCCCCTGCATTTGTCCAGTTGAAGTATCACCTTTGACTAGTTGAAAATCGTTTTGCTCCAATCCCAATTCTAATGTGCTCTTGAGTTTATCCTCCCCCACACTTGCATTAAAGGTATCCTGCACAAGATAATCAAAGGCATCTATGGAAAAACAAGTATGAACATCATTCAGATACCTCATGGCCTCAAAGATGTTGAAGCATATAATGTCGCCATCAAATTCCATTGTTAAGGTCCCCTCATAGACATCAATCTTTGTTCGTGCAGTTCTCATGAATGGGCGACCAAGAATGAGAGGAAGGTCGTATGGCATAGGCTCAGGCTCCATCTCCAAGACAAAGAAATCCGCTGGAAAGATCAACTCTCCCACTTGCACCAAGACATCTTCAACTATGCCCTTAGGAAAGGCTATAGAACGATCCGCTAATTGAATGGTGACTTGAGTATCCTTGAGCTCACCTAACTTAAGAGTTTCATACACAGTATAGGGCATTAGATTAATAGAAGCTCCTAAATCAAGTAAAGCTTTTTCAAACCTGCGTTCCCCAATTGTGCAAGGGATCGTGAATCTTCCAGGATCCTTTAGCTTAGGAGGCAATTTTCTCAAAAGTACCGCGGAGACTTCCTCACTAAGAGCCACGGTTTCCTTATCTTTATATCTCCTCTTGTTGGTACACAACTCCTTGAGAAACTTAGCGTATTTGGGCACTTGTTTGATGGCATCCAAAAGAGGGATGTTCACTTGGACTTTCCGAAAGGTTTCCAAGATGTCTTTCTCATGTTGCTCCTTCTTTGAGTTCATGAACCTGCGAGGAAAAGGAATACAAGAAGACATAGGGATAGAAGCATCATTGTTAGCCTTAAAAGAATTCAAAGAAGGGTTAGGAGTGCCTCGATTTTTGACTTGGTGACTAATTTCCTTCGAATGGTCAAAATCTGAATTTTCTGTGACGACTGGTCGGCGGGTTTCGCCCACTGGTCGGTGGGCTTCTGACCCTGGAACACATAACCTGTCGACCGGTCGGCGAGTTTCGCCGACTGGTCGGTGGATTGCCAAATTTTGATTTTTGATGTTTTCAGCTTCGTTTTTGAATTCTTTTTCTTCCCCCAAAGCTTCTTGAGACTTCTCTATGGCTCTTATTGGTTCTTCTAATTGCTTTCCACTTCTCAAAGTCATGGCATGGAGCTCTGCAACACTCTCACCCTTAGGATTAGGCACATTTGTGCTTGGAAGAGTGCCGGGAGGCCTATTTTGCATATTACTTGCAAGTTGCCCAACTTGTCTCTCTAAGTTCTTGATTGATTGCCCTTGCTCCTTAAATTATGCCTTGGTCTCTTGCATGAATGTAGATGTATGAAGTGCCATGTCCTTAAGCATATCCTCTAATGATTTGCTTGAAGCTTGTTGAGGCGGAGCTTGTTGATATGCTTGTTGTCTAGTGGCTTGGAAACCAGGTGGAGTATTATAGACACCTTGAGTAGGCCGAACCACATTATCATTGTTGTTCCAACGGAAGTTAGGGTGATCCTTCCATCCAGGATTGTATGTGTTCGAGTAGGGGTCATACTTTTGCCTTGGTTGACCCACAAAGTTTACCTGTTCCTCAGACAAAGTAGACATAGGACACCTATCAGTAGTATGGTCAGAATATGAACAAATAGAGCATACCTGAGGTGATGCCTTAGACCCATTGCTCATGACATTCACTAACATATCGAGTTTTCTATCCAAGGCTACCATTTGATTTTGCATCCCATTCTTAGTGTCAAGCTCATAAACTCCACGACCCCTTGCTTGCTTATCCCTTGCGTGGAACTGCCGATTGTTATCAGCCAAATCTTCAATGAGATCATATGCTTGCCGGCCAGTCTTATTCATGAATGTCCCTCCACAGGCCGAGTCCACGCTACCCCTATTGACTGTGTCCAAACCATCATAGAAATATTGAACCAAGTCATCCAAAGCAAAATTATGATGGGGGCACTTCCTCTGCAGCTCTTTAAATTCCTCCCATGCCTCATATAGAGTATCTCCATCCTTTTGACAGAAATTTTGTATTTCTCTTCTCAGCTTCCTTGTCAGTTGGGCCGGAAAGTACTGCTTGAGAAACTTCTTGACCATTTCATCCCAAGATGTTATGATTCCTGCAGGTAGAGAGTATAGCCAACGCTTAGCATCATCTTTTAATGAAAATGGGAAAAGAAGTAACCTGAGGCCTTCAGGAGGCAGATGTTGAATGGTCTGCAATTTGCATATGTCCAAGAATTCCCTAATGTGAACATTAGGGTCCTCAGATAGGGATCCCATATATTTGGGCAACGAGTTAATCAACTGCACAGGAATGGAATAGGCATGATTTCCGTCCGGTGTATAATCAATGCATGAAGGAGATTCAGAAGCTGTTGGGACGAAGGCATCTTTCAGTGGTCTTGCTCCAGCCATCTCAACTTTGGGGGGTTCCTCGAACAGTTCCTCTTCGTCTTCGTGCACCGAATGTGCAGGTGAATCTGAAGGTGTGTACTTCTCTCGGTCCTCCTCTCCTTGCGAAGATGTAGAACCCGTCGTTGGGCCATCAATTGGCAAACACGTTTCCTTTGTTTGCTTCCTATTCGATCTGCAGGTGCGTTCTATCTCAGAATCCAAAGGAATGAGTTTGCCTTGTGAAGTTTTCCGAGTATGCATATACCTGAAAAGAAAAACAAAAAGGTAAGAAAACTAAAAATTAAAAGAAAGAAAAACAATTAGAACTAAAAAGTCTCCGGCAACGGCGCCAAAAATTGATCGGTTATTTTTATGCCAACAATTTTCCTACTACCGATTTGAATGTCAATTGTAGAATAAGGAAGTAGGGTCTCCCGCAGAGGACTTATGGAACTAATTGTAAGACTTTCCGTGTTTAGGAGTTGATTGTGAAGTTTGTAAGGACAATTGAAAGTAAATAACAAATAATGAAATTGCTTAAGGTTGAGAATCAATAGAGAAGCAGAAGTCAGGGAATGTATCCACCACCAAACAATCAAGTATGCAAACCATGTTTAACCTAGACTTATTTAACTAAGGATGAAGATGCTCAAGTTAACCCAACGCCTGAATCAACCTCTTATTTTTCCTTACTTGTATGCTAGGTGAGAGACGCTCTACACCTAACCTATTTCCTAAAATGCAACCTAGGTTGACGCAACTCTAGATTTAACACATAGAAATCATTAAGATTAAGAAAAACGAGACATCACAAGACATCATGAGTACGACGCGTCTCAATTAATCTAGGAACCTAATCGCTCGCCTTATAGACGATTTACTACTCTAGAACTTTCAACGGAACCTTCTTCAAAGGAACAGACAATGATCATTCATAGCAATAGAATCCTAAACATGCAATCTAAGTTGGCCACCAAAGAAAGCACATAAAGAAATCATCAATGTAAAAATAGTAATTAAGTTCTCATCCATTGAATAAACAAAAACTAATTAAATGTCATAGCATGGCATACAATCATGATTGGGGCTTCAACATGCCCTAACTACTTAGAATTTAGTTGCACATGGTTTGAATTGGAAGCACAAAAGAATTCATAAGCAAAGTAAAACAGAAAAACCCTAAAAATCAAGTTGGAAAAGTCGTCTGCCGACTGGTCGGCGGGATCTGCTTTCTTCTGCTCGGGTTTCTTGCTTGATTCTCGCGCGTCAGTCCCTTTTCATTAGCTTTTCTAGCCTTTTTATAGTGCTCTTGAGTCCTCCTTCATTCCTTTTTGGTTTGAGTGTCCTTAAAGTGTAGAGAAAATCAACTTCTTAATTCTCTGATTGAATTAGGATTTCTCCACATCACTTTGTCCAACGAGAATTCGACATGTCATCATCAATATCTCTGCGAATATCTCCATAATTTGCTGTGATATCTCCATGAATTGGGCTTCTCGATCCATCAAGGTCTTCTGCTTAGTCCAGGACTTCAAGGTTTTCCTTATTTGCGCATCTTTCCTCAATATTATCTTCTTTTTGTATATTTGCTCCGAAAAACCTAATAAACACAAAAGTAAATAAATAAAGAGAAAATAGAATAAACTAACAAAGATTAATATAGGGATTAACCATATACACGTCGCATAAAATGCTCCTATCACCTAGCTCAAACGATATAGAGTTCTTGCCACAAGTGCCAAATGTATGCAAACATCCTAAGGGCACCGCCCATTGCCCTCTCCATCCTCCTTGCACCTTAGCCATTCTGCCAATGGGGTCTGGACCTAATCGGTAAGCTTCCCACAGCAGTGGGACAATTCAAATACGCCATTGTAGCCGTCAACTACCAAATAAAGTGGGTAGAAGCAGAACCTCTTATCGCTATCACCACAGTGAAAGTGAAAAACTTCCTGTGGAAAAACATCTACTGTAGGTTTGGAGTCCCGGACCCCATAGTCACGGACAATGGCGCCCAGTTTGACAATGATGAGTTGAGGGCTTACACCGAGAACCTGGGAACTAGAATCCTCTAAGCATCCCCGGCTCACCCCCAGACCAACGGTCAGGTCGAAGCTGTCAACAAGATAATCAAGAAGATACTGAAGAAGAAGCTTGATGAAGCCAAAGGTCTTTGGGCTACTAAACTCCCAGAGGTGTTGTGGGCTATCAGGACCACGACAAAGGAGGCCACCGGAGATACCCCTTTCTGCATGGCTTTTGGGTCTGAAGCGGTTCTCCCCATTGAAACTCAAATCCAGAGCCCTATGATCAAATACTTTGATGCGAGTACCAACTCAGAGGGCCTCAGCTCGATGCTGATCTACTCGAGGAGCGAAGGGATGTGGCGCACATGCGTAATCTCGCAAATAAGCGGAGAATAGCTCGTTACTACAATGCCAAGGTACAGTCCTAGACACTAAAGTTGGGGGACTGGGTTATGAAACAGGTCCACCCAGAACCCCGGGGACTGGATCCTTCATGGACAGGCCCCTACAAGATAGTCGAGGAGGTTGGTCCCGCGACCTTCTACATCCGGGACATGGACGGGGTGGTATCACGACACCCGTGGAATACACAGCGCCTTCGTTACTATTACAAGTAGCTCCCGGAGCATCTTGTCCTAGCTTTTGCTTTTTGACCATACAGCTATGGCAAGCTACCCATCGGGTACTCATTCTGTATTAACCACCATGTGGTACTTGTATGGAAAAATGAATTATTCAGACCATTTCTTACATTTTCACCTTCAGTTACTGGGCGTTCCTTAACGCATCTATTGTCAGTTACTCTATTCCAGTAATAAGTAATGCAAAGGACAAATGCTTAAACTGAAGCATAAAATCAAAGAAATTGTAATCCTTTCAAATTCCCATTCAAGTCACAAAAAAATCACCATTCACAAAAAACCTGGACTACCAGGCAAAGGAATTAGGCCATTGTTTAAGACAAGGACAATTTCTATTTAGCTAAAAAAAAAAGGGGAAAAAGCAAATTAGTTACTACTGTTGCTCAGCCCCGGTACTTCACGAACCACCTGCATCTCCCCGGGATACAGCCTCCTGCTCTTTCTTCTTTTTTTCAAGAAGTTCCCGCCTGAACTTGGCGTCATCCATATACTCGGCCGCAACACACTCTTTATACTTGGTGATAACGGCTTTGTCTTGGGCAGTGAGGAGCATGTTAATAGGCTCTTGAGAGCCCTTGTACTCGGCAACGGCCTCTTGCCTTTCGGCAGGAAGGCGCTCCTCCAGGCTCTCTGCTCTCGCCTTCCATGACGTGGCAAATTCTGCAGCTTCCTTCTCGGAGTCCAGGGCACTCTTCACCTCATCCATTGCCCCGGACAACTCACATTCGAGCTCCACGATCCGCTGCTTCGCTGCCTTCAGCTCGGTCACCATAGGAGATAAGGACTCTATTTTCTTCTTCAAGGAGTCCCACTCCTTCTCCAGCTTTCCCTTCTTCCCTTGAAGATACTTCACTTGCCCGGAGAGACTGCTAACCTCCTCCTTCAAGTGCGTATCTTCCTTGCTTGCATCAATCGCGTACACGTTGAATAGTGCCTGCAAACACCCCGTTAGCACAGATGAATAGTATAAACATTTTCCAAGGGTGAAATAGGTCACGTATCCGCATCATTGATTCCCGAGCGAGGTGACGATTCTCTTGTGGGGTATTGTCCTTTGCCCGTACCCGATCGAGGTCTATATCCTTCAAATCGGCGAGCATAGAGCGCATGAACTTTTTATCAGCAACCCCGTACTCGCTCAGCAATTGCTTGATGGGTTTCTTCGGGACTATTGGAATGGCAGGAGAACCCAAGCGATGGCGACGCTTCCGGTCCAGGAGGATTTCTCTTTTGCCTCTTGGGCTCCGCCCCCTTAACGTCCCTACCAGTGTAGGTGACGTCCTCCTTGTTCCCTCTCCGATGGTGATGCCTATGGTGTCTCTTTTTCTCGCCAGGTAGCAAACCTTCCTCGCTCCCAGTTGACCCGGAAGAAAGAGAGGATATAGAGCTAGACACCGGCGCCTTTCCTCTTCCGGTATCAGCAATAGTGACAATGTCCCTGGCAAGAAGCTGGTCGCTCTGGGTAACGGGGGCCTTAGGATCAGGATGACCGTACCCATCGTCATCGATCTCAAGGAGAAGTTCGTCAAGTAAGCGGCCCGTAGCCTTTGACGAGAGATCGACATCAATGTGCAGGGTATCTTCTCCTTGGTTCATAAGCATGTCCATCAGTGCGTTATCGTTCATCTTGTCATCTTCCTTGCCCTTCCGGGGTTTCCTCTTCGACACTTTCACTGCAGGCAATATAAATAGTCAATCCCAAAAAAAAAAATATATATATATATATAATAATACAAATACGAGTATATGTTTATAAGAAATCGGCATCACCGGGGAGTCTCCCTATGCCTAGCCTACTTAGTCTGAAGTACCGGATGAACCTATAGGAACTTCTTTCTTCTTCAACCCATACAGCGTATACCCGGGCTATCCGTTTTCTCTCAACCTCGAATAACGAGTAAGACTGGTCCCTGATGGCCTGAAACGTACCCGTTAGGTTCCATTTCTTATTCTTAATCTGCTAATGTCTTCCAGCAAGAAACACCTTATTCATCCACCTCTTACTCTGAGAGGTGGGCATATCGGTGACTAGGGGCTCGTAGTCCCGGGAGGCAAAAGTCACGATCCCTTGACAGGATTGTTTCCTCGAGTATAGGACCCGGTACATTGCTCAGAATTCATTGATAGTGGGCCACCCTTATAGGCACAAGTCCCACATGGCCATCATACTCAAAATTTATCTCCAAGCATTCTGGGTCAGCTGCCCCGGTGACAGGTTCAACATCCGCAGGAGATACTGTAGGCATCGGGGCAGCGGTAGCAATAGCCCTTGGTTGAACTGGTCCTCGTGTAGTGCCACCTACCCCGGATGAGGGTTCACAGCCATCTCCCCAGCTTTCAGCGACCTAAGGTCTACCTCGATCGGTATTCCCCACTTCGACCTCATCATATTGATCTCCTTCATGGTCATACTTCTGCCGGGCTCGTCACACACAGTCCCGTCCACCAGCGTATACCTAGACTTAGGTATGCCCTTGGGAATAGGCACCGTGACTACTTGTGCCTCTGCAGATCCATCCTCGCTCTCACCTCCGTCGGTCCCCTCGCTACTCTCCAAGAATACCCCAGTCGAGGATCCGGTATTTTCCACTAATTCCACACGGGTACTACTTCGAGCCAAGTACCGGTCGATATCCGCTTCCGCTTGCCTTGATACGACTATCCCGCATCTCCGGCCTTGGTTTCTAATTCCATCCTAGAACTATGTCAACCTGTACCTCAAAATTCGATATCTGGAATCAGAAACACAAGGGTTAGCCTAAGTCGTAGATCTAGGACTTGGTAAAAGCGCGGATCACTCCCTACTTTCAGAACCCAGAAAATCGAACAAACCCATAAATCTAAAATCAACAGAAAACCCTAGGAAAAGCCCAGTTTTCTCTAGATTCTAGCTATAGGCAACCTACACTAGCATTATTCCTGTTTTTTTTTTTTTTTTACACACACAAACAATGCACAAAAAACCAAACGCACAACAGAAAGCATCCATGGCAGAAACAGAAATGACATAACAAAATGAAATCATACAAACAGGGCAAGAGAGATCTAACCTTTCTTCAACAGACGATCGATCGATCACTTCGCAAGCAGGCACAGTACTTCTCCCTTAGCTCTTCCTTTTCCTTGCTGCAAATCTTCAGGGTTTTCAAAGAGAGTTTTCGCGAAAGTGAAGGGAAATAGTTTCCCTCTTAAATTCAATCTCCAAAGCATCACAGCCATTGAAGACAAAAGGCCCTAAACCACAGGATCACTACACGTGTCCTACGCCTTGAAACCGTCAGTTCATGGGATAGACATTTATTGCACAGCCCAGTCTGCCCTACGTGGCTGGCTTGCACCACCAACCCTTCTGGGTATCAGAGGCTCAAGTTCTCATTCTACCCTTCCGGGTACCAGAGGCTCAAGTCCTCATTCTACCCCTTCCGGGTACCAGAGGCTCAAGTCCTCATTCTACCCCATCGGGTATCAGATGCTCAAGTCCTCATTCTACCCCTTCCGGGTACCAGAGGCTCAAGTCCTCATTCTACCCTTTCTGGTATCAGAGGCTCAAGTCCTCATTCTATCCTATCGGGTATCAGAGGCTCAAGTCCTCATTCTACCCTTCCTGGTATCAGAGGCTCAAGTCCTCATTCTACCCCATCGGGTATCAGAGGCTCAAGTTCTCATTCTACCCCATCAGGTATCAGAGGCTCAAACCCTCTAACGGTACCCGAAGGTTTTCTTTAACCTTTATGGGTTAAATTGGGAGCACTGTAGATTAGCTACCTACAACGTAACCCGCTCAAGACATCTCTTGCACGGGAACTTGGGGGACTCCCAACAGGCATACTAGTGCCAAACCTTGTAACTAAAAATATTAAGTCCCCACCCAAGAAACATCGTGAACGGGAACTTGGGGGACTTGTACATATTAGGGAAGTCTTCACTAGGTTTGGCACTATCGGTTGGGGCCCATCGGTACTCCAAAGTACTATGCCATGGGCCGGGTTCACGACCCACCATGGCGGGGCTCATGTGGGATGTCACTCCGGGCACCCAGGGCCCGGGGCAAGGCCAGCATTACCCATCTAATTACACAACAAGAGAGCTGATATGGCATCAGAGGAACAACCTGTGTCCCACATCGAAGATAGGGGAGACTCCTTTCCCATGCTCGAGTATAAAGGCATTAGCACAACTACCTTTTACGGGTAATAACTCCTTTATCCACTATTTGTCTGATCCGTGTATGTATATATATATATATATATATATATATTGATTACTCACTCAGACATCAGAGAGGAGTCTAACGCTGTGTTCTTGATTCAGGATATAGGAGTTGGATCGGTACTCCAGGCGGTATAGCATTCTGTGTGAGGTACCTGAAGAAAGCCACCAGAAACAATTATATAATAGAGTTGAGAAGCCAATCGCTTGATATCTCACTACTACAATAACATGATTTAAGGACACCTAAACCGTGTCCTTAAATACATACAAGGACTCTTTAAAAAAGAGTCCTCTATCCGGGTGTCATCGTAAGTCCCAAACAAGGACACTGAAAATGTGTCCTCTTATCTATACGAGGACACAGTTTATGTGTCCTAATAGCCCTGGACGTGGTGTCCTTAAATCCATAAGAGGACACCTAAACAATGTCCTAAAAGCTCTAGAAACTGTGTCCTCTTTTCTATACTAGGACACACAAACTGTGTCCTAAAAACTCTAGAAATGGTGTCCTTAAATCCTTGAGAGGACACAAAAAAATTACTCATATGTGTCCTTAAAACTAAAATAGGACACTTAATAAAGGTAATAGAGGACGTTAAAAAAGTGTCCTTAAAACTTGTAAAGAATCCAAAAAAAATTAATAAAAGAAATCTTCCTCCAATTATACACAGCTCAAAATACACCACCAAATGCATTAACTTAACCATAATATCATATCCATACATATACCCAAAAAATTTCTAAAGTGTAAAGTCTGAACACACATTATATGTCAATCATGAACTGAAGAGTAATTACTGTTTACATGAAAATGCTAAACTTAGATTTTCCAGAAGCAAATGCCAAAATGAAAGTACCATCCTACAAGACTTGTTGAAAATGATGAGACCTTGCTGCCTGTACTGCCATCAGTACTAACAAACTTTGAACCTGCACAAGTATATGCATAATTAAAGAATAAGGAGCAGACTGATTAATAGTAGGATTCTTGTGATTAATACTAAGATAATTGAACAAAAGGTTCTTGTGAATGCCATTTAAAATACCATTCCCTTCCCAGACTTGGTGATGAGTGTTCTGTTCTTAAGTTTATATGAATAATATGTTTGACTCATCAAGTTATATGCTTTATGCAGAAGACGTAGGCATGAAAACATACGTCTAGAGAGCAAAGATAATAACTTACAAGGTTAGACTTAGAACCTGCTACTTAAGTAGCAGTAGCTTCTCTTAGTCCTGCTGAAATCTAAGGATTACCTGCATGCTCCATAAAGACTAATATAAAACCATGAAATCTAAGGATTCCCATGTACTTACAGGAGGTGCAAGACCATCATCATCCAATTTATCATAAGAACCATGTCACAAACCCTGAAATCCGTATCAAATCTTAGAATGGCGTCCAGCAATAACATGAGCAGTAGCAGCAAAAACATAAAGTACTCCAAAAACAAATTTTCACCATCGTATTTGCTCCGTCTAGACGTCCAAAGAAAAGAAATGAGAAACTAAAAGAAAGAGAGATATTTACAATTCCAGCTGGAAGTTGCCTGAAGTGAAGATGCTCCATGGCTCGTGTAATGACAAGCGGCTTCTGAGGGTAGTACTGAACATGAGCCAGTGTACCCTGAGTGGACCAACAAGGTGAGTTAATTTTTTTTTTCTAGTCAACTGTAACATACAACAACAATACATAATTTACAATGACAAGAACCAAATCACACCATTCAGAACTGATAGTTAGTGACTTAAATTCCCATAGCTTGCTTTCCCATGGCAGATTGATATGTATTACGTGGACTGTTTACCCAAAAAAAAAAAGAGGTCTTTCATTAGGAGCAACCAAACAAAATAACAGATGGTACAAATTAGTATAACAAATGAGTTGAACAAAATTAGGTTTCAGCTCGAAATGTTTTTTTTCTATTAGAACTGAAAAGTAGAAATAGAGTGAATGAAACAACATTTATGTTGTTGTGGTGGGTTTCAATTGAAGAGGGAAGCTGGAAATTGGAGAGGAGGGAACCTAAAAATCTGAAAAGAGAAGCACAGTTGCCAATCTCATCCGGGATTTGATCAGTTAGCTTGTTCCCCTGCAGGTCTCTACAATTCGCAAATAAACAAAGAGTCATCAAACCACTTCAGGACTATTACACTATGAACACAAAATTTTTAAAAAAATAGTGGTGAATGAAGATAGCAGTGTGTGCTTTGTATGACAACTAGGTATTCGCTACACGTAGAGGCAATATTCCTGTGAGATTGCTTGTACTAATAATGTTGTAGACACCATAGCCTCTGAGATGTCTTCAGGTCAAACTATTTAAATAAGCATGAATTTAGATTACCTTTGGATGTTATTTGCAACCTACATTTACATCCTTGCTGGCATTATTTTCTGGTTTGCTTTCACTGACAAAATGAAGCAAACCTCTCATGAAGTTGTACATATTGCTAATATACACACCTGAAACCAACTAGAAAAGTTCACTTTCATGTACATTTAAGCATTGATAGGCCCAAAAAGATTCACTTTAAAGATAACTAAATGTTTTAGCACCAATCTGTAAATTATGCACATAGCTTTAACTTATCCCTAGTGACTAACATCTTAGCAACAACTATAAACAATTTAACAATTTATCTTTGAAAGTAGTCATTATGGTAATTCACATACCATTCATCAAGTTCTTTGACATCAAAATCTTATGAAAAGAAAAGAGAGATGATGAGTACGTAAAATGATGAATATATATGCATACACTATAAAATATATATATATATATATATGTATGTTTAGGTGATATATAGTTCTCAATACATAAGATACATAGCAAAACTACAAAACTGTTGGACAAAAAGAATAAATGGAAGCAGAACTCACCCCATTTCCATGAGCAGGTTGAAGCCTTCGATACCTTCAGAACCAGCTACGATTCACGATTGTGGCTGGAAGAGATACATAAACAAGAAGCTAAACGTTACAACGAAAACCACTTCACATAAACATGCAAAACTAGGTGCATCGATACCTGATAATTACTTGGTGACTCAGAATGCCTGAATATGCTCTTTCTGCTATAAGCTTCTTGTGCCATAAAGTAATACCTCACTACAAGGAAGAAAAAATGAAAATCCGGATGGTACCTAATGACTTTTTATGAACTATGTAAAATTATTAAGAAAAAGGAAAGAAAGAAATATACAAGAGGGGGGAGGGAGTAGGAAAAAAAATAAAGACTTTCACATAGGATAGGAAAAAGGAAAAAGGTTACCAAAGCTTGATTAAATGTATGTCTTTGCTATTGTTGGCACCCATAAGAATGATAGCCAGTAAATAAGGAACTCAGCCTACACTCTGGTTTCAAGGAAGAGGAGGTGCCATTAAGTTCAAACCCATCAGCTTGAATTGCAAGGCTTTATTCACATATATTCTAAAAAGAACAGGAAAGATGCTCATACAGAATACATCGTGAAAGAAACTAAAATCAGCCAAAGTACCTTTGGAAATTCCATGGTAAACGGAACTGTAAGAACAGCCATGCCTCTTGAAACAGTCTTCATGGTTTTAGCAAATGGATTTCCCTCCATCCCTTCTTGCATATTGCACTAATGAACAAAAGAAAAGAAAAAATTCAATTCATCAATTTAATTGAATATAGTTTCTGATCCTGAACATTTAATTCTCATACCCAATCCTATCACCACCACCATTAACAAAACAAATCATCCACGAAATGCAAAGATAGATAAAAAAAAAAGGCCACTATATACCACGAAATGCATACCCTTTTGGGAGGAATGTTGCATTGACCGTCTGGTTTAGCAGTTCTTGTTGTAAGGCGAGCCATGAGCATATTTCTAGCTATGCCAGCACTTGCAATGCATCCAGTAGTCTCAAAGATCTCTTGTATTATAATTGAGGCTAACATATCCATATCTACCCCTTCCAAGTATGTGACATCTAAAAATGCTTCGTCACAGCTTACTGCCTAAATTCAACAACATGCATATTAACAAAAACACAACTGAAGAAGTAAGTATTAAAAAGATAAATAAAATTGGTTTCCAAAAGCGTACTTGTACTTTTCTGCAGTGCTTATGCAGAATGTCATAGAACCGATTAGTTACCTGCACAATAGATCATATGACACATAGAAATATAGAAATCCACTAAACTTGCTAAAGTAAGGATATAAGAAACAAAGAAGATACTAGCAGTAATTTAAAGCATAAGAGAATGATGTCCTCTGATAACCTACCTCCTCATATGCTTCAAAATCATAAGGAAGAATGACAAGGTGTGGACAAAGAGCCTTAGCATCTCTAACAAACATCGCAGCCCTCACTCCTGAAAATACACATTAAAATTTTTAACCACACATAACATACCCAGTGGAAACAAATTAAAGAATGATCGACAGAAGAAAAAAAAAACTGCAATGAAAAATTGTTACCAAAACAGACTGTAATCTCGAGCACGGTAGTTTGCAGATGAAATTCAGCAGTGCCCTTTGGATTATCAGAATGACATACAGCTACATGCCTATCTTTAAGTTCAGGGTGTTGCCTGATTCAAACATTCTGCAATTTGTGGTTTGTGCATCATATGCATCAACTGTCTAATTAATTCTATGCTCAAACATCCACCATATGCATATAAGACAAACCAATTATGCAAATAA
Organism: Rosa chinensis; assembly: GCF_002994745.2. Taxonomy (NCBI): domain Eukaryota; kingdom Viridiplantae; phylum Streptophyta; class Magnoliopsida; order Rosales; family Rosaceae; genus Rosa; species Rosa chinensis. The sequence continues at coordinate 25,837,557 of NC_037089.1, read as the reverse complement.
CCAAACTCAAAAGGATTTGAACAAAAAATATGAAGAACTAAAAAAGCTAAAAAACAAATTCAAGAGTAAAAAATAAAAGAAAATATATGCGAAACAAAAGAAGCAACTCACCCAAATAGGTAAAGAAGAGCCAATCGATGCATGCAGAGTGAACAACAAAACCGGAGAGCAGCAACAGCAACGGGAAGAGAGTGAACAGCAAAAGCTGAAACAAAATTTAAAAAAATTAAAAATCGATTGGACCTGAATCTTCCAAAATCAAAACAAAAAAAATACCATTCCAATACAAAATAGAACACGTTTACTCACCGAAATTAGCAAATAGGAAGCCCCCAGCAGAGGCCAAAACAGATGCAAATGCAATTCAATTAATCAATCGATTCAATTCCTATTAACAGAGGCCAAAACAGATGCAAATATGCAATTCAATCAATCAATCGATTCAATTCTCATTCACAGAGGCCAAAACAAATGCAATTCTATTATTAATTAATCAATTGATTCAATTCCCATCCAAAATAGATACAGAGGCCAAATATTGATATTTCAAAACAGATACAGTAAGCAAAGTCATCCAACACAGCTCGAACCCAGCAACTTAATTGAACCCAGAAACACCACAGCCCAAAATCAAAAACTTAAGAATGAGAAACTTAATCGAACCCAGTAACTTAACAAGAGATTCAAGAAATTCGAACCCATAAATTGAGCTTGAAGAATCACCGAACTTGAACCCAGAAATCGAACCCAAATTTCTCCAACCTTGAGTCACCGAGCTTCACAGAATCACAGCTTGAGGAAGAGTTGAAGAGAGCAAACCAAGAGTGAAGAGTTCGAGCCTTCGACTGAAAAGTGTAAACCCAGAAATTGTGAGATTGTGAGAATCATGATTCATGAGAGAGGCAGCAAATCAACTAAAAGTCTAAAACCCAGAAATTCGACTTACCAGCGAGGTAGCAAATCAACAATGTCACCGGCGACTGAGAGAGAGGCTGAGAATAGAGGGGCCGTGCAGCCGTGCCAGAGAGAGAGAGAGAGGAGAGACGACGTATCGTCGTTTTGATTTTGAACCCAAGAACCCTCACACCATTACTACGAGTTGGACCTTGTTGCGAGTCGCCTTGTAGTTGCCACCTCCTCCACCGACTGGAATCAGCTCGAAGCTCCTTTCAGATCGAGTTTCTTTTTTTGTTCTAAAAACTGGAAATAGATTAAAAGAAACATCATCTTTCCTCTTCTAGTGGGTTTTAATTGAAGAGGGAAGTCGAAAATTTGGGGGAGGAGGGAAGTGAAATTTGGGAGGGAGGAAGCGAAATTTGGGGAGGGAGAGGGCTCGGGCGCGAAAGCAAATTTTGGAGCTGTTTTGGAGCAGTAAACTGAAATTGGCTTATTTAGGACACCACATTCAAGAGGCCGGTTGTGTCCTCCGAATAGTCTCAACCCTCTAAATAATCTCATTTGTATGTGAGTGTCCTTATCACCCTTCAAGGACACCACATGAATAATGTGTCCTTGATAGGTGTCCTTATAGCATATAATTGTAGTAGTGTCTCTAATTAGGATGGGAATTCGCTAGGGAGTAGATGTTCTACCCAATATTCTATCAATGATAAACTTTGAATCTCCTTCTACAATGAAATGAGAGACTGTTTGAAGAAAAGCTGTACAAAGACCTTCCCTCAAAGCAGTAGCTTCTGCAACTAAAATGTTAATAGAACCAAGATTCCTATAAGCAGCAATTAAAGGATTTCCACCATAATTTCTAAACATTAATTGAAACTTATTGATGCTGGTAGTCAAGTTTGCTCCACTTCCGTAAGGAATTGTTTTGAATTGTTATTGTTCTATAATAATTGTTTGGCTATTTTTGACATCTTCAACTATGACATCCTCAATATGCCTCGGAAAGGACCAAATAGTTTGTTTGTGGATACTCCAAGTCATACTAGGACAAGATATTACCATAATGATTTTCGAAGTTTCAAACTATACAGTAGGTCGGTGAGGACCTTTGCCATTTACAAAATAGGCATTTCTTGTTATTTTAGTTGACAAAGTTGAGCAAGTCTGATGGATCAATGTATGTGGCTATCAAATTGGTGAATAAGCCTCTATCATCTTGAAGCAAAGTTACACAGTAGGAATGTACTCCAAACTAGTTGGGTACAATAATTTATGGACAAAATATTGTTTACTCCCTATACTTATAGGGTCTCGACGTTTCAGTCCCTGACGTTTCAATTTCACCTAAAAAGTCCCTGAACTTTCCAATTTCATCTAAAAAGTCCCTGCCGTCAATTTTCGGTTAAAAAATCTGTTATCTTGCTGATGTGGTACTATTTCAATAGTAAAATGACTATTTTACCCTTATTGACCCAAAAAAAAAGATTTACTCTTTTTTCTCTATTTTTTAAATTTGTTCTCTCTTTTTTTTCCTACTCTTTTTTTTTTGCCTACTCTTTTTTTACTCCTTTTTCTCTCTTTTTTTTAACTCTCTTTTCTCTTTTTTATTTATTTATTTGTTCTCTTTTTTTTTAACCCTCTTTTCTCTGTTTTTTTTTCCTACTCTTTTTTCTTTAACTCTTTTTCTCTGTTTTTTTTTAAAACTTTTTTCCTCTTTTTTTATTTGTTCTCTCTCTTTTGTTTTGATTTTTATTTTTATTTCTTTGTCTTTTCTGTTTACCTCTTCTTCCTCTCCCTCCTCTCTGCTCTTCGGCCTTCTTTTCCTCCTCCCTGATCTCAGCTCTAGTTTTCGGCGAGCATCACCACCTCTCCTAATCACCGTTGGCGTGCCCGCCGCTCCAAGCAAGTGCTGACCATTTCACCGTCCATCCATCATCCCCGTCATGCTAGCAAGCATCACCACCTCTCCTAATCACCCCTATCCATACAACGGTTCCAAACTAAATCGGAGCACACCAAAATCAAATCAATTCACGTTCCACCTCCCTTTCTTCGGTGCCAAAACAGTTCAAACAATTCTCTCTAAAGTTACGATCAGAAACTGCCAAATAGACCAAAAAATGGAAACTCGCAGGAAAACTCAAATATCTTATCCTCTTTGAATCTCTATTGGCTCATCATCTCAACAAACCAACACCAAAGAAACGTTATTGACGTCGAGAGAAAGCTTCTGATATAGCTCTGACACCACGAAGGGGCTGGAATCTGAAGGGAAGAGAACCCGACCATTCCGGCTTCCAAGCGTGCCCGAAAACTGGAGCTGCGATCAAGGAGGAAAATAAGGCCGAAGAGCAGAGAGGAGGTAGAGGAAGAAGAGCTAAATAGAAAAGAGAAAGATATATATATATATATATATATATATATATAAAAAAGGAGAGCGAACAAATAAATAAAAAAAGAGAAAATAGTGTTAAAAAAAAACAGAGAGAACAAATAAATAAAAAAGAGAAAAGAGAGTTAAAAAAGAGAGAAAAAGAGTAGGAAAAAAAGAGAACAAATTAAAAAAAAATAGAGAAAAAGAGTTAAAAAAAGTAGGAATAAAAAGAACAAATTAAAAAATAGAGAAAAAGAGTAGGAAAAAAAAGAGAACAAATTAAAAAAATAGAGAAAAAGAGTTAAAAAAAGTAGGAATAAAAAGAACAAATAAAAAAATAGAGAAAAAGAGTTAAAAAAAAAGAAATGATGGAAAAGGTCACGTTAGAGTGTGAAATGATAAAAAAGTCACCTAGTTTCTCACTTGATAAAAAGGTCCATCATGAATTGTTAGTAATATTAATTTAGTCCTTATTAATAATGAAGTAATGTTAAAAAAGGTCAGTTTGTGATATTTTCGTTTCCCATTTTACCCTTAGTATTTAATATACCCAATTTGTGTTTCAATATCAAAACCAGATCGAGAGAATCCTCCCTACGCTAGCTACTCCCCTCCACTGTTCTCCGCCTCTGCATCGAACCCCTCGCCGTCTTCGAGTTGATGTGTTTTTGCACCGATCTTTCTCCGGCAGGAGCCGAGTCGCCGGTGACCACTGGACCTCCATCTCCGACTGGAAAGCAACCTAGAGACGAACTGGAAGGCGACGACAATCATGAAGATGACGGGAGCTGTTGCCGAGATTCGGTGCTTGAGACTCTATCTATACCTACAACTTCTTCTTCCTCATCGCGAATTTCGTTCTCCTATTCATACAGAGGTCTCTATCTCACACACACTCTTTCTCTCTCAGTCAACATTTTTAGCAGCTCAGGTGGCAAGAAGAGATCTCTGCAAACCCAGAAATCGAAGTAAGGTACTTCTCGCAGCTAGGGTTTTCGTATATTCCACACCTCTGGCTTTGCTTTAGCTCTTATACTATGCTCTCAATCTCTCTCCGATTTGATTAGCCTCGCTTGAATTTGAGGTTGTGAATTTTTGAGTTCATATTGTGGCTATGTTGTTGTAGATTCGGTACTGATTTTTGTGTTGTAGTTCATATTGAATGCGTGGATGGTTGGAATTTTCTATGATTTGAAGAAGTAGGTGTGATTTTTTTGTTTGGTTGGTGAATTTTGTGGAAAGTTAAGGAGCAATGTTGGTGGGAAATTGAGGGGAATTTGGTTTAGGGATTGGATTCAAGAACTTGAGGTGTGTGAAAATGCCACGAGGGCGAAGGAGAATGATACAATTCAGTAAATTGTACTCGTTTTCGGGTATTCTGTCTTCTTTTGAAGATGTTCATGCCAAAATTGGGGATAGGGGGTACTCTAGGTTGTGTACTGTAATGATCCCGATAATTTTGAGGCGATGCAGTTGATATTCATGGCACAGTATAAATTAGTGCCAAAAACTTAGAGGGGAAATTAGGTCTCAAATTTATAATTTTTTGTGTATTCAAGCTGTGGTGCAACATTTGATGTGTTGCAGGCTTTGGATGCTTGAGGAAATTGTTGTTGTAGTTCATGTTTCGATGGGTTGATTTGTGATAGAAATAGGTTATGTTAGTTTTGATTTGTTCTTGCTCTGCTAATAGTTAAAGTGAGCTGGTTGATAAAGCTTCCCAAAAGGCCAGCGGGACCATTGTATTTGTTCTGATTGGTAGGCTCTCTGAAGTAAGAAGGTAGGATTCAAATTACTACTGCGTAACTGTTCACATCTCTTTCTATCGTTGGGTTTCCTTGTTATTTCAATGATGATCCTTCTCCTTAATTTCTGCACTAGTAGTACATAGCTTATAGTTGATCAATTAGTTTCTTAATGTTATGGAAGATGCTATAGGAGTTTTATTTTTGCTTTGTGAACACTACTATAGTTTCTAATTCCCTTTTCTTATGAAATTATAGGTTTTTTTTTATTTTTTTTATCTATCATAATTAAATTGTTAATTTGTTTCCCTATAATAAATTTAATGAGCTAATTTGTGTCTGCAAGTGTCCGTTTGAGTCCAGCAACTCTTGCAACTCAAGAGCTCAAAATCCATGTCACATTCATGATATGTTAGATAAGTTTGTATACATGAAAAGGTTTCTTCTTTCAAGTATCTGGGTATTCTGATGAATGAATAATTTTATTAGTTAGGGTGGGGAGAGATTTTGTCAAGTAATAAAAAACTCAGGAGGATCTAATATTTCTTGCAGTAGTAATGCAAAGAGTCAAACCTAACTGCTCAGTAACCTAATCTTTTATAAAAACAAGTAAACTATGTTTGCTCTTTCTGGTTTCCTCATCATATGGCCTGGTGATGCAATTTAGCTCCTTTTGGCAGTTTTTACTGTTGACCACAAAAAATCACAATCCGCACCAAATTTTATATGCTTTTATGCCATTGTACGTGCTAAGTAGAATATAAAGTTTACTTTTGTAATGATGATATCTATGACATCAGTCTCTTTTGGGTTATAGGATATTTCCATTTCTCGCAGCAGAGTGTTTTTCCATTTGAGTTAAATTGGCTCGCTTGAATTGGATGTTTAGGATTGAAGGAAGACCTCCAGTTATTACGAAGACATGTTCTGAGAAGATCACATTTGATATAAAGCTTGAGAAGTTTGACGCGGCAGCAAAGATCAAAATCATAAAGGAGGGTAGGACTTTCACTGTTTAGAAGTAGAGGACTCTAAAGACTTGGTGGAAAAAGCTCATGTTGTGCTGAAGAAGGGTGTGACCAAAGAGGTGGCAGGCCTATTGTTGACAAGCTCAAGAAGTTGGGTGCTATACTGCTATGTGGTATTGAAATGAAATCAATTTGCTTTTCTTTTACTCTTTTTTTTTTTTAGGTTCATGTAAAATATTGATCGATAAGTCTAATGATAAATGGAGTGATTCTTTATTTTGTTCAGTTAGGAGTTAGGAGTTGGGACTCCTTTTGTTTTTATGTTAATTGGAAATTGGCTTTTGAATGAATTATACATTGCATGCCTAACGTTTCAGAGGTTAGGATCGTTCCTAAATGTTCCCTTTAATTGTATTTTTTTGGGTCCATTTCCACGTGATTCACCCTTGTTCTTACTGTATGCTTTTTATGCAACTAGTGGGAAAAGATTATTCTCAGAAACTTGTTATAGCCATGCTTGTTGATGGGTTTTTGTGGGTTCAAAAACCGACACGAGGTTTATGTTCAAAAACCTACGTTGCATGTCACTGGCTATGACATTGACAATAACCTGGCTAGTGACATATCCAGTAACTTGGTCAATGACTTGACAGTTACTTGGTCAGTGACTTGATCAGTGACTTGACAGTTACTTGGTCAATGACTTGGTCAGTGACATGTGTATAACCTTACAAACTGTAACCTGACCAGTAACTTGACCAATGACATAACCAGTGTCTTGAGGTTAACAGTGACATGGCCAATAACTTGGGGTTAACAATGACTTTGCCAGTGACTTGAGGTTAATAGTGACATGGCCAGGGATTGACAGTTACTTGGTCAGTGACTTGACAGTTACTTGGTCAGTGACTTGGTCAGTGACATGCGTATAACAACTGTAACCTGACTAGTAACTTGACCAATGACATAACCAGTGTCTTGAGGTTAACAGTGACATGGCCAATAACTTGGGGTTAACAGTGACTTTGCCAGTGACTTGAGGTTAATAGTGACATGGCCAGGGATTGACAGTGACATGGTCAATGAGTTAGTGAGGTCACTGCCCAAGTCACTGTTAACCTCAAGTCACTGTTAATCACATGTCACTAACTAAGTAACTAACCATGTCACTGATCATGTAACTGTCAATCGCATGTCACTTGCCAACTCATTGTCAATCACATGTTGCTGGCTATGTTACTGTTATTTGTAATATTCATGATCAGCACTTTCTACTGAATGTTCTCATGGGTAAGGTTGACTATACAGAGAATCTTTAAAAAGAAAACTACAAGAACTAATGAGCTCATTTGAAAAGACCAATTATGTTGTGGCATAGAATTAGCACCTTTTGTTATTAAAACATCAATGCCGCGAGCAATTGTATATCTTGGTAGCGAGTACAAATTGAAAGTTTAGAGAAACCAAACAGAAGAATACATAATTAACAATCCAAGTTTCATTTCAAATGTGCTTGGAGTATCAAGAACCCTGAGATCCCCATCCTTATCAGCCAGGCACCTTGTACGATCCTCTATAGCGACCCACATCTTCACCCATTACACATACAGTGGGGTCCCTAGCCATCTCTTCTTCTAATTCTTCTCATAAGGGTTCAAAAAGAAGAAGTTCATGCCTAGAAAAAGAATGCATAACTTATTAGTTTTATCCTCAGTAAATTTCAGAGGAACCATATGACCATCAATCAAGGCCAAAGAAATATCTTTTAGGATACTGGGCATAGTTTTATGTAGACGCAGATCTGTTTGGCATACATAATATTAGTTTAACTTATAAGATACTCATCAATCTCACAACAAACATTACAGCATGCCACAGTGACAATTCAGGTGGTAAAAATGTGTGGTAATGCTTACAAGAAAATTCAATGGAAAGGGGACAACAAAAGTAAGGCAGTAAACTCAATCATGAATACAATACATATCTCAAAGTATAAAGTCAACTTGAAAATTATCCCCAGAATCCCCTATCCCCAGGGGTAAATTAATTTGTGCAAGAGTAACATGGGTATCAACTAATCAAGGAAAGGGACCTTGTTTGCCAACAATACTCATACTAAATCAATTTAGTTTCATTGGTAAGCTATTTCTAAACTATAATAACATAAAGTTTCCAAAAACAGATCTTACTGGATATGAAAGTAGTTAAGCTAAAAGCCTAGCATTACAATCAATGTGAAAATAAAACTTGCTCCATTTCTAGATCAATCATAAGGTATGTGTTAAGAAAAAAAAAAGAGCTCATTCGTTTATTTATGTAGCCATCATATGAAAAAAAAAAATAATAATAATTGCTTACATGTAATACATACATCATATGAAATCTGAAATCTAATTGAATTTTATCTATAATAGATTCACAAAATGGTGGCATGGTACAGAAGCATTCTTTATTGTCTCTTGCTGCAACTAGAATCTTTCTTTAATAATTTTTAAAATATTTTTGAAGGTGTTACATCTCCAAGTATGGCTATTTCCAGATAAAATTGAAAACAAGTACAAACACGAAAATTATAGTCTCAATCTGATAAACCACTCTACGTGCTCAATCAATTGGAACATTAATATCATTAATTCAGCATTCCACTACTACTATTCAGCTCAGTTTATGTCAATTTCACATTCTCCTGGCATCCAATTCAAAATTCCTCTTCTATTTTTTCTAATTACAGTTTCCTTCAACCTAGATCTATACGATTTGCTACGACAAGAAACCAAAACTAGATACCGCAATCACCAAAAACAATTGCATATACCAAATGCCAACGAAACCGAAAATACACATGCACATACGAAATTTGTACCTCTAGACACAAAGAGAGGCTCTGATTTGTGGAAATCAGTAAGAGTCCCCATATGGTAGTCCCATAGTTGGATCACACCACTGTGCAGACTCGCGAGGATCCATGGCCTCTTAGTGTGGAAGCTCAGTCCCTTCACTCTATTACTCTTTGTCTCAAACTTTGTCAACATCTTCACCACCGTGATCACTGTAATTCAATCAAATCAAAATTCACCACCGCATGAACAAAATTCACAAACGAAATAGCATCCACTCTAACGAACTTGATACCACAAATCAATCGAAACGCGAAGAGATAAGAAGCAATCAGATATGAATTAGAAACCTATGGGTGAAGAAACAAAATTGCAATATTTCCACGAACAGCTTTGGTGATTCTAGAACCACAAAATAGAAATTAGATCAATTTTGCGATGAATGAGCAGCTTACCCCGTCATGGCAAGCAACAAGAAAATATTCCTTCAATCAATTTTGCCAAAAACAGCGAATGAAGAAAAAAAATTGCAATATTTCCATGAACAGCTTCACAAATCATGTAAATTTTCAACGAATTCAAACTATAGGAAAAGTAATTCTTACGATAGTAGAGATAATGAAACCAGAAATTCAATCAAAGTTTACGAACCTGCAGGTGTTTTTCGTTTGCCAAAGATGAAACTCATGGCGGTGGATTGGAAGAACTCAAGACGTCATTGGCGACTGCGAATCGAGGGTCTGAGGCGGTGGCGGTTTCGCGATCTGCGGAAATGGTTGCAACTCGGGACTCGGCCTGTACCAATCCGATCTCTTGATCGATTTGAGTTTCTAGTATGGCGACCGGTTCACTTCCGGCATTGCTCTGCTCATGGCGTCGCTACTCGTGGAGTTGTGGCTCTGCTCAACGGTGCCAATATAGAGGAAGCTCGAAGGCGCCGCTATGGAATCATCGGCGAACTGCTCCCTTCGCTATTAACGACTTTCTGAGTCTCTGATTGGTGCTTGACTCAGTGGCATTTCGAGCGTGATGATTCCGACGGGTCGCTGGCTCTGATCTCAGAGAGAGATTTTGGTAACGGTTTGAGTCCGAAAGGATGAGGATTCAGATGGGCTTGGGTATTGTTGGGAGAGAGAGCTGTGGTGGCAGTTTCTGTAATTAAGTTTAACTCTAGTGGTAGGTTGTAAAGAAGTGACCTTAATTATCATATGTACATTTGTGTTACCTGAATTATAATAAGACACTTCAAAATAACCTCTTTTATCATTGTCCCTTAAAAAAAGTAGGAATAAAAAAGAACAAATTAAAAAAACAGAGAAAAAAGAGTAAATTTTTTTTTTTGGGGTTAGTAAGGGTAAAATAGTCATTTTACTGTTGAAATAGTGCCACGTCAGCAAGATAACAGACTTTTTAACGGAAAATTGACGGCAGGGACTTTTTTGGTGAAATTGGAAAGTTCAGGGACTTTTTAGGTGAAATTGAAACGTCGAAACCCTATAAGTGTAGGGAGTAAACAGTATTTTGTCCATAATTTATCATTCTATGTTTTTACACAACGTTTGATAATATATAGATTTTTACTTGGAGTACTTATATGTAGTTTCTATTGCAGATTTACGTCTATATTGCTTGGACTTATGTAGTTTTTGTTGTCTATTGAAGATTGTGGGTTTATCTACTTGTCAGCTATATGCATAATGAACATGTGGTGATGTGGATCAGGCATTCCAACAAACTATTCTAAGGGTTAACTTGATTTGTTATAAGTGGATCACGAAAAAGTGTGCCTATTGGGATCAATGCACACAAATTCTAATCGTGGTTGAAGCTTAGTTTTTTTTTTAGTGCGATTGACAAAGGAGAGCACTAAAGTCCTACTTAAAGGGTTCCATTTGTTGTTCAAATCTTTGAGCTTGTCAATTCCATTACATTCTCCAACGACGTCTAGCCATTATGAACCTTCTATTGGATTGAGGATCCCATCCACTCTTATCTATAACTAATCAAGTCTTTGGACGTGCTGTGAGTTTGCATATGTTGATAGAAAAGTAAGAAACCTCTCTGAATTAGTAGCATGTGCATATATATTAAACTATTTCCAGCCAGTTTCTCTTGTAACTCTCCTCAGTGAACAATTCCACACACTTTGCATATCTATTATTCAAACAATGGATAGAGGTACTTGGTTCTTCCTGGTATACTTGATCTATTGTGAGGCGGCTAGCTGCTTAACTATGGCAGCACAAACCAAGCTTAACATCACCACAGACCGGTCTACTCTTCTTGCTCTAAAATCCCATATTACCAGTGACCCTCAAAACATGATCTTTACCAATTGGTCAACCACCACCCCTGTTTGCAACTGGATTGGCGTCATTTGTGGTGCACGCCATCATTGAGTTGCAGAGTTGAACCTCTCTTACTTTGGTCTCTCGGGCACCATTCTTCCTGAGCTAGGCAACTTATCATTGCTTGTTGATCTAGACATCCAAAATAATAGTTTTCAAGGTACCTTGCCTCACGAATTGGCTCGCTTGTACCGCTTGAAGTTTATTAACTTGGGATACAACAAGGTTATGGGAGTGATACCGTCATGGTTTGGGTCTTTGTCCAAACTTCAAGGATTCAGGTTGTTTGGTAATCAATTTGCAGGTTCCATACCAGCTACCATCTTCAACTTATCTGCTCTGTAAATATTTAATCTGAGTTATAACTAACTCTCAGGTACGTACAAACTAACATACATACCAACAAATTATCTAAAACCCTAATCTATTAACACCATAGCTAGCATGTTAAGGTATAAGATATGCTTATTTCAAATTAATGATTATGCATAGCAAGAGAAATTGGAAACCTAACAATGTTTAGGAGATATACCTTGATGCTAACAATTTTATAGGTATGTTACAAATCATTTGGTTGAATTAGTTAAAGAGATAATAATTGTGCATATGCCCTACACTTGAAACTTCAATCAGACATCTTGTGTGCAGATGATCAACTATAGTATATACTTGTTAAGTTTTAAGAAATACAAAATGAGATTGGCGCTTTAGATCAACTGGAGAAGTTGTCAGTGAACTTCATTGCCTTAAAAAGGACTATGAATTCCTATGGTTGTCTTCAAAATGTCTTCTTCGATTATTTTTGAGTCTATATGAAAACAACTTGACCGGAAGACTTATGAACACTACATGCATGTCAACATTCTGAGCATTCAAAAGTTGGATTATTCTTATAACAAACTTGACGGTCTGCTTCCATCCAAATGGTCGTAATGTAAACAATTTTTATTACAATTATCACATAACAATTTAAGTGGAAGCATAGTTGATACGCTAAAATCAAGCGTTCAACTTAACCCTATAAAATGTAGTCGTTAGCAATATAGAGTAAGCAAGGATCATTCGATGCTAGAGATTAATGGTATCAAATTAATCACACAAAAGAAAACAAATAACAAAACTAAACTAACACACAAAACAAATAACATTACTAATCTAAAGAAAAAAGTCAAATAGTAGAAAACAGAGAAAAAGATGTAGGAAACAGAAGGGGATAGAAAGGTGCGTTGCAATCCTAAGTTGAAACAGATTTGAGGTTTTTGGTTTTTAACAAAAATAAAAGAGAACACATAAGGAAAACGATTTTGATTTTTGGTTTTGAGAAAATAAGATGGAGATCAACATGTTAGAGACTTGGAAATCCACCCCCAATTACTTTCAAACAATGTTATGTTGACCTAATTTCAATTACTAAGTTGTGAACATAAACCAACCAAGAAACAAGTCGGAGCAGATCATGTCCCTTATTATTGTTTCCCTAAGTACTTAGTCTACGTGAACACACAATAGCTAAGCTTATCAAACATGCAATCAAGGTATAGAACGCTATCCTATCAACAACACATAGAAGCATTAAGATCTCATGGAAATGATTGGCTATAGAGTTGCAGTCTAGTGTGGAAAGCGTACCTAGCACGCTCTTCTAGTTGTTTAAAACATCAGCTTTTGTCCAAAGCCTTACATACTTGTGGATTAGAAAACAAGACGGTTAGGTGAATTAATTGAAAACATCGATCAGATGAAGACTATATTTATATATATATATATATATATATATCCCGATCACAGGCGGACGTCGACGCAGCAGGCGGTTCCAGGCTGCGATGGAGGCACTGGGCTGGCCGGAGGCGTCCCAGACCTCTTCTGGGCAGCAATCGAGGTCGAAGGAGGTCAGGGTTGCTGGTTTCTGGGCAACCACCTCACCTGCAACTGCAGGTTTTGTGCAGAACTGCAGAATGGTCGCCGGCGACTCCACCCGACCGCAAACCGGCTTCACAGACCCCCGCCGTCCATTCAGCAAGCCGCGCCGCACCGCGCCGTCGACGCTCGATCGAGGCCGGAGGAGCTACGTCAGCACTTTTTCTGGGTTGCGGACGTCCGCTCTCTAACGGCTCGTTATATATATATATATATATATTATTTGAGAACCAAAGTTTTTTCTAGAACCATTCATATTGCAAAACAAACAAAACAAAACTATGATATGGATTTAGCAAAAGATCTTTAAAACTATCTACTTGTTCAGTTCCTCTAAGAATCACTTTCAAATTTCGCCACGGTAAGTACTCCAAAAATGTAGGCAACCTTTTCACAAATTCTTCGTGGTTGAATTGATAAAGATTAAAGAAAAAAAAACAAATGGTTTAGGATACAAATTTAATTGTTCGAGGGTGTTTTGGTAAAATTAAGGAGGTGTACTTAGCGTTTTAAGTATTCAAAAAAATGAATTGGATGTTTAATAAGTAGGTGAGGTCCAAATATCAAATTTAGAGGTCCAATTAGAATCACCCTTTTATCTTATTTTATTTTGTTAAATGGAGAGCTAAAATCCTGAAAACATGGCCATCTAAGGAGAGTCTTCTCTGCGATTGATGGACAAAGGAGAGCTCTCAAGTCTACTTTGATGGGTCCATTTGTTGTTCAAGACTTTGAGCTTGTCTTTCACGCATTTCCACCACTCTCTCCAAAAATGTTTAGCTACTATAGAACTTCTGTTGGATTGACGATTCCATCCCTTAACAGTTTGATCCACACATTTCCTTGTCAATCTTCTCATGGATTGATTAATCCATCCATTAACATTTTGGTCCACATATTTCCTTGTCAATCATATTTGTTTGTGTACTAGTCAAGTCTTTGGACGTGCTGTGAGTTTTCATATGTGATTGAAAATTAAGTGGAGACCTATAACGTCTCTGAATTAGTAGCGTGTGCATATATATTGAACTATCTCCAGCTAGTTCCTCTTGTAACTCTCCTTAGTGAACAATTCCACACACTTTGCATATCCATTATTCAAACAATGGAGAGAGTTACTTGGTTCTTTCTTGAATACTTAATATGTTATACGGTGGCTAGCTGCTTAACTATGGCAGCACAAACCAAGCTTAACATCACCACAGACCGGTCTGCTCTTCTTGCTCTCAAAGCCCGTATTACCAGTGACCCTCAAAACATGATCTTCACCAACTGGTCAACCTCTACTCCTATTTGTAACTGGGTTGGGGTCACTTGTGGTGCACGCCATCATCGAATTGCAGAATTGAACCTCTCTTACTTTGGTCACACAGGCACCATTCCTCCGGAATTAGGAAACTTACCATTTCTTATTAATATGGACTTCAGCAATAACAGTTTCCATGGTATATTGCCTCATGAATTGGCCCGCTTGCGTCGGTTGAAGTTTATCAGCTTGGGAAACAACAAGTTCATGGGAGTCATTCCGTCATGGTTTGGGTCCTTATTCAAACTTCAAGTATTCAATTTGTTTGGTAATCAATTTTCAGGTTCCATACTAGCTACAATCTTCAACTTACCTGCTCTGCAAAAAATAGATTTGAGTGATAACCAACTCTCAAGTACGTACAAACTAATGTACCTACCAACAAATTATCTAAAACCCTAATCTATTAACACCATAGCTAGCATGTTAAGGTATCAGATACCCTTATTTCTAATTAATAATTATTGCTTAGTAAGAGAAATTGAAAACCTAACAACATTGTAGGAGATATATCTTTATGGTAAAAAGTTCATAGGTATGTCACAAATTGGTTTTTTTGAATTAGTTAAAGAGATAGTCATTGTACATATGCAGACGATCAACTATAATGTATAATTGTTTAATTTTTAAGAAATACCAAATGAGATTGGTGCTCTAGATCAACTACAGAAGTTGTCAATGAACCTCATTGCCTTAAAATGATCTATTCATGTGGTTGTCTTCAACATGTCTTCTTTGATTATTTTGAGTCTATATGAAAGAAACTTGACTAGAAGTCTTCCGGACAATAAATGCATGTCAACATCTTCCTAGCATTCAAAAGTTGGATTTTTCTTACAACCAGCTTGATAGTCCACTTCCATCTAAATGGTGGCAACGTAAACAACTCTTTTTTATTATATAGTATACTCATTAATATTGGTCACTTACCCCAAATAAAAACGACTGATCTTAGCTTGAACTATTTGATAGGTATTCATAATGTCATATATTCAATAATCATTTTTTTTTAATTCAAACCCAAATTGGGTATCAATATATTCATCACAAGCTAGAAAAGGCCGTTACATACCCTTCCACTGCCATCGATAGACAGACAAGAAGATAGTGGTAGTACCCACAGTGGTACATAGAAATAGACTAATCATTACACATTTAAATACGTACACATAGCAAGGCGCTAGAGACACATAGCGTGAATCATTTTATTTTCTTCTTATAGATCATGATTTATTCTCAAGTAACCAATGTGCTGTAATGATCATAAGTTTTCTCAATTAAATATGCTTGACACCTTGCTTGTTAAGGTAAGGAGATCAAAATCTGATTAATAGTTATTAACAGGTAGAATTCCCAGAGAAATCGGAAACCTAACAATGTTGAAGAAGATCTACCTTGATAGTAATAATTTTGAAGGTATGATGTTTTGTTGATTTAAATGGATAATTAGTTACTGTGCATGTCCCATATTTAAATTTTCTTTATTCTTGTTGAATAGCACGAAGTATATCATATATCTTATATTAGCTGGAATGTGTATTGATTTTTCAGAAATTCCAAATGAGATCGGCACTTTGAATCATCTGGAAAAATTGTATGTGCAACAGAATGCCTTAAAAGGGCCTATCCCTATGACTATCTTCAACATGTCATCTTTGACTATTGTAACTTTCTATGGTAACAATTTGAATGGTAGAATTCCTGACAATATTTGTCAAAATCTTCCGAATATTCAAGCGTTGAATTTGGGTGCCAATCAATTTAATGGTCCAATTCCTTCCATATTTGGGCAATGCAAACAACTTCTTTCTTTAAACTTGGAGCTTAACTGGTTGACAGGTATTCATAATATCAATTACATATATTTAATCACTTAATATTTTTATAAACCGGTTAAGCAAATCAATTCAAAAGATGATGATTATTTCATATTTTGATATACTGTCCCTAGCTTTAATGATTTAGACACATTTGTACCCGTTTTACATTTGTGTAATGTAGTAATCATTCTACATTTGACAAAATTTATAAACCAACGTTACTAATTTCCTAATTGAATTTACCCATTAATATTCATCACTTAACCCTGATAAAAAAGATTGATATTAGCTCGAACTATTTGACAGGTATTCGTAAAGTCAGTTGCATATTTTTAATAATCATCTTATTTTATTCTTATATATCATCATTTGCTCCCAAGTAACCAATGTGTGGTAATGATTAGAAGTTTTCTCAATTATATATGATTGACACCCTAGCTTGTTAAGGTAAGGAGATTGATATCTAATAAATAGTTACTAACAGGTAGAATATCCAGAGAAATTGGGAACCTAACAATGTTGAAGGGGATCGGCCTTGGTAGTATAATTTTGAAAGTATGACTTCCATCAATTTTGTTGATAAAAATTTATAAAGCAATGTTATTAATTTCCTAATTGAATTTTATAACTATTTATTTTCTCTTCTCCCCCTATTTTTTTTTTCTCCCAATATTATCTCTCTCCTCACTTTCCATGTTCAGAAAAAGAAAAGCAAGTATCGTCAAAAAAAAAAAAAGCAAGAAATAAACATAAAATAAAATAAAAATAAAAATTTTCTAGTATATGGAATAATGTCAGGGTGTTGATATAACTGTTGCAGGTCCTATACCATATGAGATTGGTTATCTTCCTAATTTAGAGATATTGTCGCTCGCTCAAAATAATATAAATGGCCATATCCCATCCTCAATCTTCAATATCTCCACAATAAAAGTATTAGATCTCGGCCTCAACCACCTTTCAAGTAGCCTCCCAGCAAACATAGGCCTTGGGCTTCCAAACCTACAATGGTTTTCAGTAGGAGGGAATCACCTCAGTGGAGTAATCCCCAAATCCATCTCCAATGCTTCTGAGATTCGGAGTCTAGACCTGGGTGAGAACTCTTTTTCTGGATTTATTCCAAGCACTCTGTGCCTCTTGACAAATCTTGAATGGCTCACATTGGCCTTCAATAATTTGACCATTGATGCCTCTACTCGAGAAGTTAATATTTTTTCTTGTCTGCCAAATCTTAGAAATTTGAGATATTTAGACTTCGGAAGCAATCCATTAAATGCCGAGCTTTCGATTTCCTTCAGTAATTTCTCTGCATCACTATTTGGTCGTCCCTGTACTGCCAATTAAAAAGTATTTTTAGAACAAATTGGTGAAAATGCTAATGTCAAATTCAAATTTAAAATATGATGTGGACAAACTTCTACTCTAAACTATGATGTCAAATTTATATATTATTTTATTATTTTACTTTTTCAGATATTATATAAAATATAATAAAACCAACTTTCTCTTTCTTCACTATCTCTTTTCTTCTGTATCTCTTGTCTTCAAGAAGCCATGGAAAGAGAGCAGCAATAGGAGTTGTGGTTTCTTCCGATCTCTCATCTTCTCTCTATCTCTCTCCCGTTTCGCTCTGTGGTTTCAGTTACAGTCAAATCCATGGTGACCCAAGGTCAAGTCATCACCTACAAAGCGGCGGTGGCCTGTGAACGTACCCAACAAGCCTTTGGTTATCGAAGACGTCCAGGTGGCTCCGCCGCAGGCCGGAGAGGTTCGCGTCAAGATTATCTACACCGCTCTCTCTTGAGATCTTGGTATTGATGATCTTGGTCTTGATTTCGTTGTGGGTGCTGCCCCTCAATCCAAAATTGCTGTTGCAAAATCATTCATCTGATTGGTAAATACTGTTCAGTAATTTCCTTCAGTAATTTTTTCTTGTCTGCCAAATCTTAGAAATTTGAGATATTTAGACTTCGGAAGCAATCCATTAAATGCCGAGCTTTCGATTTCCTTCAGTAATTTCTCTGCATGCACTAGGATTTTTTAAAACATCCCTTTGAGTATGGAGTGCATGGAAGTAAGATCATTGTGAAACCACGCAATCAAGGTTCTTGCTTCTATGATGGGTACTCTTAAATCTCATCATCTAATACATCTGAGGAAGACTGTTGGTTCCTATTTTCAAAGCATGCCTTCAAAAATTCTGTGTTACTGTGTTAGTGCGCACTCAAATTTTGAAGGTATCGGAAGACAAATTGTCACTCTAGGTCACTTTTTGGGTCAATTTCGCGACTTGCAAACGGTGACCTTTTGTGAACAGTATCTGATGTAGTGAGCTAAATGGTGGAAATGAAAGGCAAAAAGAAATGAATAGTATTGACCCAGTAACCTCAACAGGTGAACTTGCTTAAAGGTCTTTCTTTGGCTGCAAATCACTTGGGGGTCTTTTGTGCTCTTATTGCCCTGAATTGAATTTGAAGGAATGGAATAACATACTGAAGAGCGACTTATGGCAGTTGTCAGATAAGAATATCAATTTTTTCGATAGAAGAAAGAAGTTGGAAATGACAACCTCAAATTGTTATGGATGGCTAAAGGTCTCTTAAAACCTGAAAAAAAAAAAAGGAGAGAATGTTGAGAGAAGTTGGAAATGGCTACTTTGATGATCTACTCTCAAGTTCATTTCTTCAACATCGATATGGCAACGATTTCATCATGCACGACCTTATCAGTTATTCGGGAAAGTTTGTATCTAGAGAATTCTGTGTTAGACTGGAGGACAGTGCCTCATTCAGCATTATGAGTTAGTCATGCCATTTCTCATAGGGAAATTCTAGTGTAGTGGTGGGTATCTCATACCCACATTTACAAAAGTGAGAACAAATTTTGTTGTCAAAGTTGTAATTTGAGTCATACTTTGTGTAATCTTAGTTCTAATAATGGTAATTACACCTCTTACGACATTTTACAAGTTTTTGAACAAATTCGTTGTCAATGTTGTAATCTTAGTTCTAATAATGGTAATTACACCTCTTACGACATTTTACAAGCTTTGAACAAATTCGTTGTCAATGTTGTAATTTTTGTTTAATTATATGTAAATAGTGTAAATGAATATGGTAACTTTTGTTCTCAATGTTGTAATTTTGGTTCAAATACTTGTAAATTTTTGTTCAAATAGTTGTAAATTAGGGTATCTCATACCTACCAGTACACTAGCTTGTCTCTTTTTCATATATGAAAGCAAAATATCATGACCATGAGAAGTTTGAGGCTTTATATAAAGCAAAAAATTTGCGCACCTTTTAATCTAGGTAAATAATTTCCCTCCCTCCTTCCAGCCAAGGTACTATATGATCTGTTGCCAATGCTACAATGCTTTATCAAGCTCTGTTATTGAGGAGTTGCCTAGTTCAATTCGCAACTTGAAACATCCAAGGCACTTGGACCTGTCATCTAATGCTCAAATCAAAATGTTACCAGATGCAGTGTGCGACTTGTATAATTTACAAACATTACTGTTGACAGATTGTCGTGCTCTTACTGAATCGCCTCCCAGCTTGGCAAGGCTGATAAAGTTGCACCATCTTAATATCAGAAGATACAAAATTAGGAAGGATGCCACCACAATACCACATATGAGAAAAATGAAAGACCTTCAAATGTCAGTGATTTTGTGTTGGGAAAGAACTCAAAGGTTGGTTTTGCAGAGTTGAAGAAGCTTTGGCATTTGCGAGAAGTACTTCATATTTCAGGGCTTCATAATATTGTCTATGTCTAAGATGCTTTGGAGGCCAATATAGGGGAGAAGAAGTATCTTGATGGACAAGTTTCATCATAAAGAGGTGACACCTTGACACCTTGACACTGACGATTCACAAAAAAAAAAATAAATAAATAAAAAAAATTAAAAAAAATTAAAAAAATTACAAATTTAGTGCTAGTTAACCTTCAACCGTATAGAAAACAAAGAATTCTCACGATTCATTCGTATGGGGGGCATAAGCTTTCCTAGTTGGTTAGCAAATTATTCTTTCCAGTTGGTTTATCTTCAACTTTCCAATTGTATTAATTCTTGCTTTTTGCCACCACTGGAGCAGGTACACTTCCCTCGGGATCTTTATGTTATTCAGCTATATGGTGTAAGTTCAATAGGTCGTGAGTTTTACGGTGATGATACATGTGTCGTTACGCCATTTAGACATCTGAAATTTCAATAGGTTGTGAGTTTTACGGCTAAATGGAGAGTCTTCTCTGCGATTGATGGACAAAGGAGAGGTCTCAAGTCTACTTTGATGGTCCATTTGTTGTTCAAGTCTTTGAGCTTGTCTTTCATGCATTTCCACCACTCTCTCCAAAAATGAAGTTTAGCTACTGTGAGCCTTCTCTTAGATTGATGATTCCATCCTTTAACAATTTGATCCACACATTTCCTTGTCAATCTTCTCATGGATTGATTAATCCATCCATTAACATTTTGATCCACATATTTCCTTTTCAATCATATTTGTTTGTGTGCTAGTCAAGTCTTTGGACATACTGTGAGTTTTCACATGTGATTGAAAATTAAGCGGAGACCTATAACCTCTCTGAATTAGTAGCGTGTGTATATATATTGAACTATCTCCAAATAGTTCCTCTTGTAACTCTCCTCAGTGAACAATTCCACATACTTTGCATATCCATTATTCAAACAATGAAGACAGTTACTTGGTTCTTCCTGATATACTTGATCTGTTGTGAGGCGGCTAGCTGCTTAACTATGGCAGCACAAACCAACCTTAACATCACCACAGACCGGTATGCTCCTCTTGCTCTCAAAGCCTGTATCACCAATGACCCTCAAAACATAGTCTTCACCAACTGGTCAACCACAACCCCTGTTTGTAACTGGGTTGGAGTCACTTATGGTGCAAGCCATCATCGAATCGCAGAGTTGAACGTATCTTACTTTGGTCTCACATGCACCATTCCTTGGGAACTAGGCAACTTATCTTTTCTTGTTGTTCTGGACTTCAAAAATAATAGTTTTCATGGTATCTTGCCTCAAGAATTGGCTTGCCTGCGTCGGTTGAAGTTTATAAGCTTGAGAAACAACAGGTTCATGGGAGTCATTCCATCATGGTTTGGCTCCTTATTCAAACTTCAAGTATTCAATTTGTTTGGTAATCAATTTTCAGGTTCCATACCAGCTACAATCTTCAACTTATCTGCTCTGCAAAAAATTGATCTGAGTTATAACCAACTCTCAGGTATGAACTAAACTATCTATCACCAAGTTATTTGGAACCCTAACCTATTACCACCTTAATTAGCTAGCATGTTAAGGTACAATATATGCTTATTTTTTTTAAGTAATAATTATTGCATAGCAAGAGCAATTGGAGACCTAACAATGTTATAGGAGATATACCTTTATGGTAACAATTTCGTAGGTAGGTCACAAATCGGTTTTGTAGGATTAACCAAAGAGCAAATAACTGTGCATATACCCAATACTTGAAACTTCAATCAAACATCTTGTATGGAGATGATCAACTATAATATATGATTGTTAGTTCTTAAGAAATACCAAATGAGATTGGCTTTAGATCACTTGGAGAAGTAGTTAGTGAACTTCAACGCCTTAATTAAATGGAGTATTCTTATAGCTGTCTTCAACATGTCTCCTTTGATTATTTTGAGTCTACATGAAAACAACTTGACTGGAAGTCTTTTGGACAATATATGTCAGCATCTTCAGAACATTCAAAAGTTGGCTTTTTCTTACAACTAGCTTGACGGTCCACTTCCATCCAAATGGTCGCAATGTAAACCACTTTTTTTTATTATATAACATACCCATTAATATTCATCACTTAACCCAGATAAAAACGATTGATATTAGCTCGAACTATTTGACAGGTATTCGTAAAATCAGTTGCATATTTTTAATAATCATCTTATTTTGTTCTTATATATCATGATTTGTTCCCAAGTAACCAATGTGTGGTAATGATTAGAAGTCTTCTCAATTATATATGATTGACACCCTAGCTTGTTAAGGTAAGGAGATCGATATCTAATAAATAGTTATTAACACGTAGAATATCTAGAGAAATCGGGAACCTAACAATGTTGAAGGAGATCTACCTTGATAGTAATAATTTTGAAGGTATGACTTCCATCAATTTTGTTGATTAAAATGGATAATTAGTTACCTTGCGTGTCCCATATTTAAATTTTTTTATTCTTGTTGAATAGCACGAAGTATATCATATCTCTTATATCAGTTGGAATGTGTGTTGATTTTTTAGAAATTCCAAATGAGATCGGCACTTTGAATCATCTGGAAAAATTGTTTGTGCAATACAATGTCTTAAAAGGGCCTATCCCTATGACTATCTTCAACATGTCATCTTTGATTACTGTAACTTTCTATGGTAACAATTTGACTGGTAGAATTCCTGACAATATTTGTCAAAATCTTTCTAATATTCAAGAGTTGAATTTGGGTGCCAATCAGTTTAATGGTCCACTTCCTTCCATATTTGGGCAATGCAAACAACTTCTTCAATTAAACTTGAAGCTTAACAGCTTGACAGGTATTCATAATATCAATTGCATATATTTAATCACTTAATATTTTTATAATCCGGTTCAGCAAATCAATTCAAAAGATGATGATTATTTCATAGTTTGATAATCATATTGTATATATTGTTCCTATCTATAATGATTTAGACACATTTGTAACCGTTTTACATTTGTGTACTGTAGTAATCATTCTGTATTTGACAAAATTTATAAAGCAGCATTACTAATTTTCTAATTGAATTTTATAACTATTTATTTTCTCTTCTCCCCCTGTTTTTTTTTTCTCTCAATTTTATCTCTCTCCTCACTTTCCATGTTCAGAAAAAGAAAAGCAAGAAATAAAAATAAAATAAAAAATAAAAATTTTCTCACGTGGTTTTTCTAGTATATGGAATAATGCCAGGGTGTTGATATAACTGTTGCAGGTCCTATACCATATGGGAATCAACTCTCTGGTTCTGTACCTTCCTGCTTGGGTAATCTAACAGCATCTCTTAGATATCTATCCTTAGAATCCAATTGTTGAATTCCACAATCCCATCTTCCTTGTGGGGACTTACAGATATCTTGGAACTAGACTTGTCATCCAATTCTCTAATTGGACCTCTATCAGGTGTTGCATACATAGATGTATCATACAACCAATTATCTGGTAGTATACCAAGCAGCGTTGAGAGTTTATTGAAGGCCCTATTCCTAGTTCCTTTGCTACCTGCTTAAGCTTAGAACTGTTGAATTTATCTCAGAACAGTCTCTCTGGTGTGATTCCAAAGTCTCTTGAAGCACTCTCATATCTCAAGTACTTAAATTTGTCTTTCAACAGACTCCAAGGAGAAATTCCAAGCGGTGGTCCTTTCATAAACTTCTCTGCTGAATCATTTGTTTCAAACCATGGACTCTGTGGTGGATCCCAATTTCAAGTTCCACCATGCAAAAGAAAAACTAGCATAACTATCTTGAAGTATGTTATTCTGGGGATCTTGTCATGCTTCTAGCGGCCTCCATATTTTGGATGTTGATGTTACGCAGAAAAAAGAATGCAACAGCTGCAGCACATATTATCTTGATGCCTCAAGTTTTACGCAGAAGGGTTTCATACCAAGAGCTCCTATGTGCGACAGATGGATTCAATGAAAGCAACTTACTTGGTATTGGGGGTTTTGGCTCAGTATATAAAGGAACATTTCCAGATGAGACAGATGTTGCAATAAAGGTTTTCAATTTGGATTTAGAAGGGGCATTTGCAAGTTTTGAGGTTGAATGTGAAATGCTAAGTAATGTTCATCACAGAAATCTTGTCAAAGTCATCAGTTGTTGTAGTCAAATTGATTTCAAAGGTCTTGTATTGAATTACATGCCTAATGGGAGCCATGAGAAGTGGTTGTATTCTCAGAGTTCTTCTTTGGACTTAGTGCAGAGGTTGGATATAATGATAGATGTTGCATCAGCATTGGAGTACCTTCACCATGATTAATTATGAAGTACCTATTGTAATTGTCCATTGCGATTTGAAGCCGAGCAACATCTTACTAGATGATGATATGGTTGCACATGTTGCTGATTTTGGTATTGCGAGACTCTTGGGTGGAGGAGATTCTATGACTCAAACCATGACCCTGGCCACAATTGGGTATATTGCTCCAGGTGTTGTGCTCTTTTAGTAATCTTTCAATTCTCTATATTGTCCTTAGTTATGAAAGTTTTTGTAATTTTTTTTTTAATGTTTTTAAATCAATCTTATATACGCAGAGTATGGAATGGAAGGAATAGTGACCAGAAGAGGGGATGTGTATAGTTTCGGTATTGTAGTGATGGAAACATTTACAAGAAGGAAACCAACTGATGAGATCTTCATTGGGGAAATGAGATTAAGTCAATGGGAACCCTGCCTCACCTAGTTGCAAATGCGATAGCTGATGTTGTGGATGCTACTTTACTTGGAACCGAGGAGGATCATGAGTTCGTGAGCAAGAGGGAGTGCTTATCATCTATTATGAGATTAGCTGTTGCTTGTTCAGCAGAATCACCGGAAGAGAGGATAAACATGCAAGAGGCTGTAGCCATGCTTAAAACAATCAAGATCAAGTTTTCAAAGCACACTGCAGCAGGAGGTGAGGTGTTGAACTGTCGTCCTGTTTGGTAACCCTTTAATGTGTCGATATATCTTGGCGTGTCATTTGATTCTGTACCTAATTATGTAATTGTATGATAGTGTGATTCTGACTCATGTTTGGTTGGTAATTTACTCCATTCAAAAATAACTTCCATCTAGCTCCTTGCAGTTTTGTAGTTTCTGTGTTTTTCTGCTTTGAGGCTAGCTGCTTAAATAAACAAAAGCACTACTATTTTCTCAAATTTTTTTATCTTTAAGTTCTCAAAGTACTCATCATGGTACAGTATAAAACTAATCTTGAATCCTTTGAAGATTCCTAGTGGAGGAATGCATGCACCTAAGTTGAATGAGATGAAAACATAAGTATGTACAAAACTGAGTTCGCTTCAAGAGCAGACGCACATCCTTCTCTCTTCTCTTCAAATCATGTCTATAAGAGATTGTTCAAAATTGGAGTCATTTCTGGAAGCGGGATTGCCTTAAATTTAAAATTAAAATTGCTTGGTATTCTATATTGCAGAAGACTGATTGCAAATTGAATGAAGTGTGTTCTAGAAAGCCACACATCTCAGAGAGCATGATAATCGGCTTCAGTGCGTGAAGAAGTAGTCTCATTTTGTTGTCTGACACCTATTGTCTCTTAAAAACCTGACACTGATTCGTTGCTCTAAGCTCCATTACTTGCCAATTGCAAAACTTGTGAATATCCTTTGCTAGACCAATGGTGAGTTCCAGAAAGAGCTTCTAATGTTGCTTTGTTTACTGTGTTTGCTTCTAAATTTAATTCCAGTAGTAAATTTAAACTTATACGCATGTACCTTTGAATTGTTTCTAGGTGCTTGCTTAGCTTCTATATTGTTTGTCCTTGTTTTATAAGATAATCCCACTTCTGAAATTCGAATCACTTTTCTATTGCTGTTGGGCTAGACTGCTCAGTTTTCTTTTCCGTTTGTGTACTTTTGATGGTCCTGACTGAATCTGTAGTGGAATTATCTATTTTCTCTCTTTACCAGTGTTTCCCACTCCCCTGTTTCGTCATAAGTTAAAATTTTGCTTTGTTATTTAATTTCTTTGATTCCACATACTTAATATTTAGTCATTCAGATTTTGATAGGTTTTTCTAGTGTTGATTTTAAGGGTTTTTACTAGTACAGTAGTTATTTCTCAATTGCTATCCAAGTTTGAATCTTTCAATAGTTGGTCATATATAACAGCCGGTGAAACCTTCATATTGCAAATGGCTCTGAACAGCAGGCATCATCAACCTCAATATGCTATCTGGTATTTTCTCTGGTTTTCCATTTCATCCAACCCTATTATGTAATCCATGTCTGAAATTGATGTTCCACCTCTGGCATGTTCATCTGGCTCTTTTCATCTTCTTTGCAAAACTGGTTTATCTTCTGTCTATTATTGTTTCGTGATACCCTACGTGTAAGACTTGATCAATATAGGGTTTTGCCTCTTTCCTGTGTCTTCTGTCTCTTTGCTGTGTCTTTGCTGATTGAGATTGATATGGGTGGGGAACTACTGAGTTTCAGGAGGCCAAAGAAGGCTAAAGCTGGAGAGGAGAAATAATACATTGATATGGGAAAGCTTCTGAAAATGAAGCTAGAAGAGGTTTCAGGTAGGACCATGGAGGTATTGGTGGATGTGGTTTCTTAGTTCGGCAGGGCTGTCCATCTTCTCCTGTACTGAGTTGTACGATGAAGGGGTGAACAAAATAGCCAGGAGATTGCCTGTGAGATGGAAGCAACTGCTGCTGCCTACCACATTTTCCTTAATGTTTCTCTGCTTGGTTCCAAGTAAGAAATGCTACCTTAATAACGTGTGTATTTAATTATATTCTGGTCACCTTTTCATTTTTGATCCTTTGACATATATTATACCTTCATTTGAGTAGGTGCATTGAGGAGGAGGACCTCATGAGGTTCATGATTGAGGAAGAGGTGGAAGTTGCATTTTTGCTGAAGATCTCTAAAAGATTAGCTGGTAAGCCAGTAAGCCCTTTATTTATGTATCAGTACCTCTCAGTTCCATATAAATAGCATGCACTGATCTGTAGTTATGGAGTTCTACTTCTCTATCATGCATAAATATACACCATGAAATCATGCATCTCATCCGTTATAAAACCATATATAGCACTTGAGTATGCTTCTGTAGACATTCTTACTCGTCATGAATAACTGAAGCCGTCTAGCACTCAGAAAATTATTTTGAATAGTGAGCTGCAAGAGTAAGCAACATATATCCCTCTTAATTAATCATGTATCAGTTCAGTTGGTACCACAAAATGAGTTGTTGGGGTTACTTTTTTGACGTCTTTGACAAAAAAAGGTGAAACATTTTCTACATTCTGATTTTGCAGGTGAAGGTCTACAACGCTCGCAGAAGGATGAATTCATAGTTTAAATGACACCAAAAAAAGCTGTAAAGCAATTGGATAAATTGTGATTAGCATCTTGATTGTTATTAGCATTGTATTGTGGCTTCTGTTGGTGGAAATCGCAACCACAAAAGTACAAGTCTTCCTCTCTTTCGGAGCTCGTATTGGAAATCACAACCAACTGATGAGAATTTTGGAAAAGCTAAACATCACATGCTCTGTGCAGCCCCCACAGAGTTAATCTCAATTGAACTAAATCCGGTGCTGGATGATCATTTCAATCATAGGTATGCATTGCAAGCTAGCCTAGGATTTATGAGGTGTCAGGTTGTTGTACTCCAATCATTGTACCATTATATGCCATTGTTGTGTTACCTCAGCAATCTAATCATGTAATGCAGCATATTCTTTATCATGATGTTTCACATATGAATTAAGCTTGTTTAGGAAGCACAAGAATGTTTAGCTAGTGTAAGCTCCTCATCTGATAATCTCAGTGATTGCTTTCAATGGAGAACCAAAATTGCAACTTTCTCGGTGGTGGGAAGATTGCAATTTCTTCTGTAATGCAGGACAAAGGACAGTAGATACCAGAAACCATTGATGAGAGGGAATCATGATAAAACATGAAATTGTTGGCTCTGAATATTATGCATGAAATTCTTGAGTATGCTAAATCTTGTTGTTTTGTTCTGAGTACTTGTTGCCAGATGGGTGGGGAGTTAGACAATTTGGGAATTAAATGTTTCAGCTATGTTTATTAGTTTGTGATATATTTTTGGTCAATACCATAACAGCTATGTTTACTAGGATCTAATATATGGTCTCGTTGTTGTTGAAAACCATATTCTCGGGCCCAACCTGTGTCATATATTGAAAAAGAAAATCAGAAATGAAGTAACATTATAGAAAAACATGTCTATTATCTCTCCCCATGTCTGTTCATGTCCCCTGTCAAATCTTTTGTTTTGTTTTTGAATTCAGTTGTGTATCAGGGGAATGAGAATGTAAAATACATTTGAAATAGCAAATGTAATTAAGTTCCTGGAGTTTCCAAAGGATACTCTTCCAATTTGTACTCTTTGCTTCTGTTTCACATTGTAATTGATCTTTTCAATAAAATTGACGTCCATTTCTCAAAAAAAACTACACACTCTTTTAGTCTCATGTCTCAATAATAACATATACCTCGTTTACTCTTTTAGTCTCATTTCTTTGTTCAGACAACAAAGAAACTGAATCTGGATTCTGCTCTAGTTTACTATTGAATTTCTATTGTCAACACAGGAAGAATGGTAACCTAAGAAAATAATGGAAAATCAGAACCGCATTCTATAGATAAGGATTGAAGAAACATCATAAAAGTAGAAACCTATCTAAATTGTATACATGTTGAGAAACATCATAAAAGTAGAAACCTATCTAAATTGTATACATGTTGAACCGATAATATAATCCTGTTGTGGTCAAAGAAAATTACAGATTGAAAATATAAGCATCAACTAGTCTGGTCTCATCAAAGAGTTGATAGCAAGGCCTTCCTAGTTATATAAATTGATAACAGTCGTGACGGATTCCTACAAGGCCTTCTGGTCTCATCTGCCACAGAATCAGAATAAATATCAATCTACAGTATATCTCATCTGACATTGTTTCATTAAAAGAACATGGTCAACATAATTTCGACAGAAGAAAAGCGTTTGTAACATTCAGTACCTTTTTCATCCCACTCAAACTACTGCAGCCACTTTCTCTGCAACCCCTTTTACAAGTTTCTGTGGAGAGTCACTCACAAGACTTCCAGCCTTCCCATCTTTGGATTCCTCATACGCAGCTGCATGTATACCAAGTGCAGCACGACCAGATGGATCAGGGTTCTTGAACAATTCCGCATCCCACTCCACAGCTTTTTCTGTGCTGCATGCCACACTTGGACCACCGGGAACTGTCGATCTCGCAGCATTCTGTCCATAAATAGCAAATTGAACAGACTCAGGTAAACAAACAATGATGCAATCCAGTCAACTGACATTGTAAGAGATGGGAGGAAACATGGTGGCTCACCTTTGGAAAATATTTCTCAAAGATAGTCCTATAGTAGTATCCTTCTTTTGTAGTTGCAGTGTTTTCAGGGTAGACAAAGCTTGTGTTCATCAGCATCGAATCTGTTACCTGTCCAGTTAGGGGGAAAAAACAAAGAAGAATTATTAATTCTGTGCAGCTAAGGAAGAAGCAAGCATTATTTCAAAAATAAAAAAGGGAAGAAGCAAGCATCTCTAGTGCTCGCTTAGTTGAGTTTTTAAGAATGTGCACCTCTCACTGGAAATAGCGAACATGAAATAAATTCATAAAATGGGTAATTTTATCAAGCTAACTTTGAGATGTTATGTTGCAGAGCTCTTAACCTGGACCACACAGTTCAACTAGAATCAATTTAACCACAGGTCCTGGTTGGGAGCATGGCAACATTATATATGACCTAGTTGGAAAGAGAACATTTCTGTCCAGAATGTAAATGCAAGTAAAAAAAAATGCGGCATACTTGTTTGTTGGCATGATCTTTCAAGCCGTCAATCCAGCTGTAACCGACACCATCACTAAACTGCTCTTTCAGCCTGTACAAGATGTGCTATAACCCAAAAAGAGAGTGGAAAAGTTGAAAATATATTAATTCTTGCATGAATATATTTGCACTAGTATCCAATAATGTGAAAATCTTCCAAGAAAAAATAAAAGAATATGCAAAACGATAACCCTGTATGACTAGATTAGCATAATGGTTGGGCAAAAGTAAAAAGTAGCAACCTTTGGTAAATATGGCTTCTGATCATCATCAAATGCTTTGCGCAAGACCCACTTCTCAATTCTCCCAAGATCAGGCCTGATCTGCAGTTACAAACGCAAGTATTCAGAAGTATGAATTTCATAATAACTTTCAATTGTTATTAAATTTGGTACGAAAACAAGGCAATCCCCATAATGTCATTACAGCATTGAAGGTATAATCTAATAAGGCCAAGCATACCATAGATCATCCATTAGATTAGGCATATCAGGATATGTCTGACACCTACAACTCAGCATAAAATGGATTCATAAATGACAGAATTCATAACACACATGAAAATGTCATGATGGATAAGAAAAATAACTTCCGTGAGGGAATGGGGAGAAAATAGTTGCATATCTACATCCTTTAATAATAGGAAAAACGTCCACATGTACTAGATTTTCATAGAGTCATAACAAGATATTCATATCCCAACGGTCTTATAATGAGCCACCATTATGCCAAATGTCAGTAGGCTTCAAATCACTACAATACATGAACCATGTATAAAATTGGAGGGAAAAAAAAAGGTTTAATGATAGCTATACCATTTTCCATTCTGGATCAATGTACGTCCATAGCAGTCTTGATGAATTCTTTGTCAAGAAACGGTACTCGAGCCTCAACACCCCAAGCTGAAGTCGATTTGTTGGCCCTCAGACAGTCGTACAGATGAAGAGCTTTAATCTGTTGAATAGTCACAAAAATTCAGTGAGAAAAATAAGTCATAATAGCCATCAATGGTAGAAAAATAAAATCCAGTAATATTGCAAGTACATAAACATATGGCACAAAAACAAGAGAAGAGAACAATACAGAGATAGTTTATACGGAATACCTTCTGCCATGTTTCTTGGTGAAACTCCTCCTTGTTTGGTGCCTCGTGGAAATACAAGTAGCCACCAAAGATTTCATCTGAACCTTCACCAGAAAGGACCATTTTTACTCCCAGAGATTTAATCTTACGAGACATAAGAAACATTGGAGTGCTGGCTCTGACAGTGGTCACATCATATGTCTCAATATGGTAGATAACTTCTTCAAGTGCATCTATGCCTTCCTGAGATATGAAGCAAAAATAGAAATTATTTCTTGTGATTAGTATATATCCAGGCCTTTTCCTGGCATTACTAATGTAGAAAAGAATTGATGAAAAGTGAGAGTCAATTAGTAGAAGGAGTAAGAGCGAGAAAATCAAGGTAAACGCAATTTGTTTTTCCAATCACCAATTAATATGAATATTCTGAATCCTATTTCAAGCAAACCTTAAATATGCAAACCTTAAATATTCAATAAGGTAAAATTAAAACTGCAAGAGAGAAAGAGAGAGAGAGAATCAGGGTGAACGCAACTTGTATTTCCAATCACCAATTAATATGAATATTCCGAATCCTATTTCAAGCAAACCTTAAATATTCAATAAGGTAAAATTAAAACTGCAAAAGGATTACCTGAATTCTAAACTTAAGAAAACTTAATTTCCACCCTGAGCCTTAGTAAAAGTATTCTTCTCACATCCCTTATAAATTACCTGAATAGTAAAGTGAAACTCGTGATGATGAGTTCCATGATAATCAGCAACTTCTCTTGCTGCTTTTAAATCTGGTGAACCCTGAAGATTGATAATGCAAAGCATTTAAACATAGAGAAAAAGTATCAGAAAGACAATATCTTATATAAAAATTGACTACAAGAAAGTACATCTAAACCTTTCCGGTACCAAAGTTTGCATAGCAAAGACAATTGAACACCAAGACCAAGAACCTTTCCCTTAACCTTTAAACATACTGAGTTAACAACTTTTTAATGCACTTTGATGCAATTAGGTCTAAATAACAAGAAACCCAGCCATCGTTGAATTTTTATACTTGTTTAAAGAGGATTTAGGTTGTCTACCAAGTTTATAAACAGACATTTCTTGTTTATAAAATGAAAATATTGTGTAGGTAGCATTTTCTAAGCACTGTTGGGGAAAAAATATAGAGGGGAAGGGAAGAGGACGGGAAGACACCATTCTGGTTATATAAAAAGACACCGCATTTGATCAAGAGTCACATTCGATTATCGAAAATGAGAAGTATAGTTACCTCCAAGCCAACGCAAAAGGTATGTAATTGTGACCCCCACTGACATGCAGCTTCTGATTTAGCCAAATAGCGACAAGCCACAGCAGCAACGAGTGATGAGTCCAATCCTCCGGACTAAAGAACACCGAATGGTACATCTGTCATAAGTCTCTTTAACACAGCCTACAAGATTGGGAAAACAAAAAAATGTAAGGTAATGTCTGAAGCTAAATAGTGACAGTAGAATGAGGCATGGAGACCAATTTAAATCTCTCTTAACAAAGCACATATCTGATGATCATTCATAGCTTTGATCAAAAAAGCTAAAGTGATATCTATATTTTTTGCATTAGACACCATTACTATAAAGCACTAGTTAAACTGTTACGCTAATATTATGATACAACGTAGGCAGAAAGAAAAGATGTACATTATGCAAATTTTCAATAATTATACCAGGCATAAATATGACAAGGGAAATGATAAAAGTAGGAATGTATTTTCCAATCTAACCAATATAAGTACTAATATATATCAGAAGCAGTTTCTCAAGAGAGAAGTCAAAGTGGCCTTTCTTTAAAATAGCATATTCATTTCAATTTTAAGCCAACTTACACATAGTTACTCTTCCATGGGTTCTGCTATTATCTAGTAACTATGCATATATACCAAATTGGGGTTAATGAAGCAATTAGCCTCCAAATGCAGATGTAACATTACCCATTCTATCACACTATGAACTGAGTATAAACACATGTTTAAGTCTCAAAGATATGGTACCCATAAAAGTGGGGCTATAAAGCATATCAAACTCCAATCTCACTCGAATACAACTAAAAAAAAAAAAAAACCAATCTCAAGTCCTCCTCATTAATATTCCAATCAAGCAAGTTGTAACATGCCCTAACTCGCCGCAGTTGTAACATGTTCGAGGTGCAGCAGGTGCTACCTTCCTGATAGGTGCAGCCCTAACAGGTGCAGTTGCCACTCTAGCTGGAGCCTGATGATGAGTCCGCTATCTCTTCCAGGACCCACCCTGACTGTCCATCTCATCACTGCTCCAGGCAACTGCCTTCCCCTTTCCTTGGAATCTCTCGAAGCCGCCAACTCATCCTGGTGAAGCTGGGTGTCCTGCTTAAGTGCCATGGCCTTAGCCACGATGAGTGCCATAGTAGTCAACTCCAGGGGTACTATATCATGCCTGAGAGAAGCATTCAACCCCCGCTGAAACTTCTTGGCCAAACTCAGAGCATCCATCGGTCTCACGAAGTGATACAACCGCGAGAACTTCACCTCTTAATCTCTAAGACTCATAGCTCCCTGAACTAGAGCGAGGAACTCCACCTCTAGCTGCTCCAACACTGAAGCCGGGAAGTACTTCTCCCTGAAGCGTCTCACAAAACTCACCCAAGTCATGGTGAACACATCCTCAGCCCTCTCTATGCCCTCCCACCATACTCGTGCCTTGTCCTGTAACAGAAAGGTAACTATCTCCCTCTTCCCAAAGTCGGTGCAGATGACCAACAGGAAGTAGTTCTCCATGTTCCTGATCCACTGATCAGCCAACATGTGGTCCGTACCTCCATGTTAGTAATCTCCTTAGCCAACCTAGCTAGGCGAACAACATCTCCAACCTCAATAACAGGCGGAATAGGTGGAACAGGCACAACTTACGGTACCTCCTGCTCCTCCTCATAGAACTCCTCCATAGGAGGAACCCTGCCTCTACCCCTAGCTCTGCCTCTCGGAGGATCCATCACCTGGGAAGCATAACAACACTAAGTTACTACTTGTATAAAACTTAGACCAAAGTATAAGTTGAATACAAGACTAGGTAAACCAAGACACTAACACGAGGAGGGCACACAAAGCTCCTAAGACGACCTAACGTTCTCGACGACACCTAACACTCCCACATACCCAATGACATATCAGTACCGAAGAGTATAGGATGGGAATCCGCTGCAGACGGGCCATCACTCGAGTACTGATTATCACCGAATATGTACCTTATGCTCTGATACCAAACTGTCACGCCCCGAATTTTGAATAAAGATATTCAAATTCGAAACGCGATAACTTAACAAACTTCCCAAAAATAGTTTAGAAACATTCTCAAATTAATCTAAGCAACAACAAAACGTCAATAAAGACTCGATCACTTAATTCGAATATCACATCAACAAGTGTTTACAAAACTTGAGAGAACTGATATACACTAGGAGCATACCAAAAACAGCAATACACTAACAAAAATAGGTTCTGAACCTACACTGCTGCAACCACGCCCTCGTACTCAGCCCTGGTGGTCCTCACCTGCAGGAATAACTGCTACACCATGGAATAGTGCACTGGGATTGCAAACAACAAGCCTGGTAAGCTTTTTAAGCTCGTATGAGTAAACTCAATTAAAATGACTCACGTCACTCATGCTTATAATTTCTCAACTTGTGAGATAAATTAAAGCAACAACATTTAACTCCACAAAACACAACCAAACATACAATCACACTAGATAAACAATTAGTAATCTCTGCATAGAAAATTAGTTCAGGAGTTCACCCAAAAAGCACACAATTCAAAAATAGAAATCATAGTAATCCCTGTATAAAATTTAGTTCAGGAGACTATATTAAAATCAATCAATAGAAATTATAGTAATCCATGCATATAGCTTAGTTCAGGAGATTACTTAAAAATCAACAATAGAAGAGAAAGAGAAAGAGAAAGAGAAATAAAGAAACCAAACAATAGAAATGAAAAAGGAAATTAATTAAAGAAATCAACAACTCATGCTAAAACCAAGACTTCACCCTTCAACTCCGAATACACAATCTCACAAAATAACTCTTTTCAAAACTCGACATCGTTACCTCAATCGTAGCACGTCACCACCTAGGGTTGTGACATCCGATACACTCGCCTCAATCATAGCCTGTCACCCGCCTAGGGTTATGGCATCCGATACACTCGCCTCAATCGTAGCCCGTCACTCGCCTAGGGTTATGGTATTTGATACACTCGTCTCAATCGTAACCCGTCACCCGCCTAGGGTTATGGCATCTGATACACTCGTCTCAATCGTAGCCCGTCACCCGCCTAAGGTTATGGCATCTGATACATTCGCCTCAATCGTAGCCCGTCAGCACCTAGGGTTATGGCATCTGATACACTCGCCTCAATCGTAGCCCGTCACCGCCTAGGGTTATGGCATCCGACATGATTGTCACTATCATAGTCCATTGATTACACGCATTTTTATGCATGTTATCGTATCTAAAACACTATAAATAAGCTAATCCTTGAGTAATTATAATGTAATTAATCCAATTTTATTTATTTTGTAGGAAATAAGCGGAGTTTTAGATTTTGAAAGAAGTTGTACAAAAATGGAGCTAATTGGAGTTATCGACAAAAAGATAAACAGTTAACATTGGTCAACCGGTCAATTCAAGCAAATTTGTGAAAATCATTGGTTTGAGCTTGGCAAAAGCACAAGAAGAAGAGATGAAAATGAAAGCAAAACAAGGAAAGAACAAAAAGAAATGGTGGACATTTGTTAATTAAACAATTGTTTTTTTTTTTTTTTTGAGAAATAGATAACTTCATTAACTTATCCATGGCCAGAAGGCACATACATCACAAGCTATCTCATACCAACAGATCTAGATGGCACAAGCTGCCAAGCAAATGACCAGTGACCCTCATTGTAAACAGATGCGCACACTTATTAA
The DNA here is from genome assembly GCF_002994745.2 of Rosa chinensis. Lineage (NCBI taxonomy): Eukaryota > Viridiplantae > Streptophyta > Magnoliopsida > Rosales > Rosaceae > Rosa > Rosa chinensis. Next base: position 25,801,634 of record NC_037089.1, on the reverse strand, counting down.
AGTGCCTAGCTAAATGCTCAAAACCCAAACTATCCAAGTTCTTGCTATATCAACCCTACTCGCCTAGAGACCTCAATTGGTGTACGACTAGAGAAGCTAACTTACATAGCACCAGACTCTAAAACAAATACTAGGCAATAGGAAAGATACTAGAATAGGCAGAAGCCCCTAGATCCACTAGATAAAGCGAGATAAGAAAAGAAGGTCCAACCCACATGACCACATGACTTAGCCCAAGGACAAAGCCCAAACACCAAACCCATCCACCCATGATCAGCCTAGAACCCCTGGCGATGAGCCAAGCACCAGCACCACGAGCCAAAATGTTGTCGAAGCCACCACTGATATCTACTGAAGTCACCGTCTCCGTAGCACACCGGAAGACCGCTCCACCAGCACACCTCAACCCAGCCTAACCAGACGCATCCCTTCGCCATAACCAATCCACACAGCCATCCACTGCAGCTGAGCCTATCCTCATCCAAATCAAGATCACACCAGATTGCATCCCTCAATCTTCCTACCATCGCCAAAAGCTTCAGATCCCCTCACCAGCCCGTAACCAAATCAAAACGATCTGATCACCAATCCGGATTCAGGTCTCAATCACTCCTCCAGAGACATTCTAGAAGAAAAAAACTAGTCTCATCGGACCACACAGCACGTACCGCCAAACCAGAGGCTCGCAGTCGGACGAGCTACAAGGCCGAGTGAAGAAGAGGGTAGCTTGCGGAGGCGCACTAGGGTTTGCGGCTAGGGTTAATTAAACAAATATTTAATTAACAACATGGTGCTGCACGTGTATTCAAAGCAAAGGGGTTGAAATCAAGTTGCTTAATTAATCATCTCTGCTGCACGAGCTCTTTCATTTTCCTTCTTCTTTTATGTCGTCCTCTTTATTCTCTCCTTGTCCACTCACACGCTGCCACGTGGCAGTCTCCACCCCAATTCTCACCCTCAGCGATCATGACCCACTCACCCTATTTGTATCATCTGACCATTATTTCTTCTTTAATTGATAGCCACCATATATATATAGAGGACGACCTAATTCTTCCCCTCTTCTCACCAACAGAGCTACGAGCCGCACCACCAAAAAACAGAGGCAGCCCTTTTGGGCTGCTCTCTCTCCTCCATTTTTTCTCTTTTCTTTCTATTTTATTTTGAGATTTGAAGGACTACTCACACAAAGCTTTAAGGATCTATCAAATGGCTCAACCTGTACAAGATTCAATATTTGGGTATTTTGTGGGAGTTGTAATTCAAGGCTAGTCATGCTAGCTTTTTAGCTATTTGTGACTATCTTTGTTTTCTCCCACACTTCTCTACTCTTTGCTATTTGAATTTTGTAATCTTGATGTCTATGCTTATGGGCTGTGAGTAATTTTCTTGTTAGGGGTTAGAGTTGTGTCCCTAACCCAAATTTTGTGTAAAAGATGTTTAATTTAATGTAATGATGCAATTTTCATATGATGGATGATTATATCTATTTTTGTTGGGTTAAAATGGATGTCTAGGAGCCTAGTCAACTCTAGGGTGTGTATTTTAAGCATGCCTAAGACAGAGTTAGAGGCTTGACCCCCTCTAATTCCTAAGCTAGAAACCTTCAATTTTGTATTCGATGGGTTATAAGCATGGTGATTTACACCCGTTGCGTGATTGCGTGGGTGGGTCACTTTGTAGTCTAATTCCTCGATCTCTACGCCTCTTGATGTGAATTAGAGACCCTTGAACCGACTTTAATTCTTGTCAAGTGAGTTCCTACGACCGTTGAACTGGAGTAGGAATTGAAGGAGTTTGTTGCTTGGAGTCCAGGTTTTTCAGTTAGAGTTGACGTAGTCTAATGTTTGTTTGAATAAGCCCTAATCTTTAGGGATGTTGATTCATTTGAATTATTCCAAGTTCTGTTCTTCACGTAGCTAAGTTAATGCTATAGTGAGCTGCATTTACACTTTCAGTTAGGGTTGTAGTATGGCTATAAAGCCGAGTTTGTATTTCAATAAAACAACAAGTCATTCATTCCATTTTGGAGAGCATTTGCATAGTTTCATTCAATTATTCGTAACAAAGTGGTATCAGAGCCCCACTGGGCCTGAGAGAGAGGAAAGCCGCAGTCTTTCTTTTGACTTGCAAAACAGGAGAGTGTTGAGAGAGATGTCAAGTGAAGGTTCTTTCGTCCAACCAGCCATTCCACGCTTCGATGGTCACTACGACCATTGGAGCATGCTCATGGAGAACTTCCTAAGGTCCAAGGAGTTGTGGAGTTTGGTCAAGACAGGGTTTGAGGAGCCGGCAGTGGGAGCAGCTGCGACGGAGATGCAGCAAAAGAAGCTTGATGAGATGAAACTTAAAGATCTTAAGGTAAAGAACTATCTTTTCCAGTCAATTGACAGAACTATTCTGGAAACCATATTGGACAAGGGTACTGCTAAGAAGATCTGGGACTCGATGAGGAAGAATTCGAGGGGAGTGCTAGGGTGAAGCGCTCGGTTCTTCAAGCTTTGAGGAGAGAGTTCGAAACTCTGGAGATGAAGATAAGGGAGAGCATTACTGAATACTTTGCTCGTGTTATGACAGTAGCTAGCAAGATGAGGGTGAATGGAGAACAAATGAAAGATGTCACCATTGTGGAGAAGATTCTTAGAACTTTGACAGACAAATTCAACTATGTAGTTGTCTCGATCGAAGAATCTAAGGATATTGATGCACTCACTATTGATGAACTGCAAAGTTCACTCATTGTGCATGAACAAAAGTTCAACAGGGGCAATGGAGAAGAACAGGCTTTGAAAGTGACTATGGAAGAAAGAAATGGAGGAAGAGGGCGTGGCAGAAGCAGCTTCAGAGGAAGAGGTCGAGGAAGAGGGCATCAAGTGTTCAACAAAGCCACCGTCGAATGTTATCGTTGTCACAAGCTTGGCCATTTTCGGAATGAGTGTCCTACATGGGACAAGGAGGCCAATTATGCCGAGATAGATGAGCAGGAGGAGATATTGTTAATGGCCTACGTTGAAGAGCATGAGGCCAAGCGTGAGGAGGTATGGTTTTTAGACTCGGGTTGCTCTAATCACATGTGTGGAGATGCAATGATGTTCAATGAGTTAGATGAGAATTTTAGGCAGCAAGTAAAGCTCGGGAATAATACCAGAATGACAGTAAAAGGGAGAGGAGATGTCAGACTGCATGTGAATGGTCTCAATCATGTCATCACAGGAGTTTTCTATTTACCGGAGTTGAAAAACAACCTCCTAAGTATAGGGCAATTACAGGAAAAGGGGCTTGCAATTATCATCCATGCAGGAATGTGTAAGATATATCACCCAGACAATGGCTTGATTATCCAAACAGCTATGTCAGCAAATTGGATGTTCATCTTGCTTGCTAATACACAAGAAAAGAAGGCAACCTGTTTTCACACGAGTGCACAAGATCTTTCTCATTTATGGCATCGAAGATATGGCCATTTAAGCCATAAAGGTCTAACAACCTTGCAAACCAAGAATATGGTACGTGGTCTACCCCATCTTGCTCCTACCACAGTGGTGTGTACTGATTGCTTGAGAGGGAAGCAACACCGAGAGTTCATCCCTAAGGAAAGTGCATGGAGAGCAACTCAGAAGCTGCAACTCATACATGCAAACATCTGTGGCCCAAAAACTCCTACGTCAAATAGCAAGAAGAGGTATGCCTTATGCTTTATTGATGATTTTAGTAGAAAAGCATGGGTTCACTTTCTAGTAGAAAAGTCAGAAGCTTTAAATTCATTTAAATGCTTTAAGAAACCGGTTGAGAAGGAGACAGGCATGTATATTAAGTGCTTACGCACTGATAGAGGGGGTGAATTCAACTCAGACGAATTCAATGAGTTTTGTAAACATTGTGGCATCAAAAGGCAGCTTACCATTTCTTACACTCCACAACAAAATGGAGTGGCCGAGAGAAAGAATCGGACAGTAATGAACTTGGTTCGTTCAATGCTCTCAGAAAAGAAGATTCCAAAAACCTTATGGCCTGAGGCAGTGAATTGGACCATATATGTTTTAAACATAAGTCCCACAGTAGCTGTCAAGAATGTCACTCCTGAAGAGGCATGGTCTGGTGTGAAGCCTTCAGTAGAACATTTCCGAGTCTTTGGGTGTGTGGCACATGTTCATGTGCCAGATGCTAGGAGGACTAAGCTTGAAAACAAGAGTTTTTGATGTGTGCTTCTAGGAGTTAGTGAGGAGTCAAAGGGCTACAGGTTGTATGACCCGATATCTAAAAGAGTGGTGACTAGCAGAGATGTAGTTTTTGAGGAGGATAGAGAATGGGAGTGGGACGCAAGCTATGAAGAGCAGGTGTTGTTAGATCTTGAATGGGGTGATGATGAGAATAACACAGAAGAAGAACATGAGGCAGAAACGGATGAAAATGATGAAGCATCTAATGAAGACAATGGAGAAGCTGAGGTTAGTGAAGAAGATCAAGTAGCAGGAGATGATACATCTAGTCCTGTGAATGAAGAAGAGTCTAGTGCAAGAAAAGGAAGGGCCAGACGGGTTCCCATCTGGATGGAGGACTATGTTAGTGGTGAGGGTCTATCAGAGGAAGAAAACGAGCTCAACATGGCCTTGATTGCACCTGAAGATCCCATAAGTTATAAAGACGCTGTAAAGAGCTCGAAGTGGAGATTGGCAATGGATTCGGAGATTAATTCTATTGAGAAGAATCATACTTGGAGGCTTATTGATTTGCCGGCTGGAACTAAAACCATTGGAGTCAAATGGATCTATAAAACAAAGTTAAACGAGCATGGAGAAGTTGACAAGTATAAGGCTCGGTTGGTGGCCAAAGGGTATTCTCAACAAAAGGAGTAGATTTCACTGAAGTATTTGCTCCGGTAGCTCGAATGGACACAGTGAGGATGATAGTGGCACTTGCAGCACAAAGAAGCTGGAAGATCTATCAGCTGGATGTCAAATCAGAGTTTCTTCATGGTGAACTCAATGAGGATGTGTATGTGGAACAGCCAAAGGGTTATGAAAAGAAGGGAAGTGAAACTAAGGTGTATAAGCTGCACAAGGCTTTATACGGACTAAAACAAGCTCCACGAGCTTGGTTTAGCCGTATTGAGGCTTATCTCATTAATGAAGGGTTTCAGAAATGTCCAAATGAGCAGACTCTATTCACCAAAAGGAGCAGCGAAGGTAAAGTGTTGATAGTAAGTATTTATGTGGATGATTTAATTTACACTGGTGATGATGAAGATATGATGGTTGATTTTAAGAGCTCTATGATGAAAGTCTTTGACATGACCGATTTGGGAAGGATGAGGTTCTTCCTTGGCATTGAGGTGTTACAGAAACCCAATGGCATTTTTATTTGTCAAAGGAGATATGCCACTGAAGTGTTAAGACGTTTTGGGATGCTTGAGAGTAATTCAGTAAGTAGTCCGATTGTGCCAAGTTTCAAGATAAGTAGAGATGATTATGGGGTCACAGTTGATGAGACTTATTTCAAGCAGTTGGTGGGAAGTTTAATGTATCTTACTGCAACTCGTCCAGACATAATGTTCAGTGTTAGTCTAATCAGCAGGTACATGGCTAAACCTACTGAACTTCACTTACAAGCTGCCAAAATGACACTAAGGTACTTGAAGGGCACTGCCAACTATGGGATTCTCTATAAGAAGGGAGAGAGAGATGAAGAGCTGCTTGCTTTTACAGATAGTGATTATGCGGGAGATGTAGAGGATCGTAAAAGCACGTCCGGGTATGTGTTTCTTTTGAGCTCAGGAGCAGTTTCATGGTCATCCAAAAACAGCCCATAGTTACTCTGTCTACCACCGAGGCTGAATTTGTGGCAGCTGCTGCTTATGCTTGTCAAGCTGTATGGATGAGAAGGGTGTTGAAGAGGCTAAGTCATGCACAGGAAGGTTGCACTACCATTATGTGTGACAATAGTTCAGCAATTAAGCTCTCATGGAATCCGGTCATGCATGGGAGGAGTAAGCACATTGATGTGCGATTTCATTTCTTAAGAGACATTACAAAGGAGGGTGAAGTTGAATTAGTTCATTGTGGAACGCAAGAGCAGGTGGCTGACTTGATGACAAAGCCATTGAAGTTAGAAGCATTTCAGAAACTCAGAGAGATGATAGGAATGTGTAAAGCTGCAGATGTAAACTAATTGCATTCTGCAGTTAGTTTAAGGGAGGGAATGAAGGAGTTTGTTGCTTGGAGTCCAGGTTTTTCAGTTAGAGTTGACGTAGTCTGATGTTTGTTTGAATAAGCCCTAATCTTTAGGGATGTTGATTCATTTGAATTATTCCAAGTTCTGTTCTTCACGTAGCTAAGTTAATGCTATAGTGAGCTGCATTTACGCTTTCAGTTAGGGTTGTAGTATGGCTATAAAGCCGAGTTTGTATTTCAATAAAACAACAAGTCATTCATTCCATTTTGGAGAGCATTTGCATAGTTTCATTCAATTATTCGTAACAGGAATACCATGAAAAGGAATTTCGGTCCTTGAGCCTTGAACCACCTTGGATACGGCTACCGCCAAAGTAGGAAATTCACATCTACATTAGATTAGCTTCCGACACATGAGATTTGGGTGAAGGAGTCTTCCTAACACCTGACATTCCCATTTATATTGTTTGCACTTTTATTAATATCTTTGCATTTTAATTAATTGCTTTACATTTCATTACATTTTTGTTAATCTAAAATCATCTCTCAAAATTTTGAATTTCGACTCATTGTAAATATTCATTACTAGGCTCTTAGTTTTGATTAGGCTTTGGTGAAAATCAAAGCCGAGCATTGCTAAGGCTTGGTGCCTTAGATTAACATTTTTATTTTTTTTCTTTTTTTTCTTTTCTTTGTTTGCTAAGTGTCTTTATTACCGATTACCCAAGGATCAAGGATTGTGGGTTAGCCACTAATCCTCGTGGTACGATAAACTTTGGGCATAATATTTCCCTATCTTGACAATGATACGTATGCTTGCGTAAATGTGTATCAAGTCAATGGCGCCGTTGCCGGGATTAGGGTTTAATAGCCTTAATCCCTTGGTGAATCAGTTCTTTAGGTCGCTTTAGCATATTTTTATTTCTTTGTTATTAAAAAAAAAATTAGTTGTTGATCTAAATGGATTATTATATTTTGTGTGCTTAATTATTTTTCTATTTTCTTTGTAATTTTTGGTTACTAATCTCACTTGTGGAAACTCATAGGCATATATTTTTCTCACATTGAGCTATGGATCAATGGAGTTATGGATGGGGCGACCCGAGGGGATATGAGCAAGAAAACTTCTGTGGTGGAGGTCATCAAGAGTGGCATTCTTATGCGGTGGGTTCTATGTCCTCTTGCAATGGAACTTGTGCTTTGTGTAATTCTCCGTGGCATTCACCTTTTGAGTGCTCGTTGAGATTTGAGTGCCTGGATTTTATGCAAGAGTGTGAGTACAAGATGGGCATGTATCAAGAGACATTTGTACCTAATGCATATGCACAAGATGAAGCTTATGAGCCTAGGAAGGAATTCGTTGAAGGACTACTAGCTCAATTGCAAGCCTCCCGAGATCTATTACAAGCCTCTCAAGCTAGAATTTCACAAGTGACCGTGGTTCCCGAAGCATATCCTCATGAGCAAGTGTATGAGTCTAGGAGGCCTTCTCTTGAAGAATTGCTAGCTCAATTGCAAGTATCCCAAGCTCGATTGCAAACTTCTCAAGAAATGCTGATACATTCCAATGAGCAATTTGAAGCAAGTTTTGCACAAGAGCAACCCTTCACCATTTATGAGCATGAATCTTTCTTTGATCAAGTGGAGCCTATTTCAAGAGAAGAAGTGTATATCGAGCATCTTGAGCAAGAGTCTTTTATGCAAGTTGAAGATGATTATAGTGATGTTGATGTATAAGAAAGTGAGCTTGGTTATGAAAGTTTCAATGCAAGTAGGGTGAGAGACTACACTTCGGAGGAATGGGTGCAATATTGGAAATCTAAGCTTCCAAATGAAGGGGAGATATTTGAAGATGATTCCGAAGAAGATTATGTCTTGTCTAGTGAGGAGGATGCGGAATTTGAAGTTATACACTATAATCCCTTGTTCATCGAGGAGGATGCGGAGCTTGAGATCATGCACTATAATCCCTTATTAATTAAGGTCGATATTCCCATAGAGGAAGAGTCCTTCAATACTTTGTGACGATGAAGAAATTGAAGATCCAAGGACTTTCTCTTCTCCCACATCCATGGAGATCCATCATGAGCTTCCCAAGGTGGAGGGTAGGACATTGAATGCTTATGTTCTTCATGGAAAGATTGAGATCAAGGTACTTTTACCTCTCAATCCACCATTAAGTGGTCAATGTTTCTACAATGAGGTGATGGATTGGAAAGGAAATGGAGCACTTGCACTTGCCCTTTCCCATCACTCTCAAGAGCTTCTACCACCTATTATTCCCATGAGCATCATTTCTACACCACTTTAGATGGAGAAGGCAAGGTTGGCTCCTAGAAGAAATATTGAGAAGAGGAAAATTAAGAAGCTACACTTTTGGCCACCAATTGGAGTATTCTTATGTAGCTCTTGGTCTTGCCTCTATGACATGTCAAGGAGTCCATTAGCCCCAAACAATAGGGTGGTCGTACTTGAGAAGTATCCACCTTGACAAAGATTACAATCTATAGACCGGCTTGGGGTCTTTAAAAACAAGTGCTTCTAGGGAGGCAACGCTAGGTGATTTTGAAATTTACTTGTTAATTTTGCATCAATAAAGCTATTTAGCCATCTTTTTTGGGAGGATGGGAGGTGTTCGGAGTTGGAAGTGTGAAGAAAGAATGAATGTGATAGTGAGCAGTTTCTGTCCAGAAATTTCAGTTCATTTTGGGTGACTAAAGTTTCAGATTTACATGTTATTTTAACCTGAATTTTTCAATGGAAATTCTACGATGTGTCTACTGTCTTTTGCCAAAATTTCAACCCCTTTGATCTCTGGAACTCCAGTTATTCAATGATCAATGCATGGAGGTCAGAACAGAGACAGGTCCTGTACAGTGACTTTGGGAAGCTACACCCTCTACATATAAAGTTATTTGGACCTCAAATTTTCTAGAGATGTATCTTCACATGTCCTCTATGTTCTGGTACAACAGTTTTTCATTTGAACCTCTCTAGCTTCAGATATGGTGTTCCAAGTAACAGAGGCCAGAAACAGGGCACAACAAAAACTGCAGAACAGATCAGTGAGTTTGGAGGCCAACAATTTATGACTCAGAATTGATTTTCCAGTGTAATTTTAAGAGAAGGTAGCTTCATGAGTCTAGTGTTATATCCAGTTGGTCTCACCCTCTTTGCACCTCTGGAGCCCGACTTATTGCAGTTTTGGTGACTGAGGGTCAGCGGCAGACTTCACTACAAGCTGGCAGCTTTGACCAGCTATAGATTTCTTCTTAGTTGGGGATAGGTGGCCTACTTTATATGGATAGAAAGCTTTCTGAGTCTATTTTTCAATACAAGGAGCTTCACCTGCTTACCACTTCCTGAGTTTGAGATATGGGTATTTGAAGACAAGAAGGTCATTGATGGAAGTTCTCTGCACTCACTAGTTTTGTTCACTCAGGGTGATTGGACTTCTTTGTGCTTCATTTTATCTTTGAAGGATAATCTATGGGCAGTCGTGGAGTGTGTTGGATGTGTTCAAGGCCATGATCTTAATGGTGGACCTTGTCCTTATTCTTTGGTGGCCTATTTGTGATGCATTGCTCTTTGGACACTATATATTTCTCAAAGGAGTCGATTTTTCATGAGCACCTAGAGCTGGCTTGGAGCATACGTTAAGGAAGTCAAGGCCTTATGCCTTGAGGTTGGTGTCTCATATTTGTCTTCTCCGAAGGTCGTGAGCAATGGAGGTCTACAAAGGGGGTTTCAGTAACTTTTCTCCGCATTTAGATTTTTATTTTCATAGTTAAATTGTTGTGCTTTCGCCCGGACTTCACTCTCATGCCTAAATCTGACACGGATTTTATCTTTCGAACTCACTTTACAATATTGAGGACAATGTTGGTTTTAAGTGTGGGGGTGAGGGCTCGGGCACCTATGAAAAAAAAAATCATTTTTAGATTAGCTTTTTGTAATTATATTTTAGTGGTTAATGCCTTTTTCCAACCTCAATGACGAGACATGAACTTAACTTGTTATGATTGTGGATAGATTAAGCATGATCTAGGACTTTAAATTTGTTTTGTAATTGAGCGTATATGTGATCTATGCTTGACTATATGTGTGCACATAGCCTATGGTTAGATTGGTTCATCATAATTAGAGAAGCATATAGATGATTTGATTGACTTGCATGCCCTTATTTGTGAGCTTTTGTGCCTATATATATAGTGTATGCATCGTTCATTCACTTATTCTTTCATGTGTGTACAATTTCATGACATTGCGTATCTAGAACTTGATTGAGACCTCTCGAGGCTACTTTTAGATTATGACGGGATAGAAAGGATTGAGGCAATTAGGCTTAATACCACCATGGCCAAAGAAGCATGTGCCCAAAAATATTTACCACTAGATTGCCACTTTGAGCCTATTTATTTATTTAGCTTTTTTATTCATTTGCACCACAAATCCCTACCTAGCCTAAACACTTTTATCCTACCCTTCCATGGTAGTTGGTGAAGCGATTATAGAGAATGACTTTATGTTTGAGAGCTTTAAAAGAAAGAAAAAGTCAAAAGTGTGAGATTACAAAAGAATAAGTGTGGGCGTGAGTGATTTGTATAGAAAAGAAAGTTCTAAAAAAAGAAGAAGAAAGTTTGTGAAAATAAAAAGAAAGTTCAAGGAAAAGAAAAGTAGAAAAAAAATATTACATAGTATATTGTAATGTGGGTTGTACATTGGGTTTAGAGTAAGTGAGTTAGCATTCGTAAGCAAAAATCACATATCTCTACAAGAGAGAGTCGCTTCATGGGCTTATATGGACTTTGAATTTCCTTATCCTTCATTTCTATTAGCCACTTTCCCTTAGCCCCATTACAACCAAATAAAAGACCTTTTGATCTTGAATGTTGTGAGCTACCTGGTGGAGATGAGATCAAAAAGCAAGCATATGGCGGCGCGTGTTGTGAAATTGCTTTTGAGTGAAACACATATAGCCTCTAAACACGTGAGCGGTAATATTTAGTGAACCTATATATGCGAGTTTAGTGGGTTATATTGGGTCTTCTATGTGCCTATTTTATTATGGTGGATTGACTTGACAATGGATATCACATGCATATACTTGAGCATTTCATGGGCTTATATGGACTTTGAATTTCCTTATCCTTCATTTCTATTAGCCACTTGCCCTTAGCCCCATTACAACCAAATAAAAGACCTCTTGATTTTGAATGTTGTTAGCTACCTAGTGGAGATGAGATAGAAAAGCAAGCATATGGCGGCGCATGTTATGAAATTGCTTTTGAGTGAAATACATATTGCCTCTAAACATTGGAGTGGTAATATTTAGTGAACCTATATATGTGAGTTTAGTGGGTTATATTGGGTCTTCTATGTGCCTATTTTATTATGGTGGATTGACTTGACAATGGATATCACATGCATATACTTGAGCATTTCTCACATGTGCATCTTAATTGCCTTACAAATTCAAAAATCTTATGTTGTGCTTACATCTACTTCATGGTCAACTACATAATTAGTTCTCCGAGGGTTATGGTTGGACAGGCTAATACGACACTATCTTTATGAGTTATTAGATTTTCGGATTATATTTCATTTAGTTTGCTTGAGGACAAGCAAAGTTCAAGTGTGGGGGTGTGATTACACGCATTTTTATGCATGTTCTCGTATCTAAAACACTATAAATAAGCTAATCCTTGAGTAATTATAATATAATTAATCCAATTTTATTTATTGCGTAGGAAATAAGCGGAGTTTTGGATTTCGAAAGAAGTTGTACAAAAATGAAGCTAATTGGAGTTATCGACAAAAAGATGAAGAGTTAACATTGGTCAACCGGTCAATACAAGCAAATTTGTGAAAATCATTTGTTTGAGCTTGGCGAAAGCACAAGACGAAGAGAAGAAAATGAAAGCAAAGGAAGGAAAGAACAAAAAGAAATGGTGGACATTTGTTAATTAAACAATTAAACAAATGCTTAATTAACAACATGGTGCTGCACGTGTATTCAAAGCAAAGGGATTGAAATCAAGTTGCTTAATTAATCATCTCTGCTGCACGTGCTCTTTCATTTTCCTTCTTCTTTTATGTTGTCATCTTTATTCTCTCCTTGTCCACTCACACACTGCCGCGTGGCAGTCTCCACCCCAATTCTCACCCTCAGCGATCACGACCCGCTCACCCCATTTGTAATTTTGTATCATCTGACCATTATTTCTTCTTTAATTGATAGCCACCATATATATATAGAGGACGACCTAATTTTTCCCCTCTTCTCACCAACAGAGCTACGAGCCGCACCACCAAAAAACAGAGGCAGCCCTTTTGGGCTGCTCTCTCTCCTCCATTTTTTCTCTTTTCTTTCTATTTTATTTTGAGATTTGAATGACTACTCACACAAAGCTTTAAGGATCTATCAAATGGCTCAACCTCTACAAGATTCAATATTTGGGTATTTTGTGGGAGTTGTTATTCAAGGCTAGTCATGCTAGCTTTTTAGCTATTTGTGACTATCTTTGTTTTCTCCCACACTTCTCTACTCTTTGCTATTTGAATTTTGTAATCTTGATGTCTATGCTTATGGGCTGTGAGTAATTTTCTTGTTAGGGGTTAGAGTTGTGTCCCTAACCCAAATTTTGTGTAAAAGATGTTTAATTTAATGTAATGATGCAATTTTCATATGATGGATGATTATATCTATTTTTGTTGGGTTAAAATGGATGTCTAGGAGCCTAGTCAACTCTAGGGTGTGTATTTTGAGCATGCCTAAGACAGAGTTAGAGGCTTGACCCCCTCTAATTCCTAAGCTAGAAACCTTCAATTTCGTATTCGAGGGGTTATAAGCATGGTGATTTACACCCGTTGCGTGATTGCGTGGGTGGGTCACTTTGTAGTCTAATTCCTCGATCTCTACGCCTCTTGATGTGAATTAGAGACCCTTGAACCGACTTGAATTCTTGTCAAGTGAGTTCCTACGACCGTTAAACTGGAGTAGGAATACCATGAAAGGGAATTTCGGTCCTTGAGCCTTGAACCTCCTTAGATACGGCTATCGCCAAAGTAGGAAATTCGCATCTACATTAGATTAGCTTCCGACACATGAGATTTGGGTGAATGAGTCTTCCTAACACCCGACATTCCCATTTATATTGTTTGCACTTTTATTAATATCTTTGCATTTTAATTAATTGTTTTACATTTCATTACATTTTTGTTAAACTAAAATCATCTCTCAAAATATTGAATTTCGACTCATTGTAAATATTCATTACTAGGCTCTTAGTTTTGATTAGTCTTTGGTGAAAATCAAAGCCGAGCATTGCTAAAGCTTGGTGCCTTAGATTAACATTTTTTTTCTTTTTTTTTGTTTGCTAAGTGTCTTTATTTCCGATTGCCCAAGGATTGTGGGTTAGCCACTAATCCCTGTGGTACGATAAACTTTGGGCATAATATTTCCCTATCTTGACAATGATACGTACGCTTGCGTAAATGTGTATCAAGTCAATGGCGCTGTTGCCGGGGATTAGGGTTTAATAGCCTTAATCCCTTGGTGAATCGGTTCTTTAGGTCGCTTTAACATATTTTTATTTCTTTGTTATTAAAAAAAATTAGTTGTTGATCTAAATAGATTATTATATTATGTGTGCTTAATTATTTTTCTATTTTCTTTGTAATTTTTGGTTACTAATCTCACTTGTGGAAACTCATAGGCATATATTTTTATCACATTGAGCTATGGATCAATGGAGTTATGGATGGGACGACCCGAGGGGATATGAGCAAGAAAACTTCTGTGGTGGAGGTCATCAAGAGTGGCATTCTTATGCGGTGGGTTCTATGTCCTCTTGCAATGGAACTTGTGCTTTGTGTAATTCTCCGTGGCATTCACCTTTTGAGTGCTCGTTGAGATTTGAGTGCCCGGATTTTATGCAAGAGTGTGAGTACAAGATGGGCATGTATCAAGAGACATTTGTACCCGATGCATATGCACAAGATGAAGCTTATGAGCCTAGGAAGGAATTCGTTGAAGGACTACTAGCTCAATTGCAAGCCTCTCGAGATCTATTACAAGCCTCTCAAGCTAGAATTTCACAAGAGACTGTGGTTCCCGAAGCATATCCTCATGAGCAAGTGTATGATTCTAGGAGGCCTTCTCTTGAAGAATTGCTAGCTCAATTGCAAGCTTATGAGCGTAGGAAGGAATTCGTTGAAGGAATTCGTTGAAGGACTACTAGCTCAATTGCAAGCCTCTCGAGATCTATTACAAGCCTCTCAAGCTAGAATTTCACAAGAGACTGTGGTTCCCGAAGCATATCCTCATGAGCAAGTGTATGATTCTAGGAGGCCTTCTCTTGAAGAATTGCTAGCTCAATTGCAAGCATCCCAAACTCGATTGCAAACTTCTCAAGAAATGCTTATTCATTCCAAGACGAAATATGAAATTTTGATTTTTTTTCTTTCTAATCAAGTTGAATACAACAAAAAAACCTTTTTGCTTTTATCTGCTATCAAAATTATTTCCAAAATTCATGTACTTGGGAGCAGTATTGTATGATACTAAATGGAATCAATTCAACTATATGGATCAAACCACATCGTAGTAACACTTATTCTTAATACTTTATATTGTTTAGGTTGTACTTGTTCATTTTCATTCACGAGGCTTTGGTATTACGTCCCTCTGCGCGGTTTTATTTTTCTAATTATTAGTGAAAAATGTGTGATGGAAAAACCTCCCATTGGGTTCCAGCCATTAAAAAAAAAAAGTAAATGACATTCACATTATCAATATACAGCACAATTATGATTACATATAGATAAAAACACTAGTTTAGCAATCTACTACAGTACTAGTTAATTACTCATACATATTAAATATCACAATTCTATTATAAATGTATAATTTTAGAGAGGCTACATTGTAAATAGATTTATTATAGGTTAGTTTAGTCTATGTAAAAATTTCATTCAAAAATATCATTTTATAAATGAAATTAATATGATTCCTGGGGGATTGCCTTTAAATTACAATCTCTTTGCATTCAATCCTGCAAAAAGTTTACCGCAAATCGCATGCATTGGGGTTTACACAAACTGACCTAGCTCTCTCATAAGCTTGAGAGTCTACTTCAGAAAATGTGAAGACATAGATTCATTTCTAGAGAAGGTAGTGCTGCCTCCTGCTCTCACTTCTCTCAGCATCTCGATTTGAATATTAAGACCATGGATGGCGAGGGGTTTAGACACATCTCTCTTGAAAGGTTGAAAATTTGTCAATGCTCTAAGCCCCTGTGGGGGTGAAAATTTTGTGAGGAGCGAGGGAAGTGTATCTTATTGGGGAAGAAATATCTGGTTAAGGAGGAAATATCTCGCCGCAAGAGATTCAATTACGGCGAAACCTCTCAAGGAGAGATTCAATTCATGCAAAACCTCTTACGGCGGAATCTCTCAAGGACAGATTAGCACAAGGAGAGATTCAATTACGGGGGAACCTTTCAAGGAGAGATTCAGTTACAGGGAAACCTTTCAAGGATGAATGAGCTCAAGGAGAGATTCAGTCGAGAAGAAACTTGTTTGGGGAGAGACTTGAATGGGATACAATCTTCCCGAGGTAAATCCCAATGGGGCGGAATGGGTCAGCGGGCTTAGTCAGCTCATCCGAATCCGAGATAAGTGGAACCACTTTCGCATGATATCCTAATAGTGGCGTCATGGACCCATGCATGTGTTACTTGCGGAACAAGCGCGCCATTACACACACCAGTCGATATATCCGCTCGAGGCTACTTATAAATACCTGAGCGAAGCAAATTTTGGTTAAGCAATCAACCACAAACACACTTAACACCACTAAAACCATTTCATGCCATCCCAAAAATCGGGGAACCATTTGTAGAGATTCCCGTTCATCTTTCATTTGAAAATTAAATTCGTTGCATTCGGAACCCCGTTCCAAAAACCACACATCAATTCCCTTATAAGCGAAACTTTGGGTCCCGCTCCAGTCAGAAGAAGTAGGTGAGGAAATTTGCTAGTGAATTTTTCCGCACCAAAAACCACACATCAATCCCTCTATAAGCGAAACTTTCGGTCTCGCTCCAATCAGAAGAAGTAGATGAGGAAATTTTGTAGTGAATTTTTCCACACCAACAGCTCCAATCTTTCCCATTTGAAAGCCTACCCTCTCTTCCTGAAGTTTAAATCTTCAAATGTCCTTTTCAAGGAGATGGTGCCGAAGGAGAAGAGAGAGAGGGTACCCTCCACATTGATATTATTTCCAAATCACCAACAGTCTCAGTCCTAATGGTAACTACAGAATATTCTCTCCTCTACTTGTTTAACATACTGCTTCTGAATTTGATTTTGGCAATGATTTTAAAAGTAGTAAAGTACTACTTAATAGAATGTGCCATGATTTATTGTTTAAACTTGAGAAAAATATACAAACAGTATCCGAATTAAGGCCCACTCTTAACTTCAGTACCTGATTATGCAAAACTTATCACTTTGGTACCCCAAATTTGAAGCCCTACCCAATAATGGTACACCGTCCATAATGGCGTTTAAGTCTCAAGCCACGTGGCAAACCATGAGGGATAATTGGGTCATCTCGTTACCCATCTATCTCCTTCACCTTCTCTCTGCGCAGTCACCCATCTATCTCACCACACCCATCTTCTTCCTTCACAAAAACAGTAGCCACCCAACCTCTTCCTCACTCTCATTCTCTCTAGCTTCAAACGTACACACCACCACCTCCTCATCCCTCACTCTTCTATCATTTGTTCATCCTCATTCCTCACTCAAATTTCATCAATTCCTCATCCTCATGTCATACCAAGTGCGGGTCACTCCTTCCGGCGACCTCGAAACAGTCGGCAGCTATGACTTCGAAACCTAACTCGGGTCTACAATGTCTGGTCACCTCCACACGCTCAGCTACGACATCATGAAAAGGCCTTACCTGAAATACTTCCAATTCTCCACCGACGGAAAGAAATCTCTGGACATGGAAATCCCTCTGGCGGCCCCCAAATTGATGCACGACTTCTCCATTACCGAAAACTTTGTCGTGATTCCCGACCAGCAAGTGGTGTTTAAGCTTCAGGAGATGATCACCGACGGGTCGCCGTTTATCTACGACAAGAACAAGAAATCTAGGTTCAGAATTCTGATGGCCAATAGAAAACTCAGACCAATAGCAATTATCATACTAGTCATCATATTATGGTTAAAATAACAAGCCTCCGAGTTCATGGCGGAACCTGTGATTTTAGTTGATATATGAATTGTATGTCAAATGCTTCTAAAAGATTGTAATGCTCTTAGACTCATACCAATGCAATACAAAAATGGCTGTAGAGGAGAAAATTAGGCGGGGGTGCCGAGGAGGAAGGGGACGACTAGCCTAAATTGGGTGGAATTTCCGGAGAATGAGAGAAGTGGGTGGAATTTCCTGAGTTTATCAGTGAAGAAAAATAGTAATCACAACAAAGGAAGCCAAAACCAGAGGAAGTGAAATTAAGCACGGTAAGATGAGTTGGAGGTTGCAGATAGAGAATGAGAGAGAGAGGTGAATACTGAGGGAGGGAGAGATCAAGCTTCTATGTATAAGAAATAGAGAGGGGGAAAAATATTTTAAAAAAAGGTATGGATTTAAGATGGAGTGACCCAATTACCCCTCAAAATATGACACATGACAAGAGACTTAACGTTGTTATGAACGGTGTGTATTACTTTTGGGTCGGGCTTCAAACTTGGGGTACCAAAATGATAGTTTTACATAGTCAGATACTGAAGTTAAGAGTGGGTCTTAGTTGGGATACTGTTTGTTTATTTTTCTCTTTTTACTTGGACCTATATTTATGAATTCCTTTCATTTGCTTCAATTGACTAGGTTTCATGTCACGCCCCAAATTTCGAATAACGAAATTCGAATCCGAAACGCGATAACTCAACAATTCGCTAAAATTTTTCATTTAAACTAAATAATAAAACAAACCAAGCTCACAAATGTCAATATCGACTCGTTCTTTAAAGTCACATATTACATTACAGAGAATTTACAAATTAAACTGAATAACAATTCAATAAGTAAACACACCCACCACACTCATTACACAACGGAAGGTTAAATCTAAAAGTACAATTCTAAGTCTACGCTACAGAAAGTACACCTCAGCTTCAACGACAATTACTCGATATTTTAACCTGCACAATAACCCCTACACCATGGAATAGTGCACCGGGTTGAAACAACAAACTTGGTAACCTTTTGCAAGCTCATGTGAGTAAACCAAAATAACCACAAAACACATTTCTGACTCAAGGACAACAAATCAACATGATGACCATTTTCAAAAAACAAAATCTTTTTCTTTTTAAGGAAAACACAAGTCACCACTGTGACAAAACAATAAACACAAGTCACCACCGTGACAAAACAATCATTTATAATCTGAACAACACAACCAAGAAATCACTCTTCTTTCCTTTCATCATGAATCATTATCACCACAATGACGTACTAAAACATTTATGAACTCATTACGAGTCTGAACCACAATTGCACTCACAAATTAAACTAAATAAAACCAGAAATCCCTGCATTTTGGAAATTAGTTCAGAAGATCACCAAAAAGCACACAATCCAAAACCATAGTAATCCATGCATATAGTTTAGCTCAGGAGATTACATTAAAATAAAACAATAGAAATGAAACAGAAAAATGAATAAGGAAAACAAACAACTCATGCTAAAGCCAAGAAATCGTCCTTTCAACTCAACTAAAAGACTCCCACCTTTTAAATACAACACACATGTCTGTCATGGACAATAAAAGAAAGAAACCACCCAAAAGTCTATTTTAAAAATGTGCACTCATGGGTCTCAAGTAACCCACGTGTTACCTCCATGCAATACAATGACAGTCGACAGACTAGAGCTCTAACTGAATCACAACCAATCACCCGGCCAAAAGCTTGGTATCCCGATATATTTTCCTCAGTCACTACTGTGACACTAGATCCGTGGACCGAAAACATTTAAAAAGTCCCACACGACTCAAAATGTTACACCATAACTCAAAAGTCCCACATGACTCAAAATGTTACACCACAACTCAATATACTCTTTCAAAATAATATAAATCAACATTCTATATATATTGTTTTCCCTTAAAGAGTAAAACCACACAGCACTATCATGAATAAAATCATAAATATTGTACTCTCCACAATACTACAGTATAGCGAAATTGTACTCTTTTCAATAACCGGTTTTACAATCTAAAACCAAATCAAAATAATATAATTGACTGCCAAAAATATTGTTTTGATAACTCAAATCCATTCTAAAAAATAATATAGAAATTAATTTCATAATATTGTTTTCACACCTTAATACCCAGCACAAATTGACACATATAATTCACACCAGTCAATAAAACAATTATTAACATCCCAAAACTCATTTATTTCCTTAGAACATTAAATCACAACAAGAACATGATCAATATCAGAAAACATACTAATCCTACCTCACTACACAACTGTACCAATATATATATTTCACGTATGTACACACACACACGTAGTCATCCGCTCAGGAATGCTACTAATACCAACTTCACAATACAAAACCCGTGAAAAATCATTTTTATAATAAAACTTCATTTTTAAGTTACCCATGAACCGTAGACAATCAAGTTCATATAATTTAAAACTATTTCCGAAAATGATTTCACAATTTATTAAATAATTCTGAATAATAAAGTAACTCCGTTCATAAATGAACCTCATGAAATTTACTCACCTCTAAATCCAGCTGCGTCTTCACATGCCACACAAGATAAAGCTCAGCCCATCAAACTCCTCTCAACAACCTCGTCTCACCTAGTCACAACAAGTTACACTCAATATGATACAACGTACACAAGCATTTAAAGTTTGAAACAAGCGAACTAAAAACCAAAAACTACGTCCAACAAGACGAAACTTCCTCCGATACCTCCCATGATCTCTGGAACACTCCGAGGATTGATATGTCAAAACGACAAGTCGATCCAACGGTCAGATCCTCACAGATCGAAATCCGAGATAATAGAAATTATGAAAAAGCCCTAACATTTCAAACAATCTCCAAATGCTACAAATCATATATATCGACGAGTAAATGATAAAATGACAAGCAACTTCCACAAAGAAGGTCGGACGTGCCGCCACGCGCTGCCACCAGGGTCCTCATGTGGGCTCCACGTGCCGCTGGATCAACCTCCAAACCAGGTTGATCCAATCAGTCAAAATGAAGAGCTTGATGAGAGGAACAACTTTCATACCTGGGGCTAAGATCAAATCGGCCTATATCAAGCTAGAACAAGCCCGAAAAATCTCCACTGTTGAACTTCAAATCGTGATTCTGCCTACCACACTTCGAAGCGAGCTTCGAGGTTTGTATGGTTATGATCTAGAAAAGGTGAGCTCCAGAACCAGGTATGGTTTGAGCCCTATCGTCGCCGGAAATGGAAAATCTGACTGAGTCGCCGACACTAAAACAGAGCACTTCGATCTCCAGATTCCGGCTTGAATCAGTGGAAACCTGTTAGGTAAGGAAGACGAGAGCGACGAGGCACGCTGGTCTTCGTATGTGGCGCTGCCGGAGGACCTCAGACAGTGCAGGTCATGCTGTTTTCAGAAATTATGAAAAAAAAATATCTGAAAAACTCATATTTTAGAAAATTTTCAAAATTGGAAACTTCTCCCATTGATCATAACTTCCTCGTACAAAATCCGATTTTTGAGTTCCACGTGTCCACAAACTCGCATCGACGCGTTCTATAATTTTCGTGAAGTAAGTGTTTAGAGAAACTCAACGAATGGAAAGTCAACCCTTAGACCCCTCGAAAATAAAACGTTTCAAGAAAATATTCGTTCGAAACACTTTCACTCCACCATCGAACCATGAAATTTTACAAACGAACACTTGATTAATTCCAGAAAATTTCAAGAAATTAATAACAAATTTTTGGGGTGTTACATTTCATGTTCCCTCAAATAAGATGATGCACTTCAATAAACTTTTAATTCTCTACGTGCAATGCAGCAACCTGTAAATGGGGAGGAATCACTACACATATAATAAGAAGTTTGATTATTATGTGCGAGATTCTTGAGGAATGTGCAAATCTTGGAATTTCTATGGTTGATCGTTGTCGATTCTACTTATTGTTGTTAGAAAGGTGAAGAGTTACATGATGCTGGAATTTGATGTTGCTGCTGTCATTTATTTTGCCTGAACTGCATACTAATTGTATGTATCTTCAAGCCCATGTTGTGTACTAGTTTGATAACATTCTTGGTCCTGCTATAAAACTTAAGCTTGATGATCTAATGGTTGCAATCTCAATTTCCACAAGAAAGCCAAACTATAGATTCAAGTCAATTTTGTTTGTCAGACAGCAAAATGAAAATCAGAATTGTATACAACATCATAGATAGGTTTTGAATCCATGTAGAATTTAGAATTTGTCAGAGATAATTTCAAGCATTGTATGTAATAACCGCAATTTTCATTTTCGTCTCGTGAAATTGTACGAAATGAATAAAGTGCTTTTGCACGAATGTTACTCGAAATAATTCATTTTTTTTAATTATCGAAGTTCCGAAACAAATTGTTTTAACAAAATCTCGAATTATTCGATTCAAGAAAATTGACTTTTTATAATTATGGAATTTGGGAAAACTTCCTTCATGAAAGTTGTAGAGCTCGTCTATATGATCTCGTGCATATTTGGAATGCAAAAATCGGAGTTCGTATGAATTAGTTATGATTTTTTGAAAAAGTTTCCAATTTAGTATAAAGCTTCCATTTTTGGAAAATTTCCAAAAATATTTCAGTTTCCATTTTCAGAAACCTGCGTTCTCTCTCTCTCAAACCGCCCGGAAATCGCCTCCGATTTTCGTTCGGCCATATCTTCCTCCTCCGGCCACCAATCCTCACCAAACTTCTTCCATTCGCTTCGTATAGTCCTTGCGCACCTGTCTGTGGCATCCTTGGACGGCAGAACGTCCTGTAGCGGCGGCGGGAAGCTTAACCCGATTTGAGTTCGATTTCGAGTCAACACCGATATCTCGAGTTCTAGACCACCAATCTTCAAGATTCTTGGACTGGTGAACTCATATTGAAGTTCTAAACAAGTTAGATGAAGGGATCGAGCCGAGTGGTGGAGCTTTTTACGTGGATCGAAGCTATCGCTGGTTTCTGAAAAAATTCCGGCAAACCGAGTGTTCTAGGTAATTTTTCGACCACTTTAGTTCATTTTCAGACTTCATGGTAGTCAGGAAAGTGGTTAGGCTTGATGAGATGAAGAGGAGCAGCTTGGCCCCGACACCATTGGCGGTGGTCGGCGGCGGCTCTGCCCCTAACTCCGGCGGCCCTTTCTGGCCACCTCCGAGGGTCAAAAATGTGATTTCTTTACATTTTTAGATTCTACATTTCAATACGATCATTTCGATACATTATACGCATTTTTTGGATATCGTATGATTTAGTTATGAATTTTACGATTTCAATCGATTTCGATCGTTCAATTAATGATTTTTGAAGATCGGACCGTCCGATGGACTTGTAGTTTTGATATGTTGATCATATGACTGTTCCAGTTACCTTGTGTGGTCATGGGTGAAGATCTGACCGTTGGATCTTCGTATAATTGCAAAATAGTGATTCAGAGTGTGATTCGTGAGAATCCAACCGTCGGATGTTCATAAAATTTTGTGGAGATGTTTATAAGGACAATTCGGGAAGATCTGACTGTTGGATCTTCGTGATAAATTAGGAGGATGATCCTAAGGGTGATCTGTGAGGATCCGACCGTTGGATCATTGCTTAATTTCAATCTGACCGTTGGATCGTCGCTTAATTATGTTTTTGAGTTGTTGGCTAAGTTAAGATCGTATTTGATTAGGTGATCGATGGATTGATTTGGCGGACGATGGTGAATCGTTGTTTGAGCTGTTAAGAAGACGCAGCGGGAATTTAGAGGTGAGTAAACCTCACGTGGTTCATATTACGAACCGAGTACTTTAATTACTTTATTTTCTGCGGTAATTGTGTGAAAATAATTATGAAATAAATATTTGTTTTAAATCACATGGACTTGATCAACTACGGCCCATAGGTAAGTAAAATGATTTAATTATACAAAATGAATTTCACAATTTTCTTGTGTGAACTATAGTTGGTATTAGTGGTCACTCCTGAGTGGGTGATTACGTATATATAGAATTACATGATCATATATGAATTGGTGTGACATTGAAGAGTGTGAAATGTTGATGATTTATTAATATGGATTGAAATGTGATTTTCCATATTTATATGTGATGAATATGATTGTTGAATTCTTGTTAATATTCATGATTTACATTGGAGGATGTATAGAGTGGAGAATGTAGTGTTCTGAGGACAGAGGTCCGAAGTTCGACGGTTAAGGATAACTGGAGTGTTTGTGTTCTGAGGACGGGGATGTCCGAAGTTTGACGGTTAAGTATAACTGAAGTATTTGTGTTCTGAGGACGGGGATGTCCGAAGTTCGACGGTTATTATTAACCAGAGTATATTGTTCTGAGCGCCGAGAGCCCAAAGTTCAAGGGTTATTAAGTTAACCTGGGAATAAGTATATTGTTCTGAGGGCTGAGAGCCCAAAGTTCGAGGGTTATTAAGTTAACCTGGGAATATGTCGTTTACTTGCACCTAGGCCAAGGTGACTGTAGCGATATAGTTAGAGCTCTAACGTGTGGTCAAGATGGACCAGGGTGGTGTTATGTGTGGTTGAGTGTTTGTAGGACCCAAGTGGGGTGTTGTGATATTGAGGATTGTGAATGTATTCCTCGTGATTTTCCCGTGAGTGGATTGATGTCTCCTTGCAGACGTGTAATTGTTGATTGATTTCGTGAGTTAAATGATTTGAAATTTAATAAATCAACGGTTCTTTCTTGTTTACTCACACGAGCTGTCAAAAGCTTACCGGGTTTGGTGTTGTTGCAATCCCGGTACACTATTGAAATTGTGTAGCGGAAAATCCTGCAGGTCAGGAGAATCAGGGCGGAAATCGTGCGGTTTAGAGCATTTATCTTGGTGTTACAGTTTTTGTAAATTGTAAGGTGAGTTATGCTCAATTAGAGCTTCACCAATTTACTTTGTACGAGTGAATTGAAATGTTTAACTCGAGGTTTTCGAGATTTGAATTTTGAGTGGCTTGTGTGTGGTTGTTCTGAGAAAAGAAATAAATTCAGAACGTTTTTTTTTTGTTTAAGTTCTTTAATTCATGTTTCGAATTTTGAATTTGTTATTTAAAATTCGGGGCGTGACAGTTTGGTATCAGAGCGTAAGGTGCATATTCGGTGATGTGTCAATACTTTCCGAGTGATGGCCCGTCTGCAGCGGATCCCCATCGTGTGCTCTTCGGTATTGGCTAAGTCATTGGGTATGCGTGAGTGTTGGGAGTTGTTTAGGCCGCTAAGTCGTTTTAGGAACGTGAATACCTTCCCTGTAGTATTGACTTGGTTAATATGGACTTGTATTTGACTTATACTGTGTTTTAAGTGTTATACGTGTATTAGCCAAGCATACTATACTTCTTAGGTGATGGATATTCGAAGGGGTAGTACTTAGAACCGTAAAGTTGTCTTGAAGGTTCGTATTAGAATAAGTTCAGTTGCCACGAGTTATAATCTTTGAGGAATGGGAACCTCCGGATTTAACTCTGTTGAGTCAATGAGAATTGTTTTATGGAAGTGAGGTTCTTTTGGATGTTGAAGTGTTGGTTGAAGGCATGATGTTGACCTATGCACGTATCTAGTGTGGATACGAGTATTAATTGATAGAAATTTTGCCTTCTTAAGTTGGACATACAAGTGTTTTTGGATGGGATGTACGTATCAAGGATTAGATATTTTGTTTTGTAACGAGATGTCTTAGTAGAGATTTGGTAATTGACTTGTGATACGTGTTTAAAGCGGCTTGAAGTAACTATGCTAATCTTGTGTGAGATTGAGTTATTAGTATAGATTGAGAATCTAGGAGCAGTTGGAAAGAGAATTGATCTCACTAACTCAAGATGATAGGAGTGTGAGAGATTATGAGACAGAATTCTCAAGACTATATTGGTTTAGGAGACAAATGGATGCAAAGAGTTGGCCGTGAAGTTTCAGCTGGGGCTGAATGCTTTCCTTTAGCGTGACGTAACCAATTGTTAGAACTTATTTTGGTTAGGGTGTTAGCCATTGAATAGGATTCTTGACTCGTGTGGAGTTTGTGAGTAGTGTTGCGGTTAGGGAAGAGATTGTTGTGGTATTCATCAAGGGTGTAAGGTACAAAGCTAGTTGGTCTTCTTCTGGTGCTATGCCTCTTGTACGCCGACCTCCTAGGGTTTTCGTTGCGTAGCGGATTATTCGCATGTTTTGCACATTTCCCTGCTGATGGTAGAGTAAGACTACTCTACAATTTCGAGTTGTACTACGAGGTATGATTTGAGGAAATATTGTGGTTATTTCTTCCTTGTGCCAATAAGTTTGTTGGAGTCGGGTTTAAGGTGCGAGAACGGAGTTCGATTTCGTATTTGAGTGACTGAGACGAGCGACTATAGCTTTGGGTTGTCTCCGAATACTTAAAACCAGAATCGTTGTTTGAAGTGGGACAAATAGTAATAGTGGTTCTGACTTTGAACAGAGTTTCGGGGAATGTGTCACGTATAAGTGGTTGATGTTGCGAGCATCATTTTGGAATAATACTTTGCAATTTACAAAGAAAACCGGATTGGAAATTTCTCCATTTGAACACCATGGGCTGATGACCTGGCCATGACTTATGGACATAGTTTTATTTAAGTGAAGGAAATTGATTTTTGTGGCTCTTTGTGTTATGAACTAGTTTTCTTAAGTTTTGGATCGTAGTATGGAGATGTACAGAAGTGAGTTTTTGAAGTTATTTTGTGTTTTAAGTTTAAGTAGGCGGGACTCTTAAAGTTTTGAAATGGAGTTTGATCTTGGTCAGTAAATAATGGAGAGGATTAGAACCAACACTTTGTACAAGTTTGTATCCTTGGTTTTTCAATTCTTGGTGAAATGGTTAAACGCAATTTCGGGTATTGATTGTAGTGACATTGTTGGGTATCCATAGTGGTTCAAGTGAATTACTAAGTGATATGGAGTTTGATTCGGATTCTGAATCGTGAAATCATAGGGATTGAATTGTGGTAAGTTTTTGATGAAGCAATTGATAGATGGAATGGTTGAGATTTTATAAGAGTAGTAAGAGTAACTCTAAGGATGTGGTTTTTCCCAGCTGACTCAGGAAGTGTTTAGCTTTATTAATCCCTGATTCTAGCGACGAAATTGTTTGTGTTTGGTTTGTCTCAGATGATGCTAGCTAGACCTCTGTGTGACATAACTGATTGTTAGGTTGAATGATTGTTTGTTATACATCATTATGAAAGATGTGTGCAGCAGAGTTGGCTAAGGTTTTGAAAAAAAAACAATGGGTGACCAAGGTTCGATCCTTGGTGTCGTTGTTGGTTAAAAAAAAAAAAAAAAAAAGACTACATACATACAGTCTTATTGATTCAGTTATTTTACAAAAAAAAAAAAGAGGAACTACGCTATACTAAGCCAAGTCAGCAGCTCCGGATGGGTTGAGGCTGAGCTCAAGAGAAACGTGAGAGCCACCGTTGTAACTGCCCGAGCCACCGGAATAGTAACCATATGCGCTACCTTCCTCGAAAGTAGTCTTCGGGTTACCAAGGACATCCTCACCGTGCACGGGGAACAGAGGAAGAGTTTCAATCTCCTGGTGATCTTCTCCTCGTTGTTCCATGAAAGTCTGTCCTCCTTTTGTGCCAAAAGAGGTAGTGCTAGTATTAGTGTTGAAGGGTGAGGAGGAATATGGGTCAACACTATAGCCGACCCATGACCCAAAATTTAGATCGATGGATCCATCAGCACCAGTAGAACCAACGAAACCAAAGTTTAGATCAATGGACCCACCATCATCAGTAGAACTAGTGGATCCAAAATTGAGATCGATAGATCCACCAACCCGAACGTTCCGAATTAACCTCATCTTCTGCTTCTCTCGAGCTTTGAGGTTGTAGAACTAAAAGAAGACGTTCTTGTCCTCAATCTGCCCATACTGTTTCAGATAGAGACAGATCTCTTGAATCTACTCTGGAGTTGGGTACCTAACCTCCTTGTCATAGTAAAGCTCCTTGAGGATTCGTAGTTGATCTGGTGTAGGAGTCCACTAGTTACTACTCTGCCTGATGGGCGTGTTGGCACTACTCCCGGCTGCTTGGTTGCTTCCTCCCTCCTCGGTTGGTTGTGGGTTTGTAGTTCCATTAGTTGCAGGGTTCGTGGTTCCATTGGTGATGGGTTGAGAGGAAGTGAGAATTGAAGAACGATGATGATGAGTGTTTGAGGGAGATTGCTGTTAGAAGGATTGAAGTTGATGAAGTGGTGTTGGGGATCTGAGTTTCTCAGATGAAGGAAGAGATTAAGTCTTTCAGATGGAAGAAAAGATCTGAGTTCTCAGATGAAAGAAGAGATTTGAGTTTTTCCAGAAGGAAGAAAAGATTTGAGTTTCGAATGGAAGAAGAGATTGAGAGAGAAAGGCTAAAACTCTGAAGAAATTTTCTTTTCCCCTTGGAGTGAACAGTCGCTTCCCCAGAATGCACCTATTTAAGAAACAAGGCGTGCAAATCTCCACCGTTGGATGAACGATCTCAGAGATTCAAACTACGCGTTGGATTAAAGTCGCCCTAAAACACGGAAAAGTTGTTGGCGAGTGGAGAGCGCGTAAGGGGACCGAACGAATCTCGAGGTGCTGTGGTAGACAACTTTAGCCGAAAGTAAATCTAATTTCCATAAATCACGGAAGGGATAAGTCGTGGCAGGTGGGCCGAGCAAGGGCTTGTCTCGGATCAATGCCCTCACTGTAGCTGTGGGTGGATGCCCGATGGGCCGGAATTCTGAAATAGTTTTGGTGTAATTCATGGGCCGGATTTCTGCAACAGTTTTGGGTATTTTGGGCCGGATTGTTGAAACAGGTTGGTTTAAATAAAAGGAATGGTATGGATAACAACGAGAGCAGCTCGTGCTCTAGTGGTTGAGAGTGGAGTCCTTGTACTTGAGGTCTGAGGTTCGAACCTTGCATCTCGTTTATTCTTATTATGTTCACAAAAGACATAATAAGTATAGCTTTTGTACATATTATAATAAGGACAACTTGTGCTCCAGTGGTTGGGAGCAGAGTTTTCGTGCAATAGGTTAGGGTTTCGAACCTTGCCTCCCTTTTATTTTAATTATGTTCGATTATGACATAATAAGTATAACACGTGAGCATATATTAATGAAAGCAGCTCTTGCTTCAGTGGCTGGGAGCAAAGCCTTGGTGTATAGGGTCGGGAGTTCGAACCTTACCTCTTACGTTTATTTTTGGATCTTGTATATGCTCAGTATACAGATGTATTTTTATACGTAGAGCCATAGCTTTGTAAATTTCTACAGTATTCTGTATAAATTACAGAAAACCTTAATCGGGAGAAATGGACTCGCGATTAAATTTCGGGACGAAATTTCTTTAAGGAGGGTAGGTTGTAATAACTGCAATTTTCATTTTCGTCTCATGAAATTGTACGAAATGAATAAAGTGCTTTTGCACGAATGTTACTCGAAATAATTCATTTTTTTTAATTATCGAAGTTCCGAAACAAATTGTTTTAACAAAAGCTCGAATTATTCGATTCAAGAAAATCGACTTCTTATACTTACGGAATTTGGGAAAACTTCCTTCATAAAAGTTGTAGAGCTCTTCGATATGATCTCGTGCATATGTGGAACGTAAAAATCAGAGTTCGTATGAATTAGTTATGATTTTTTTGAAAAAGTTTACAATTTAGTATAAAGCTTCCATTTTTGGAAAATTTCCAAAAATATTTCAGTTTCCGTTTTCGGAAACCCGCGTTCTCTCTCTCTCTCAAACCGGCCAGAAATCGCCTCCAATTTTCGTTCGGCCATATCTTCCTCCTCCGGCCACCAATCCTCACCAAACTTTTTCCATTGGCTTCCTATGGTCCTTGCGCACCTTGCATGGTGGCGCAGCCTGTAGAGTCGGCGGGAAGCTTAACCCGATTTGAGTTCGATTTCGAGTCAACGCCGATATCTCGAGTTCTAGACCACAAATCTTCAAGATTCTTGGACTGGTGAACTAAAATTGAAGTTCTGAACAAGTTTCATGAAGGGATCAAGCCGAGTGGTAGAGCTTTTTACGTGGATCGGAGCTATCGCCGGTTTCTGGAAAAATTCCGGCAAACCGAGTGTTCTAGGTAATTTTTCGACCACTTCCGTTCATTTTCAGACTTCATGCTAGTTAGGAAAGTGGTTGGGCTTGATGAGATGAAGAGGAGAAGCCTGGCCCCGACACCATTGGAGGTGGTCGGCTGCGGCTCTGCCCCTAACTCCGGCGGCCATTTCCGGCCACCTCCGGGGGTCAAAAATGTGATTTCTTTACATTTTTAGATTCTACATTTCAATACGATCATTTCGATACATTATACGCATTTTTTCGATATCGTATGATTTAGTTATGAATTTTACGATTTCGATCGTTCAATTAATGATTTTTGAAGATCGGACCGTCTGATGGACTTGTAGTTTTGATATGTTGATCGTATGACTGTTCCAGTGACCTTGTGTAGTCATAGGGAAAAATCCGACCGTTGGATCTTCGTATATTTGTAAAACAGTGATTCGGAGTGTGATTCGTGAGAATCCGACGTCGGATTTTCATAAAATTTTGTGGAGATGTTAATAAGGACAATTCGGGAAGATCAGACCGTTGGATCTTCGTGATAAATTAGGAGGATGATCCTAAGGGTGATCTGTGAGGATTTGACCGTTGGATCATCGTTTAATTTCGATCCAACCGTTGGATCATCGTTTAATTTCGATCCGACCGTTGGATCGTCGTTTAATTAGGTTTTTGAGTTGTTGGCTAAGTTAAGATCGTATTAGATTAGGTGATAGATGGATTGATTTGGCGGACGATGGTGAATCGTTGTTTGAGCTGTTAAGAAGACGCAGCGGGAATTTAGAGATGAGTAAACCTCACGTGGTTCATATTACAAACCGAGTACTTTAATTACTTTATTTTATGCGGTAATTGTGTGAAAATAATTATGAAATAAATATTTATTTTAAATCACATGGACTTGATCAACTACGGTCCATAGGTAAGTAAAATGATTTAATTATACAAAATGAATTTCACGATTTTCTTGTGTGAACTATAGTTGGTATTAGTGGTCACTCCTGAGTGGGTGATTACGTATATATATAATTACGTGATCATATATGAATTGGTGTGACATTGAAGAGTGTGAAATGTTGATGATTTATTTATATGGATTGAAATGTGATTTTCCATATTTATATGTGATGAATATGATTGATGAATTCTAGTTAATATTCATGATTTACTGGAGGATGTATAGAGTGGAGAATGTAGTGTTTTGAGGACAGAGGTCCGAAGTTCGACGGTTAAGGATAACCGAAGTGTTTGTGTTCTGAGGACGGGGATGTCCGAAGTTCGACGGTTAAGGATAACCGAAGTGTTTGTGTTCTGAGGACGGGGATGTCCGAAGTTCGACGGTTAAGGATAACCGAAGTATTTGTGTTATGAGGACGGGGATGTCCGAAGTTCGACGATTATTATTAACCGGAGTATATTGTTCTGAGGGCCGAGTGCCCAAAGTTCGAGGGTTATTAAGTTAACCTGGGAATAAGTATATTGTTCTGAGGGCTGAGAGCCCAAAGTTCGAGGGTTAATAAGTTAACCTGGGAATATGTCGTTTACTTGCACCTAGGCCTAGGTGACTGTAGCAATATAGTTAGAGCTCTAACGTGTGGTCAAGATGGACCAGGGTGGTGTTATGTGGGGTTGAGTGTTTGTAGGACCCAAGTGGGGTGTTGTGATATTGAGGTATGTGATAATGTATTCCTCGTGATTTTCCCGTGAGTGGATTGATGTTTCCTTGCAGACGTGTAATTGTTGATTGATTTCGTGAGTTAAATGATTTGAAATTTAATAAATCAACAGTTCTTTCTTGTTTACTCACACGAGCTGTCAAAAGCTTACCGGGTTTGGTGTTGTTGCAATCCCGGTACACTATTGAAATTGTGTAGCGGGAAATCCTGCAGGTCAGGAGAATCAGGGCGGAAATCGTGCGGTTTAGAGCATTTATCTTGGTGTTACCGTTTTTGTAAATTGTAAGGTGAGTTATGCTCAATTAGATCTTCACCAATTTACTTTGTACGAGTGAATTGAAATGTTTAACTCGAGGTTTTCGAGATTTGAATTTTGAGTGGCTTGTGTGTGGTTGTTCTGAGAAAAGAAATAAATTCAGAACGTTTTTTTTTTTTTTGTTTAAGTTCTTTAATTCTTGTTTCGAATTTTGAATTTGTTATTTAAAATTCGGGGCGTGACAGTTGTAAAACATGTTTGATATCTGTTCATACACCTGTTGTATCTTTGATAAGACTCGCACACTCCAGGCTTATCTAACAGAAGAACGATGCAACGGAAGGATAGTAAAAGTACCACCATATTCTATAAAAATTTATGAAACCAAAAAGTGCATTTCGTGATAGTTTAGATATCATATGAGCATTTTACCAGGCCAATTCTTAATCAAATCAAAGAAAAAAAATGTAGTACTTTTAACCAAAAAGGAGCCTTTTTTATTTTGTTAAATGGAGAACAAAAATCTTGAAAACATGGTCATCTAAGGAGAGACTTCTCTGCGATTGATAGACAAAGGAGAGCACTCAAGTCTACTTTAATGGGTCCATTTGTTGGTCAAGTCTTTGAGCTTGTCTTTCACACATTTCCCTCTCTCCAAAAATGAAGTTTAGCTACTATGAACCTTCTCTTGGATTGGCGATTCCATCCTTTAACAATTTGATCCACACATTTTCTTGTCAATCATAATTGTCTGTGTACTAGTCAAGTCTTTGGACGTGCTGTGAGTTTGCATATGTTGATAGAAAAGTAAGTGGAGACAAGTAACCTCTATGAATTAATAGTGTGTGTATACATATTGAACTATCCCCAGACAGTTTCTCTTGTAACTCTCCTCAGTGAACAATTCCACACACTTTGCATATTTATTAAAACAAAGGAGAGAGTGGAATGTATGAGTGGAAGAAAATAGGAAGAAGTAAAATAAATAGATATGAGTGGAATGTAAATCTGTAACCAAGAAAGAAAGTATGGTGAGTCGAACTCACGACCTTCCACTTATAAAAGGGATACTTATGTCACTAGTTGTATATGAGTTGTTTATTTGATAAAAAAAAAAAAAAAAAAAAAGTACGGTACGAGTGGAAGAAAATAGGAAGAAGTAAAATAAATTAAGGGGAATGTAACCAAAACAAAAAGTATGGTATGGTATGTATGGTATCTATATATACATGTCTTGTCTCTCCTTTATTCTAGCCCTATTGTAGACCGTACATGTCATGCTCGATCAGAATTGCTATTCAATAAAAAAATGGTAAAAATGGAATGGAAGCATGAGAATTTTCTGAAAATTTATCATATAGCAATAAATGGGAAGAAATAAAAGAAAATCGAGTGGAACTTAAATTAAAAAGAAAAAAAATCAGTGGATGAAATTAAAGAAAAAAGGGCTCCCAAGAGAAAGATCGAACCAAAAGAATTAGGGTAAGGCTATTTCCACCCTACCAATTGCTTTTTTCATCCTACAGCTAAACTTTTATCCTGAAACTTCCAATTTCACCCTAAAATAATTTAGAAAAGAAAAAAAAGATATCACCATTAAAAATGTAAAATGGGAAAAGAAAAAATAATAAGCACACCATCGTGCAGCAACCACATGCCTTCTAGTTTCTTTTTACTCTTTTATTTTTTTTTTCCTCTTCTCTATCTTCTCCCTTCATCAGTTACTGTGACGTAGAATCAAGCATGAGTAACATGAAGTAGAACAAACTAATACTAACCAACAATTCTTTTCACTTGTTGCTATAGCTTGAAAATTTCGTCTAACTAATTGTTTGGAAGAATAGCGATGAAGAAGCTGAGATGATATTTTTTTTTTATAGAAAGCTGAGATGATAATAGGGATATCTGTTGGATAAAGTTTTATTTATCCATAAAATTCCTTAACTAGAATTATTTTTTATGTTAATAAATGTAGTTTTGGGATTTTAAAGAAAAAATTTAATTGTAGGGTGAACAAAGTATTTAGTATGGTGGAAATAGTCGCACTCAAGAATTAAAGAAGTGTCCCTTAACCAACTGTGCAGGACCCAATTACATATGCTAAATATTTTATATTTGCAAATTTGGGTGGGCTACATCCTTGTGGGTAGATCCGCCCTTGTTTGCATTAGAGTCCTCATCACCACCATCTACGACATCATCTTGGTGCTTTTGAGGAGTGGCTTCGTCTTGGTGAGTCAAATCGATTTCGAGGTGTCTGGTAAGCAATTCTTGTTCGATGTTGCCAGAAGTGAAGAAAGGAAACTCCGGGAGGAACCCTACTTGAGATTGTTGTGTTCCAGCTCTTTTTTTTAAGAACTTAGTTTATTTTATTTTAATTTAATTTAAAATAATTTGTAAAAAAAAAAAAAAAAGAAGCATTTTACAATATATCTCTACTTTAACGGAATAAGGACAGAACTTCTAAGGTGCTTACAAATGGATAGTATAGCAGACTCTCTAAAAATTTATAAATACCAAAAAATGCATTTCGTCATACATATATCATATGAGAATTTACCCAATTCTTAATCTAATCTAAAAAAAGGTAGTACTCTTACCCAAGAGTCTATGTTTATTTTTATTTGTTTTGGTTACATGGAGAGCTAAAAGATTGGGGGGGGGGGGGGGGGGGGAGGAACTAAACTACAAAACTTGGTCTCAATAGGCCATCTGTTGAGTCTTCTCTGAGATTGATTGACAAAGAAGAGCAAGCATTGAAGTCTTCATAAATGGGTCAGTAGTTGTTGAAGTCTTTTAGCTTGTCTTTCACGCATTTCCATCACTCTTTCCACCTACTGTGAACCTTCTCTTTGATTGATGATTCCATCCCCACATTTCCTAGTCAATCATATCTATAAGTCTATAACTAGTCAAGTCTTTGGACGTGTAATTGTGACTTTTCATATGCCAATTAAAAAGTAATGCCAGACAGCTAACCTCTCTTAATAAGTAGTGTGTGTATATATATTAGACTCTCTCTCATAATTATTCTCAGTCTTAATTAACAATTCCACCCACTTTGCATATCCATTATTCACAAAATAGAGAGAGTTACTTGGTTCTTCCTAGTATACTTATTATGTTGTACAACGACTAGCTACTTAACTCTTCTCAGTTGTAGTTAACAATTCCACCCACTTTGCATATCCATTATTCACAAAATGGAGAGAGTTACTTGGTTCTTCCAGGTATACTTATTATGTTGTACAACGGTTAGCTTCTTAACTATGGCAGCACGAACCAACCTTAACATCACCACAGACCGATCTGCTCTTCTTTCTCTCAAAGCCCATATCATCAGTGACCCTCAAAACAAGATCTTTACCAATTGGTCAACCACTACCCCTGTTTGCAACTGGGTTGGTGTCATTTGTGGTGCACGTCATCCTCGAGTCGCAGAGTTGAACCTCTCTTACTTTGGTCTCGCGGGCACCATTCCTCCTGAGCTAGGCAACTTATCATTGCTTGTTGATTTGGATATCCAAAATAACAGTTTCCAGGGTACTTTGCCTAAGGAATTAGCTCGCCTGCGTCGGTTGAAGTTTATTAACTTGGGATACAACAAGTTTATGGGAGTGATTCCGTCATGGTTTGGGTCCTTGTCCAAACTTCAAGGTTTCAGGTTGTTTGGTAATCAATTTTCAGGTTCCATACCAGCTACCATCTTCAACTTATCTGCTTTGCAAGTAATTGATCTGGATTATAACCAACTCTCAGGTACGAACTAAAATACACACCAACAAATTAACAGCATAGCATGTTAAGGTATAAGATACGCTAATTATTAAATATTGCATAGCAAGAGAAATTGGAAACCTAACAACATTGTAGGAGATATACCTTAATGGTAACAATTTTATAGGTATGTTACAAATCGGTTTTGTTGAAATAGTTAAAGAGATAATAATTGTGCATATGTCGTACACTTGAAACTTTAATTAGACATGTATGCAGATGATAAACTAAACAATTTAATTGTTAAGTTTTAAGAAATAGAAAATGAGATTGGCGGTTTAGATCAACTGGAGAAGTTGTTAGTGAACTTCATTACCTTAAAATGGCCTATTAATGCCTATGGTTGTCTTCAAAATGTCTTTTTCAATTATTTTTGTGTTTATATGAAAACAACTTGACTGGAAGACTTCTTAACACTATATGTCAACATTTTGAGCATTCAAAAGTTGGATTTTTCTTACAATCAACTTGACAGTCCACCTCCATCTAAATGGTCGCAATGCAAGCAACTTTTATTACAATTATCACGGAAGCATAACCATCTATATTGGCCACTTAACTCATATATAGATGATTGTTCTTAACTCGAACTATTTGACATATATGCAATAATCATTTTATTTTCTTCTTAAATATCTTGATTGTTCCTTAGTAATCAATGTGTGGCAATGATTATAAGATTTCTCAACGATATATGTTTGACACCCTAGCTAGATTGTTAAGGTAATTAGATATCTAATTAATAATTAATAACAGGTAGAATTTCTGGAGAAATCGGGAACCTAACAACATTGAAGGAGATCTACCTTGATCGTAATAATTTTGAAGGTATGACTCCCACCGATTTTGTCGATTTAAATGGATAATTAGTTACCTACATGCCCCATATTTGAACTTTTTATTCTTGTGAAATAGTATCGAGTATATCATATTATCATATGTCTTGTATCGGCTATAATGTGTATTGATCTTTCAGAAATTCCAAAAGAGATCGGCACTTTGAATCAGTTGGAAAACTTGGTGGTGCAAGAAAATGCCTTAAAAGGCCGTATTCCTATGGCTGTCTTCAACATGTCTTCTTTGACTGTTTTAACTTTCTATGGGAACAACTTGATTGGTAGAATTCCGGACAATATATGTCAACATCTTCCTAATATTCAAATTTTGTATTTGGGTAAAAATCAGTTCAATGGCCCACTTCCTTCCACATTTGGGCAATGCAAACACCTTCTTGAATTAAACTTGGAGGTTAACAGGTTGAGTGGAAGAATACCCAAAAATATTGGAAATTTAACCCAGATAAAGATGCTTAGCTTTACCACAAACAGCTTGACAGGTATTTATAATCTCAATTGCATATGATTTAATTACCATTATATATTTTTATAAACCGGTTCATTGAATTATCAATCCAAAAGATGATGGCCATTTTATATTTTGATAATCATACTATATTGTGCCTAGCTATCATGATTTAGACAAATCTATATCCGTCTAATGTATTCCTATATATTTTTTTTAAATTAGACAAAATTTAATAAAGCAACGTTCCTAATTTCCTACTTGAATTAAACTTTTAACAATGCCAATGTGTTGATATAATTGTTGCAGGTACTATACCATATGAGATTGGTTATCTTCCAAATCTAGAGCGATTGGGGCTCCGTGGTAATAATCTAAATGGTCATATCCCATCCTCAATCTTCAATATGTCCACAATAACAAAATTAGATCTCGGCTTCAATCAGCTTTCAGGTAGCCTCCCAGCAAACATAGGCATTGGGCTTCCAAAACTAGAAGAGTTTGAACTAGGAGTGAATCACCTCAGTGGAGTAATCCCTAAATCCATCTCCAATGCTTCTGAGATTCGGATTCTAGACCGGGGAGGTAACTCTATTTCTGGATTTATTCCAACCAGTCTATGCCTCTTGACAAACCTTGAAGGCCTCAGCTTCTATGGTAATAATTTGGCCATTGATACCTCTACTCCAGAAGTTAATATTTTGTCTTGTTTGGCAAATTTCAAAAATTTGAGGTATTTATCCTTCACAAGCAATCCATTGAATGCCAAGCTTTCAATTTCCTTCAACAATTTCTCTGCATCACTTCAATATATTTATTTAGGAAATTGCATCTTGAGTGGTACCATCCCCAGTGATATAGGCAATTTCAGTAGCTTGATATCGTTATCCCTATTTATGAATCAATTGAGTGGGCCAATTCCAGGCT
This sequence comes from Rosa chinensis, assembly GCF_002994745.2. Lineage (NCBI taxonomy): Eukaryota > Viridiplantae > Streptophyta > Magnoliopsida > Rosales > Rosaceae > Rosa > Rosa chinensis. The sequence continues at coordinate 25,764,155 of NC_037089.1, read as the reverse complement.
CAATGGGAAGACTACATAATCTTCAAGGTTTGTATATGTATGATAACACATTGCAAGGACACATTCCAGATGAACTTTGTCAATTCAAAAACTTAGCTGATTTATATTTGGGTGGGAATCAACTGTCTAGTTCTGTACCTTCCCGCTTGGGTAATCTAACAGCATCTCTAAGACGTCTATCCTTAGGGTCCAATTCGTTGAATTCCACAATACCATCTACCTTGTGGGGACTTACAGATATCTTGGAACTAGACTTGTCATCCAATTCTCTAATTGGACCTCTATCAGGTGGTGTTGGTAATTTGAAAGTTGCTACATCCATAGATGTATCATACAACCAATTATCTGGTAGTATACCAAGCAGCGTTGGGAGTTTATCGAATTTGGTCAATCTCTCCTTGGCACATAATAATCTAGAAGGCCCTATTCCTAGTTCCTTTGCAACCTGTGTAAGCTTAGAACGATTGGATTTATCTCATAACAGTCTTTCTGGAGTGATTCCAAAGTCTCTAGAAGCACTCTCATATCTCAAGTATCTGAATTTGTCTCTCAACATACTCCAAGGAGAAATTCCAACCGGTGGTCCTTTCAAAAACTTCTCTGCTGAATCATTTATTTCAAACCATGGACTCTGTGGGGCATCCCAATTTCAAGTTCCACCATGCAAAAGAAAAACTAGTATGTCTATCTTGAAATATGTTATTCCGGGGATCTTGTCAGCAATGCTTCTAACGACCTCCATATTTTGGATGTTGATGTTCCGCAGACAAAAGAATGCGAAAGCTGCAGCACATACTATCTTAACGCCTCAAGTTTTATGGAGAAGAGTTTCATACTTAGAGCTCCTAAGTGCGACAAATGGATTCAATGAAAGAAACTTACTTGGTACTGGGGGTTTTGGCTCAGTATATAAAGGAACATTGTCAGATGGGATAGACGTTGCGATAAAGGTTTTCAATTTGGAGTTAGAAAGGGCATTTACAAGTTTTGAGGTTGAATGTGAAGTGCTAAGTAACGTTCGTCACCGAAATCTTGTCAAAGTCATCAGTTGCTGCAGTCAAATTGATTTCAAAGGTCTTGTATTGAATTACATGCCTAATGGGAGCCTTGAGAAGTGGTTGTACTCTCAGAATTCCTCTTTGAACATAATGCAAAGGTTGGATATAATGATAGATGTTGCATCGGCATTAGAGTACCTTCATCATGGTTATGAAGTACCTATTGTCCATTGTGATTTGAAGCCAAGCAACATCCTACTAGATGATGACATGGCTGCACATGTTGCTGATTTTGGTATTGCAAAACTCTTGGGTGGAGGAGATTCTATAACTCAAACCATGACTCTAGCCACAATTGGGTATATTGCTCCAGGTGTTGTACTTTATCTTTCAATTCTGTATGTTGTCCTTAATTATAAAAGTATTTTTGTTTTTAAATGAATTTTATATATGCAGAGTATGGAATGGAAGGAACAGTGACAAGAAGAGGGGATGTGTATAGTTTTGGTATTGTAGTGATGGAAACATTCACAAGAAGGAAGCCAACCGATGAGATCTTCGTTGGAGAAATGAGACTAAATCAATGGGTTGCAAATTTCCTAATTGCAGATGCGATAGTTGAAGTTGTGGATGCTACCTTACTTGGAACCGAGGAGGATCATGACTTCGTGAGCAAGAGGGAGTGCTTATCATCTATTATGAGATTAGCTGTTGCTTGTTCAGCAGAATCACTGGAAGAGAGGATAAACATGGAAGAGGCTGTAGCCATGTTGAAAACAATCAAGATCAAGTTTTCAAAGGACTCTGCTGCAAGAGGTGTGGTGTTGAACAGTCATTCTGTTTCGTAACCCCTTAATTAATATGTCGATATATCTTGGCATGACATTTGATTCAGTACGTAATTATGTAATTGTTTGGCAATGTGGTTCTGACTCATGTTTGGTTGGTAATTCACTCTACTACTTTGTATTAAAAAATAACTTCCATCTAGCTCTTTCCACTTTGTAGTTTCTGTGTTTTTCTGCTTTGAGGCTAGCTGCTTAAATAAACCGAAGCACTACTATTTTCTCAATTCTTCTATCTATAAGTTCTTAAAGTACTTATCTATAAGTTCTTCCAGATGCAGCCTCGTCTGCCCTGCTTCTAGATTCTGTTAACCGAATTGGTTTTCCAAGGGGTTTCTTGTTGTAATTCCTTTTCTCCTCAAAAAAAAAAATGTACTTATCATGGTAGAGTATGCCTAGGATTTATATGAAGTGTCAGTATGTTGTACTCCAATTATTGTATTCTTCTATTCCGTTGTTGTGTCTATAGAAATTGATATTGATATGTATTTGATTGAATGATACAATTGTACAAAGGACTGCTATTATATACAAGCATCAGTAAGCTATTCCAGGTAAGCTATAATTGCATACAACACGATCCTACAATCACTCCTAGACTTGGAACAGAATCTTCATCAATCACTCCAATTACTCTGTACCAAATCACAACAAGATCATTGACTTATTTTCTTTCCTTTATCACTCCCCCTCAAGTTGGACCGTGAATGTCAATAACACCCAACTTGCCAAGGTGCGTGTGGAGAGCAGGTGCTCTTAGTGGCTTTGTAAACAAGTTAGCTATTTGCTTTCCAATTTGTACATAAGCAGTTTTGACTTCCCCTCTTTGAATTCTTTCACGAACGGTGTGACAATCTAACTCAATGTGCTTCGTTCGTTCATGATAGACTGGGTTTGCTGCGATGTGTAAGGCAGCTTGATTGTCACAAAATAGTCTTACTGGCTCAAGGTGTTATACACGTAAATCTCTCAACAAGTATCTCAACCAAGTAAGTTCACAAGCAGCTGCAACCATAGGTCGATATTCAGCTTTGGCAGATGATCTAGATACCGTAACTTTCTTCTTATTCTTCCATGATACAAGTGACTTGCCAAGAAATACACAATATCCCGTTACTGATTGGTGTGTAATCGGGCACCTTGCCCAATCAACGTCACAATATCCCATCAAATGAAGTGGATTATGAGAAGAAAATAGCAAGCCTTGTCCTGGGTGATGTAGCTTTGGTTCTTCCATGAATTGGCTAAGTGTATTCACAGCATATGCAATGTCTGGCCGGGTGATTGTGAGATAGATCAATTTCCTAATCAATCGGCGATACCGAGAAGTGAAGTTTCTCAGCATATGCAATGTGGTTGTGTTGAATACCACTAATTGTATACTATGATATGTAATCTTGATTCATAGTGGATTTGATTTTCGTGTTGGCTACGTTACAAGCCACACAGTGAAGTTTCTTCAGTAGTGAGGTTTACACTGTGTCAACAAACACTTGTGCTGAAATTGTGTGTGTGCATGTTATTGTAAGGCTATTTCAGTTAGTTTACTTCACATTGGTTCCATCTGGTGTTTTCAAAGGATATATTCGGCTCGTCTAGCTCATGAGTAACTCGAGTTTGTTAATGTTTAGCTCGTTTGTTAAAGCTTGACTCATGAAAATTTTTAGTACATATAAAAATATAATTTTTCTAGTCTCAAATTTTAAACTCTTTTTATTACCTTTTTTTCAATATTCTCATTAAGTAAAATATACAACAATAAAGAACAATACTGGTACAACAATAAAATTTGGATTATTATTTTAATTTTTTTTTAAAATTTAAAGTCAAGTAAGCAACGCCGAGCCTATTCAAGCTCGAGCTCGTCCAATGAATCAAGTTGAGCCGAGCTTGAGCATAGAAAAAAAATATTCAAGCTTTAGCACAGCTCGAGCTCGATAAAAACAAATAAGCCGAACATGATCACCTTAGTATTTGCTCCAACTCGGCTCATTTACACCCCTATAAAAAAACATGTCTATAACCCCACACACTTCTCCAGGTTTTAGAATGCAACACAAGTTGTCAACATTTATCATAAGTGTTGTGTCTTGCAACAATCGATTCATTCAATGCAACATCATCTTTATTCTCATGTTTAGCCAGTTTAAACTTGTGGTCTCAAAATTAATTTCAGCTTTAATTGTATAAGCGAAAATCGTAACAGCTTAATGTAAGAAGTTCGAATTTCATGTTGGGATTTAACTTAATATTCTGGTAAGATTGCTGTGATGGGTCACACGATTCCTATCGAAATGTGTCACAAAACATAGTCAGTAAAGAGTCATGTCACATTGATTTGATTGCTACGATCGAAATGTGCCGCACTTTCCAACACCTTAGACTAAAACACACTCGTGGATGGGCTAGCCCAAGACACAATGGACTCTATCTTTCTCTCTGTAAGGCTGGACTTTGTGGGCGAGCCCAAGACAGACTACAGCTCTCTTCTGGCGCATCGCCGCTTGCTGGGTTGGAGTTTCACTGTTTCAGTGGTTCTGTTCACTCTTGAACACTGAAAAAGAAATTAAACAAAACTAGTCGTGGTTCACAACATTTCTTCCTTCTCCATTTTCAGCACCACGATGCTCTCTCGTCTCCTCCCCAAACCCTCACATTTCTCTCTCCTCAGAATTCCACCCATGTCCCAAATCCCCAATTCTCCTCCCCCACTCCAAAACCCTACTTTCACCACCTTCGTCCCTAGATTCTTCTCCACTGACGGCGACGGCAACGGTCGATCCCCGTCCGACGTGTGGAAGCTTTCCAAGGAATCTGATGACAAGTTCGATCCTTTGTTCGGGGACAGCTCCGGTGACGTCTCCTGGACAGTCGAGGCTGATTCGTGGACGGATTCGAAGGGCTGATTAATCATGGAAGACCCCATCAGTGATTTGGCTAAGTTTGTATCTGGAGAATTCTGTGTTAGACTGGAGGACAGTGCTTCACTCAACATTATGGGCAGGACACGCCATTTTTCATTTATGAAAGCAAAGGATTTGTGACTATGAGAAGTTTGAGGCTTTATATGAAGCTAATTGTTTGCACACCTTCTATAGAGGTAAACATTTTCACTCCTTCCTTCCTTCCAACCGACCAAGGTCCTACATGATCTGTTGCCAGCATTACAATTCTTAAGAGTGGTCACTTTTACCAGACTCTTGTATTGAGGAGTTGCCTAATTCAGTTAGCAACTTGAAACATCTAAGGCACTTGCACCTGTCGTCTAATGCTCGAATCAAATTATTCCCGGATGTAGTGTGTGATTTGCATAACTTACAAACATTACTGTTGACAGATTGTCGTGCTCTTACTCAATTGCCCACCAGCTTGGCTAGGGTGATAAACTTGCACCATCTTATATCCGAAATACAAAGTTAGGGAGGATGCCACGGGAAAATTGAAAGATCTTCAAACGTTATGTGACTTTGTGTTGGGAAAGAATTCAGAGATTGGTTGTACAGAGAGTTAAAAAGTTTTGGCATTTGCGAGAAGTTCTTTATATTTCAGGGCTTCATCAGATTGTCTATGTCGAAGATGCTTTGGAGGCCAATATGCATCAGGGAGAAGAAGAAGTGCTAGTTAGAAAACTAAGAATTCTCATGATTCGTTCAAGCTTTCCTAGTTGGTTAGCAAATCATTCTTTCCAGTTGGCTTGTCTTCGACTATCCGATTGTTTAAGTTCTTGCTTTTTGCGACCGCTGGAGCAGCTACCCTTCCTCCGGGACCTTCATGTTATTGGGCTAAATGGTTTACTTTAAATAGGTCCTCCGTTTTACGGCGATGATATATGTGTTGTTACGCCATTTAGACATCTGAAAGTTGTGAAATTCTGCAACATGTTAAATTGGCAGGAGTGGTCTTATGTTGGAGTTGGAGGTAATGAGAAAGGTGGAGCTTTTCCTAAACTTTGTGAGCTACATTCGTTGGGTTCTCCCATGCTAATTGGAAGTTTACAATTAGACTACTTCTCAAAGATTGAACGGCTTAAACCAATGCATTGTAATCTAAATCCGTTGCTATTTCTCAAGACCCTGAACTTCTATCCTTTAGTAGCTTGGACATTTCTGACTGCCCAAATTTGGTATCTTTTCCTGATGGAGGACTGCATGCACCAAAGCTGAAAGACATATATCCATAAATGCAAGAAGCTGAGATCACTGCCAGACGACATGCACAGCCTCCTTCCATTGCTTAAGCACTTGTCTATAACCGATTGTCCAGAGCTTTAATCATTTCCAGAGGGATTGCCTTTATAATTACAATCTCTTGGCATTCAATCTTTCAAAAAGCTTATTGCAAATCGTATGTAGTGGGGTTTACACAGACTGACCTGCCACATAAGCTTGAGAATTGACTTCAGAGAATGTGAAGGCATAGATTCATAGATTCATTTCCGGAGGAGGCACTGCTGCCTACTGCTCTCACTTCTCTCAGCATCTCCAATTTGAATATTAAGACCATGGATGGCGATGGGTTTAGACAAGTCTCTCTTGAAAGGTTGAAAATATGTGAATGCCCTAAGCTCCAGTCTTTCCCATTTGAAAGGCTACCCTCTCTTTCTGAAGTTCGAATCTTCATATGTCCTTTTCTAGGAGATGGTGCCGGAGGGATAAGAGAGAAGGTTCCCAAATGATACTATTTCCACATCACCAACGGTCTCAGTTCTAATGGTAACCATGCAATATTCTCTCCTCTACTTGTTTAACACACTGCTTTCCAAATTTAATTTTGGCAATGGTTTTAAAAGTACCGCTTAACAAAATGTGCCATGATTTGTTGTTTTAACTTTGGACCTACACCTATGAATTCCTTTAAATTTTGGCTAAGTTCATGTTCCCTCAAATAAGATGATGCACTTCTAATAAACTTTTAATTCTCTACGTGCAGTGCACGCTGTGCAGCAACCCATCAATGGGGAGGAATTACTACACATATAACGAGATGTCTGAATATTATGTGCGAGATTCTTGAGGAATGTGCAAATCTTGGAATTTCTTTGGTTGATCATTGTCGATTGCTACTTATTGTTGCTAGAACGGTGAAGAGTTAGAGGATGCTGGAATTTGTTGTTGCTGCTGTCTTTTATTTTGCCTGAACTGCATAGTCATTGACATTGTATATGTCTTCAAGCACATGTTGTATACTAGTTTGATAACATTCTTGGTCCTGCCATAAAAGCTTAAGCTTGATGATCTAATGGTTGTAATCTCAATTTCCATAAGAAAGTCAGACGATAGATTCAACTCAATTTTTTTTGTCATACAGTAAAATGAAAATCAGAATTGTATAAATCATAGATAGTTCTGAATCCATGTAGACTTTAGAATTTGTCAGAGATAATTTCAAGCACAGTAAAACAAGTCATATATCTCTTCATACACTTGCTGCATCTCTGATCAAACTCATACACTCGAGGCTCATCTAACAGAATAACGATATGCAATGGAAGGATAATAAATGTATCATCAGATCTATAAAAAATTGTAAGAATCAAAAAGTGCATTTCGTGATAGCTGAGTTACCATGTGAGCATTTTACCCAATTCTTAATCCAGTCAAAGGAAAAAAAATGTAGTACTTTTAACTAAGAGAAAATTAGATAAAAAAAAAAACCCAAAAAATGAAGCTCCTATTAGGAAAAACCCGTTCCTATATTTTCTTTTAATCTACACCCATTCACATAATCAGACATTCCTTATAGGTTTTAAGTCTATAATTATGATTTTACACTTTTTTTAGTTTGGCTATTTTTCCCTTCTGATTGAATAGATAAAATATTCCTCAAATATAGCTGTTGACTTTTTAGTAAAATATTAATTTCACTTCATTTAGTGGAAATGAAATAGAATAATCCACAACACCCTTGTCATTAACTTTCACTTGCTAATTTTGGTATTTCTAGATGAACCATAGGTATAACCGCATAACTGTATAATTTTTCCTATCGTACAGGTGTTAAATATCATGTGAGTTTTAACACAAGCAAATGATTTAGGTACCTATCATTTAAGAGTTCACAATTTGTATCTATCAATCAGGGAATAACTTAGGTAAAATGAACCATAGGTAAAATCGCATAATTTTGTACTCTATCATTCAGGTCTTAAACATCGTGTAGGTTTTAACATAAGCAAATGATATAGGTACCTATCATTCAGGAAGTTCACAATTTGTATCTAAATCATTCAGAGAATGACTTAGGCACCTATAATTCCAGCTTTTGAATGTGGAGATTACATAACCTCCTATTTAGGTATTAATTTCAATTGCTGGAATCAAGAGTTGATTAATTATGGGCGATGTCTTTGCGCAACAGTTTCAAGAGTTGCATCTGCAGTAAGTTTGGGGATGGTGGCAGCTTTAGAAATTCTTAACAACAATGGGTTTTAATATTTATCCTATTTAATAAGTTTTTTTGTTCTTTATAGATAAACATCATTAATAGGTTTGAATGTATATTAAAACAATCTTATAGATGGGTTTAATCTAAAAGGTGTGTGTGAATTTGGGTGTAGAATCAAATTCCCCGTCTTCTCTGTGATTGAGAGACAAAGGAGATGTTGTAAAATTTGGGTTTTTTCCTTTGTAAAATTGATTAAAATAGAAAATAAATTTGGTAAAATAAAAGAAAGAAAAGTTAAGATAAAATAGATAGGCTAATATATATATAGTAAAACTAAAGTGAGAAAACAAGCCTGGTATGGTGAAGCACGTCAAAAGACGCTGTCCTAAAGCCTTTGTAGCTTCCCTACGTGCAGGTGCTGACGGTCTACAAGACTCCAAGATACGACCCCAATACAAGCAACCAAAAGTCCGCTATGAGCACGTTCACAGTCGGATAGAATCTCCAAGTCACAGAACCGTTGCCCAAAATAATAGTAAAATATGGAAGGTAGTAATCGAAGTGGTAGTATGTAAATGAGGAGTAGAGATGATCCTTTTGTTGTACACAACTTGGGAAACATTGTTGCCTTTTATAGGCTCCAATTATCTCATGTAACCTCCATCATAAAACACACCATAAAATCAGAAAATTAAATCCAAATTGAAACTCCTATAACCCCCAAATAATTATAGGATTAAAAGCATAAGTTACAATTGTAAATTGAAAATCAAATTAAATTAAAGATTTTAAAATCTTTTAAAATACCAACAATCCCCCACAAAAGGTTTTAAAATCTTTAAAAGCAAAGAAAATAATATATATATATATACATAGGGGCAACATAATACTATGCAGTAGGTGTAGGTGCCTTCCGGGCTTGAACCTACACTTAGTGATAATAGTTTCCATTTGAGGAACTTGAGTGACACAGTCTTGAACTCAGCCCCTTTGATCAAACTTCAACATATTACACACATAGTATTGGTTAAGACTTGGATGCGGGGTAGCGCTATTTATGGCCATGCGCTCAATCTTGATTCTCATGAGAGTTTTTAGAGAATAGCCCAATTCTCACGGTCGCGGCCTCACGACGACTCTCACTAGGTGAGTTCTCCAAGGGAACATGTGACCTGCACCCCGCGGGAGATTGCCCGCCTCGAAACTCATTCAGGGATACTTTAAGTCCCTTCCTAACGTCACATTATATAGCACTCATGTCATAGGGATGAGCGGAGAATATCTCAATATCTCATTTAGGATATCTCCATCATATAAAATAGTGCTTAATGAGTCACGCAGTATGGATTGTTTCTACCCATTGAACTTCCTTCATGGGATCTCCAATCACAGAAGTTGGGTTACCTCCCTAGGTGACTCCCTTGTGGGCTTAATCCCATCCCCCTCGACAATTCTAGGACTCTGCTCCTAGAAAGACCCTTAGTCAAATGGTCTGCAATATTCTTCTCTGACCTTACAAAGTCTAAAGTGACAATGCTCTTTCTAATTAGGCCCTTCACAGATTTATATCTCACATGTATATGTCTGTTCATCTTCTGGTTCGTGTGAGATTGCTTTAGCAAGTCTATCACTGCATTACAATCACAATGTACATGTATAGCAGATAAGGGTTTTTCTACTAAAGGTATTTCTGTCAACAAACTCTTAATCCACTCAGCCTCAGTACAAGTGACATCTAGAGCTACAAGTTCTGATTGTGTGGTGCTTCTAGTGATTATAGTTTGCTTCTTTGATCCCCAAGAAATTGCTCCTCCTCCTAATAAAAATATATAACCACTAGTAGACTTCACATCCGCATTATCTGTTATCCAATTTGCATCACTATAACCCTCTACCACATTAGGGAATCCCTTATAGCACAATGAGTAATTAAGTGTACCTCTAAGGTATTTAAAGACTCTCTCCAAAGCATTCCAATGCTCCTTACTAGGGTTATGCGTATATCTACTTAGTCTCCCAACTGCATAAGCAATATCTGGCCTAGTCTTATTGGCAATGTAAAGTAAAGAACCTATCATTTGAGAATATTTCAATTGTGAACAAGGTTCTCCTTGATTTTTCTTCAAGTGTACGTTTGAGTCATAAGGTGTCGACACAGGTTTGACCTCAAAATAATTGAACTTCTTCAACATCTTTTCAATGTTGCTAGATTGACTCAAAAATATACCTTCAGGGTTTCTCTCAATTTTCATTCCTAAAATCACATGGGCTTCTCCTATGTCTTTCATGTCAAAGTTCCTAGATAGATATGATTTTACATTATTAACAATCTCCAAATTTGTCCCAAAAATCAATATATCATCAACATATAAACATAAAATCACGTGTTCTCCATTTTCTACTTTGGAGTATAAACATTTGTCATAACTATTGATCTTAAAATCATAATCTAGGATCACCTTGTCAAACTTTTCATGCCATTGTTTTGGAGATTGCTTAAGGCCATATAAAGACTTAACTAACCTACACACCTTGTGCTCTTGACTTGTAACTATAAATCCCTCAGGTTGCTCCATGTAAATCTCTTCATCTAAATCTCCATTCAAAAATGCGGTCTTCACGTCCATTTGGTGAATGACTAGATTATGTATGGATGCTAAGGCTATTAAAGTCCTAATGGTGGTAATCCTAGTGACAGGTGAATAAGTGTCAAAGTAATCTAAGTCCTTCTTTTGTGTAAACCCCTTAGCTACTAGCCTAGCCTTGTATTTGTCTATACTTCTGTCAGGTTTCAATTTCTTTCTAAACACCCATTTGCAACCTATTGCTTTGCTTCCAGGAGGCAGGTTTGTTAACACCCAAGTGTTGTTTTGGATAATAGATTGAAACTCATCACTTATTGCCTCTTTCCAAAAAGGTGCATCTATAGATGAAGTGGCTTCCTGATAAGTTGTGGGTTCTCCTTCTATTGAAAAAGTGTAGAAATCATCTCCAAATTTCTTTTCTACTCTGGCCCTTTTACTCCTTCTAGGATCTAAAGGTTCTGCATTTTCAATTGTAGTTGAGCTAGAAGGTTTGTCTCTAATATGTACTTCCTTTGGAATTCGGGTTTTGAAAGGAAAGATATCTTCAAAGAAAGTAGCGTCTCTAGATTCTATGACAGTGTTGTTAATTTGCAACTTCCTTGACATCAGAGTTGAATACTAAGAGCCTATTGGCGTTGCTATTTTTGGCATAACCTAGAAAGATGGTGTCTACAGTCTTGGGACCTATTTTCTTTCTCTTAGGATCTGGTATAAGTACTTTTGCTAAACACCCCCACACTCTAAGGATTTTGAGATTGGGTGACCTTCCTTTCCACAACTCGTAAGGAGTTTTGTCATTCTGTCTCACAGTTATCCTATTAAGTATGAAACAAGCTGTCAGCATTGCTTCCCCCCACAAATTCTCAGGTACTCCACTACTAAGGATCATGGAGTTGAGCATGTCTAACAAAGTCCTATTTTTCCTCTCCGCTACACCATTGGATTGAGGTGAGTAAGGTGGAGTGACTTCGTGAATAATTCCATGTTCTTCACAAAACGTATTAAGATCATTAGAGGTATACTCTCCACCTCTATCAGACCTAAGTCTTTTGATCTTTTTATCTAATTGGTTTTCAACTTCACTCTTATATACCTTGAATTTCTCAAACACCTCATCTTTTGTTTTTATAAGAAAGATATAACAATACTTAGAGTAGTCATCAATAAATGTCACAAAGTATTTGTTTCCACCTCTAGTAGGGGTTCTATTTGAGTCGCATACATCACTATGTATGAGTTCTAAAACTTGTGTGTCTCTTTCTACAAGCTTGTTATAGGATAACTTGGGTCGTTTGGCTTGAACACACACTTCACATTTTTGCTTAAAATCTACACTAGACTTTGGTATTAACTCTAAATCCATCAATTTTTTGACTTTGTTCAAACTCACATGTCCTAACCTTCCATGCCACACATCACAAGATTCAACACTAAAAATTTGAGGAGAAATTTTATTCATTTCATGTGCTACATTCAAATTAATTAAACCTTCACTAACATATCCTTTTCCAATAAAAACATTATTCTTTGTAATAACAATTCTGTCGGACTCCATTACAATTTTGAAACCTTGTTTCATTAAACATGAAGCACTAATAAGATTTCTCCTCACTTCTGGAACATGTCGCACCCCCTTGAGAATTAAGGTCTTCCCAGACGTCATTTTCAGCTCTATGTCTCCTACTCCATGTACTGGTGCGACAGTGTTATTTCCTAGGGTTACACTTCTTCCACTTGAGTCCTGATAATTTTTTAAAAACCTTTTGTCAAAACACACATGTACATTTGCTCCAGAATCTACCCACCAATCACTATTAGAGTGTAAAATTAATTAAGGGCTTAGAAGTATACCTCAAAATATGATCATTTTGATTATCTTGATCTACAAGCATATTTACTTGAGCTTTTGGACCATTTTGCCCTTTGTTCCATTTGGGTTTAGGCTTGTAGACTTCTGTCTTCTTAAAATGGCAGTCCCTTGCTAAGTGATTGGTCCTCCCACAGACAAAGCATGCTTGCTCTCTCTTGTCATTGGAATTGTTATGGGACCTATTTGGGTGGGAATGGAACCTGTGGTTGAAGTCTCGACAAAAGAAATTTTGGGTTTGGTGGAAGGAATTGTTTCTATTGGTTCTCTTGAAGGAATTCTTTTTACGTTGGAACCTATTCCTATTGTTTGAATTCTCCACTAGATTCACCTTAGATTTTCCTTCTTCAATCTGCTCCTCTAACCGATGCTTCTCTTCTACCCTAAGGTTGTTAAACACTTTGGTTAAGGTCAACTCTCCTTGTTTGTGCCTAAGACTCTTGGCAAAGTTTGACCAACTAGGGGGTAGTTTATCTATGAGGCAAGACACTTTGAATTCTTCGGTAAACTTAGTTCCCTTTGACTTTACTTTTCTTAAGAGGTCTTTAAACTCATGGATTTGCACACTCACGGTTTTCTCCTCAACCATTTTGTAGCTGTTAAAGGTTGACACAGTAAAATGATCTATGCCTGCATCATCTAACCCATACTCAGCTTCTAACTCTTCCCAAAGGCTCTTTGCACTAGTGGTATCACGATAGACATCATAGAGATCATTAGAAAGGGCGCTAAGAATCCTATTGTGACAATGATATTCTATTTCATCTTTTGTCATCTTAGGAGTGGTGGATTTTGAGCTTTGTGTTTCACTAGTGGGAGTGGAAATTGTAAGTGTAGTTTTCTTTGAAGGAGTCTCACTAGTTGTATCTTCTAAGGCGGAAACTAGCCCTAAGACAGTTAGCCAATACCTCATTTGTTTTTTCCACCTCCTAAAGTTTTGGCCTTCAAATTTTTCAGGTTTTACACTATTGGTTTCTATGGTATCCATTCTAATTCCAACGTACAATCAAAGAGATACGAATATTTCTGAAAATTGAAATACAAGTCTATTTGAGATTTCCTAACTTGAATCAAGGACAAAATATTTAATAGAAAATATATGTATTCAAGCTAACAATAACAATGATATCAATAAAAGCTGATAGTAAATAATTGAATATATATAATAGAAAGCAACAAACACAATAATTACTATTTGTTAACGAATTGTCAATTTGATTGTAGAAAGCAAAACAATCAATTAAGTATAAAATTGTAACAGCAATTTTAAAGGTTTAAAGTGAAGTAGATAGTTGATTACAATCGGTTAAAAGAAACTTAACTTACAAAGGCTTTAGATTGTTGTAAAATTTGGGTTTTTTCCTTTGTAAAATTGATTAAAATAGAAAATAAATTTGGTAAAATAAAAGAAAGAAAAGTTAAGATAAAATAGATAGGCTAATATATATATAGTAAAACTAAAGTGAGAAAACAAGCCTGGTATGGTGAAGAACGTCAAAAGACGCTGTCCTAAAGCCTTTGTAGCCTCCCTACGTGCAGGTGCTGACGGTCTACAAATCTCCAAGATACGACCCCAATACAAGCAACCAAAAGTCCGCTATGAGCACGTTCACAGTCGGATAGAATCTCCAAGTCACAGAACCGTTGCCCAAAATAATAGTAAAATATGGAAGGTAGTAATCGAAGCGGTAGTATGTAAATGAGGAGTAGAGATGATCCTTTTGTTGTACACAACTTGGGAAACATTGTTGCCTTTTATAGGCTCCAATTATCTCATGTAACCTCCATCATAAAACACACCATAAAATCAGAAAATTAAATCCAAATTGAAACTCCTATAACCCCCAAATAATTATAGGATTAAAAGCATAAGTTACAATTGTAAATTGAAAATCAAATTAAATTAAAGATTTTAAAATCTTTTAAAATATCAACAGGAGAGCACTCAAGTCTACTTTAATGGGTCCATTTGTTGTTCAAGTCTTTGAGCTTGTCTTTTACGCATTTTCATCATTCTTTCCACAAATGAAGTCTAGCTATTATGAACCTTTACTTGGATTGATGATTCCGTTCATTAACAATTCAATCCACACATTTCCTTGTCAATCTTCTCTTGGATTCATTATTTCTTCCATTCACAATTTGATCCACACAGTCAAGTCTTTGGACGTGTTGTAAACTTGCATATGTTGATTGAAAAATAAGAGCAGGCATGTAACTTCTCGGAATTAGTAGTGTGTGTATATATATTAATTGAACTACCTCCAGCCAGTTCCTCCTATAACTCTTCTTTGTCTTAATTAACAATTCCACACACTTTGCATATCCATTATTCACACAATGGAGAGAGTTACTTGGTTCTTCCTGGCATACTTAGTACGACAGCTAGCTGCTTTAACTATGGCAGCACAAACCAACCTTAACATTACCACAGACCGGTCTGCTCTTCTTGCTCTCAAATCTCATATCACCAATGACCCTCAAAACATGATCTTCACCAACTGGTCAACCACCACCCCTGTTTGCAACTGGGTTGGAGTCACTTGTGGTGCACGCCATCGTCGAGTAGCAGAGTTGAACCTCTCTTACTTTGGTCTCACAGGCACCATTCCTCCGGAGCTAGGTAACTTATCATTTCTGGTTGATCTGCGCTTCAGAAATAACAGTTTTCGTGGTACCTTGCCTCAAGAGTTGGCTCGCTTGCGCCGTTTGAAGTTTATTAACTTGGCATATAACAAGTTTACAGGAGTCATTCCGTCATGGTTTGGGTCGTTGTCCAAACTTCAAATATTCAGTTTTTATGGTAATCAATTTTCCGGTTCCATCCCAACTACAATATTCAACTTATCTGCTCTGCAAATAATTGATCTGGGTTATAACCAACTCTCAGGTACGAACTAACATACCTACCAACAAATTATCTGCAACCTTAATCTATTAACACCTTAGCTAGCATGTTGATATATAAGATACACTTATTTCTAATTAATAATTATTGCATATATAGCAAGAGAAATTGGAAACCTAACAGAGTTGTAGAGATTTCTTTGTGGTAACAATTTTGTAGGTATGTCACAAATCGGTTTTGTTGAATTAGTGAAAGATATAACAACCGTGCATTTGCATTAACAATATGATTCACACATTTCCTTGTCAATCATATCTATAACCATCTCCAGCCACTTCCATTTGTATGTGTGTGTGTGTGTGTGTGTCATATATATATATATATATATATATATATATATATATATATATATATAGGGCCCTTTTAGTAAGAGATCCATTTTTTTGGTCTTTTCTAGGGATAGGGCATTATACCAACTTTTCGATCATATTTTTGCATCTCTACCGTTCAGTTTTTAGATCCTAATGTGTAGATCACTTCTAAAAATTTTCAGCCAAATTGATTATCGTTAAAGCATTCAAAATGGCGATTTAAGATTATAAGTGTGAACGGTTCAAGTTTGACAGATTTGGTTCGTCTGTTGATTTAATCTAGTTTGATAGCTTAACGATCACCGATTTGGCTGAAAATTTGCAGAAATGATCTACACATTAGAACCTAAAATTTGAACGGTTGAGATGCCGAAATGTGATCGAAAAATTGGTCTAATGCCCTATCCCTAGAAAAACAAAAAAAAAGGATCCCTTAGTGGAAGGGCCCTCTCTCTCTCTCTCTATAAATATATATATATATATATATATATATATATATATTAGACTATCTCTAGCCACTTCCACTTGTAACTCTTCTCGATCTTAGTTAACAATTCCACACACTTTGCACATCCATTATTCGCAAAATAGAGAGAGTTACTCAGATAAAGACGATTTTAGCTTAACTAGAACTGTTTGACATATATGCAATAATCATTTTATTTTGTTCCTACATATCATGATTTATTCTTAAGTAATCATTGTGCAGTAATGATTATAAGTTTTCTCAATTATATATGTTTGACACCCTAGACTGTTAAGGTAAGCAAATATCTAATTTATAATTATTAACAGGTAGAATCCCTAGAGAAATCAGGAACCTAACAACATTGAAGGCGATCAACCTTGGAAATAATAATTTTAAAGGTATGACTTCCATCGGTTTTGTTTATTTAATTAAATAGATAATTAGTTAGGGATAATGACCATTTACACAATTTTAGCCTAAAAATTGGCCACATACTCCATTAAGAGTTTTTTTACTCCCATTTACCAAATCTAACATCTATTGACAGCATTGCCCTCATTTTAATTAATAAATTACACTAATATCTCTTTCTCTCTCTCTCCCCTCCCCTCTTCTTGATCTATTCTCTCTCTCCTCCCCCCTCACCGATTTCTTCTCTCACTGGAGACTTTCCATGCCTCCTTCCTTCCTTCTCCCCAATCCCACTTCCTTCTTCCTTCACACCACTCTCACCTACTCTACTTTCCCAAGTTTCCTTGGATTTCGTCCCCACTAAGCTCATGGTTTCACCGATGAAAACGTTTTCGAAAGAGCTCAAGGCTTCCCAGTCGACGGTGTCTCTGACTTCTCTTTCGATCGGAGAAGCGAGGACGACACGACGAAGGAGTTGGAAGGGTCAGAATCGACGACAGTTTCGCCGATGTCGGTGATTGGATTCGAGGAGAGAGCTGAGGAGAGGGGGCTGGGTGTGCCTTGTCCAGAGAATTGTGTAGCTTCAGCGGGTTGGAGTTCGGGTCCGGGCTTTGCTCCGGGTCAGGGCTCTGACGCCGTCGTTCAGACTTCTCTTCTTCTTCTTCTTCTTCTTCATTTTTTCCCCCTGTTTCTAGTAAAATGCGTAGGAGGCCTCCAACGTCGTCCATGTTGTTGCGGTGGTTTGTTTCTCCAAAAAATTGGCCGATTTCAATATGGGATGTTGCTAGTAGTGATTGTTTTGTTTATTATGATTTGGTTGGGCAATAATAAGATTATTGGGGGGCGAAAAAACGATTATTGGGAGGCAATAATAAGATTATTAGGGGGATAATAATAAGATTATTGGGGGCCAAAAAAATGATTATTGGAAGGCAATAATAAGATTATTGGGGGCCAATAAAAAGATTATTGCGGGATAATAATAAGATTATTGGGAGGCAATAAAGTTGGACGCTGGATTCTGGTCACCGGTCCGATCACCAGAGTCCGGCAGCAGGTCAGCGGAATCCGCGGCCGGTCACCGGAATCCCGCGACAGCCTACCGGAGTTCTGTAAAGTCTCTCTCTAAGTGATAAAGGAAGAGAGGGCAAAATTGTCCTAAAAATAAATTAAAAAAAGAATAAAAAATAACTTAATTGGGTATTAGGGAAATATATATATATATATATATATATATAATATTTTGTAAGTGGGCAATCTCTTAGAGCAAGTCCACCAGTTTGTTTTTGACCGGTCACCAGTTACATTTGGTGAGGTGGTGACTAGCCAAACACCAAAACTTGCTTCCACCGGGCCTTCCTTGACCAGCCAATATCTAGCCTTTCTTGACCGAGTCGAAGAAAAAGGGCAAAGCCCTAACTAAAATTATGACCAGTCGAAGGAGACGCTAGCTCGGCCCAAAGCCAGACGTGGCCGACGTCAACGATAGACAAGCAGAGAGAAACGCGGAGCAGAGGACGAGTGGAGGCGACGCACGAATGAGGTTTAGCCGCATTTGTTGACCGTGTGGGTTGACTCATTTGTTGCCTAGCAACAAGAATTGGGCAGAGGAGAGGAGGCGTTTGTCGCCGGAGGATGATTTGCTCCGCCTGGGGTTGCTTCGATCTCGGCCTGGGGCAGCGTCTGGGCTAGCTGACACCACGGAGAGGTCGGACGAGGTGAGGCGACCTCGGGGAAGCCGGGTCCGTGGACGGAGGACGCCGGAGGAGGGAGAAAAGGCTGGTCGGGTCGAACGAAACCTGCCAAGTCTGGGGGGGGGGGGGGGGGGCGCGAGAGAGAGAAAGAACCGGAGGGGGGAAATGAAAAAAGAAAAATTTTCGTCCTTTGAAACAAAACAGAAAATTTTTTTTCACGACCCCCTAAATAACGTTTGTTTCTAAAATAAAAATCGATTAGAAACTGAATTTCTCGTACAACAACTAAATAATGTTGTATTGTTTCCTATTCCTAGTTTTTCATTTATGTAAGAAAAAATCAATGAACAGTGGAAAAATTAACAGTTGATGAACAGTCTTGACTGGTCAAGAAAAAAAAAACGGGTGGAAACCCATGTCCAGTGGAAGTGAACAGTTACTTGACTGGTCGACACCTTGACATTTCGACCTTGACATTTCTTGACTATGGGTGAACTTGCTCTTAGAGTGTTTGGGTAAGTGGGGTTAATTAATCCCAAAATTGTGTAAATGGTCATTATCCCAATTAGTTACCCTGCAATATGCCCCATATTTGAATTTTTTATTTTTATTTTTGTGAAACAGTATAGAGTATATCATATATATTGTATAAGCTAGAGTGTGTTGATTTTTCAGAAATTCCAAATGAGATCGGCACCTTGAATCATCTAGAAAAGTTGTTTGTGCAAGAAAATGCCTTAAAAGGGCCTATTCCAATGGGTGTCTTGAATATGTCATCTTTGACTACTGTAATTTTCTATGGAAACAACTTGAATGGTAGAATTCCTAACAATATATGTCAACATCTTCCAAATATTCAAGAGTTGAATTTGGGTATGAATCAGTTTGATGGTCCACTTCCATCCAAGTTATGGCAATGCAAACAACTACTTAGTTTGAAGTTGACAGTCAACATGTTTAGTGGAAGCATACCCAAAGATATTGGGAACTTAACTTCGATAAAGACGATTAGGCTTGGCACCAACAGCTTGACAGGTATTCATAATCTCAATTGCATATACTTGCTTACCATTATATATTTTTATAAACTGATTGATAGAATTATCAATCCAAAAGATGATATATTTTGATAATAATATTATTATATTGTTCCTAATTTACACTTGTTTTACATAATTTAATAAAGAAACGTTACTAATTTCCTAATTAAATTAAATTTTTAACTATTTTTACTCCCCCTATCTTTTTCTTTCTATTTTACCTCTCTCCTCACTTTCCCATATTTAGAAAAAGAAAAGCAACAAAATAAAAATAAAGATAAAAAATTTCTCACACACCTAATGTGTGTGGTTTTTCTAGTATCTAATAATGCGGAGGTGTTGATATAATTGTTGCAGGTACTATACCATATGAGATTGGTTATCTTACAAACTTAGAAGAATTGGTGCTCCGTGATAATAATCTAAATGGCCATATCCCACCCTCAATCTTCAATATGTCCACAATAACAACCATAAATCTGGGCTACAATAAGCTTTCAGGTAGCCTGCCAGCAAACTTAGGCCATGGGCTTCCAAACCTACAAGTGTTTCCAGTAGGAACGAATCACCTCAGTGGAGTAATCCCCAAATCCATCTCCAATGCTTCTGAGCTTTGGATTCTAGACCTGGGCCGTAACTCTTTTTCTGGATTTATTCCAAGCACTATGTGCCTCTTGACAAACCTTGAATGGGTTAGCTTCTTCAACAATAATTTGACCATTGATATCTCTAGTCTAGAAGTTAATATTTTGTCTTGTCTGGCAAATCTTAGAAATTTAAAGACTTTGTCCTTAGAAAGCAATCCATTTGATGCCAAGCTTTCAATTTCCTTCAGCAATTTCTCTGCATCACTTCAAAATATTTATTTAGGAAATTGCAGCTTCAGAGGTAACATCCCCAGTGATGTAGGTAACTTGAGTAGATTGATACTTTTAGCCCTCGAAGACAATCAATTGAGCGGACCAATCCCAAGCTCAGTGGGAAGATTACTGAATCTTCAAGGTTTGTATATGTATAATAACACATTGCAAGGATACATTCCAGATGAACTTTGTCAACTAGGAAACTTAGTTGATTTGTATTTGGATGGGAATCAACTCTCTGGTTCTGTACCTTCCTGCTTGGGTAATCTATCAGCATCTCTACGAAGTCTATTCTTGGGGTCCAATTTGTTGAATTCTACACTCCCGTCTTCCTTGTGGGGACTTGCATATATCTTGAAAATAAACTTGTCATCCAATTCTCTAATTGGACCTCTATCAGGTGGTGTTGGTAAATTGAAAGTTGCCAGATACATTAATGAATCATACAACCAATTATCTGGTAGTATACCAGGTAGTGTTGGGAGTTTATCGAATTTGGTCAATCTCTCCTTAGCACATAATAATCTAGAAGGCCCTATTCCTAGTTCCTTTGAAACCTGTGTAAGCTTAGAAAGATTGGATTTATCTCAGAACAGTCTCTCTGGAGTGATTCCAAAATCTCTAGAAGCGCTCTCATATCTCAAATATCTAAATTTGTCTTTCAACATACTCCAAGGAGAAATTCCAACAGGCGGTGCTTTCAAAAACTTCTCTGCTGAGTCATTTGTTTCAAACCATGAACTCTGTGGTGCATCCCAATTTCAAGTTCCACCATGCAAAAGAAAAACTAGCATATCTATCTTGAAGTATGTTGTTCCGGGGATCTTATCAGCAATGCTTCTAGCGGCCTCCATATTTTGGATGTCGATGTTACGCAGGAAAAAGAATGTGAAAACTACAGCACATACTATCTTGACACCTCAAGTTTTCTGGAGAAGAGTTTCATACCTAGAGCTCCTAAGTGCGACAAATGGATTCAATGAAAGCAACTTACTTGGTACTGGGGGTTTTGGCTCAGTATATAAAGGAACATTGTCAGATGGGATAGATGTTGCGATAAAGGTTTTCAATTTGGAGTTGGAAGGCGCATTTTCAAGTTTTGAGGTTGAATGTGAACTGCTAAGTAATGTTCGTCACCGAAATCTTGTTAAAGTCATCAGTTGTTGCAGTCAAATTGATTTCAAAGGTCTTGTATTGAATTACATGCCTAATGGGAGTCTTGAGAAGTGGTTGTATTCTCAGAATTTTTCTTTGAACATCATGCAGAGGTTGGATATAATGATAGATGTTGCATCTGCATTGGAGTACCTTCATCATGGTTATGAAGTACCTGTTGTCCATTGTGATTTGAAGCCAAGCAACATCCTACTAGATGATGATATGGTTGCACATGTTGCTGATTTCGGTATTGCGAAACTCTTGGGTGGAGGAGATTCTATGACTCAAACCATAACCTTAGCCACAATTGGGTATATGGCTCCAGGTATTACATTCTGTTACTACTTTGTCTCTCAATACTGTATGTGTTCCTTAATTATAAAAGTGTACGTACTTTTATTTTTCATTTTTTATTTTAAATCAATTTTATATACGCAGAGTATGGAATGCAAGGAATAGTGACCAGAAGAGGGGATGTGTATAGTTTTGGTATTGTAGTGATGGAAACATTCTCAAGAAGGAAGCCAACTGATGAGATCTTCGTTGGGGAAATGAGACTAAAACAATGGGTTGCAAATTTCCTAGTTGCAGATGCGATAGTTGAAGTTGTGGATGCTACCTTACTTGGAACCGAGGAGGATCATGACTTCGTGTGCAAGAGGGAGTGCTTATCATCTATTATGAGATTAGCTGTTGCTTGTTCAGCAGAATCACCGGAAGAAAGGATAAACATGCAAGAGGCTGTAGCCATGCTTAAAGCAATCAAGATCAAGTTTTCAGAGGACTCTGCTCAACAGGTGTGGTGATGCACCGTCGTCCTTTTTCGTAACCCCTCAATTAATGTGTCGTTATATCTTGACATGGAACTTGGTTTAGTACGTAATTATGTAGTTGTTTGACAATGTGTTTCTGACTCATGTTTGGCTGGTAATTCACTCTACTACTAGGTATTCAAATATAACTTCCATCTAGCTCTTTACACTTTCTAGTTTCTGTGTTGTTCTTCTTTGAGGCTAGCTGCTTAAATGTAGTTATCATGGTAGAGTATGCCTAGGATTTATATGTGTCAGTATGTTGTACTCCAATCATTGCACTCTTATATTCCGTTGTTATCTCACCTCAGCAATCTATTCATGTAATGCAGCATATTCTTTATCATGATGTTTCACATATGAATTTAAGCTTGTGTAGGAAGCACTAGAATGTGTAGCTAGTTTAAGATCCTCATCTGGTAATCTCAGTAATGGAAAACCAAAATTGCAACTTTCTCGAAGGTGGGAAGATTGCAATTTCTTCTGTAATGCAGAACAAAGGACAGTAGATACCAGAAAGCATTGATGGGAGGGAATCATGATAAATTAATGAAATTGTTGACTCCGTGAATATAGTGCATGAAATTCTTGAGTATGCTAAATCTTGTTGTGTTGTTCCACGTACTTACTTTTGTCAGAATGTCAGATGGGTGGGGAGTTGGACAATATGGGAATTAAATGTTTCAGAAATGTTTACCACTAGTTTTTGGTACTTTTTTGGTTAATACCATACCAGCTATGTTTACTAGGCTCTAATATATAGTTTACTTGTTGTCGAAAACCAAACTCGATCTCGTGCTAAACCTGTGTCATATATTGAAAAAGAAAATCAGAACTGAAGCAACATAATAGAAAAACATGTCTCATATGGTCTACCATACACTTTCTCCAGGTTTTAGAACGTTAACACATGTCGTCAACATTTATCAAATGTCCTCTTTGTTGCGTCTTTCAGCAATCTATTCCTGCAATGCAACATCTTCTTTACCTCATGTGTAGCTAGTTTAAGCTCGTGGTTTGAAAATCAATGTCAGCTTTCAATGGCAAACCAAATTGCAATTTGCAACTCTGTCAATGTTGGGAACATTGCACTGTCTACATGTTATGCGCGCACAGGATAGCAGAAACCCACTGATCAGAAATCAGATCAAATGATTCATGATGGAACAATGAGATTGTTAGCTCAGTTGATTTTTATGCAGGAGATTCTAGAGTATTCCAAACTTGGTTGCTGCATTTTATTTGCCTGAACTGCATATGAATGGATTCAGTCTTACGAACCATTATCGGATTCAGTCTTACAAACCATTATCTTTACTAGTTTGAGACACATTAATTGTTGGTCTAATCCACAATAGCTTAAGCTTAGGTTATAATGGCTTGGTTGTTGTCGATGTTGGCGTGAGTCATACTTACCTTATTTATGTAGATATTCTGTAATATTCTGTGATATGTAATATTATGTAATATCTGTAGTATTATTAGGTTTACTACTTACCTTAGGAGTAGTACTTGTCTTATCAGAATTTGTATATAATTCCTTCTTGTAAGGTGAATGAAATATCTGAGAGTTATTCAGTCAAAATTATCTTTTGTTCTTCGTTATCTTTGACTTGGTATCAAAGCAGAGATCTGATCCTGGACTCTGACTCATTGTTCTTTGATCCTTGACCCTTGTTCTTTGTGCTTGAATTTGTTCCTTGTCCTTTGATCCTTTCATCACCGTTGCCTTCTTAAAATTCCAAGTAGTTTGTTGTTTTTGTTTCCTTCCGCTGCGTATTCACCATGGTGAAAGATCAAGACGTTTCTCCCAGGTTCTCCTCAAATCTGACTTGCAACTACTGCAAGAATCCAGGCCACATCAAAGCAAGTTGTTACAGGTTGGTTGGTTTTCCAGCAGGCTACTTTGATAGGCCCCGACGTCAGGACAACAAACCCAAGGGAAAGGCTGTTGTTCATCTTGTTCAAGACCAAGATTACTCTGCGGTGACAAAACCAGATCACACCAACTTTGCTGGTAAGGATACCGCATCCATAAGTCGTGGTGGTAATGGTAAGGTTGGAGCAGCTTTAAAATTTTCTAGCTTTACTGGTGGCAATACTTGGATAATTGATTCTGGAGCATCTGACCATATGACCTACGATCGTAGTTTCTTTCTTTTTCTCAATCCACCCTCTATTTCCTCTGTTGTCAATGCCAATGGTGATTCTTTTCCTGTTTTAGGAATAGGGTCTATTCGTCTCACCCCTTCTTTGACACTACATGATGTTCTTTATGTCCCTGATCTCTCTCATCATCTTATATCTGTGCCTCAACTTAATACTCAATCTCGGTGTTCTGTAACATTTTTTCCGTTGTATGTGATTTTTCAGGACCTCCTCACCAGGGAAATAATTGGCAGGGGTTATCTGAGGGGTCGACTATTTCATCTGGATTGCATGTTCGCCGGAGTGAAGCCGGAGAAGGCAGTTCAAGCAGCTTTGATTTCGACTGGGGTTACTAATCAAGTTGAAGAATTATGGCTATGGCATCGGAGATTGGGACATCCTTCCTTTAGTGTCATGAAGAAATCTATGCCATCCTTGTTTCTGGGTATTGATGAGTCTAAGTTGCACTGTGAGTCATGTGTCTTAGCTAAAAGTCATCATACTACTTATCCTTTGAGTACTACTAGGAGTTCTTTTCCTTTTGAGCTTATTCATTCTGATATCTGGGGACCTTCCCGTGAGTCAACCTTGTCTGGAAAACATTGGTTTGTTTTGTTTATTGATGATTATACCCGTCTTACTTGGGTCGCTTTATTGAAACACAAATATGACGTCTTCTCTGCTTTCCAAGAATTTTTTGCTCTTGTTCAAAATCAATTTGGAGCCAATATTAAAGTCTTTCGTTCTGATAATGGGGCGGGAGTTTGTCAATTCTCAGTTTCACCAATTCTTTCATTCTCATGGGATCATTCATCAAACTACTTGCCCTCAAACCCCTGAACAAAATGGGGTGTCAGAAAGAAAGAATCGTCATGTTCTTGACATAGCTCGGTCTCTTCTATTTAGTGCTCATATGCCTAAGTATCTTTGGGGAGATGCAATTCTCACTGCTTGTCATCTCATTAATAGGCTACCTTCCTCTGTTCTCAATGGTCAAACCCCCTATGCTGCCCTTTCAAATCATGTGTCTGTCCCTTCGTTTTCTAATCTCCCTGCTCGTGTCTTTGGATGTGTTGTGTTCGTCCATGTTCCTAAGAATCAAAGGTCCAAACTCGATGCCAGGGCATTAAAATGTGTTTTTGTGGGCTATGGTGTTACTCAGAAGGGCTACAAGTGTTTTCATCCCCCTACACAAAAAGTTTTCGTTACCATGGATGTCACCTTTTATGAGGATGCATGTTACTTTTCTCCCATCAATCCTTCACTTCAGGGGGAGAAACACACTTTTTTGGAAGAGAAGTCTTGTGGGATTGAAACTCAGCCCATTGAAGTCAACGTCACTCCTGCCGAAACAGAAAATACTCCTGCCGAAACGGAAAATGCAACTGCCGAACAGAGCATTGCGAGTTCCGAAACAGAAACGGCAATTGCTGAATCGTCTACCCTTCGCCATGCAACTGCCGAACAGAGCATTGCAAGTTCCGAAACAAAAACGGCAATTGCTGAATCGTCTACCCTTGGCCATGCAACTGCCGAACAGAGCATTGCGAGTTCCGAAATAGAAAAGACAATTTCCGAATCATCTACCCTCCGAGAAGGCCGAGCTCCTCCACCCCTCTTAGATACAGATAACCCTTGTCAACCAATCCCTGAGGAGCGTCCCAATCTTGAGGTTAGTGGTGTTTCTTCTAACTCTGATATTGGTGATAGTGTGCATGTTTTGCCTCCTAGGTCCACCCGTGGTAAACCACCTCGTCAATATGAACCAAGTTTAGATGTTAAGTCTAAGTATGCCATAGCTAACTTTGTATCCACCCACCGGTTATCCAAATCCCATGCTTCTTTTGTGAATCAAATATCCTCTGTATGTGTTCCCAGTAAAGTGCAGGATGCTCTCAAGGATCCCAAATGGTCTCAAGCAATGAATGAAGAGATGGAGGCATTGGAGAAGAATAATACTTGGGAGTTGGTGCCACCTCCACAAGGAAAGAGAGTTGTTGGATGTAGATGGGTGTACACTATCAAACACAATGCAGATGGTTCAGTGAACAGGTATAAAGCAAGACTTGTTGCAAAGGGATATACTCAAACATATGGCGTGGATTATGAGGAGACCTTTGCTCCAGTAGCAAAGATTAATACTGTTCGAGTGTTGATGTCTCTAGCAGCTAATCTAGATTGGCCCTTGCAACAGTTTGATGTGAAGAATGCCTTTTTACATGGAGAGCTATCTGAAGAAGTCTATATGGATCTACCACCAAGATATGAGGCAAGCACAGGAGGTAGATTTGTCTGTAAGTTAAATAAGTCCTTGTATGGACTCAAACAATCACCACGAGCTTGGTTTGGAAGATTCTCTCAAGCTATGCGTCGTTTTGGGTACAAGCAGAGCAACTCTGACCATACATTGTTTCTGAAACGCTGTGAAGGTAAATTAACTGCCTTGATTATTTATGTTGATGATATGATAATTACTGGTGATAATTCAGAGGAGGTTGAAAGATTAAAAGATCTGCTTGCATCAGAGTTTGAGATGAAAGATCTTGGTTCGCTTAAATATTTTTTGGGGATTGAGGTCGCCAGGGGGAGTTCAGGAATTTTCTTATGCCAGAGAAAATATGTGCTTGATTTGTTGACAGAGACAGGAATGCTAGGGTGTAGACCTGCTGATACTCCTATTGAGCAAAATCATAAACTGGCTGAGTACCCTAATCAAACTCTTACAGAGAAGGCTCGCTATCAGAGGTTAGTTGGTAGATTAATCTATCTCTCACATACTCGGCCAGACATTGCATATGCAGTTAGTGTTGTGAGTCAATTCATGCATAATCCAAGTGAAACTCATATGGAAGCTGTGATCCGTATTCTGAGGTATTTAAAGTCTGCACCTGGAAAAGGATTGATGTTTTCAAATTAAGCATAGTCATCTGGATATTAGTGGTTATACAGATGCAGACTGGGCAGGTTGTGTTACAGATAGAAAATCCACTTCTGGTTACTTCACTTTTGTAGGTGGTAATCTTGTTACTTGGAGGAGTAAGAAACAAAAGGTTGTGGCCAGGTCAAGTGCTGAAGCAGAGTATAGAGGTATGGCTCATGGAGTTTGTGAATTACTTTGGTTGAGAAATTTACTTCGTGATTTGGGATTTAAACCCAAACGAGCCATGAATTTGTATTGTGACAACAAGGCAGCGGTGGATATTGCTCACAACCCAGTTCAACATGACAGAACTAAGCATGTTGAGGTTGACAGACATTTCATTAAAGAGAAGCTCGATGCTAGGCTTATCTCTTTTCCTTTTGTCCACTCAGAAGAACAATTAGCTGATGTTCTCACAAAAGCAGTATCGAGTAAGGCATTTCATGACTCACTTGACAAGTTGGGCATTCGTGATCTGTATGCGCCAACTTGAGGGGGAATGTTGGCGTGAGTCATACTTACCTTATTTATGTAGATATTCTGTAATATTCTGTGATATGTAATATTATGTAATATCTGTAGTATTATTAGGTTTACTACTTACCTTGGGAGTAGTACTTGTCTTATCAGAATTTGTATATAATTCCTTCTTGTAAGGTGAATGAAATATCTGAGAGTTATTCAGTCAAAATTATCTCTTGTTCTTCGTTATCTTTGACTGTCGAAACCTCCAAACTCGATTTGCATAAGAAAACCAGACTCTGAGATTCAATGTAGCTAACTAATTGTCATACAGTAAACAAGAACACCTGAATTGCAGTAGGCACTGTCGTGCTTCTTCTACAGCCATCATTGCCATGGTAGCCTTTTGCTACAAGTGGAACACTGCGTACGTTTTGGGAGTAAGGAAAGGTGAAAATGAAGTGAAAGCAGTTTGAATGTGGATCCGAAAACGTGTCTATGTATTTATAAAGGGGAAGAGATTTCCTATCATGCCCTGTATTGGATTTCCTACTCTCATAAGGAAAGATATAAGAGTACAAGAGTAAGTTGGATAGTTCCACGTGATTAGGCACAAGATTCATAAGCTGATTAGCGGCCTCCTCGGCATCTAGAGTTGAGAGGACTCCAAGATTGATTGCATGTCGATGTGCCGTCGATTTTTCAGAAAGAAATTCCTGTTTCCCAGAGTCCCTAGGATAAATGAAGAGGATTTCATATTTGGGGTAAGAGACTTCCTTCTTTCTTTTATTTTATTTTATTTATTTTTTTTAAATTTTTTTTTTTTAAGAATAGACCATTTCTGACGCAGTCGGAAGTAACCTGGGTTTACAAGCAATAAATCCTAAAAAGATAAATCTGGAGTCCACCAGAGAATTTGAGAAAAATCTCTCATTTTATTAAAATTGATATGATAAACTGATTCTAGTAAAAGCATAATGGTGCTTATATAGGCATCCAAAACCCTAAATCATATTCTAACAACAAATCCTAAAGAATCTAAATTAAAAAGGAAACTAAAAACCTAAAATAAAAAGAATCTTAAAATGATATAAAACTAGCCTAAAAATATTAAATCCCCAATCGGATAATTAAAACGATATATTTTTGCCTAAATCTGATAGTGCTCACTAAAGTGATTCTTGAAGATCTCATCGTTCCCATTCTGGAAAGGTATCATGCGTCTCAAACGGACATTCTGGCCAAAAGTTGATCAAATCTGATTGTGAATCAAAACCTATCTTTTTGCACGAGTAACCCGAAAAGTCTAAAACCAAATCTTTTTTAATATTCCAGTGGCTAGTAATCTCATTACACGTGAGTTACCTATTTTCCAATCACTCTTCTTGATTTTATGCCGCTTCTTTACTTTTATGGTTTTCTGGTTAAACCGGGTCCATTCTTGTGCTACATCAATTTCATTACTTATCCATGACTAGAAGGCACGTACATCATAAGTTGTCACACTAAAAGTTCTAGATGGCCCAACCCGCCAAGTAAATGACAAGTAACCCTCATTGTAAAACAAATACGTACAATTATTATGCCTAGCCAAATGAACCAAAAACCAAAACTACCTAAATCCATGCCATAGCAACTCTAATCGCCTAGAGACTTCAATTGGTGTACAACTAGAGAAGCCAAACTTCAATAGTACTAGACTCTAAATCAAATGCTAGGCAAAGAAGCATGAAACTTAAAGCTTCCCCTTGCCCTTATCTTTAGGGCCAACATCCTTAGTAGTAGTAGTAGTAGATGAGCGGTGAGATGTAATGGAGTCATTCCCACCTTCTTTTAGGAGCGAGGGTTCTTATTTTTGCTTCCAAGTGGTCTGCCCACTTCCTTCTTCAAAGTCACAAGCACAGCGTCATCATCAGCTTCAACCAAACCAATAGCATCAGCATGAAGAGTAAGAAGCTTACCACCCAGAATAGTTTTGAACTTCTTTGGAAAAGGAATGAATGCTTCCTGCCAGCCTCATTTTTTATAGGTCAGAGTTCTCTTCTGCTTGGTTTGCACAGAGGTTGTAGGAGCAGCAGATTCCTCTTTTTTTCCCAAACCAGATGGCACATCCAAGGCCAGCTCGGAGGACGCGACCTACAGCATGGTCTCTTCTTTTCTCGAACCTGCACCTCAATCTCTGTAGTGTTTTGCACGGTATCCTCAGTTGAGCCAGGCTTAGAAGTCAATCGCTCCAGACGTCGAATGATAGGCCTCTTCTTTTTCAGCAAGGAAGAAGAGGGTTTAGATAGGTCCCTACCAGTCTAAGCGGAGAATGAGAATGCATCACCTAAAGTAGAGGGGCTATCGCCAAACTTCAAAACCTTAGAAGCAGATACAACAGCATTGGGTTCCTCACACTTAGCCCATGAATAAGTAACTAGTCTACATTAAGAACATATGCCCTTAAGGTGTTCAAATTGAAACTGCAGCATAGGCTCAACTCCTGGAGCCAGAAAAATATGACGCTCGAGTAAGACTAGTTCGAGATGTCATTAGAGAAAAGAATGCGAATGATTCCTTTCCGAAATATTTTCTTATCATAGTCCATGTATCAACCGAAAATATTTCTTATCATAGTCCATGTATCAACCGAAAAGATTTCTGTCAGGTTCTTCATGCATAGAGAGAAGGAATATTGCCAGAAACAGTAACCTAGATACTAACATGGTTCATGGGGACCTCGGCAATAAGGAGGAAGCCATCATACTCCTCCAGACAAACCGAAGCCCGATCAAAACACCAAACTCCACCCCTAAGAACCTTATTCCGATCCTAGACCGATTCAAAAGACAACAAGAAGAGGTTATGAGCCCATTCTTGTACCTTGAAATCCTTTCCACCATCCAAGTTGGAAGGAAGTGTGATTTGAAAGCAACAGAATTGACTGACCTACAGGTGAGTGGTTTCTCAAGAAGAAAAGGCTAGGAAGACCTGCATAATGGTCCTTCTCCAATATTGCCTAGATCTGGGGCGTCACCCCTTCAGCAAGTGCCAGAGAGGCAGGAAAGCTAGTAGTGACAGCATCAATGGAAGCAATTGAGGATTGGAGTAGCCGAAAAAGGAGAGGTAGCGGCAAAAGTTGTCGATGATGCTGCTGCTAAGGTTTTGATAGGGTTTGAGAGAATATCTCCTACCAAAATTTGAGTAAACATATTATAAATATTTAGAATTTTGTTTCCCTACATAATTATTCGAGTAAACGAATGAGTGTTTCTATTGGGACCTTCAAATCTGCTCACTTGACCTCACTCCATTATCAATTATTAAATGACATATACAACCTATTATAAAATGACTATTAAGGACAATAATTATACCAAAAAAATATTATATTTATTTTATGTAGACTTTCCAATTCAATAATATTAGATTGTATTCTTTATTATTTTCCTTATTTATTTTCATTTTCCAATTTCACTACATACTCATTAAAGCTTTCATATATATTCAATAAGAATTAAAAATATGAGTAAGATCATGTGACATAAAAATGTATGATATACATGCTAAATGCATATTGGTGAGGAAAAACAAAATAAATCCTATTATGATTTATGACCTAAATCTAAGTCTATACATTATATTGGCAAAAAAAAAAAAAAAAAAAAAGAGCTAGCGAGCAATAAAAAAATTAAATAATTAATCATGAGGTACAAAAAATAGAGAAGAAAAATAAACATTAAAAAATTGACTCTTCATTTTTTTTTTGCACAACTAAAATAGAAAAAAAAAAACACAGAATAGTTCATATTATTTTCTTATTGATTAGAAATTAATTCTTGAAACTCAATACCTTGTGTTTGGTTTTTTTTTATTTATTGGAAAAAGATTTATGCATGTTGTAGATTAAGAAATGTATATGTAATTAAGATTTATAGAGTAATTAAATCATTGTAAGTTTTTTTTATTTCAAAGATAATAATTTGTTTGCAAATTATATGAGTGAGGTTATTTGAGTAACTTTAGTGAGGTTTAGTGAGCAAATTTAGTATATGAAAATTTGATAAGAGGTGTAAAAAGCATAGAGGTTAAGTGAGTAAATTTGGAGCTTCCAATAGCAAAACTCAAGAATTATAAATATCTAAAGTTATGTTGCCTATTCAATTAGTTTCTTGCTCATTTAACTTTCATAAATAATGAATTTACAATAAAATTACTTTATTCATTATTGTTCATCGTTATTAGTATAAGCTAAAAGGAACACACTCTGGTCATACTGAAAAGATTGTTCTTAGATTGTAACTTAACTAAAAAGATTTTTTTTTTAAAAGATAAAAAAAATTATTAAAGAATTTTAAGATATTTTTCCAGTTAACTTCTATTAATTGCTTAAGTTTCTCCTTTTCCATATGAGATTTTCTTTTTTAATAATTTTTTTTTTAATTTTATTTTTATTCTCTTTCATTCGCCACTTAAGGAGCACATGTCAATTAACTTTAATTTTTTAATTTTTTTAATTAAAAAGTTACAACAATTTTTTTCCTGATTTTTGGGAAGCTTCTCCTTGTTTATGGGAGATATTACAATTTTTTCAAATATGATTATATAGTCTATTGACTATCTTATCCTTGTATAGAAATAATTTTTTTTATTAATATCTATATTATGTGAGGGCATATATGGTAGTTTAAAAATTTAACCATTCCCTCATGAATTAGCTTAATTATATACTAGCCTCTTAACACACGCTCACGCGTGTGTCAATTGACTTTTTTTATTTTTTCATACTTTATTTGTGTCTATAATATTTTGTTTGAGTTTTTATTAGTATTTCTAAAAAAAGAGTTTGTTTTAGTAATTTATGTAAAAAATGTTTATTTTTTATGAAATTATAAATACCTTTTTTTTTCTTCAAAAAAAAAAAGAATAACCTTTTGTTTAATAAGTAATATTTTTTATTTAAACTGCCAACTCCCAAAAAAAAAAAAACTGCCATTGCAGTTAACAAAACGTTTAAAATCTTTTTTTTTTTTTTGTAATTTCTTCAATTCAGTTTGCTATTATATTTACTATTTTATCCTTCATTTGTTAAATTATAGATTTTTAGACCATAATCAAAGAAGGGCAATTGCAGGGTTTTTGAAAATTTAACCATAAGCCTTATTGGCTTAATTAATACTGATATACTAGCCCCTTAACATGTGCTCCGCACATGTCAATTGACTTTTATTTTTTTTTTTTTTAAATTTAAAAAGTTCCTGATTTTAGAAAACATTCTCATTTTTTCATGGGAAGTTTTGCATTCTTTTTAAATATGATATAGTCTATTGACTATCTTATCTTTATATAGAAATAATTTATTCACTAATATCTATATTATGTGAGGACATACATGGTACTTCAAAAATTTAACCATTTCCTCAAGAATTGGCATAATTATATAAGACTTGCCCCTTAACATGTGCTTCGCACATGTCAATTGGCTTTTATTTTAATTTTTTTTTAAATTAAAAAAGTTATCTCTCTTGATTTTAGGGAAGTTTCTCGTTTTTTTAGTAGGCGGTATTACAATTTTTTTAAATATGATATAGTCAATTAACTATGCTATTCTCATCTAGAAATAATTTATTTATTAATACCTATATTATGTGAGGGCATATATGGTAGTTCAAAAATTTAACCATTCCC
Source organism: Rosa chinensis (assembly GCF_002994745.2). NCBI lineage: Eukaryota > Viridiplantae > Streptophyta > Magnoliopsida > Rosales > Rosaceae > Rosa > Rosa chinensis. The sequence goes on along the minus strand of NC_037089.1, from coordinate 25,730,610 downwards.
TCAAGAATTGGCTTAATTATATAAATATAATATAATATAATATATAAAAAATAAATAAAATAAAATAAAATAAAATAAAATATAATGTAATATCATATAATAGTTTTTAAATTTAAAAAGTTATTGCAATTTGTCTCCTGATTTTTAGAGAGCTTCTCCTTTTTTATGGGAGATATTGCAATTTTTTCAAATATGATGATATAAGTCTATTGACCATCTTATCCTAGTATAGAAATAATTTGTTTATTAATATCTACATTATGCGTGGGCATATATGGTAGTTCAAAAATTTAACAATTCCCTCAAGAATTGACTTAATTATATATATATATATATATATATATAAACATACGGAGCCAATCGAGAGAGGATGTCTGCACTATCGCTAAAGTGCGGACGTCAACGCAACAGCCCCACTCAGGCTGCGACGGCGCGGCGCAGCTTGCCTGACGGAGGCCAGGGGTCGGACGGACCAGTCTGCAATTGGATGGAGTCGCCGGCAATGATGTTGCAGCGTTGCCCAGAACCTTGCAGTTGCAGGTGAGGTCCCTGCCCAGAAACCTGCAACCTGGATCTCCTCCGACCTCGATCGCTGCCCAGAAGCGGTCTGGGATGCCTCCGACCTCTGTCCGGCCCGATTCGTGCCGCCGTCGCTGCCTAAGCGGGGCTGCTGCGTCGATGTCCGCACTTTAGCGATAGTGCCGACGTCCGTATGTGATCGGATCTGTATAAACATATTATAAATATTTAGAGTTTTGTTTCCCTCCATAATTATTCGAGTAAACGAATTATAAATATCTAAAGTTATGTTGCCTATTCAATTAGTTTCTTGCTCATTTGCTTAACTTTCATTAATAATGAATTTACAATAAATTTACTTGATTCATTATTGTTCACCTTTATTAGTACAAACTAAAACGAACACACTCTGGTCATACCGAAAAAATTGTCCTTAGATTGTAGGTTAACTAAATTTTTTCTTTAAAAAAGATAAGAAAAAATTATTAGAAAAAACTGCAAGATATTTTTCCTGTTAACTTCTATTGAGTTTCTCCTTTCTCCACCTGAGATTACTTATTATTATTTTTTAATAAAATTTTTTTTAACTTTATTTTCATTCTCTTTCATTAGCCCCTTAACAGTTAACACGTGCTCAGCACATGTCAATTGTTTTTTATTTTATTTTTTAAACTAAAAAAAAAGTTACAGCAATTTCTCTCCTGATTTTGGGGAAGCTTCTCCTTTTTATGGGAGATATTAGGGCTGGGCGTTTTCACCTGAGAGACCGAAAAACCAGGTAGATCCGGACCGAAACTGATAATTCGGGTCAGTTTTGAAAGCAGATTTCCTCGGTTCGGGCTAAACTGAACCGATTACAAGGTTCCTCGGGTTGGTCTCGGTTTCCATATTTCTAGGCCCGATCCGGACTGATTATTTGTACATGTCTACTTGTCAAATGTTAATTGGTTCTCATATAAACCTATAGAGCATACCATAAACTCACTTGCAGGCAATCACCCAATAATCCCATTATCCCAATTTCATTTCGAGTCTTCGACAGTTCGACCTAATCACCTAAATACCAGTCCAAGTCGTCCTCTTCATTTTGAGAAAACCTCAAAACCCCAGCCCTTATTTCCTTCTGTTCTTCACTTCTTCACCCATCGATTAGGGCTGGGCTTTATGTCTCGATCAATCACCCATTCACCCATAGATTCCTCCACTGGAAACACAGAACAAACCCAATCCCAATCTCAAAGCCATTCCGAACCCAATTCAAATTCTGATTCGAGTCCAACAAACTCCAATTCCAAGTCCGATCTCGACACCGAAGTTGCCGAGAATGCTGTCGTCCCTGCAACCGCAAGTACTGGTACTCCATCTTCTGCTGGAACTCCATCTACGATGACATCGTCACGACCACCAAAACCCAAAAAGAGAAGGAGAAAGAGTACATCCACAAGGTCGAGGGAGTTGGAAAACCCGAACACTATTGCTTCAATTTGTAGTTTGCAGTCTGTGAATCAATGGATCTGCAAAAACAGGTTTCTTGGTCCGGAAAACTGATAGACCAAACCGATAGAGTTCGGGTTGGTTTCTAATCGGTTCTGACATGCAAAAAAAACCGATCCGGACCGAACCGATAGTATCGGTTTCAGACTCGGTTTCCATATTTTTCGGACCGAACCGATCCGAACCCAGCCCTAGGAGATATTGTAATTTTTTCAAATATGATGATATAGTCTATTGAATATCTTGTCTTCGTATAGAAATAATTTGTTTATTAATATCTATATTATGTGAGGGCATATATGGTAATTTAAAATTTTAACCATTCCCTCAAGAATTGTTAAGCTACGTTAACTAAAAAGATTTTTTTTTTTTTAAAGATTAAAAAATTATTTGAAAAGCTGCAAGATATTTTTCTAGTTAACTTCTATTTCCTAAGTTTCTCCTTTTTCCACCTGAGTTTCCTTTTTATTTTTTAACAAAATTTTGTTTAATTTTATTTTTCATTCTCTTTCATTAGTCCTTTAACATGTGGGGAGCACATATCAATTGATTTTTATTTTTTAGCTTTTTAAATTAAAAAGTTACAGCAATTTCTCTCCTAATTTGGGGAAAACTTCTCATTTTTTATAGATATTGCAATTTTTATCAAATATGATGATATAGTCTATTGACTATCTTATCCTCGTATAGAAATAATTTGTTTATTAATATCTATATTATGTGAGGGCATATATAGTACTTCAAAAATTTAACCATTCCCTCAAGAATTGACTTAATTATATACTAACCTCTTGGCACGGGCTCCACGCTTGCTAATTTGCTTTCATAAAAAAATAATTGGAAAAATGAAAAGTTTTGTGTGGTAGAATAGTGAAATTTTAAGACAGCATTAATTAGCATTAATTGTTACAAACATTGGATTTGATAGTTCTTATTTTATTATTATTTTTTTTAAAAAAGGGAAATAACTGTTTTGCTTTATTTAACACCATATGGTTCATAACTTCATACCATCCAGAACACAAGTCATCATCTGGAATTTAAGCAAGAAAATCCTTCTAAATCCTTAACTTTTGACCTAGCGCTCTGCTAGGGTGAGAGCGGCCGCCTCCTTGGATGGCCGTCTCTAGCACCTTCCTCCATGCTAGCGGAGGAGTACGGCGACCCGTTCCTGGTGTCGTGAATACTGTGCAAGGTTGGTGGCCTTGTTTCTCAATCTCAGATAGCCTAAAGCGTTCAATATTTTTCTGTGATTCAATCCTGTAGCCATGACAAGCACATCTCACCGGTGGCTGTGCACATTCCGTTCTTCAACCTGGTTTGTCTAGGCTAAAGAACCAGTGGGTAGCGACAAGGAGCGAGGTGGTGAGTGGCAAGAGGCTGCGATTGGGTGTATGGAGGGCTGCAGGAGATCGAGTCTGGCTCTGAGGCCGAATCTGGGATCCAAGTCGGCATGGGCTATTATGGAGTCAAGATGCGGCGGCGTTGCTGAGTAACCCTGGTGGTGGAGATCTTTGGTTCCCATTCCTTGATCGGGGTCGTGTTGTCTCTGTTCAATGGGGAGAAGCAATGGCTACGTTGCCTTCTCGGATCAAGACGACCCAGAGAGTCGGCCTTCCTTGGCCATCTCGGGTAAGTGGTGGGACCGGGTGGTGCCTTCTCCGACAATGGGCGGTGGAGTAGCTGTCAGAGCTGCGATCAAGGTTGGTGCCCAGAGAGGCTTTGGGTGCCCAAAGTACCCTGGTGGGCCTGGGCCTCTATTCTGTTGGGTTGCTCAAGTGGAATTTGGGCTTGGCCTTCCTTCTTGGGGCCGGGCAGCTAATGAATGAGCTGGAAGTTGTTAGGGTTCGTATTTGGGATCCGGGAGACTGTTTTTGGGCCCTAAACTTATCTGCTTGTTGGAATTGCTTCTTTGGTTACTTAGGTAGAAGATTGCTCTCTATTCAGCGTTTTATTTTGCGTGGAGTAGGCAAGGTCGGTCACACTACTGGCGGCTATCTTGATAGAAGGTTACCCTCTATTTGACGTATATCTTTGCGTGGAAGTATGGTCGACCATACTATTGGTACTGTTTTACATAGCCCGGACTCTGTCTGGTGCCTCATCAAATGCTTAATTGCATCCCTTCGTATCCTTGCTAGGTTTTATTTCCGATGCTTTGTTGCATCTAGTACTTCTCTTGTTATTTTATATTTTGATGTAGCTTCTACATCTATAAGTTGTCATTTTTCTTATGTTTATTATTAATAAAAGGGAGAATTTCACAAATGGTCACTGAAGTTTCAAATATATCACTCTGGTCACTCAACTATTATATTGTCAATCACTTAAGTGACTCAAAAAGTATTTTTTTATATTTTTTTTAATGAAAAAAAATTAACAAAGTGACTTAAGTGATTGACAATGCAATAGTTGAGTGACCAAAGTGATATATTTGAAACTTTAGTGACCAATGTGTCGAATGATTCATAGTTGAGTGACCATTTGTGAAATTTTCCCTTAATAAAATGGTTGACTATTACTCTAAAAAAAACTGTTTTGCTTTATTTACTATTTTAGCCTTCTAATATAGTTTTTGTTTTCTAAACAATTCAATCAAAAAAGGGCATAATAGGAGTTTCAAAAATTTAACCATCAGAAGTTAAAATTTTCTTAATTATATACATATATATATATACACACACACACATATACACACACACACACTAGCTTCTACAACATATTCTACACATAAATGGAGACACCGAGAATCAAAACTACAAAACAGTTTTTGCTTTTAGTGAGAGAACTTTAATGGTTTGTGTAATTCTCACCGTCCGTATAATCCTCACAGCTGCTTGTACCATTACCCTTTTACCCTTCTTTTGTTTAATTGATTTGCTGTGGACTTATATAAAGAGGGGCATTTGCAAGGTTTTTGAAAATTTAACCATAAGCCTTATTGGCTTAACTAATACTTATTTATGTATGTATGTATGTGTGTGTATGTATGTATGTATGTATGTATAGATACATGCCTTTTATGCTAAGGAGGTCTTTAACTTAGCTTAAGGAACAGATTTTCATATTTTGACCACTTTTCGATCGCATATTCACATCTTAATCATTCAGTTTTTAGGTGTATATATATAAGTAGATCACTTCTACAAATTTTCAACCAAATTGATAATCGTTAAGGCATCCAAAACTGCAATTTACACGAACGGTTCAGGCAGATTAGGTTCGTTCGTGTAAATTGCAATTTTTGATGCTTTAACGATCATCAATTTGACTGAAAATTTGCAGAGTTGATCTACTCATATATACCTAAAAATTGAACGGTTAAGATGTGAATATGTGATTGAAAAGTGGTCAAAATATGGAATTCTGTTCCTGAAGCTAAGTTAAAGACCCCCTTAGCAGAGCAAGATTATATATATATATATAAGATTAGCCCCTTAACATGTGCTCCGCACATGTCAATTGACTTTTATATTTTATTTTTTAAATTAAAAAAATTACAGCAATTTCTCTTCTAATTTTGGATAAGCTTCTCCATTTTTATGGGGTCAAATAGTCAATTAATTAAAAACATGAAAATAAAAATAAAAGAAGGTTAAGGAACCCGATCGAGTCGGCAAATCTTTAAACCAAAAGGATGGGGAAATCCAAAAATCCTTTACCCACCAGGATTAGGAAACCCTAAGGCTGTGTTTGTTTCACAGATTTTGGCCATTGGGAAAGGAATGTCATTCCTTTCCTGTGTTTGGGATGACAATGGAAGGGAAAATGCTTCCCAAAAGAAAGGAAAAAGAGGAGGAAAATGATTCCCCCCCACCCACCCCAGGATCCACTTTCCGACCGGATTTCCTGCATTATTTTAAAACATTATATGACTAAATTGCCCTTCTCAAAATCATTATTTGCTAGTTTTATCCCCATTATCATTTAGATTCTTATTTGCTAGTTTTATCCCCATTTTCTTTTGTTCATTTTTCTTTAATGATATTTAGTAGATGATGGGTTAAAGATTTTAATCTCTAATGTCTGTATTCGAGCATATGTTTATCGTCGCATATCACAGTTCTCATTTTTGAAAAATTGGTCCTTTTCAAAAAAAAAAAAAAAAATACTGGATTTCTGCACCTTCAACTCTTGCATATGTAACTACAACACATGCATCAGCAATATTACAAAAGACCAATTGAAAGCTCCAGTGTGAAATAAAACTTAGAAAAGAAAAAAAAGAAAAAGGTAAATTTATGAATGCAATGGAAAATTCATTACTGATGTCATCAAAGAAGAAGATGCGTTTCCTAATCAGGTTGATGATCGGAAAGTTTGAAATTCCTACTTGCTGTAGCATTCTTCAAATCAGTGATAATTTCCTTGGAATCTGATTCAACAATGACCCTTTTCAGATTCATGGAGATAGCTAGCTCAACTCCAGACAAAATTGCTTCTGCATATAAGCTTTGAGAACAGGAAACTAGATGAGGCGGTTGGGTTTCCGATTTCTCAAAAAAAAAAAAAAAAAAAGGATTTGGGCCGCGTTTGGTTTGCGGAAAGGAAAAGAAAGAAAAGCATTTCGGTGCTCTTTCCATGGGCATGGGAAATTGTAATTCCCATCAATTTTTCTTTCCAATGTTTGGAAAGACTAGGAATGTAGAATACATCTCTTAATTTCCATTGCAGTGTTTGGTTCTTATAAGGAAAGGAAACAAAATTCTATGAATTTTCCAATAATGAATTGATTCCGGCAGTGGTAGACTACTGTGTATTTTTGTGTTTCCTTTCTGGGTTTGCTTTCTGTCACTATTTCCGCATAGTGGATTTAGTTGGAAGTTAACTTTATTTCCTTGTTGTAATTTGGGGCTTGTGTACTAGCTTGTTACTGGGTCTTTGTTCGGGCTATGCCCTTAATGAAATCTTTCTTCCAAAAATATAAATAGACACCCCCTCGTCTAAGTTTCCATATCTCAATCCTCTTTCCTGTTTCTTGAGAATTCTGGTGCCAAAACAATTTCTCAAGATGATGCAAGTCTACGGAGACTAGAGAGGTCCTTATGGTCCAATGAAGAATTCTATGGGTCCTGTCAAGAATCAAGATCCATGTAAGCCACGCTATATGCCTTTTCCGGCTAATCACCGGAACTAGGTGCCGCCGGTCGGTCATTTTCAGCCCCAATTTCTTCCACCTCAACCAAACTTCTACCCATCTCCACAAACCCGAGTGCCACCTTATTATCTGGTGGGTACAATTTTGAGGGGCAGGGTGGTTCTACTTCAGTAAGTTCTGTCCCTCATCGTCTACCGCCACAATGCATAACTCCGGTTAACAGTGTTGGTCCAGTAGTCTCCGGATTGCTTGGGTCTCTAATGGCACAAGGTGTGGTCTCATTGAAAAATCAAAGCAGAGGAGGACTGGAGGGTACTAGTTCACTAAATTATGTACCTCCTGTACCACAGCGAGGCGCATTTCCTGTTCAAAATGATGCTGTTGATGTTCCAGTAGTAGTTCCTGGTTTGATTGATGCTCTCCTGGCACAAGGTGTGATTTCGTTGAAGAAACAAAGCCCGAAACTGAAAGAGGAGAAGGATGTTGTGGTAGGATGTGAGTTTTCCGGCGTTGATCTAAATTTACGTTGCGAATCTGTGGTAATCGGCTTGTATGAGGGTATTGTAAAAGCTGTGGTCTCCGGTTCAAGTGTAAAAAACAGCACAGCAGCCATATGGATTGGCATGTCAAGAAGAACCGGATGTCCAAAACCAGCAAGCAGAAGCCTTCTCGTAACTTTAGGTGTTGTTTACTTGAATGCGCCTCAGGGGCCAGTGCCAGAGATGGATCGATCACAGTTGGGTCCTATAGTCTATGCCAAATGCTGGTCGGAGGGTAGTAGGAAACGTCTGCGGAGGAGTTGACTTAGAATTTCAAGGCTCAAGTGCAATGGGAACAAAGCTGCTCATGTCCTCTACCAAATATTTTGTTTTGTTTTTGAATTCAGTTGTGTAAAATTTATTTGAAAGGGAAAATTCCACAAATGGTCACTGAAGTTTCAAATATATCACTTTGGTCACTCAACTATTACACTGTCAATCACGTTGTTAATTTTTTTCATTAAAAAAAATTTATTTGCCACAATATTAATGATATTTTCATCCAACCAATTGTGAAAAATTGAGAAATATGTATTAGAATGATTGGGAGAAGTGCTTGAAGTCAGAAAAAAAATACTCTTTGGGAGAAGTCATTCAACCATTTGTGGAATTCTCCCTATTTGAAATAGCAAATGTAATTAAGTTCCTGGAGTTTCCAAAAGATTCTCTTCCAATTTGTACACCTTTTGCTTCTGTTTCTCATTGTAATTGATATTCTGAATAAAATTGACGTCCATTTCCCAAAAAACTTTGTACTCTTCTTTTAGTCTCGGTCTCCATAATAATATGTACTCCGGTTCAGACAACAAAAAACTGAATCTGGATTCTGCTCAAGTTTTACTATGGAATTTTTATTATCACATAGGAAGAACGATAATAAAAAAAAAAAAAATCAAAAAAACAAAAATAATGGAAAATCGAGACTGCATTCTATAGATGAAGGATTGAAGAAACAACATAAAAGTAGAAACCTATCTAAATTGCATGCACGTTGAACCGATAGCATAATCCTGTGATTCCTGTCATGGTCAAAGAAAATTACAGATTGAAAATATAAGCATCGACTAGTCTGGTCTCACCTAAGAGACAATAGCAAGGCCTTCCTAGTTATATAAACTACTAATAGTAGTGACGGATTCCCTATGGGGCCTTCTGGTCTCATCTGCTATAGAATCAGAATAATTATCAATCTAGAGTATATCTCATCTGACATTGTTTCATTGATCCAAAAGAACATGGTCAACATAATTTCGACAGAAGAAAAGCATTTATAACATTCACAACCTTTTTCATCCCACTCAAACTACAAGTTTCTGTGGAGAGTCACCCACAAGACTTTCATTCTTTACATCCTTGGATTCGTCATACGCAGCTGCATGTATACCAAGTGCAGCACGACCAGATGAATCGGGTCTTGGACCATTCTGCATCCCACTCCACAGCTTTTGCTGTGCTGCATGCCACACTTGGACTACCAGGAACTATCGATCTCGCAGCATTCTGTCCATAAATAGCAAATTGAACATACTCAGGTAAACAAACAATGATGCAATTCAGACAACTGACATTGTAAGAGATGGGAGGAAAGATGGTGGCTCACCTTTGGAAAATATTTCTCATAGTCCTATAGTAGTATCCTTCTTTTGTAGTCGGAGTGTTTTCAGGGTAGACAAAGCTTGCGTTCATCAGCATTGAATCTGTTACCTGTCCAGTTAGAGAAAAAAAATGAAGAATTATTATTCTATGCAGCTAAGGAAGAAGCAAGCATCTATAGTGTCTGCTTTTTGAGTTTTTTCAAAAGTGCACCTCTAACTTGAAATAGCGAACATGAAATATTTTCATAAAATGGTTAATTTTATCATGCTAACTTTGAGATGTTATGTTGCAAAACTCTTAATCTGGACCACACAGTTCAACTAAAATCGCGGTTGGTTGGGGCATGGCAACATTATATAAGACCTAGTTGGAAAGAGAAAATTTCTGTCCAAAATGAAAATGCAAGCCAAAAATGCAGCATAATTGTTTGTTTGCATGATTGAAGGTATAATCTAATAAGACTAAGCATACCATAGACCATCGTTTAGATTAGGCATATCAGGATATGTCTGACACCTACAACTCAGCATAAAATGGATTCATAAATGGCAGAATTCGTAACACACATGAACATGTGGACAAGAAAAATAACTTCCGTGAGGGAACGGGGAGAAAATAGTTGTATATCTATATCCTTTGATAATAGGAAAAATGTCCACATGTGCTAGATCATTTCATAGAATTGTAACAAGATATTCCTATCCCAACAGTTTATAATGAGCAACCACTATGACAAATGTCAGTAGGCTTCAAATCACTACAATACATGAACTGTATGTGTATAAAATTGGAGGAAAAAAACAAAGTTTAATGATTGCTATACCATTTTTCCATTCTGGATCAATGTCCATAGCAGTCTTGATAAATTCTTCGTCAAGAAACGGTACACGAGCCTCAACACCCCAAGCTGATGTTGATTTGTGGGCCCTCAGACAGTCATACAGATGAAGACCTTTAATCTGTTGAATAACCACAAAATTTCAGTCAGAAAAAGAAGCCATAATAGCTCTCAATGGTACTAAAATAAAATCCAGTAATACTGCGAGTACGTAAACATATGGCAAAAAAACAAGTGAAGAGAACAATCCAGAGATAGTTTATAGGGAATACCTTCTGGCATGTTTCTTGGAGAAACTCCTCCTTGTTTGGTGCCTTGTGGAAATACATGTAGCCACCAAAGATTTCATCCGAACCTTCACCAGAAAGGACCATTTTCACTCCCAGAGATTTATTTTTACGAGACATAAGAAACATTGGAGTGCTGGCTCCGACAGTGGTCATATCATATGTCTCAATATGGTAGATAACTTCTTCAAGTGCATTTATGCCTTCCTGAAATATGAAGCAAAGAAACAAATTATTTCTTGGGATTAATATATATCCAGGCCTTTGTCTGGGATTACTGATGTAGAAAAATTTTGATGAAAAGCGAGAGAATGAGATAGATTGGAGGAGAGAGAGAGGGGAGAGAGAGAGAGAGAGAGAGAGAGAGATAGAGGACTTCAGGGAAGAAGTAGAATGAGTAGGGCGAGAAAATCAGGATGAACGCAATTTGTATTTCCAATCACCAATTAGTATGAATATTCTGAATCCTATTTCAAGCAAACCTTAAATATTCAATAAGGTAAAATTAAAACTGCAAAAGGATTTCTTAAATTTAAGAAAATCTAATTTCCACCTTGAGCCGTAGTAAAAGTATTCTTCTTACATCCCTTATAAATTACCTGAACAGTAAAGTGAAACTCGTGATGATGAGTTCCAAGAAAATCTGCAACTTCTCTTGCTGTTTTCAAATCTGGAGAACCCTGAACATTGAAAATCTAAAGCATTTAAACAAAAAAAAAAATATCAGAAAGACAATATCGTAGTTAAAAATTGACTACGAGAAAGTACATCTAAACCTCCCTAACACCTAGAACCTTTCCCTTAACTATTAAACATACCAAGTTAATAACTTATTATTGCACTTTGATGCAATCTAAACAACAAGAAACCCAGCCATGGTTGAATTTTTATGCTCATTTAAAGAGGATTTAGGTTGTCTACCAAGTTTATAAACAGACGGCGGGAAGACACCGTTCTGGTTATATAAAAAGAAACTGCATTTGATCAAGCGTCAGATTTGGTCATCGAAAATCAGAAGTATAATTACCTCCAAGCCAACACAAAAGGTATGTAATTATGATGTACAATCCTCCAGACAAAAGAACACCGAATGGTACATCTGTCATAAGTCTCTTTAACACAGCCTGCAGTATTAGGAAGACGAAAAAAATGTAAGAATATTATGAAGCTAAATAGTCAAAGCAGAATGAGGCATGGAGGCCATTTAAATCTCTCTTAACAAACCACATATCTGATGATCATTCATAGTTTTGATCCAAAAAGCTAAATTGATATCTATATCTTTTGCATTAGACACCATTACTTAAAGCACTAGTTAAACTGTTACGCTAATATTATGATATAAGGCAGGTAGAAAGAAATGATGTACATTATGCAAATTTTCAATAATTATACCAGACATAAAATATGAAGAGGGAAACGATAAAAGTAGGATATATCTTCCAATATAACCAATATAAGTACTAATATATATCAGAAGCAGTTTCTCAAGAGAAGTCAAAGTGACCTTTCTTTAATATAGCACATTCATTTCAATTTCAAGCCAACTTACCAACAACCTAGTTACTCTATGCATATTTAACAAATTGGGTTTAGTGAGACAATTAGCCTCCAAATGCAGATATAATAATACCCGTTCCATCACACTACGAACTGAGCATAAACACATGTTTTAAGTCTCAAAGATATATATGTATGGCTAACCATAAAGTGAGGCAATAAAGTATATCAAACCCCAATCTCACCCGAATAAAAAAAATAAAAAATAAAAATAAAAAAAGAACAATCAATCTCAAGTCCTCCTCATCAAAGTTCCAATCAAGCAAGTTCGTCAAGTCACACCCAACTAGCATAGCTGCACAGCAAGTAAATTACTCCCAACACTAATATTACCAGTGAAAAAAACTGGCATCAACCAACCTCTCCTTTTTAAGATTTCATTTCAATGCCAGGATCCACACAAAGAACCAAATATAACAAGTTTTTGGTAAACAAAAGGATGATCTATATAGTAATCTCAGTAAGTTCCTCAAGTCTCCTGTAACCAGCAGAGTTGCATACCAACTAAATAACTCCCAACACTAAAATTAGCACAGAGAAAACTGGCACCAACCAACCACTACAAGAAAATGACTCTTTTACCGCGCACATTTTACGGCGTGCATCAATGCGTGCCGTAATAGACATACATTTACCGCGCACTTTTACGGTATGCCATTAATACACTTTTTGATATGGTCTTTTACGGCATGCATCTAATACACGCCGTTAATGTCTGTTTTAGTTTGGTCTTTTACGGCATGCATTAGTACACGCCGTTAATGTCTATTTTAGTTTGGTCTTTTACGGCATGCATTAATGAACGCCGTTAATGTCTATTTTAGTTTGGTCTTTTACGGCATGCATTAATGCACGCCGTTAATGTCTATTTTAGTTTGGTCTTTTACGGCATGCATTAATGCACGCCGTTAATGTCTATATTCGTTTGGTCTTTTACGGCATGCACTAATGCACGCCGTTAATGTGGTTTTTAATATGATTTTTTACAGCATGCATTAATGTGTGCCGTAAAAGTAAAATGCGGGAAATTTTCACCAAAATTTTTATTTCCCTCCATCTTTTTCCTCTACACTTTCTAATTCTATTTTTTTTCATTTCATAAAACAGAACTTTTCTCTCTCCCCGACAGACCTCAGTTTTCCCTATCTCTTCCCTCCACGTCTCTTCCCACCGCCGAGTCGCCATTCAGTGGATTTGCTCCATTGCCGAGTCGCCGGCCACCTCCCACCACCACCACGTTTTCTGCTCCTATCATCGAGATTCCGTGGATCGATTGAGCTCCAAATTAAAGAACATTGAAGTGATCACCGCTCTCAGAGATTCGGGCCACCGGAATCCGGGTCTTGAAGTTTCTGAAACCCATTTGGAGAAAGTTGAGAACCTTGGCCTTGTCTTGCTCATTTGCTATCTTGGGTACCAGAAAAGGCCACCAAGCTTCAGTTACAGAAAGCCACCCATTACTCTTCCAAAGATCTTTGCTTTCAACTCTTTCCTCAATCGGAAGCCAGTTTGCTTGGATCAAGAAGCTTCGACAAGCCAAGAAGGTAACTTTTTTCATCTGGGTTGTGGTAAAGTTTTGATCTTTATGTGAAAGCATTCCTCAGCTGGTAATTTTTTCTGAAAAAGCCCGAATTCGTTGCTAAGCAATTTCAAGAATCCATATTTTTTGTTTGTTTTATTGGGTGTGACTTTGATTTTTTCTAGGTTTTCTTATTTGTTTTTATACCCTGATGTTATTATTCAGGAAGACATTTGAGACTTGGATTTATATATGCTCCATTTATCTATCATTGAAGGTGCGTGTTCTTGGAACTTCTGGACTGTGCATGTCAGGATCATATGTTGAGTAAATAGAGTAGCCAGAGAGTTTCAGATGATTTTGCTGTAACTGGAAGATTTCCTGTGTTGGCTAATCATGTTTGTAATTGAAATCAGGTAGACAGAACTCTCCCAGATACCTTGGTATTTTGGTTTTGATGGCAGTTAATAGCATCGATCAGGCTCTGAGATAGAGAGGTTGGATTGAAAACGAGTAGGACAGGTTTGGTTTCCTAAGCTTATTTGCCAGATTTGAACATTTATTTGCCGGATTTGAGATTTTCAATTTTGATTTGATGTCATCGTAGGTTGCTGGGGTGGGAAAGAGAAGAGGAGGGGTTCAAGATTGTGGTGGACTTAGAGACGATACACCCAGAGCCTTGCCTATTCCTAATAATCAGGGGATGAAGAAGAGGATGAAGAGCAGCAATATCATTGTTCAGATAGCCAAAAGTTTGAGGAGCAAATTTTGTCTTCTTGGTACCTCTTTTGGGATACGGACGATGATCCGGCTTTAAATCATAGTCCATTCTCAACCTGATAGGCGACCATTCTCTATAAGGTTATTATTTGATTTCCAGATTTTGTTTTCTGATTATATTTCATAATCTGTGTTTAAGTTTTGTTGTTTGTTTTCATGTGTAATTGGACAATTCTAGAATTAATGGTCATTGACTAAGATTGCTCTTGCTACTGTCTTGCTATTTCAAAATTTTACATGACACATTTTGTCTGAGCATTTTCATTGTAATTTCGCATCCCTTGGATTTTCAGTTAATTCTATAGAGATTGGTAATAAACTTGAGCTTGAGCTCCATTGAGTTGCTTTGTCCATAGAGATTGTCAAAATCTTCTGAACCGTTCTCTACTCTGTTAGTTTGTTTAGATAACCATTTCATCCATATGACTATAAGAAAAATATTAAACACTTTTAATCATAGGGTCTGGATCAATAGAGTCAAAGATTCTTATCATAAATACCTGCTAAAATAGAAGAGAAGCTGTCTAGAAATTTAAACTGTAGGTTTGATCGGTTACTCTAATGCTGTCAAGAAATATAATTTTATATATTTTCAGCTAAAGAATACATGGAAATAGGCAAGTGCTAAAAATACAAAGAAAATACTTTCGGTTACTATGATTGAACCCATCGAAATACAATTGCTTAAAGAAACTACTTTGAGTTTCTTGAAAGTAGTTTCTTGAATTTTGCCCCAAATTAAATTTTTCTGCACTTTTGCAAATAGGGTCAAGCTGTTTAAATTTTTTGATTGATTATTCGCAGGTACTAGCTCTGGAGCACAATGTAAAGATACAAGAATGTCCTAGCAGCGGCTTTTTATCTACAAAACTGGTATGTGCTAGCAGCAGCCTTTCATCTAACAAGTCTGAAAGATTGGAGAAAGTTCCACTGAGTAAAGTTTTGATTTGGGGTGGTAGGGGTAAGAGGAAAATGAAAAATGTAATGAGAAGCAAAGCAAGAAGCAGCTCCTTATTTGAGAAATAGTTGAGAATTCTTACTGTTGTATAAATAGTTGAGTAATTCTGACTGTTGTGCCTTGAACCATATAAAAAAGATGGACAATATAAAATAATCATGATAATTAAAACAAAAATGTGTTCAGATGAGTTGTTCATAGGTAGAATTGGGTTTGTTGTGTAGTTGATGTTTTAAGATTTGGGGTTCTGGAGGATATGCTATCAAACAGGTATGAGGAAGGGTGTAATGTATTTAGTACCTGCATCTTTTGCCTTCCTTAAATTCTGATATACTCTTTTATTTATTTATTTAGAAATACTGGAAATTGTAATGCCGATGATGATGGGAGTCCTAATGAAAGTGATCGGAAAACGCTACGGCCTCCAAGTTGTTCCAAAACATTCAATGTTGAAATTAGCCATGCTGCAAAAATTCCCATGAATTGAGCATATCCTTTTTTCATATTTCTGATTAAATTTATGTATTTTCAGCACCTTTCTTATTTGTACTCCTATATGTTTAGAGTGAGAAGCCACTACCAATCTAGAATCTTTGACACCTGCTCACATCTGTTTGATGGCTTATCCTCCAGAGCAAGGTAATTCTTTTTCCCAATTGGTGACCACTTTTTTCTTACATTGTCGACCACTTTTTTCTTACATTGTCAGAGATGTTTAAGATTGAATGTTCAAGCTTTGTAAACCTTTTTTTAGGTTATGATGACTGCTTTGGTATAGACTAGGGACTAAAGATTTCCCAGGGTTATTTCTTTTTAATGTTAATGATACTTCCTGAATGGTCAAGTTTTGATTGCTTTGTTGTAATTTTGATGTTGATTAGCAAAGCTTTTTCATCTTTGGGTTTCTCTGTGCCGGTCTTAGGTTCTGAAAACAAGTTGGATGACTATGTTATAGATTATAATAGCTTTTAATCCCTTTTATCATAAGTTTTCTGTGACTGATTACCCTACTTCTTTTCCATGATCTAGCTTCGTTGCTGATCGTTTTTCTTTGCATTTTTCAAGTGAGGCTAACTTAGTCTTCTTTGGGGACTTTGAAGAAAAGAATAGAATTTTAGCAGGGTAGAGGGAACCCAATCATAGTAAGTGCTTATTTCTTCGGTTATTAAGTTTACTGATGGTATTGCTACATGTGAAATACATTGACACATCTAATATCCCAGTGACTTCACTGATTTGTTCCAACTCGCCTGCACAAAGTATTTCAATGACGTAGTAGCTTTGCAAAATCCGAGCCAAGTTTACATTTTCATTGACTATGAAAGTCAGGTTTGTATTTAATTATTGTTTCATGGGAATTGCATAAATATTTGTTAGAAATGCCTATATGATTGCTCAATTTAAGAAATATAGTTTAAGTTTTGTAATTTAGGGTTCAGTTGCAATTCTGCAATCTAAAATATTTGGTGGCTTAAAATCAAGATTTGCAATATAAGATAGATAAGCCCCTTTCATGTTAAAGCTCGGTTCTGTTTTTCTTTGGTCGTTATAGGGTCTGAAGACTTTCATTTATTATTAACTGTGCTTTACATTCATAACAGGGACTTCCACTTTTTGAGGTTTCTATTAACATTGCCCTACTGATGATAAAGTGCTCAAAGTGATGGTCAATTGAGAGAATCTGCATTTGGATGGTTAAATGTTCAAAAGATGATGTAGTATATTTTGTAATATGCTATATTCTTAACATAAGTTTAAACTCAAGTTTGCTAGAAATTGTACTTGGTCTGTAGCAGATTGGATATAAAAATTTTGTTAAAACCCTTTCTATATCTATGATATATATGCTGTTTCACCTGTACTTTGAGGTTAATATTATTTTTGCTCAAGTCATTTTGTTAGTTGATCATTTTTGGATTATGAGCAGTGAGGAAACTTCTTTGCCGCAAAGTCTTTTATGGCAGGTTATGTGCGTCATGAATGACATATAAAAATTGACAGAAAAGCTTTTTACAGCGTGCAAATTGGGTCTTAAAAAATTGGGCAACTACTTCTTTTACGGCATGCAAAAGTGTGCCATAAAAACAGTCTTTTACGGCGTTCGTTGTAGGCCGTGAATAAAGTCTTTTACGGCATGCCCAATGCGCCGTAAATAAGTGGTCAGAGAGTCATTTACGGCGTGCTTTCTTGACATTCATGGCGTGCAAACATCCCATAAATCAAATTGGATTATTGAGGAATGTCTTTTACGGCCTGCATGCATGCACAATTACGGCCTTCTTATGCACGCCGTTAAAGAGGAATGTCTTTTACGGCTCCGGCATTTACAGCCTACTTTTTTGCGCCGTAAATACCCTTTTACGGCGCACATTGTGGGCGGTAAAAG
Organism: Rosa chinensis; assembly: GCF_002994745.2. NCBI lineage: Eukaryota > Viridiplantae > Streptophyta > Magnoliopsida > Rosales > Rosaceae > Rosa > Rosa chinensis. Next base: position 25,713,036 of record NC_037089.1, on the reverse strand, counting down.
GCTGTTTTTGGTGTAGTGAACCTCTCCTTTTTAAAATTCCTGTCAATGCCAGGATCCACACAAAGAACCGGATCCACACAAAGAACCAGATATGACAAGAAGGTTTTGGTAAACAAAATTGCAAGAATGGAGTTTGATCTCTTACGTGATGGTTGCAACTCATGAATAAAGATAACAAAACAAAAAAGAAAAGAAGTACGATTATAGGTGGTGCACATCAATGCATACCTTCTCAAAAGCCTCGCATAAAACAACGGGATCATAAGGAGTCAATGGTATCTTCTCCAAAAACCATTGTGGATTGTACCACCTTCTCAGCCCTCCTGCACGCATAAATTTGTAAATACATACAGGTAGTTTGAACAACATCTAAAGGCATAAAAAGTTATAAATTTCTAAATTCAGCTATGGTGAACTAACAAGAAGCATCTTGAAAGTTATTAGTTAACGAAATGAATATACAAAAAGAAAGAAACTTCTGAACGCAGACTCGAGAATTTTCTAATTTACACATACAGATACAGAATCTTTCTAGTGATATCAAATGAAGATCATATATTTTCTTATAAAGTATGTCCAAACCCTCAAGTATAAAATATATAATAAAGTTGATGCGGCTGAAATAGCCTCACAATTTAACCCTGCAAAATGTAGTTGTCAGTATAGGATAAACATGGATCATTCAGTCTGGGGATTGTAGGGTACACCTAGACAAAAAGGTCAATTAACAAATAAAAGAATAAAATGGGGGGTTTTGAATTTTGGTTCCCAATCTACTTAAAATAAAAACAAAACAAATAAACCTATATACAATGATCGACTTCCCTAACCTAGACCAATACCACTCGGAAATTACTAAGTGTAAAAACAGAAAATCCATTTCAACATGCTACAAAAATGTGCCCATCTTAACTGCCTAGATAAGAGCTCAAATGAAAAGCCTCAGCGGATCAATCCATTTATCTAATTCGTTCTAATGTAGGCTTGGATCGGAAAAGTCCTTACCAAGTCTAATACTACTAATTTTCGAAAACACTCAGCGTAATTCTCTTAACTAGTAGTACTATCTAACCCTCGAATCAACTCACACGTGCAAATTAACCATTACACATAGAATTTAACACGTAATTTCCAGAATCATTTAATCATTAAAGCATGATTTTTACCACCCATTAGAACTAATTACTACTTGTTTAACTCAGCGTCGTAACAAATAACAATTACTCTTGGCAAATTAAGCAAACACACAAGAACTCTCACCATTATTCTAGCATGCAAACTTATGAACCTAACTCTGAAAATTACCTAAACATGTAAAAGGGCACAAGATTGTAACATGCATCATAAAAGAATTCTCGAAATTAACTCAATAATAAACTGAAAATCTCAAAAATATTAATAAAAATATTCTGAAAATTCCGTGTCTCCAATTACACAACTCGCAAATTGAAACACACTAAACCGAAACAAAAATTATAAGTAGAGTCATAGTTACACTTTGAAGCTTTCCTCAGCGGCTTAGCAACAAGGTGATGAACTTGTCTCTGCTTTGGCGGTGGAGCGTCCTTGACTCAGTGCCTAAGAGCTTCGTAGATTGATGGATGGATGGTGGTCACGGTCTTGTAGGAGATGGAGGTTTGAGGAGTGAATTGGGCAGTCTTGGAATGATTTTTGGCCAGGAAGTGATGCAAATTATGTTCTGGACGTTGCCTATTTATAGGGGAGCATTGGTTGACTTTTGTCGATCATAGCCTTCATCATTGGACGGATGGGATTGCATCATAATTCCTTTAATTTCTCAACTGAAACATCTCCTTTATGGCCTTAACTCCTCTCATAATGGGGCAATTCCTTTAATTTCCAAGCTGAAACGTCTTTCTCTTATTTATTTTGCAGTTGAAACATCTTTATCTTTTATTCCTCAACTGAAAACGTCTTTCTCCTTTATTCCCCTTCTTAAAACATCTTTCTCCTTTATTTCCTTTCTTCATTGCTTGGTCAAATATCTTAATTGCTTTATTTTATGACTCCATCATTGCTGTTTCCAAGAGTTCCACCAGGAAGGTTTCCTACAACAAGCAGGAGAATATCAGAATTTTCTAGAGAAAATAAAGGGAATTAAAATGTAAAGACCGCAAAAACAGTTGACAGCTAGGAATCCTGATCCAGCTAGGATTTGTCATGAATTTTACTTTTTCCGCCTATTTCACTCCAAACACTCAACAAGACTCTCAAAATGACTTAATGACTCAAAACACTAAACTAAGGGAAAAATAAGGCTAAAATGAGGCACATAATCAATAATATCGTCACACTTTTTTGCTCCTATCAACTACCCCACACTTAGATTTTGCTAGTCCCTTAGCAAAACAAAAATACAAAACAAAACAACGACTCGACAAAAAAACAAGTAAATGACTCTACTTCCCCTAACTATTGTCTCAGAGACTCCAAACTCATGGCTTTCACGTTAAACACTTAATCAAAATTGCATAGATAATTCCATGGTTAATAAACCTGTGACATTCATATGACTAAGCATGATATGGAGAACTTAAGTTATACAGTGAATGATAGTATGTTTCGAACAAGTCCAATCCAAACTCACAGGGCATACTCTCAATTTTTCTCTCAGAAATGGCTATGCTTAAAAGCTTCACTCTCAAGTATATGCAAGAGAATAAATTGTAAGGCAACAAACAGCTTGCATAATTCATCAATAAACGCATTTTGTGAAGAATTATTAAAGACCTCAAGAAGTGACTAAGTGCACAAATGGACCTAAACCATAAGCTCGACTGCGTAACTGACTCCACTAACCAAAGGCTGCCCATCTCAAGGATCAAGTAAGCACTTAAAACAGGTTGTAATGGGGCTAAGCTAGGGTTTTTGAAATGAAGATTAAGGATACAAAAATCCTAAGGACCTAGCAGAGCATATATGGACCACCTTATGTCATCATTTTTGTAGGCCAAATATCATTGTTTTGGGCCAAACCTTCACTCTAACCAACATGGGAATGGACAAAGGCATAATTTTCAACTTTGAGCCTTCTACAAATTTGAAAGTCCAAAACCACACTTCAACAATTTCCCAAGAGTTTTCTTTTCAATTTTTCTTCTCTTTTGCCGCTTTTCTTTCTTTCTTTTTCATTTTCATTTTCTTTCTTCTTCTTTTTTTACGGCAAATTTTTTTTTTCTTTCTCTTCTTTTTTTCTTGGATTTTCCCCACCCCACACTTGTCTTTCATCGTCACCCCTGCATACTATGTCATGCTCTACTAAGTCCCTAAGACAAGGGTAGAGATATCCTGTACTAAGCTCATGATAGGGTAGTGAGGGTGATGAAACAAAGGTTTTCAACGTATGCTCAAAGGGGTTCATTCTAAGGAGTCCCACGACGGGCACAATTGAGGACACATGCTTGTTTGGCTATGGTGGTTACCCTAATGCCTTCTATCCTATCCAGGATCAGTGCATATTATGACATACAAGTTTTGACAGTCACAACAGCCGAGTTCTAGTACTCTCTAGTCCATTAAAATCTATGGCACATGATCATTGGATTTTCAAAGAATGATGAGGTTTTGTAAATACAGCCATGAAATTCTAGAATTATCAATTAAGCACTCGAAAAGAAAGTATTTTATCTTAACAGCTCACTTAGGGTCAAATGAATTAGACTTAATCCTAGCATGCTTAATGAACCAAGTTACAATCCTATCTCAAATCTTCATACAAGCATCACAATGTCGATTAACCACAGAATTCAATTAAGTCCTATTTCGATTGTGAAAACCTTCATCCATGAATTCAGAGACATGTTCATCACAGACGTTAGGGGCATCCTAAGACTCAAGCAAACAAAAAAAAAAAAGACTCTAAAAAACCATAGATTTTTTTTTTTATAAAAAAAAACTAAAATAAAGGTGTAAACCCACCCCACACTTAGAATCTACATTGTCCTCAATGTAGGCAAGAAATATGGTATATAGACCCTAAATATAGGGGGCTACGAAAATAAGGGAAAGGTAAAATAAACAAACAAACAAAGACACAAGTACAATTCAACCTAAGCAAGTGAAGGAATAGAAATGTCAAACTCTCGTTGATGGCTCCTCCACAGCTTCGGTTGAAATGGGTTGCCTCCCATGCAGCGCTTAATATTTATAGTCCTTCAGCCTAGACTCTTCTCCTTGTTCACACGTGCTCATTCCTTGGGTCAAATGTTAGTAACATATACAAGGTTCGAAACACAAACATTATGTCTTTCCTACTTTCTAAGTTACTTTTACATTTACATACTTAGGTACTGGAACAGAGGACCTCGTTTGTGCAATGGGACTATAGAACAGCTACCCTCAACAAAGTCATGTTTAATTCGATATACCTAAAGCATGTCACACATCATTTTTTTATTTTTTATTTATTATAAACATAGTTAATATCTCAATTGATTCCAAGTTGTAAGTCAAGCCCAATAGAAACCACTACTATTGGTGAGATACGATATTTGGATAGTCGCCCAGACATAAGTCTCTTTCCTTTGTTTCAGAAGGCCGAATGGCCAGATTAAGAGGTAAGTGAGAGAGAGGACTCATTTTAGTGATACTACGGAGGCTACTCCCTCATTGAGGTTTAGGCCCCTATCGGCTACTCCCACATAGTGGTTTAGGCTCATTCTATAGTATCTCTGAGATCCAATTAAATCCATCACCCAGGGTCTCAACCTAAGACACCATCCGTATGCGCCCCTTACTCAGCTGGGAAATTAGCTTATATGTTAGATCGTTCTCCAAGTGCTAATAAAGGCCGCCCTCAACCTCAAGAGACCTGAGCAAGGTACTAATGAAGGGTTTAGGCCAATATTAACAAAAGGGCCCTTGTCTACTCATACGATTTTACACACTTACAATAATTAAGTATTTAGCTAAATTCATAACCTAAGTATATTAATCTAAGTGAAACACATACAATTTACAACATGCTAAAAAAAAAAAAATCTAAGTGAAACACATTCAATTTACAATATGGTTAAAAAAAATAACTTCTACAAATTGTACAACAATGATAAAAGACATGCTTAATTTTGTAACACTCATAAAACTTAAACTAAATCACAATTAAAGCTTGGCCTAACCGAAATTCCAATTTGTCACCATTCCACAAGTGTAGTACAAAAACTAGCATGCATTCTATATACAACAAAATCGATGACACTTTAAGTGCAAGGGATTTTAACAATCCCCGGCAACGGCGCCAAAAAATGATGCGGCTGAAATAGCTTCACAATTTAACCCTGCAAATTGTAGTTGTCAGTATAGGATAAGCAGGGATCGTTCAGTCCAGGGATTGTAGGGTACACCTACACAAAAAGTCAATTAACAAATAAAAGAATAAAATGGGGGGTTTTGAATTTTGGTTCCTAATCTACTTAAAATAAAAACAAAACAAATAAACCTATATACAATGATCGACTTCCCTAACCTAGACCAATACCACTCGGAAATTACTAAGTGTAAAAACAGAAAATCCATTTCAACATGCTACAAAATGTGCCCATCTTAAATGCCTAGATAAGAGCTCAAATGAAAAGTCTAATGTAGGCTTGGATCGAAAAAGTCCTTACCAAGCCTAATACTACTAATTTTCGAAAACACTCAGCGTAATTCTCTTAACTAGTAGTATTATCTAACCCTCGAATCAACTCACACGTGCCAATTAACCATTACACATAGAATTTAACACGTAATTTCCAGAATCATTTAATCATTAAAGCATGATTTTTACCACCCGTTAGAACTAATTACTATTTGTTTAACTCAGCGTCGTAACAAATAACAATTACTCTTGGCAAATTAAGCAAACACACAAGAACTCTCACCGTTATTCTAGCATGAAAACTTATGAACCTAACTCTAAAAATTACCAAAACACGTAAAAGGGCACAAGATTGTAACATGCATCATAAAAGAATTCTCGAAATTAACTCAATAATAAACTGAAAATCTCAAAAATATTAATAAAAATATTCTGAAAATTCCGTGTCTCCAATTACACAACTCGCAAATTGAAACACACAAAACTGAAACAAAAATTATAAGCAGAGTCATAGTTACACTTTGAAGTTTTCCTCAGCGGCTTAGCAACAAAGTGAAGAATTTGTCTCTGCTATGGTGGTGGAGCGTCCTTGACTCAGTGCCTAAGAGCTTCGTAGATTGATGGATGGATGGTGGTCACGGTCTTGTAGGAGATGGAGGTTTGAGGAGTGAATTGGGCAGTCTTGGAATGGTTTTTGGTCAAGAAGTGATGCAAATTATGTTCTGGACGTTGCCTATTTATAGGGGAGCATTGGTTGGCTTTTGTCGATCATAGCCTTCATCATTGGACGGATGGGATTGCATCATAATTCCTCTAATTTCACAACTGAAACATCTCCTTTATGGCCTTAACTCCTCTCATAATGGGGCAATTCCTTTAATTTCCAAGCTGAAACGTCTTTCTCTTATTTATTTTGCAGTTGAAACATCTTTATCTTTTATTCCTCAACTAAAAACGTCTTTCTCCTTTAATTATTCTCCTTCTTAAAACATGTTTCTCCTTTATTTCCCTTCTTCATTGCTTGGTCAAATATCTTAATTGCTTTATTTTATGACTCCATCATTGCTGTTTTGCAAGAGTTCCACCAGGGAAGGTTTCCTACAACAAGCAGGAGAATATCAGAATTTTCTAGAGAAAATAAAGGGAATTAAAATGTAAAGACCGCAAAAACAGTTGACAGCTAGGAAACCTGATCCAGCTAGGATTTGTCATGAATTTTACTTTTTCCGCCTATTTCACTCCAAACACTCAACAAGACTCTCAAAATGACTTAATGACTCAAAACACTAAACTAAGGAAAAAATAAGGCTAAAATGAGGCACATAATCAATAATATCGTCACACTTTTTTGCTCCTATCAAAAGTTTGCTAAAATGTTTTTGTTTCTTCAAGTGAAATAATAGAAGCATTTATTCCCCTGCTTCTATATCGCTGTCAAATGGGCAAAAACAGCATAATAAGAAGTATGCTGATCGATCTTAAAAGATTTATATTAAAATTTTTACAAACTAAAAGGCTGTTAGTTGATTCATTAACCAAATCATTATTAGGAACTAGAGCTCAGCTCAACTTAGCTTGTTTGCTAGAGTATAACTGCCCATGAAGAAAAGATATGAATCTTTCACAATCATCACTTATAGCTTTCATTTCTGAAGCAAAGCAAATTGATCCTGCAAAGAAAATATAAAACAGCTTAAAAATGTGCGAGATAATTAAAGCTTCAACATATCTAATGATTAACGGTAGTAGGTTAAGTATATAAGCCAAACCAATATCCAAAACCTATTTTAAACTCTAAACTCTGCTCGGCTTAGTAAAAGCCTCAGAAAGAGAAGATTATTAGCATCAAAGTTAATCAACAGTTACAAATTTATACTTGCTAACTCAATCTAAAACCAGCTGCCACTAGCACATGTAATGCTTTAATTTTCCATAGACCAATAACCATGAATCAAACTAATTATACAGCATTACAGAGCTCAGAAACTCAAGCTAATTCAGATATCCCATTCTATTAATTTGGTAACGATAGCTAAGCTATTTTGGCATCATCTCCCAATTCTAGCTAAGCATACTGTAAATTTCATCTTTTGTCTAATAGAATACAAAACTAATCTTCATCCATCGAAATTGAAGTTCGAGAATGCAAAGGTGAAAGAGAGTACCGTGACAATGACGGTCTTGTGCTCATTGTAGAGCAGCTGATCTCCTGAGGGTCTTTCCCATTTGAAAGACTACCCTCTCTTCCTGAAGTTCAAATCTTCAAATGGCCTGAAGTCCAAAGTTCCAGTCTTCAAATGTCCTTTACTAAGAGAGAAGGTTCCCCAATGATATTATTTCCAAATCACCAACAGTCTCAGTTCTAATGGTAACACACTGCTCCAAAATTTAATTTTCGCAATGGTTTTAAAAGTACTGCTTAACAGAATGTGCCATGATTTGTTGTTTTAAATTGACTAAGTTTCATGTTCCTTAAATAAGATGATGCACTTCTAATGAACTTTTAATTCTCTACGTGCAATCTTGAGCAACCCATCAACGGGGAGGAATCATTACACGTATAACAAGATGTCTGTATTATGTGCGAGATTCTTGAGGAATATGCAAATCTTGGAATTTCTATGGTTGATTATTGTTGATTGCTACTTATTGTTGTTAATTAGAACGGTGAAGAGTTAGAGGATGCTGGAATTTAATGTTGCTGCTATCTTTTATTTGGCCTCAACTACATAGTAATTGTATATGTCTTCAAGCCCATGTTGTGTACTAGTTTGTTAACATTCTAGGTCCTGCCATAAAATCTTAAGCTTGATGATCTAATGGTTGCAATCTCAATTTCCATAAGAAAGGCAAACTATAGATTCAACTCAGTTTTGTCTATCATACCTTAAAATGAAAATCAGAATTGCATACAACATCATAGATAGGCTTTGAATCCATGTAGACTATAGAATTTGTCATAGATAATTTCAAGCACAGTAAAACAATTCTAATAATATGTGTGGAGCGACCCATGGATACCCAGACCCCATACGTTTAAACCATATTCCAGGGCTGGGCGTGATTGGGAGGGTTTGCGGGTCTCAGATTTGATTGATGCGGAGGCTGGTGAATGGAGACATGACCGGCTGAAGCTCTTATTTACAAGTTTGAGAGGTGGAATTGATCCGGAAGATACCTCTCAGTTTGAGAAACCCACCTGATCGAATAGTGTGGCACTTCGACAAACATGGGATCTATATTGTGAAGAGCGGGTACCATCTGGCTAGAAGTACAAGTAATTTGCAGGCACAAGCATCTACTTCCAGTGGTCACGGGGACGGTTATAATGAGCTGTGGAAGCTAATATGGAGGGCCAAGGTTATGCCCAAAGTTCGTAGCTTTGTTTGGAGGCTAGCGAAAGATATTGTGCCTACTAAAGGGGGCCTAAGCAAGAAGGTAAATTTGTGTGATTATATTCAGTGGCAGAGCCAGAATTTCATATGAAGTGGGGCACTCAGAAATTTTAGGAAATTTTTTTTTAATTTAAATTATATATCAAAACTTTAATTAAAGATAACAATTTAAATAAAATTAAGGTAAGATTAATTTTTTTTAAATTATATATTTTATGAATAAAATTTATAGCTTTAAATATTAGACAATTTATCATTATAGGGACATAATTTTTTTTTAACTTTTATAGTTTAAGAAAAAACTTGTTAATGTTGTCAAAAAGAAAAGAAAACAACTGAAGAAATAACTTCCCAGCACGTATGTGTCACGCCCCGAATTTTGAACAACAATTTCAAAATTCGAAATATGAATTAAAGGACTTAAACAAATAAACGTTCTGAATTTTCTTCTCAGAACAAACATACCCATGCCACTCAGATTTCAAATCTCACAAACCTCGAGTTAATTTTTACAACTCACTCGTATAAAGTAAATTGGTAAGGCTCTAATTGAGCATAACTTACCTCACAATATACAATCACTGTAAAACCAAAATAATTCTCTAATCCGCATGATCTCTGCCCTGATTCTCCTGACCTGCAGAATTTCCCGCTACACAATTTGAATAGTGTACCGGGATTGCAACAACACCAAACCCGGTAAGCTTTTGACAGCTCGTGTGAGTAAACAAGAAGGAACTATTGATTTTATTTTAATACAACCATTTAACTCACAAATCAATCAACAATAACACGTCTGCAAGGAGACGTCAATCCACTCACGGGAAAATCACGAGGAAATACATTAACACAATCCTCAAAATCACAACACCCCACTTGGGTCCTACAAACACTCAATCCCCACCTGACACCACCCTGGTCCATCTTGACCACACGTTAGAGCTCTAACTATATCGCTACAGTCACCTTGGCCTAGGTGCAAGTAAACGACATATTCCCAGGTTAACTTAATAACCCTCGAACTTTCGGCTCTCAGCCCTCAGAACAATATACTCTGGTTATCCTTAACTGTCGAACTTCGGACATCCCCGTCCTCAGAACACAACCACTCCGGTTATCCTTAACCGTCGAACTTCGGACATCCCCGTCCTCAGAACACAAACACTACGGTCATCCTTAACCGTCGAACTTCGGACATCTGTGCTCAGAACAATACAATCTCCACTCAAAACATTCTCCAATGTAATCATGAATATTAATAAGAATTCGTCAATCATATTCATCACATATATATATGGTAATTCACATTTCATTCCATATAAATAAATCATCAACATTTCACACTCTTCAATGTCACACCAATTTATATATAATCACGTAATTATATATATACGTAATCACCCACTCAGGAGTGTCCACTAATACCAACTATAGTTCACACAAGAAAAACGTGAAATTCATTTTGTATAATTAAATCATTTTACTTACCTATGGACCGTAGTTGATCAAGTCCATGTGATTTAAAACAAATATTTATTCCATAAATATTTTCACACAATTACCACAGAAAATAAAATAATTAAAAGTACTCGGTTCGTAATACGAACCATGTGAGGTTTACTCACCTCTAAATTCCCGCTGCGTCTTCTTAACAGATCAACAACGATTCACCATCGTCCGTCAAATCAATCCATCGATCACCTAATCCAATATGATCATAACTTAGCCAACAACTCAAAAACATAATTAAACGACGATCCAACGGTCGAATCCTCACAGATCTCCCTTAGGATCATCCTCCAAAATTATCACGAAGATCCAACGGTCGGATCTTCCTGAATCATCCTTATAAACATCTCAGCCAAATTTTATGAAAATCCAACGATCGGGTTCTCACAAATCACATTCCTAATCACTGTTTTGCAATTATAGGAAGATCCAACGGTCGGATCTTCGCCCATGACCACACAAGGTCACCAGGATAGTCATACGATCAATATATCAAAACTACCAGTCCATCGGACGGTCTGATCTTCAAAAATCATTAATTGAACGATCGAAATCGTAAAATTCATAACTAAATCATACGATATTCAAAAAATGCGTATAATGTATCGAAATGATCGTATTGAAATGTAGAATCTAAAAATGTAAATAAATCACATTTTTTGACCCCCGGAGGTGGCTGGAAAAGGGCCGCCGGAGTTAGGGCAGAGCCGCTGCCGACCACCTCCAATGGTGTCGGGGCCAGGCTGCTCCTCTTCATCTCATCAAGCCCAACCACTTTCCTAACTAGCATGAAGTCTTAAAATGAACGGAAGTTGTCGAAAAGTTACCTAGAACAGACGGTTTCGCTGGAAAATTTCCAGAATCCGATGAGAGCTCCGTTCCACGTAAAAAAGTCAACAACTCGCTTCGATATCTTCATGATACTTGTTCAGAACTTCAATCTGAGTTCACCAGTCCAAGAATCTAGAAGATTGGTTGTCTAGAACTCGAGATATCGACGTTGACTTGAAATCGGGCTTAAATAGGAACAAGCTTGCCGCCGCCTCTACAGGCGGCGCTTCCATGCAAGGCTGCCACATACAGGTACGCAAGAACCATACGAAGTCAATGGAAGAAGTTTGGTGACGATTAGTGGCCGGAGGAGGAAGAAATGGCCTAACAAAAATCAGAGGCGATTTCTGGTCGGGGGAGAAAATCTGCAGCTTTTTTTCTATTTTCGGAAATTCTGATTTTATTTTCGGAAATTTCCGAAAATGGAAGATTTATACTAAATTGGAAAATTTTTCAAAAAAATCATAACTAATTCATACGAACTCCGAATTTTAAGTTCCGTATATGCACGCGATCGGATCGACGAGATCTACAACTTTCATGAAGAAAGTTTTCCCAAATTCCTTAAGTATAAAAAGTCAATTTTTCTTGAATCGAATAATTCGCGTTCTTTGTTAAAACGAAATGTTTCTGAACTTCGATAATTCAAAAAGATGAATTATTTCGAGTAACAATCGTGCAAAAGCACTTTATTCATTTCGCACAATTTCACGAGACGAAAATGAAAATTGCGGTTATTACAATCTACCCTCATTAAAAAAATTTCGTCCCAAAATTTAATCGCGAGTCCATTTCTCCCGATTAAGGTTTTCTGTAATTTATACAGAATACTCACCAAGCACCAAATTTGATCACTATAATTCCTACTTCAACTACCACGCTTGACTATACTATCTCCATCTTTACCAAAACTGTAGAAATCTACTAAGCTACGTCTCTACGTATAAAAATACATCTGTATACTGGGCATATACAAGATCCAAAAATAATTTATACAGAATACTCACCAAGCACCAAATTTGATCACTATAATTCCTACGTCAACTACCACGCTTGACTATACTATCTCCATCTTTACCAAAACTGTAGAAATCTACTAAGCTACTGCTCTACATATAAAAATACGTCCGTATACTGAGCATATACAAGATCCAAAAATATAATTGTAAGATGTAAGGTTCGAACTCCCGACCCCGAACACGAGGGTTTTGCTCCCAACCACTGAAGCAAGAGTTGCTTTCAATAATATATGCACTCGTGTTATATTTATTATGTCATAAGCGAAATAAATAAAATAAAAGGGGAGGCAAGGATCGAAAACTTAACCTGCTGCACGAAAGCTCTGCTCCTAACCACTGGAGCACAAGCTGTCCTTATTATAATATGTACAAATGTTATACTTATTATGTCTTATACGAACATAATAAAAATAAACGAGAGGCGAGGTTCGAACCTCGGACCTCTAGTACAAGGATTCAGCCTTCAACCACTCGAGCGCAATTTGCTCTCGTTGTTATCCATACCATTCCTTTTATTTAAACTCAACCGTTTTAGCAATCCGGCCCAAAACACCCAAAACTGTTGCAGAATCCGGCCCATGAATTACACCAAAACTGTTGCAGAAATCCGGCCCATCAGGCCTCCACCCACAGCTATAGTGAGGGCATTGATCCTGGACAAGCCCATGTACGGCCCACCTGCCACGGCTTATCCTTTCCGTGATTTACGGAAATCAGATTTACTTTCGGCTAAAGTTGTCTGCCACAGCACCTCGAGATTCGTTCGGTCCCCTTATGCACTCTCCATGCGCCAACAACTTTTCCGTGTTTTAGGGCGACTTTAATCCAATGCGTAGTTTTAATCTCTGAGATCGTTCATCCAACGGTGGAGATCTGCTCACCTTGTTCTATAAATAGGTGCATTCTGGGGAAGCGACTGTTCACTCCAAAGGAAAAGAAAATTCTTCAGAGTTTTAGCCTTTCTCTCTCAACCTCTTCAGCCTTTCTCTTCTCAAATCTGCAGTCATTCTCTCACCAATCTTCAATCCTTCTCTCTCAGATCTTTTCTTCCATTTGAAAGACTCAATCTCTTCCTTCATCTGGAAAACTCAGATCCCCAACACCACTTCATCAACTTCAATCCTTCTAACAGCAATCTCCCTCAAACACTCATCATCGTCGTTCTTCAATTTTCACTTCCTCTCAACCCATTACCATGGAGCCACTAACTCTGCAACTAATGGAGCTACAAACCCAGCAACAAATGGAACTACAAACCCAACAACCAACCGAGGAGGGAGGAAGCAACCAAGCAGCCGGGAGTAGTGCTAACACGCCTATCAAGCAGACCAATAACCGGTGGACTCCCACACCAAATCAACTACGAATCCTCAAGGAGCTTTACTATGACAAGGAGCTCAGGTACCCAACTCCAGAGCAGATTCAAGAGATCTGTCTCCATCTGAAACAGTATGGGCAGATTGAGGACAAGAACATCTTCTTTTGGTTCCAGAACCTCAAAGCTCGAGAGAAGCAGAAGATGAGGTTAATTCGGAACGTTCGGGTTGGTGGATCTCTCGATCTCAATTTTGGATCCACTAGTTCTACTGATGATGGTGGATCCATTGATCTAAACTTTGGTTCCACTGGTTCTACTGGTGCTGATGGATCCGTCGATTTAAATTTTGGGTCATGGGCCAGCCATAGTGTTGACCCATATTCCTCCTCACCCTTCAACACTAATACCAGTACTACCTCCTTTGGAACAACAGGAGGACAAACTTTCATGGAACAACGAGGAGGAGATCACCAGGAGGTCAAAACTCTTCCTCTGTTCCCCTTGCACGGTGAGGAAGTCCTTGGTAACCCGAAGACTACTTCCGAGGAAGGTAGTGCATATGGTTACTATTCTGGTGGCTCGGGCGGTTACAACAGTGGCTCTCACGTTTCTCTTGAGCTCAGCCTTAACCCATCCGGAGCCGCTGACTTGGCTTAGTATAGCGTAGTCCTTTTTTTTTTTTTTGTAATCTAACTAAATCAATAAGATTGTGTGTATGTCGTCTCTTCTTTTTGTTAAACCAACAACGACACCAAGGATTGAACCGTGGTCACCCATTGCTCTTTCAAAACCTTAGCCAACTCTGTTGTACACATCTTTCAGATTGATGTATTAAAAACAATCACTCAAAACCTAACAATCAATTAAATCGCACAGAGGTCTAGCTAGCATCATCTGAGTCAAACTAAACACAAACAATTTCGTCGCTAGAATTAGGGATTAATAAAGCTAAACACTTCCTGAGTCAGCTGGGAAAAACCCACATCCTTAGAGTTACTCTTACTACTCTTATAAAGTCTCGACCATTCCATCTATCAATTGCCTCATCAAAACTTACCACAATTCAATCCCTATGATTTGGCGATTCAGAATCCGAATCAAACTCCATATCACATAATAATTCACTTGAACCACTATGGATACCTAACAAAGTCACTAAAATCAATACCCGAAACTGTGTCTAACCATTTCACCAAGAATTGCAAAACCAAGGATACAAACTTGTACACATGTTGGTTCTAATCCTCTCCATTATTTACCGACCAAGATTAAACTCCATTTCAAAACTTTAAGAGTCCCGCCTACTTCAACTTAAAACACAAAACGACTTCAAATTCACTTCAGTCCATCTCCATACTACGATCCAAAACTTAAGAAAGCTAGTTCACCACACAAAGGGCCACAAAAATCAATTTCCTTCACTTAAATAAAACTATGTCCACAAGTCATGGTCGGGTCATCAGCCCATGGTGTTCAAATGGAGAAATTTCCAATCCGGTTTTCTTTGTGAATCGCAAAGTATCGTTCCAAAATGATGCTCGCAACATCAACCACGTATATATGACACATTCCCCGAACTCGGTTCAAAGTCAGAACCACTATTACTACCACTAGTTCCATTCCTACCAACAATCCTGATTTCGAAACAATTATAGTACTCAGAGACAACCTAAAAATATTGTCTCCCTCACTCAAATAAAACCTCGAACTTTGGTTTCTGCACCTAAATCCCTGCTCCAACAAACTTGTTGGCATAGAGGAAAAGACAACCACAACATTTTCCTCGAATCACATTTCGTAGCACAACTCGAAACTGTAGAATAGTTTTACTCTACCATCACCAGGGATAGGCGCAAGATAGTTAACCAATCGAATACGCAAAGAGAGTTCTAGGAGGCCAGCATACAAGAGGCATAGCCCCAGAAGAAGACCAACTAGCTTTGTACCTTACACCCTAGATGAAAACCACAACAATCTCTTTCCTAACCGCAACACTACTCACAAACTCCTCATGAGTCAAGAATCCTATTCAATGGTTAACACCCTAACCAAAATAAATTCTAACAAAAGGTTGTGTCACGCTAAAGGAAAGCATTCAGCCCCAGCTGAAACTTCACGGCCAACTCTTTGCACCCATTTGTCTCCTAAACCAATATAGTCTTGAAAATTCTATCTCATAATCTCTCACACTCTTATCATCTTGAGTTAGTGAAATTAATTCTCTTTCCAACTGCTCATAGATTCTCAATTTATACTAATAACTCAATCTCACACAAGATTAGTATAATTACCTCAAAGCAGCTTTAAACTACGTCACAAGTCAATCACCAAATCTCTATTAAGACATCTCGTTACAAAACAAGATATCTAATCCTGGATGCGTACATCCCAACCAAACATTTGTACATCCAACTTAAGAAGGCAAAATTTCTATCAAGTTATACTCGTATCCACACCAGGTACGTGTATAGGTCAACATCATGCCTTCAACCAAACACTTCAACATCCAAAAGAACCTCACTTCCATAAAACAAATCTCGTTGACTCAACAGAGTTAAATTCGGAGGTTCCCATTCCTCGAGGATTGTAACTCGCGGCAACTGAACTTATTCTAATACGAAACTTCAAGACAACTTTACGGTTCTAAGTACTATCCATCCCTAAGAAGTATAGTATGCTTGGCTAATACACGTATAACACTTAAAACACAGTATAAGTCAAATACAAGTCCATATTAACCAAGTCAATACTACAGGGAATGTATTCACATTCCTAAAACGACCTAGCGGCCTAAACAACTCCCAACACTCACGCATACCCAATGACTTAGCCAATACCGAAGAGCACACGATGGGGATCCGCTGCAGACGGGCCATAACTCGGAAAGTATTGACACATCACCGAATATGCACCTTACGCTCTGATACCAAACTGTCACGCCCCGAATTTTGAACAACAATTTCAAAATTCGAAACATGAATTAAAGGACTTAAACAAATAAACGTTCTGAATTTTCTTCTCAGAACAAACACACCCATGCCACTCAGATTTCAAATCTCACAAACCTCGAGTTAATTTTTACAACTCACTCGTATAAAGTAAATTGGTAAGGCTCTAATTGAGCATAACTTACCTCACAATACACAATCACTGTAAAACCAAAATAATGCTCTAATCCGCACGATCTCTGCCCTGATTCTCCTGACCTGCAGAATTTCCCGCTACACAATTTGAATAGTGTACCGGGATAGCAACAACACCAAACCCGGTAAGCTTTTGACAGCTCGTGTGAGTAAACAAGAAGGAACTATTGATTTTATTTTATTACAACCATTTAACTCACAAATAAATCAACAATAACACGTCTGTAAGGAGACGTCAATCCACTCACAGGAAAATCACGAGGAAACACATTAACACAATCCTCAAAATCACAACACCCCACTAGGGTCCTACAAACACTCAATCCCCACCTAACACCACCCTGGTCCATCTTGACCACAAGTTAGAGCTCTAACTATATCGCTACAGTCACCTTGGCCTAGGTGCAAGTAAACGACATATTCCCAGGTTAACTTAATAACCCTCAAACTTTGGGCTCTCAGCCCTCAGAACAATATACTTATTCCCAGGTTAACTTAATAACCCTCGAACTTTGGGCTCTCAGCCCTCAGAACAATGTTCTCCGGTTATTCTTAACCGTCGAACTTCGGACATCCCCGTCCTCAGAACACAACCACTCCAGTTATCCTTAACCGTCGAACTTCGGACATCCCCGTCCTCAGAACACAAACACTACGGTTATCCTTAATCGTTGAACTTCAGACATCTGTCCTCAGAACAACACAATCTCCACTCAAAACATTCTCTAATGTAATCATGAATATTAATAAGAATTCGTCAATCATATTCATCACATATATATATGGTAATTCACATTTCATTCCATATAAATAAATCATCAACATTTCACACTCTTCAATGTCACACCAATTCATATATAATCACGTAATTATATATATATATATACGTAATCACCCACTCAGGAGTGACCACTAATACCAACTAAAGTTCACACAAGAAAAACGTGAAATTCATTTTGTATAATTAAATCATTTTACTTACCTATGGACCGTAGTTGATCAAGTCCATGTGATTTAAAACAAATATTTATTCCATAAATATTTTCACACAATTACTACAGAAAATAAAATAATTAAAAGTATTCAATTCGTAATATGAACCATGTGAGGTTTACTCACCTCTAAATTCCCGCTGCGTCTTCTTAACAGCTCAACAACGATTCAGCATCGTCCGTCAAATCAATCCATCGATCACCTAATTCAATATGATCTAAACTTAGCCAACAACTCAAAAACATAATTAAACGACGATCCAACGGTCAGATCGAAATTTAACGATGATCTAACGGTCGGATCGTAATTAAACGATGATCCAACAGTTGGTTCCTCATAGATCGCCCTTAGGATCATCCTCCAAAATTATCAAAAAGATCCAACGGTTGGATCTTCCTGAATCATCCTTATAAACATCTCCGCCAAATTTTATGAAAATCCGACGGTCGGGTTCTCACAAATCACATTCCTAATCACTGTTTTGCAATTATACGAAGATCCAACGGTCGGATCTTCGTCCATGATCACACAAGGTCACCGAGACAGTCATACGATCAATATATCAAAACTACCAGTCCATCGGACGGTCCGATCTTCAAAAATCATTAATTGAACGATCGAAATCGATCAAAATCGTAAAATTCATAACTAAATCATACGATATTCAAAAAATGCGTATAATGTATCGAAATGATCGCATTGAAATATAGAATCTAAAAATGTAAAGAAATCACATTTTTGACCCCCAGAGGTTGCTGGAAAAGGGCCGCCGGAGTTAGGGCAGAGCCGACGCCGACCACCGCCAATGGTGTCGGGGCCAGGCTGCTCCTCTTCATCTCATCAAGCCCAACCACTTTCCTAACTAGCATGAAGTCTGAAAATGAACGGAAGTGGTCGAAAAGTTACCTAGAACACACGGTTTCGCCGGAAAATTTCCAGAATCGGTGAGAGCTCCGTTCCACGTAAAATCGTCAACAAATCGCTTCGATCCCTTCATGAAACTTTTTCAGAACTTTAATCTGAGTTCACCAGCCCAATAATCTAGAATATTCGTTGTCTAGAACTCGAGATATCGACGTTGACTCGAAATCGGGCTTAAATCGGAACAAGCTTGATGCCGCCGCTACAAACCTTGCCACCGTTCAAGGCTTCTACAGATAGGTGCGCAAGGACCATACGAAGCCAATGGAAGAAGTTTGGTGAGGATTGGTGGCCGGAGGAGGAAGAAATGGCCGAACGAAAATCAAAGGCGATTTCCGGTCGGGGGAGAAAATCTGCCGCTTTTTTTCTATTTTCGGAAATTCTGATTTTATTTTCGGAAATTTCTGAAAATGGAAGATTTATACTAAATTGGAAACTTTTTCAAAAAAATCATAACTAATTCATACGAACTCCGATTTTTGCGTTCCGCATATGCACGCGATCGTATCGACGAGCTCTACAACTTTCATGAAGGAAGTTTTCCCAAATTCTGTAAGTATAAAAAGTCGATTTTTCTTGAATCGAATAATTTGAGCTTTTTGTTAAAACGAAATGTTTCGGAACTTCGATAATTCAAAAAGATGAATTTCGAGTAACAATCGTGCTAAAGCACTTTATTCATTTCGCACAATTTCACGAGACGAAAATGAAAATTGCGGTTATTACAGTATGATTCGAACCTGACACTAGTTGCAAAAACATCAATACTTTGCCACTACACACTACACCAATTTTCCAATCAGACGACAGTTTTTCACTGTCGTCTGAGTATAGAGTTTGCTATTGTCTATCTCAATGTCGTCTGATACATGAATCAGACAATACCAGAAAACTGTCGTCTGATAAAGTTTACTACAACAGCGACTACTATACTGTCTATTGTCTGAATACCACGAAGAACAACATCAATTGGTACCTTGACTCTTGTGCAAAGTAATTTTAGTTGACAGACCCTGGAAGAATGTTGACGTGTAACGAACATTTAGAGAACATTGATTTGTAAAAAAACTGTTGTCTGAAGGAAGCTTGTAGATCAGCGAAGTAATTGAATACTATTGACTAACTTTGAACAAGACAACAGCAAAACTATTAAAGCCATTGTGTATCATTTCATCAGACAACAGAACATAGTATTTTTTTGTTGTGTTACATCTTGTTAGACAATTGAATATGTTTAATAACTATTGTAGATAGATGATTCAGACAACATAATTTTCTTTCTTTTTTCTTCATGTTCGTTTGTTAGACAATGGTTTGCTGTTGCTTTTGAATTGTCTGAGATATAAGAGAAGACATACATTCTGTACAATTGAACAACACATCCTTGATTCCAAAAACCATTTCATTCCATCAGCAATATTCATCTCAACATTTACATAGGAATTAACATTCCCTAAGTGCATATAAATACATAAAGCCGGAAAACATAAAACTTGTCCTTATTTATCACAGCAGCATTCTCGAAGTCCTTGATGCACTTTGACAGGTAAGATGTCACCTTGGCAACTATTTGCTTATCTGTCAGTACTAACAACTCATTGGCACGATACTGCACAAGAAAAATGGATCAGACAAAAGTCCGGTTGAACTTATCAAGTAAATTGCATTAATAATTACAAAATCAGAAGAAAAGCAGGGGCATTTATACTCACAAAATCAGCTTGTAGCACTGTTACTGTACTATCTTTGTGGCCATCATGAATTACAGTCAAATCAAAGAAAGACCACCTGAAACGAATCATCAAAACCTGAGCAAGCATTGCTTGCATTTGGAATGCTCACCTGATTATGTGGTCCACAACAAAGAATCAGCTCCATCAAGTCATGACTGGAAAAGTACCATCGACTAACTTGTTATATTAAAAGTTTCCAGATTAGAGTGCCTAATCAGCAAAGTAGGTATTAGAACGATATTTCAAAACTAAAGCATATTAGAAATAAAAGCTAGAATCAAAGGACATGCTCAGTTTCGTTTGGCTCATAGGAATCTCGTAAAATTCCCCAGTTCATATTAGGAGAAAAAGTTAAAATGTAGAGAAGAGTCATTTAGACAAGCTAGATAGTGATGTTAAAATTAAACTTCCTCTACTCTACTGAGCCAGAGCTTAACGGAGAGTACATCGATGGTAGCAGGTTCGAGACCTTGACAAATTCATCCCTCGTACACAACTCTGCACTATACAGAACTCAAGTACTGCCAATTAAGGTAGAAATAGCAGGAATAGGGTTAATTTAAGATCTAACATGCACTTCACAGTCTTATACATGAAATGAGCTCTAAAATTAGTATCTGGACTTCCTTATGTGGATGAATAGGATGAATAGTAACACTATTCTGTCTTGTAATACTAACTGATTTGTTTTCAATCAAAAACCCTGATTTCTAATCAACATTGGGTCACAGATATTTGCATAAAACTTTCTGAGATTCAATAACAAAATATCTATTTTCAATAAGTTTATGAAGCATGGAGATTCCAACAGCTAGGACAACTGCATCAGCACTATACGAAGGGATAATTGACATTGCTTTTCGAAGGGATAATTGGTTTTACTGCTTTCGATGTCTCCCTATTGAAGCAAGTGGTACATTTGCTCAAATATATGCTTACAAAATATATCAGGTAATGAATAAGAATATGGCCATCTTTTCTATTGAAAACTAATTCCTCTTCTTCAGGACATGAACTTCAACATCACCTATCGACGTGAACAAGAAAAAGTGGATAATATGTGTGACCAAAATCGCGACCTACATGATGACATAAGGCTGCTGAGAATAACCTCCAGCTTTAGACATTTGGAGTTTAAGTATATGATATTTACAAATTAAATTAAGGCCTATAAACTCCAGAATCACCAAACAACATAAGCACCTACAGTAAAGATGAGGAAAAGATTTCATGCTCAGAATTATACATCCATTCTTCTGCATGGTAGTTGATTCCTATTTGCCAAAACCAATATTTATAGTAAATAGAGTTGTGTATCATTTTGTTCAAATAGTTTAATTTTATTTGATTATTCAAAAACAATGACTTCCAAAAAAAGTTGGAATATATGCTGACCCATATGTTGAAGTTGCTGTTTCTCGATTAGTTGTTATACTGTAAGAAGACAATGGTTTTGAAAGGAACTCCTCATGATCAGCTATAGGGAAATTGCTGAAAACCACCGGCCATCTCATTGGAACCATAGTATCCTAAAGAAAATGATACATGATTTAAACAGAGGATAAAAAGTAGTATTAGTAATCATATATGCTCCACTTATGCAATTGAAATTTCTCTGACCCAAATTGATGGAATAAAAGTTCCATGGACTAACAAATGTATGAAAAGAAAAAATTTGAAACATCACATACCTGTCAACGTTGTGACGGCAGCGGTTCATTTTGTCCACTGTAAAATTCCCAAAAACAATGTCAAGACGCTTTGCTAGTTCTGGTATATGAGAAAATGGCAAAATATCCCAAAACTTCATAATTTGGATGTAATGTGCATTCTCCTGGAGAATATCTACAGTCCAAATGAGATTCAAGTTCCCTTTGATTTTATACTTCTCTAACAGTTGAGCAGAAGTCCCATCATACACTAAAGTTCCTTTGTCCTCAAGAGGTCGGCACCATCCACTCAAAAGCTTGGTTAATAACGCAAGCACTTCGCAAAGAATCACAATGTCTTTAACTTTTGTTATGGAGTTCAAAAAGTCATGAGTGAAGCAAACCTATGTGGGAAAGAAAGAAGAAATAATTATATGCCGTGCAACTATTGATGAGGAATACACAGATGAAGAATCACAATATCCAAAGGCAATACCTATATAGAAACAATTGCAGAAATCAGACATGTCTGAGATGCATCATATAGGATAACTACAATGAAATTTTATAGATAGTACCTTGCACGTGCTAAGGCAACAATTGCTCTTTGCTGGTTTGACAAGAAACCAACTGACCCATTGCCATTACATTGGACAGTAGACATAATTATCACACACAGGAATCCAGGAGGCATTAAAAAACAACTCTAAAAAAGACAATGATGTAAAGCAGCAATATCAGCATTTACATAAAGCACAGTATAGCTAACCTTTGCGTAGTAATCCTTCCAGACCCTGCGAGCAATCTAATGACCTCCCAAATCAAAGGCCTTGAACTTAATTTTGCCAATACTCAACTCCTCGGATGTGGGATATTGCGTAGGTTGATGCTGCACCAGCCTCTGAAACCAAAACAATAAAGCTCAAATTATATACATTTCCAAACAAGTTGGCATTATAATACAGACAGGTAAGCACCGTACCGCCATGGAAATTCATGCGAAATATTGAACTTTTTGGGCATAAACTCAAGTCTTTCACTAGGTGGATTTGGATTGTTTTCAAGTAAACTATTTGTATTCTGAGCTGCGGACTAAGCTGTTTGTTTTGATTAATTACTGGTGCCCCCGTGATAAGTTTAGACTTGGCCTCTGCTGTGGACTAAGCTCCGACAGTCTGTACAGCTTTTTAGTGTTTAGCATGAAAATTACAGATCTGGTAAATCTAGCTTAACTTGCAATTCATCTGAAACATAAAAGAAGAATCTAATCTATGTATTGAAATTGAAGTAAAGGAAAAACTGGAATAGGAATAAGGGGCTGACATCATCTTTGAGCATGTGAAGCAAGGTGGTCTTGCCAGCATTATCGAGCCCTAGGAACAAGATCTTGGCCTCCTTCTGCCATAGACCGAGGGAAGCGAGCACGCCGTAGAACCAGTCGAAGAGAAACATGATGACGTACGCGGATCGGATCAGATCGCACCATTCAAGGCCTCCGCTGACAAGCCTTCATCTCTCTACAACCAAATTTCTATTCTTGCTTGGGACCTCCCAAAATATAAACCAGACAAGCAGCAAATAGAGACTGTGGCTCTTTTCTGGTAAATAGTCTACTGCATTGGAGGGGTTTCGCAGTAACTATATCGATTATCGAACACGTCGTTTTACTTTTACTACCCGGCGGGATCGCACACAAATCGAGCTCTCTAAAACTCCCAATCCCCAAAACCAGAAAACTAAAACCTAATCCCCAATTCAATACAAAGTCCCACCCAAAATCGATTGCAACAAAACCCTAATCCCCAATTCGAATTTAATACAGACCAATACGAAACATCCGTACCTAC
Source organism: Rosa chinensis (assembly GCF_002994745.2). Lineage (NCBI taxonomy): Eukaryota > Viridiplantae > Streptophyta > Magnoliopsida > Rosales > Rosaceae > Rosa > Rosa chinensis. Next base: position 25,689,079 of record NC_037089.1, on the reverse strand, counting down.
TTCGAAAGAAGGAGCTTGCTTTCTTCAAGAACCTCGCAAGCAAGCTGTGATGGTTGAAAGCTCCAACGACATGGTTTTGAGACTCTGTGAGAAAATGGGAGTGAGGGTGCGTCTGAGAGAAGCTGAGAAAGAAAGAAAGAAAGAAAGAGATGGTTGAGAGCGGGAGCTTGACAGTGATTTTGAGCTGCAGGCGGGAGGTCGGTGTTTTGCTCGAATGGAGAGGGAAAGAGTTTAATTGGGTTTTGATTTTGTGCAAGTGGTAAAGTCATATATGTCAAACCCTAGCTGACTATCTAAAAGTCAGCTATTGTATCGCAAAAAAAAAATTTACTCTAAAACTCAGACGACATCAAATAAGATGCATTGTTTAAAAACTAATGAGACAACAGACAAATTAAAAAGTATTGTGTGAAATACTCAAATCAGACAACATCTTTCAGCAGGCATTGACTTCAAATATATCAGACAACAGACACCTAATAACAGTTGTGTGACTGAAAATTAATAATCAGACAACAGCAAAAATCAACCATTGTATAAATGAACCTTGGACAACATCACATAATAACTATTGTCTGAATTAATTCATTCAGACGACATCAAAAAAATCAACCATTGTCTGAAATGCTATTGCACAAGAGCGAAGAAAAAACTGTTGTTGGATTCGAAAACTTAGACGACAGAATATTTCTTGTTGTCGTCTGATTAATTCAGACGACAGTTAAAATGTTTGCTGTCGTCTGATATGTGTTGTCTGATTCTGAAATTGGTGTAGTGCGTGTGATGAATTTCGTGTGATTAAGTTATTTTAATAGTGACTAATCACATGTCATGCTTTTATCCACAAGAAATGCTGCATTTGCTAAACTCCTAAGGGCTTACCACTCTGATCATCCTATTAAGTCAATACGTCTTGACAATGCTGGAGAGTTTACATCAAAAACTTTTGATGATTATTGCATGTCCATTAATTGGGATTGAAGTTGAACATCCAGTTCCTCATACTCACACCCAAAATGGTCTTGCAGAAGCTGTCATTAAACGACTTCAAATGGTTGCAAGAGCATTGGTTATGCGCACCAATCTCCCTGTTTCTACTTGGGGCTATGCAATATTACATGCAGCTGTGCTCATTTGTCTGAGACCCACTGCCACTCAACCCTTTTCGGCTTCCTAGATGGTGACTGGGTATGAGCCTGATGTCTCACACTTACGCATATTTGGGTGTGCAGTTTATGTGCCAATTGCGCCGCCACAGTGCACCAAAATGGGTCCTCAAAGACGATTAGACATTTATGTTGGATATGACTCACCAACTATTATCTGCTACTTGGAACCCTTGACAGGCGATCTCTTTACCGCTAGATTTGTGGATTGTCACTTTGATGAGAAAGTCTTCCCGTCATTAGGGAGAGATAAGAACACAAATGTTCAACAGGAACCACATAATTGTCTTATTGATAGTTTTTGTACCTCATGAATAATTATTCGATCACTAGTCTTTTTTTTCTTTTTCTTTTTTTTGTTTTTAATATTTTCAATTACCAACATGTCCTTTATATGTTAGATTATATATTCTAGAGTTTTAATTAATCAAGGACGGTAGTTCAAAAATTTAACCATTGTGCTTAAAAATTGGCTTAATTATATAAGATTTAGAGTTCTGTTTTCCTACATGTTATCCGAGTAAATGAATTATAAATATCATCTACCCTAGAATTGAGTCTGAGAGAGGCTAAACCCTAGCCTTGCAAAAACCCGTGCTTCCTTCGAACGAAACAAACAATGGAGGCTGTTGATGAGATAACAATCCGCTTGGCTGCATCTTTAGGGCTGGCAGAAGCCCAAAAACTTGTGGATCTCCAACCACCACGTGGGGAAGGACTCCGCCGATCCCAGACATACCTGGTAGGGAAACTCTTGATTGCTAGGGCCTTCAATAAGAGGTCCTTCATGGAATCATTGGAATGTTCCGGGGAGCCTGGAGATTGAATGGCCGGTATACAGTTCAAGAGCATGAGGACCGGTTTCTGTCTACATTTTCTGATCCAACTTACCGTAATCAAATCCTTCGGGGAGGACTATGGGGGTTTGATAATTCCCTGATGGTACTGGCTCCATATGATGGGGTATGGGCTATCAAGGAGAATTCACTCTCCACTCTAGCGTTTTGGATCAAAGTTCGGGATCTTCCTCCACTTTTTCATACTGATCGCTGTCTCCGGCGAGTAGGGAGTGTTCTAGAGAGGTATTTACAGAAAGGTACAGTTGGAGTTTGACGCTGGGCGCATTCGGATTAGGGTTGAGATAGACCTCAGCCAGCCAGTGATCTTTTGGCGAAGCTTCATGGTGGATCATGGGGTTGATGTCGACCTTGATCTTTTCTTCGAAAATTTATGTGGTTGGTGCCGAAATGTGGCTTTCTAACTCATGTTGGACTCCCTTGTTCTGGACCACCATTGTCGGAATTTCTGCGGGTTCAAACCACCCCAGCACGGCTCAACTTGGAAAGAGTTTTAAACAGAGTGGCTGAGACACTGGCTGGTCCAACCCTAGTTTTTGAGCTCAGGAGACTACAAATGGTTCAGTGGATTTGGAGAGATTTTTTCCTGTTACAAAGCCTAAGGCACGAAGAGAAATTCATCCTCGAACTCTGCTTGTGGGGAATAAAAACGGAAGCCATGACCTTGGACAGGAGCAAGCACCGGATCTGAATGAAAATGGGGACGAACAGCAGCCTGTGGCCTCTGACATGTGTGTTCATATTGAACCTAATGAACATGCAAGTCAGGCTTTGGTGGAAGTCACAAGGTCCCCTAATTGTGGAATGCATCGAAAGAGGATAGAAGATGGAGTGTCACCAAAGAAGGTCCGTCTTTTTTTTTTTTTGGTACAATGGGGGTCAAAGACCCATAAAAGAAAGCAAAAAACAGAAAGAAACTAAGAAATAGCTGTGGCAACAGCTCTAGGCCTTACAAGGCCATTAGCACCATCAAGGACGTCTTGGACAATGAAGTTAGGCATTAGAGGTAGCCTGCATAAGCCCCGATCCTGATCAATGCTTTTCTTTGCCAACCCATCTGCAACCATATTTCTCTCACGGTGGATGTGAGTGAATAAACAGCTGGAGAAAGACTCCATAAGCTTCCTACAATTTGCGAGTAAAGTACCAAGAGGATGTAACCCTATGTCAGAACTCTTAAGAAGGTTGATAAGGATAGCTGAATCCGATTCAACCTCAAGATTATCTATATGAAGATCGATAGCAATATGAAGACCAGTTATAAGACCCAAGCTTCTGCCTGTAAAACCTCGCCATGACCAATATAAGAAGCTCCGTCTTTGCCTAACTGTGGGTCGCACAAATTTTGATGCTGTTTCAATGGGATTATGTTCAATTCAACCACTATAGGGAGAGTCAAAGAAACGAGGTAGACCTAGAGGTGCTAAGAACAAGGTCAAGGAACTCAAAGTTGTTCAACCATCGCCCATGAAAAATTCACATGCAAAGCGAGCTAAGAAGGTACAAAAATTGGTTAACGGATTACCATAATTTACTATTGTTGAGACTGCAAATGGCTCAAATCCCTCCAAGGGTAAAGAGTCCATAGTTGCTTAATTTTTTTTTCTAGAATAAGTGTCTATGTTAGTGAAAGCATCTCTATGAGTCTCTATAAAAGTACTTGATTTCAACATACCACAATTGTGTGCTCAGCGTGTGAAATTAGGTAAGATAGATTGCCTACAAGGGAGATTCTTTTGTTGACATAGACTACTCTGAGATATGATTATTGAAACCGAATAGTCTTTATTGTACTATTCTTATCTATGAAACAGGGACACATACCTGGTATGTACTCTTTAATTCAAAAGGAAAAATACGAATTATAGATATCTAGAGTTATGTTGCCTACTCAATTAGTTTCTTGCTCATTTACTAGAGTCCATGACCCAAAGCACCAAAATGAGCCAAAATTATCTCACTTACCTCAGTAACAGATTTTTATTCCCAATTACCCAATTTAATATTAAATGACAATTTTACCCCAGCCAAATTAATAAACTACACATATGCCATCGATCTCTCTCTCTCTCTCTCTCTTTCTCTCTCTGTTAATGCTCAAAGTCCGGCGGTAGCCGATCTTTCGTTTAACGCGGGTCCGATGGGCGGACCGCTACTCTGAGGATTTGATGGCCTCCGCTACCTGTCACACGAGAGACAGGACGTCAGAGGGAGACCGCGTTGGGCGGTCTTCACTTCTCCGATGCCTAAGTCAGTCAATGCGTGTAGGCAGCATAACAATAAATGAGTAGTAAATGCATAATTAATGAGGAGAGAGGAGAGAACCTTTTATAGGTGAGGAGAAGGTTGATCTTCTTCTTGTTTTCGATGTGGGACTGATGTGCTTCGATACCCAGCGTCTGGAGCTTCTGATGCTACCTTAGCGCCGCACGTGGCGGCGCGTTAGCTGTGATCTAGGGGTGATCCCGGGCTCGGGCAGTAGCCCGCCTGGCTGTGTCTCCGCAGGTCACCCACCTGGTGAGATTCGATACCTCTGGCGGTACAATGAGCGTGGCTCATTATAGCTAATTATGCTTGCAAACGTACATGTAGGTACAAGTCCCCCAAGTCCCCAGTCAAGGAGGGCAATCTTGGTTGGGGAGTTGATCGGCGGTGTGAAGCGTTATCTCCGCTTAGACTTGCAAAAAGCATAATTAGCGTCAGTGCGTTGTCAACCATGGATTTACTAAGCGAACGCTTTATACCCTTTCAGGTGGGCCCCTGCTAGGCCCGCCAGGGAGTCCCCCACTCCCTAGCCAAGACGGACCTCCGGATGGTCGGCAAATTGTTTGTTGAGGGAAACTGCGCGGAGCAGAGGGTGTTGGGTAGCGAGCCCAATCTTAGTACCCAAGTGACAGGGGTCAACGTAACTGATCAAGGTCGTCGTAGACTGTTGACAAGTCCCCGTGTCCCGTAGGGACGATCTGACCGTAACGCCGCGTGGCGGTCGTTGTCAGAGTGAGGCGTAGCCACGGGATTCGCCGCTGGCGGATACCCCCCGCTAGTTGTAGCAGGAAACAGCGTCGCGTAGACATGTTTTACGGTAGCTATTGAGCGGAGTTGCGCTCAGCAAAGCACGGGGTTTGCAAGACGGAGGGAGCTCTGCCGGCAGTGTTGCGTGTAGCAGAGGCTGCCTGTTGCAAGTTGATGAGTGGAAGTTCCGCTAACGGGGATTCGCTCAGCGGAGACTTAGACAGTCGTTGGGTGCTAAGGGAGAACTCCCGCTGGCCGGGTTTCGCCCAGCGGACCCCAACAGTTGGAAAGTGACGAGAAGCTCCGCTAGCGGGGTTTCGCTCAGCTGACTTCGACAGTTGGAAAGTGACAAGTGAGAAGTTCCGCTAGCGGGGTTTTGCTCAGCGGACTTCAACACTTGGAAATTGACAAGTGAGGAGTTCCGCTAGTGGGGTTTCGCTCAGCGGACTTCGACACTTGGAAAGTGACAAGTGAGCAGTTCCGCTAGCGGGGTTTCGCTCAGTGGATATCGCCGACGATTGGCTCCTTCTTCCCAAAAGTGGTGGCTTCCATTAGACACTTTGTCTCATGGCGGTTGACGCGTGGCGAACCCCTAGAGGGTTAGCGTGCGGAGGCGTGTCAACTCCGCCTAGCCGTCTCCTCGCCATTAATGCTAAGTAATGATGGACTTTGTAACCGAGGCAACACCTCGGTTAATCCGGAGAGTAATTGGAGTCGTGGGACACGTGTATGGTTGACATTTGATGTCGTTTTTCAATGGACGGCGTAGAACTGTTTGACGTTGACATAAAAGGGGGGGGGGGGGAAGTAAGCAAGGTTTGCCACTTTTCTCTAAACTTTGAACAATACTCATCGTCTTCAAGCTCTCTGCGTCTGAGATCGGAGAAGAAGGCTAAGGCGATACTACTGAGTCATAATTCGTGGAGAAACCGACGAACTCCGGCGTCGAAGACAAGTGCTCAAACTCTTACCAGAGACTCCATCGTTGAGGTTGGTACTCTGATCTGTATCCCTGTTTCATTGGATGTCTGCCATGTCGAGTTTATGGGTTTTGGGTATATCTGTGATATGTTCTTCGTTGACGTGCTGTGAGGGTGTGGGAGTGGGTTTGGGTATCGGTTGCTGTGTTTGACAGAGTTGGGGCTTTTAGGGATTTGATAGATGGTCGAATCTGGGTTTGAGTGTTTGTTCTTGTTTTGGTATTTTCTGGATAACTCTTCTTGATGTTATTGGGCACTAACTGATATAGGGATAGGTTAGATCTTGTGTGAGCTAACTGATTTGGGTTTTAGGGTTTTGGGATGGCCGACGTCATAGAGATTTCGAGCAGTGAGGATTCCGGATCTGAAGTGTCGTTCAGCGCGGTGGATACAAATTTTATTGACTCGTTGCTTCCGTCTTCCCGTGCAGGAGCCTCACTGCCAGAACCGCTAGAGATTGAGCCGCTACAGACCATACCGTGGGACATAGCTATGGGTCGTGCACCGCGTCCAGAGAGTTCTAGGGCGGGGGAGGCTGCCGCTGCCCACAATATGCACGAAGAGCATTTAGAAAGCAATAGTGCAGCCAGCGGTTCCGCTGGGGGGGGGAGATGTAGCGGGAGAGGATACTGAGTCGGAGTGGGAGTTCGAGGACGGCACCCCCGTTGATGAGGCGGGAGGTAGGATGACTGCTGTTGCCGTCAACTGGCTGAAGCGGATGTTCCAGTTGCCCGGCGTGGTGAAGCTGCGTCCACCGACTGTGGAGGAGAAGGCCTCAATCCTGCCAGCGGGCCATGCCGCCGTGCACGAAGCTATATTCCCCGAGGGAGTGACCTTCCCACTGGTACCAAACCTTCAAATTTTGGTGTGCGAGTTTGACGTTGCCTTTGGGCAAATCTGCCCCAACATGTGGCGGTTGATGCTGGCGCTGAACTCGTTATGGCGGTTGTCAGGTTGCGAGGGACCGACTGTGCACTTCTACGAACTGGTGTACGTGAAACGCCAAGGTTGCAGAGGGCAGGTAAACCTGAGTCGTCGCCAAGGAGCTCCTAAGTTGATCGAGAACTTGAGGGATCCCATGTCCTACTGGCGGGGTACCTTCTGCGTTGCCACGACGGGGTGGGAGTACCAAGTAGGGTCCAACGAGGGGGAGCCGACGTTTAGAATTAAGTCGGAGTTTCAGCCCATTCGAGGTCGTTTGTCATTTCCGCTGAGCGGGGTTTTTTTTTTATATTTTTTTTTTTTTTTACACAGCCTTGTACTCTATACTGATAATGACCTTTTTGTGTAGTGGGGTTGCGGTACAACCTGACTCGTGAGGAAGAGTGCCGCGTGGCACGCATCAGGGGTTGCTGGCGGAATCGCAACTTGCTAGACTTCCGTCTCCTTACAGGCTGGGAGTTGTTGGTGGATCAACAACTGACTCGTGCCATTGGTAAGTACTCTCCGTTGTATCGCACCTTTTGTGAGGTTGCCACATGCTGATTGGTTTGTTGTTTTTTTTTTTTTTTTTATAGAGACTCCACCGGGAAACAAGGCAAGCCGTGACGCCTTTGCGAAAGCAATGGACCGCGCTGAAATCGACAACTTCCTGGAGTCCATGTACGCCTCTGGGCTAACGGCTCGGAAGACGGTGGTGAACCCGGAGATACTGGCGCTAAGCCCATATGAGATTCCAGTGGTGTTGTCCATGCCGCACCAGTCCCATCTTGGCAGTGACTGGCTGCCTGCTGTCCAGGCCTCGACTGGTGCAGTAAGGGAGGCTGTGCCACAGAAAGAGAGGGCGCCGGCCACGTGGCGTGGGGTGCAGAAGAAAGTAGCTCGCCCAGTGAAAGGTGTCACTATGGCGGGGTTGGAGCCGCCGACGAGGGGTTCAAGGCCTGCCATCGCTGGAAGCAAGCAGGTGCTTCAGCAAAAACGCTGTCAACCAGACTCCGACGGGGAAGAGGAGGATGCCGTGGAGATAACTGGGGCCCGCGAGCAGCCGAAGAAGGCAAGGCAGGCTCCGCCCGCGGCTCCTGCTGACGTGGCGAAGGCGGCGGGTACGAGCGACCTGGACTCATTTGCCTCTTACGCCAAGTTCCTGAATGACGGTGAACGGGAGTTCCTGTATCACCTCTGCGAGCGGTTGGGGTTCGGCGGCCTGGAGGGGATTGTACGGTCGACGGCCGTCAACCAATCACCCTTCAGCATGGCCTTTGGGCACATCTCCGTCGGGCTGCACGAGATGTTCCTGGTGACGTCAAAACAGCCCCTGGTTGAGCGGGAGCTCAGGGAGGAGGTGGCGGGCCTGCAGAGGGATTTGGGGGAGGCCCAGGAAAGGTTGGCTGATGTGGAGCGACGCTTAACAAAGGCCGACTGTGATGCAGCAGACTCTTGTGCCAAGCTGGCTGTTGCCATTGAGCGGGACCTGGAACGGAACGAACAATTTGCCAAATTGGGGCAAGATATGTCCCTGCTGCAAGACCGGGTGGCCGCCAAAGATAAGAAGGTTGAGATCCTTCAGCGGGAGTCAGCCGCGAGGCAGGCCGAGGTTAAACAGCTAGAGGGTGAAGTTGCTCAACTGGGGGCTGAGGGAAGCCGCACTGCGGCCGCCGCTGTGGAGTCATACAAGCAGTCGGCAGAATATAAGAAGGCGCTGACAGAAGAGGCGAAGGCCGGTGCCCTAGCCAACGTGGAAATGCTGCAGCAGAAGGGCGCCATCGACTGGGAAAAGGCGGCGATGCCGGTCGTGGCGCCAGCGAAGGAAGCTCCGCCGACAACAAGTACTGCCCCTGCTACCGCCCCTGGTCATGTTGAAGGTGCCTGCTCGGGTAGTGGGGAGAGTGGCGGACTCCCGGAGGGCGACTCTCAGCGGACGCCTACCCAGTCCGAGGTGTCCCGTGCTGGGTTCCTGGCGGCCCACACCCGGGCGGATGGCACAATAGAGACCCCCAGTCCCACAGCTCGAGAGTCCGACCAAACAAGCCGCTCACATCCGCCGCAGGCCACCGGTGGAGATGCTGAATGTAGCGGAGGCGACCCCGCTAACCCCTGAAATAGGAGTAGAAAAATTTTGTAACCGTTGAGGCGTAAACATTTGATGTAATTTCTTTTGGGATATATATGAAATTTCGGAACCTAGGCTCCTATCTTGTTTTTTTTTTTGTGTTTGTGATGATGTGTTTACCGCTAGAGGTTTTGATAGTTTTGCTTTTGCCAATGAATGAAACATTAAAGGAATTAAAATTGGTCTAAGTGCACAATGTAGCGGACGTGGTCCGCTGACTGGCGTTGCCAGTTGCCCCTAGTGCTAGACTTGGGAACACAATGGTTTGAATAATTCCTAGTTTCATTGATAGCAGCCTGAACAGCGTTTACAAAAGCGGCGTCGTACCCGTTGGGTAGCTTCCCTTAGCTAAATATTGAACAAAAATTTAGCTAAGTCAAGATGCTCTTGGGTAGCGGCATGACTATTTGTAGTAATACCGAAGGTGTTCGGTATTCCAAGGGTGGGTCGTTGTGACGTCATCCTTGTCCATTAAGTAGAAGGTGCCTGGGCTAACGACTTCTACAATTTTGTATGGACCTTCCCAAGTTGGGCGGAGTTTTGTTGGTGGTGGTATGACTTCCTTCATTACCCAGTCCCCCAGTTGGAGGTTGCGGGCTTTGACCCTGGCTTTGTAGAAACGCGATACCCGCTGCTTGTTTTGGAGATTGTGCAAATGGGTTGCGTCTCGTTTTTCCTCTAGGAGATCCCTATCGAGGTTGACGTCGTCGCTGTTGGTCTCGGGGCAGTAGCCTTCGACCCTAGCGGTTGGTTGGGTTACCTCGATAGGCAGGACAGCCTCAGTTCCGAACATCATACAAAAGGGGGTTTCACCTGTGGCGGAAGTTGGGGTTGTTCTGATGGTCCATAGAACTTCTGGGAGTTTTTCCGCCCACAAACCCTTGGCCTTATCGAGCTTCTTCTGTAACAGCTTCTTGATTATCTTGTTTGCCGCTTCCACTTAGCCGTTGGTTTGGGGGTGGGCGACTGATGCAAAACGCATCTTGGTGCCCAGGTTGGCGGTGAAAGAGATGAGTTCCTTGTTATTGAACTGTGTGCCGTTGTCTGTGATGATTGTATGCAGAACACCGTAGCGACAGTAGATGTTCTTCCAGAGGAAGTGAATTACCTTGGCGGTAGTTATTGCCGTCAGGGGCTCCGCCTCTATCCACTTGCTGTTGTAGTCGATGGCGACAATGATGTATTAGAATTGACTTTGGGCGGTTTGGAATTTTCCCATCAAGTCTAGGCCCCACGTTGAGTGAATCCAGGGACCGATGATAACCGACAGTGGTTCTGCCGGGGCATGTGGAAGATCAGCATATTGTTGGCATTTGTGACAAGATTTTGATATCCGCCGGGCGTCATCACCGAGCGTAGGCCAAAAGTAGCCTTGTCGCATTGTACGATTAGCCAGGGATTTGGCGCCCGAATGGTTTCCACATTCTCCGCCATGTATTGTTGCCAGCACGACCTTTCCCTCCTCTGGGGTTAGGCAGCGGAGGTTGGGGTGAGTGAATCCCTGGCGGTAAAGTTTCCCGTTCTGGATGTTGTAGCGGGTTGCTCTCCGCTTGAGCTGTCAAGCTTTGATCTTGTCCTCTGGCAATGTCCCGTTGCGCTTGTACTGAATAATTTCGTCCATCCAGCTAGGATTGGCCTCAATGTTGAAGATCTCCGCCAGGGTATTTGTGATACTTGGCTTGTGCAGACACTCTACCCTTGTGTCCGCTGGACTTTGGTGTGGCTGGGAGGTTGCCAGTCTTGCCAGTGAATCAGCCTTGGCGTTCTTTTCCCTGGGGATCTGTGTGATGGTGTGGAACTTGAATTTTTTTAGCAATGTCTTGACGTACCCTAAGTATGCTGCTAACTGCTGGTCCTTAGCCTGAAAACTGTCGTTGACCTGGTTAACGACCAGTTGAGAGTCGCTGAAGATGTTAACGCTGTCGGCCCCTGAATCAATGGCGAGGAGTAGGCCGGCAATGAGTGCTTCATACTCCGCCATGTTGTTAGAAGCTTTGAAGTTGAATTTCAATGCATAATCCGCGTTCAGCCCCCTAGGACCTGTCAAGATGACTCCGGCGCCGCTGGCCCTGGGACAGGAGGAGCCGCCCACATGCAGGTTCCAGTCTGACCGTCGGGGAGATTGTTCCTCAGGTACCACCATCTCCATTCCTGGTTGTGCTCCGACCTTGGATTCAGGTTGTCGTTCGGTGAGCTCAGCGATAAAGTCTGTCACCGCCTGGCCCTTCATAGCGGTTCTTGGTTTGTAATCGATGTCGAATTCGCTGAGCTCAATGGCCCACTTGCTGAGGCGCCCCGAATGTTCAGGGTTCTGCATTACTTGTCTCAACGGTTAATTGGTTAACACATGGATTGTGTGGGCTTGGAAGTATTGGCGGAGGCGTCTGGCGGCAACGATTAGTGCTAGAGCGAGTTGTTCCAAGGGAGGGTACCTGGTTTCCACTCTATTCATGCCTCGGCCGGCATAGAATACTGGGAGTTCGGCCTGGTTCTCCCGCCGAACGATGGCCCAGCTTACGGCTGATTACGATACCGCCAGGTAGATGTATAGTGTCTCGCCTTGCACAAGAATGGAAAGTAGTGGAACTGCCGCCAGGTACTCCTTCAGGCCCTGGAATGCCGCCTGGCACTCTGGGTTCCAATCGATGACTTTCTTGTGGGTTGTTTTAAGGACTTTGAAAAATGGGGCGCACCTGTCGGTCAGTCTAGAGATGAATCGAGATAGGGCGGTTAGCTTGCCCTGGAGGCATTGGACGTGTACTTTCCATTCTGGGTCCTTCAGGTCGAGGATGGCTTGCATCTTGTCAGGGTTAGCCTCGATGCCTCGTTCACTGACAATATATCCCAGAAATTTGCTGGCGGTGACGCCAAAGAAACATTTTTCTGGGTTGAGGCGCATACCGTAGGCCAAGAGGATGGTTATTATGATTTTTAGGTTTGCCACATGTCCGCTGGCCTTTATACTCTTGACTAACATGTCGTCTAAGTAGACCTCGATTATCTTGCCCAGATGTTCCGCGAACATGGCGTTCATCAGTCGCTGATAAGTTGCTCCTGCGTTCTTCAGACCGAAAAGCATCACATTGTAACAATACAGGCCTTTGTCGGTGGTGAAGGTCGTGCACTCTTGGTCGTCGGGATGCATCCTGATCTGATTGTAGCAGGAGAAAGCGTCCATCATGCTGAGGAGCTCGTGTCCAGCGGTTGCATCAACCAGTTGATCAATGCAGAGTAGTGGGAAACTGTCTTTCGGGCATGCTTTGTTAAGATTTTTGAAGTCTACACACATTCGTCACTCGCCGCTAGGCTTTTTGACCATAACTAGTTTGGAGATCCACTGGGGATAGATGACCTGGCGGATGAACCCAATACCCTGTAGCTTGGCAACCTCTTCTCCTATAGCACGGTATTTGTCTTCGTCGAAGGCTCTGTGCTTCTGCTTGATAGGGTAGAAGGATGGTTTGATGCTCAACTTGTGCGTGATGATTTCAGGGGAGATACCTGGCATGTCTGCATATGACCAGGCAAAGACCATAGCGTTGTCACGAAGGAATTGAGTTAGTTCCGCCGCCAGCTTTGGGTCTAATTGAGCGCCTATGCGGACTGTCCGCTCAGGGTGCTCGTCAGAGATGCTGACAACCCTCAATGATGTTTCTGGGTTGACCGGCTCCTTCTTTACGTACTTCTTTTCGTCATCCCTGGGGTCCTTAAAGATATTTGGTGGCAGTACCAGACTCCTTACCGCTAGGATCTCATGGCAGCGGGTAGATCGTGCTAAAGTAGTCGAATAACATTCGCGTGCCAACTGCTGACTTCCCCTGACACATCCTGTGCCGTTGGATGTGGGGAACTTCATGAGCAACATGTATCCGGCGATGATGCACTTGAGTTTATTGAGCGCCGGCCGGCCAATGATGGCGTTATATGAGCTGAAACAATCGACAATTATGAACTCCGTATGTATTTTAGCCATACATGGACTAGTACCGATAACTAGCCGCATATAGTCAGAACCCAGCGGTTGCGTGACGTCACCGGAGAAGCTGAGCAGTGGTTCATGATCTTAGAGTAGTTTTCTGTTCCACTTAAGGTCGTTGTAACAGCCACTGAATATGACATTGACAGCGGATCCGCTATCAACCAGGATTCTTCCCACTGACATTTTCCGAGGATGGCGTCGATCAAGAAAGGATCGTCATGGGGAAGATGCATTCCCTCAATGTCGGCGATCACAGGTGGCGGTTGGCGCACCTTGAATTGCTCCAGCTTGCCATCACGGTACAAGGTCTCAATGGCCGTTTTGAGAGCATTGCAGCTGTTGGTATTTGCACCACCTGCCGGTGTTTCTCGGCTTTCCTGTTTTTAGGTATCTTCCCGGGGGCGGCGGGGGGATCTGATCTTTGCACTAATTGTATATTTCTTCATACGAGGCCGTGAGGACTGTAAATACTACATACCGCTGAGAAGACTCCGTATGTTTGTTGCGGTTGTCCCCATGGGATGGGCGGTTTCCCTTGTAGTGTTGGTCCTTCTGTCGCTTGTTTTGGTACTGGCCCTGCTGCCACTCCCTCTTTTTGTCACTTGGCGGTGTATTGGAGGTTTTGTTAGCGGTCCCCTACTGACTGGAGGAGGGTTGTGTCGACTTTGCTAGCGCTGCTGGCGGCGGTGGGGTTTCTCCATATGTGATGAATTCTGCTTGGGCATGAATGACCGCCTCACTCATGAGGTGGTCGTATACCGCATTTGGGTGATTGTAGTTGAGGTGATAGAGGAATGGCCCTTTGAGGAGTCCCTGCTTAAAAGCCGCCGAAACCATTGTTTTATCAAGATCGCGGCATTGAGATGCTGCCGCCCGCCACCTTGTGACGAATGCCTTCAGTGTTTCTTCTGTACCCTGCTTGACGTTGAACAGTTGGCTTGTATTGTGGTGCTCGGCGGACAAGAGGATGAACCGAGAGAGGAAAGCATGTGACAATGCCTGGAATGAGTCAATGGATCCCGGCGGGCATTCGAAGAACCAATTCATTGCCTCATTGTCCAGTGTTTCGCTGAACAAGTGGCACAGGGTGGCGTCATCGAATCCCTTGTTGTTGGTGACCTTCTTGAAGGTGTCCATGTGGACGAATGGATCAGTCTTACCGCTGTAATGTGACATTTTTGGAGTCTTTGCGTACGCCGGTCTGACGGCCAGCAAAATTGCAGCTGTAAATGGTCCTGGCCTGAACGCGAAAAGTGGATTTGAAATTAGCACTGGGGTGCCTGATTCCGCCCGGATTAACCTTTGTTCCAACTGCTGCATTCTTTCCAGTATTTGAGCGGTTGCATCGCCGGCGGGGCCTAGCCGGGTACTCCGCTGAACTGATCCTCGCCTGGGAGCGGGTGGGTTTCCCTCAGTTCTTGCCCTAGTTCTCGAGCGGTGAGTGTGCAGTGATGACTCTGCCTCCTGTTCCAACATTAGCTGGGGTACAGGGGGCGTCCCCATTCCCGCTAGCTCTGGTGGGCACAGCGGGACCTACAAATGCACGACTGGTGCTAGTATCAATGCTCCGGTACCAGGTCGGCTGTGCCTGGTACTCCGTGACTGCTCGCTGCGTGCCGGGTTGGCGATTGCTTCCAGCGTTCTCTTTAGCTCGTCAAAGCACGACACAAGCGTGGCCACTTGCTTTTGAGCCTTGGCCTTTTCTTTGCGTTCTTGTTCACGCTCTCTGTTTGCCTTGTGAAGATCCGCCAGTGCCAGCTCATATAGAAAGGCGAGGTCTTGGCCTGGCGGGCGGCTGCTACTTGGGTTTGTCTCACTGCCGGGGTTTACCGGGGTGGTGAATAGTGTGCGGTTGATGCCTACCGCTGGGTTGGTGGGTTGGGGAATGGCCGACTGGTCTGCCTGCTCTTCAGCGTTTCCCCCGCTACCGTTAGTCATGGTGATTGTGGCGGGATGATCTTTTGTTCAAGATTTCCCACAGATGGCGCCAATGTTAATGCTCAAAGTCCGGCGATAGTCGATCTTTCGTTTAACCCGGGTCCGATGGGCGGACCGCTACTCTGAGGATTTGATGGCCTCCGCTAGCTGTCACACGAGAGACAGGGCGTCAGAGGGAGACTGCGCTGGGCGGTCTTCACTTCTCTGATGCCTAAGTCAGTCAATGCGTGTAGGCAGCATAACAATAAATGAGTAGTAAATGCATAATTAATGAGGTGAGAGGAGAGAACCTTTTATAGGTGAGGAGAAGGTTGATCTTCTTCTTGTTTTCGATGTGGGACTGATGTGCTTCGATACCCAGCGTCTGGAGCTTCTGATGCTACCTTGGCGCGGCGCGTGGCGGCGCGTTAGCTGTGATCTGGGGGCGATCCCGGGCTCGGGCGGTAGCCCTCCTGGCTGTGTCTCCGCAGGTCACCCACCTGGTGAGATTCGGTACCTCTGGCGGTACAATGAGCGTGGCTCATTATAGCTAATTATGCTTGCAAACGTACATGTAGGTACACACTCTCTCTCTCTCACATTCCTCTCACAGGATCAAGAAATCAAGTTAGAGTCTGAACCATGAGGGTGGTCCGGCACCGACTGCTGCCTCAACTGGTACAGCATCAGCTGTGACCCGTCAACTAGCCATGTCATCGACATTAACCTCTGCAGCGAGTCGGAGGACCTCATTCTCTCTAAGTCCAGCTAGTCCGGCTCCATCACCCTTGAGATTTGCAACCTCGACAACCTCACCGCCCTCGTCCTTGCCGACTGGAAGGGAATCGCCAGCCCAGGCCCTCCCGCGACTTAGACCACAACCTCAACCTCGAAGACGACATCGTTTGCAACAACGATTTCTTCAACTGATCTCCTCCGTCGATGGTGACTTGGAGGTCGAGAGCACCACAGAAGCCGGAGATTGGAGGTCGAGAGCACTGTAGAGGCCGGATATTGGACTGTGATGCGCAGATTGGCGTCCTAGACTTACCAGATGTGCGAGATAGAGAGAGAATTTTGATTTGTTGACATGGGTGCCCAGAGCATTTTCTACATGCCCAAATCTTTTTTTTTTTTTGTAAACTATGGGCAGAATTCTTCTGAGAAGGAAAGAAAAAAACGTAAATTTTTTTTTATTATCTCGTAATAAGGGCTATTGGGGGAATATAGACGTTTTGAATTAATGTAATCTCCTCATTTTTTTTCTTTAATCAAAGTTTCATTTGTCTAATTTGAGGAAGATTAGTTCTCAATAGACGTCTATTGGGGGGGGGGGCAATAGAGGTCTATTTGGGGGTAATAAACCTTTCCGACTACCTATGAGATCTCCGACGACCTCTTTGGGGACCTCCAGAGAGGTTTTCAGAAAAGTCTAGTGGGCGGAGGCCCGTTATCGAAATCTAACGACTGGATTCCAACTACCGTCGGTAGCCGGAATCCTGCGATCGGTGACCGGACTCCGACCAAGTCTCCTATGGTTTCTCTCTCTCACTCTCTCTCTCTCTCTCTCTATGTAACAAAGGGGTGAGGGTAAAAATGTCTCAAAAAAAAAACTTAACGGGGTATTAGGGAAGACATCCTTATAGGCTGGATGGCGAGTGTTGGTGTTCGAATTGGCAGGGAAGATGACGTTGACCCGTCTAAGTTGGGCAGTAATGAAGTCGGCAGCGGCTGCGGGGTGTTTCCCTCGACTGGTGTTGGTGATGGCCCAGCTAATGGTTGTTGGCTAGAAGTACACTTGTGGGCTCATTGGGCTAGGGCTTTGGTTTACCCTACTCTTTGGGCCTGCTCTTGGTGTTGTTGGGCCTCCTGGGCCTTGGACTGGCTTATGGCCCTTAGGTTTGGGTACACTGGTCTAGTATTTCAAGTGGGCTGGATGGATTGGGTCTCTATGGCCCATAGTGCTGTTTAATTTTTGTTTGGGTCGCAAAAACCAGTGCCTTAGTTGGAACCTTTTTATGTAAGCTTCGAGGTTTCTAGGTTTTTGTTAAAATAAAAGTGAGTGAATTTACCAAAAGGTGGGTGTACTCAGTATTTTTTGGGATTTTATTATTCTAGAATAGGGTTTCATGAGGTTCTAAGGAATGATTCTTTCTGTTGACCCCATATGGGTGTTTCGTTTTTGTACTGCTTTCTGAATTATAATGAAAGAGCTGACCTATTTCCATAAAAAAAAATCCTTATAGTGTTTTTTTTTTTTTTTGAGAATGATCCTTATAGTGTTTTGGGTAAGGGAAAATAAAAAAAATTTATTGGGGTAAGTGGAAAAAAAATCCCTAAAATTGGGGTAAATAGCCAAAAACCCCATTTACAATAAAGAATTTACTATTCTTTCATTAATAATGAATTTACAATAAATTTATTTGATTCATTATTGTTCACCGTTATTAGTATAAACTAAAAGAAGCACACCCGTCTAGTCATATTGAAAAGATATGACTGTCCTTTAGATCGTAGATTAATTCAAAAGAATTTTTTTTTTAAATGATTAAAAAAAAAGTATTAGAAAAACTGCAAGATATTTTTCTAGTTAACTTCTAATGCTTAAGGTTCTCCTTTTCCACTTAGAAAAAGTCTTTTTCTTTTTTAATAAATTTTTGTTTTATTTTATTTTCCATTCTCTTTCATTCTATAATAAAAGTAAAATTGTCAATTAAAAACATGAAAATAAAAATAAAAGAAGTTAAGGAACCCGAGTCAAATTGGCCAATCCTTAACCCAAAAGGATTGGAAAATCCAAAAATCCTTTGCCCACAAGGATTCGGAAACCCCAAATCCTAAACCCTAAAGGAGTCGGAAACCCCAAATCCTAAACCCTAAAGGAGTCATCTAGTTTCCTATTCTCAAACCTTATAAATAGACACCCCCTCGTCTAAGTTTCCATATCCCAATCCTCTTTCCTGTTTCCTGAGAATTCTGGTGCCAAAACAATTTCTCAAGATGATGCAAGTCTACGGAAACCAGAGAGGTCCTTATGGACCAATCAAGAATTATATGGGTTCTGTCAAGAATCAAGGTCCATGTAAGCCACACTATATGCCTTTTCCGGCTAATCACCGGAACCAGGTGCCGCCGGTCGGTCATTTTCAGCCCCAATTTCTTCCACCTCGACCAAATTTCTACCCATCTCCACAAACCCTGGTGCCACCTTATTCATGTGGTGGGTACAATTTTCAAGGGCAGGGTGGTTCTACTTCAGCAAGTTCTGTCCCTCATCGTCTACCACCGCAAGGCATAGCTCCGGTTAACAGTGCTGGTCCAGTAGTCTCTGGTTTGCTTGGGTCTCTAATGGCACAAGGTGTGATCTCATTGAAAAATCAAAGCAGAGGAGGACTGGAGGGTACTAGTTCACTAAATTCTCTACCTCTTGTACCACAGCAAGGGGCATTGCCTGTTCAAAATGCTGCTACTGATGTTCCAGTAGTACTTCCTGGTTTAATTGATTCACTCCTGGCACAAGGTGTGATTTCGTTGAAGAAACAAAGCCGGGCACTGAAACAGGAGAAGGATGCTGTGGTAGGATGTGAGTTTTCTGGCCTTGATCTAAATCTGCGTCGCGAATCTGTGGTAATCGGCTTGTATGAGGGTGGTCTGCCAAGGCAATGTAAAAGCTGTGGCCTCCGGTTCAAGTGTGAAGAACAGCACAGCAGCCATATGGATTGGCATGTCAAGAAGAACCGGATGTCCAAAACCCGCAAGCAGAAGCCCTCTCGTAACTTTTATGCAACTACAAGCATGTGGCTTGTTACTGATGTAGAGGCTGAGGCTGAGGCATTACCTTCTGGTGTAGTTTTGTGCGCTGCTGACACCAGTGGCGTGGCAGAAAAGAAAAGGAAGACTAGTGATGAAGAAATGGTTGTTCCTGCGGACGAGGATCAGAGTAAATGTGCCTTATGCACAGATGCTTTTGTTGAGTTTTATAGTCATGAGATAGATGAGTGGATGTATAAAGGTGCTGTTTACTTGAATGCGCCTCAGGGGCCAGCGCTGGGGATGGTTCGGTCACAGTTGGGTCCTATAGTCCATGCCAAATGCTGGTCGGAGGGTAGTAGGAAACGTCTGCGGAGGACTTAACTTAGAATTTCAAGGCTCAAGTGAAATGGGAACGAAGCTGCACATGCCCTCTGCCAAATTTTTGTTTCGTTTATGAATTCAGTTGTGTATCAGGGGAATGACAATGTAAAATATATTTGAAATAGCAATTGTCAGTTCCTGGAGTTTCCAAAGGATACTTTTCCTATTTGTAGTCTTTGCTTCTGTATCATTGTAATTGACATTCAATAAAATTGACGTCCATTTCTCCAAAAAATTTGTACTCATTAATTTAGTCTCTCTCTCCATAACATGTACTCCAGTTCAGACAACAAAGAAACTGAATCAGGATTCTGCTTAAGTTTTACCATTGAATTTCTATTATCCGACATTAAGAATGTTAATCTAAGAAAAAAATGGAAAATCAGAACTGCATTCTCTAGATGAAGGATTTAAGAAACAAAATACACATAGAAACCTATCTAAATTGCATACATGTCGAACCAAAACATAATCTTGTCGTGGTCAAAGAAAATTACAGATAGAAAATACAAGCATCAACTAGTCTGGTATCATCTAAGAGACAATAGCAAGGCCTTCCTAGTTATATAAACTACTAACAGTCGTGACAGATTCCCTACAAGGCCTTCTGGTCTAATCTGCCACAGAATCAGAATAAATATCAATCTCATCTGACATTTTTTCATTAATCCAAAAGAACATAGTCAACGTAATTTCGACAGAAGAAAAGCATCAGTAACATTCAGTACATTTTTCATCCCACTCAAACTACTGCAGCCACTTTCTCTGCAACCCCTTTTACAAGTTTCTGTGGAGAGTCACTCACAAGACTTCCAGTCTTCACATCTTTGGATTCCTCATACGCAGCTGCATGTACACCAAGAGCAGCGCAACCAGATGGATCAGGGTTCTTGGACCATTCCGCATCCCACTCCACAGCTTTTGCTGTGCTGCATGCCACACTGCTTGGACCACTGGGAACTGTCGATCTCGCAGCATTCTGTCCATCAATGGTCACAAAAATTCAGTAAGAAAAAGAAGCCATAATAGCCATCAACGGTAGTAAAATTAAGTCCAGTAATACTGCAAGTACATAAACATATGGCACAAAAACAAGAGAAGAGAACAATACAGAGATAGTTTATATGGAATACCTTCTGGCATGTTTCTTGGTGAAACTCCTCCTTGTTTGGTGCCTTGTGGAAATACAAGTAGCCACCAAAGATTTCATCTGAACCTTCACCAGAAAGGACCATTTTTACTCCCAGAGATTTTATCTTACGAGACATAAGAAACATTGGAGTGCTTGCTCTGACAGTGGTCACATCATATGTCTCAATATGGTAGATAACTTCAAGTGCATCTATGCCTTCCTGAGATATGAAGCAAAAATAGAAATTATTTCTTATATTAGTATATATCCAGGCCTTTGCCTGGGATTACTGATGTAGAAGAAAATTGATGAAAAGTGAGATAATGAGATAGATTGGAAGAAGTAGAAAGAGTAGGAGCGAGAAAATCAGGGTAAACACAATTTGTATTTCCA
Source organism: Rosa chinensis (assembly GCF_002994745.2). NCBI lineage: Eukaryota > Viridiplantae > Streptophyta > Magnoliopsida > Rosales > Rosaceae > Rosa > Rosa chinensis. Next base: position 25,668,460 of record NC_037089.1, on the reverse strand, counting down.
ATCACCAATTAATATGACAATTCCGAATGCTATTTCATGCAAACCTTAAATATCAATAAAGTAAAATTAAAACTGCAAAAGGATTACCTGAATTCTAAACTTAAAAAAAACCTAATTTCCACCTTGAGCATTAGTAAAAGTATTCTTCTTACATCCCTTACAAATAACCTGAACAGTAAAGTGAAACTCGTGATGATGAGTTCCAAGATAATCAGCAACTTCTCTTGCTGCTTTTAAATCTGGAGAACCCTGAAGATTGAAAATGCAAAGCATTTAAACATAGAGAAAAAGTATCAGAAAGACAATATCTTAGATAAAAATTGACTACAAGGAAGTACATCTAAACCTTTCCGGAATCAAAGTTTGCATTGCAAAGGTTATTGAACACCAACTTTCCCTTAACCTTTAAACATACTGAGTTAACAACTTTTTATTGCACTTTGATGCAATTAGGTCCAAATAACAAGAAACCCAGCCATCGTTGAATTTTTATACTTGTTTAAACAGGATTTAGGTTGTCTACCAAGTTTCTAAACAGACATTTCTTGTTTATAAAATGAAAATAACTAAGAAGCACCGAAACGGGTACGTGTTTCCGGATACGATACGATCGGAAACGTGGAAACGGCAAATCTTAAATGTAATAGGAAACGGATACGTGAAGGAAACGTCAATTAAATATATATATATATATATATATATATAATTAGAAGAAGAAAAAATATATGAAACATAAACAAATTACTAGTACTATCTTTTCTCAACCATTGTTTCTCGTTCTACCCGAGAGTGCAATGTATAATTACACTTTCTCCTATATATAATTAGGTGGTGGGCAACCTCTGATAGACTTACCTATATATAATTAGGGTTCTGCTATCATCTAGTCACTATGCATATATACCAAATTGCAGTTAATGAGGCAATTAGCCTCCAAATGCAGATGTAATATTACCCGTTCTATCACACTATGAACTGAGCATAAACACATGTTTAAGTAAAGCATATCAAACCCCAATCTCACTGGTATACAACCAAAAAAAAATCCAATCAAGCAAGTTCCTCAAGTCACACCCAACTAGCAGAGCTGCAACACCAAGTAAATAACTCCCAACACTAATATTAGCTGTGAAAAAAGTGGTATCAACCAAACTCTCCTTTTTAAGATTTCCTTTCCATGCCAGGGTCCACAAAAAGAACCAAATATAACAAGGTTTTGGTAAACAAAAGGAATAATCTATATAGTAGTCGCAGTAAATGTGCCTTATGCAGAGATGCTTTTGTTGAGTTTTATAGTCATGAGACAGATGAGTGGATGTATAGATGCTGTTTACTTGAATGCACCTCAGGGGCCAGCGCCTGAGAAGGATCGATCACAGTTGAGTCCTATAGTCCATGCCAAATGCTGGTCGGATATAAAATTTCAAGGCTCAAGTGCAATGGGAACGAAGCTGCTCATGTCCCCTGCAAATCTTTTGTTTTGTTTTTGAATTCAGTTGTGTATCAGGGGAATGAGAATGTAAAATACATTTGAAATAGCAAATGTAATTAAGTTCGTGGAGTTTCCAAAGGATACTCTTCCAATTTGTACTCTTTTTGCTTCTGTTTCACATTGTAATTGATCTTTTCAATAAAATTGATGTCCATTTCTCAAAAAAACTACACTCTGTTAGTCTCATGTCTCAATAATAACATGTACCTCGGTTCAGACAACAAACAAACTGAATCTGGATTCTGCTCTAGTTTACTATTGAATTTCTATTGTCAACACAGGAAGAATGGTAATCTAAGAAAATAATGGAAAATCAGAACCGCATTCTATAGATGAAGGATTGAAGAAACATCATAAAAGTAGAAACCTATCTAAATTGTATACATGTTGAACCGATAACATAATCCTGTCGTGGTCAAAGAAAATTACAGATTGAAAATATAAGCATCAACTAGTCTGGTCTCATCAAAGAGACGATAGCAAGGCCTTCCTAGTTATATAAATTGCTAACAGTCTTGACGGATTCCAACAAGGCCTTCTGGTCTCATCTGCCACAGAATCAGAATAAATATCAATCTACAGTATATCTCATCTGACATTGTTTCATTAATCCAAAAGAACATGGTCAACATAATTTCGACAGAAGAAAAGCGTTTGTAACATTCAGTACCTTTTTCATCCCACTCAAACTACTGCAGCCACTTTCTCTGCAACCCCTTTTACAAGTTTCTGTGGAGAGTCACTCACAAGACTTCCAGTCTTCACATCTTTGGATTCCTCATACGCAGCTGCATGTATACCAAGTGCAGCACGACCAGATGGATCAGGGTTCTTGGACCATTCCGCATCCCACTCCACAGCTTTTGCTGTGCTGCATGCCACACTTGGACCACCAGGAACTGTCGATCTCGCAGCATTCTGTCCATAAATAGCAAATTGAACATACTCAGGTAAACAAACAATGATGCAATTCAGTCAACTGACATTGTAAGAGATGGGAGAAAAGATGGTGGCTCACCTTTGGAAAATATTTCTCAAAGATAGTCCTATAGTAGTATCCTTCTTTTGTAGTCGGAGTGTTTTCAGGGTAGACAAAGCTTGCGTTCATCAGCATTGAATCTGTTACCTGTCCATTTAGAAAAAAATAATAATAATAATAAAATAAAATAAAATTTATGAATTATTAATTCTATGCAGCTAAGGAAGAAGCAAGCATCTCTAGTGTCTGCTTAGTTGAGTTTTTAAGAAAGTGCACCTCTAACTTGAAATAGCGAACATGAAATAAATTCACAAAATGGGTAATTTTATCATGCTAACTTTGAGATGTTATGTTGCAGAACTCTTAATCTGGACCACACAGTTCAACCAGAATCAATTTAACCACAGGTCCTGGTTGGAAGCATGGCAACATTATATAAGACCTAGTTGGAAAGAGAACATTTCTGTCCAAAATGTAAATGCAAGTAAAAAAAATGCGGCATACTTGTTTGTTGGCATGATCTTTCAAGCCGTCAATCCAGCTGTAACCGACACCATCACTAAACTGCTCCTTCTGCCTGTACAAGATGTGCTATAACCCAAAAAGAGAGTAGAAAAGTTGAAAATATATTAATTCTTCCATGAATATATTTGCACAACTATCCGAGACTGTGAAAATCTTCCCAGAAAAAATAAAAGAATATGCAAAACGATAACCCTATATGACTAGATTAGCATAATGGTTGGGCAAAAGTAAAAAGTAGCAACCTTTGGTAAATATGGCTTCTGATCATCATCAAATGCTTTGCGCAAGACCCACTTCTCAATTCTCCCAAGATCAGGCCTGATCTGCAGTTACAAATGAAAGTATTCAGATGTATGAGTTTCATAGTAACTTTCAATTTTTATTAAATTTGGCACGAAAACAAGGCAATTCCAATAATGTCATTACAGCATTGAGGGTATAATCTAATAAGACTAAGCATACCATAGACCATCCATTAGATTAGGCATATCGGGATATGTATGACACCTACAACTCAACATAAAATGGATTCATAAATGACAGAATTCATCACACATGAAAATGTCATGATGGATAAGAAAAATAACTTCCGTGAGGGAATGGGGAGAAAATAGTTGTATATCTCTATCCTTTAATAATAAGGAAAATGTCCACATGTACTAGATTTTCATAGTCATAACAAGATATTCCTATCCCAACAGTCTTACAATGAGCCACCACTATGCCAAATGTCAGTAGGCTTCAAATCACTACAATACATGAACTGTGTATAAAATTGGAGGGGGGAAAAATTTAATGATTGCTATACCATTTTCCATTCTGGATCAATGTCCATAGCAGTCTTGATGAATTCTTTGTCAAGAAACGGTACTCGAGCCTCAACACCCCAAGCTGAAGTCGATTTGTTGGCCCTCAGACAGTCGTACAGGTGAAGAGCTTTAATCTGTTGAATAGTCACAAAAATTCAGTAAGAAAAAGAAGCCATAATAGCCATCAACGGTAGTAAAATTAAGTCCAGTAATACTGCAAGTACATAAACATATAGCACAAAAACAAGAGAAGAGAACAATACAGAGATAGTTTATATGGAATACCTTCTGGCATGTTTCTTGGTGAAACTCCTCCTTGTTTGGTGCCTTGTGGAAATACAAGTAGCCACCAAAGATTTCATCTGAACCTTCACCAGAAAGGACCATTTTTACTCCCAGAGATTTTATCTTACGAGACATAAGAAACATTGGAGTGCTGGCTCTGACAGTGGTCACATCATATGTCTCAATATGGTAGATAACTTCTTCAAGTGCATCTATGCCTTCCTGAGATATGAAGCAAAAATAGAAATTATTTCTTGTATTAGTATATATGCCTTTGCCTGGGATTACTGATGTAGGAAAAAATTGATGAAAAGAGAGAGAATGAGATAGATTGGAAGAAGTAGAATGAGTAGGAGTGAGAAAATCAGGGTAAACGCAATTTGTATTTCCAATCACCAATTAATATGACTATTCCAAATCCTATTTCAAGCAAACCTCAAACATCAATAAGGTAAAATTAAAACTGCTAAAGGATTACCTGAATTCTAAACTTAAAAAAAAAACCTAATTTCCACCTTGAGCATTAGTAAAAGTATTCTTCTTACATCCCTTATAAATTACCTGAACAGTAAAGTGAAACTCGTGATGATGAGTTCCAAGATAATCAGCAACTTCTCTTGCTGCTTTTAAATCTGGAGAACCCTGAAGATTGAAAATGCAAAGCATTTAAACATAGAGAAAAAGTATCAGAAAAACAATATCTTAGATAATAATTGACTACAAAAAAGTACATCTAAACCTTTCCGGAATCAAAGTTTGCATTGCAAACGTTATTGAACACCAACACCAAGAACCTTTCCCTTAACCCTTAAACATACCGAGTTAACAACTTTTTATTGCATTTTGATGCAATTAGGTCTAAATAACAAGAAACCTAGCCATCGTTGAATTTTTATAGTTGTTTAAAGAGGCTTTAGGTTGTCTACCAAGTTTATAAACAGACATTTCTTGTTTATAAAATGAAAATAATGAGTAGGTAGCATTTTCTTAGCACTGTTGGGGAAAAAATATAGAGGGGAAGGGAAGAGGACGGGAAGACACCATTCCGGTTATATAAAAAGACACTGCATTTGATCAAGTGTCACATTCAGTTATTGAAAATGAGAAGTATAGTTACCTCTAAGCCAACGCAAAAGGTATGTAATTGTGACCCCCACTGACATGCAGCTTCTGATTTAGCCAAATAGCGACAAGCCACAGCAGCAACGAGTGACGAGTCCAATCCTCCGGACAAAAGAACACCGAATGGTACATCTGTCATAAGTCTCTTTATCACAGCCTACAATATTGAGAAAATGAAAAAAAAATGTAAGGATGTGTATGAAGCTAAATAATGACAGCAAAATGAGGCACGAAGGCCAATTTAAATCTCTCTTAACATAGCACATATTTGATGATCATTTATAGCTTTAATCGATAAAGCTAAAGTGATATCTATATTCTTTGCATTAGACACCATTACTTTAAAGCACTAGTTAAACTGTTACGCTAATATTATGAGACAAGGTAGGCAGAAAGAAAGGATGTACATTATGCAAATTTTCAATAATTATACTAGGCATAAAATATGAAGAGGGAAACGATAAAAGTAGGAATGTATCTTCCAATCTAACAAATATAATATATATCAGAAGCAGTTTCTCAAGAGAAGTCAGACCTTTCTTTAAAATAGCATATTCATTTCAATTTTAAGCCAACTTACCAACAACAGAATTAATCTCCCATGGGTTCTGCTATCATCTAGTAACTATGCATATATACCAAATTGGAGTTAATGAGGCACTTAGCCTCCAAATGCAGATGTAATATTACCCGTTCTATCACACTATGAACTGAGCATAAACACATGTTTAAGTAAAGCATATCAAACCCCAATCTCACTCTTATACAACCGACAGAAAAAAAACAATCCAATCAAGCAAGTTCCTCAAGTCACACCCAACTAGCAGAGCAGCAACACCAAGTAAATAACTCCCAACACTACTATTAGCAGTGAAAAAACTGGTATCAACCAAACTCTCCTTTCTAAAATTTCCTTTCCATGCCAGGGTCCACAAAAAGAACCAAATATAACAAGGTTGTAGTAAACAAAAGGAATAATCTATATAGTAGTCTCAGTAAGTTCCTCAAGTCTCACCCAACTAGCAGAGTTGCACACCAACTAATTAACTCCCAACACTAATATTAGCAGAGAAAAAACTGGCATCAACCAAACTCTCCTTTTTAAGATTTCCTTTCACTGCCAGGATCCACACAAAGAACCAGATATAACAACAAGGTTTCGGTAAACAAAAGGAATGATCTACAAAGTAGTCTCAGTAACACAGTTCTCAAAACAAAATTACAAGAATGGAGTTTGATTTCTTACGTGATGGTTGCAAGCAACTATCGATAAAGATAAGATAACAAAACAAAAAAGAAAAGAAGTAGGATTGTACGTGGCACACATCAATGCATACCTTCTCAAAAGCCTGGCGTAAAACAATGGGATCATAAGGAGATGATGGTATCTTCTCCAAAAACCATTCTGGATTGTACCACCTTCTCAGCCCTCCTGCACACATAAATTTGTAAATACATACAGGTAGTTTGAACAACATCTACTTAAGGCATAAAAAGTTGAATTTGTTTTTTTTTTTTTTTTTAATTCAGCTACTGTGAACTAAGAAGAAGCATCTTGAAAGTTATTAGTTAACCAAATGAACATACGAAAAGAAAGAAACTTCTGAACCCAGACTCGAGAGTTTTCTAATTAACACTTACAGTACGAAGTCTTTCTAGTAATATCAAACAAAGCCATATATTTTCTTATAAAGTATGTCCAAATCCCCAAGTATAAAGTGTATGATACAGTTTGTTAAAGTGTTTTTGTTTCTTCAAGTGAAATAATAGAAGCATTTGTTCCCCTGCTTCTATACCACTGTCAAATGAGCAAAAACATCATAATAAGAAGTATGCTGATCTTAGAAGATTTATATTAAAACTTTTGCTAACTAACAGGCGTTAGTTGATTCATGAATCCAAATCCTTATTAGTAACTAGAGCTCAGCTCAACTTACCTTGTTTGCTAGAGTATAGATGCCCAGGAGGAAAAGATATGAATCTTTCACAATCATCACTTATAGCTTTCATTTCTGAAGCAAACCAAATTGATCCTGCAAAGAAAAAATAAAACAGCTTAAATGTGCGAGATAATTAAAGGTTCCACATATCTAATGATCAAAGGTTAAATAAGAATGATCAAGGCTTAAAGGAGGGAGGTAACGAACACTATAATATAAAAACAAGCCACAAACTCTTTTATCAGTGCAAAGAAATACTGAAGCAACATTCTAACAAATCTCAATGCTAGTTCAAGTTTGCTTTTAGAAATGAAGTTTTTTAACACGTTCAAAAAAAAAAAAAGGAAGCAAATTCAAGCAAATGATTTTACTAGAAATCAATTAGAGAAATATTGGTTGCTTTTAGAAACACAATTAAAGCTTCACTCAGACCTACCATCAAGACCCCAACCCATGTAAAGTGGGGTAATGCCAATAGCATCTCGAGCCGCCATGAAAGTGTTGTCTCTTGTATCAAGGAGGACAAAGGAGAACATCCCGTCTAGCATGTCAACAAATTCTTCCCCATGTTCCTCGTACTGCCAAAGATATATGTTTAATTATATATATGGCACAATAGAAATACACAGAAAAGTAAGGGATGATATAACAGCTTTTGTTCTAAATCCAAGAAAAAGGTAGTCATAAGGCATGGCTGAAGTCATTGATTACTTACAAGATGTGCTATCACTTCACAGTCACTGCCAGTTCGGAATCGATGACCCTTCAATGTTTCTCTCAACTGCTTGTGGTTATATATCTCACCATTAACCTAAAACCCCAGCTCCAAAAATCAAGTAGAAGATTAAGTCAATGTAGTCAGATAAATAAATCAGCCAAACCAATATCATGAAACCAATTTTAAACTCTGAACTCTGCTCAGCTTAGTAAAAGCCTCGAAAATGGAAGTTCATTAGTATCAAAGTTAATTATCAGTAACAAATTGCTGTTGCTCACTCAATCTAAAAGACTAAAACCAGCTGCAACTGGCACATGTATCCTTTAATTTTCCACAGACCAATAACCATAAATCAAACTAATTATACAGCATTACAGAGCTCAGAATCCACGGCTCAACGTCAAGAGTTCGAAACTCATGCTAATTCAGATATCCCATTCTATTTCTTTTGGTAATGAAAATGAATCATCTCCCAATTCTAGCTAAGCAAACTGTAAATATCATCTTTTGCCCAATAGAATACAAAACTAATCTTCATCGGAATTGAAGTTTGAGAATGCAAAGGTGAAAAGAGAGTACCGTGACAATGACGGTCTTGTCCTCGTTGTAGAGCGGCTGATCTCCTGAGGCAGGGTCCACAATAGCCAATCGCTGATGAGCAAGGTAACAATCTCCATGGCAATGCAACCCGCTCCAATCAGGACCGCGATGCCGCAATCTACACAAACAGAAAAATCAACCACTCAAGAAGAACTAGCTAGAACAACATCAAACCCATTCGATTCGATTCGAGAGACGAAATGCGATCACTTACCGGCGCGAGAGTTCGATAATGCGAGACCGCTTGGCCTGAGAGTTGTCGGCGCAGCCCAAGACGGCGAGAATTCCACACATGGTGGCGGCGGCGGCGTGTGGCTACAGCTTTGTTCTGTGTGAGTCTGTGAGTCTGGAAATGGGTGGCAGATTTTGAAAAGTAGAGGCTGCGGAATCGGAATCTTCAGGAATTTTATATATAACGCTGAGGGACTTGTGATCACAGCCGTTGGATTTGACGAGCGCCAAAGGTTTCTAATTTTATATTTTTTTTCATGTAGGGTTTCACCAGTATACTGACAAGTGTGTACTGTCCTGGTCTAAGATTGTGGGGATTAACCAATGCTTGGTGGTTCAAGTGGTAAGGAACTTGTTCCACTTAAGCAAGGTCTCGAGTTCGAGCCTTGTGAATGGAGCAGCCAGTATTGGGAGAGCTTCCCCCCCTAAATGGGGTCCGACTCGGCTCGAGAGGGATTAGTCCTTACCTACGGGTGGGGGATACCTTGATTTAACCAAAAAAAAAAAGATTGTGGGAATTATAAAAATGATTCTCAGAATCTTTCCTTTATTAATGTAAGTGGTTGGATTCTTTCTTGGTATATTAAATACCGTGTCTTTTTTTTTATTTTTTAATTGCTTTCTAGGCTCAAAGATTAATCCGCCGAGAGCCCAAACAACTAGTCAAGTCTCTTAGAGCAACTTTATCCGTTGGGTCACCGAGTCACCCACTTTTCACTGTTTTTTAGTGTTTATTTCCACTTTCTGGGTCTCCGGCACAATTTTCAAACTGACCTGGATCACAGGGTCAGTTTGCAGGACACGAAAGTTACCCAGAAAGTGATTTTGGTGACCCAGGTCAGTTTCACTGTGCCCGTTACCCAGAGGATGAAAATTAACACAAAAAAGTAGTGAATAGTGGGTCACCCGGTTACCTAACTAATGAACTTGCTCTTAGACATGTACTTATATCAAGGGTCCTTGACCCAAAGTACTAAAATGAACCAAAATTATCGCTAGACCTGTAAATAGACCGGGTTTGAATCTGATCGACCTAAATCCAAATCCGTTTACTTAAAAAAAAAAATTTGATCCAAATCCGCTCCGTTAACCCGGCGGATCGTTGATAGCTCGATCCAAATCCGTATCCGCCGAATTAACGGATACCTGATCCGCTAATCAGACCAGTTATAATTTTAAATATTTTAAAATTTTAAATAGTAATATTAAATTTATATCATGATACCTCATAAGATATTAATAAAATATTAAAACAACATGAAAAGTATCACCAAAAGTATAATTACATTATCAAAATTCTTAATGTTTCTTAGATTCTTGGGTGATAGACTGTCTCTTAGATTTCTACAAAAAATTTGTATTAGAAATTCTTCATATTTTATATTTTATATTTTTTAAAAATAAAAATATATTAATAAAATATAATATTTTATTATTACAAAAACAGGTCGGATCATTAACGGATTGGATCGACCTAGATCCGTATTTGATCCGTTAAATAAACGGGTTAACGGATTCGGATCATTAACGGATCAACAGATCAAAACTTTCGATCCAAACCCGTCCAATAGTCACGAATCTGGAGCGAGTCAGGATCAAAATCTGGTCCATTTACAGGTCTAATTATCATACTTACCCCAGCAACATATTTTTATTCCCACTAATGCAATTTAACGTAAAATTACAATTTTATTCTCAGTCAAAATAAAACATCATAGACTCATTCTTCCAATCTGCGCACACACACACGCACTCTCTCTCTCCCGCCTCCCCCCCCCCCCCACCCCCACATCCCTGTACGTATAGATCACAACAACGAGGAGACCGAGCCCGACGTTATTTCTCGCTCGCCATCCAAGGTCTCGTGGGCGCGGTCCCTCAGCGTGGCCTCCAGCAGCTGCAACAACACCAACTACAATCACCGGTCCGAGTTCGACTCCGACAATCGCCGATCTGAGGGTGTTCGCCTTCTCTGACTATTGCAAATCGAGACTCCTCAATTGCAGCTAAGAGTTCAGGCCTAATGGATTTTCCTTTCTCAAGCACTAGGCCATCCTGAAACGTGAGAATTCATTTCTCATTTAGTTCATGATACAGATAATTGGTCAAACCATAGAGCGTATCTTCCCCCCTAAAACTTAGAAAGACATCGTATTTCCATTGACGACAAGAAGAGGTTGACACCATCTCCTTCGGAATTGAATCAGAGTCACCTATTGTTGACTGAAATACTTTGTTTCTAGTCAATGGCCAGACTTGATTCCACTTTCTAGCTAAAAAGCCTTCGATCGGTTTGCTAGTGTTCTGGGTCTGAGGGAATCTGGAACCGTCGAAAGCAGAAGCCCCCCTAGGATAACTAAAGGTCATGGCAATCGTAGACATGTTGCTACTGATAGTGATGTTAGTGTTTGTTCTTACTTCTTAGTTATACTAGTCTTGCATGCACCTGATTTTTCTTCTCAATAATGCTACACTGGTCTTGCATGCACTTGATTTAGCGTTTTGTATGTCTGGAAAATCTGAGTTTTATTATTATTATTTTTTTGTCCAGAAGGAAAGAAAAAAGAAAAGAAAAAAAAAAAGTTTTATCGAGGGCAATAGATGTCTGTTAAAGGTCTATTAGGATGCAATAGACGTTTGTTGGGGGCAATACATGTTTTGAATTGATATAATCTCCTCTTTTTTTCCTTAATCAGAGTTTTATTTATCTAATTTTAGGGAGATTAGTTCCCATTCTGGCAACTGAAAGGTCTATTGGGGGCAATAACATCTCCGGCCCCATATGAGATCTTTGACAACTTCATTGGGGACTTCCGGCGAGATTTCTTAAACTTTTATTGCCCCCAATAAAGGTCTATTGGGCAATAAAAGTTTATTGGGGGACAGTAAAGGTCTATTTGGGGCAATAAACATTTCCAACGATCTATGAGATATTCGATGACCTATTTGGGGACCTCCAGCTAGATTTTCAGAGAAGTCCGGTGGGCGGCAGCCAGTGATGGGACTCCGGCGAAGTCTCCTATAACTTCTCTCTCTTCCACACACACACACACACACACACACTCTCTCTCTCTCTCTCTCTCTCTCTCTCTCTCTCTCTCTCTCTCTCTCTCTCTCTCTCTCTCTCTCTATGCAACAAAGGGGTGAGGGAAAAATGGTCTCAAAAAAATTTAAAAAAAAAACTTAATTGGGTATTAGGGAAGAATTTATTAGAGTCTTTATGGGTACGGAGGTGTACCTACATGTGCTAGAACGAGCATAATTAGCTATAATGAGTCACGCTCATTGTACCGACTCTCACCAAGGGGATGACCTGCGAAGTCACGGCCAGGCGGGCTACCGCTCGAGCCCCGGATCGCCCCCAGATCACCGCTGACGCCCCGCCACGCGCCGCGTCAAGATAGCATCAGAAGCTCTTGACGCTGGGAATCGAAGCACATCAGTCCCACATCGGAAACAAGAAGAAGATCAACCTCTTCCTCAACTATAAAAGGTTCTCTCCTCTCTCCTCATTAATTACGCAATTACTACTCATTTATTGTTATGCTGCGCATATACAGTGACTGACTTAGGCATCAGAGAAGTGAAGACCGCCCAACGCGGTCTCCCTCTGACGCCCTGTCTATCGTGTTGCAGCTAACAGGAATCACCTAATCCTAGGAGTAGCGGTCCGCCCACCGGACCCGCGTTAAGCAAGGAATCGGCTACCGCCGGACTTGAGCATTAACATTGGCGCCGTCTGTGGGAACCCTTGAACAAGAGGTCATCCCGCCACAATCACCATGACTAACGACAGTGGGGGAAACGCTGAAGAGCAGGCAGATCAATCCGCCATTCCCCAACCCACCAACCCAGCGGTAGGCGTCAACCGCGGGTTATTCACCACCCCGGTCAACCCCGGCGACGAGACGAACCCAGGTAGCAGCCGCCCGCGAGGCCTAGACCTCGCCTCCCTGTACGAGCTGGCACTGGCGGATCTTCACAAAGCGAACAGAGAACGTGAACAAGAGCTCAAGGAAAAGGCCGAAGCCCAGAGGCAGGTGGCCACGCTTGTGTCCCGCTTCGATGAGCTAAAGAAAACGCTGGAGGCAACCGCCAACCAGGCACGAAGTGAGCAGTCACGAAGCACCAGGCATAGCCGACCCGGCACTGGAGCATTGATACCAGCTCCGGTCGTACACATGCAAGTCCCGCTGCACCCGCCAGAGCTAGCGGGAATGGGACCACCCCCTGCACCCCAGCTAATGTTGGAACAGGAGGCGGAGTCATCACTGCACACCTACCGCTCGAGACCTAGGGCAAGGACAGAGGGAAACCCGCCAGCTCCTAGGAGAGGATCAGTTTAGTGGAGTACCCGCCTGGACCCCGCCGGCGACGCAACCGCTCAAATACTGGAAAGGATGCAGCAGCTGGAACAAAGGTTAATCCGGGAGGAATCGGGCACCCCGGCACCAGCTTCAAACCCACTTTTCGCAGCCAGGCCAGGACCATTTACCGCTGCAATTTTGCTGGCCGTCAGACCGGCGTATGCAAAGACCCCTAAAATGTCACATTACAGCGGTAAGACTGATCCCTTCGTCCATATGGACACCTTCAAGAAAGTCACCAACAACAAGGGATTCGATGACGCCACCCTGTGCCACTTGTTCAGTGAAACGCTGGACAATGAGGCAATGAATTGGTTCTTCGAGTGCCCGCCGGGATCCATTGACTCATTTCAGGCATTATCGCATGCTTTCCTTTCTCGGTTCATCCTACTGTCCGCCGGGCACCACAACACAAGCCAACTGTTCAACGTCAAGCAAGGTACGGAGGAGACACTGAAGGCGTTCGTCACAAGGTGGCGAGCAGCAGCATCTCAGTGCCGTGATCTCGATAAAACAATGGCTTCGGCGGCTTTTAGGCAGGGACTCCTCAAAGGGCCATTTCTCTATCACCTCAACTACAATCATCCAAATGCGGTATACGACCACCTCATGAGTGAGGCGGTCATTCATGCCCAAGCAGAATTCATCACATATGGGGAGGCCCCACCGCCACCAGCGGCATTGGCAAAGTCGACACAACCCTCCTCCAGTCAGTAAGGGACCGCTAATAAAACCTCCACACCGCCAACTGACAAGAAGAGGGAGTGGCAGCAGGGTCAGTACCAAAACAAGCGGCAAAAGGATCAGCACTACAAGGGAAACCGCCCATCCCATGGGGACAACCGCAACAAACATGCGGAGTCTTCCCAGCGGTATGCAGTATTTACAGTCCTCACGGCTTCACATGAAGAAATATACAATCAATGAAACGAGGAATTATTCAAACCATTGTTACCAAGTCTAGCACTGAGGGCAACTGGCAACGCCAGTCAGCGGACTACGTCGGCTACATTGTGCACTTGGACCAATTTTAATTCCTTTAATGTTTCATTCATGACCAAAAGCAAGTATCAAGACCTCTAGCGGCACACACATTATCACAAACAAAAAGAAACACTAGGAATTTGGGTGCCAACAAATTTCATTTATCTCAAACAGAATTACATCATTTATGCCTCAGCGGCTACACACAAAAAAAGAACTCTCCTACTCCTATTTAGGGGTTGGCGGGGTCAGCAGGGTTGGTCGGGTCGGCCCCGCTACCTTCAGCAGTTCCACCGGCGGCCTGCGGAGGATGGGAGCGGCTCGTCTGGTCGGACCCTCGGGCTATGGGACTGGGAGTCTCTATTGTGCCATCCGCCCTGGTGTGGGCCGCCAAAAACCCAGCGCGGGACGCCTCAGACTGCGTAGGCGTCCGCTGGGAGTCACCTTCTGGAGGCTCGCCACTCTCCCCGCTACCCGAGCGGAATCCGGGACCAGGTGCGGCAGTGGGAGCGGTACTTGTTGTCGGCGGCGCTTCCTTATTTGGCTGCACGACCGGCATTGCCGCTTTCGCCTAGTCAATGGCGCCCTTCTGCCGCAACATCTCCACATTGGCCAGGGCACTGGCCTTGGCTGCGTCGTTCAGCGCCTTCTTGTGCTCCGCCGACTGCTTGTACGATTCAACAGCGGTAGCCGCAGCACGACTTCCCTCACCCTCCAAGCGAGCGACTTCACCCTCCAGCCGCTTGATTTCAGCTTGTTTAGCGGCGGACTCCCGCTGAAGGATCTCAATTTTCTTCTCCTTCGCGGTCATCCGGTCCCGCACCAGAGACATATCCTGCTCCAGCTTGGCGTACTGCTCATTCTGATCCAGGTGCCGCTCAATGGCAACGTTCAGCTTGCCCCTGGCATCCGCCGCATCGCAGTCGGCCTTTGTCAGACGTCGCTTGACGTCAGCCAACTTCTCCTGGGTCTTCCCCAAGTCCCTCTGGAGGCCCGCCACTTTCTCCCTCAGCTCCCGCTCAACCAGGGGCTGCTTGGACGCCGCCTGGAACATCTCGTGAAGCCCAACGGCGACGTGCCCAAAGGCTATGCTGAAGGGCGACTCGCTGACGGCGGTCGACCGAACAATTCCCTCCAGGCGGCCGAACCCCAGCCGCTCGCAGAGGTGATACAGGAAGTCCCGCTCACCGTCGTTGAGGAACTCGGCGTAGGCAGCAAATGAGTCCAGGCCGCTCGCACCCACCTCTTTCGCCACGTCAGCAACAGCCCCGGGCGGAGCCTGCCTCAACTTCTTGGGCTGCTCTCGGGCCCCCGTTACCTCCACTTCCTCCTCTTCCCCACCGGAGTCCGGCTGGCGGCGTTTGCGCTGGAGCACCCCCGTCAGTGGCGCCAACCCCGCTATGGTAACACCCTCGGTTTGTCAGACGTCGCTCGACGTCAGCCAACTTCTCCTGGGTCTTCCCCAAGTCCCTCTGGAGGCCCGCCACTTTCTCCCTCAGCTCCCGCTCAACCAGGGGCTGCTTGGACGCCGCCTGGAACATCTCGTGAAGCCCAATGGCGACGTGCCCAAAGGTTGTGCTGAAGGGCGACTCGCTGACGGCGGTCGACCGAACAATTCCCTCCAGGCGGCCGAACCCCAGCCGCTGGCAGAGGTGATACAGGAAGTCCCGCTCACCGTCGTTGAGGAACTCGGCGTAGGCAGCAAATGAGTCCAGGCCGCTCGCACCCACCTCTTTCGCCACGTCCGCAACAGCCCCGGGCGGAGCCTGCCTCGACTTCTTGGGCTGCTCTCGGGCCCCCGTTACCTCCACTTCCTCCTCTTCCCCACCGGAGTCCGGCTGGCGGCGTTTGCGCTGGAGCACCCCCGTCAGCGGCGCCAACCCCGCTATGGTAACACCCTCGGTGGGGCGCACCGCTTTCTTCGCCACGCTGCGCCGCAGGGCCGGCGCCCTCTCTTTCCTCGGCGCCGCTTCACTCACCCCACCGGTCCCCGCCTGAACGGCGGGCAGCCCATCACCACCAAGATGGGAGTGGTGTGGCATTGACAGCACCACAGGAACCTCTGACTGGCTCAGCGCCAGTGTCTCTGGGTCCACCACCGTCTTTTGTGCCGCCATCCCGGAAGCATACATGGCTTTAAGGAAGTTGTCGATTTCAGCGCGGTCCATGGCTTTTGCAAAGGCGTCACGGCTAGCCTTGTTTCCAGGCGGAGTCTCTGCAAAAATTAGTGGCAGGCCAGTTAGCATGGGACAACCTCACCAAAGGTACGATACAGCTAAGATTACTTACCAACGGCGCGCGTCAATTGTTGAGCTACCAACAACTCCCACCCGCTAAGGAGACGGAAGTCCAGCAAGTTGCGATTCCGCCAAAAACCTCTGATGCGTGCTACCCGGCACTCTTCCTCACGAGTTAAGTTGTACTGCAACCCCGCTGCACAAACAGGTCATCATCAGTAGAGTACACAAAAAAAAAAAAAAAAACAGAAACCACGCCAATCATGTTCAGCGGAAACAACAAACAACCTCGGATGGGCTGAAATTCTGACTTAATTCTAAACGACGGCTCCCCCTCGTTAGCCCCCGCCTGGTACTCCCATCCCGCTGTGGCAATGCAAACGAGCCCCGCCAGTACGACATTGAGTCCCGCTGGTTTTCGATCAGCTTGGGCGCTCCTTGCCGACGGCTGAGGTTTACTTGCCCTCTACAACCCTGGCGCTTCACGTACACCAGTTCATAGAAATGCAACACCTCCGCCACGGTCGGTCCTTCGCAACCAGACAACCGCCACAACGAGTTCAGCGACAGCAGTAACCGCCACATGTCGGGGCACACTTGCCCAAAGGCGATGCCGAACTCGCACAGCAGAATCTGAAGGTTGGGCACCAGCGGGAGGGTCACTCCCTCGCGGAATATAGCCTCGTGCACCGCGGCATGGCCTCCTGGCAGAATTGAAGCTTTCTCCTCTACCGTCGGCGGACGCAGCTTCACCGCGCCGGGCAACCGGAACACCCGCTTCAGCCGGTTGACTGCAACAGCTGTCATCCCACCTCCCGCCTCGTCAACAGGGGTGCCGTCCTCGAACACCCACGCAGACTCGGTATCCTCCCCCGTTCCACCTCCCCCGCCAGCGGAACCGCTGGCGGCACTATTACTTTCTAGCCGCTCTTCATGCAAAGTATGCGCAGCGGCAGCCTCCCCGCCCTAGAACTCTCCGGACGCGATGCATGACCCATATCTACGTCCCACGGAATGGTCTGTAGCGGCTCGACTTCTAGCGGTTCTGGCAGTGAGGTTCCTGCACGGGCAGACGGACGCAACGAGTCAATAAAATTTCTATCCGCCGCGCTGAACGACACTTCAGATCCAGAATCCTCACTGCTCGAGATCTCTATGACGTCGGCCATCCCAAAACCCTAAAACCCAAATCAGTTAGCTCACACAGGATCTAACCTATCCCTATATCAGTTAGTGCCCAAGAACATCAACAACACTCAACCCAAAAAATGCCAAAACAAGAACAAACCGACTAAAACCCAGATTCGACCATCTAGAAAAGCCCTAACAACCCCATTTGTCAATCACAACCACCCTTCCCCAAACCCACTCACACCCTCACAGTACGTTGACAAAGAACATATAACAGAAAAACCCAGAAATCCAATGAGGCACACCCAATCAAACAGAAAAAAGGCCAGATTACCAACCTTGACAGTGGAGCCTCTGACAGCAGTGTGCACACTACTCTTCGCAGCCGGAGATCGTCTGTTCTTCCACGCACGAGAACTCGCCGATATCGCCTCACCTTTCTTCTCCGATCTCAGACACAGAACACTTGAAGACGACGAGGGCACAGTTCGAAGTTTAGAGCAGTGCCAAATATGCGACCTTCCCCCCCTTTTATGTCAACGTCAAACAATCCCACGCCGTCCGTTTAAAAAACGACATCGACTGCCAGCCGTACGCGTGTCCCACAGCTGCAGTTACTCTCCGGATTAACCGAGGCGTCGCCTCGGTTACGAAATCCATCATTACTCGACATTAATGGCGAGGAGACGGCTCGGCGAAGGAGGCACGCCTCCGCACGCTAACCCTTTAGGGGTTTGCCACGTGTCCACCACCATCAGGCGAAGCGTCCGACAGAAGCCACAACTTTTGGGCGAAAGGTTCCAAGTATCGAAGTCCGCTGAGCGAAACCCCGCTAGCGGAACTTCTCACTTGTCATCTTCCAAGTATCGAAGTCCGCTGAGCGAAACCCCGCTAGCGGAACTTCTCACTTGTCATCTTCCAAGTATCCGCTAGCGGAACTTCTCACTTGTCATCTTCCAAGTATCGAAGTCCGCTGAGCGAATTCCCGCTAGACTTCCACTTGACAAGGGCAGCCTCGGCTATACATGGCACTGCCGGCAGGGCCCTCTCCATCTTACAAACCCCGTGCGTTGCTGAGGGCAGTTCCGCTCAGTAACCACCGCCGAACACGTCTACCCGACGCTGTTTCCTGCTACATCCAGCGGGGGGTATCCGCCAGCGGCGGATCCAGAGGCTACGCCTCATTCTGACAACGACCGCCACGCGGCGTTACGGTCAGATCGTCCCTACGGGACACGGGGACTTGTCAACAGTCTACGACGACCCTGATCAGGTACGTTGACCCCCGCCACTTGGGTACTAAGATTGGGCTCGCTACCCAACACCTTCTGCTCAGCGCAGCTTCCCCTCAATAAACAATTTGTCGACCATCCGGAGGTCTGTCTTGGCTAGGGAGTGGGGGACTCCCTGGCGGGCCTGGCAGGGGCCCACCCGAAAGGGTATAAAGCATTTGCTCAGTAAATCCATGGTTGACAACGCACTGACGCTAATTATGCTGTTGCAAGTCTAGCGGAAGTAACGCTTCACACCGCCGATCAACTCCCCAACCAAGATTGCCCTCCTTGACTGGGGACTTGGGGGACTTGTACCTACATGTGCTAGAACGAGCATAATTAGCTATAATGAGCCACGCTCATTGTACCTCCAGAAGTACTGACTCTCACCAAGGGGATGACCTGCGAAGTCACGGCCAGGCGGGCTACCGCTCGAGCCCCGGATCGCCCCCAGATCACCGCTGACGCGCCGCCACGCGCCGCGTCAAGATAGCATCAGAAGCTCCTGACGCTGGGAATCGAAGCACATCAGTCCCACATCGGAAACAAGAAGAAGATCAACCTCTTCCTCAACTATAAAAGGTTCTCTCCTCTCTCCTCATTAATTACGCAATTACTACTCATTTATTGTTATGCTGCGCATATACAGTGACTGACTTAGGCATCGGAGAAGTGAAGACCACCCAACGCGGTCTCCCTCTGACGCCCTGTCTATTGTGTTGCAGCTAACAGGAATCACCTAATCCTAGGAGTAGCGGTCCGCCCACCGGACCCGCGTTAAGCAAGGAATCGGCTACCGCCGGACTTGAGCATTAACAGGAGGAATTAAAAAACTTAATGAGGTAAGTGGGATAAATGACCCTAGAATTAGGGTAAATGGACAAAAACCCTTATATCAATTCAAGAGATTAAAAAGGCCATGGTAATCTTGGCTAATGTAGCAAAACAGCAAAAGAATCGCCAAGAATTTAAAGTTTGTTTGCGTAATTGGTAGCTACAACCAATTTCGAGAATTAAAGATTTTGTGTCTCAAGACATTGCATCAATTAAGTGTTAATTTAAAAAGGAGTATCACATTAAATAGCAAAAGAATCGACAAGAGGGTTGAGAAAGCTAGAAGCAAATTCGCTCCATCTTTTTCAGAGCTGAGTGTACCGAAACCCTGGGGTTTTTGGTAGCAGGGCGGCAGCAACTGGGTCATTTCTTGCCTGTCAGGGGGGTCTTCTGGTGCCGTTCGTATCTGGTGTGAGAAGTTCACGTGTGCAGCGGAGGGGAGTATTCTCGGATTTGAGATCGCGGGCGACCGACATCTCTGGACGAGAAGTGGGTGTGAGGCGGCGACGGATCTGGTTTCTAGTTGTTGGCGGTGCACCTTTGTCAGCATCTCTTTGAAGGCAATTCTTGTTTTTGTAGTAGGTCGGGCTTGTTTAGGCTACGAGGCAGGGGCGGCCCTGAGGGTGTGCAGGTAGTGCCGCCGCACAAGGCCTCTAAAAATGGGAGGCCTCCGACTTTTGAGTTTCGAGTATATATTGGTATAAATGAATATAATTAATTTTGTTCCCTATCCATGCATAGAATCTTGTGTAGTCTAGTTGGTTGGCTGGCCAAGGCGCGCGCGGGTTCTATATCCTTGTCACGGGTTCGAATCCCAGACTTCCATTTTTAATATTCTTTTCTCTTCCTTTTAAAAAAAAAAACCTTCCGTGTCCTTGATTTTTTTTCCTTTTCTCTTTTTCTTTTTAATCTTCCTTTTTCTTCCTTTTTCTTTCACTCTCCGTGTCCCTGATTATCTTTTTCTTCCCTCTTTTTCTTTGTCTTTTTTTACATCTCACATTCTTTTAGGGTTTAGGATTTTCTTTTTCCTTTTGTTAGTAGATTTTTTTTTTGGTAAGTCAGCAAATTAGATTTTTTTTTCCTTTTGTTACTAGGTTTTTATTAACCTTATAAAAGAGACATGTGCAAAGAAATAAAACTAAACCCAACACAAATTCGAAGCTGTGCCTTACAAGTGCTTATTGGGTGGTGCAGCAAACAAGTGCTTATAGAGGAGAGGGATACATATGAAGTTTGTTATCGTCATGAATGAATTAGGAGTTATAGTCTCGTCAAACATTATTTGAAACTTTCTTAGTTATTTTGATTAGTTGTTTGAGAATAATTATTTATTATTGAATGATCTTGTCATAACATTTTTTTTATTGTACCCAATTTTTTTTTTTTTTTTTTAAATCATTATGCAATGAACATAAGCCCTGTGTCAAATTTTCGCACTAGGTTTCTGAATTCTCAGGACCGGCCCTGCTACGAGGCTATCTTCCAGGTCGGACCCAGGTCCCTCGAGGTGGCAGGGATGGTTAAAGATCAAGGTCGTCTGCCGGAATGGCAGTGGCGGCTTGCTTGCTTGGTGTGGTAGCAGTGCCTCCGGCAAGCATCCTACCGGTGATCGACGGTCTGAGTTGCAGATTGAGGGCAATGGGTGTGGGCTGGGCTTCTGGTTTCAGTCCATTCTCCCTCCTCTCTCTTGTTTGGGCCAGAGGTTGGGTCGGGGCTCTTGTTGGGCTTGTTGTGGGATGGACTTCTATATGACTCTAATTTGAGGCTATTCACTGCTTTGAACGGTGGAAGGGTACACCAAGATGGTCTTAGGCCCCAAGCCATTCATGGTAGATGCGGAGAATTAGGGTTGTATTTTGGAATAAACATAGTTGTTAGTTGTTTTTTCTTTGAAGTTTCCTTTTGGTTAGTAGTTTTGCATTTCCTTTTTGGATTTTAGTTTTCGCATTCTCTTATGGGTATTAGTCTGAATATTTGTATAGTCAGTTGAGCAGTGATTGTAATGGGTGATCTTCGGATCCCCTAGATTGACCTTGTACGGTCGTCATGATCTTTTGATCATTGAAATATATTCCATTTCCCTAAAAAAAAAAAAATAGCAAAAGAATCGACAAGAATTTAAAATTCATCCCCTTTATTAGTAGCTACAATCAATTTCGAGAATCAACGGATTTAGCCTTTTATATATCGTGTCCCAAGGCACAAGGAGTATTGCATTCAAGATATAACATAATAAGATTTTCCAAATCTAAAATATAAATATTGAAGCCTTAATTTGGTTTATACATTAAAGGTATGGAAATGTATACAAACACTTGTGAATTTCGAAGTGGGAAACACGTGGGCCTCTACCAGCATTCTGTTGGAGAGAATGCTTTTTCGTAAGGCGTTACTCTCTAATAGAATGCTGGTAGAGGTCCAAGTTCAAATACCCCTTCTCAATAAGAATGCCAAAATCATTTGATACTGAGCTCAATGCTAGTGCTGGTGTTGAATCTATTCATTTCAGAAACAAACATGTTGGGAAGGCCCTCCATTAATGAAATCTACTTGCCCTGGCAGTGGCAAATCATTCTTCACCTTCTCATCAAGTGATGCGGCTAATTCAGCAGCATCTGTAGTTGAGATGGAATCATCGGCATCTCCACATTTCTTCATCACAGCCCTTGAGATTACATTGCAGTTGTTGATAAACACCAATGCCTCGGGATGGTTGAGTTTGAAAGCGCCCAGATAGCAAGAAGAAGCACTCCTTGACTCTGAGATGTGGAGACACCGATTATGAACCATGACGAACCCCGACTTTTTTTTTTTTTTGTTTCATTGACTTCCAGTATTCTTCTTGTAATAGTCTTGCAAACTTTGCATCCTCATTTTCCTCAGCTTCAACTATTGATAAACCAGCTATTTTCAGTTCATTCTCTTGCTCTCTAAGTTCTAAACAAATCCATAAAGTACCACTTGGTTTGATCCCACTGGGACCTGTGGTCTCCGAGAGATTGGCTGCTTCTGCTGCTGCTGCCTTTTGGGAGCCCGTTCACTTTTTTTGTTCATCGTCCTATCGCCAAATCTCCGAAAAATTAGGCAAAATATTTTATAACCAAGGAAAAACAAAACCAGGCATAAATAAAGACAGCATTTGTCTAAGAAAATGGAGGAGGATCCAGAAATTGCTCGTCAAAATTCCTTTTTCAATTGCATCAAATCATAGACAAACGGAATTTCAACCCAAAATTCATGACGAAGCAAGTAGTGAATAATTTGTTATTAAGGATCCTGATAGAGAAAATGAAAAATCTATGTCTTTGGCTAAATCCATTGTAATAAATTCATAATTCACATAATGGGGAGTCAGCTTGGAATGCCATAACCACAAATCCATAAGGACAATGTTATTCCCACTCGTGCAAAACCATAAACTGTGAAGGAGAATAGTTGCTATATATCATTCATGATACAACAAAATGGCAATGAAAACTTAAATTCATATCACAAAAGGGATTATAAGTTTTTTTTTTCTTTTTTCAATAAAATAGCAGTCAAAAGCCAACACTTTTAACCATAATCAATAATGGCAAAGTCATAGTACAAAGAAATCTATCAAAACCTAAAACAAAACATCATCGTATGATCGTAAATTTAAATTTCATTTGAAGACCAATCAGATCTAAGACACCAAGCCAATAAAAAGACAAATTAATTAAAAATTAGAAATAACCATCACAATCTTGTAGCTGCAGCACTCAGACGGGCAACTGAGAGAATGAAATACCTGAGGAAGACAAGTGGTTTGGTCCCCTTGGCACCTTTGATTGCCAAGAGGGTGGCTGCACCAGCTGCTGCACGTCCCATTTTTCGTAATTCCCATTTCTTTCCTAATAACAGGACAGACGCTCTCTGTCTCTATTTTCCACTATTTATATTGGTTGTCAGACAAGCAAGCAGATAAATAGGGCGGGAAATTCTTCATTTTGGCGCCAACACTTGGCGCCATTGGAAAATACGAGGGGACACCTGTGTCATTTTCACTCTCCTTTTACTCTGAAAATAGAACGTGATTCAGTCATAACTTTTTTTACAAATTCGATGGATTATTGTCTGTCCTTTAGGGGTGGGTTCGGTTCCGATCGGTTCGGTTTTGGGCCTAAACCGAAAACCGAACCGAAGTTAGACTCGGTTCGGTTCGGTTCGGTTTTGCGTTTTTGAGAAGTTGAAACCGAAAACCGAACCGACCCGAACGGTTCGGTTCGGTTCGGCCCAGTTTCGGTTTTTTTTTTTTTTTTTTTTTTTTTTTTTTTTTGAAAAACAGATTTTTACTACTTTATTTCTACCTCTCTGGTATTGCAACTCGATAAGTTTTTTGTTTCTTCAAACCTAACAATGATTTTACAAGTTTAATAATGCATACTTTGTACTTCAATAGACAATAATCTATAGTTCTATACTCCATAGTCCATATAATTCAAACTTCAAAGCTTCAAAATAAAGAACCGAGTCCAAAATTTATAATGTCCACCAACAATATAGTCCAAGGCCATTGGAGCCTTTTAGACAATTAAAAACCAGGCCATTGGAGCCACAAAACAAAACAAGAATAAAAAATAAAAAGAGCAAACTATCCCAAGAATTGAATAACCCCAAAAAAATATATATATATATCCCTCTCCTACCGGAGCCGAAGTGCATGAATGGTGGCCCTACTGCCCTTACATCTCAGCCTCAGGTTCTCTTCAAGATCTGGTGGCAGGATGGCCTGCATTGCACCCACAAAAAGTAGTAAAACATTAAAATGAAATGGGTTTATTACTGGTAACTACTATAGCAGAAACCAGGAACACAGAAGATTGAAGGTGGCAGACTCAAGCATTCAATAACACCTACAATTAAGCATAAGCACTTGGAACTACTTCAACTTGAACTAGTAGCCATATATCATACCCACAAGCATCCAAAGGCAAACATAACCTGCTACCTTTGTGTTTAAAGGCAGAACATAACCATTTAAGAAAATACAACTTACGAGCATCAACAATTTATAACACCTTGAACACATGTACGACAACCACTCATCCTACAATATGATCCAAGCAAATATGCTAGAAAACAAACACGTCCAATGCTGTGGATTGAAAAGTAACTAGCTACCTTCTTAATGAGAATCATGTGAAAGAAATAGAGCTGTCCCATTGTTGCTGAACCATAAGCTATCAATAGAGATAGTAAGATCTTTCAAAAATAGGCCAAGCTACAGAGCATTGCGAAAGAGATATAAAGTTAGTCATGTAGTGACTATTGTTAAGTTGTCAATACTTCTTGAATTCAAAAAACAAAAATTTAAACGGAGTAATTACCCGAGGAGGACTACATATTGCCCTGTTAAGTTGTCAATATTTCTTGTCCTTCGCAACAGCACCAGTTGAGGAAGTGTGACGACTGACGACTGCTTCCAAATATATGGAAAAAGCCCACATCACCTGATCAATCAATTCAGTTAGATCGCACAAGTAATTGAACAATTTGATCCTCAAACAATTTTGGTACTGCACAAAACTGTTAACATCAATCATAATCAACAGAGAGAGAGATCTATAGATATATACAAATATAGAGAGAAATAGAGAGAGTACTTGAGAGCACTAATCAATCATAAAGCCCCAAACTTTGGGCCTATGTTTAACCAAACAATAAGCAAATAAATCACAGAAAGCAAAAACGTACCAGCGCCAAGGATGTTCTTGAGGTCTCACCTTCATCTAAGTTTTCACGAAATACAAAACTATCAATATCAACAAGAATCAGAGAGAGAGAGAGAGAGAGAGAGAGATCTATAGATATATACAGATACAAAGAGAGATAGAGAAAGATAGAGAGAGAAAGAGGCTCCAGATCTGGGGAGTATGAAGAAGAAGAAGGGTGCAGTCAGAACATCGGTCCCGCTCAGGTCATTGTGCTCGATGTTGTTGACCTTCTTGCGGTCGGGATCCGGCTCCTTGAAGGCCTGGATGACCAGAGCTGCAGCGGAAACCAGAGACGAACAGAAAACTGAGAGAACTGACGACCTTCCACTCCTTGGTGATCTTGTGTTCTTGACGACGACAAGAAAACTATGAGGATTGATGAAGAGAAGAAATGGGAATTCACCCAATTGAGAAATAACATCAAATTTGTAAATGGGTCCAGAAATTTCAATAAGATGGTACCTTTGTGCGAAGATGTTCATTGGGGATGCGGGAGACTCTTCTGATCTGGCCAGGCCTATACTCGACTAAAGCGTCGGCCGAGAACGATGTTGATGGTGTTGACGAACCCATCACCAGATGATGTAGTTGATAACGCTGGTGACGACGACATCCTTATGGCAAGGTTTGGCGGCCTTGATCGGTGTCTGATCTGGTGCGATGTGGCTGCGTGATAGAGGAAGAGAGCCTAAACTAGAAGAGTCTGAGAGGGGAACCGAAGTCAGAAGTGAGGCTGCGATAAACTATTTATATCACGACATTAGGGTTTTCTGATCCCTAAAACAAAACGACGTCGTTTTGTGAAATATGAACAGTAATTCGGTTCGGTTCGGTTTTTACGGGGCCGAAACCGAAAACCGAACCGAACAGAATCGGTTCGGTGCGGTTTTTTTTTTTCGGTTCGGTTTTTTTCGGTGCGGTTTTGTTCGGCTTCGGTTCGGCTTTCGGTGCGGTTTTTTTCGGTTTTCGGTCTCGCGAGGCCACCCCTACTGTCCTTGCCCATATAATAATTGTTGATTGGATTTTACTATAGTTATTGTCATTTATTAATTTTTTTTAAAGACATAACATATTGCATATCAACACATTAATGGCTCTTTTTTATCACAAAATTAATTTAGCGATTATTATATGATTGTTGTAGAGAAACTGAAATTGAGATAAATTCGCTGTGTATTCTCATTAATAATAGGGGCCTCTTTATATAGAGGATTACAATGTATAGAATCTCAATCATATAAGGAAAGTAATTCTACATTGATTAGGATTCTAAATCCTTCTAATTAAATCCTATTACCACTAGGTCAAGTAACCTAGAGTTTGGGCTAAACACAAATTAGGTTTTCCTTGAACACTCCCCCTTGTGTTGCCCAAACGTGGTGCTTCTCTCATTGCCTCGTTAAAAACCTTGCCGAGTAACAAAAACCCAGTGGGACAAAAATAACCTCGGTCGAAGGGGAAAAAGAGCACAACACACTCTTCACGTTTCGAGGTGAACATGTAGACATCTCCTCCTGATGTCTGCGCCTCCCCCTGACGACTACGATCATGGGAGTTCAGATAATTTCCGCAAGTCAATTCTTGCCACATGTTTCTCGAACGTGGATTTGGGCAATGACTTAGTAAACAAGTCTGCCTCACTGTCCTCAGATTGAACCTAGTTCACTTTGATCTTGAGGAGAGTCTGTTGTTGCTGATAATGCTTGGTGTTATCTCTTTTGATGTAGCCTTGCCTCATTTGTTCAAAACAAGCAGCATTATCCTAAATGCTCGTAGGCTCATCTGTGGTAAACTTCAAACCACAATTGCTTCGAACATGCGTAATTATGGATCCAATCCATATACATTCACGAACCACTCCGTGAAGAGCAATGATCTCTGCATTGTTCGAAGATATAGCGACTAGGGTCTATTCTATAGACCTCCAAGATATCATGGTCTTTTCCCATGGTGAACACTTAACCAGTTTGGGAATGACCTTTGTGTGGGTCAGAGAGATACTCAACATCAGTAAAACCTTCCAAAACACATGTCGTTTTGGGATGGGGATAATAGACGCAGTCCAATGTTGGTCTATCATCTCTTTGTAGGGATAGAACAAGCCCATATCACTCATACATCTCAAGTATCGAAAGATATCTTTTACACCAATCCAATAGCGTCGCATTGGCGCAGAGCTATATCTAGCTAACAAGTTCACAACATATGAGATGTCCGGTCTTGTGCATTGGGATAAGTACAATAATGCGCCTATTGTACTAAGTAAGGCACTTCTGCCTCTAGCACATCTTCGTCATCATCCTTTCGACGAAGAGGATTCTTTTCAGGATCAAGACTATGGATGATCATGGGGGTGCTTGAAGGTTTGACCTTGTCAAATGCCTAAGCATCTATCAACACGATGCTCAAGTTCTAAACCGAGACATAATCGTGTTCTCCCAAAATCTTTCATCTCAAACTACGGATTTCAAGTGTTCAGCGGTTTCCCTTAACTATTTAAGGGCTTCTAATGAAGATCATGTCTAACATGAACTGCGATAGAATCCGAAACTTGTCATAGAAAGGTGTGGGCATATCCTTTCCCAATCAAGTAGTCACTTTAGTGAGTGTTTCAACCTCTTTGTAAACGCGCTTCATGGTCTAAAGCCACTTGACTTGGGTAAATGAAGTTCATCATGAACCTTCATGTATATTCCGTATCTAGATCCCTATAGAGATACGTAGTGACCACATTTGTAAGCTGCATGTTCAGTTATTCGGAAACTACCAAACTGACAAGGTAGTGGAGTGCAATGACATCCATTACAAGAGAATATGTCTTATCGTAGTCGATTCCATAGCGTTTTGTGGGAAGCCTTGCGCCATAAGGCTAGATTACCATCTCTTTTTCTCACTACGCTTTCTAACGAAGACCCATTATTCAACAGGTTTTTTGTTAAGAGGTGTTGGCATCTCTAGCTCGAAAACATTCATCTTCGTTAAAGAATCCATCTTAACCTGGATCGCATATTTCCATTTAGGCCAAATTTCTCTACGTTGACATTCATTAATCAACGGAGCGTGGTTCGATATCATTAGACTCAACAAACTCATGCGCAACTACATCAACAATTATGATGGAGTTTCTATCCCACGTCTCATGTACACTCGTGTAAGTTTCATAGATCTCTATATTCTCAGGAATAGGTTCTGACGTTGAGGTGTCCCCCAAAGATAACCATAACCCGGAAGATTCTCATGAGACGGATTTTGAGTCTTGATGATCAAAGGATTAGAATGTGCCAAAGTATCCTTCGAACCCACGGGCCTCCCACGCATCCTAGCTGGGGCCATGGCCTGTAACGCCAAAGTGCCACTCTTTATGGCGTTGGCGCCATGCCTACCTCCGTGTAGGGTGGCGCAACGTCCTCTCGTAGGGACGTCCATCCTTGCAGGAATGTTTGCAACATATTTGTGTGATCTCGTCACTTTAGTAGGGATCGAGATGAGACATAGTGGGGACAGACTACGACAATTCCTGTCGTTCCTGTTGAACATTCGTGTTCTTATCTCCCCCTAATAACGGGAAACTGTCTCATCAAAGTGACATCCGCAAATCTAGCGGTAAGGAGATCGCCTAGCAAGGGCATTTAAGTGGCAGATGATTGTTGGAAGCTCATATCCAACGTAGTTGCCCATTCGTCTGTAAGGACCCATTATAAAGCGCTGTGGCGGCTCAATTGGCACATAAATGGCACTCAAATATGCGTAAGTACGATATTTGTACCCAGTCACTAGCTGTATCGCAGAGGTAGATTGAGTGGCAGTGGGTCGTAGACGAATTAGCATAGCTGCATGTGATATTGCATCACCCCAAGCGGAGATAAGGAGATTGGTGCGCATTACCAATGTCCGGACTACCATCGTAGTCGTTTCCGCGAGACCATTTGGGTGTGCGCATGGGAATATGATGTCCAACATCAGTCCCAAATGCAATAACCATCGAAAGTCTTCGATGTAAACTCACTAGCATAGTCAAATCCAATTGACTGAATATGATGATTTGGGGAGTGAGCCCGTTGTCATATGCTGTGTACTAGGAGTGTTTCATAAGCAACATTACAAATGGACAATGGTACAACACGTGACCAGCGTGTTTGCATGTCAACCAACATCATGAGATATTTAAACGTCTGCAAGTTGGTTGAATCAATCCAGAGAATCCCTATGGATTCTATGTAAGAACATAATGAATATTTTCATATCCTTTGCATAGGACGGTCTCAGTCCTAGTTTCCCTAAGGAACGGGCTTTGTAAAATGAGTGAGAGGCTTTAGAAGCAACCAATGAGAATTTTGGTTAGGCATGAGCGTCTGAAACGCTATTTTGAAGCAAGTTGGTGATTGCAGCATCACCTAGGGCGCCATCACCATGATGTACGCCATCCATGGAGTCATGGATAGGGACTACGTCAGCCCTAGGCTGGTGGTGGACGGAGGCGGTGTCCTAGGCAGTAGCATCGGTCACACTTAGTATAAGAATCAACTTTTGATTCATGCTTCATTTCGCTCGAGAGAAAAGATGTCCGTGTGAAGTCTTTTGTAGACGGATCATCATATCATGACTAGGATGATCTATCCTGTCGTGACAAAGCCAATATGTGTCTAAATCCAAGAGATCTTCTCTCATAACTTTATTGGATTTAATAGCTCGAATAGTAACATAAAGTCCACTAGAGAGACACATAAACTTCTCTAAGATGCGCCTTTGTTTGCAATCATTAGAGGTATTGCAAAGGAACTCATTTCCGTTCTCTACATGTGTTTTCGCATGGAATCCGTTGGCTACTCATAGGTGCGATTTGCCCTAAGAGCGTAGAGAGTTTTTGTTTTTTTTTTTTTTTTTTTTTTCCGACAGTAATCAAGGTGCCCGTTGGCAAGGGGAACTTGGGCTATTCCATGTCCTTGAATTAATACTGATGGCCTAGTCATCGTAGTCACAAAGTAATATGCTTAGAATCAAAATTAAGTCATAATGAAAAGAACTCGAAATTTTATTCATAAGCCAACGGAGTACATCATTGTCTCTTAACCATTAGGAGAATCTAACCCAAATGCTAGCTAATGCAAAACAATGGTAGTCGTCTAACTTCTTTCGGTAATTCCAAAATACATGTGACCAGGTGAGTAGAGAGATGTCAGTGGAGCAAGGCTCGCTTAAGTACCACTAATCTCAGAACCTTCCTAGACATCACACTTACTTTAGGTGAGCCTACTTTGAAGAAAGACTAAACTATTGGCATTTACTACAAAGTATATGACAATTGCCTATTACATCTCTTGGAAAAAATAAAGATTTAAACAGAATTGGCGATCTATTGATCTCAGCCAGATTTGTAGTCTTCAACCCTTCACTCTAGATCATTTTCTTGATCTTCTTGTTCCACATAGTGAGCTTCTCTTGCTTCACAATTTGCTTTGTAGGCGGTGACAATTTCTTCACGAGCTCTACAAATGTGTGCCCAATGATTGGATACTCCATATCGAGAACATACATCTCTTTGCTCAGACTCCATTGATTGAGGCGCTTTGAAAGCGTCATTTAGATGGTGCCACCAACATGGCCAGAGGTGTTGCCTCCCTCTCTCTTTCCATGTTGACCTCTTCGGTTCCGTGTTCGCCTATTTTGGCGGTTACCTTCCCAAGTAGAGCGATTATATGGATCAGAACGTCCAGAAGTATCCCTAAGATTAGGTTTTCGCTCTTGGCACCCTCTCTTAGGGGCGCAACTATAATTGGATTCCGGATCCACGGATCTCGAATTATAGTTCTTCACAAGGGTGTTGTCATGCTTTTCAACGACATTCATAGCTCCAATGAGCTCATGAAACCTTGTGATTCGTTCTGCAATAACATCAATTCGATAGTTCTTAACAACCATCAATGCAGAGAAGGGGAAGGTAGAGAGAGTCTTCTCAATCAACATCGCATCTGTGATCACTTTACCACAGAATTCCATTAAGGATTTAATGCGAAGTGCTTCCGAGTTGTAGTCAAGAACTGACTTGAAATCACAAAAGCGGAGGCTATGCCATCTCACTTCTAGGTCAGGAAGCAGGGAGTCATGGACGTTGCCAAATCTTTCTTCGAGTGAGACCCACAGCCTTCTGGGGTCTTCTTCATTTATACACTCGTACTAGAGCGAATCATCCATATGACGAGTCATTAGGGTGATGGCTTTCGCCTTATTTGCCTATAAGGCTGCTCTATTTGCTTCCAAAGCTTGAGCTTGCTCAACAGTTAGCACGTCCTGGCTAGGCTTGAGAATCGTATCCAGGATTCCATCGGCCTTGAGATGCTGGCAGACATCACGAACCCACCTTGATATTCAGAGCCAGTTGTTCCCAATGGAGCAAAGTCCAATTTGTTCAGGTTACTCATCCTGAAAGAGAACAAGATATTAGGCTTAGTTTCGGAGAGAAAAAAACTACCACGAAAACAAATAAAATTTCTGAGCGTAGTCGCTTTCAAGAAATTCGATTCCAAGAGGGGTTGGATTAGATCGAAACAATGATGTTTGAGGTCGATCGTTTCTTCTCAACAAACTCTAAGTTTGGAGGACTCTACAAGCTCCAAGCTTGGAGTGAGCACGAACCCCCACAGTTCGGCTTAATTAGGTCTCCCCTATGATGAAGAAAGGGGGATAGAAGAAGGGAGGTTGCAAGTCCCCGAGAAAAAGAAGCGAAAAAGAATTAAAAAAAAACTTCAAAAAGGGGAATTTTTAGTAAACCATACATCTTAGAATTGCAAAGCGTATTCGATCCTCGTTGTAGGATTGCAGAGCGTATTCGATCCTCGTTGTAGGATTGTAGACGAGCTTCAGTCCTAGGCGAATCAAACTTGTTGAAATTCGGAGCAGATTCGCTTCTGAACAGCTCCCACTCCGATTGGTGTACAGGTCTCAAAACTACTCCAATTGGGCTTAAATTTGGAGGTCTAATAGAAGAGACAGAGGTGAACAACTTTGATGAAGGAAGAATTTTTATCTGAAGTCCTGAACTAGATGTTTCGGGGCGTGCAAGCAGCCTGATCTGCACAGGAATGAGCGTCCTGCTGTGCTGCAGGAGGCAGCAGGCGTGCGGCAATGCTGCAGGGGCAGTAGGCGGCACACGGGTGCGCAAGGGCTGCAGGGGCAGCGTACGACATGGCTAGCAAGGGCTAGGAGCTTGCGGTAGTTTTGGTGAAAAGAGTTTTGGTTTTTAGGGCTAGGGTTAGGGCTCGTGCTGATAACGTGTTGTAGAGAAACTGATATTGAGAGAAATTCGCTGTGTATTCTCATTGATAATAGGGGCCTCTTTATATAGATGATTACAATGTATAGAATCTCAATCATATAAGGAAAGTAATTCTACATTGATTAGGATTCTAGATCCTTCTAATTAAATCCTATTACCACTAGGTCAAGTAACCTAGAGTTTGGGCTAAACACAAATTAGGTTTTCCTTGAACAATGATATCATTTCATCTTGAGTTCCTAGGTTCATCCCTCATTTAAAAAGTAATAAATAACTTAATAAAACAACATCAAATGAATTACCATGAGAACATCACAATTGCCACAATCAAGTTAGCGGATGAATTGGCTCCAACTGCATTGTCCTCCATTTAAAGAAGCCTGGATTCTACTCCATGGAGCTGGTGAGGGTAGAATGGGAGCCCTCAAAAGTCCTGCAGCAGGAAGATGAAACTAAAAGAAAAATATGGCAACCCCATCTGTAAAGAAGAGAAGATGGCATGCAACATTTGACAATTTGAAATAAAAGTTCATAGTTTTAAACTATACCTGCTTACTTCACATGATGACATGAAATGCAGTGCTCGTCTCCCAAACCTATTGCATAAGCCACCTTGGAGATGAAGCCTTGACCCTGCTTATGGGTGCTCAATTGACCATCTGTGAGGAAATAAAACGAGTAAATAGTAGAGGGAGTCAAAACCTAATACCCTCATGCAATACGGTCATCTTAAGGCAGAAAGAAAACTATTGTGAATCTGCACTGCATGAAACTTTAAAATGAAGTAATAAATTGTCACACAATGAACCAGTACTGAACAGTATGACTTTCATGTCTCTCATGAGACAGACAGAAGTAGTCATTTATTTGAATCATAAACAAAAGCATCAGATGACACCAAATAGGCAAGAAAAAAGAAAGAAAGGAAAAACATTGGAAGAGAAGGTGCCCACTTAAACTCGTACTGAAGAGCTAACATTATACATGGATATAGAATTATGTAGCAATTAGATTAATCCACATAAACCCAAAAACAGTAGAATAAACTGGGAAAGAGGTTTACTCAACATGTAAGCCAGTCCCGTTATTATTTTTGGAAAGCAATATAGGTCAAGATATTGGGCCCTGCTTGGCTGTGAGTATTTAGTCACCCTGAACTTGAATCATCAAGACTAAATTCTTACGATCATCACTGCTAAGTGCTAACATCCCACAACTTCTTCTCTGCTGAGCATTCTATAACTGTCCCGTTCTGACAACATCGAGAAATATATTCATTTATATTTTGCTGAAATTCCTCCAAACAATCAGCTTGTGTGTCTTCAGTTCCTAGAGCATTACCTAGTATACCAGCAGAATTTGACTTGAAGCATATACAATCTTTTTTTCTCTATGAGTGTGTGAGGATCCTTGGCAATAACAGATAAGATTACATGAGAAGAAATGTCTTTCAAGTAGAGACCTAGATTAGAAATAATCATGGTTCTTCAATATACTAAAATACTAATCCTGTGCAGCAAGACACACCATGAGCCATCTTGACCTCATTACAGAACATAATGTCCTGTCAAGAAGGTAAAGAGCTTTTGATCCCATTACTTTTGATTGTGCAAGCTGGTCCTTAAGTGAGAAACTACCAACCAAAATGACTCTCTAATTGTTAGATCATTCATGAAATGAATCACAGTAAACCAAGGACATATAATCTAAAGCAGCAATAAGCTTTCTGCTCTAACATGTACAGCTCTAGACTATAGGTATAACTTTTACCTACAAACAAAACACATAAACAACCCTAGTTGCATTTGCAGAAATGGCAAATTTCTCATCAGTATCATATACAGAGCAGAAGAGTAGACAGATGTACTATCCCTTTATTCAGGGAATATGGTTCTTTCTTTCTGTCGTGAGGACTATCATAGTACCATGCACTAAAAATTAAGTGCCCACATCAGTACTGTTCCATTTTATCCAATTAAACACACTGAATTAAGAGAGAGAAAATAAACAAACAAAACTCAGAGTAAAGGCTGATGAAACCTGTAGCCGTTCGACTCCATTGATAGCCATTAGAAGAATTCAACTCCTTTTCTTTAAATTTTCTAAATTGATCTTCTCAAAATCTCAACAGTATCCCTCAAATCTTAATTTCAGTATCAAATGTATTAGGATTCTGCCAGCCAGCAATCTGAATTCAGTCTCTCCAGTCCCTCTCCAACTCCAAAAGCATGCACCTCGTCTCGAATCTGAACCCAACTGTAAGCAGGATTTTTCTTCAATCCCCTTGATTTCATCAATTCCCTCACCCTCTTTACATCTTCCCATCTACCTGCTTCTGCATACATGTTAGAAAGCAGTATATAGTACCCACAATGGTCAGGTTTTAACTTAAATAGATACTCTGCTGCCCAACTCGCCAACTCTATGTTCCCATGGATTTGACATGCCCCAAGTAAAGAACCCCAAATGTTGGCATCTGGTACAATTGGCATGCCTTTAATAAGTTCGACTGCTTCTTCCATAAGGCCAGCTCGGCCAAGGAGATCAACCATGCATGCATAGTGCTTTTGTGTAGGCTCAATATTTCGTGCCAGCATCCCCTCAAAGTATCTTTTGCCCTTCTCAACTAACCCCCCATGACTACAAGATGACAAAACTGCAATGTATGAAACAGAATCATATTCTACACCATCTTCCCTCATTGCTTCAAAGAAACCGATTGCAGTGTCAAGCTCACCTAGCATTCCGTATCCCAAAATCATAGTATTCCAAGAGGCTACATCCTTGTTGGAAATGCGATCAAAGACCTTAGTAGCAAGATCAATTCGGCCAGATTTGGTATAGAAATCCAAAAGTGAGTTTGCAACAAAGAGATGAGAGTCAAAACACTTTCTTATTACAGATCCATGAATCTCTTTGCCTTGCTTGATTGCAGTTAGATTTGCGCAAGCTGATATAACTCCCACAAATGAAACAATGTCATGCATCATGCCCACCAGCTTCATTTCAGAAAACAAACTTAGAGATTCGGAGCAATCTTTGGTCTGAGAATAACCTATTATCAGTGTGTTGTAGGACACCTCATCTCTAAGGGATATGTTAAACACATTTCGAGCAAGATCTAGCCAGCCACATTTTGCGTACATATCTGTGAGAGCATTAGAGACAAACAAATCAGAGGCAGATCCCATGCGAATTGTCCTTGCCTGAATTTCTTTCCCAAGGCGAAGGGAACCCAGCCGTGCACAAGCTGGAAGAAGATTTGTGATGGTGACAGAATTGGGAATTTCACCATGAGCTTGCATTTGTCTCACAAGTCCAATTGCTTCCAACTCAAGCCTGTTTTGAGCAAAATTAGCAATCATGGCAGTCCAAGAAACAATATTCCTTTCATCCATCTCTCGGAACACATTGGACGCCTCATGTGAATGGCCTGATTTTGCATACATATCAATTAATGAGTTGCCAATAAAAACGTCTGATTCAATACCCATTCTTATACAGAAACCATGGAGTTCTTTCCCAACCCCAAATAATTCTAGTTCAACCAAAACTGGTAACATGCTGGAAATGGTGACAGAGTTTGGTTTAACCCCTACATCAATCATCAACCTAAATGTATCCAATGCTTCCCTGTTATTCCCCACATAAGAAAGACTAGTAATAGCTGCATTCCAAGAAACCTCATTCCGCTGACTCATCTCATCAAAAACCTGTTTCGATGCCTTCACATTCCAACACTTGCCATACACATCAACCAATGCATTCCCAATAGTCACCTGCGTACCCAAACCAGACTTCACAACATAGCAATGTATCTGAACCGCCATCACCTCATCTGCAAGCTCTGCGCAAACCGGCAATGCACTGATAACACTCACAACATTCGGCCTACACCCAATTCCCAAATTCATCTCCCTATAACAATGCAGTGCCTCAACGTAACCACCATTCACCGAAAACACCCCAATAATTGTATTCCACGACACAACATCTCTCTCAGTCATTTCATCAAACACCTTCCGTGCATCCCTTAGTTTCCCGCAGTTACCATAAAACGAAAGAAGCGTGTTCCCCACGTAAACATCCGAATCAAACCCTAGTTTAACCACCACCCCATGAACCTCCATCCCCTTCTTCACCTCCGTAGAGTCCGAACAGGCCTTGATGACGAAAGGAAAGCTGTGATCATCGAGCTGCACGCCGCTCCGAACCATTTGATTGTAAGTCCGAAACCGATCGTCCACCTGAGCAATGGAGCAGGCTCTTATGAGCGTGTTCCACAAGAAAGCGGTCCGGCAATACTTAACGGTTTGATTAAAGAGGCGGAGAGAGGCGTCGGGGGAGTTGAAGGTGGCGTAGGTGAGCATGAGGGAGGCGCAGAGGGAGACGCTGTGGGGGAGTAGGGCGTGGAGGAGTGAGAGAGCGTGGAGTTGCTTGGTTTGGCGGAGGGTTTGGGCGTTGGAGGTGAGTGTGAGGAGATTGGAGTGAGGGTGAGTTGGGGTTGGTTTTGTGGTGGTGGTGGAAAGAGAGAGGGAGGAGATTGAGAACAGCGGCGGCGGGTGGAAGTGTCTGAGGACATTGCGGTGGTGGTTTAACATAGAAACAGAGCAACGCCCTTAGAATAGTGTTGAGTGGGAGCCGGGAGGACTGGATTCTGTAGAGCTGAGAATTCGGAAGGAAGAAGAAGTTAGTGGTTTTACACATGCAACCAGTAACTCGAGATTTTGAAGGGGAATTGTTTTTCTAATTGGTTTTACACATCTACAACTCTAGACTAGAGGTATGACTTTTACCTACAAACACAACACATAAACAACCCTAGTTGCATTTGCAGAAATGGCAAGTTTCTCACCAGTATTATATACAGAGCAGAAGAGTAGACATATGTACTATATATATACTATCCCTTTATTCAGGGAATATGATTATTTCTTTCTGTCGTGAGGACTATCATAGTACCATGCACTAAAATTAAGTGCCCACATCAGTACTGTTCCATTTTTATCCAATTAAACACACTGAAATAAGAGAGAGAAAATATAAAAACAAAATTCAGAGTAAAGGCTGATGAAACCTGTAGCCGTTTAACTCCATTGATAGCCATTAGAAGAATTCAACTCCTTTTCTTTGAAGGTACTAAATTGATCTTCTCAAATCTCAACAGTATCCCTCAAATCTTAATTTCAGTATCAAATGTATTAGGATTCTGCCAGCCAGCAATCTGAATTCAGTCTCTCCAGTCTCTCTCCAACTCCGAAAGCATGCACCTCGTCTCGAATCTGAACCCAACTGTAAGCAGGATTTTTCTTCAAGCCCCTTGACTTCATCAATTCCCTCACCCTCTTTACATCTTCCCATCTACTTGCTTCTGCATACATGTTAGAAAGCAGTATATAGTACCCACAATGGTCAGGTTTTAACTTAAATAGATACTCTGCTGCCCAACTCGCCAACTCTATGTTCCCATGGATTCGACATGCTCCAAGTAAAGAACCCCAAATGTTGGCATCTGGTACAATTGGCATGCCTTTAATAAGTTCTACTGCTTCTTCCATGAGGCCAGCTCGGCCAAGGAGATCAACCATGCACGCATAGTGCTTTTGTGTAGGCTCAATATTTCGTGCCAGCATCCCCTCAAAGTATCTTTTGCCCTTCTCAACTAACCCCCCATGACTACAAGATGACAAAACTGCAATGTATGAAACAGAATCATAATCTACACCATCTTCCCTCATTGCTTCAAAGAAACTGATTGCAGTGTCAAGCTCACCTAGCATTCCATATCCCAAAATCATAGTATTCCAAGAGGCTACATCCTTGTTGGAAATGTGGTCAAAGACCTTAGTAGCAAGATCAATTCGGCCAGATTTGGTATAGAAATCCAGAAGTGAGTTTGCAACAAAGAGATGAGAGTCAAAAAGCTTTCTTATTACAGATCCATGAATCTCTTTGCCTTGCTTGACTGCAGTTAGATTTGCGCAAGCTGATATAACTCCCACAAATGAAACAATGTCATGCATCATGCCCACCAGCTTCATTTCAGAAAACAAACTTAGAGATTCAGAGCAATCTGTGGTCTGAGAATAACCTATTATCAGTGTGTTGTAGGACACCTCGTCTCTAAGGGATATGTTAAAGACATTTCGAGCAAGATCTAGCCAGCCACATTTTGCGTACATGTCTGTGAGAGCATTAGAGACAAACAAATCAGAGGCAGATCCCATGCGAATTGTCCTTGCATGAATTTCTTTCCCAAGGCGAAGGGAACCCAACCGTGCACAAGCTGGAAGAAGATTTGTGATGGTGACAGAATTGGGAATTTCACCATGAGCTTGCATTTGTCTCAGAAGTCCAATTGCTTCCAACTCAAGCCTGTTTTGAGCAAAATTAGCAATCATGGCATTCCAAGAAACAATATTCCTTTCATCCATCTCTCGGAACACATTGGACGCCTCATGTGAATGGCCTGATTTTGCATACATATCAATTAATGAGTTGCCAATAAAAACGTCTGATTCAATACCCATTCTTATACAGAAACCATGGAGCTCTTTACCAACTCCAAATAAGTCAAGTTCAACCAAAACTGGTAGCATGCTGGAAATGGTGACAGAGTTTGGTTTAACCCCTACATCAATCATCAACCTAAATGTATCCAATGCTTCCCTGTTATTCCCCACATAAGCAAGACTAGTAATAGCTGCATTCCAAGAAACCTCATTCCGCTGACTCATCTCATCAAAAACCTGTTTCGACGCCTTCACATTCCAACACTTCCCATACACATCAACCAATGCATTCCCAATAGTCACCTGCGTACCCAAACCAGACTTCACAACATAGCAATGTATCTGAACCGCCATCACCTCATCCGCAAGCTCTGCGCAAACCGGCAATGCACTAATAACACTCACAACATTCGGCCTACACCCAATTCCCAAATTCATCTCCCTATAACAATGCAGTGCATCAACGTAACCCCCATTCACCGAAAACACCCCGATAATCGTATTCCACGACACAACATCTCTCTCAGTCATTTCATCAAACACCTTCCGTGCATCCCTTAGTTTCCCACAGTTGCCATAAAACGAAAGAAGCGTGTTCCCCACGTAAACATCCGAATCAAACCCTAGTTTAACCACCACCCCATGAACCTCCATCCCCTTCTTCACCTCCGTAGAGTCCGAACAGGCCTTGATGACGAAAGGAAAGCTGTGATCATCGAGCTGCACGCCGCTCCGAACCATTTGATTGTAAGTCCGAAACCGATCGTCCACCTGAGCAATGGAGCAGGCTCTTATGAGCGTGTTCCACAAGAAAGCGGTGCGGCAATACTTAACGGTTTGATTAAAGAGGCGGCGAGAGGCGTCGGGGGAGTTGAAGGTGGCGTAGGTGAGCATGAGGGAGGCGCAGAGGGAGACGCTGTGGGGGAGTAGGGCGTGGAGGAGAGAGAGAGCGTGGAGTTGCTTGGTTTGGTGGAGGGTTTGGGCGTTGGAGGTGAGTGTGAGGAGATTGGAGTGAGGGTGAGTTGGGGTTGGTTTTGTGGTGGTGGTGGAAAGAGAGAGGGTGGAGATTGAGAATAGCGGCGGCGGGTGGAAGTGTCTGAGGGCATTGCGGTGGTGGTTTAACATAGAAGCAACGCCCTTAGAATAGTGTTGAGTGGGAGCCGGGAGGACTGGATTCTGTAGAGCTGAGAAGTCGGAAGGAAGAAGATGTTAGTGGTTTTACACATGCAAAACCAGTAACTCGAGATTTTGGAGGGGAATTGTTTATCTAATTTTTTTTTTTTTTTGGTTGAGATTAAGAGATATTGTCATTAATAGAGACCCGAAGCAGCTAATTCACAAACTTCACGATTTGGAGCATGTCTCTAGACTAACTGACCAAGCAATCAAACACCTCATAAACACCGATCAACTATCGTTTTAGTAACTTGATAGTTGAATTCAACATGTAGGCTATAATTATCAAAACTAAAAAACACTACATTTTCTCATTATTGTCAGAGTTAGGACAAGAAAAATTACTTTCCACAGGATGGGTAAGCGCAAGTGGTCAATTCTATATTTTTATGCAACTCGAAACTTAAGTCATCTTAACGCTTCATTCAAATACTCACCAAATATAGCGCATTAATAATGTGACATTATCCAAAAGAATGACTTTTCTAAGTAGTAGAATAATCTTGCACATCTAGCGGCCAACCACATCTAACCATCACATTGAATAGTCCAACACCCAAAAATTAATGAATTCATAAGAGAACAAACCATAAAATTAAATAACAAATCATTGAAGGTAAAAATAATGTTATTATCAACTCATACACAACATCTTTTTTTTTTAATCGAAGAAGGTCAGCCATTTATTGAAATTGAAATATTACAACGATACGATGTCAAAAGACATCAAGAAGGAAATAAAACAGTACGAAAAGAAAAATACATATGAAATATAAAAACTTAATAACGCAAGAGCAACAACGTCGAGACGCAGCACTGATTTTACACTACAGATTGCAGCTGTATAGTGAATTGAGTAGTCGGTGGTTTGACTACCCATCGAACTCCAACGCACAAATTGACAAAAATCAACTTGGCGTCTGAATGAAGGCCCTCTCCAACCTAAACATCGAAGCCGGCCAAAGGTATCAGAACATGGCCATGTTGGCAGACGATTTTTCACGAACAAATACCAAAGACTTGGGTCCCGAATCCAATACTAATAACGCATAGGAGCCCCAAACCATGTTGGCAAACTCATACATAACATCTGTAGTTACAAGTAATGACCAAAAGGACATTTCATTTTGGTTGAATAAAATCATAAATGCCTAAAATATAGGACAGTGAATATTTTTTTCCCCTCATTTTAGGTTAAAAAATAAATAAAAATATTTCAAACTTTGGGTCACTTCCTACACACCCGACAAATTAGTGCCCAACTATTTAGGGAGAGGGAGATAACCGTCACAGAGAGAGGCTGCTAAAGTAAACCGAGAAGAAGAGCAACCCAAAATTCCCAAACGGTCTCTGAAGGTCGCCGGAAATGGCGACCGCCGCCAATCCAAAACGTCCGCCGCCGACCTCGGACAAAATGAACGCCAAGGTCTTCCTCTACTCCCTTCTTCTGGCTCTCCAATACGGCGCTCAGCCTCTCATCTCCAAGCGCTTCATCAGGTACTACTCCGATCCCTAAAATCCTCTCCCCTAAATTCACCAATACTCTCTGATATTGCATCCCTCTGATTCCTCTTGTATGTGATTCACAATTACAGAAGAGAAGTGATCGTAACGTCGTCTGTTCTGACGTGTGAGGTAGCCAAGGTCATATGTGCCCTAATTTTCATGGCCAGAGACGGGAGCTTGAAGAAGGTCTACAAAGAGTGGACTTTGGTTGGTGCGTTGACCGCTTCTGGGCTTCCCGCTGCCATTTATGCACTGCAGAATAGTTTGCTTCAGATTTCGTACAAGAATCTAGATTCTTTAACCTTCTCAATGCTCAACCAGACTAAGATCATTTTTACTGCTATCTGTACTTATTTGATATTGAGGTAAATGGGAGTTACTGGGTTAGCTAATTGTGGTTAAATTTTCGGAGTTCTGAGTGTTCCTGTTGGATTGATTTTGGGGTGAAATGTGTTGAAATGTAGGCAGAAGCAATCGATTCAACAAGTCGGGGCGCTTTTCTTGTTGATTATTGCAGCTGTTCTTTTAAGTTTCGGGGAAGGGTCGAGCAAAAGGTCTAGTGGTGGCAATGCCGACCAAATATTGTTTCATGGGATTATTCCTGTGTTGGTTGCTTCTGTGCTTTCGGGTTTGGCGTCCTCTCTGTGTCAATGGGCTTCCCAGGTTAGCGAAACGGTTCTGTTTCCGTGCTTTGAAGGAACTATTTCATGGTGTTGTCGAAGTTCTTACTCTTGTGTTGATCATAGCTGTCTCCTTTTGTGTTATAGGTTAAGAAGCACTCGTCGTACTTGATGACTGTAGAGATGTCTATTGTTGGAAGTTTGTGCATGTTGGTGAGTACTGCTAAGTCTCCCGATGGAGAAGCTATCAGAAAACATGGACTTTTCTATGGATGGACTCTACTGACTTGGGTAATGATCATATTGAAATTTCATGTTTCCCTCTATTTTTTGTATATTGGCTTGATTCCTGTGGAGTTTAATTTGTTGGCATACTCAGAACCACCACAATCATTGGTTTAGTTTGGAAGACAGTTAGTTAATATGGAAGATATTAGTGTTTATGCTCAGCTAATCGGTTCCTTTTTAAGGAAAATGTTTTGGACAACCCTTTCTGGTCTGTCTTACCATATATATGTCCATTAGGACAGCATCTGTTGGTTCCAGAATTCTAGGATTTTCTTTCTTTATATTCTATATCACATGAGCATGCTAAATACAGTCCCATTGGTTTGCTCTGCTCTTGAAGGCGCTACTTTTTCTTCTTGTTATATGATTATATCTGTGGGTGACAATTTTCACACATTAACAAAATATTGGCATATATCTGATGTAATCTCAGGTTGCACTGGGACTGGGGTTTGCTTTTCTATTGTCTTTGAAACACCCCAGTTTACCAAGAAAACAAAAAATGGAAAAAGTAGAGAAAATGTGCAATATTGATGAAGAGTGAAGAACTATGGATTCCTTTTATAGAAGAGTGATGCTCTTTATATTTTGTACTTGCAAAGACTGTGATGTTACATGCTTTATAATGTGGCTCTTTGTGTTTTCGCCATTTTTCAGATCCCAGTCATGTCCAATGCCTTGGGTGGAATTCTTGTTGGACTAGTCACAAGCCATGCTGGCGGGGTTAGAAAGGCAAGTTTTTCTTTTTTTTCTTTTTGTTTTTAGCATGAATTACAAAGGCAACTTTAAACATTATATAAGAATAACAGCATTAGTGATCAGATGATCCCACACACACTATTAGCTTAAGTATTTTCTTGCTGATAGACATTTTGAGTAGAAACCCTGAAATACTTTATTACTTTACTATTTGCTACACTTGGCCACCTGAATCAACATAACAACTTCAGATATAATGGCTAGGTTACATAAATGTGGAACATGTAAAGGAAGCAGAATCTGATCTCTTCGGTTTAAGATTCATGCCAAAATCTTCATTTGTTGT
Source organism: Rosa chinensis (assembly GCF_002994745.2). Taxonomy (NCBI): domain Eukaryota; kingdom Viridiplantae; phylum Streptophyta; class Magnoliopsida; order Rosales; family Rosaceae; genus Rosa; species Rosa chinensis. The sequence goes on along the minus strand of NC_037089.1, from coordinate 25,624,774 downwards.
ACCTTAAAAATTTGAAAACAATGCCAAATGGTTGGTAAACTGTTCTATGCATACACCTGCTATTTGGGATCAGTCATTTTGGTTGGAATGGCTGAAAATATGACTCCTTTCTATCTTTTCATAAGTTCTGTATGCAGTTTCATTATTGAAAGGCCAATTTAGTTTTTAAGGTACTTACTGCAGAGTTTTATCTAACATGGTTGCAGGGGTTTGTTATTGTTTCTGCGCTTCTTGTTACGGCTTTGCTGCAGTTCATTTTTGAAGGGAAACCACCTTCATTGTATTGTCTGGCATCTCTTCCCCTTGTGGTTAGCAGCATTTCGATATACCAGAAATATCCTTACCGAGTTAAAAAGAAAGAATCTTAAAATTTTAACCATTGTGACATCAGGACTTCTTATTTTGGTCCTGATCACAAAGCATTTTCATTAGTAGGACATATCGGAACTTGTAGCTGCCTAGATGATAGAGTTATCAGAGAATCCAAGATTTTACGCTTTAGTAAGGAATTCAATATCAAGTTGTATGTAGCTGCCAAAAACTTTTGAATGAGGTTCTAATTTGGTCAGAGACCTCTTCGATCTTTGTCAGAACCATTATATGAAGGTCATTGTAATCTTCAATTGTTGTAAGAGTGAACCATCAATACATGAGCTCTTGTACGAATTATAACTATCATTGGAGGGTTGATTCTTAACGTAGTCCTGGACAGTCATGATTACTGCAACATCTATTTCTATTGTCAATATAACATCCACATTTTTTTAATAGAAACTTGTTGACAGGAAGAAAAAAAAATCTGATTTGAGCTCATGGTTTGCATCTCACTACAACAAAATAAAGTTTGAGATTGTCATCTTGATTGGCAATTACTAGATGCCAAACATGAACGTGCAATTTTATAGAGGAACTTTGGAGAGCAAACTTGAGTGACCTCTTTAGCTACAAGTTGTCCAACGACTGCAAGATCAAGAGGTTGGATTGGAAGCCTAATTGGGCATTACAAATTCGAGGGTTCTGAATTGATAATACGATCATCCAAAAGTCGTATGAAATAACTCTTTTATATCGTAAGTTTACCAAGTTACAATTGAAGCAAAAGCAATGAGAAGAAATTCCAGCGAAGGATTTAAATCACGCCGGGTATTTCGGAAACTATACAGAGCATCATGTCTTACTCAAACCATCTTAGCATCATGTCTTACTCAAACCATCTTAATTTAACTCGTCACTATAATTCATACGAAGAAGTCTATAGTACATTAATGTACTTGTACATCAATGACTAAATAGCTCTAAATAACAGTAGACCAGCTTCATGCAGAGTCATAGACTAGCTTGATACCATGACGAACTAGTCCACTACTACATGAAACCTTTCTATTAATAAGTAGAAATAGTCTATTTGATATATCAATTAATTAATGTACGTCACAGTTTTGGTCAAAATGTAGAAATAAGGGCAAAGTCGAAATTTCGAAAAACAAAGAAGTGAAGGGTTTAGTTTGCGAAAGGTCCAAAAACCCATAACCTGGACATGCCAGCATTTCCCAGAGCTGCAAAACCCCTCCACTCTCCCTCAAAACCCAAAACCAAAATCACGGAGAAAACCAAGACGCCATGGGAAGCCGACTGGGGAGTAGAGTAGTCCACTTCCCGAACTTACCCATCAAGCTCCTAATGCCCACGAGCTTCACCAACATCAGAGAATTCGCCCTCAAAACCATCCCCTCCGCCTCCAAGATCGAAATCAAGCGCGTCCTCGAGTCCCTCTACGGCTTCGAGATCGACAAGGTCCGAACCCTAAACATGGACGGCAAGAAGAAGAAGCGCGGCGGCCTGCTGATCGCGAAACCAGACTACAAGAAGGCCTACGTCACGCTGAAGTCACCGCTCTCGCTGAACTCGGCGCTCTATCCGATTGGTGCTATTGAGCAGGAGAAGAAGCAGATGGTGGGGAAGAGGTCGAGCAAGTCTAGCGTCGTCGAGGAAGGCGAGGGGAGGAAGCATTGGCTGGATGGGAAGGAGGAGAAGGAGGAGGTGAGGAGGGGGAGATATGAGAGGGGGTCTCCGGTTTTCGGCGACGGCAAGGAGAAGTTTCCATGGAGCAATATGAGGTTTCGCTAGGTGCTTTGGCTGATGGTAAATTTGGGTTCCTTTTTTTTTTTTGAATCAAAACTTGAGTACTAGTAGTTTGATGAATTGTGGCAGTGAAGTGTGGACAGTGCCTGAGCATTTAGCTTTTGATTAATAAAAGCGAATACTATTGATGGTTAATCTTGTTTGATTCGGCATGGTTTTGTTTTACTCGGAGATTGCGGTGTTCATATGCTGGCAGTACTTATAAAGGTTTAAACTGTTGAGGTTAGAACTTGATTCTAGCAACGTGAGCTATTGTCCATTAGTATTGTAATGACGTGAGAGATATTGATATGAGAGGAAGTTATTGCTTGATGAACAAATTGATATATAGTCCAATTGACAGTTCATATTTGTTGTGAAGAGTACAGAATATCTGTTTGGCGGACTCATCTCCAGGAGTTTAGCATACGGTTTCCTGTCCTTTGATTATATGGTCATTTTGACTCTTTTGGGATCCACTACTGAAAGCTTGTAGGCTTGCACATGTAGAAAAGGATGTAGTCAGCTAGATTCTCTATGGGAGCATGCAATATTGTAGAGTAATGTAATGGCTTACATATTGGGAAACTACAGAAAATTGCTCCTTTTTTTGTTTATGCCTCTAATGGCTATTGATAGTTTGAACGTCATGTGTAGTTTGCCATATCAGACCCACCCCCCACCCAAAAAAAAACAAAGAAGTCTAGTTTTCTGCAAGTGTATTCATACAGATGTTACCCTGCTTGAAGGCTTATATCTCACACTGGCATTTAGAGTGCGGGGTTTCCTAACCTCTGAATTTGGGAGTCTTAGACTCTTCGGTTAAAGTAATTCAGGACATGGATGACCTTCGTCTGGAGCTGATTCTTCCCCCAATTGAGTTGGGTCTTTGTTTTTCTTCTCCAGTATCGTTGGCTTCAGATTTTGTATGGAAAGATTTCTTGATTTTTCTCCATCCTGAACTCCAACTTGACACAATCTTTTGCTTGTTGTTCATCTTTTCATACTCCTGTTGCAGCTCTGAGTAGTCTCTTTGCAGCTCTGCCATCCTTATCTTCGCATTCTCAAGTTCCGCTTTAAGATTCTTAATTTCTGCAGCTGTTGATGAGCGGTTTCCTTCCTGTTCAGAGTTATTGCCAGTTGGTGCTGATTCCTTCTCTTGCATTGCTGTCCTCATCTTTACTTGCTCTGAGAACAGAACCTGTACAGGTTTCATAGTCTAATCATCTGGTAAGAAATGTAAACTCTGATGGACCACATAGTGGCTTGCACTGAAATTCGTCATCAGATTCTCAGTTAATTGTCTTTGTCTTTGTGTACGAGCTTCTTCAATCTAGATTATTCATAGTACTTCCTTTTTTAAAGGAATGCATTCTTTTGGAATCCATTTCCGTTATTGAAAATTTCCTGACATAGGTTTTTAGGTATTTCTATTTCTTCAACAGTAGATGATCTACGTTGCTTTCTTTGGTAAAATTGATCCCAGTAATTTTTCTTCAAACATTTCCATATACGGCTCTGTAGGCTTATACAAGACTGAGGTTTCTAATTTGACTTCTTGTGCGAGTTGTTTAACTGTGGAATTTTGGATGGTGTTTGCTACAATATGACTAATAAGAACAGTTGCTTTTTTCTTTCAATAAGTGTCTAATTTGGGTTTTATAAGTGGCTAGAATCACACTCCTAACTTCTATAAACAATAGTAGAAGAGATTGTTCTACTGTTCAGAGGGTGGTTCTAGGTGGATAGGTGAGGTTGAAGTTCTTTCTTTCAATTGCTATACCAGAAACCTGCCCTTAACGTAATTCATGTCTGTATAACTTGTCTAAAAGCCTAAGGCGGGTGATAGGCTTTTATTATGTGTATATGCAAATAATTCTCACAGCATGTGATTGGGATAGTACCTAGTTGGTTTTCAAGTTATGTAGCAGTACCGAACAACACCTTGTTAGATGCCATAGGCAATCTCTTTAATGTTGATGATTCTTGGGTTTCTGTAAATTTATTCTGTATTGCATTCTAGTTACAATGTAACATTGTTCTTTTATGAGTTAATATTTGTTTTGTTGAAGCTTTATGTCTGTGGAATGGATTTTGCATGTATAAAATATTGAGCTATCAAAGAAAAATATGGGATACTTACTTCAATCTGTATCATTGTTTCAATCTTTCTTCCTCCTGAATTTTCTTCTGTATGTATGCAAAAATTTATTTCTTTCTTTCTTTTTTCTTTTGAATGCTCATCTGAACAGTTTCATTTATGATACTGATTTTATAGTGTCCACAACTTTGTCTGCGGTATGTGGAGGTTCTTGGGTTGCATTCTTTTTCATGTTACCAAATGATACGTCAAATGTTTGTTAGAACTAGTTGAAAACCCTGCATTTTAAAAGTGCATTTCAAAAAACCTAGATGGCTTAATCTTATAACTAATTCCTTAACATTTTAAGCTAGTTTTCAGCATGAATGAGTTAATATAAACTTTATTATTAACCTCTTGCCTGACATGACTGGAAATTTGAGAAATGCTACCTGGACAATGGTTTTCATAGGCAGTCGATCATTTTGTGCAGCATGCATGCATGCATCAAGTGATAGTTTCTCACAGTTCATTATCCTGCATAGCCTTCTTCGATCATGCTCGGGAAGTGTAGGATGAGTCTGAAACAGGGTTCGGTTTAAGGTTTTAAAATGTCTATAAAGTAAAAACTATAGGAACAGGTAGGTAGTTAACCTTCAGATAGGTGTCAATAGCCCTATAAAGACCATCATCACATGCTCGAGCATTTTCAGGCAGCAATTCAGCCAATACTTGAAACTTGGTTATCGAGAGATTTGGGTCTCCTGCAATCTCAGCCAGGTAGCTGTCCAAGAGCTTACTGATATTGGTTTTACCAGTCTTCTCTTGCTGTTGATGCTCATGCATCAAGAAATATTCCACAATCCTTTGAACAACATCAATGTCGTGCATCGTGCGTTCTTCTGGAGATCTGCACTAGACATTATGAAAATTAAAAGGATATTTGAGGTTGTTTATACATACCTCTTCAGCAAGTATTATCTTGCTAAGATAAGACTAAATAGAATAGAGTACTCACTTCACCAGTTTCCCTTGGTCTGCAATATTATAACTTGGAATCAGCAAATCATTGACTGTGGCATCTTCTAACATCATCCCTACTCTCTTTTCAAGCTCTGAAATCAAAGCTGGCGATGCCGAGTACATCATTGCCATCTTTAACATCTGCAATAAGAATTTACATGGAACAGCTTCATTTTGGGGAGGAAGCACGCTTAGGAGGCTTTCAATAATTGCTTTTTGCTCTTGGCTGTGTCCATAATCGCCTTCCTCTTTCCTGTTACTCAGGATACTGAACTGCAGGTCATTTCTTGCAATTCCATATCCTCTTAGTCCTTCAAACTCCACATCCATGCCTGGCAACCATCTTTCTGCATAGTGCATGATACATTTACCTATAAACTCTGGCCTTGTATTCTTTGCTTTTATTGTCGATATGACCCTCATGAAATGATCTATTCGAAAGGTGGCCACTTCATGAAACCACCATTGTTCTTGACCGTCGGCATCCCCACTGGTGTTTTCTCTAGTAGCCTTCCATGCAATTGAGTCGCAGCATCTTCTGACAATTTGAAGATTCTCAGCCCATGGAGATAGAGTTTCACAGGACTTAAGTACAGTGATGGTATCTTTCCAAGAAGAAAGGACTACCAATGTCAGAAAAGATTCAGTCTTGGAAATCAGATTTCCAGCTTGAAGTTCTTCAGTCATTTCTAGAAATTCTGATCCGCATCTTAGTGGAGCTATATTGTTAGGGTTTAAATCCAGTGGGAGACCATAACAGAATTTTAGAATCATTTCAAAGGTTTCTGGTCCACCTGGGAAGTTTTCAAGCTTCAAGTCATTGCCAAAATTTGAGATCGAAGGCTGAAATTCCAATTGACCTATGTAGCCACATTTTGCTACCACAGGATACTGTTTACAGAAAGAGAAACGCAACATGAAATAACTGACTGCTCTGTATATGTTCAATGTGAAAGACAAGAAACTGTAGAAAATAAATTCACAAGGCAAGACTCATGGTGTTGCATATCTGATTCAGATTTGAACGTGTTAACAAGAATTGTATATGACTATCAATAGTCTGTGTGGGTTATTATGAAAAAAAGTAACTATGTACTTTTCGAATGGAGCACAGCATCATCTCCTATTAAGACAAGTATGATATTAAATTACTATCTGTTTTTTTTTTTCTAGTAAACAAAGGTTTGATGAGCTGTTTTAGGTAATTTACAACAAAATTTCATCCATTTTCGTCTGCAGACATGTCTGCAAGCGAAAATCTGTGGTTGAACCTGCCTGTGATATAAATTGAACAATTGTCTTTCTCTGTAGTTACCTTGTGAACATTGAAGGTGATTTCTTGAACTCGAATTGTAAGGTCCGTTGGGACATGAGAAGTGATGAACCTGCATGAAACCATCAAACGAAAGAGTAAGAGGGATGAGAAGCAGTTGATGAGGAAATGCAGTTGAAATTTGACTACTATGATAAAACTGGTTTTCTTCTTGTCAATTGTAAGATGCGAGTTTAGTAGTACCAGGAGTGTTCTTTCTTTTCGAAGCTATTAGCGAGATTGATGAGTTTGGCGGGAATCACAATGCTTTGGTCTTGAAGTTGATCACTGCGATTGTAATGACTGCCTGGATCTTGTGTTGTAGTTAGAGACTTGTTCATGGTGACTAATTGGCTGGATATGTTATGACTTATTTGACACTTGATTTCTCTGAATAGTATGATATAAGAGATTGGGATGTTGTCTGAGTTATTGCATGAGAATTGAGTCTGTGGCTGTGATCAATGTCCTCTTGAGAGGGTAGGTGAAATGTCCCCTAACTGTTGCATAATCTGATTCTGACATAAGAGTTATTTGGTGAATGTTTTGAAAGAGATGGAGAATGTGGGCTATGACAGGTCAAATTATTAGCCATGTGGCATGTAGATAAGGAAGTAACCAATAGATGGTTCTGTGGCTATGAATATAGATATGTACGTTCTTATATAAGATTGTGGATTTCTTAAGAGAATTATTGTTGTCATTGATGTAACATGAGATTTACTAACGTTTCATGTGGATGGACAAATTGATTTTGTGGATTTTGTTTAATTCGTCTGGTCAAGGACAAACTAGATGGACTAAATTTCACTTCTGTGATATTCTTATTTGCAGTACATGCAGCCTCTATCAAGTAATTTCAGAGCTTAGGAATCATTTGTCCTGAACTTGGTAGTTGGTACAGGAATTGGGCTAGAAATTTGCCTCTTATTTTTGAAGTGTTTTTGGCCAGGGATTGCCCATGAGAAAATGGCACCAATTGGGTCATCGTCTTTTTCATCCTAAGGTCTTCAAAAGCCTGCATCACAAAGCTCCTCCTTTTCGACGGTGGAAAGTAGTTGCCCTCAGGATCATACTGTCATGGGTAACTTGGGCTTTGCATCTGCTCCTTAAAAGTCATGCATACAGTGACATATATATATATATATATATATATATATATATATATATATATATATATATATGCACATGTTGCTGTAGATCACACATCTCTTTTTTTATTTACGTATCAATTGTATTGATGAGATAGATAATAGTACAAAGTATGTAACAAGGTACAACATGAGCAAAAATACATTCCATCTTTCGCCTACGGTGATGGCCAGCACAAAAGCCAAAGCTACTAACTAGATCCACCTCCTGAAAATAACACATGAGGGGGAAGATGGCTCTACAAAGTAACAAAACAACACCAAGTAGCTAGGGGTGGAGCCTTGACCAAACGGTCGACCCTGCAAAGCAAAAGGAAACGGTGGTGAAGATGACCAAATTAAGCTCCCAAAGTCTTGCAAGCTCAAGAACATGAGCTCCGATCACTTTTAAACTCGTGATGTCCACACTAGCATCTTAGACATTTCGGATAATACTCCTTTGAATTTGAAAACTTTCATCATGAATATATATTAAACGAACAGATTTTACTTGAAGATAGAATGAGAACAAGAAAAATAAATACCACTATCATCATGACTAGCATCCTCGTGCTATCAATTTTCATACACGCCTATGCTTCGCTAAAACGGCCTTAACTTCATTTAGCATTCCCCAAATTCAGTTCCGCTCAAATCATTGGGAATGTGAATCGAGAAGATTCCCCAGCAACATATGATATGGCATCTGGCTAATTTCTTCGTAGTTCATATAGTACGTACCAGCAGTTTGAGTTCGGAGTTGCTTGATTAATACGAAAAGGTTCACCATTATACTAAGATAAAATGATTATTGTTTTCGGTATATAATTCCAGAGCTTGGATCCATTTGTTCAAGGCATGTTGGTACAAGAATGGTGCTAGAAATTTTCCTCTTATTGTAATAATTTGAAGTGTTTTTGACCAGAGATTGACCATCTGTAAATGGCACCCATGCCAATTGGGTTACCTTGTCATTGGAAACTGCATATTAGAGGTTGAACTTACGTTAACAGCAAAAAGGGTGCCCATCATCGTTTTCTTTTTGCCTTGCATCCTACGGTTTCTCAAAAGCTTGCTTCACAAATTCCTTTTCAATGGTGGAAAGGAGGCCGGAGTTGCCCTAAGATCCTACTTTCACGGGCAAACTGAAGTTTTGCATGTGCTCCTAACTTGTTTATGCATGTAGTGACATATATATGCACGTGTTGGTGTAAGAGATTCTAAAATATACATGCATCTTTTCTCTTTGAGCTTGAAGGAAAGTTTTGACAGAAGGGTCAAAAGCCAACCCATTTGAGTTGGTAGAAGTCCGTGCCTGCTAGAAATGTTTTCTCAATCATCTCCTTCTGGAAAAGTGCTGGATAGTAGTGAAAGAGAAAGGAGATCACGTTCTTGTGAAATCAAAGTTTTTAAGGAAATCAAAGTTGAATAATAGTGTGTCGTACTCTATCAATTCTCAAAAAAGTATGAAAACGTCCCCCATTACTAAGTTGAATCAACGTTTTTTCATAATTCATATGCTACAGTTTTTCTTCAAAAGTAATTCATATTTCTCACTGAACATAAGAAAAGATCAAATTTTCATATATACAAATATTCGGTCTATGAGGACTGAGAATTATAATTTCTTCTTTTCTAGGTAAGGCTGCAAGGGATAGATATTCAAAATTATTCTAAACTTTGAGCGGTGGATGTTAGCGTAAGTAATCACTATTGATCTTTTTCACTTTCTCTAGGTTATCTTAAACTCGTTTTTCATGTTTTTCTAGCCTTCCTCACCGATTCCTTCATAAAGTTTTACCATTTTAATAGAGGCATCAACTTCGGGTGTGGAAGTGGATTGAGCTATGATAGATCAGAGGTTCGATTACATGTAACAAGCCGGAAAAAAAAGAAAAAGAAGGAGGGGTAAATTAGGAAACGCAAGGAAGGAAGTACAATATTTGGACTTTTGCCGTCTTCGTCGTGCTTGGCGGTTTCTCCTCACCTTCCTATATAAATAGATTGAACTCAAAAAACGGAAAAGAAAGAGACGAAAATAAATAAGAAACACGCTTTCTTTCAGAGTCATATTCATTCCTCTTCCTCTTGCTCTGAGATTCAGATCCAAAAAAGCAAAGCACACAGAATAGAATAATAGAAATAGAAGAATCTCGAAAATGGCGACGGTGTCCCCTCTGGCGAAATACAAGCTCGTCTTCCTCGGCGATCAGTCCGTCGGCAAAACCAGCATCATCACCCGCTTCATGTATGACAAATTCGATTCAACCTATCAGGTATTTCACACATTTCATTCGATCCCTTTCTTAATCTTACGCAATTCTGAATTTCTTGGGGGGTCTAATATATGTTAGGATTGCAGGCTACGATTGGAATTGATTTTCTGTCGAAAACCATGTACCTTGAAGATCGGACAGTTCGTTTGCAGCTTTGGTATGAATTATTTGCATTCCATTTGTTTGACTCATCTAATGTATGTGATCATGTTTCGTATTTTTTTACCTTTAGTCTTGCATCGGGGAAGATCAGACTATGACAATGGTTATCTTGGATTTGCTGAATCATTTTTCCGTAAAATGAATGAATGGCAATACTGCTAGATAGAAATGCGACTTTTGTTTCACTTGTTTCTTTATACCACCGTCTAGTTGTACTGTTGCTTGTGAACCTTGTGAAAGATGGTTTTTGTGGCTATGTAGGTCCAGAATATGATTCTCTTGACGAGGATGGGTATTTTTAAAGTGTTTTAAGGCTATTACTGCATCATACTTGTTAGCTTTGTCAGTTCATCTTTTGTCTACTTGATGTATATATTCGTTTATGCAATTCGCATCATGTTAATCTGCTACATTACGTTTTTGACCTTACAGGGATACTGCCGGGCAAGAGAGGTTTAGGAGTCTCATTCCAAGCTACATCAGGGATTCTTCTGTTGCAGTAATCGTCTATGATGTAGCTAGTGAGTAGTAGTTTAGCATCTTTTAGGATCATAGTTTTTTTATATTTAAAACTTTATTTGGTTTCATATTCCCGGGTTGAGAAACTAGAAAGCACTTTTGTCATGACTCATTAGCCATTTTTGTTGGAAAAATCTGATGAGTTTTGTTTTATAATAGATTCAAGAGCATGAGCTGACAAAAAAACCATGTTGATATCCACTCTTGTTTCATCTATGGAACATAACTGATCAATACATAATTGACCCTAGTCTCTGCTCTTGCTCTTCATAAACACATATTCTTCTCCCTTTGACTGAATTGTTGTGATGCAGATAGACAATCATTTCTGAACACTAATAAATGGATTGAAGAAGTACGAACAGAACGGGGTACTGATGTCATTATCGTGCTTGTTGGGAACAAAACTGATCTCGTTGATAAGAGGTGAGTAATGCACCAAAATTACTAACCGCTTCCTCTTACACTACTCGTTCTGATTAATAGTTTTGCCATGAATCCATCTTAGAGAACCCTGATATATATGTGTATCTCCTTTGTTGCTACATACAACAAAAACCTCATTGAATAATGACTGAATAGGTTTTTCTTCTGTAAGTGACCTTCCCATTGACTATGAAGACATTAACACCTGCATGGCACCATTTTTTGTCTGTAATAGACAAAAATTACAGTGCAATATAGAAGGAGTAGCAGTATGGTTACTTGGTTAGGGACTTATCGAGTTCACCCATTTTCCTTCACAATGCACAAGAATTAAAATTTCAAGTTGTTCTAACCATGTAGTATGGTTGATAAAACAGACAAGTTTCTATAGAGGAAGGAGATTCCAAATCTCGTGAGTTTGGAGTCATGTTCATAGAAACCAGCGCCAAAGCAGGATTCAATATCAAGGTAAAAATACACAAACTCCTGATTCCTTAGGTTCATGCAAACTATTTTACTCAATCAGGCATCATCTTTTTCTAAAAAATAATGCAAGTATACTTCATTTGTTTCAACTTTAATTGCTCATATTTTTTTATGACTACCATGAAAAACGCAGCCACTATTCCGTAAGATTGCTTCTGCGCTGCCAGGGATGGAAACCCTTTCCTCCACAAAACAGGAAGATATGGTTGATGTAAACCTGAAGCCCACTGTCAATTCATCCAACGCAGATCAGCAAGGGGGAGGTTGTGCGTGCTAGACTATTCATTTTACTGAAAAGAAAAAGGAAAAAGCAGTTAGTATAATCGATTGAGCCAATATAGTGATCCTACTCGAGTCTAAGCTATTCGTTTAGGAGCCTAGTGCTTTCTGTTCCATTTGTGTAATGAGGTTGTGTTAAAGTGTTTATAGGAAAACTAAAAGTAGTAATTGTTCCATTTGTGCTAACTTACTAAACTGTGATGATTTGGATTCAGTGTGTTATATTTCCATTACTATGATATTTCATACAGTTAATGTGAAAAGATCCCCATATGATTTACATTAAGTTTTCCAAACTGTGTAGGAACTGATGAAGTCCATGCTTCCCTTCATCACTGTATAATTAGTATACAAGTGAAAAGAACCTCCTTCCTGAAGCTCTAGTTCTTGGTTCCAAACTTCCAATAGACTGAAAATGAAACTGAAAAAGCAAATTACTACTGGCCCCTAATCTTGGCGCTTCATGACCAAAAACAACATTGAACAATGAGTCTCTTCTGTCAGTGCACCTTTACAATCATGACGACACTACGCCAACCAGGGCACCCTTGCTTATTTTGCTTTGTTTCACTGAAACTAAAGGAATACAAGTACGGCTGGCTGGCAATTTATTCAGAGTTGTTCCGACTACATAGTGTGTGATGAGTTTCTATGAATAGGGAGGAGTTTTTCTTCTTCCTTTTTTTTTTTTTTTTTTTTTTGAAGGGAGGAAAATCTCTATTAGGTATTATCATTGATGAAATAACTATACTGTGAGGTGGACGTATGACCTAAACCTCATTTATAAATGCAAACATCCTCAGAGTACATCCTCAGTAATAGAAGGTGTCTCTTCAATCCAAACCTCATCAATATAAGACAGGCTAGCAAAGTGTGTTAACCTGTGAGCAATACTATTTGCTTCATAGAAACTGCTGTCAATGAAATAAGTATCAACATAAAGGTAATTAGAGCAGCAAAAAGCCAGTATTTCTTGGTTTTCTTCAAATCAGCAATTCCCTGCACAATTTACACCATTGCAAATATCTGATTTCTGGTGACTGGAACTCAGAGCCAGACCTGAGGTCAGCATCGTGAGTCGGTTGTCTGCTGCCATCTTTTGAGGAATTTATTTTTGAGTATTTAAGAAACCTATAGATATAAAACGTAACAACGTATCAAAATCTACCCGCAACATAGTTGGCAGGGGTGACCTCTTTAATTTAATTAAGGACTCATTCGTCAGCAAAAGGCTGCTCAGAGTCTAATTCTTTATTTTAAGCAAATTGCCAAATTAAAAAATAAAGGAGGATATGTTATCCAGATCGACCACCATGATACCTTCTGGCGTTGGCTTGAAGCTTGGAGGATCATATGTCAACAAACTCAATATGATCCTTACAAAAATTCAAACAAAAAAACAATGTGACCAACAAATATAAAGAACTAAATAAAATTAAAAGAAAATATGATGAGTAAAAACTAACTAGGAAATTCTTAATCTTATTGTATACTTGATCGAAACAAGTACATATGGTCATATGCAGGATATACATTACATATATAAATTTCCTACAATTATTATTTAGTATGTTTGTATATTTGTAACACCAGGATGTTCCATTGAAGCTGACATGTTATTAGCAGTTGATGAATTATCTAATAAAGTTTATTATTCTTGGAACAGCTTTGGTAGCAAGAATCAACATAGCCTTCCGCGTAGCTTGTAAGATCTGCATGTCAAGCAATAATATCGTAAATACTTTGAAGCATAGTCAAAATAAAAATTGAGAAAGAGACAGTTTGAGTAGAAGTATAGGTACCATAAATGGAGGGTTTGGTAGTGGTGGTCATGACTTTGCTCATAGAGCTCACACAACTATGAGAACAACCATAGGCAACGTCTGAAGTTGGCCCAATCTGGCAAGCAGTCATGCAAAGGCCGAAGCACGCTGCATATTTTGGGGGATTGGCTATGTCCAAAGCGCAAGAGATGGCACACTTTTTGGCACACGTTAGGGCACTTGTGTCCGGAAAGACAATAGAGTCTTGAGGAGTTGGGGCTACTGCTAATGAAAGCACAAGCATGCCTAGCAATGCCACACATCTCAACACAATATTAGTACTAACCTCCATTGCCAAGCTCTCCTCTCTTTTTATTAGTTTTGGTTATGCTAGCTAGTTTACTTTGTTGCTGGATGAAGTGGAAGTTAACCTCAAGCCTTAATTTATAGGGTGATTGTTTTGCCATCTACGGAAATGCCATCAATTTCCATTATTTGGTATTCAATGAAAATCCGGGATAATCCATGGTGTTTTATTTTCATGCTTCTATTAACTTTTATTGCCATATGTGAGAGAGAGTACTGGATTTTCTTCCAAAATATGCAATTCCTTTAGATGCTGTCAGTAGGTGAATATTGAATTGCATATTAATTTGCCTATATGTTTCACAGTAGCCTTATCTTGGCCTTTGCCTTCCAAACTTGGAGCACACAACTTTCTAGAACACTTGAAATTTTACCTTCAGCAGCCTAGTGCTTTCTTCCATTTGTGTAATGAGGTTGTGTTAAATTGTTTATTGGAAAACCGAAAACTAAAAGTAGCAATTGTTCCATGCATTTGTGCTAACCTACTAAACTGTGAAGATTTGGATTCAGTGTGTTACATTTTCATTACTATAATATTCCATACAGTTAATGTGAAAAGATCCCCATATGATTACATTAAGTTTTCCAAACTGTGTAGGAACTGATGAAGTCCATGCTTCCCTTCATTACTGTATAATACTATAATGTAGTATCAAAGTGAAATTAACCTCCTTCCTGAAGCTCTAGTTCTTGGTTCCAAACTTCCAATGGACCGAAAATGAAATTGAAAAAGCAAATTAATTACTACCGTCCCCTAATCTCGGCGCTTCATGGCTAAAAACCTCATTGAACAGATAGGATCTTCTACGCCAACCAGGGCACCCTCGCTTATTTTGCTCTGTTTCACTGACACAAAAGGAATACAAGTACGGCTGACTGGCGATTTATTCAGAGTTGTTCCGACCATGTAGTGTGTGATTGATCTACCAAACGAGTTTTTATGAAAAGAAAGGAGCTTCTTTTTTTTTTTTTTTGAAGGGAGGAAAATCTCCACTAGGTATTATAATCGATGAAATGACTATACTGCAAGGTACACGTATGACCTTGTACCTACATGTGCTAGAACGAGCATAATTAGCTATAATGAGCCACGCTCATTGTACCGCCAGAGATACCGACTCTCACCAAGGGGATGACCTGCGAAGTCACGGCCAGGCGGGCTACCGCTCGAGCCCTGGATCGCCCCCAGATCACCGCTGACGCGCCGCGTCAAGATAGCATCAGAAGCTCCAGACGCTGGAAATCGAAGCACATCAGTCCCACATCGGAAACAAGAAGAAGATCAACCTCTTCCTTACCTATAAAAGGTTCTCTCCTCTCTCCTCATTAATTATGCAATTACTACTCATTTATTGTTATGCTGCGCATATACAGTGACTGACTTAGGCATCGGAGAAGTGAAGACCGCCCAACGTGGTCTCCCTCTGACGTCCTGTCTATCGTGTTGCAGCAAACAGGAATCACCTGATCCTAGGAGTAGCGGTCCGCCCACCAGACCTGCGTTAAGCAAGGAATCGGCTACCGCTGTCCGCTGGACTTGAGCATTAACAGACTTAAACCTAGGGTATAATTACAAAATATCCTCAGAGAGTACATCCTCAATAATAGAAGGTGTCTCTTCAATCAAAACCTCACCAATATAAGAAAGACTAGTAAAATATGCTAACCAGTGAGCAACACTATTTGCTTCATGGAACTACTGTAAATGAAATAAGTATCAACACAAATGTAATT
The DNA here is from genome assembly GCF_002994745.2 of Rosa chinensis. NCBI lineage: Eukaryota > Viridiplantae > Streptophyta > Magnoliopsida > Rosales > Rosaceae > Rosa > Rosa chinensis. The sequence continues at coordinate 25,609,097 of NC_037089.1, read as the reverse complement.
AGAGCATTGGTTTTCTTCATATCATCCATCCCCTAGACAATTTATACCCCTGCAAATCTCTGATTTCTGGTGACTGGAACTCAGGGCCAGACTTTGAGCTCAGCCTCGTGAGTCGGCTCACTACAACAAAATAGGGTATTAGTGACCAAATGTCAGTGACCACTTCAATATTGGTCACAAATACTATTGAATTAATGACCAATATTATTGGCTGGTCACTAACACTTTTAGGACCAACTAAATTCATTTACCCACCCATTGTTCAAACTTTAATGACCAAAAATTTTATACTAGTGACCATTTATTTTGGGTCACTAACATTTTGAACTAATTAAAGAGTGGTTTCCCTTTAGTGACCAAAACTTTTCAGTTGGAGGGATTTTTTCTCTTAAATCTTGAAGTGGCGGGCTCTTAAAACACGCTTTTCAAAATGAAAAAATCGGGGTATTCTAAAGCGCTATTTTGAACTCACAGACCCAAAACATAAAATCCCTAGCTCACAGGCCCTCTTATCTTCTTCGTCCTTCTCCCTCACTCCATTGTTTTGTTCGCAAGTCATGGTGGGTCGAGTCCTGAATTCCGATCACCTTGGACGACACATTCGAGCACGTAACGGTGTCGCTCTACCTCAATTTGCTGAAGAACGATTCCAAAGTTAACGGTCATGTTATGGGCTTCAAGCCCGAGCAAATTACGATTCAGTTTCGATATCCTGGATTACAGGTTTGTTTATGGTAAGTAAGCTTTGAGATTTGATTTTGTAGTGGGGATTTGAGAATTGGGGATTTTTTTGAGATTTTGAAATTATGGGTGCTTTATTGATTTTTGTTGCCCATAGAGAGCCTCGACTTCGACTCCATCAGTGGCCAGGACTTCGCATTGGAAGACGGCGCCACCTTCTGCTCCGCCTACCCCTTCTCCGGCGTCGCCGAGAACCTCGTCCTCCAGGAGAAGCTCTCGCATTACTTGGACCCAGAAGACCCAGAACTGTGTTGTTGGAGACACCCAGAGCTAGAAAATGGGGCCGACGATATCACTGTCGGAGCAGTGCACAGACAACAAAAAGACAAGGTAAGAGCTGATTCTAATTCCAATCAACAAATTTGAGTTTCATAAATTGCATTTTGCAGCTGAGCTGGCCCAGCTCAGCTGTAAGAGCTCTATGTATGTATGTATTTAGATGTGCACTAGAATTAGGACCTCTTATGAGTTTGCTTCCTATCTGGCTTTTCTCAAGTTTGCCTTACTTAGACTGTTGAAAGGTGGAAACTTTCAATCATAAACCTTGGTAAAGATTGCTTCTTTTACCTCATGTAGGATACCTAAGTTTTCAATGCCTTATCATCCTTGCCCTGGGAAAGGATAGGCTGAACAAACAAATTTAGCTGCGAGCCTGCGAGCACCTCGCAAGTGCTATATCCACCTCCTTTGTAGGAGCCTTGGGTATTTAAATTCATTCTTGTCACATGTTGAGATTTGATTTTGTGATTTCGTGTTCAAATAGGTTGCAGTAGGAAAGTCATCAGCTGTCTTCTGTGTTTACGCTATCTTATATTAGTCACTCAACTTTGTTCCAATAATGGATACCAGCTTAACAATATAACTTGAAAGCCCAAGTCAGTACTTCGACTAATATCTACAACTTCAAGTCTCCATTGGTGACTTTTTCCTTCTCTACACTCCAAACCGCCACCAATGATTTCTAGAATGACAATACATTTGGAACTGGTGGCAATATGCGAAATTCGTAAGGGTTCTTTCAAGGATAGGCAACTAGTAGCAGTAAAGCTGATGACTACCAGACAAGAGTTGAGAAAACTGCAGGCTTTCTATCTGAACTTGGCATTATAGCTCATGTAGACCATCCTAATACTGCTAAGTTAATTGGCTGTTGAGTTGAATAAGGAATGCACCTTGTTTTCGGTTACCTCAACTTGGGAGTTTAGGTTCTCTCCTGCATGGTCCAAAGAATGATATTCTTGATTGGAATAAAAGGTGTAAAATTGTTTTTGGGGCGGTAGATGGTTTGCTGTATCTTCATGATAGTTGTCAGAGGGGATCATCCATAGAGATGTCAAGGCTGATAATATTCTATTGACACAGGATTTTGTGCCTCATATATGTGATTTTAGCAAAAGTGGCTATCGAAACAATGACTCATCACAATGTTTTTAATTTTAGGGTACATTTGGTTAGTTTACTCCTGAATATTTTATGCATGGAAAAATTTGATGTGTATTCTTTTGGGGCCCTACTTTTGGAGCTTATAACTGGTCGTCCATCTTTGAATTATCCTCAACAAAGCCTTGTTATTTGGGCAAGGCCCTTGCTTAATGCAAAGGACCTCAAGGAGCTTTTTGATACTTATTGGTATTAGTGATAACTATGACAGCACAGAGCTGGATCATATGATGTTGACCTCATCTTTATGCATAGAACAGTCTGCTATTCTACGTCCTCTCATGTGTCAGGTTGTGGTACTGGAGGTGACGACTATGTCACGAAGTGTGCCAAAGAAATGAAAAGGAGGTCCCTACAGAGAACATACTAAGAAGAATGTTGGATGCACAAACATATAACTCAACAAACTATCTGAGGGATCTCAACCGAACAAGCAGATTGCTTTTGGCTCTTGAAAACAGATTAATGGAATCTTCCAGACACAACTGTTAGTTCATTTGTCTAGTGTGCTTGCAAAGACCATATGGTAATCTAAGTTGGCTTTTTTTGTTTTTTTCCATGTTATTTGCAAGCACTCTCATTACCTGAAACTGTGACTTTATTCATAGAGCTTCTGATAAGTTCTGTGACATGTATACTGCAACATGTTATGAAAATAGTTGACTGGAATTTTTATTTACCTTTTTGAATTAATTAAATTGTGCTAGCTGTGTTTTAGCCTGAAACTATAAAGATTGAGTTGAAGATTTCTTGTACTCTCACAGGTGGAGCTTCACCTGGTGAAGGAGATCTCGGTCCGATCAAACTCCTTCTTTGAGTCTCAGAGCCAGTTGGAGGATTTGTATGTGAAGATCGTTGAGGTATGCAATCGGATTCGGGAGCTTAAGGAGACCATTTTTCTGTTGGATGTGGATTTGGTGGACTCTACGAGGCAGATTCAAGAGCTCAATGTTACCAGGAGTAATTTGTTGGCTCTTCAACAGAAGCTGAGGCTGATTCTCTATGTCAATCAAGCTCTTTCGGTTCTCAAACTGGTATTCCATTGCACTTTATCTCTTCGGTTTAGTAATGCATATCGATTCATGTATGTTTACGACTTTACGACAATTGTTAGTTGTTTAGTGTAGAACTTTATCTCTTCGATTTAGTAATGCATATCGATTCTTGTATGTTTACGACAATTGTTAGCTGTGTAGTGTAGAATTCTAGAGTTGTAGTAGCTGTTTACGATTCTAGGGCCAGAATAGGTAGAACCTGATGCTTCAGATTTAGAGATGGCAGTTGCACTATAAAATGGCAATTTGCAGTTGGTAATGTTTAGGTATATAAGACTTCATGCAACCTCATAGTTCAACCTCTGTAGCTTTGGTCTCGATCACTCACTTCATGCAAAATTAGCTCCTAGTATAAGACTTCTTGCTAGTTGGCACATATCAGTAACAGCCGATTGACACAATGATATTTGATTACTGGTATTTTGAATAAATCTTACTAGGACTCAATCTAGGAAAGTCTGTAAGATTTATTAATGTTAAGATTTTTTTTTTTCCTGGCATTTCTTCTCTTTTCTTGTTTTTGTACAAGTACGTAAAGTTGTATCCCATTCTCTATCTTCTGTTGTAATATTCTTAGTAGAACTAGAAATATGATTATATAAAAAATATTTTTGATTAACCTGGCTGCATTGTAATTTGTACAGTTACATCTTATGACTATAGGCAACCACTTTGTTGATATAAATTGATATACTTTTTTCTTTCATACAGCTTGTTGCCTCTGCAGATTGTGCTGGAGCTTTGGATGTCACAGATGACCTACAACATTTGCTGGTATTTTTCTTTTACTGTTTCATTGTTTTGTTTTGTTGGAAAAGCTAGTGTTTTGCAATATACATTCCTATAGGCAATGTGCAAGTGTTATTATATTACTAATGTAGTAGTACCTCTTTTGAAGGTGGCAGGTGATCTGTTATATGTAATTTTAGATATTTTAATTTGTCAGTCATCTTCTGCTTGCATCCTTGATTTGATATTATATGTCCTTGTATATCACCTATAGGTTGTGAGTCATACTGATCCTCAAATATGATATTTTCTGTGGTAATGCAGGTGTTTGTGTTGAATATAGATACTAGAAGATTATTCTCACTATGTGTTTCTGATCCACCGTCTTCCATTAGTCCCAAAATCTTTTTGTACAGTCTTTCAATTACTCAATTGAGTTTTCTCTATTTATCTAATGTCATACTGTTTGTGTTGAATAGAGTACCAGAAGATTATTCTCACTGTGAGTTTCTGATCCACCTCCCAGGATATTGCCCAAGTATGTGGTTTTTATACAACACGAAGACACCGTCTTCCTTTAGTTCCAAAATCTTTTTGTATAGTCTTTCAATTACTCAATTGAGTTGTGTGTTCTCTGTTTATCTAATGCCATACTGTTTGTGTTGATATGATTTATGATTGTGTCTTTCCATTGCAGGCGGGATTGTAGTTTCCAGTATGGTAGCTTAGTTGATTTGGTAGATGGACATACATCAGTACTTTATCATAGGCTTCGGCTACTGGTTACCATTGTATACATGAAGGTATGCATACACAAGTCATTGGGCTTTTGAAATTATATTATATTATGGAAACATTATTATAGTGTATTTAGTGAATACTAGGCCTTTTTAGATGCAACTCTTACTACATTAGGATGAAGGTTATAACTTGCTATATATGTTTTGTTATATTGCAGATTTGGTCTAAGCTTCAAAAAGTACGTACATCTTGCAAACCCTCATTGAAGGCTCATTGAACTTCTAGAAAGACTTGAATGTATTTCTGTCTATTTTGAAATTGTTATCAAGGATGGATATTAACATCTCTATATTTTAGATTTGCGAATGTAGTATTTCAAGATGGAGATATTGATAACTGGTTTTAGAGTACATTTCACTTTCTGGTGTTGGACTACATATTGAATGCTACTTTTAGTAGGTTATTGCATGAAAAAATGCACATTGTCTCCATTTTGAAAAATGTAGCTACACACTTAGTGATCAAGTTTGTTAGTTATTAACATCAAACTTAACAACCTAGAATAATTGCCAATTTAGTTACCAAATTATCAATAATATGGTCACTAAAATTATTCAATTTAGTGACCATTGGTATCACAATTTAGTGATGAACGTGTAGGTCACTAATGTCATTATCATTTGTGACCATATGATCATGGTCAGACATTTTGAATTAGTGACCAAAAATTGTGGTCATTGAAGACATTTTGAATTAGTGACCAACTTACAATTGTTGGTCACTAAATAGAATCAGTGAGGGACCTATAGTGACCACCTAGTGACCACCCGAATTTGGTCACTAACCATATTTAGTGACCAAATTTTCTAGTTTTAATGACCAATGCAGTGGTCACTAATACCCAAATTATGAGTACAACCATAGGCAACTTCAGACGTTGCCTATGGTTGTACTCATATTCCTGAAAAGCAGTCATGCAAAGGCCGAAGCACGCTGCATATTTTGGGGGATTGGCTATGTCCAGAGCGCAAGAGATGGCACACTTTTTGGCACATGTTAGGGCACTTGTGTCCGGAAAGACAATAGAGTCTTGAGGAGTTGGGGCTACTGCTAATGAAAGCACAAGCATGCCTAGCAATGCCACACATCTCAACACAATATTAGTACTAACCTCCATTGCCAAGCTCTCCTCTCTTTTTATTAGTTTTGGTTATGTCAGCTAGTTTACTTTGTTGCTGGATGAAGTGGAAGTTAACCTGAAGCCTTAATTTAGAGGGTGATTGTTTTGCCATCTACGGAAATGCCATCAATTTCCATTATTTGGTATTCAATGAAAATCTGGGATAATTCATGGTGTTTCATTTTCATGCTTCTATTAATTTTAATTGCCATATGTAAGAGAGTACTGGATTTTCTTCTAAATGCTGTCTGAAGGTGAATATTAAATTGCATATATGTTTCACAATTGCCTTATCTTCGCCTTTGCCTTCTAAACTTGGAGCGCACAGCTTTCTAGAACACTTGATTTGAATTTTACGTATTGCAGGATGCTAAGAGAAACATTTCAGTCTCATCGAAACGAATCCAATGAGCATTATGAGTAGCTGACCATTTATGTTTGATGTCAAAAAGTTCAAACAGATTTCAAGGTGGAGCACTGACAAAGATTTCCATTATTTGTGGCATCCCATGAATATCGGTTATATCATAAGTGATTTTCCTAAACCATATCATCTAATATTCATCTACTGTAAATGCACAGAGCAGCTCCACTCGGAGGTCATCATCCATTGAAGCAGTTTCATTGCAAAACCTTGTGTATAGAAATGTAGTTGCGTTTGTATAATCTTTCCAATCACTGCTTTCTTACACTTAATAGTATGTCTGAATTTCATGTTCATTATCAGCTTCGTTTTGTTGATAATTTGTGTAACCCAAAGACAATGCACCATTAGCGTTGCTAGCCTCGAACTATCAATGACATTAAGACCTGCTGACGCATTGAAATTACTCAGACCTTTCACTGTTCAAATGCCAATGGGATACACATACAAAAGACTGAAATTTCTGTGTTAATCTGTGCTATGGCAGGAATTTAATTCCTTCTCCCATCTCACAAAATGTCAATGGAGAACATTCTAAGGAACTCTTTCGGAAATGAAAGCTATGGTCTGTGATGAGGATTCAAAAGTACTATGAAGACTCTACTTTGAGAAGAATCTTCATGAACTCGTACACAAAATAACTGATGGCAGCAGATGGTAAGACCTGAAAGCAGAGAAAATAAACTATGTCAAGATCATAATAAACAGATGTAATTAGGTGACATTGCCAGTATACGAAAGTTTGCTATGAAGGATAGTTGTATGGGAAAAACAGGAACCTAGTCTAATTACCGAAAGAAAGTAAGAGAACATGTTTAGAAAATTTCTATGCGTGACTTCCTCTGCTACAGCTAAAGCATTTTAACTGAAGAATCATCAGAGTACCATACCTGCAACAAGCTGGGTATCAATCCAGCATAAAGAGCAGGAACACCTCCTTGCTCAACAATCTTCGCACAAGTTGCAACTGCACTTAATCTAGTTGCCGGAACTTGCATTTGAAGGTGTCTCCTCACAACTTCAAAAGGATATGTAGCGGCTTCAGAGCAACAACCGGCAATTGCCCCATACAGTAATGTTCTAATGGTACCCAACTCCATTTGTTCCAGAGCATTCAGTTTGTCACCTTCTTGTTTCATGTGTCGGAGTCTCTCCCTCCCTTCAGGTGAATGCAGATAAGCTGATTTCAGTATATCATAGACGCCGTAGAAAACTGCACCTGAAGGTGCCATACTGACAATAGAGGGTAGTAAGCCCTTGTAAAGAGAGAAGAATCCTTCGGTTTGAATCATGTGGCGGAAAGCACCAATTACACCACCCAATGCTTCTCCACCAGGAGCTACCATCTTTGTCCGGATCTGAAATTATTGACAGTTTAGAATGAGGCTTCCACTGTAGTTTCACAAAAATAATTACTATAAGAAGCTTTTAAAAAATGGCAGATTCAAGTTTTTTTTTTATTTTTTTAAATGTAACCAGCCAACTTAACGAAAATGGGGTAACAAAATTGTTTTCATATAGGAAGAAAACAAAAATAATTTTTTTTAAGTGCCCTGTAAAACAAGATAAGCGCTAAGCTGGCGCTCTGCCTATTCCAGTTAATCTACAGAGACTCTAGACTAGTGGAGGGGAGTTCATTCTTCTTGATATACCCTCTTTTCAAGAATTTGGATTGCACCGGGTGAACTAGTTGAAGTCTGATTAAATAAGGAAGAAAGTTAGAAAAGCCAATGTAACCACAAAAGCTCAAGAATTGCACCTACTTTCGCGTAATACTGAATCTTCTGTTTTGCACAGGGATACTTCTAGAGGTTTTCTATCAAGCCTCCATTGATTAGGATACTTGAAACATATGGCAAAGCAATTGCAGTGGAAGAGCGGTTCACACTTCATACTTCCATCCAAGACTAGGGCAAACACTGAGTCTTAAATAGGGTCCTAAATGGCTGAGAAAAGCATTTTTCCCAGTGTCTGACCAGCATACTGCAAGCTCTAAAGTGTAAACACAAAAGACAGCAAGCTTGCAGAAGTGGCGCTCTCTACTCACTAGCTAAATGGCCCAGAAAAGAACATCCCCTACCCCCTTCTTATTCTCCACATTGAACTAACTACAAAGCATAAGAAGACTAGAAGAGTAATTACTCAATTACTTCAAACAAACTAAGAAAGATTCACCAGGCAAAGGTTTTCTTATGACATGAAATCAAATGGACCAATTAAAAGTTGTGAGTTGAGGCATACAGTGTCCATGGGCAAGCAGAGCAAGGTAGCTGTAATTCCAGCTGCAGCACCAGCAAGAAACCTCTCAAAATTCGTGGATTCCTCATTCCCCGACAACTTCACCAGATGATTTCTGTACGTATCATAGGCATAGAAATTGATAGCCTTGAAGGGTGCCGTGCGAAGAATATTCACAAAATTCCCTTTCCAAAATCCTTTCAGCCCTTGAGAATCTGCAATCGTCTTGATGAGCTCAACCAAGTTCTTCTGCTCACCACGTATTATGTACTCCAGCTTTAGCCTCTCGAGAGGAGCAACAAACGTTCTAAATACACCACAGAAAATATCAAGCCTCAGAACAATAATGATGCATGAGCCAAACAGAATGTACAAATAGTCAATTCAAGGCATAACCAGTAATTTACATGAAAAAACGAAAATTAGAGGTCCTTTTCAGTTTGCTTCATACTCACAGGACAAAAGAGAAAAATCTCATTTGGGTTTTTCATTTCCAATATTCATATCCAAACAAAACATACAACCTTGACTTATAGTGCATCATCATATAGTCCAATACTCATCAACAACATCAAAACCCAACACTCATATTTCTTTTCTTTCCAAGATTCAAACTTTCTACTCTTAATCCAATTCACAAGCAAATACAAATGATTATTCACCAAAGATGAAAACTTTACAATTCAATATAGAGGCTTTGAAAGCTAGAAAGCTCTAACCTTGAAACCATGGCAGCAACAGCTCCAGACCAGAGATGCTTGGTAGTATTCATAGCACCTGATCCCTTCTCCACAATCTCACTCCGCTCCTTCTCAAACACAACCTCCTCCGCCGCCTGCTCTTCCGCCGTCGAATTTTTATTCCCATTTTGCCCCAGGACTTCTCCCGATTCCCGAACATACCCCTCGTTTCCATCTGACAAGCTCACACACAAGAACGCCCCTCCGCCGCGGCCACCCCCAAAACGCACCGTTTTGCTGAAACACCGACCCGAACCCGAACGGGTCTTGGACTTGGCCGGAAGGAGGGAAAGGAAGGTGGGAGAGACGGTTTGATCAGGGTGGAGGAACAAGCCTCCGCCGCCGAGGAAGAGGAGCGAGGGGTCGGGATCGGACGGCGGGGATTGGATCAAGCGAGAGAGGGTGAAACCGGCGCGGTGGTGCATTGCGGAAACGGCGTCGTAGAGTGGAAGTGAGCGACATTTAGGGGTGGGTTATGAAGAAGAGGAAAATTGAGAAGCTTGAAGGAGACGAGGGAATGGAATAATAATAATAATAATAATATTGGAGAGAATGTGAGGGAGTTGGGGATGAAAGGGACGTCTGGGATTGAGTTGGGGATGGTGGGGGGTTTGCTTTTGCTTTGTTTCCATCGCCGTCAGGTGGATTTAGCTTTCATCGTCGACTGTTGGGGGAAGGTTGGCGGCTTCTGGGACTAGTTGCACTGTTGCGGCCTTTTCTGGTTGGGATGTAAAGGTCAGAGGACAAATCAGAGTGTTTGGGGTTATAGCACCCTGTCACGCCACTACTGTCGTAATAAATTATGTTAATTAGGGAAGAAAAAAATACAGAGCGGAGATTTGTAACTGAACGGAGTATTAAAGTGATCGGTGGAAGAGTAAAGGTTTTACCGGCTTATGTGATGTAGTTTAGTAGATGCGGTGCGGTTGTCTTAGTATGGTTATTCAGATGAAGTCACATTGAGCACGTTTTTAAATTCTCAAGTTAGTAAAGTCTCACATGATGAAGATGGAAGACGAATCAGAAAAGAAAAAAGAAAAAACAGGTTCTCAAAGGGCACCACTGATAGAGGAGACTGTTGTGGTTAAATGAAAGTCAAATCATCTTGTAAAGAATAAGATTATGAATTCGACCGACAAGAGGGCAAATGAGAAGGCGGGTGGCGAGTTGAGTTTCTCTGAGTGATTCATTGATATCAATATGGACTTGAAAGTCAAGCCAAAGGCCAAAGGCGGAGCCATAAAAAAAAATTTAGGGGTGGGGAGAGCATAATGTACTTGAAAATATAGAAAAATTGAGATTTCATAGCTATATAAAAATAATGGGTACAACAATATATTGAATAAAGTGATCAAACTGAATCACTTATTAGAAATGTTTTTGCACGTCTAATACAAAATGCAAATTATTTTGAGAAAATTTTAACAACAGTACATGACAATGAGTCAACTCCGAATTTTAGTGAATTTACTTTCGGAAATGGAAAAATTCACCAACGGTGTCTGGACACTTGGATGACTTTCAAAATGATACCTAAACTCTGAATGTTATCAATGTGATACCTAGACTTTACTTTTCGTATTATCGTCGTACCTCTGGCGAACTTCCGTCACGCCTCCACCAACTGTGAGCACGTGAGCCCAAAAATGAGGGCAAAAAAGTCATTCTGCCCTCAGTTTGTTTTAGGAAAAAATTCACCAACGGTGTCTGGACACTTAGGGGACTATCAGAATGATACCTGAACTTACAAAGTTATCAATGTGATACCTGGACTCATTTTTTCGTATCAACGTCGTACCTACGACCAATTTCCTTCACGGAACCGTTAAATTTTGCATGTGAGTAACTTGATGAAGACAAAAAGACCGATTTACCCTCAAAAGTTTTTCTTTTCTTTCTTTATTCTTCTTTCTTTCTTTCTTTCTTCTTCTTCTTTTTTGTTTTCTTCTTCCCCTGATTTGAATCATGAAGATTCAAATCATCTTGCTCAGCGGATTCCCATCGCCGATCGAATATCAAACACCGTTGTTGTGTCTCTTTTTATACACCATTGATCAGAAACACAGACCCCACCAGCCCTCCACTCTCAAATCACAGCTCCAATCCCACCCCGCCATCCTCTCCTTCGTTCCCGACATGCAACACGACCTCCACGCCATCCTCACCTGCAACTTCACCGGTCTAGCCGACAACTTCGGCCTCTAGCCCAACTTCGATAAGAGGCAATTGTAGGCAGACAAAGATTAACATTAACTTCGGCCTCCATACCATCCTCACCTGCAGAAAATTCGAGCGGTTTTGATTCACCAGCTTCGCCACTCTGCTGCTGCCCTCCATTGAGCCTCACCTATTGGCAAACAAAGAACTTGGAGCCTCCACCAATCCACCATCGAGAAATGGAGGCTCAAGTTCTGCGTGTCCTGCGCGGCGGATATCTACACAGTCGGAGAAGATGTTGTCTGAACAAAAATTGAGTTCGGGTTCCACGGCGGCAGCTCGTCTATTAAGGCCTTGGCTTTCTTGATGAGCCAATCGACGACCATGCTGGGCCGGTCTTATCTGAGCTGATCTTGCACGTCGTAGAATTGAATGGCTGTGTGGGCGGCAAGCCTGAAGGGGTGGTCCCTAGGGCCTTTGGCGGTGCAGACCTTGTTGTGGCTGTCGTTCCGGCCGGTGGCCCTTAGAATGTGGCCTCGAGCCTCCACGATTTCGCTAGCGGTGGAGGAAGAAGCAATCCTTATCCCCAAACCCAATCAAGAAGCAGCGGAGGACGATGTCATTGCGCGGTGGTGGAGGTTGTTGTGGCTCTCCCCCATTTTTCTTCCTGCATATTCGATGGTGGGTTCTCCGAAAGCGGTGGTGTTAGCAAGGAGAGAAGGAGAGCATAAAGAATCCAAAAGAAGAAGAAGAAGAAGAAGAATAAAGAAAGAAAGAAAAGAAAAGGCAAAAAAAACTTTTGAGGGTAAATCGGTCTTTTTGTCTTTATTAAGTGACTCATGTGCATCGCAAGTGCAAAATTTAACGGCTCCGTGACAGAAATTGGTTGTAGGTACGACGTTGATATGAAAAAATAAGTCCAGGTATCACATTGATAACTTTGTAAGTTCAAGTATCATTCTGAAAGTCCCGTAAGTGTCCAGACACCGTTGATGAATTTTTTTAAAAAAAATTGAGGGTAAATCGGTCTTTTTATCTTCATTAAGTGACTCACGTGCATCGCATGTGCAAAATTTAACGATTCCGTGATGGAAACTGTTCGTAGGTACGACATTGATATGAAAAAATGAGTCCAGGTATCACATTGATAACTTTGTAAGTTCAGGTATCATTCTGAAAGTCCCCTAAGTGTCTAGACACCGTTGATGAATTTTTCCCTTTCGGAAATATCAAAATCGTACATGACTTTCAAATCTCGACCCAATTTTAGTACATGCCGTCAATAACCTTTAGCCTTATGCAATTATTTATTTTTCAAAGAGTAATTTAGTATTGTCACCTCTCTCTCTCTCTCTCTCTCTCTCTCTCTCTCTCTCTCTCTCTCTCTCTCTCTCTCTCTCTCTCTCTCTCTCTCTCTCTCATCATCTCGAGATACGACAATGATAACAGTAGCCATTGCTGCAGAGTTTTTAAAAGTATATACAGCAGTGGTTACAAGGATGACTGAGCGATTATTACCAGCACAAATGCGCAACGTACCATTCTACGGTCTTACCAGTCTTCATTTGTTGCCTTCTCCTTCTCCGGTCGACCACCACAAAGACGACTCTGCTTCTTAGTCTCTCCTAGTCTCCTCGACAGTCAACTGCACTGGTACAGTGAGCCAGCAGCACCTCCTAGTCTCCTCGAATCTGGAATCGATCCGGCCCTCTCCTCGAATCCAATCCGGCACCACCAAGAATATAAAGCCTCACAACCCTTCCCCTCAATCTCAAGCTCCTCTAATTTGAGGTCCAAACCACTTTTAATAAATACACATAGTTCTCCAACTATCTCTCTCCCCCACTCTCTATCTCTGATTGTCAAGCTATATACTTGAAGAAGGTATGCAAAAGCTTCTGGATTTGATTGTTTCAGATTGCTAGAAGGTTAAATTTTGATGCTTTCTATGTTTGGATGGGAATCTATGATACCCTTTTGCATGAATTGAAATGGGTTTAGTAGAATTTTTGTGGGTTTTCAGTTATTTTGATATTAGGGGATCAGCTTTATTTGATTGCAGCTGTTCTTTGGCCGGGTTCGTGTGTTTGTTGTGATGGTGATGGTGTTGTAACATTTTAATATTTTATTTATCATTGAAATTAAATTTGGGTGAATTTATTTTGTGTTTAAATTCTGAATTTATTTGTGTGTTTAAATTCAGAATTTATTTTGAATTTTATTTGTAACTCGTGGTGATTTATTTTGGGTCTTTATAAATATACCCAGCAAATTTCTATATATACCCAGTAAGTTTTTTACACCCAACAAAATGATAGAATTTCTAATTACACCCAGCATATGTTCCAATAGTACCCTTATTATTAATTAAACCTAGCAAAGCTCACTCCCAGCAAATCTCACGCCCAAAACCCACACCCAGCAATCTCCTCCCTAAATTCGTTGTGGTCTGCACCCTTCACCCACTCTGATCTCCATCCACGATACTCTCTTGCTCTAAAACCTCTTAGCAACTAGTTCATTTTTCTAAAATTTCCAAATCTTTTCCCAAAAAGTTAGTTTCCTTTTGGTCAAAGAAAGACGGAGAATTGCGCAAGTTATCTTTAAGAGCTTGGAATGTGGCTTGAATTTTAAGTTTAGATCATATTTGTGTTGATAGCATTTAAGGCCTCAGGTGACAATAGCATGGGCAATGATGTTATGCCACCAATTTGACATGCGTCAATCTAATGGTAGGAATATTGGAAGATAATTGCAATTGTAAGCATCTTTCTTGCTTGCAAAATACAATATACACAACACCCTCTGACTGATGTACTTGATGAATTATCTGATATGGTTCACAAATCGGATGTTTCAACCGGCAGCACCCCAAATCAGATGTTTCAACCGGCAGCACCCGAATCTAAAATTTTTCTTGATATAAGTTTTGCTGGGTTTATTAAAAAGGGTATTATTAGAAACTTTTTTGGGTGTACTTAGAACTTTTATAATTTTGCTGGGTGTACTTAGATATTTGCCGGGTACATTTAGAAAGACCCTGATTTATTTTAGATTTTTAATTTTTTGTAACCTATGGTATTTGGTTACTACTCTATTAATTGTAGGGAGTGTCCTAAGAGCCTATAAATAGCACAATTTGTTACATGCTCAAATATATCCTTACTTTTATGTAATACTATTACCAAACACTATTATTCACCCATCAACTTTCTTTCCAAAATTCCTCAAAGTGTCTTGTGTGTTTTTTGGCGAAAGAAAAGTATTCTTTTAGTGGAGCTTTGGTTTCCTCCAATTTGTGTATATTGGTATGAGCCGTACAACTTATTGTTGGGCAGTTGTATTCTGGAGAGGACAAGTAAAAAGATTTCTAGTGCACCAGCATTGTTCAGCAGAGGGGTTGAATCTCCTTAAAGAGAGTGAGATACTCATGCCTTAGCCTATTGTCAACGAGTTTCTCAAATAGAAATTATAATTTTATTGTAATTTCACCAATAGATGGTGATAGTGATGGTGATGGTGGGTGAGAGAGAGAGTGATGACAATTAGAGAAGAGAGAGAGAGAGTTGCAGGAGGCTTCTTCTTCTTCTTTCTTCTTCTTGTTTTAATTTTTTTTTATCAATCCTTGAAGAGACGGATTTTCCCATACAAATTTGACCAAAATCACACTGACTAACGGTGGATATAACGACATGCGCCAATTTTGGGTCTAGATTTGAAAGTTATGTATTATTTTGATATTTCCGAAAGTAAATTCACCAAAATTCGGAGTGGACCCATATAGTAGTGTATTGTTGTTAAAATTTTCCAATTATTTTATATACATACTGTTTTTGATGTCTAGTGAGTTGATATATTTCCACGTACTATGTAGATAATATCACAACTTCTTGATGTGTCTATAAAAGGCAGTGAGAGGCTATGTAATACTTATTCTGGCTTGTGATGAATAAATTGAAACTCAATTTGAGATTAATTAAAAAAAAGAAAATATAAGTAAAGAAAAAAAAGGGTCGTACATTGTATTTTATTTTATTACTGTTTTAGTAATATTTTTTGGTAATAAATAGGGGAAAGTTTTTGTTTTATTGTATTGGTTATAGTGTACCTATTTTTTTTTTTTTTTTTTTTTAAAAAGGAGGTACTGGGAAGGACCACAAGGAGGCACGCAATGGCCTTTTTTACCCGAAGTCCAGCACAGTGCCGCGCCAAAGACGCAGCGACACCCCCCCTCCGGGCATCGAGTACACCAAATAGGTGGGCTTGCCCTCCCCGCATAGTCTTTTCCATACACAAGGCTCGAACTTGAGACCTCTGCCTCAAGTCCCTCAACTTGCTTAAGGAGCACAGTCAACTTGCCAACTGAACTGGACCATGTGGGTCATGTACCTATTTTTAGTTCTCTCACTAACCGCTAGTCTTCAATTCTTCAAACAATTACACTAGTGGGGGCCAAGAAGAATTCTTGATTGGTACCACTGCAGGCCCTCTATTAACTCTGCGGTCTCCGCCCCTAGCAAAGACTTTTTTTTTTTTTTAATATGCAGTGTCAGTCGATTTGAGTGATCTCTCTTCTATATGTTTTCTCATTGTAGCACTATGGTTTCTTCCACATTCTTACATCTTCAGGCAAACTCGTACATAATACTTCTCTAGGAATCATTTCTTACTATAAAACGATATTGTATACATTTATTTTTTACATTTGTGTGTTAATTATCATTCGGATAGATATTGGATACATTTCTTCCTATAGTATGCAACTCAATAGTACTAGCAGTAGCTAGTTTTTGTTTATCAAATCCAATAAGGGAATAGTTTGGGATTGCTGTGACTTAAAAAAAAATTGTTTGCTGCTGTGTTGTGAGAATAATCAGCTGTGAATTAAAACAGTTTCGTGTTTAGTAAATAATATGTTTAAAAATGCTGTCAGTACATAAAACAACTTGAAAGCATGTTTTGATCCACAGCAGTTTCTAAAAGCAACCTTTGGGCTGCTTCTAAAATCTGCTGCCAGTGACATATGATTTTCAATTAAAACTGCTTTTTATTTATTTACCAAACACAATAAAATCTAAAAAAAATTTTAAAAAAATGATTTTTTTTTTTTAAAGTGAAGCAATCTTTTTTTTTTAAAAAAAAAACCCCACCCTTGATGGGGCTCGAACTCCTGACCTCTTATATATGAGACCAAAGCTTTACCACCCCACCAAACACAAATTGGCCTAAGGCTGCTATGTTCTATTTACATTTTCGTCTTCCCAACCAATTTTATCAAAAACAAAAAATTCTATGATTCCAACTGTTTAAATTCTCTTCTTGCTCTAACTTTCAACCTAGGAACACACATATTTTTATCCTTATGAATTTAGGCCTCATTTGGTCAAGGGGTCAAATCTCACTGACATCAGGGGTGGGGTGGGGATTTACACTGTCATCCAAAATATAAAAAAATAAACCGTGAATATAAAAAATAAACTTCTCACTAGTTTTTCATTCAAATATTGGACAACAATAACTTTAAATCAAGTAATTAATGTGCAATTAGTATTGGAGAAGGGTCATACCAAAGTTATTTCCCGCCCCAGAGTGATAGCTCACTCAACCACTAATTTTGTAAAAAAAAAAAAGTGGTGTTGAAAATTAAATAAACCAATAAATATCCACTAGGGAAGATTAAGCTTTTGGCAGTTAAAAGTCCCAAAAGTAAATGTTGCATACTTTTGCACCAGAGAATTCTGTCGTTTTGGAATTTGTAAAGGCACCCTACTTGTCCATATATGCCATACCCTGCAAAGTGCAAAGATCAAAAATGGAATTGGATCACCTTCATCCAAAAGTTTCATCCATACATAATGAGCATTATGCTCCATCTCGCAGTTTCTGCAACTTGTACGTGGAATTGGAATATGTACGTTCACCTCTCTCTCTCTCTCTCTCTCTCTCTCTCATAGTGTTCATGTGAATTATTTTGCTAGTGTGATATTGAACTATAGCTAGCTAGCAATATTAAGGGATGGTTTCTTACATATATATTCTTCATCAATCCAAAAAGCTTAAGGAGACTCTCGAGTTCTGAAAATGCAAGATGGATCAAATATGAAGATCGAATTAATGCCTCAAATTCAAGATACAATATTGCTCTAATATTTCAATCTCTTGATGAAACTTCAGTACCCATAACTTTATGATCGAGAAGAAATACATAGACTTAGTGGAGACTCCTTATATTATTGCAGGATGCCCTCTTGATGCTTATTGTGAACTGAGGTTCATGCTTTAAAAAAAAAAAAAAAACTTCATGACAAGAAATTAGATTTCTTTCTGGGTTTGCAAGAAATATGAAAGACCTAGATGCATATGTTCTAGCTTATTAGCAAACTTGTTACTCGTATTTTTGATATTATTCATAGCATATTATTTTTTATATCATTTTAATTTCATTCACGATTTCAAATTTGGTCTAATATCTAAAATATTTGAGTTGTATCAAACTTCTAAACATTACAACAATATTACGCAATCGAGATCCTAGCTAGCTGGAGTGCCCTAAACACTCCTATACTATTTCTTTGCTTGTATGAACACATGATTACTTCATTCAGTAAATAAAAGTTGCATACACTTCAGTCCAAAGGAAAGGAAGAAACTAATGACATTATTATGGAGGTACGGTATATAGTAACAGTCTATGTTTTAGTTTATGAATTGGGACCAAGCATTTTCCATATCTTTAGATAGATAGAGACAAATAACAAACTTAATCAGCAATTCTAGTTCATTCAGACACAAAATGCACTCATGTCCAGATGTCGACAAGATCAAGATGACTTCATTGAGTTCGTTGTATATATCAAACGTAAAAGAAATATTGTTTTTGGCATTGTTTCTAGTGTAGAACGGTCTAATAAGTTTTAGAACATGTCTTTTAGTTTTGTTCATCTTGTCGACAAAGTGCCAGATTGGAACTAGAAGGATCATCCCAATTCCCACCTGACACCACACCAATCTACACAACCACAAACCTACATTTGCAAGAGGATTGGTCACCTGATGATCTTGTAGTGCCCTGACGTACACTAGCCGATCTAAGACTAGCTTGGAGCCTGCCATGTCTTCAACAACACCTTCATGGATTTACTATATACCCCACAAACATTTTCTGATGTATAGTACAGTTCCTTATATTTCGTTCTCTCTTGTAACTTGTCCGGAGTATGATATTTGTTAAGATGACTTAAAAGCCTGTAACTCTTGAACTTAAGCAAAACATGTCGAGTAAGTGATCTCGAGGGACAGATTTTCAGAGACACTATAAGCAATCAAATTTACTTTTACCAAAGCTTTTTTATCTACCCTAATACAAATACTCTTTTGGAAAAGCCATTTGGTGCAAAGACAAAGCCAGTCGACCTTTCTATCTTTATCATGAACTAAGCTAAACCCGTGACTTAATGACATGACTTGAGCAGTCCATGTACGTCTATGTTTGTTTGGTCTATCTTGGAGTCATAGGTGAAGCTATAGAGCGCGCCCTAGGTTGAGGTAGGGTGGAAATGCAAACATATGAATAGACCCCTCCTAGGAAATCTAGGTAAAGTAAAATTAATCAAGAATCTTGAACGAGAACCCGTGAGTCTCTAGTAGTGTCTTGTGCGATTGACTTTTGTCTCGGTGATCGTTGTCCATGCCGTGCCATCCAAGCCTTTTCTGTTCCAACTTTTGTAAGCTTTCTTTCATCTTCTTCTTCTTCACATGCAAGCTCTTATGGTCGTGAAGCATCGATCGTGACAAAAGCCTCGTACATTTTACAATCTCCCACAAGATTCACCCATTTCTAGTGGTGTTAATTCTACCCTCCATCTCTTGCCAAATTTACTTTTGCATAATTTCATCATTTTTCATAAATTTTTCGATAGTTCAAATTTGATTTAATGTGACTGTACTCAATTCACATACATATTGAGTTTCGTAATTTTTCTTTATAAAAACAAGAAGGTTTCGAAGTGAGGTAGTTTGTTGAATACTTTATCCCATTACCCTTAGAAAAGTATCAAAGGGATAGTGAGTCAGATAAGTTATCTTAAAGGGTAGAAGAAAATGTTCAAAAAGACTTAATTAACTTCAACAAAATTGTTGTTTATATCGAGCTGCAACAAATTTGACTATAAAATTTAGCAGAAGTTAATTCCTCTCTTGAAGTAAATCTAAAGGTTATTGAACATAAATTCTTTGGTCAGCAACTGACCAGGTGAACACCACTGTATTGACAAAGCTCAGAGAGGTGCCAAATTGACCAACAACCAAGTTCTGCAGGAATGATTTTGGAGGGAAAAAAAAAAGTCGACTCACCATTTTCTTTGGACTTTCATAATATTACAGTTCTACGTACGAATTTAGTTACATCATTATAAATTTAAATCTTTTCCTATCACACAATTACCATCCATCTGTGAATAGAACTCAGATCCTCAAGTTACATAAAAAATTTAAAATCAATCTTTGAATGCCAAAACCATTTAAAAAAAATTGATCACTTCAAAATAGAAAAGAAAATAGTAAAGGGCATGAATAAAAGATACTCTTGAACAGAGTAATCAGTAAAAAAGAGAAGAAAGTGGTCCAGGAGGAGGACGTCATAATCAGTATGGCGAATCGCGCCATTTATAAAAAAAAGAATAAACATAAAAGCGCTGCTCCTACTCCTACTTTCTCCTTCATCCAATATTGTAACGTTAACCTCTCTCTCTCTCTCTCTCTGAAATTGGTGAGAGACTTGCAATGGAACCCAATCTCTCTGCAATGGCTGCTAATCCCTCCGATGAGGTACAATCATTCTCTTCTTCTTCTTCTTCTTCTTCTTCTTCTGCATTTTTACTGCTTTTGAGTTCAACACACTCTTGTTTCTTGAAGCTTGGCTCACTCCTCTACTCCAATTCTACTTGCTTCTATCTAGAATTCCAATTTGGCCTCTAAATTTAATTTAAAGGGCAAGTTTTTTGAGGACCCAACAACATAAAGTTTCAATCTATATTATTTTCCACTGTGGCCAACTCACAACCAGAGGATCCATGAATACTAGGCTCACTGACTGTTTTGGAACCCTGGTTCATGAATAATTGGATGTGAAATGAACTGGGTTTTCTTGTAATTGCATTACAGTACTGGGTTTTTGACTGTTCACTGTTAGGAATGAAGTCCTGGTGGGTGGGTTGGTTGAGATTTTTCTATGTGCTGATTTTTCTATGTTAGTTTTGGCAGCTAGCTTTTAATGGGTAGCTTTGTTTTAGTGTTGGTGGACAGCTGGCATTGCTTGTATTCTGCTCTAGTATATTTTTGTTTTGTTTTTGAATGTGAAGAAAATAGTAAGAAATTGATGCTCCTTTCTGATCAAGGTTGCCTGTTCCTTTCAAGAAATTGGTTTCTTGAGCTTGAAATTAGCATGTTCAACTTTTGGATTTCAGGTCAATGTCGAGTTGGGTTTCGTTGTATGTGATTCTTAGCTGGCTCTCCATATGTTTTAGGAAAGAATGTCTTAGGTTCTTGATTGCTCACATGAGTCAAAATAATTTAAGCACCATGGATTCAAGTGCTTTTGCAATGAAATAATCAACCTTTGAGTGCTAAGCTTCACAAAAGCCTTGTCTAAACTTCTGTAGCCCTTACTGGCCTGGACCAAAGGACGGAAAGGACTAGTTATCTTTTCCTTTATTTAGAACTGACCTTTTCGGGATTTCTCTTCAGCTGGTTCTTGTTCCATGTTTCTGTCACGATACATGGTCCAAATTCCAATCAGTATCATAAGGTTGAATGCGACATTTTCTTTTGTAGTTTTTTGAGGCTTAAACCTAATAGATATTATTGGCAGGGAAAACCTTACATTCACGGAATTTCTGATGGAATACCTGCTAGCTGTCCAAGTGTTAAGTTACTAAAGTCAGCGTTTGATGAGGTCGACCAGCATTGCTCTCTAGGTAATGTTTAGTTTTTTTATTGTAATAAGAAAGCAGATAACTGTAGTAAATTAGTTTCATGGCTATCCGCATTGGTTAGCATGTTTGACATTTATGATGACATTTCACATATTACAGATATTTTGCCAATTCTTTTTGAGGAGGCTCAGCTTCCAGCAAAGTTAAAATATCCCTTTCACAGATCACATGTAAGTTTCCATCAAATTGTGCCGGAATAATTTTCCTGAAGTTATATTGTGCTGGCTTTCATTTATTCTATCATTCACTTAGCAAAAGAGGATAGATCAATGTGAATTTATGTAAGAGTGGTTGACGTTTTCGTCTTACACCTTAAAAAAAGAAAAAAAGAAAAAAAAACCTTTTAACTTACACCTCAATATGTATATATTCGCAGTTGGTATGCAAGTTTAAAGTTGCTGTATACTTTCTTCTGTATGCTTCTGTCTAATAATGTACATTAGGAGCTAAAACAATGTGTACAATTCTACATCTATCTCCATCAGGCTTTCAGATCACCATTGAGCTATGAGGATAGATCAATCTGTATCTGCGGGTGAACTTTTGATTTCATCTTACAAATTAATAGAACCTTCTTACTTGTCCCACTTTTTTCCAATTTTTCACATGGATAATGTTGGAGAATACCTTCCTAATTTGATTTTTTTTTTTTCCTTTTTCTGTTGATTTTCTTATTGGCATTTTAGTTGCTGGCACCTTTTGGCTTCTAGCTATAGACAGTTATTTGTTATTCTTCAAAAGATATAGTCTGTTGACATAGTGTTTACCAAAACTTGATCAATCTTCAACTAAGCATTTCCTGTTTGTATAATTTCGCAGCATTTTGAAAGTCTTCCTTTTTCATGTAGGCCCCAGATGTATTTAACATGTCAATGCTGCCCAAGGAAGACAATAGGCCACAATGGGGTTCCCTATTGGCCTTGTTGAGCTTCCTAAAAGTTTCTAATCCATTTAAAAGTCAGATGTGCATGGATGCACAATTGACTTGTCAGAACTGCGATGAATTACAACAAAACAATGGAGATGCTCATCCCCCATTCATCATGGAGATAGCTATTGAGAAGGAATATAATCAAGCACCAGAATCTGAAGAGGAAGCTGTCGAAAGTTTGAAAAGTGGTGGAGAACTTGTAAGTTTCAATTGATCATCTTTCCATTAGCCTTGATTTTGTCTAGAATAAAATACAGATCAACAAAAAAATAGAGATGATTCGAGAGCTTCTGACTTATCATAGATTAATTGTTATCACTTTGCACATCTCTGTTTTCCAATGTGTTTAATGCTGACTGATCTTGGTGGGTTATGATACTTCCAGAGCTTCAGACTTATCATAGATTAATTGTTATCACTTTGCACATCTTCTGTTTTCCAATGTGTTTAATGCTGATCTTGGTGGGTTATGATACTTCCAGAGGGTGTTGCAGAGACAGATGAGCCCAAAAGTAGGTGGGAAACTCATGCAACTACTATTCGACCATGGCACTTCCAAAGGTATTTAAGCATTTCTATGCCATTAAATTTGTTCTGTTTATGTTCTAGAGAATAATAGGGATTTTGTCATTCTTTTAGCAAATTATGGCAAAAAGAATGAGATATTCTACTGGCGGGCAAGCTATAACAGAGGTTTGACAATTTTTGCTACTTGAACCTAATGGCTCAAAAACTCATCATAACATCCATGTTTTGTACCAAGTTTGCAGACCGGCCTCTCTGTAGGTTCCAAAGATATTGTGTACTTCTGTTATCCCAGTTGAAGTTGGTAGGAATCAGGAACAAGCTCAATCCTGAGTGACTTTAAGTTGTACTCATTCTCCATGATAAAAGCATGCATTGATCTTTAGAAATGTTTGATCTGAAATTAAAAGATAAAAATATCAGCAGCATTGTAAATCATTCAAATCATGTGACACGATTCTTGCTACCTGAAGTTTAAACCTTTGTTTCAGGGTTTCCTGTGCAAGATTTATACTGCATGTCATATTATTTTCTCGGTTTCTCTAGCACTACTTGGAAGCATCTGTTATATCGAACTAAGAGCTGCATAATGCATATGTTTGATTTGTCCTATTTATCATTCACTAATATCATTAAACTTGTCTACAGCATATGTACTTATATGAGAGTTGATTTTGATTCTTTTATCTTCAATAGATAACCCAGTGACTGAGAAAACTTATGAAACACCAAACAATCGGTGGAGAAGATGCAAACGCAATGCCTCATTTGATTCAAGAAAAATCGTTCTCCTATTCTCAGTCCTGTAAGATCTAGATCCCAAAGCAAATTGAGACTCTTGTATTTTATTATCAATAATAACTTAATGAAGCTCTAGCTGCTATTGCTAATAACAAAATGTCATTATTTCAAATATGTTTCCCAGAACAGTATAAAATCTTGCTATATGCCATGAAAACTTTGAACTAATGGTTCACTTGATGAGACAATCTATAATTATCATAAGATTCATAACAACAATGGAATGGGGAACAATAACAGTTGTCTTGGAGTTGGATTAATGTTAAGTAGTAAATTTTTTGATTTTTACATTTAATACTTGACTTGGTTAGATTATCACGATTTAACTTAAGAGTAGGACTGATGTATAGTGGTTCCTAATCTTTTGTCTACAGATTTGGGCTAGGGTGGCACCCTCTTGTGTTAAAAAAATTAGTCCCTTTTCAAAGAAGAAAGGTGGAAAACATTAGGACATTGGATGTGAAATAGAATGGGGACGTCAGGAAGTTATAGGGTGGCACCCTTATTTTTTCAAAAAATTAGTCCCTTTACAGAGAAGGAAGGTGGAAAACATTAGGACATTGGATGTGAAATAGAATGGGGACTTCAGGAAGTCATAGGGGAAAGAAAAAAGACTTGATAATTATGTGGATATTATATGCTACGCCTATAGTTGGGATGAGGTTAATGTCAGTGAGTTGAATGATTTATCACTATGCTCGACTAGAAATATAATTGTTGCTACTTCAATGCATTTTAAAGTTTTGACTTTTATTATAACAACTTGTCATACTTCTTTGATGTTTAGATCTGTAATCTTGTTGATTATTCTAGAGCAAAGTGGTTTTGTGGTCTGGAACCTAGGTACCGTTCCATAAATCTTAACAATTTTTGTGGTCTGGAACCTAGGTACCGTTCCATAAATCTTATCAAGTATCATTGTTGTTTGAAAAGATGGTACCAACCAGAATTTCATTTGTTAGAGACAAGTGTGCTAATGTTTGATGATTTTGACGGTTGGATAGACATACCTGGGCCAGATTGTGATATGCCTGATTGTGATCTCAATATATTGTAAACCCAGGAAACTTAGTTTTCCTTCTCTTCTCCCTTCTTTATAAATGACCATCCTCAATTTCTATTGTCCAGATCAAGTTTGGGAACATTGGTGCTGATATATCTAACATTGAGAGTTCGGCAAAGTGGTGATGGTCTCGTACTTGTCTAAATCGCTGCCTTTTGAATTACTCTGTAGCTGTTTTGTTTGAGTACTTTCGTAATGTATATATTGATAAGTTTGTGTGACATTGAATCTTCTGTATATGGATAATGGAATTTGTATTGTCTATGCCAATGTTCTGTGATTTGCAGCAATTGAAAAGCTCCTTGCTATCATCTAGATAGGTGATGATTTGGTTATCGAATTTCTCCTCCCACCTACGAAACTAGCAAAATATATAATCCTTCCACAGAATAGCCAAACAGAGATCTTCTATTATTCAATTAGATAGGAGAGACTTAATTTTAGCCTTGGATTGTAAATACTATATAGTATATACTGAAATTTTTGGTCCAACATATCCACCAACTGCAAAATATAAAGAGAGAGTCTCAAACTGAAAACAAGTCGACTACTATTAATAGGTTAGACTTCTTGCCTCTCACTTCATTACACTGACGTAATTTATGTTTAACAACTTTGAAGTTGTTCTTATGTATAACACATAGGATTATAGGATTATATTGGACACGCGTATATCAAGAGACTAATATTAAATAATACAAGCTAAACAGACAACCATCGTTGATTTAGGAGGGAATGGGAACAGTTTTATTTCCTAGATAGGGCAGCAGTATCACTTGACGGTAGGGGAGTTCATAGATCTTACATGGGGTGTTTTGGATATATTACTTTATTAAAAGATGGCTAATTTCGAAATATGCAAATTTCTTTCTTAATGTTGATTGGACTGCCCTACCGCCACGTGGTAGGGAGTCCCTACTTAAGAATTTATCTCTAAAAAATCTCAAAACTCAGATCATGGAACACATGTCCACTCATTGAGTCTCGTATAAAAAATATTCAGCATGAAACATCTACAAAAATTATATGTTGCATGGACGTTAACTTTGGGCCACTTTCTTCTTCTAGTTATAGTAACTTGTAAACTATCAGTGTAATAGTGTTTTTTCTTCTCCAAAAATTGACAATCAAGCCGAGGCAGAGGCGGTAAAGAACATCGCCAGTGGCCTAACCATGGCAAAGAACGGAGAACCCAATCGTGTCTTACCTGTAGGGATTAGAAGCCTTCCAGCTCTTACTATTCTTGTTCAAGTAAACCTTATGAGCATAATGGCGGAGCTGCCCAAATTTTTTTTTTTTGGGTGGTTGTGGGTTTGGTGGTGGTGGTTGGGGGTTGTGGAGGAGTGGGGGCAAGGCCACCTCATAGCTGAAGATGGCTCCGCCAAATCGTTCTGTGACATGACTAACATCGGTTGTTTACTAACACCAATCTTGCCTAGGCCTGCAGAGTTGTTCTTGGATCCATGAACAGAACCAGCTGAGCTCTTGGGCAAGTCTTCTTTCCCTTCACTACTAGTTTTTCTTGATCAGCTTCCTTTGAACGCTTCATAGAAACAACAGCTGATGATGAGAGACTTTGTCACATGGCCATAGGTGGAATATACAACCATCCGATCCAAGATTCTCCCCCTACTAGCTCCAAGGTGGAGGAGACCTTGGAGGAGGATCTTGATGACAGAGAGAAGCACCTCGAGAACACGAAAGAGTCCTCCTTCCCTTCTTCAGTGTTTTTGGTGCTTCCCAAAGCTCCACGCTTGCTCAGAGCCTCTGAAGCAAACCTTTTAAAATCTCATAGTAAATCAATACCTGAAAAAGTACTGCATGCATAATTTATCTAAAATCAAACATGAAACATCCACTCATAAGTCTAAATTATCGACTCCCCACGGCTAATCTCTTACGCCTCAAGGGCAGGATCGTAATTATAATGGCATCACATATATAATATCTCTCTATCTTAATCTAAATACAAATCTGTGTATTTATCGACATATCGTAACTTGAAATAAATTCTCAAATCCGACACTCCTGGGAGTAAAGTAACATTCAAATAAATAATAAATCATGCTAACCAACTAACATTCAACTTCTATTGGGAATAAACTATAAACCCTAAATTCAAGCTCAAGACAAATTCTTGAAACTCCTTTTTTTCTTTGTTCATCGTAAATTCCTGAAAATCCGAACTCATGTCGCCATGTCGGAATTGGCTCGAACTTTAATATTTGTCAATTTAATAATTCGAACAATCTAAGAAAAGATCACGACAATCCAACAATTGGATCGTTATGAATTGCAATTCAAAATTTCTAAAACAATGGAAGTTCTAATAAGTTCCAAAACATACACCAATAGCATCAAAAATCATTTCATCACATTCCTAATGTTGAGCTCTACGTAAAAAACAAAAACAAAGGCTCAGAGGAGGCTGCACACACCCGATCCCGAATTGGGTACCAAGAACTATGCCAAAATATTTACAACAATAAGGCCAACATCTTCTATAACTGCAACAAAGTTCAATTCTCAGTGTAAAGTTCGGAAAATACCTCGAATGATCCCGGAACCAAAAATCTTCAAGTCGGCAATTCTCCTTTCTCCGGCCGATTAGATGTTGATGGCTTATACTTGGATGATCAGAATGATAAGGGCTGCAAAACCCAAGTAGTGCCGCTGCCTGAGGTGGCCGGAGGAGAAAGTTTAAGTAGGGTTGCTGCCGACCTGGAAACCTCTTCGATTTGCGGCAGTGATCGACCATCGAGGGAAAGTGAGGCCAGAAATGTCACCAACGTGAACAACCGCTTTAGATGAGACTAGTCTGGCAGTCTGAGGTGGCCAGACGGTGGTGAAATCGGTCGGGTTTGATTTCAGGTCGGGTCAAAATTGGGATCTAGGGTTTGCCCAAAAATAGAAACTTCCCCCAAAATGGAAATGCATAATTACTATTTACAGTAGGTTCCCAAAATAGTAACTTTTACTTTTCAGATCGTAACTTCTACAGACAAACTCCAATTTTGGCGTGCTACATGTCTACTGAATCAGCTTAACGACCTCTACAAATTCCGCAAAGAAAGTTTCTTCAAAATGTGAACCGATTAATAGTCAACTCTAGAACACCATCCCCCATTTTCAAATGTTCGAAATTAAAGTAAAATTAAAAATTTTGATCGTTTACCGTCCAAATGACCGATAATTAAATGGCTAATTCAGGGTATAGGATGTAACATCTGTTCCTCCACCTTGGATTCCTTCTTCTCTGGATTTTGTGAAGATAAATACTGATGCTTCCTAGGATAGTGTATCCCTAGAGACAGACTTGGCAGTGATTGTTAGAAATGTCTCTGGTGACTTCCTTCATGCTGAACCTAGGATTGTTAAAACCTTTTCATTCCTAATAGCAGAAACTTTGGCTTTTTTCAAGGTGATCTGTTAGCTTTGTGCCCCTATTTTCAATGAGTAATTTTTGAAGTGGACTTCTTTCACCTTATCAATCTCCTGAATAATTCTCACTTGCTACCGGATTGGTTTATAGCTCATCTAGTGCATTACATTCGAGAGATTACAGTTGTTATTCCCTATATATGTTAGTTGGGTTTGGACCAACAGGAATGCCAATCAAGCTACTGATCATCTGGCTTCTTTGGCTCGCGGCAGGATGACCCCATCTGATTGCATTCTTCACCCTCCTTCTACTCTCACTCACATTCTCCTTTATGATGTCAGTCCTGCTCCTACTTAATTTTCTGTTTTTTTTTAGAAAGTTTACTTGACAAAAAAAGAAGAAGAAGTACTTGAGTCCATTAGTCCAAGAGGTTATATGTTTCTTTTACGTTGATCAATGCTATTGTGTTCACTAAAGGTAAACTATGTTCGTATGAATTTGTAAGGAATGTTACCGTTTTTCGATCATCTCGGTTTTCCATCCGTGAGGATCCAGCCGTCCGATCGACTTGTATTTTTGTTATATTGATCACTAAAGTGTTCTGAAGACTTTGCGTGGTCTCGGATGAAGTTTCTCCTCGATTGACGTTACTTTCAGATTTTTAGATTAATTCAGGAGTTTCATATTTTAATTGTTTAATTGTGATTCATGTACTGAATAGAGGCTGTACTTTCTTTAGGTGATTGACAGTGCGTCCGGGAAATTATTTAAGTTGTGTGAAGACGTAGAGGGATTTTCGAGATGAGTAATCTCACATTGTTCATTTACGAACGGAATACTTTTATAGTTTTTAGAGGTTATTTAATTAACTGCAAACTATAGTTAGTATTAATAGGCATTCCTGAGTGAATGTCTATGTATATATATATTTACGTGAATATATATATATATATATATATATGTGTTGTTGGATTTGTGGTGGTGAAACAATATGCATGATGATATTTTAGTGAAAAATTTCATCGTAGTGCCAAATTTCTTTTAGGTTATATTTTTTTTATGTTGATTTACAACACAATTCGCAACCCAATTTGGAAGCCTCCTCTTGTCCTCGTTCAAAACAATCATATAAAGATGATCTCCAAAGCTTTGACATAGAAGATGGCTTCTACTTTCTATGCTTTCCCACCCTACTGGCTCAATTTCGTTGGTGTTACTTTTCCACCATATCGGTATTACCACAAAAGTGACATATTTTTATTTTTATGGAAAGGCATTCTTGGTAAATTTTTAAACGCAAATTGAAGGGCAAGCAAACCACAAATTAGCAAGGACAACTTAATCAATTAGACTGATGATATCCAAATCTCATTCCCCCTTTCATTATCATTTAAGGAATTGTATATCCTAGATCACTCTCATAACTTTGAGTCAAAGTGAGATCCACACTTATTTAAAAAGGAAATTACATCTACAACTCAATTCTAATCAAGTGAAACCATAAGATAAACTTAATTAATCGCCTCATAGGATGCGGAATTCGAGCTTGTGCTATTACCTACGTTTCCTATCATAAACTTGGAGTGGTTTGGCTCGTGACTGATCGGCTGCACAAAGTAAAAGAGGAAAAATTTACAGCCATATGTTTTGGGGGATAATTTTCATGATAGTAGAACTTTAAAATTAAAAAAACAAAGAGAATATTTAATAGTCTATGAATAATACGGTGAATAGGAAAACTAACCTTGGTAAGAAGTATAATCAAATAAAACATGTGATAAACTTTCGTTCATGTCAACCTGCACCGTTGGAAGATAACAAACATGTCACTTAATTATCAGGCTTCAAGTTATAATAACTAGAAAGTTTCATTGTCAGTTGTTACATAAACCCTCTCAAACTATAAGTTTATGTTTTTGTCGGTGAGAGCCAATCATTAATTCCAGCAAAGCTCACATGTCCATGTGCTTATCCAAGCAAGAATTTTTAGCAAAGGATATTAAACTTGGACAAGAAGATTTAGCATGTCATGATAATCAATAACAAATCTAGAAAAAAAGAATAATAAAAAAAAAGAAACGAAAAAAAATAATGGACCTTTATGCCTATTTCATATATAAATACATAACTTAGCACCATTCTATAACATTCACCTGCACATGGATTTGAGTCTAGTTTTTCAACATATTGCAAAGAGAACTATGGAGATTGGTGAGGGAGAACTATAACCCCCCATTAGTATGGACAATGGAGTGTAACAAACATATAGACACATAAGGTTTAATAAGAAAATTAAAGGAGAAAGACAATGTTAACTCAAGAATATTACACAATATACTATCTTAGCAATTAGACTTCTGTTATTTATATCCCAAATGTCTAGACAATAATCACCTAATAGGAATAGAGCACTGAAAGTTAGTGATACATGCAGATCATTTATTTAAAACAACTCGTAAAGTTGACCAATGAATTTGTTCAAAAGAATAACATATCACAATATGATAAAAGGATGCATTCTGTATACGCATGATATGCCAAACAAAAAATGAATTTTTAAAGTAAAAAACTACCAACATTCACTCACCGGCATAGGCAATCAATTGATGATGTTGGTGGTGCCTGTTTAAAAATCTGATAGGACCTAAACATGCACATATACACACAAATAGTGCATGTAATATCTCACAACGAGATTAAGAAATAAATTAGTTTTGGATTAGAAAAGTAGAAACAACCATGTACTCACCACTAGGTGCTACACATGGATGCTCAGAGTAAACATTGGTGTGTCTAAGACAAGTTGTGCCAATTCCCTAGAAGTATAGTCTATGACCTGTAAGAAATTGCTATTGATCACAAAGCAACATAAAGAGTGGAAATTATCAATTATAGAATAGCAAAAGCAACACTAGGAAAAGAAAAAAAAAACAAACAGTGAAGACATCATAGTAATTTGCCATCTTTTACCTGTGTGCAAATCAAGAGAGAATAGGTCTCCAGAATCAGTCCCTATATATACTACATCACAATATAAACCTTTGACATAGACTTGCCAGTTGTCCAGGCTTCTCCAAGTACAAATCAGATACTTGACTAGGCTTTTGCTGTCTAGTGTCAAACAATTAGATTTGTCAAACAAGTGTACCTTGCATTATAGATGTCAGCACTTGTCACTAATAAATGATGACTTTTCCAACAAATGAGCCAGATGTAAAACAAATGTCCAGAGGCCACACATCACTCTAAAAACAGCAGAAAAAAAATGTTTGTATAATGTTTGCAAAAGAATTAGCGTTAAATGTTATAAAAAGCTATATATAATTCCTCACATATTTTGCAGTCCAAGTAGTTATACTTTTTTCAAGATCACACTTATGCAGTGCAGCATTCATCTGGAATTGCAAACAAAATTTAGCATTTCTTATACTAATAAGCTAGTGAGGATATCTTATGTTCAATAAAGATGAAATTATAGTTTTAAAGCTCGTTCACCCTCCAAATATGGAAAAATTTTCCATCCCATCTAATTTGGAAAATACAAGATGGCAATCTTCCGCTACAACCCATTTTGTTAAGCCTTCTATAGGTGTAGCAGCTTTGGTTGCTTCAACTTCTTCAAGTGCGTAGCAGTCTATCTTTGAATGTTTGGTGCAGGTAAATAATTTGCAAGACCTAACAGTAACAAAAAAAAACTAATTTAAAAACAACAATTACAACATAAATTTATAAAGCTAATGAGTGATATGCTCAAAGTGAGTGCTAATTTAAAACCTTGCATTAGATTGTAGTTAAGAGTAAGTTTCTAAGCCGAGGATTGGAGTATACTTCCTGTCAAAAACGTTAAACAAATTAGTGTTATTCACAAAGTATAAAACAAAGTATATATTTACAAAAATGACAAGATAAGGGGATTTATAAAAGTTTGTATTCTAGTCTAACAATATAATACATGTGATTGATCAAACCATGAATCAAGATAGAAGTAGTGGACGAAAAAGATGTAAGATGTAGTTATCAACCATTAACACAAAAATAGAATATCAAATCATAAATCACGAATCAAAATATGTAGATGAACGAAATAAATCAAGAACAGAGATGAACGCATACAAAGTCCTTATTACTTTTCTTAATTAATTAACTAGATGAACACACCATAGTTAACCCTATTAAATATGCAATGCTAGTCATAGAATGCTACTCATTAATAAAACATAATTAACGCATAAAGATCAATGAAAGTTTGATTGATTTAAGCCAAGAACACAAGTTGGAACGCTAATCAAGCATGCAAGACTCATTGTTGATTTACCTAAGTAATTATGAGTTTTCCACTAAGCAATTAAGATCTAAACTCTAGCATATCTTAATTTGGATTCAATTACATGCTCAATTTTCTAAGTTTGCAACCAAAGAACACAAAACACATAAAAGGCGGGATTGAAGCACAAAATCAACAAACATTCATCAACATATCATGAAATCGCAATTAACAATCTTAAAATCCGAAAACGTTTATCATGCTTCATGGCTATAGAAAACTAAACATCAAAACATACTCTTTATTTTCACAAATTGTCGAAACATCCATTTAAAACAAAAACCTAGAACGCTAGTATAGTTGTCTTTAACGTTACAAACATAAGAAATCAAAAACAAAAAATAGAAGGACATGGTTACACTTTTGAAGAACTACAAGGACGCAAGATGATCTTCAAAATGATGGAGGATGTTGATGATGACTACAACAAAGAGGTGGAAATGCTTCATAGCTTCAATGCTTGAACAATGGAGAGAGATCGAAATTTAGAGACTAGGCTTTTGATGTCTAGTGTCAAATAAAGAAACATGTTACAGTAAACAATGTGTTAAAATATAAACAAACAATATTAAAAAGAATTAGTATTCAAACAATTGGATTTGTCAAACAAGTATAATTTTTTATTATAGATGTCAGAACCCGTCACTAACAAATGATGAATTTTCCAACAAATGAGGCAGATGTAAAACAAATGTCCAGAGACCACGCATCACTCTAAAAACAGCGGAAAAAAATGTTGGTATAATGTTTGCAAAAGAATTAGCGTTAAATGTAAAAAAAAAATTGTATATAATTCCTCACATGTTTTGCAGTCCAAGTAATTATACATTTTTCAAGATCACACTTATGCAGTGTGGCATTCATCCTGAATTGCAAACAAAATTTAACATTTCTTATACTAATAAGCTAATGAGGACATCTTATATTTAATAAAGATGAAATAGTTTTAAAGCCCATTCACCCACCAAATAGGGAAAAATTTTCCATCTCATGAAATTTGGAAAATACAAGATGGCAAGGGAAAAGAAATTATATACCTAAAGCAATAAGAGGAAGTTTCAGCAAGATCGAAGCGGGTAATCGAAGGGTGATGAAAATGTGTAGCAGTGGGGAGTTAGTGGGTTATCTTTCGCTACATCCCATTTTGTTGAGTCTTCTATAAGTGTAGCAGCTTTGGTTGCTTCAACTTCTTCAAGTGCGTAGCGGTCTATCTTTGCATGTCCTTGCATGTTTGATGCAAGTAAATAATTTGCAAGACCTAACAGTAACACACACAAAAAAAAAAAATTTAAAATAACAATTACAACATAAATTTATGAAGCTAATGAGAAACATACAACTTAAGTACTCTTGGAGATAATAATACATGTTACCTATTAGAATCCGATTCTAACGTGTGCTTGGTGAATACATGCAATCCAACAATAGGGTCATTGGGGTCACAATCTTTCTTAAGTATTAGATTGCCATTACGAGGATCAAGAATATTGATATGTAAGATATGTAACATATGGGTAAAATTAACAAATTATTAATTATATCCGATAATCATAGTTCAAAGAAACACTTCTCTCAGAATTGCTTCTCGCAACAATCAATAACTATAACAAAAAATATTCATTAAATTTCTTGATTGAAAATATTTTACAACTGAACTAGAAAAACAAAACTACATTTCCATTTGTTGAGCTTACCCTACATAATAGTATAAGATCATATTACTGCCAACATAAAATGACAAAATAGTACAATAATTTTTAAAACCTCAATTAGGGAAAAAATCGGATGACTAAAGAAATAAATAAATCAAATTCTTTTTAAACCCATACTTTCATCGGAGCATAGCCAACTCATGGTGAAAGGTAATTTTCTAGCTTGTGAGCTTGATCCTAGCCGATCTAGGACAATCCGACCAAAATCTTAGGTATTAAAGTTGATCCTCGTGGTATAAACTTCATTTTGAACGGTTGGATTAACAAGGTT
This sequence comes from Rosa chinensis, assembly GCF_002994745.2. NCBI lineage: Eukaryota > Viridiplantae > Streptophyta > Magnoliopsida > Rosales > Rosaceae > Rosa > Rosa chinensis. The sequence continues at coordinate 25,574,651 of NC_037089.1, read as the reverse complement.
TTGAGTTTGGCCGGCGGTGGTGGAAGTGCCGCCACCTATCGCGAAGTTCTGGCCATGTCAGTGGCAGTTTTTGGTTTATATCTTCTACTCGTCGATACAAGTATTTCGATATATAATAGGTAATTTTCAAAGTTCATATGAATTTGTTAGGATTTTTACTGTTTTTCGATCATTTCAGTTTTTGATTCGTTAGGATCCGGCAGTCCGATTAACTTGTAATTTTGTTATATTGACCGCTGAAGTGTTCCAGAGACTTTGGGTGGTCTCGGATGAAGTTTTGATCGATTGGCGTTACTTTCAGATTTTTAGATTAATTCGGGAGTTTCGGATTTTAATTGTTTGATTGTGATTCGTGTACTGAATCGAGGCTGTACTTTCTTTAGGTGATTGACAGTCGTCCGGTAAATTATTTAAGTTGTGTTACGAAGCAACGAGATTTTCAAGGTGAGTAATCGCACATTGTTCATTTACGAACGAAGAACTTTTATAGTTTTTAGAGGTTGTTTAATTAACTGCACACTATAGTTGGTATTAGTAGGCATTCCTGAGTGAATGTCTACATGTGTGTGTGTGTGTATATATTTACATGAAATATATATATGTGTTGTTGGATTTGTGGTGGTGAAACGATATGCATGATTGTGTCATATTCTTGTTTCGAGTGTTTACTTTTTGGAAAAACAATATATTGTGTTGAGTTATATTCTTTGAAAAGCATTGTTGATTTGTGAAACATTTTTAGGTCAGACGTGACTTAATTTATGTGTGGTCTTTTGTATCAGGAGTAATTGATATGATCAATTACAGTGAATCTTTGAGGTAGGTTTGAGTAACATTTTTAAGACATTTTTAAGTCCAGCGCAACTTCTTTAAATGTTTTGATCTGTGGAGATCGGGAGATCACGAATGTGACCATGGCATGTTATAGTGAACTATGCCCTTAGTGGGTTGTTGGTTACGGATTATCATGAACCATGTCTTTGGCCGGGTTGTTGGTTACGATAAGTTAGAACTCTAGTCTGTCTGCCGAGTTTTTATCATATTTTATGGGGGTATTGTCAAGATTACCGGAGATTCATATGTACAAGTTTTTAATGGTATCTCATGGGAGTAATGTCTACATTATTTGGAGACTCATGAGTACGAGTTTTAATGGTATGTTATCGAGTTAATGTAGAGATTACTTGAGACTCATAAGTACGAGTTTTTAAGAGAGTTTCGAGAGTATTCTTTCTTTATTGTCCAGATGAGACTTGAGTTTCATATCTATTTTGTTGAGTGGTCAAATAGTATGATTTTGTCAAAATGTGACATATGCATATCCTTCGGTAAAAGGAAGTAATGCGTGGTTGTTTTATTTATTTGAAATGTGTGTTTTCCTTGAGTTGTTGGTGTGAGTTGATTTAGTTATGTTTTGAGTTACTCATACAAGCTTTCATAAGCTTACTAACTTTGTTGTGTGACAACCCGGTGCGCTATTCAATGGTATCGAGGTTAATCCTGCAAATCAACGTAATCGTGGCTGAAACTAAGGTAGCTTGACAGCAGCAGTACGGGTAGGAAGCAAATTTTATTGGCTTTGCCATGATTATGACTTCCACTATGTTGTAGGCTCTGAGGAGCTTTTACGTTTATTTTGTTGTAGCAATTTATTTTGTAAACATGTGTAATATATGACTATGTGGAGCGAGTATATATTGTGGTTGTGGTTTCAGAGCATCAGTATGTATTTGGTTAAAAAGGAAAAAGTTTTTCAAGTATTTTGTATTGATGGCTGAATTCTTCACGTATGTATAATTATGGGATTATATATGGATTTTTAATTGTGTTTAAAAATCAGAGCGTAAGGTACATACTTGGTGACAATCAGTACTCCTCGAGTGACGGCCCATATGTAGCGGATCCACATAAGATACTCTTCGGTGTTGATATAGTCATTGGGTATGTAGGAAGGGTTAGAGTGTTGAGTCGTGAGAGTAGTGTCGACTCGGTGATGTAGGTGGAGGAGATTTGTGTAGCTTCTTGAGTATAGTCTTTTGAGGAATGGAAATCTTCAGATTTAACTCGGGTTTGATGTAGGGGATGGAATTGTATCCTCTGATGTGGTGTTGTGGTTAATTTGATTATTGTGATTAACTTATACTTGTGTTTGAGAGTTATGCAAGTATTAATCACGTGTTGTTATGCTTCTCAGGTAATGGATCACTTGGGAGGTAGAGTGAGGGGTCGAGGTAGACCCAGAGGTAAATGTAGACCCAACGGCAGACGTGAGATTCCTCCTATTACAGAGGTATTCAAGGATAAGTTAGAGGCAACAAATGTTAAGCTGCCTACTCACCCTCTCCTCGGGTGGAACTCTTAAGCCGCGTTGTCGTCATCGGCTCATGGTGAATAGAGACGGAGAGGAGCCACTGATGGTTCTAGGTTTCTCCCAGATTATCATCATTGTATTTTCCTCACCGGAAAGATAATGGAAAGAGAGATAAAGATATCGGGGGGAGAGAAGGAGTCTAGGAGAGAGAATGAGAGCGACACATTACGTAATTTTTTAAAATGGAGTGAGTGAGAATTCTAATTTGTTAAAGTAAGTTCACTAGTGCTCTTTAACCGGTCTCCACCTCGGCAAGCTGAGTCGGTGACCGAAATAGAAGAAAACGTTGCTTCCACCGGTGGTCTCTTGACCAGCTTTAGATTGAGCTTTTGTGACCCAGGCCAAGAAAAAGGCAAAGCTCCTGAACAAATTCTTGACCCAAACAGGTCGGTTGCCACTCTGGCCCAAGCCTGGATGTTGAGAGAGCGACACGAGAAACAACGCTCATGGAGGCCATGTTCTTGTCATCTAGCGCAAAAAAGTATCAGGTGCTTGCTGAAGAGCCGCTACGGAACCGAGAACAACCTAGAAACCAAATCATCAAAACTGGATCGATTTCAAAAAAATGAGAGTATTAGTATGTAGAGCGTGTTGAGAGGATTAATTTTCCTACCTTATGCAGTTAAATCGGCCGCCGGGGCCGCCGTAAATTGCCACGAAACTATTGAAAAACTTCAAGCTCCTCGAGCCTCGTATCGTCGCTATCGATCCTCGATTGTATAATCCACCACCAGGAGTACGTCGGCGTTGAGGAGAGGCATCGAAAGCATGTAGTCCGCCACCGGGAGATGGCCGGACGGTGGGGTACCGGTGGGATTGTCTTCCAAGTTTTTGGGTCGCCCTCGCGGGTCAGAAGCCCGGAAGCTTCTATCATGGTCTGCCAAAGTTTGACCCGATCTAATCCTATATATAGCCGCTCTAATAATTGAATTTGGATGGCTACGATGAAGGCGGTGGGTATTTTAATGGCCCATATCGCACATCACAAATTTCTCATTTTTTTTCCTTTAATAATTTCTAAATTCCTCAAAAATTAATGCCCACGAACGCCTTGTGTCATGTACTTTATTATCCAACTCAAATCCTCGATATTTCACCTTGTGAAAATTTCTGAAAATAAGCTCGATGAATTTTCGAGCTGACAAATTGTCAAATGTATTTCAATTTTACAATATATAAATTAATATAAAAAAAAATCAATGAACAATAATTGACCAGTCAAGAAATAGAACAGGTGGAAACACATGTTCATTGGTAGTGAACAATGTCTTGACCCAGTAACCCTGACCTATTGACGTAACGGGTGAACTTGCTCTTAGTGGGGGTGAGTGAGAGTGTTTTAGTTAAAAGTTGGATATTGGATCAGGACCCAAAAAGTAAAAGGTAAATATATAATTACTTAACTTCTAATTTGAATAATGTCATAGGATTAAATTCAATGACTAATAATAATGTAATGAAACCCATAAAATGAATTAATGACTCCATGAGAGGAAATGCATAAAGATGATATGATGTGCATACCTGTCCACTTGCTTCCCTTGGTTGGCCTACACATGGCGGGTAAAATCTCAACCGAGTTTGAGATAAGATATTGTATCTTAAATAGTATTGACACGTGGCATGAATATATATGATTTACAAAAATAAACAAAAAATAAAAAAATTATTTTGAAATTTAATTAAGAGATATATTATATAAAATAATTATATATACGATATAAATTCATATTGTAGTTAAATAATTGTCTAAAATGATTTAAATTCTGAAATTGTTATAATTTTTTACTAAACGAGGTTGAAAATGCAAAATCTGAATGAATAATAATAATACTAAAGAAGTCAAATTTTAATTAACGAGCCACATGCTTGTTGTTACATAGTGATGGTTTTTATTTCAGAGAAAATTTAAGGCTTGCCACGTGTAACCCACCAGGATAAGGTTTGGCAATAGAGGTACAAGTATAAAAGCCAGACAACCTCCCTCTGGTGCCAAAAAAAAAATCCCCAATCCCAAATCGCATTAGGTTTAAGAGTATGGCAGGAATCGAAGCCACCATCGCCCGCGGCACACAGATCGACGGCGGCAAACAGATGGAGATTTGTAAAGGTATATATAATCACTTTTGAAGAAAACTACAATATGTTGATGGCTAGAATGCTCGATTCCTTATTAATGATTTGGTTTTCCCATCTCATCAGGGGAATCGCAAACACCATGTAGTGCAAAGTCACGAAAACGAAAACGAAAAGCTCATTGTTGTTGCACTTGTCATGATCCCAAAACCCGACGCCGTGCCAAAACTAGGAAACCTGCTTTACCAGAGGGATTTGGTTATATTCCCATGCCAGTACGTGTGGATAAGAATGGTAACTACATTCCAGAATTTTCTGATCGTGTTGCTTACATGTCTTGTCGCCGTTGTGGTATGAGGGGTGACCACTGGGATCCCTTTTGCCCCAACTCGATCAATGATCCGCCAGACTCGGGAGAAGCTGCTCGAGTCACGGGCAGGTCATGGAATTACATATTGAGGAATTTCAATCTGAAAGAATATCTTGACAAAAAGAACAAAGACTGATGGGAAACCAGAGAACCACCACGGAGGAAGGCGGTGAAACCAAAACTGTCCAATCCATTGCGGAAACAAAAACCCGTGCCAGAAGTAACAAGCCTTCTAATTAAAATAGGGAATTTAAAGGTGAAGTAGCTCTGCAACCGCAGTTTCTCCCAAGTGTACTTTCTCAACCTAATCTGCTTTCTGAAACTGGGTTGCTTGGTGGAGTTGGGAATTCTTTTTTCATGTTGGGTTACATTGCTTGTAAGCACATGTGGTGTTCATATAATCTCCCAAATTCATGAAAACAAGGAAGAACATTATTAAGAATCTAGCACTACTATTCGTATTTATCATTTTTGCTCGTTTCTCATGCCATCTTTGTTTTCATGATCATGCTTTTATATTACTTCACATGATAGAAAATCTACGTGCTAAAGCTTCGCAAACGTAGTTGCAGAGGTCCCTTGTTGTTATATGTTTCTTCTCTTTTGGGAAGAGAAGCATTTGAAGCTCATGTAAATTTTCTTGGCTTAAATTTTCAGAAGCTTCTCCAGATTAATTTCCGGCTCTTAAGTTCTTGTGTGCAGAATTTTCGGCCTTTAATCTGAGAGCAATGGTAATTTCAATGCTAAACTACAGAAGTTACCGATGCATTACTGTGCAATACTGAATAGTTTCATGTTGCAGATACAATATTACAATGTACCCTGTCCATCAGCACTGCCGTTGATTTTAAAACTGTAACAAGTATATGATTCTTTGCCGTGATCTATACTTTAAAAACTGTAACAAGTATATAATTCTTTGCCGTGATCTATACTTTTACATTCTATGATAAGAGTTGAGTATTTAGAACTCGGAACAAATAATTCACCCAAATCTCTGTTTAAAAAGAGGGCGCTTTCTATTTTTGCTTCCAAAAGCTTGGCATTTGAACCGTTCTCCTCTTGTCCTCACCTAAAACCATCTTTAAATCTTCACCATTAGTTGGGCATGATCCCAAAGCTTTGACATGGCTTCTGCTGTGATACTGAGCAAACTTCAATGATTTCAGTATCAGGAGACGATTGACCTGCTTATCATTACATTCACTTCCGTTCCTAGATACATGCCTGCACCGGCTAACCCTGAAAATGGAGGGATTACGCCCTGCTAATGAAGGACAAGAAACCTGATTCTGGCCATGACACCCTTTTGCCCAACCTCTAGCACTTTCTTGCATACCACCACTGTAACCGTTGAGACAATTCGAGTAACTTGGCAAAGGGTTTTTATTTTTAACCGATTATTGTCAGGACTCGCCGGATGGAATTTGGAATCATGGGTAGAAGCACTGTGACAAATGCAATTTCATCACTCCCTTTACCTTCATATGGTTGGAACTCTTCAAAAGCATATCATCTGATTTCGGAGCGCAACATAAGAAAATTCCTTGATATGTGTGTGTGTGTATCTGGAATATTCAACGACTTAAACTTCCTCTAGGGTCAACTCAGCCATTCATAAGTCCGGCATATCCAGGGTAACGAAGCTTGACCTTGGAGAAAGTTCAACATTTGTTATCAGCTTGTTCACATCATGACATTATTTTCAAGAGTTAGGTTTGCATCGATCAGCTTCATGCCAAGCCTCAGCCATCTGCAATCTCTCTCGCTTCTTCCAGTTCATTATTCAGAAAGTCTTTCAGAAAAGAGAATAATCTCGCTTGCATTAGACTGTAGTCACTCGACAATCTTTGAAATAAAGTCATAAAACCCACGAATTTAATGAAATTCATTCCAGCAGCGAGGATCCCTTTGTTGCCCTCTCCAATCTCAATTTGGGACATGTCCAAGAAGATTCAAGCTAGAAAACCAAAATAAAACGAACATCAAAGCTCAAACCATTCTGAATGGGATGGTAATATATTCGAAACATGAACCATTAAAGATCCATGTTCTTGCCATTTGTAACATCAATGTACATGTACCCAACGGAAAATCAAAGACACAAATTTTAACTTCCCTAAAAATCTCAAGACTCAGATCATGGCGTTGCAACACAACGAGTCTCACAAAACTCTCAACCTAAAACATTTACAAAAATGATTTGTTGCGTGGAAATTAATTTTGGGCTGCCTTCCTGTAAAAATAACTCGTATGAGACTAAACATGATAATCAAGCCAAGGAGTGATTATACTATGGTCCCGGGCTACCATTGGCATGATCATGTGGTGGTCCGAGCCAATAATATCACTCGAATTTGGTTGAGTTTCTAACTTATGTCAACCTGAACATCGCCAACAGCCTAACCACGGCAAAGAACCCAATTATGTCTTGCCTGTAGGGTGTAGAAGCCTTCCAGCTCTTACTATTCTTGTTCAAGTACATCTCATGAGCATTGTTCTATAACTTGTGTCGTTTACTAACGCCATCAACCTTGCGAAGGTCTGCATATTTGTTGTTCTTGGATCCATCAGAACCAGTAGAGCCCTTGAAGCTAGGTTCCTTTTCCTTCACCACTTATTTTTCTTGATCAGCTTCCATTGGACGCTGTATAGAATCAGCAGGTGGTGATGAGAGACATGGACACAGGTGTAATATACAGCCATCCGATCGAAGTTTCTCTCCCTCCTCCAAGGTGGTGGAGACTTTGGAGGAGGATCTTGACGATAATGAGAAGCATCTCGAGAATACGAAAGAGCCTTCCTTCCCTTCTTCCGTATTCTTGGAGCAGCAACGAGCATGGCACGCTCGTTGCTGTTCCTCCGAAGCAAGCCCTTGAAACTCCACCGCCTCAACAAAGTTCCAGTGGACTTGCTCTTCTTGTACTTCACTCCCTCTTTTTTTTCAATGTTGGATGATGTAGAATCATCATGTTCCTTCATAACCTCCGCATGATCATGTTGGCTTTTGTCTAGTAGAACAATTTCGGGGTCAAGGACAGGGAAGACTCTCTTGTTGGATCCATCAGAACCAGTTGATGATGAGCTCTCGGAGCTAATCTTCTTTTCCATCACCACTACTTTTTCTTCATCGACTTCCTCCGGATGAGCTGCCAAAGAGTTAGCAGGTAGTGTTGGAAGACATGGACACAGAACCGTCGCATCCAAGTTTTTCTCCCTCCAGGGGCTCAACAATTTTTTATTTACCGTCTGAAACATTCCCTGATTCGTCACTTCAGGGGCCTTGGTGACTTGAAATTGTTATAAAAATAATATTTTGAAACACCAGGCCAGTTGTTCTCATCAGGCGATCCACAAAGCTCAAATATCTTGTTCAGTTGGTCAGGCTACAATAAATACAAAGAAATAAATACTTACAAAAGAAGCCTCAGGAAGAACAAAAATGCTGTCAATTTTTGTGATTATTTGATAAAAAGTCCTACTCCCCAAGTCTAAGAATAGGAATCAAAATGTTTTATATGCTGGTATGCAATATCATATCGAGGCCACATGTGACTGACCACCTCAAGGCCAACAAGGCCATCACTTTTGAGTCTCCCTTCAAGGCCACGTAAATATTTTGACCAATGGACACAATTGAAATTCTACTGAACTGAATCTACTGAATACTAATAGTCATGACTGGCCACCTCAAAAATTTCACATCAAAAACCATTCCTAAATAATTACATCCTCTAATATGTTACAGTAAGATGCCAATTTTATACGCAGGAAGTGGATGCCACAGAACTTGCTTCATTTACATCCGAAGCATAGCTGCCCCTTGACAAATTTATAATTTAAAATGCATGTTACCTCAAAAGAACGGCCTAAAACTAATTTGGTTCAGTAAAATATTGTCCGGAAAAAAAAAAAAAAAAAAAAAGCTGAGGCAATCCATTATCAATTGAATTAAAACCTCAGGCTATAGTTCTGCAATACTAAATCATCAATTTAATTATCAGTCTAAAAGATAATATGAAAGGTGTCACCTTGCAAAATTGGCGAACCATTCAGAAGTTCAGCAAAGATGCAACCAACAGACCACATGCCGACAGCTCATCCACACTTTGTAGCTCCAAGCAGCAACTCTGAGGGCCTGCTCCAATCATCTCAATTTTATCTACTAACCAAAATGGGGACATAATCTTTGAAAGAAGGAATCCTTTAGAAACATGAGAATTTATCATGGTAATTGTGAAGTATACTCACCTATACCACAATGTAATAACACGATTTGTAAGCTGCCCATCATGGTTGGTAGCAAAGGATTTTGCGAGCCCAAATTCTGCTAGCTTCAATTTTCCCTCATTATCTAACAAAAGATTAGAACCTGCAACAAAAGGTTTTGTTCAGATTTGGGACATTGCATGAGTTGCAAAAGATTTAATGATCAAATCCAACTAAGGATATGGCAAAACTTTTTTTGGGTGAAACCAACCTTTCATGTCGCGATGAAGTACTTGATTAACATGACAGTAATGGAGCCCAGTTAACAACTGCGCCCCCAAATTCTGCTAGCTTCAATTTTCCCTCATTATCTAACAAAAGATTAGAACCTGCAACAAAAGGTTTTGTTCAGATTTGGGACATTGCATGAGTTGCAAAAGATTTAATGATCAAATCCAACTAAGGATATGGCAAAACTTTTTTTGGGTGAAACCAACCTTTCATGTCGCGATGAAGTACTTGATTAACATGACAGTAATGGAGCCCAGTTAACAACTGCTTCATATAACACTGAGGAATAAAAGGTGAAAAAATCTTTAGGTACTTGGCGCAACAAAAAACATCCTATGCAAAAGTAAGAACATATAGCACCTTGAGACCCAAAAAAAAAAAAAAAAAAAAAAACACACATTGTACCTTTATCTACCGAATTGAATATCTAACTCCAGGACGATCAGCAAGGCCTGTCAAATTATGATCCATATACTCAGAAACCATATAGATGCCACCCTCAAGCTTTTTACTATCTGTAATCGACAAAAACACATGTTAGAACTACCACCTGCATGTGATGAGAATTGAGGTACAAGTGACACTCTCGAAGCAGGTCATTATATGGATCGCAGGCATTACATAACTAAATAACAGTATTTTCTTACCTTGATTCTCTTGATCATTCTTTTCAGGACCTTGAAAACAAAAACAAATTATCCAAAAGTTTCAGCCAAAAAATCAAAGAAATTGTTTAAAATTTGTAAAACGAGGTAATTATTGAACATATGAAAGTAAACTACCTGCAGAAGTTACAATCTCTTTCAGCTTAATAATATTTTCATGATGAAGCTTCTTCAGAAGCTTAATTTTCTGAATTGCTGTAATAGGAAACTGCATGAACAAAGCAAAAATTCAAGACAATTAAAGTAAGATGTGAAATAAGTCTGCTCCTCTGTAAGTGCATGTTGGTCTGGGAGTTTGTAAAAGGGTTGCACTGTAATAACAATAGGTTTCACATAAATTGAAATCAACTGTGCTGTGTTGTAATTTTATATAACAATACCACATGGTAATTGAACGGACACATACCCCTTCTTTTTCATTATCCATACGTATCCTTTTCAAAGCAACAATTTCACCACTTCTGATTTCTCTGGCCTTGAAGACTTGGCTGTAAAAACACCCATAATAAGAACCCCAAGTAAGTGAAGGGTCCGATCAATCCTCCCAATATGATCTGAAAGCTATCTGACAGTGTATACCAACCAAGTATCCAGAGTGGTAATCTCATCCTTAGCAATCTTCACGCCCAATCTGCTACCAAACCACGCCAACTCAGTCCATGGACAAAGAAGAAGACAATGTTTAATAGATTCCTCATACTCCCCACAGATGGAGCACATAGGAGATTTTCTTACTTTCCTTTCGAATAGATTGTATAAAGAAGGTACAAAGTTGGTAATGGCCCTCCAAAGAAAATCGGACACTTTGGGAGAGAATTTAGAGTGCCAGATCCAAGGCCAAATCTTTGGGGGTCTAATGTGGGAAGTAGAAGCTTTCATAGGAACAGACATTATGCATTGCTGTGGAATGCAACGATAGCATGACCGAACAGAGAAGTCACCATCCATTTTGAACGGCCAAATCAGTCTGTCATCTTCATTTGGGTCTCCAATTGGCATAGCCTTGATAGCTTTAGCATCAGAATCATTAAGGAAAGGTTAAATGTGGCTGATGTTCCAGTTTCTTGTGTCACAATCAATAATCTCCGAAACTGCAAGAGTAAAGCAGTTTCTAGTATTAGCGGGATGAATGAGCCCATCCAAGGAGTTACGGATCCACCTATCTTTCCATACATCAATGGTTCTGCCATCATTCACTTGCCAACGCATGTTCACCTCCTCATTCCCCTAATACACAACTGAATTCAGAACAAAACAAAATATTTGGCAGAGGCTATGAGCAGTTTCGTTCCCATTGCACTTGAGCCTTTAAATTCTAACTTCACTCTGATCATTGATACTTTAAAGTATCTGCATCCTTCAACATGCATATGCCTTCTAACAACTCCTTGGAGCTCCTTCCAATGTAAACATGCTCTCTAGTTTTTTCTCTTACACAATCAATTAAGTAGCTTCGAATATGAGCTAAAGCCTGAGGATAAATGGGCCTAGCATTTTTAGTGCTTATGTCATCGTATGCTTTTATAGCCTCCTCTTCATCTTTGAGCACTATACGATGAACATAAAAGCAAGCCTTTTTTGCTATGATATTAGAATGGATAATACTCTTTAGTCCTCCTGACCTGAACATTAAAGTACGAACATTTATTGAACATACATATATACATAACACAATTTATTTACTTTAGAGGAGATGCTTTACACACACATACCAGATGTCGCTTATGAGTGCTTGTATATTATCTCCTCTGAAAATAGGACCAAAACTTGTAGAATATAGCAAGAACAAAGTAGCTTGTTCTTCCTTGTCCGCTGAGTCATACAATGTTTTGTATAGTGTTTTGTAGACATCTAGAACCCGATACGTAATAAAAATGCAACCATCTTTATGCACGTATGTCACTGATAAGTGATAACCAAATATGGAAAATAAAAGTGAGATAAAAAAGAAAATAAAAGTTTAGACCTTCACTATTTCTGACTTTTATGCAATCTAATTCAACAATCCAAACCATTCATTCTACACATGCTTATGCAATAACCGTATTTGTAAAGGAGTCATGAATAATTAAAGAATGAACGGTTCCAACCATTAAATTACTAGCTAAAAATACAAAGATCCGCAAATATATATTCACACATTACCCCTCAGAATTCCACCGGAGCAATAATCTTTCAAACTTCCTTGCAATAGAGCTTCAAAGGCCACATTAACAGCAACTTCTTTGGTCATGTTAGCATAACCGTCAGCATTACTAGCATAAGCAGTTCACTTCAGTTAGCATAGTAGCTCAAGCACTAACCAATTTGCCCAAAAATAAAAGCTCGCCCAACCAAATGAAACTCCAAAAACTAAAAATCAAGCAAAAAAAAAAAAAAAGAATACATACGTTTTGAGAAGAACTAGGTCAGCAAAGAAACCACCAGATCCTATTGAAAACTCTCGATCAGTGTATTCGCGTACTTTTTTCTTGTCTAGTGAAACACCTAGAATTTGAAAGCCCTACAATAAAAGTTGAATGAGAATACATAAATTAAACTAAGCCTTTTTCAAAGGAAAAAATAACATTAGACTAAGCTTTTAATTGAGCAAAATTGATGTCATTACCTCTTCTTTGTGGTATCCGGCAATAATTGTGCCAAAACTATTCCCACTCCTTCGATTCTTTTTTAGGAAGTCATTTAAATACTTTTTTGCGCAGTCAAATGATGCTCTCACTGATTGCGGTTCCTATTATATTAAACAATTAACATTGCTCTAGTTTTTCTTCAAATTAAAACAAATAGGGGAGAGTATGAGATCTTACCAGTTCAAGCAAATGTCTGTACATTTCATGCCATTCTTTGACATCCCCCATCAAAGTACAATATATTTTGGGTTTGGAACATAATTGAAATATTGTGACTTCCTGATCTGACACTGAAATGGTTGATAAAAACAATAAACAACAATATTAATTAGCAAACAAGGAGTAAAGTTAAACAATAATCTGATTTCATTATTTTCTTGCTCAATACTTTAAGAATAATAATGTAAAGGTTAGCATAGTAAATTAAAAAAATGTTAAGAAAATAAAAGAAACTAACCAAAGCACTGCAATTTCAATCTGTAAAACCAAAAAAAAAAAATATTTAAAAAATTCCATAAATTTAAAAAAAAAAAAAAAATTTAAAAGCAATTAACACACACACATTTGTTAAGAGGCTAGTAAGGTTACTATTAGCTAAGCAAGTAAATTGAACTGTAAAGTGCATAACCTAATTTACAAATGACAACTTAGTAATTCAACGGATATTGAATTTGAAAATAAAGAAAATATCACTTAACGTGAGCAATAACATTCAAGCTGCTATTGCAGTTTTTCTTTTGTCAAATTTGATCAATAAATGATGGTTCATTCTATGACAAAAGTCAATTCACACATGTTTGAGCATGTATTAAGAGATTAATTTTAGTAAATTAGAAAGAAAATAAAATAGACAATAAGAAGTGCACTTTTTATTTGTAGAGTGTAGACTTGTGTTCAATATATAAGACCGGGGGGGGTGGAGAAAGAAGAATAAAGAGTTTACGTAATTCATTACATTCAGTGCCGCCTTCATCCGTGTTGGAAGTTGTGATTATTGCACCGCTCCCCAGCATAATGCCTTCTCCAAACACAAAACCAACATTGGTTGTTCCATGGAGGTGCTGCTTCATCATTCTTGCAAGAAAAATTCAACCTTTTTTTAAACAAAAGACAATTAGCTTGCAGGATCTAGTCTTGAAGAAATATGAAATAGAAAGTTGACAGATTTATGAGCCTACACTTCTTTTCATTCAACCGGTTAAATGAACCCAAAAAACAGTAACCAAAAGGAAAAGATACCATGAACTAAGTACTGCACATCCAAAAACATAAATATTATCATTTATCAAACAACTAAAAAGGTGTTGAAAACCAAACTTTTTCTCTTTCTTTACAGTCAAAACCACTCCCTCCAACACTGTCAGAAAACTTTGCTCCTCCAGAATCAGAAAACCTCACATCATATATTAAAAGCCAAAAACGAATCATAAAAACGGAGTTTAACATCACATCATATAACTTGTCCTAGAAACTAAAGCATCAGACTACAAGAAAAAAAAAAAAAAAAACATGGTGGAACCTTTTCAATATCCCTATCCTTCTGCATCAGTTATGTCTAAAAATCTGGCACCGTATAGCAAGTGCAGGTCAAAAAGAGATGCAAATCAACCCTACATCACCTGTAAACCAATGCAAATGGAATTTAACATTCCAACCTCTAATTAAAATCACAAATGACTTGACAAAAAGTTGATTTAGAAAATCTGAGCCTCCAAAACAATGCAACTTATCCAATACGCAGGACATTAAGAACATAAAGCAGGAAAGGGTCATTGAGATAGCACAGTGCACTCCAAAGCAAAGCAACTCAAATTAATTTTCATAAAGATAAACGGGTTTTCATCTTACATGCTTTGAATCTATTACGAATTCAGCACTTTTGTCCCCACGAAAACACCAAATCTTTTGTCCCGTGGCAAATGACCACCAAAACAAACAAATGTTACAGTAAAAACATTCCCAGTTCCTGAAGTGTTGAAGGGTATACCAAAACAAAAACATGCCCTTTTAGAGTAATCTAAAACTGTTTATCATACACAGAACTGAGTCTATCTCAATAACACATAATTCAAATCAAACAGAGTCTGAAAAAAGACTTTACCTTCACAATCTAATCGAGAAAAGCAACCTACGGCAAACAACCCCTCGCGCCCTCTCTCTCTGTAAAGAACCAAAAGCAAACCCTTCGCGGCTTCGCCTCTCTCTCTCTCTCTCTCTCCCGCCGCCAACGATGTCTTTACTCTTTATTACTCTCACTCTCCATGAACCAAACACTGTCTCTCTCCCGAAACTAAATGGGACAAACTTTTTTTTTTTTTTTTGAGAGAGAGAGAAAGGACTAAAGGAGGACAAACCAATTAATGGGATACATTTCCTTTTTTTTTTTTTAGGAAATTAAACAATTTATCAATTTAAGAAATTACAACAACAGGGTTGACAACTTGACGCTGTAAATCTCGAGTTCTAATTAGAAAAGGGGACTCACTCATACTCCTAATATAAAACTAGCGAATACAGACACCATGAGCCTATAAGAGCTCAACTGTAACCTACATACAAACTGTTTCGGGGATTCCTGTGAGGGACTGTACCTTGTTCCTTGTCTTGGGGGTAGTCATGTTGAGGATAGCCTGGACTTTTTCTGGGTTAGCCTGTATGCCTCTCTCGCTCACCATGAATCCCAAAAATTTGCCTCCCATTATGGCGAAGACACACTTGTCAAGGTTGAGCCTCATCCCGTGGTATAGCATGACATCGAAGATAGTATCCAGGTAGTCGATGTGTTCCTCAATGGTGCAGCTTTTCACCAACATGTCATCTATGTATACTTCCATTATCCTTCCGATGTGGGCGGCGAACATGGTGTTGACCATTCTTTGATATGTGGCGCCTGCGTTTTTTAAGTCGAACTGCATGACCCTGTAGCAATACAATCCTTTGTCTGTGATGAAGGATGAATGCTCCATGTCCTCGGGGTGCATTTATATTTAGTTATACCTGAAAAACGTGTCCATGAAGCTGAGTAACTTGTGCCCTGCTGTGGAATCTACGAGTTGGTCAATCCGTGGGAGGGGGAAGTTGTCCTTCAGGCAGGCTATGTTAAGGTTTGTGTAGTCAACGCACATGTGCCATTTTCCGTTGGGCTTTTTCACCATGACAACATTCAAAAGCCATGTCGGTGTTGAGTTAAAAATTGCACAAAGTATGAAATGTCACCCAACATAATTTCACTCGTATTCATTAACATAATAGAGTTTTTAATTATTTCGGGTTTGACCCATTCAAGATAGAATTCATGTGTCTCTTAATTACAATCCCTTGTTACAAGGGAACACCTTTTGATTCCATTTATAAAGAAACCAATGTGTGTTTGTTTGTTTTTGCGGCTGCACTCGAATTTTAGAATGGGTTAACTACGTACCCGAGAAGGGATCAAGCCACTCGTAGTTCAAGAGTTCCAATGAGTGAACGACCCATTGGAATGCTTAGATTTTTGGGATAGGAATAGTGTTTATGATGCGGTTGTATCTAGTTTATTTGATTCCAGATTACCTATATACCCTTGCAGGATCAAACCACATGTAGTTCCAACATTTGAGATTTAATCGGTAGATGACCCATTTATTTTGGATTTGTGTTTGAGATATTTGTGAGGGTTTAGAGCCCTTGAATTTGTTTTTAGGTAATTTGTGAATGATTTGATTTTTCTGGTGTTTGGGTGAATTTGACTAGTGGAGTCAGGGATTTGGTTTGGCTGAATTTGACTGGTAGAGTCAGGCATTCGGTTTGGCTGAATTTGACTGGTGGAGTCAGGGATTCGGTTTGAATTTGTGGTTACATCTAATGAGTCGCTAGATTGCCTACATACCCTGTGAAGGGATTAAACCATTATAGTTCAGGATTTGTATTTGAGCTTTCTTGGTTTTGTACCAAAGGGACTTCATTTTTGGGTTTCGAAGCGAAACCGATGTTCAAGTATTTTTGATTTAGACACCCATAGCATCGAGTAAATTCCGGGTCACACTTCTCAATTTCGTTTGGAACCCAGAGGCACCCATCGAGCTTTTCTTTCGGGCATTCTTGATTTATTAGGCACCCAGGAGACGAGTCTTGACATTTGGATTTTCCGGCTTGCAATGGGAGACTTTCAAATATTGGGAAGAAGGTCAATCGATCACGATAACTTAATTTGATGCTTGCAAAACCGTTGCATGAGTTCAACATGAGCCACACAATCTTGTGAAATGCTACTATAATTAGGACCATGCCTTCCTGCCCTCCACATAAGCAACGTGAAGCTTTCTTTCTTTCATGAGACAAACTGAGGAAGAGTTCTCCATCATGTTTGGGGTCAATTGTCACCTTCTTAATTAAAGACATGGAAACTTAATTTATCTCCATGTTCTTAATCGACTAGAAGACTCCCTCTATTGCGTCTCAAGCAATCCTTTTTCTATTTTAAGAGGTTGCTTTCTTACTTAAAAAAAACCTGGAGGCTTTCTATATTTATTTGTTTCAAAGTCTTCTGCGTAAGAGTATTTGGCATGCTCCATTTAGTTGCTTATTTGTGGAACGAAAGGAATGCTTACTGACTTTAAATTGTTTTGTTTTTTCTTCATGCCTTGGTATCAATTCCCGAGTTGTACTTCAAAATTTGTATTTTTCATATAGTGCAACATATATCTATCTCCTTTCATACAAAGTGATGAGACTATGAACAAAAATAACTCTTTTAATTGTTATCTTTCTTTTCTATTTTTTATTGTCTCATTCTCTTGTATAATTGGGAGATCATGCAATAACGTGGCTCTCTAAAGGGTGCCCTCATGCATGTCTAGTTTGACGTGTTAGCAACGGGCAGCAGCTTAACTTCGAGGATCATAGTCAAACCGCATACAATGCTTCATGGTTTTGAGTAGAGGCTTTGCTTCAGGCTTTCTTGAGTTGCCTTAGTCTCCAACTTGAAAAATCCTGGAGTTTTATTTACTGGATTTGAATCTTCTTCGTTGGTGATTTTTGAAGGCTGAGAAGTCATGACGGAATGTGGGCTTTATCTTTGGAACCACAACTCCATCATGGCCTTCAGAGTCGCATATGCTTCGAAGACACTGCTATGAAAAGCCATTCGAGACACTGCCCGGCATGGTCATCATGGTCTTCGACGGGGCCGGTCCTGAGATTTGTGTGGCCTGAGGCGAATATAATCTCGTATAAATTGACATTAAGTATTCAAATAAATTTTTTGGGTAATTAGTAAGACATTATTCCTATTGGTTTATTGGACAAAACAAAGAAGAAAAGAAAAAGTTCAATGTGTGTTTCTTCTTTATTCTATTAATTAAATAAGTTGTATATTTAACAAAAAAAAAAAAAAAACTCTAGGCTAGCGACTTTGAATAGATTATAAAGACGAAAAAAAGTTCAATGTGAAAAATATTCTAGCCCAGCAACTGAATCTAGGATTCAAACCTTGGTTGGGTGGAAAAACACAACAAAAAAAGCTAACTGCTGGGCTGATGCATGTTTTACTTCATGGTGGAAGGTTTCAACAAAATATATATAGTATTCTTTGATGAGTAGACAAATCAGAGGCCCCTAGGAACCGATGGCTTGAGACGACTGCCTCATATGGCAGCCCTCAGAGCCGGCCCTGGTCTTCTACATGGCTTATGGAGACGTCGCTCTGGCATGTTTGTTTAGCATGGGCCTTTAATTAGAGCAAAAAAATGATGGAGGAGGACGATGAGATCGGATTTGAACCTTGGATTGAATGAAACTTCTTCTCCTATGGCTCCTGCTTTTTTTTTTTCCCTTCTGTGCTTCTCCGCACTGGTGCGTCTTCACGTTGGTCTCCTTAGTTTGGAACTTGAGCACCGTGAAGATGGTATCCTGATTCATCAATCAGCTTATACCCAAAAGATGCTTAGGCGTTTTAATACTGACAATTAAGCCTTTAAGCACCCCAATGGTCATCCATAGTCTTGATCCAAAGAAGGATCCATTCCGTCCAAAAGATGACGATAAAAATGTGCTAGAGGCAGAAGTGCCCTACATAAGTGCAATAGGCGCATTATTGTACTTAGCACAATGCACAAGACTAGACATCTCTTTCACTGTGAACTTGTTAGCTAGATATAACTTTGCAGGCAACACGACGCCATTGGACTGGTGTTAAGGATATCTTTCGATACCTAAGTGATACGATTGATATGGGCTTGTTCTATCCCTTCAAAGAGATTATGGATTCAGACTCATCATATGTCAAGAACGCCACCAACAGTGGTCTGCATTCTCTCTCCATCCCAAAACGACATAAGTGTTTTGGAAGGTTTTGCTGATGTTAGGTACCTCTCTGACCCACACAAATGTCGTTCCCAAATTGGTTATGTATTCACCATGGGTAAGACCGCGATATCTTGGAGGTCTACTAAACAGACCCTAGTCGTTTCTTCTTCGAACCATGCAGAGATTATTATTCTTCACGAAGCAATTCGTGAATGTATATGGCTTAGATCCATAGTTACTCATGTTCCAAGCAATTGTGGTCTGAAGTCTACCGCAGATGAGCCTACTAGCATTTATGAGGATAATGCTGCTTCCATTGAACAAATGAAGCACGACTACATCAAAGGCAACAATACCAAGCAGATATTGCCTAAGTTCTTCTACAATCAGCAACAACAGAAGCTCCTCGAGATCAGCGTGAATTAGGTTCGATCTGAGGACAATGTGGCAGACTTGTTTACTAAGTCATTGCCCAAATCCAAGTTCGAAAAACATG
This sequence comes from Rosa chinensis, assembly GCF_002994745.2. Taxonomy (NCBI): domain Eukaryota; kingdom Viridiplantae; phylum Streptophyta; class Magnoliopsida; order Rosales; family Rosaceae; genus Rosa; species Rosa chinensis. Next base: position 25,555,258 of record NC_037089.1, on the reverse strand, counting down.
TTGCAAGCATTGGCTTCCGGAAGTTATCCAAACTCCCATGATCATAGTCATCGGGGGGTGACGCAGACATCAGGGGGAGATGTCTACATGTTGATCTCGAAACGTGAAGGGTGTGTTGTGCTTTTTCCCCTTCGACCGAGGTTATTTTTGTCCCATAGGGTTTTTGTTACTCGACAAGGTTTTTAATGGGGCAACGAAAGGAGCACCACGTTTGGGCGACACAAGGGGGAGTGTTCAAGTAAATCCAGAATTTGTGTTTGGCCCAAACTCGAGATTACTTGCTCTAGTTGAAATAGGGTTAGAATTAGAGATAATCTCGGAGAATGTTAGAAATATCCAATCAATGTATGATTACATTTCCTTGTACAACTCTGATTCTATGCCTTGTAATCCTGTATATAAAGAGACCCATATTATCAATGAAAACACAACAATTCCTCTCTCAAATATTGATTCCCTAAAACAGTATGCTATATAAATTCATATTGTAGTTAAACAATTGTCTAAAATGATTAAGATTCTGAAATGGCTATAATTTTTGACTAAACGAGTTTGGAAATGTAAAATATGAAGGAATACTAATGATCCTAAGAGAGTCAAAATTTTTTTTTTTTTTAAAAGGGAGTCAAATTTTGATTAACCAGCCGCATGCCCCTTTTATTTATTTATTTATTTATTTTTTTTGGAGAATGGAGCCACATGCTTGATGTCGCATAAAAGTTACGAGAGCTTGTCATTTGAACTGCAGGCCACAGTTATGGGCTTTGTCTCAGTTGTTGGGCTAAATTTGCCCATTGTTGGGCCTTTTGGGCTTTTTGTTTCAGAATAAAATTAAGGCTTGCCACGTGTAACCCACCAATATAAAATCCAACCTCCCTCCCTCCCCAATCCCAAATCGCATTAGGTTTAGAGTATGGCAGAAATCGAAGCCACCATCGCCCGCGGCGAACAGACAGAGATTGATAAAGGTATGTATACTCACTTTTGAAGAAAACTACAATGTGTTGATGGCTATATTTCTTATTAATATTATGTTCCGTTCCTCATCTCTTGGTTTTCCGATCTCATCAGGGGAATCGCAAACACCGTGGACAAAGTCACGAAAACGAAAACAAAATGCTCATTGTTGTTGCAGGTGTCATGATCCCAAAACCCGACGCCGTGCCAAAACTAGGAAACCTCCTTTACCAGAGGGATTTGGTTATGTTCCTTCGGCAGTATGTGTGGATAAGAATGGTAACTACATTCCAAGATTTTCTGATCGTGTTGCTTACATGTCTTGTCACCGTTGTGGTATGAAGGGTGACCACTGGGATCCATTTTGCCCCAACTCGATCAATGATCCGCCAGACTCAGGAGAAGCTGCTCCTACCCGTAACCCGTCATGGAATTATATATTGAGGAATTTCAACCTGAAAGAATATCTTGACAAAAAGAATAAGACTGATGGGAAACCAGAACCACCACGGAGGAAGGCGGTGAAATCAAAAGTGTCCAATCCATAGCCGAAACAAAACCCGTGCCAGAACTGACAAGCCTTGTAATTAAATAGGGAATTTAAAGATGAAGTAGTCCGCTATGTAAGTTGCTTGTTATTAGACTTCCCCCGTTACTACTCTTTTTGTAGCTCTGCAACCGCAGTTTCTCCTAGTGTACTTTGTCACCCTAATCTGCTTTCTAAAACTGGGTTGCTTGGTGGAATTGGGAATTCTTGTTTCATGTTGGGTTACATTGCTTGTAAGCACATGTGGTGTTCATATAATCTCCCCAATTCATGAAAACAAGGAAGAACATTACTAAGAATCTAGCACTACTATTCGTATTTATCATTTTTGCTCTTTTCTCATGCTATCTTTGTTTTCATGATCATGCTTTTATATTACTTCAAATGATAGAAAATCTACGTGCTAAACCTTCGCAAACATAGTTGCAGAGGTCCCTTGTTGTTATATGTTTCTTCTCTTTAGGGAAGAGAAGCATTTGAAGCTCATGAAAATTTTCTTGGCTTAAATGTTCAGAAGCTTCTCCAGATTTCCGGCTCTTAAGTTCTTGTGTGCAGAATTTTCGGCCTTTAATCTGAGAGCAATGGTAATTAATTTCAATGCTAAACTACAGAATTTGATGCATTACTGTGCAATACTGAATAGTTTCATGTTGCAGATACAATATTACAAATGGAAGCACTGCCTTTGATTTTAAAACTGTAACAAGTATATGATTCTTTGCGTGATGTATACTTTAAAAAACTGTAACATTATATAACTCTTTGCCGTGATCTATACTTTTACATTCTATCATAAGGTGAGTATTTAGAACTCGGAACAAATAGTTCACCCAAATCTCTGTTTAAAAAGAGGGCGCTTTCTATTTTTGCTTCCAAAAGCTTGGCATTTGAACCGTTTTTGTAACCCCGTTTGAAAGCCTCCTCTTGTCGTCATCCAAAACTATCTTAAAATCTTCACCATTAGTTGGGCATGATTCCAAAGCTTTGACATAGAAGACGGCTTCTGCTCTGATACTGAGCAAACTTGAATGGTTTCAGTATCAGGAGACGATTGACTTCCGCTCCTGCTTTTCATTACATTCACTTCCGCTCCTAGATATATACCTGCACCGGCTAGCCCTGAAAATGGAGGGATTACGCCCTGCTAATGAAGGACAAGTAACCTGATTCTGGCCATGACTCCCTTTTGCCTAACGTCTAGCACTTTCTTGCATACCACCACTATAACCGTTGAGACAATTCGAGTAACTTGGCAAAGGGTTTTTATTTTTAAGTGATTACTGTCAGGACTCGCTGGATGGAATTTGGAATCATGGCTAGAAGCACTGTGAACATCACTTGAATATAGTTGAGTTTCTAACTTATGTCAACCTGAACATCGCCAACAGCCTAACCACGGCAAAGAACCCAATTATGTCTTGCCTGTAGGGTGTAGAAGCCTTCCGGCTCTTACTATTCTTGTTCAAGTACACCTCATGAGCATTGTTCTGTAACTTGAGTCGTTTACTAACGCCATCAACCTTGCCTAGGTCTGCATATTTGTTGTTCTTGGATCCATCAGAACCAGTAGAGCACTTGAAGCTAAGTTTCTTTTCCTTCACCACTACTTTTTCTTGGTCAGCTTCCTTTGGTCGCTGTGTAGAATCAGCAGGTAGTGATGAGAGACATGGACACAGGTGTAATATACAGCCATCCGATCTAAGTTTCTCTCCCTCCTCGAAGGTGGTGGAGACTTTGGAGGAGGATCTTGACGATAATGAGAAGCACCTCGAGAATACGAAAGAGCCCTCCTTCCCTTCTTCAGTGTTCTTGGTGCTTCTTGGAGCACCACCCTCGCTGCTGCTCCTCCGAAGCAAGCCCTTGAAACTCCACCGCCTCGACAAAGATCCAGTGGACTTGCTCTTCTTGTACTTCACCCCCTCTTTTTTTTCAACGTCGGATGATGTAGAATCATCATGTTCCTTCATAACCTCCACATGATCATGTTGGCTTTTGTCTAGTAGAACAATTTCGGGGTCAAGGACAGGGAAGATTCTCTTGTTGGATCCATCAGAACCAGTTGGTGATGAGCTCTCGGAGCTAATCTTCTTTTCCATCACCACTACTTTTTCTTCATCAACTTCCTCTGGATGAGTTGGCAAAGAGTTAGCAGGTAGTGTTGGAAGACATGGACACAGATTTTGTATAAACCCGTCGCATCCAAGTTTTTCTTCCTTCTTTTCTTCTTCATTACTATTGTTGTTATTGGTCCTTGTTGGAGCTCCACGTTCGCTGTTGCTCCAACAAAGCAAACCTTTAAAGCTCCACCGCCTCGACGACGATCCAATGAAGTTGCTCTTCTTGTAATGCACGACTTGGAGTACTCCCTCTGGTTTTTTAACATCTATTGATGGAGGTGAAACATTATCTTTTTTGATAACTTCGACCTGTTGATCTTTTTTGTCCAATAGAAGAGTGGCACGGTTAAACACAGGGAAGACATTGTTCTCGGATTTGGGAAGCGAACCAAACTCGAAGTCGTACTCCAGATGGTGCTGCTCACTTGATTCCTCCATTGATACTCTTGCAACGGTTTCTGCTAGTGTGTTTGAGCAGAAGCTGCTGAAGCTGGGCTCCTTAGAAACTAGTCCAGGTTCAGAACCTTTGCTTTCCATTTTTATGAGAAGAAGCTATAGATTTTGAGGGTTTTACTGTGTTTGAAAATTAGGAGGCTTATATGTAGTGTGGAGAGAGGTTCCGAGTCCTAATGCTGGAAGGTAACGTTCAGTAAGATTCTTTCTTTAATAAAATTAGGAACAATTCTTAGGTTCACCCTGGGTGAACAAGCATATTCACCCCTGTTATCGATTAACTCACTTTTACTTAATAAATTTATAATCTAACAGTCCATATCTTAAATTAGCATTCAAAGATAATCTCTGTAAAAAATCAATCGAATTGGAAATCGTTTAATTATCTAATTGAATCAAATAAATGGACGGTTCTAACAACACTTACTGCTATTATGATGAACCGTCCATGTATTTCATATAAATGAATAATTAAAATGTCTTCAATTTGATTGATTTTTTTATAGAACTAATTTTTGTATTACATTATACAACTTGAATGGTTGGATTAGAAAATTAAAATAATAACATGCATTAATCATAAGAGAGGGTGAATAACTGAATATGCTGCTTCACCCCAAGGGTGAACCTGAGAATTGGAATCTCTTTTGATATTTAAGGAATATTAGACAAGACAAACATTTAAGGAAAGATTTATTTCCTCATGTGAAAATATTGGCAGTGTACCTAACAAAACTGTTACTCGAAGGGTATACAATTCCTTGAAGTTTTAGGATTTAGCTTTTTGGTAAGCGGTAAGCAATACTATTGATTATTGTCATAATCTAACACGTAATAATTCCTCCTGAATACTGTGGATTATTAACTTAGTAATATTCATCTGAAAATGAACCATACCACCATGTCACACTACAACCCTCAGGAATGTTTAGGCTTCTAAAGAAGTTTCAGGGACGACCGGAAGACTTTATTAAAAGGTAAACTTTGAAGCCGTTAGCCGCGGTGGGTTGGGGTCCATCATACATTATGTGCTTGGAAACCCTCTAGCGAACATTATATAGGTTTGAGCCTTGCAAATGCATTTAAAGATTTCAGATTTTCAATGATTACGGCGTTTAACTTACATTTTAGTTTTGGATTTTATTCTTGCTTAGCAACAAGTTTACGATTTTGTGTTTTGGTCGACTTAGGATAAATAAAAGATGATATTATTACTATATATAAGTACCAAAGCTATCATAGAGAGCATGATCATTTTTAATCTTGCTCAAGGAAAAGTATGTCTGCAGTATGCATCTGCTGCTGCATAGAGAATTATCCATGTTTACTCCTACTAATCATAGGAAATGGTGCTTGTGAGGCTGAGGGTGGAGGTCCAAGCTCAATTACCAAGTCCGTGATGGTAATGTATGTTCTCAGCTGCCAATCATGTCACATCCGAATAAGGAAATGGTCTCACTGGAGAAATATTTTCGATATTGGTTATGCTGTCTAAGCCTTTTCTTTCCCTTTTTTCCCATCTCAGCTTTTTTTTTTTTTCATCTTCATTCAAACTGTGCGGCAAATCATGACCCGACCGAAACATAGCTATAGTACGTTTATGAATGAAACAAACAATAACCAAGGAAATTAAATATATGAAGCTTAACTTTACAAAAACAGCATTGTTATCTACAGTCATAACTCATAAACGAGTTAAGAGTTTACTTCAATTTATCAGTAAATGAAAACTGTTGAAGGCAAAGAGGTCAAACAAATGCCTCAAAATTGAATGATTCACAGAAGATTTAGGTCTATGCAAATAAAATCTATATAGCTAAACATATTTGTTAGTATAATTTTCTGATTCGGATCATTAGTTACTCTTACTGCCGGCCATACTGTTGACTCCGATTATTCAGACCTCTACCAGGAGCAGGACCTCCATACTGACTAGTTTGGGAATAGTTAGGAGGACCAACTCCGTAACCACCGGGGGGACCTCTAGGACCAGAAGCTGGCATACTGCTGCCATTATATTGTGGAGCCCGTCCTTGAGGTGGATATGGTTCACCACTGTATCCTCCAACATGACCTCCACGGCTTGGGTTGTAAGCCCCACTCTGATTCCTAGGAGGGTACATGCTTGGACCTCCAGGAGGAGCAGGATGCTTTCCATAGGGGTGGTGACTAGGTCCAGCAGAAAATGATGGCTGTGTATCTTTCATTTGATGAGGCTCTGTATGTTGATAGGGAGGCAGGCGACCATGTTGTAATCTTGGTCTCTTGTTTTGTTCTTCAAGTTGTCGCTGTTCCTGCTTCCTTTTCTTTGTTTCAAACTCATGTGATGATTCATACTTGGGCAGGCTGTATGACAAAGGTAACACAATTATGGATACTATTCAAGTAGAAGAGAAGCCTGAAACCATTAACATCTCAGAAAAGACCCAAATGGCGAACAAACAAATTCCCACCTAACAGGCCAAACACCACCCAACCCAACCAAAAAAAGGAAAGAAGTGCTAATTTGAAAAACCCAAATATACATGAGATTTTAGCAAAATAGAAGATGAGAATCCTCGCTAAAGGTGAGGATTGTTCATGAGTGGACACCTCTCATGAACACCTATTTAATAAAGTCAATGGTAACAAAAAGAAAACTTGAAATATCAAACACACCTCTTCGGATCACAGGGTAAAGGATCAACCCAGAAATACTCTGCATCCAGTGCTTGCTTTGCAGACCATCTCTATGTAGCAGGATACAAGCAGATAAGAAGGAAAAAGTTATAAAAAGCACCCAAGATAACAACACAGTGGCGTACTGCAAAAGTAAGAGTGCAGGTCAATCTGCATCAACAAATTAAGTCCTTAAAATAGCAGCTAACATGGCTGAAAAGTTTGATTCACGGTTAGTGATGTTTCAAAGTGTTTGTCAATATACAAAATTAGATTCCTTAAATAAAGCCTATTGACGCACTTTATGATTAATTCAAAACTTGTACCTGGCCTTCAAACAAATATTCAGCTCAATAACTCAGTATTTGTTTGAATTCAGGTTTCAAACCAAAAGAATGATATCAAACCATGCCAGTGCAACTGCTAGTGACGTATCAGATGCTAAAGAAAATATTTCAATCATTAATAAGAAAATATGAAAATGCCCAACATAATTGATACATGATATAATTATGGCGGTGAGTTTATATAAACCAAACTCAAGTAATACCTGATTTGGATCAAGAGTTAACAAGTGGTCCAGTAAATCAAGAGCATGGCAGTCAAAACTGTAGTGCAAAAAAGAAAAAATGGGTGAACTCATCAGTAGTTTATAGCACGCTTTTTTCTTTTTAGTTTCTTATTTTTATTTTTTTATCAAATGCTTATAGCAGGTTATTATTTAACTATAGCACAGGAGAAGCTCATCAATTTTTTATTTACCGTCTGAAACGTTCCCTGACTCGTCGCTTCAGGGGCCTTGGTGGCTTGAAATTGTTATAAAAATAATATTTTGAAACACCAGGCCAGTTGTTCTCATCAGGTGATCCACAAAGCTCAAATATCTTGTTCAGTTGGTCAGGCTACAATAAATACAAAGAAATAAATATTTAAAAAAGAAGCCTCAGGAAGAACAAAAATGCTGTCAATTTTTGTGATTATTTGATAAAAAGTCCTACACCCCCATGTCTAAGAATAGGAATCAAAATGTTATATATGCTGGTATGCAATATCATATCAAGGCCACATGTGGCTGACCACCTCAAGGCCAACAAGGCCATCATTTTGAGGTCTCCCTTCAAGGCCACATAAATATTTCGACCAATGGACACAATTGAAATTCTACTGAACTGAATCTACTGAATACTAATAGTCATGACTGGCCACCTAAAAAATTTCACATGAAAAACCATTCCTAAATAATTACATCCTCTAATATGTTACAGCAAGATGCCAATTTTATACGCAGGAAGTGGATGCCACAAAACTTGCTTCGTTTACATCCTAAGCATAGCTGCCCCTTGACAAATTTATAATTTAAAATGCATATTTACCTCAAAAGAACGGCCTAAAACTAATTTGTTTCAGTAAAATATTGTCACTAAAAAAAAATTTTAAAAAGAGCTGAGGCAATCCATAATCAATTGAATTAAACCTCAGGCTATAGTTCTGCAATACTAAATCATCAATTTAATTATCAGTCTAAAAGATAATATGAAAGGTGTCTTACTTCAGTTCTTCCTTGCAAAATTGGTGAACCATTCAGAAGTTCAGCAAAGATGCAACCAACAGACCACATGTCGACAGCTGGTCCATACTTTGTAGCTCCAAGCAGCAACTCTGGGGGCCTGCTCCAATCATCTCAATTTATCTACTAACTAAAATGGCACATAATCTTTGAAAGAATGAATCCTTTAGAAACATGAGAATTTATCATGGTAATTGTGAAGTATGCTTTTACCTATACCACAAGGTAATAACACGATTTGTAAGCTGCCCATCATGGTTGGTAGCAAAGGATTTTGCGAGCCCAAAGTCTGCTAGCTTCAATTTTCCCTCATTATCTAACAAAAGATTAGAACCTGCAACAAAAGGTTTTGTTCAGATTGGGACATTGCCTGAGTTGCAAAAGATTTAATGATCAAATCCAACTAAGGATATGGCAAAACTTTTTTTGGGTGAAACTAACCTTTCATGTCGCGATGAAGTACTTGATTAACATGACAGTAATGAAGCCCCGTTAACAACTGCTTCATATAACACTGAGGAATAAAAGGTGAAAAAAATCTTTAGGTACTTGGCGTAACAAAAAACATCCTATGAAAAAGTAAGAACATATAGCACCTTGAGACCCAAAAAAAAAAAAAAAACACATTGTACCTTTATCTGGGGAATTGAAAATCTAACTCCAGGACGATCAGCAAGGCCTGTCAAATCATGATCCATATACTCAAAAACCATATAGATGCCACCCTCAAGCTTTTTACTATCTGTAATCGACAAAACACATGTTAGAACTACCACCTGCATGTAATGAGAATTTAGGTACAAGTGAAACTCTCAAAGCAGGTCATTATATGGATCACAGGCATTACATAACTAAATAACAGTATTTTCTTACCTTGATTCTCTTGATCATTCTTTTCAGGACCTTGAAAACAGAAACAAATTATGGAAAACTATCAGCAAAAAAATCAAAGAAATTGTTTAAAATTTGTAAAACGAGGTAATTATTGAACATATGAAAGTAAACTACCTGCAGAAGTTACAATCTCTTTCAGCTTAATAATATTTTCGTGATGAAGCTTCTTCAGAAGCTTAATTTCCCGAATTGCTGTAATAGGAAACTGCATGAACAAAGCAAAAAATTCAAGACAATTAAAGTAAGATGTGAAATGAGTCTGCTCCTCTGTGAGTGCATGTTGGTCTGGGAGTTTGTAAAAGGGTTGCACTGTAATAACAATAGCTCTCACATAAATTGAAATCAATTGTGCTACATTGTAATTTTATATAACAATACCACATGGTAATTGAAAGGACACATACCCCTTCTTTTTCATTATCCATACGTATCCTTTTCAAAGCAACAATTTCACCAGTTCTGATTTCTCTGGCCTTGAATACTTGGCTGTAAAAACATGCATGATTGAAAAGGAGAAAGAAAGTAAGCATAACCACCAATGTGCTTTCACTTATTATTAAGTCAAAGAAGAATAAACTTGTTTCTTCATTTTAACCATAGAAATCTATCTTTCCTTGAATTCCCCTGACTGTATCTTTTAGTACTTCCCACATAAAGGAATCTTGAATTTACACAAACTTGATTTCCTTTTCAGTTGTTCCTCTCCTTTTCTCTCTCTCTTTTTTTTTTGGTGTTTGGTGGGGGGGGGGGGGGTTGGGTTGTAGAGGGACTGTCTTTCATGTACACCAGAAAATGTGATCATCCCCATTGAAAATGAGTGAGAAAAACAACAAGCAAAGAACCTCTGATCCAACATAGTAACCAATCACACAAAAGCAAAGATCAGGAACAAGAAAAAAAAAAAACTCCCCCTCTAACCTCTTCTTTCCCAACACCTTGCGGACCATACCTAATCATAAAACTAACACGAGATGCAAATTTTTTCCAGAATCATCAAGTCTATCTAAACATCATCCGCCTGCCCCAACACGAAAACTAAAAATCCTGATCAATCATACCATCAAGACAGCTACTTTTTCTAATTTCCTTCAATCCTATCACCATTTAAGCACCAATCTTTCTCTCATGTAACATTCCACTCCACTAATAGAATAACACACATTCCAATACCCATTAAACACTAATCTCCTCCCACTAAACAATAAAACCACCTCCACACTCCCCTTCAATCAACTATCATCTATTGTAATTACATCAAGGTAACCAGAATAGACAACAAAGACACAAGCTTTTGATAACCATAATCGCAGAGAGGCCAAGAAAGTTTTACAGTTTAGGGTTAAGAAGATTTCGAATTCACATGAACGATTGATCACCACCATGAACCATTCACAAATTCAATTCCTAATAAACGTAAAAGGCCAATCTTGAATTGGTAAAGGAAAGAAGGAAGAGAATGCAGAGAGGGAGGGAGAGAGAGAGAGGCTTACCCATACATGCCGGCGCCGATTTGCTTGATTTTCTCGAAGCAATCGGCGCTGCGAGAGCCCCAGGTGGGCAGCTCTTCGGTGTTGATCTGCCCAAATGCCGCCGTGGTCATCGGAGCAAAGCCCAAAGAAGGAAGAAGAAATCGAATTTGGGATGGCCGGGTTTGGGATTTGCCGCTTTTGAAACGGGCACGCGCGGGCAGGGTTTAGGACGCTCTCTCTTATATTTTAGAGGAAATCCTAAAGCGCACAATTGATTAACTTCATGACGAAGAAAATGATTGTTATCTTACTTTTTGAAAAGCATAAGCCGATTAGGATGACATGACGATTTATGTAACGCAACTATGCACGCTTGGGGTACAGATATTACGTTCCCTCTGATGTAGCAAAACTTAATGAATAATAATATATGCGTGGGGATGAGCCTCCTAGCTTGACTGGATTTCAAACTCTATTTATATAAAAAAAAAACATAAAAAAGAAAAAAAAAAAAAAAGCCGATTAGAAATTCTAGTCACGATTGTCCTCAATTGCATCCCTAATTCAAATGTGTTCCTGAATCATCTTAGAGGCTTGGCTCGACTATACCCTATTGTAGTTGCGATGATTCGATCATTGCCCTCAACTACAACCCTAATCTTCGAGGCATCCCTCAATTCCTATCAACATTTGGTTTTTCGACATTCGATCTAAGTAAGATATCAACCTCTCTAATCTTCAGGCATATCTTCCCAAGTTATATACAGCTTGACTTTCTCATTTTACTCTAATGGCTTTATAAGGTTTGCAAACTGTGAGCTAAGCCTTCACCAAAAAAGAACGATAATAAGTAATGCTTTATCCGAAATAGATTGTGCTCATTTGACCGCAATGCTACTAATGCCATCTTTTTAGATCAACGTTGTAAGAATAGTGAATACCTAAATCCTAATTACACAACTTTGGTAGTGTAATTTATTTAAAAGTGGTATATCATCTCATGCGATATTGGTGATTTTGCTTAAGGGGCCAACGTGTTTGTCCATTTGGAATTAGGTTGTGTGCTAGTAATTATGACCTTGTGTTATTGCTAGTTACGAATCTTCAAGTTCACATATAGAGAAAGTTGTCGAATCTGGACAGGGAAATTCAAGGGCTAGCGGCCCTTATTTTTTGGGGTTAAGACACCACAAAAGTCAAGACTTATAGCGTGGCATCTTTATTAGGTCTATGGTTTTGTACTTTTTGTTTCTTGCGTCTGCACCAATGACCAGTCAATATGTGCATGTGATATTACTGTCGTCTGATTAAATCACATGGAGAATAATAAGGTAGTTTTATTTTTTATTTTTTTTTATGACAGAATAGTAAAGTAGTTGTTTGAATTTACTTATTTCATTTATTTTTATCTACTATTAAATCTAAATCTAATAATAGTTGAGCACAAGTGCACAATTGGGCAAAAAATTCACTAAATATGTAAAAATGACTCATTACTGAGGTAACAACTTGAACATACTGACATACTAGGATGAGATATTATGTATAATTATGCTCGATTATGAAAAAATGACACAATTCCCTCAATAAATAGCAATAATAAATAAACTTCAAGAAAAAAAAAAAACATTACACGGGCATATATAGTCGTAGCCCGATCTCATGGACTAGGATATAGACTTGTAGTGAGATTCCTATAAAGTAATCAATACAATAAGCTAAGCTATCCTATATGATAAGCTAAGGCTCAGTTTAGGATAGCTTAGCTTAAATCATATTGAGCTGTAGTTTTTAGATTATAAAAACTGTTTTTTACCAACTTCTATAAGCATCAGTTTAATGATGCAATTTTTGAAATAAGCTGTTTTATTTAATTTTACCAAACACCTTTTACTACTTAATTTAAAAGTTAAACAGCTTTTCACACAGCATAAACTATGTCAAGCTGGAATTATGTCATCTGAGGAACATCATTACCCTATACTATCCAAGAACCGAAACTCAACACACTATTCTTAAGCCCTAGATGTATCCAAGTTTATCGACATCACCATAGTCTGTCCACAGAGATGGAATGAACTAGCTAGGAAGGCCAACATAGTTCAGACTTCAGACCCACCAAACTAAGATCACGATCCATTTCAGCCATACACGGTTTGCTTGAACATTCTGCTCCCCCTGCCCTATCACCCATGTGACCTATTGCCAGGTACATTTAATACAACACTCGTAAGAAGTTAAGAACAGTACACGCCCCCCCCCCCAGAAATCTAGGACAAAAAGGAAGCGGGGAGGCAAAGTCCGAAACCGAGTCAATTTGACTGCCCAAAAAAAAAAAAAAAGAAAAAAAAAAAAGGGGATTTGCCCTGTATGGACGTCAAAAAAGGTGGGCCAAGGTATATAATCGTCACCCAGTGGCCTTCCATTTGTGCTTCATTTCTACCTTCCTCAGAAGCTTCCTGCTTTCTTTTGGCTACGACTATTTTCGCCCAACTTTCCTTTTACTTTGAAATCGCACAAATTTCACACCTTTTCTTCCCCAATCTTAAATCTTTAGTTACCTCAACCTTCAGATCAAAGGCCACCGAGTTACAGGGACGTGTTGGTCTTATCTGCTATCTGGTTGGTTGGTTCTGGGAGTGATAACACTGTGATTATTACAATCCGCAACGAGCTCATGTCGGATACCAAGCGCTATGGTCTTGGAAATCAATTAGGTCAGTTCGATGTTTTTGTTCACCGATTTTGTAAAAAGTCTAGTTCTTGTGGATTTTTGTGGTTTTGTTATTTGTTTATGTGAGTTTTTGATGGAAATTGAATTCTGGGTAGGTGTGTTCTTGTCTTAATTTCAGTGTTAAAAAGTGGGATTCACTAGTAATCGTATTTCTGTGTTTCTTTGTATTATTATTATTATTTTTTTTAAAAAAATTTTATTGTTGTTATTTTATTTGTCAACTGAAACAAGGTTACAAGTATGATAGGAGTGTTCATGGGTTTGATCAACTGGATTGAATTTGGGGCAGGAAGTAGGAGGAAAACTCTACTAGAAAAACGAGTATTATATGATATATTTGATGAAAGGAAGCTTGATGTTGTTACCTATGGGTGTCAACTGGGCAAGCATCCCTGATTTAGGCTTCAGTTTGCTGTCAGTGGGAAGATTTGCGTCTGATTTAACCATAACCATGCTCATTCCCTTTGATTTAACCATGACAATAACTCCCTTTTCTTCAAATTTCATTCCTGACGCGGCGTGGACTGTGTTTTTCTGATCAATGTAAAAACTGAGCTTCGCCTTGTGTCGACTATGACAGCCCCATTTAGGAACATCAATCTTTAGTACTGTGGACTGTTGAACTATCAAACTACAATGCTTGAGTTATGCAGGATGCGCAACACTAGGCTTTGCTTATCTTCCTTCGAAAGAAAGCCTTCACTCTGACAAAAATATCTTGATCTTTATACAAGGTTGTGGAAAAGAATAATTAATCTAATGCGGCCAAGTAACTTTGTCCATCTAATTTAACTCTACTGTTTATTCAAGTTTATGTCCTGTCTAAGTACAAATTTGAATAATATACGTCAATGAACTTCGGGTAGTATCATGAAAGATCTAAGTATCTAAGATGACAGCTTCCTAGTACCTATTTAAAATGATAGCGGTCAGATCCATCTGCAGCTTTCCGCTTGCATATCTACTCAGCACTTGCACAGCTTCTGTTGCGCAGCTAGATCTGGGTTGACTCAGTATCGATAGTAGCAAATAGCTCGTACTAACTCATAATTAAAAAAAAAAAAAAAAAAAAAAACTGCTTTCACTTCTTTGAAGTTGTCAAGTCATCCGCTGGGTCATTCCCAGCCCAAGGGGTGGCCTAATTGGTGTGGCCTGGTTTGGAAGAGATTCACACAGAGACACTCTTGCTATTCGGGATGCTAGTTCTCAGAAATAAATTTCAGGAAATACAACAATGAACGTCCAATCTTCCCAAGTGGCTGTAGAGTGACTGTATTTTCTCCACCTGCCCCAGGCATAGTCATGGATGGCTAAAGGTTCTATTGCTTGTTGGCCTTCCTTAATGGTATTGAGGAAATGGGGTGACAGATCTTCCAATCTTCCTTTAAAGCCTCAAGACATGAAATACAAGATGGATCTTAGAGTTAAGAGCAACTATATTTTGTATGCTATTGGGACCAGTGTTTGTCAGTCTTGGAAACGGACCGAAGTATCTGACAGCCAGCTTCAAATGGTGTTGAATTGCTACTGTAACTTCCCTATGGGCTTCAGCCTTCAATAAACTGGAAAAATAATTCTCATCTCCTGTCAGTCAGAGTAATGGTTTAACTTTATAATGACTAAAAACATTCATCTTGTAAATCATCTTTCTCTTTTACTTTTAAATTGTAAAATCATCAATTATTTCATGCTAGGTTGGTTTGATTATCTCTTATCTATGAATAATTACTAATTGTGATAAATTGGATGCAGATATTCAGCAGATACTTTTAGAAGCTAAACACCGATGGCTACGCCCAGCTGAAATATGCGAAATTCTTCAAAATTATAAAAAATTTCATATATCTTCAGAGCCTGCAAGTACACCACCTGGTATTTTTTTTTTTCTTCATTTTTTTTTTCAGCGGCATTAGATTTGTTGATTAATATTGCTAGTGATGTTCATATGTGCAATTTTTCAAAATTATAAAAAATTTCATATATCGTTAGAGCCAGCAATGCCACCTGGTATGTTTTTTTCAGCGGCATTAGATTTGTCGATTAATATTGGTAATGATGTTCCTTTGCTAGAGGATTAACCAATGCTTTATAAAATCTTTGCTTGGTTTTGCTACATAAATTCTTATCTCTTCTGAAGCCTTGAATGGTATTTCCCAAATTTGGGTCAATCTACTTGAATGTTTTAATGAAAGGTGTGCTCTTGGCTCCACCTTCAACCTAGCCCCTACCCTTGTCCTCTTCTCTTCCTAACAACAATTGTGGTCTGGCATGTCTTTCAACTGTCATATGTGATAGTAGTCCTTGAGAAATTTGTCAACAAACGTTACTGGTTGATCAATGCATCTTGAAACTGTGTAGATCAATGCCTCTTGAAACTGTGCAGACATTTTTTTTGCTTTCATCTTAGATTGTTCTAATTTACAAGATTATCACAATGCTTGCATATTGATAAAGTGTCTGAAATGCTTGGTAAAGTTTTATTGTGTATTCAAAAATAATTTGATTAACATTTTAATCTAACTCTATATTCCATTTGGATGTGCTAGTTACAAGTCTCTGGAAAGTTAGCTACTTATCCTCATAAGGTTTTGACTTGTAATATTATATGATTAAGGAGGGGGAAAGTTTATGCCAGTTGGTGTTTGTGTCAAGAATCAGTTGGGTCGGTTACCGCATTCCTTTTGGCATTGCTCTTTGACATGAGAGCTGTGGTGTTCTGCATAGTTTACGGTTGAATAATATTGGGTTTCGACGGCATAAAAATTTAACACTTAAGACCCAACATTTGCATTTTTCAAGTTATGAAGTTATAAGTGCATTAATTTGGATTGAATGTGTATGCGGCTTGGTTTGATTTGTGTTGGTATAATGTCATTTAGTTTTATATGAAACCTGCCTTGATTTGACACATGTCATTTATTTTAGGTGGATCACTTTTTCTATTCGATCGAAAGGTGCTGAGGTATTTCAGGAAAGATGGTCATAACTGGAGGAAGAAAAAGGATGGAAAGACAGTGAAGGAGGCCCATGAGAGGCTCAAGGTAAGCATCAAATGTGATGTTATAGATTTTACACACATGTTCATATATAACAGATTTAATTGGATTTTTTTTTCACCATTTAGCTATTTTCTGGTTACTATATTCTTTCCATGACCTAAGGAATTTGACATAAAGTTCAAAGACACAAAGACGAAGAGCTATGGTATGAAAGTAACGTGGTACATAATCAGATGAAAGATGTTAGTGCAATTTAATGAGGTGGGCTAAGGCTTAGAGAAACTAAATTGAGTTAGTAAAGTATAACATGGTGAATGGGATTGTATTCGCTTGGAATTTGGTGTAAAACAAAAAAGTTCTAAGTTAAGACTGATACGCTTGTGAGTACTTATGAAGATCTTGGGTGAACTTGAGATTGAGGTCGGTCATTTATCGACTCATCAAAGCGAATGAGTTGAGTTCATGCTCCTATTTCCTAGCAAGCGCTAAGCTTAATCCAAACCTTGAGGCTGGTGTTAGGCTTGAGGTCAGTAAAAATCTAGCCATCCAAGTCTGACCAGTTCAAAGCCAGCATGTTGTGGCTACTTTGCATCCCTATTTGATGCAAACTTATTTAGTAAAAGCAGCACTTACACCAACTGAGGCAGGATGATGCTGATAGAAATTTCTGCTTAGAAAACAGAGGAAAAGAAAGTTGGCTTAAAGTTCATGAGGTAGGCGGGAACATTTGTATGTTAAAGATTGAAAACATTAGGAACATGCTCAACTTTCTGTGATTACTTGCCTTTTGGAAACTTCAAATTGTGTGGCATAAATTCTATTGAGCAGCTAAAAGGTATGTATATAAGCCAGTTCTTAAACAGTTATTGGTAATCTTTCCATAGACAGCCTTTTTTAATTCTTTTAGGCTTGCATCAAGAGTTACTTTGTTACTGTTCTATAGTTAGAGTCATCAAATAATAATTGTATATCCTTTCAGGCTGGAAGTGTTGATGTGTTGCACTGCTACTATGCCCATGGAGAAGACAATGAAAATTTCCAAAGACGCAGTTATTGGATGCTTGAAGAGTGAGTTTTAATTTGTATATGCACAATGTTATTTGAGGCTAAGCATTGCACTACTCTCTATGTCTGCATCTACAAGCATAATCCCGAAGGGTGCCTTCTTATTTCAACATGTACATTTATAAAAGTTGAAGAAGAAAATTTTACTAACCATGCTAATGAAATTGTGAAAACTTGTCATGATGTCTTACCTACTTGACCTCTCCTGCAGGGACCTCTCGCACATTGTTCTCGTCCACTACCGGGAAGTAAAGGTAATGCTTTATTCTATAATTTCATTGAATTGAGATCTTTGTCAGGGTTCAAATTATGTAGGAGTTGTTATTATAAGAAAGACCAAACATTGTATATGCAGTTACAATGCATACCACCAGGCACGTATCTTTCGCTATGGTGATTTGGCTCCAATACATTATTCATGTTTGAATCAATGTGGAAAAGTACTACTAAATTAAGCAGTGTGTGTTTAAAGGATCATAAAAAAGAAAAGGAAAAATAGATGTTCCCTCTTAAGGGTCGGCCTTGGTAAAAGTTGATCCCTTTGCTTGGACAGAATCAATCTCAAATAAATGAAAGAAACCTCACATTCTTGCAATCCATAGTCCAGAACTTGTAATTTTTTTTTATAAGTCCTATTTCGTTAGAAAGAGCAAATGGATGAAGGAAAGAGAAAGTGCGAGGATTCATTAATAAACCAGATCACCTAATTATATTTTTCATTTCTTTTAGATTTTGAAGAAGTGGTTGTCCCTGATATACATTATAATCCAAATGACTGTTTACTTCTCTTTTTATACTGTACCTAGCCCAAAGTCCATGCTCCTTTGGTATGTTATTTATTCATTCTGACATTCTAGAATAAAAATTTGAGGGTATTCAGCCATTCAAATATTTGATACTTCTGGGTAGTGAGAATTTGCTTATAATGATGGGAAGCTTGATTAAGTTTTAATTTAAATTCAATAATCGTACTCCATAATGTGCATGGGCTCAATGCTAAACCCGAATGTCTTATTAATGGACTTGGTTCTTATGCTCAGGCTAGCTAGCATTTGACAGTAGAATTTTGGTCCATTGTTTTGATCCTTTATGCACTTTAATATATCTAGTGCTTAGAATTGTGTTAAAAAAAAAAAAAATATTGTAAGACCTTAAATACTATATTATGTTAAGTTTTTTTTATCTTTTATTTTATAATTTTTTTTATTTCTCTTATGGATATTCATCTTGAATTTTTGTAATTTGATCAGGGAAATAGGACAAATTTCAATCATGTTAAAGAGACTGAAGGTATTCCCTATTCCAATGGCGCTGAAGAAATTGCCCGCCAGTCTGAGATGGAGAACTCTGTTTCTTCTAGTTTCAATCCAAGTAGTTACCAAATGCATTCTCAAGTTACGGACGCGACAAGCTTGAGTAGTGCTCAGGCGTCAGAGTTCGAAGATGCTGAATCAGGTGCTTGTTGTCCATGGACTCATGCATTGTTTTTCTGCTATAAATATTTTGGAACAATTTGCAGTTTGTTACAAAGTTGTTGATTGTTTCCATCAGTTGTATTCTTCTTCCACCTTTATCTTGTAGTTATTGATTTTAACCTAACATGATATGCAATGCAGCATTTTATAACCAAGCAAGTTCCCGGTTGCAGCCTGTGGCTGAGAAAATTAATTCTGAGTTCTCTGATGCATACTATCCTGCATTCTCAAGTAAACTTGATTCCACAAATTCTTTTAGATATATATATATATATATATATATATATATATATTGTCTTTTATCAAATTTTAATTAGCTACTATTTGTTAAGTTTAATGGCATACTGACTTGATAGTAAAATTGTTGATTATAGATGATTTTCAAGAAAAGTTGTCAACCATTCCTGGGGTGGATTTTAGCTCACTCTCTCAAGCATATAAGAGGGAAGATAGTATTGATGCTGGAGATATCTATGAGCCCAGGAAAGATCGTGAATTTGCATTATGGGACGATATGGAAAACAGTGCTGCTGGCATTCAATCTTTTCAGTCATCATTTTCAGCAACACATTCTGATACAATGGGAAGCTTTCCTAAGATTGAGACGATTGGGCATCTTTATACAGACAGTTTTGATAAAAGGGTTGTGTATGGGACTGAAAATAGACCAAAGGTCCAACAAAGTTGGCAGGTGAGAGCAGTTTATATGCATGTTTGTGTAACAATTTTCGAGGATGGTAGAGACTTATGGAAATCGGATGTTTCATTTACAAGTAATTTAGATGGTTCAGTGATTAATTTTATGCAATACTTGAAGTAATAATTTCCTATTATTCTACATTTGTTAAATCGAGCATATTCAGAATGGAAGAATGTGAAAAGTGCTCCCTTATATGTATTGCTATTACCTCATCAAATTCGTCTATTTGTGTTCAATCGTTGACATTAATTTGGCATGCCAACAGACTTCTGAAGGATCATCAAACTGGCCTATGGATCAGAGCTTGCAATCACATACAGAATACAATGTCACCGCTAAGCTCGATGAAGGAGCCGATACCACTGATTTACTCAAGTCCTTGGGGCCTTTCCTTGTGGATTCAGACAAGCAACATGACCTTCAATTTCATCTTTCACACGCAGATACTATTTCAAAGAGAAATGATAACATTGAGGGAAAAGCTGATCACCCTTCTGCTATTAAGCCTCTGTTGGGATTCGATGATGGTCTGAAGAAGCTCGACAGTTTCAACCGATGGATGAGTAAAGAACTTGAAGATGTGGATGAGCCACAAATGCAGTCCAGTTCTGGAGCCTACTGGGAAACTGTTGAAAGTGAGAATGAAGTTGATGAGTCCAGTGTTCCCTTGCAAGTACGCTTGGATAGCTATATGTTGGGGCCTTCTCTTTCTCATGACCAGCTCTTTAGCATTGTTGATTTCTCACCAAACTGGGCATATGAAAACTCTGAAATCAAGGTAATCCACTATTTAATTTTCCGAACTGCCTGCTCTTGTATCAATGCAACGTTTTGACTGTACATCTGGTCTAGGAGGACAACCAGCGGATTGAAAAAGTGCTGTTGTGTGTTTCACAGTTATATTATAGTTTCTCAAGAATCCTGATATTTCTCATTTATTCTTTTCAATTTATACAGGTTTTGATCACAGGAAAATTTTTGAAAAGTCAACATGCAGAAAGTTGTAAATGGTCATGTATGTTTGGGGAAGTTGAAGTTCCTGCTGAGGTTATAGCAGATGGTGTTCTTCGTTGTTATACTCCCATCCACAAGGCTGGAAGGGTTCCGTTTTATGTGACATGTTCCAATAGGCTGGCTTGTAGTGAAGTAAGGGAATTTGAATACCGGGTAGCCCAAATTCAAGATGTTGATTCTAAAGATTATTACAGTGACTGCTCAAATGAAACACTCAGTATGCGCTTCGGAAAATTATTGTCTTTAAGCTCTACCTCACCTAATTGTGATTCAGCAAGTACGGCAGAGAATTCTGAGTTGACTGCTAAAATTACTTCTATGCTGAAAAATGACAATGATGAATGGGACAAGATGCTACAACTTACGTCAGACGAGGACTTTTCCTTGGAAAGAGTAGAGGATCAGTTGCTTCAACAGTTACTTAAGGAGAAGTTGCATGCATGGCTCTTGCAGAAGCTGGCTGCTGGTGGTAAAGGCCCTAGTGTTCTAGACGAGGGTGGCCAAGGTGTGTTACATTTTGGAGCTGCTCTTGGCTATGACTGGGTCTTACTGCCCACAATAACTGCTGGAGTTAGCGTCAATTTTCGTGATGTGAATGGATGGACGGCACTTCATTGGGCAGCTTTTTGTGGCAGGTGATCATCTTTAACTATTTTTTTTCCTGGTTTCGGCATTTACTTGTTTCCATATTCTGTATTACCGTTGTCCTGGGTTTGAAATGCGGCAAATGCCCCATTTCATAATCTACTGTTTTATCATTAAATGTTACAGTTTATGACTAAAGACGAACTAATGAATGAGAGAAGGAAGAAAGGAACTTGCAGAGTTATTGTAGGAAGAAGAAGTCAAATGAGGTTATAAAATATAGGGTAACTATGCAGTAAATATTCTAGGGAGATTGGGAGAAACAAAGGAAGGAATCTTTTTCTCTAGATATGAAGTATCAGAAGAAAACAATTATTTTTTATAAAAGCCTCAACAATATATCAAAGTGTTGACTTCTCTATATATCACTTCTCTCTGTATATATGGTTGATAAGTTACACAGAATTGCTCAAATATGACCAATCTCAGAATCTTTCATTTAGATTCCCCCCCCCCCCCCCCCCCCCCCGCGGGGAGTCTTCATTGGAGACATTTTATGTTTGTTTCTGAGTTATTTGATTGGTAATTGGTTGGTCTGATATTCTTTGTTTGCTCTCTTAATATTTACTCAGAGAGCGCACAGTCGCTTCTCTCATCTCCCTGGGTGCGGCTCCTGGAGCATTAACAGATCCAACTACCAAATATCCTTCAGGAGAAACACCTGCAGACCTAGCTTCTGAACAAGGACACAAAGGGATTGCTGGATATCTTGCAGAATCTGCTTTGAGTGCCCACCTTGAATCTCTTAATTTGGATCTCAAGAACGGAAATTCGGCAGAGACTTCAGGAACAAAAGCAGTTTCAGGTTCTAGCAGGGATGGGGAATTAACGGATGGGCTTTCCCTGAGGGATTCTTTAACTGCTGTCTGTAATGCGACACAAGCTGCTGCTCGTATTCATCAAGTGTTCAGGGTACAATCTTTCCAAAGGAAGCAGTTGAAAGAGTACGATGGTGATAAATTTGGATTTTCCAATGAACGGGCATTATCACTTATTGCACTCAAGTCACATAAGGCAGGGAAACGTGATGAGCATGTGGATGCGGCAGCAGTACGAATACAAAATAAGTTCCGTAGTTGGAAGGGTAGAAAAGACTATTTGATAATCCGACAACGGATTGTCAAAATTCAGGTATATTGCCTTAATAAGATTTTTTCTCATGTTATATTTTTCAGGCGTTGTATCTTCTTTAAATTCTTGATTAAGCTTTGTTCCTAGTACCAAAACATTGTTGAATTTTGACTTTTATCTTGTTTCGTTATAGGCCCATGTAAGAGGTCACCAGGTGAGGAAAAACTATAGAAAGATAGTGTGGTCTGTCGGAATTGTAGAGAAGATCATCCTGCGTTGGAGAAGAAAAGGAAGTGGGTTGCGTGGGTTCAAGCCAGAACCTGTTACTGAGGGCCCCAGCATGCAAGTTTCATCCACAAAGGATGATGATTATGACGTACTGAAAGAAGGAAGGAAGCAAACAGAGGAAAGGCTGCAAAAGGCACTTGCTAGGGTGAAATCCATGGTTCAGTATCCTGAAGCAAGAGATCAATACCATCGACTTTTAAATGTTGTCACTGAGATTCAGGAAACCAAGGTAAATTAGAGCCTCACTTCTTCCCTGCCCTTTGGCCTTCAATGGGTTAATTTCTTTCTTAGTAATGAAGTATTTACTTCTCTATTGGTGCTTCTGTCCAACATATATACACAGGTACCCATTTAAAGTCTAGGATGAGCTCTAACCAAAGAATATATAATATCTTTTAATGAATTACATATAATATGTAATCAAATGTTATTAAAAGATTTTAAAGTTGGTCTTAATACTGCACTAAATCTTTTAGGTCTTCTCTCCATTGCCCTTTTCTCTTCAAAATGTTGGTGCAAGTTGTTTAGGGATTTAGGTTGTGTTGGGTTTGTAAAATGACACTACTACAGCACTGCTGTTACTACACACTTCACACAAAATAGTCTGTATGTATCAGGGAATGATGAAGCTAAACATGTAATACATAATTGAGAACCCTTTTAGGCATTAAACTCTTAGCTCGTTTAAAATTTTAAGTCTGATACACAAATATTAATGATACTTTTGCTATCAAGAAGCCATATTCTAATTCACTGGATGCAAGAATTCTCAAAATTGTGCAACCAATTATGCAGTTGACATCAGGGGTGCTAGTCATCAATGGTACCTTTGAATGTTTTATGTTATAGGGATCTGAGGGGACTCCTGTTTAATCAAGTCTTATGGATGTTGCAGGTGCTGAATAGTTCAGAAGGGACATCAACTTATATGGATGATGACCTCATAGACATTGAAGCGTTGTTCGATGATGACGTTTTGATGCCTACAGCAGCTTCATAGTGACATTTGGTTCACAAAACCCCCTTGTAAAATCTGATTTGTTAGTTTACTAGATAGTGTCAAGTATCAACAAATGGCTTTGGCTTTTAAATTAAATTTGTCTTGTTAATAGACCTGCAACTGCAATTTATATAACCATCTTTCTAAAGGCTTGTGGTTTGTCTAAAACTCTTGATGCTGTTGTATGTGTAAAAGAGTACTTCTATTATTTTTTTTTTTTCAAATTTTGTTTTTAGCTCTAAAAAAGCATGGATAATGAATCTTCAGGCATCAAAATTGAGAATGTAACGAACTGAAGCTTTGCTATGAAGGTAAAATTGTATCTTGGTTTTGTACCGGGTAGAGCAAAATTTGAGATATGCACCAGCACCATTTTCTATGCCTGGTCAGAGAAGATGATTTAAAAATTTCATGTAATAATCCGAGGTTAAAAAAACAACTTGACACATCTCAGAAAAAGAAGGGGAAAAAAGTGCAACTCTACTGTTAATTCAAAATTTTTTTTTCCTTTTGTAGGGTTAGCCACAACTCAGGGTTGGCCCTATGTTCCTTCTTTTATTCTTATTTTCTGTATTATAGTTTTGGGGAAATGACGTCAGTTCAAAATTTATGTTCACTTAAAAGGACTGTCTTTGAAATACTACAAGGTAAATGAACTCATCGGTGAAGACTGAATTTATAGTTTAAGTTGTTATAGCCATGTAATTGTAATCCACTTGTTTTTCACATTTTTATTAGAAAATCTTTTTATTTTTTATTTATTTATTATTTTACATTTCTGTAAGTTTTCCATAGGATAGCTGGAGTCCGTGAACGAGTTCTATCTAGTAAACCCAATGATTTGAGGTATCGGGGTGCAACGCGCTCTCAAACTTTAAATAGGTAGGACGACGTGATTGCTTTGTTGAGCCACGCCATAGAATTAAGAGATTCAAGTGGACCATTTTTGGTAAGCAAAACTAACGATGCGGGATGAACCAAAAGCCAAGTTATGGTGCCCAACTACGCGTTAACCTATAACTCATAAACGGTGTTGGTCGATGAAGACAAAAGGCCAAAAATAGCATGCACATATGTCAGAGCATCAGTGGTGGAGACTCACTTTTTGGACTCAATTTGGGTCCAAATTAGCTAGAATAGTAATTTGATTCTATTTGAATAGTGTACAAATAAACATATTTTTATTGGGTGCTACAGTGATGTAAGACTTATATTTTGGACTCATATTTTTGGCTGTTTGATTTTACCAAGCAATGAATTTTGGCCATACAATTCAAAAGAAAATTTAAATTGGGTGAGGACCACTCTGTAAAGTATGAACTAATGCAAGCCATAACAGATAGTTGGGCCTCGAAATTTGTGTCCAAACTGACTTAGGTACTTTCTTAGACCAAATCTGATATCACAAACGACTAAATGAGTCTAAAGCAGATTTGAGTCCATTTTTTTCTGACCCCGTACAATCTAATTCGAATAATTCTTAGGTTCACCCTTAGGGTGAATGAGCATATTCACAATCTCTTGCAATTATGGCATAATAATTTTATAATTTTCTAATCCGACCGTTCATGTTGTATAACATAATACAAAGATTAGCTCTGTAACAAGCGAATCAAATTGAAGATATTTTAGTTAGTCATTTTTATGAAACACATGGACAGTTCATCACAATAGTAGTAAGTGTTATTAGAACCATCCATTTGTTTGATTCAATTAGATAATTAAACGATTTCTGATTCGATTGATTTTTTAAGGAGATGATCTTTAAAGGTTTACTTAGGGCTAGTTTGGGATTGCTGTGACTTTAAAAAAAAACTGCTGCTGCTGCTATGTTGTGAGAATAATCAACTGAGAATAAATAGTTTCGTGTTTGGTAAATAATATTTTTAAAAGTATTGTCAGTACATAAAACAACTGTATAACGTATTTTGATCTACAACAGCTTTTAAAAGCAACCTTTGGGCTGCTTCTAAAATCTGATGCTAGTGACCTATAACTTCCAATTAAAGCTGCTTTTTATTTATTTACCAAACACAATAAAATCTAAAATTTTGAACAAAAACTGATTTTTTTTAAAAACGAAGCAATCCCAAACAAGACTTTAAGATATGGACCGTTGGATTATAAATTTATTAAATAAAAATATGTTAATCGACAATGGGAGTGAATATGCTCGTTCACCCTAGGGGTGAACCTAAGAATTGTTCATCTAATTCCTTTGGTTTTGGACCCAAATTTGGGTTCCCACTGCTGATGCTCTAAAGAGAGCTTTGTGATAAAAACACAAAACCAATGTGGTTTCCTTTTAACAACGCGGCCTAGTGACTCATCTCTACATATTGGTTTTTGATTTCAATGCCAAAAACACACACACACACACACACACACACACACACACACTCTCTCTCTCTCTCTCTCTCTCTCTCCATTTATTGGTTCTTAGTGCCTTTCCTTATGGATTCAGTCAAGCAAAATGACGTTCAATTTCATCTTTCAAACACAAAAAATATTCCAAACAGAAATGATAGCATTGAGGCTAGGGAACAGCTGATCAACCATCTACTATTAAGCTCGACAGTTTCAACCGATGGATGAGTGAAGAATTGGAAGATGTGGATGAGCCACAAATGCAGTCCGGTTCTGAGGCCTACTGGGATACTGTTCAAAGTGAGAATGAGGTTGACGACTTCAGTGTTCCCCTCCAAGTACGCTTGGATTGCTATATGCTGGGGCCTTCTCTTTCCCATGACCAGCTCTTTAGCATTGTTGATTTCTCACCAAACTGGGCGTATGAAAACTCTGAGATCATGGTAATCCACTAATTCATTTTCCAAATTACCTGCTCTTATATTAATGCAACTCTTTTTTACTGTACATCTGGTCTAGCTGTCTAGGGGGACAACCAGGGATTCAAAAAGTGCTGCAGTTTGTTTCACTGTTATATTATATTTCTCATTTATTCTCTTCAATTTATACAGGTCGGTTTTGATCACAGGAAGATTTTTGAAAAGTCAACATGCGGAAAGTTGTAAATGGTCATGTATGTTTGGGGAAGTTGAAGTTCCTGCTAAGGTTATAGCAGATGGTGTTCTTTATTGTTATACTCCCATACACTAGGCTGGAAGGGTTCCTTTCTATGTGACATGTTCCAATATGATGGTTTGTAGTGAATTAAGGGAATTTGAATACCGAGTCGCCCAAACTCAAGATGTTGATTCTAAAGATTATTTCAGTTACTGCTCAAATAAAACACTCGGTATGCGTTTGGAAATTTATTGTCTTTAAGCTCTACCTCACCTAATTGTGATCCGCCAAGTATAGAAGAGAATTCTAAGGCAGGGAAACATGATGAGCATGCGGATGCTGCAGCAATACAAATACAAAATAAGTTTTGTAGTTGGAAGTGTAGAAAAGACTTTTTGATAATCCGACAACAGATTGTCAAAATCAGGTATATTGCCTTAATAAGTTTTTTTTTTCCCTCTTGTTATATTTTTTAGGCGTTGTATCTACTCTAAATTCTTGATTAAGCTTTGTTCTTGTACCAAAACATTCTTGAATTTTGACTTTTATCTTGTTTGGTTATAGGCCCACGTAAGAGGTCACCAGGTGAGGAAAAACTATAAAAAGATAGTCTGATCGGTAGGAATTGTAGACAAGATCATCTTGCGTTGGAGAAGAAAAGGAAGTGGGTTGTGCGGGTTCAGGCCAGAACCTCTTGCTGAGGGCTCCAGCATGCAAGTTTTATCCACAAAGGATGATGATTATGACTTACTGAAAGAAGGAAGGAAGCAAACAGAGGAAAGGCGCTTGCTAGGGTGAAATACATGGTTCAATATCCTGAAGCAAGAGATCAATTGACACGCTCAAAGAGAATGCCAATTTAAACCCTGCATCAGATAGTAGTATAGAATAAGTAGGGTATCGTTCTAAGCTGGGGATTGAGGTATACTTCCTATCAAAAATGTTAAACAAATTAGTATTATTCACAAAGTATAAAAAAAAAAAAAACAAAGTATATATCTACAAAATTACAAGATAGGGGATTTCAAAAGTTTGTATCTAAATCTAACTATATAATACATATGATCAAACAAATCTGAATCAAAGTAGAAGTAGGTGAATGGAGGAAGTAGAGATATAATTAACAACCATTAACATATTAAGCAGATTATCAAACATAAATTTCGAATCAAACATGTCATAGAAAGAAATCAATCAAGAACAGAGATGAACGCATACAAAGTCCTTAATTAGATTAACTAGATGAACGCACCATAATTAACCCTATTAATCATGCAAAGCTAGTGAGTGATCAAGTCCCCAACCAAATACAATTAACGCATTAAGCATATGTGGAAGTTTGATTGATTTAAGCAAAGACAACAAGTTAGAACACTAATCTTATCATGCAAAGCTCATTGTTGATTTACCTAAGGAACTATAGGTTTTCCACTTAAGCAATTAAGACCTAGAACGCTAGCATATCTTAATTTAGATGCAATTACATGCTTATAATTCTAAGTTGCGCACCAAAGAATATAATCACATAAAGAGCAGGATTGAAGCACAAAATCAACAAACAATCATGACATATTTGAAATTGAAAATTATAATCTGAAAAACCTAAAACAAAACATGCTTCATGGCTATTGGAAATCAATCTTTAACATCCAAACTTTAATCTAACAAGAATTCAAAACATCCAAAATAACAAACAAAAATCCGTTTTGAATTACAAGAGAAGAAAACCGAAATTAAACTAGAAAAGGATATGGTTACACTTTTGAAGATCTCAAGAATGCAAGAAAGCTTCAAAGGTGGTGGAGGCAAGATGAGGACCACAGCAAGGAGATGTTGATGGAGCTTGATCACGGCTTCTTGACTTGAAGAGAGGATGATGAAATTTTGAGAGAAAAAAGGAGAGGATTGCGTATTTGATTCAGGGTTTGATGACGAATAAAAAGTCCCAAGGATGCATCTATATATAGGGGACGACAAACTTAGTCTCCAAGCCTTCTGGATCCTTCTTTTAATTTCTAGGAATTATCTTATTGGTCCACACAGCTCCAACCAATCAAATAAATCCATGTTAGCTTTTCTGCGTCATCCAACCAATGAGGAGCCTCAAGAATTAAGTAGATTTGTGCCATGAGTCTTTAAAGGAGATAATATTGCTGAATTTATAAAGATTTTTTCCTGATTTAAACTCCTTAAATTAGGCCAAATAGGGGTGTGAGCAACAAGCAACATATTTGGACTTGTTTCCATCCTTTCTGCATGTTGTAATCCCTTAAAACTCTCTAAGGATGATGACAAACCCTTCTGGAAGCCTCTAGGACGTCACACATGCAATATTATCTGAAATATGAAGAATAAATTTGGCCATGGGCTTCCCAATGTGATTTGGGCCTTAAAACAGAAATTCCCGTCAAAAGTCCGATTCACACGCAGCTTGACCTTCCTGTACCAAATCGGCCATAATTTCTTCTAGAAAATTGATATTGACGAACTACAAAAAGCTCTGAAAACTAAACATCCGTAGCTTTCCAACTATATAAGGATCATCATTTGGTTCGTTATGAGCTGCTCTCAGGGTAGAAGTTGACTGATCTGCACAGGCATATTTCCTAATTTGAATCGGATTTGACTTTGATGCGTATCTTGAATCCAATTAGGATTCCTTGTCTAATCTTGATTGCTTTGCTGCCACATGCCTTGCACATGTCTTCCATGACATCATCTAGAAGCTTCATGATTGTTCTTGGGCTCTCCTAGTCCACTCAGGTATCCTAGTAGGCTAGTATCATCAGGACTCCTAATGCCAACAAGTTTCCTAGTCCAACTGGGATTCTGCATTTTCACCATTTCTCATCATTTTCACGAGCTTGACTCCTAGTTGACTTAGGATTCCTTCAACTGGGATTACTTTTCCTAGTAGAAATGGGAAAACTTCATTTCTCCATCTTTTTCTATTTCTGCGCCTCATTTCCTCCTTGCCTTCATTTTAGACTCAAAACTACCTAAAAACACAAAACTAAGTTAGAAATGATAATGTTAAGAGCATAACTACATAAAATGTAGAGAGAAATGCACTAAAAACATAGGAAATATTAGTCCGATCATCAATACCATCGACTGTTAAATGTTGTCACTGCGATTCAGGAAACCAAGGTAAATTAGAGCTCACTTCTTCCCTGCCCTTTGGCCTACAATGGATTAATTCCTTTTCTAGGAATGAAGTATTTACTTCTCTATTGGTGCTTCTGTCCTCTGTCATATATACACATGTACCCATTTAAAGTCTAGGATGAGCCCTAACCGCAGAATATATAATATATATCTTTTGATGAATTATATATAATATGTAATCAAATGTTATTAAAAGATTTTAAAGTTGTCTTAAATCTTAATACTGCACTAGATCTTTTCGGTCATGCTTCTGTCCATTGCCCTTTTCTCTTCAAAATTTTGATGCAAGTTATGTAGGTATATTTATGTTGTGCTGGTTTTGTAAAATGACAGTGCTACTACAAGCAGTACTGTTACTTCACACTTACACACAAATGTAGCGTTTGTATCAAGGAATGATGAAGCTAAACATTGAATGCATAAATGAGAACTGTTGTTACATTTTAATATTTTATTATTGAAATTAAATTTGGGTGAATTTATTTTGTGTTTAAATTCTGAATTTATTTTGAATTTTATTTTGTAAATCATGGTGTTTTATTTTGGGTTTTAATTCTTGTAAGGACTAAATACTGTTTAGTCCTTGAGCTTTTGACCATAAAACACTTCAGTCCCTGGCCTTCTAATTTCACAGGTTTAGTCCTTATACTTCAAAATTTCAGACCAATAGGTCCTTGCCGTCTAAAACCTCCATTAAGTCGTGGCGAAATGTCTATTATGCCCTCAGTTCTTTTTTTTAAATTAATTAATTATTTTATCTTTTTGGAAAATGAATTTTTATTATTACTTCCCTTTCTTTCTTTCTGTTTGTTTCTTCATCATTCCTCGTAGGGGGTGGAGGAGAAGAGATAAAAAGAAGGAAAAAGAAAAGAAAAAAGAGAAATGAATAAATTTATTTTAAAAAAAAGAACTAAGGGCATAATAGACATTTCGCTGTGACTTAACTGAGGTTTTAGACGGCAAGGACCTATTGGTCCGAAATTTTAAAGTACAAGAACTAAACATGTGAAATTAGAAGGCCAGGAACTAAACATGTGAAATATTTAGTCCTTGTTGTAACCTATAGCTTTTGGTTACTACCTTATTAATTGTAGGAAGTGTCCTAAGAGCCTATAAATAGCACCATTTTTTGCATGCTAAAATATATCCTTGCTTTTACGTAATACTATTACGAAACACTACTATTCACCCATCAACTTTCTTTCCAAAATCCCTCAAAGTGTCTTGTGTGTTTTTTGGCCAAAGAATGGTGTTCTTTTGGTGGAGCTTTGGGTTCCTCCAATTTGTGGAGATTGGTGTGAGCCCTGCAACTTGTTGTAGGATTGTTGTATCCTGGAGGGGACAAGTCAAGAGATTTATGGTGCACCGGCATTGTTCCGCAGAGGGCTTAAATCTCCTTAGAGAGAGCGAGATACCCGCGCCTCAACCTATTGTCAACAAGTTTTTCATATAAAAATTATAATTTATTGTAATTTCACCAACAATTTAAAGGAGATTCATCAAGATGGAGTGTGCACAAGAGAAACCATTCGACAATATGGGAGATCTCAATTTGAGAAAGAAGAGTATAACTATTATTTTTTTATCTCTTGACTTATTTCTCATATAATGTTTATGATTATAATGAACTACTCATTGTTATTCAAATAAATATTGAGAAGTTTTGTAAATTAACTTGGAGAGAGTTCCAAAAATCCATGCGTCACAAACAAAAGGAGATTTTTTTGGAGACCTTGATCACTCGCATTCGCGTTGAGGAGGAAGCAAGAGGTCAATATGTTCTTATGCAAGATACAAACAATTACACCTCCAAGGTAAATTTAGTATCTTCCAATAATAATATGTCGATCAGTCATTTTCATAAAAATTCTCATATGCAGCCAAAGAAGAAAAATATGAAAAAAGTTGGTAAACCTCACCAACAGAATAAAGCCAAACCAAGCTATGTGAAAAAGAACCAATATCCTCCTTCAGAAAATAAGCAACAATATACTTGTTGTTATGTTTGTGGCAAAAGTGGGCATATTGCTCGAATTTACCCAGATAGACATTGGACTTGGCCTTGTTCAATTTCGAGCCTTGTAATTTTTCTACCAAATTGATTTTCAACCTGAAGGAGGAACTCTTTAAATTTGGCCAATGGAATCTAACCAATATGTGATCACCAAAAATGGTGTATTTGTGGTCAAAGATTATGCTTGTGATGGCATGTTCAAATTGAATGTTGAGAATAATAATAAAGCATTTACTTCAGTTTATATGCTCTATTCTTTGAATTTTTGGCATGCACATTTATGGCATATAAATAGTAGATATGTGGGAATCATTCATTCAGTGCAAAAAGATTTTGAAAAATGTGAGACTTGCAGTAAAGCAAAAATTACTAGAAGGCCTCACAAAAATGTTGAAAGAAGGCCTCACAAAAATGTTGAAAGGCATACCAAGCTATTGGAATGAATTCATACAGACTTGTGTGAATTTGAGGGAATTTTAACTCATGGAGGTAACATGTATTTTATCACTTTTATTGATGATTGTTCTAAATATGCTTATGTCTATTTGTTGAAAAATTAAAGTGATGCTTTTGCCAAATTTAAAGAGTTCCTCCTTCAGGTTGAAAATCAATTTGGTAGAAAAATTACAAGGCTCCGAAGTGATAGAGGGAGAGAATATGATTCTTCTGAATTCAATTCTTTTGTTCAATCTTTAGGAGTGATTCATGAAGTTACTCCACTTATTCACCTGCATCTAATGGTATGGCAGAAAGAAAAAATAGAACTTTGATTGAGTTAACAAATGCCATGTTGATTGATTCAGGTGCTCCCTCTAATCTTTTTTTTTTGTTTTTGAAAGTGCTCCCTCTAATCTTTGGAGTGAAGCAGTTTTAACTGCTTGTTATGTGTTGAATATAGTGCCATATAAAAATACAAAAATTACACCTTTTGAGGTGTGGAAGGGGCATAAACCAAATTTGGGTTATCTTAGAGTTTGGGGTTGTCTAGCCTTTGTGAGGTTAACTGACACTAAAAGACCAAAATTGGGTGCTAAAGCTACTATTTTACATAGGACAGCCTATAGATTTCTTGATGTTGAAAATCATGTTATGATTGAATCTGGTGATGTAATTTTTCATGAAGAAAAATTTCCTTTTAAATCGAAAAATAGTGGGGGTCAAGAATCTATAGAAAATATTTTTACACAACCTAGTTCTTCTTCTTCTAATTTACATATACAAGAAACTTATGAAAATGAACCTAGAAGAAGTAAGCGAGCTAGAGTTGAAAAAGATTTTGGCCCTAACTATTATGTTTATAATGTTGAGGAAAATCCTATTTCTTTACATGAAGCTTTATCATCACCAGATGCAATTTTCTAGAAAGAGGCTGTGAATGATGAAATGGAGTCTCTAATTTCTAATAATACTTGGAAATTAGTAGATTTACCAACAGGTTTTAAAACCATTGGGTGTAAATGGGTCCTCAGAAAAAAGCTCACACCTGATGGAAGTATAGACAAATATAAAGCTAGACTTGTTGCTAAAGGCTTTAAGCAAAAAGCTGATCTAAACTTTTTCTCCGGTTACAAGGATTACATCCATTAGATTATTGATTGCTATTGCTGCAATTCATGATTTGATTATTCATCAAATGGATGTGAAAACAGCTTTTCTAAATGGTGATTTAGATGAAGAGATCTATATGGACCAACCAGAAGGTTTTATAGAACCTGGTTAAGAGCACAATGTATGTAAGTTATCTAAATCCCTTTATGGTTTAAAGAAGGCTCCTAAACAGTGGCATGAAAAATTTGATTCCTGCATGATTGAAAATGGTTATAAATCTAATGAATGTGACAAGTGCATATATCATAAATCTTGGGAAAAATTCACATGTTATCATTAGCCTCTATGTGGATGATCTGTTAATTTTTGCTCAAATTTGCATGTAATTGATGAGACAAAAACTATGCTTAAGAGCAATTTTGATATGAAAGATCTTGGTGAGGCTAATGTTATTTTGGGCATGAAAATAACAAAAATATGTGACGGTATTTTTCTTGATCAGTCACATTATATTGAGAAAATTTTGAAGAAATATGATTATGTTGGCCACAAGCATATGTCTACTCCTTTTTATTCTAGTGTTCACTTATTTCCTGTTGAAAGTGAAAATGATGTGATTAATCATATTTTCTGGCTAGATGGCGGTCAGTAACCCTAAAACACCTCCTCCCCCCAAACACTCGTATGTTGAGGCGTTAGTTACAGATTCCCCAATCCATTTTGCCATTGCAGATCTACTGATTCCTTTCAAAGAAGAGGGTTTGGTCTCCATCTGAATTTTGAGGAGCCCTTTCTCCAGGGACTGGAGAGATGCAAGACCAATTTGGTAGGTCGGGTGAATTCCCCTATGAAAACTCGCGATCTTATCCAGCAACTACGTGCACTTTGGTTTGGTCTAGCGTCTTGGACTGCAGCTCCCCTTGGCAGGGGTTTTTTCATGCTCCAGTTCAACAACATGATTGACATGCAGCGTGTATGGTCAATGGGGACCGTGAGGCTGAACTCTGGTTTGCTTAGGCTTATCAAATGGACGCTGAACTTCTCGCCATCGACATACAAAAATTCCTTCGCTCATATTTGGGTGAGGTTTTGGGATCTAGGGTTTGCGTTATGGGATTAGCAAACCTTATTCGAAATTGCCGCAGGAATTGGCACTCCCTTGAAGCTGGATCCAAAAACAAAGAATCGCTCTATGGGCCTTTTTTCGAGAATTTTGGTTGACATTGATCTTTCACAGCCATTACCAGACAAGATTAGAATCACTAGAGACAATGGTGAGGTAGTGGTAGTCGGTGTGGTGTATGAATCTTTGCCTGAGGTTTGTTGTAATGTGGGGTAGTGGGTCATGTTGCTAGCACATGTCGGTCTAAGGAGCCGGCAGATGTTTAGATGGTCAGCCCTAATTTTAGAGGACGGTCACTTGAGCGTTCCAAACAGTGAGGTCATCGATCGAAACGTCGAACTCGATCGAAGCGGCATAATGGGGAGGAAAACGTGGAGACATCGTCTCCTTTGGGAGCAACCGGAAAGCTTTCGGGTCTAGTTGTAACTCAGCCCCTTGATGTATCTTCCCCAGTGTGTAATGCGGCTCATTTGGATCAAACATTGATGGTCCAAGATATGGCAGCACAGGTGAATAACGATGAGGGAATTCAATCCTCTTCTTCGCTCAGTGTACCACCAGGTTTTCAAACATTTTTGCCAGAACAAGAATTGTGCAATTCAAGTATGTCACCATTGGCAGATGAAGATGTAGCTCCACTGATCAGTCCTTTGGAGGAAATGGGTTCTGGTTTTATACATGAGGTTGATCAGCAAGGTTTGGTTGAACGGGAAGAAGGGGAATTCACCCCAGTTATTTCCAAGAAAAGCAAAAAGTTGATTAAGCAAGCTGCTACATTGCAACCTAAAGCTGCAGGACTTAAGACAACATCTGCTAGGGCTCTCTTGCACAAGGAGGCCAAGCATAATTTTTTTTAATGACAGTTATCTTCTGGAATGCCCGTGGCTTCGGTAACAAAGACACGAAAATTGCCTTCAAGAAATTAGTGTGTACCTATAAACCCTTATTAGTTTTTATTTCAGAACATTTTGTGTTACCTGCTGCAATTCAAAGTTCTTATTGGAATTCATTAAATCTTTATTTATTTGCAACTAATGACCGGGGAGTGCAAGACCCAATCTTTGGTTGTTGTGTCGCACAGATCTCAGGCCATCCCTTGTATCTGCTTCTAATAAGCAAATCACAGTGTCTTACACCAGTGGCGGAGCCAGGAATTTAAGTTCATTGGGGCACAAAAAAAATATATATACGAAAACATATAAATGTAATTTCTATCTATTACAATGGTAATTGCCCTCGACCAGATTTCATATTTTGAAATCGTTGCATGATAACCTCATCATCTATGCTAGTAAAAATGTCCTTCTCAATATATGAAATCAAGCAATCATTCATAAACTTGTCACCCATTCGACTACGTAAACAAGTCTTCACAATATTCATAGCAGAAAATACTCTCTCTACACTTGCAGTCACAACTGGTAGAATCAATGCTAGTGTCAAAAGCAAATACATCAGTGGATATGTCACATCTTTTTTGGTCTGAACCATCTTTTTTGCAAGATTAGTAATTCCCTTCAATTCAGAAAACTTAATGTTGGAGTGCATGTCTACTATGTAATTTTTAAGTTGATCATCAAGTACCTCTAGATCATGTGCAGAAAAATCCTGAGGATAATATTAGGCCAGCTTTATCAACTTTTCTTTGTCAAAAGCTGAGAATGAATTTCTCGGGTTCAAACATGACATACAAAGAAGCAACTCAGTATTCTTCTCGTTGAAACGATCATCCAACTCTTGAAGCTGATTATCAATAACAGTATAAAACAACTGAACACGGTAATGATGCAAGTTTGTGATCACTTGAGCATTGCGCTTTGATTTCGCTTGAGCTACAAAGCATTCCATCCATGTTTAGAACTTCAATAGAATGCTTCTCACAAAAAATTGTAATTTGTGTAAGTAAAGAATCCTAACCACTCTCTCTCATTGCCTGCAATCATTCCTTGCATACAGTAACCAAGTTCATAGCATTCACAATATCTTGATCTTTCTTTTGCAGTGCTTTTGACAAATCATTTGTGATTCCCAACACCTTTCTCATCAAGTGCAGACAGAAAATGAATTCATATGATCGCATATAATCCAATAAAACCCTTGCTTCTAGCTTTTGTTCAGGACTTGTTCCATCCATTCTGACAACCTCCAGTATAGCTATCACAGATTTGAACATTCTAGACAAGCTAATTAAAGTATCATAATGAGAGCTCCATCGTGTATCACTAGTTCGCTTCACACTAGTTTCCTGATTCAAGCCTTGACCACTTGAAAGCTCATTGTTTTCTAGTGCTTCTAATATGTCATCACCATGTTTTTCTTGAAGAATGTCTCGTCTTTTAGTTGACGCTCCAACCACATTCACCACATTACCAACCAAAGTAAAGAAATCTGAAACCAAATCATGATTCTTGGCCACTGCTACCAAAGCTAATTGTAGTTGATGAGCAAAACAATGCACATAAAAAGCACATTTATTTTCATTCAAAATAAGTGTTTTCAAACCATTCAGCTCACCTCTCATATTACTTGCTCCATCATATCCTTGACCTTGTAGTCTTGAAATGCTTAATCCATGTCTACTTAAAAAATCATCAATAGCTTCCTTCAGTGTGATAGCATTGGTATTCGTAACATGCTCAATACCCACAAAACGCTCAATCACATTTCCATCATCCACAGACCGTACGTAGTACTATGGCCATTTGCTCCTTTGAGGACATATCTCGAGATTCATCAACAAGAACGGAAAATAAAGAATAATAAAGTTCACTAGCAATTGTATTGACGATTTCAATTGAAATATCACTTACAATGTCCTTCTGAATATCAGGTGATGTTAACTTCAAATTTTTAGGAGCATTTTTAAATGTGATAGCTTTTATATCTTCATTATAACCGCATAACCATTCCAAAATTTCAAAAAAAAATTCCTCGATTATCTGAATTTTCAGATTCATCATGCCCACCAAATGGAAGTCCTTGCTTCAAAAGAATTCTAACAACACCGATTGATGCACTTAAGCGAGTCCGGTAGTCAATCCGATCTTGGCTTGTATCATTTGACAATATGGTTTCAATCTGTTGTTTTTGATTTAGTAACGCTTCACAATTTCTCATAGCCTTGTTATGGGTATTGTTTGGCCCTCCAATATGACCATATACTATACTCTTCTTCTTCCAATTCTTAAATCTGTCACCCACAAAAGTATCACCACCTCCTTGTTTAAAAAGATAACAACATAGACAATATGCAGCATCGTTTTTAATGCTGTACTCTAACCAAGTAGGAAAATCATCAAACCACTCTTTGACAAATCTTCTTTTCTTTCTCCCAAATTCTGTGATAGGAAACTCATGAGCTCTAGGTTGACAAGGACCTTTTTGTAGATAATATCTACATACTTCATCTTGAATATTAGGTTGATAACTTGAAATTGGTGGACGATTTCCACGATCAGAAGGATATTTTTCATTAATTTCGGGACAAGGCTTCTCTGAATTACTATCATTTTTTTTTTTTGTAGGGGATGAATCCAATGAGCTATTTGTACCTGACGACTCCTCTACACCAGAATTTTCTTTTCTTTTAAAGTACCTTAACATATTTGAATGAAGAATAGAGTAGTACTGAGAACCAAAAGAATCGACTACAACAATACTCTTCACAAAAGACACTACAAGAAAAATAGCTTTTTGCAAGGAATTTTTTCCTTATAAAAAACTGGAAATTCCTTGCATTAACCCAAATGCAAGGAATACTCCTTGCATTTGGGTCCTTGCAAAAGAGCAAATACAACTACTTGAAAATTCCTTGCATTTGAGACAAATGCAAGGAATTGTTTATCTCAAATGCAAGGATGTAAACACCTGAGGTTAACTATGGTTAACTGATATACAAGGAGAATTCCTTACATATCATTCCTTGCATTTTTTTTTTAAATTAAAAAAAAAAAACAAAACTGAATAAAATAAAATACCCCAATTTCATTCCAGACTTTTCTTTTATTGCTTGAATTAAAAATAATTAGTTCATTTGTACATCAAAAATTGCGATTTAGCAGTCTTTCACTTAACCACAGAACACTTTTACTTTCAGATGCAGACAAACAACACTTAGAGGCGTTTGAAACAGAAACTTGAGACAAGTCCATCACCTTCTAGCATTCTGACCACGTACTTTAGACATTCTGGGCCTATGACCAGGAAGGTATTGAGTACACGAGTGCAACTTGAATCATTTCTTCAAGCTCAATGCGATCACAGTTAGTATTAATATCCTTGTCCACTAGCATTTCAAGCTTCTTTTCCTGATGCAACTTTTTAACCTGTGATCAAATAAATCTCGAATGTAAATCATATAAAATTGGACTAATCAGTTACTATTTAGTACTATTTTCATAATAAATATACAAGATTTGTGTTGTTTGGTCACCCAACCAAGTATGGCTACTTTTTGGTTAGTTGACTAGGAAAATTCTAGAGCTGCTTGGCCTATGATTAGTTCAAGAAGAATACCCAATCCAAAGACAACTTATCAGAGGACTGGAGCTATGTGCCCTATGGTACCCCTCACTGCAGTTGTGACATGTGAATCTTGGTGATCCAAAAGATTTGCCAAATCAAAATCTCCGACTACGGCTTCACAAAGTCATCAAGTACATTTGATGCCTTCACATCCCTGTGGATAACTTTCAGGTCACACTGCTCATGAAGGTATAACAGTCCTCTTGCAGCTCCAAAAGGCAATCAGTTTCCCTAGTTCCCCAATCCAACACTGGTTTCCCTGTTAAAAGCATTGATAAGATTTAAATTTAGTCAAACATAACAAACATTCTAAATGATTAATTGAGTTGGTTCTCTCCTTTGATTTAGTAACTCTAAGATGAGAAGCCACTGGACATGTACGGGTATTCTAGAAGTCTTTCTATTGGAGTGATGCAAAACCCATGATATGTCACTCACAGTAAAGAAAATCACAACCCAGCAAAAAAAGAAAAAATATACTTTTGAGCTCCAAAACCAAATGGAAAAATAGGAAAACCTGCAAAGCAAAAATCACATACCAGTCAATCCAATGTACTAATTAGGTTCCATATCCTCCGCCTAACTTCCTAGTAACTGTCCTGCAGCAGGTATTTGTTTAAGAATTTAAGTAGAATATACAGCAAGGCTTCTTGACAATGGTAACTTTGTTGTTCAAGATGCATGTGATGCTAAGAAGCACCGATACGGGTACGAGTATCCGGATGCGATACGATCGGATATATGGATACGGCAAATCTGAAATATAATAGGATATGGGTACGTGAAGGATACGTCAATTAAAAAAAAATAAAAAAAATATATATATAAATATAATTAGAAAAACTCAAAAAAGTAAATAAATAAACATAAACATAAACAAAGTTCTATTTAATTTATACTCAATTCACAATTCCCAACATATTCACCGATTGACACGTGTTTACACACATCTATCTTTCAATACCAAGTGTGTGTGTGTGTGACACACACACACACACACACACACACACACACACCCACACACACATGAAACAAACGTACCCGAAGTAAAAAGCAAATATGAGAAGAAGCACCAAGCTTTAAGCAAATCGGCCGCAGAACAAACATACCCAAATTGAAGCATTCAACTTATTGAAGACCAGAAGCTGTAGAATAAATGTACCCAAAGCGAATCGAAGAAGAGAAGAGCAGCTGAGCAGAAGAGAAGAGACGAAGAGCAGGAGAAATCGGCTAGAAATTGAAGCTCCAAGCCAATCAAAGAAGAGAAGAAGAGCAGGAGAAATTTGAGATTAGGTCTCTGTCCCCGATCTGGGTTGGGCTTTTTTTTAATTTTTTTTTAGGGTAAAAAGTCAGCATTACCCCTACATAACCGATTTATTTACATATTTACCTATCTGTATAGAATACGAACGTATCCAAACCGTATCTAAATCAGGATACGCGTATCCGAGCGTATAGTACCTAGATCCCGGATCGGTATGGGATACGAAGCCAATTTCACATATCCGTGCTTCATAGATGTGATGTAATATGGCAGAGTTTTTAACTGATGCATGTGATGTAATATGGCAGTTGAATATTGGAAATGGTTAACGAGATGATTAATTTGTGGCAATTTGATCTTTGATTGTTGAGAAGAAAAAGGTGATTACTTTGTGGAAGTTGGTGTGTGTGCGAAAATGTTATTGGTGTGTAAAAAATATGGTCAAACACATCAAGGTATTAAACTAACCAGTATTTCCCAAGTTTCAATCTTTAATGAAAAAAGCTTCAATGACACACATA
The DNA here is from genome assembly GCF_002994745.2 of Rosa chinensis. NCBI lineage: Eukaryota > Viridiplantae > Streptophyta > Magnoliopsida > Rosales > Rosaceae > Rosa > Rosa chinensis. The sequence continues at coordinate 25,514,419 of NC_037089.1, read as the reverse complement.
ATGACAGAGTACTAACATAGATACTCCAAACTTGCAGGAATACTACAGAATTGCAAAAAATAAAAATAAAAATAATAATCCAATGGCTTACTTGTTCCTTGCCTTAACACCATTCCTCTTGTCAGTTCCTCTTTCATCATCAGAACGGTCATTTGAAGCCTTGGTCACACACTCAAAACTTTTTGATTTTGGCACTTTTTGAGTTTGGCTCCAAAGCAACGCTGCTTGATTTCTTATCAACCCCTCATTCCCATAGTAGATTTAGAAGAAAGGATGAACCCAAATAATTGCAGAAGCTAGCTGAATGCATTACTGATGATATTTTACAACAAAGAGGTACTTCTCTTTGCTCCCAATGTTCTTTTTGTCTCATGCATGTGGAAGCAATGGACCACCTATTCTTTAATTGTCATTTAATTCATGGCTTTTGGGAATGGATTGCTTCTTTTTTCAATGTGAGCTTACTGCATATTAATTCAGTTCTTGAGCTTATTAGCCCCAGCCATATAAATGAAATGGTCCATTCAACTAAGCTACTTTGGGGATTTGCCTTCTGTATTGCTTTATGGTGCATATGGATAGAAAGAAATAAAGTTAGGTTTGATGGTGCATCTTTTGACCCAATGAGATTTTAAGGAGTCGGCATCCATTCAGTTTGTTTCTTGCACTGCTACTTCAGGAATACAGAACATGTTTAACGTACTTTGCCTCTCACCATTCAGTTTAAAAGCTCCAAAGTTCATTCCTGTGCATTGGGATGCCCCCTTGTAAATTGATTAAAAGTTAATACCGATAGTTCTTTTCGTAATCCATAAATTGCAGGCTTTGGGGGTGTTTTTAGAGACCACGATGGATTGTTTCGGGGTGCCTTTGCACATAAGGTTGAGGTTCCGAGTGCTATTGATGCAGAGGTATTGGCAGTAATAGAGGCCTTGGGTGTTGCTTGGAGAAAGGGTTGGACTCACTTATGGCTTGAAACAGACTCATATCTTGTGGTGCACTACTTCAATAATCCTAAGTTAATTCCATGGAGATTGCGAGTGGTGTGGAATAATTGTGTTTATTTCTCTCATCTAATCCATTTCAGAGTTACTCACATTTACAGGGAAGGTAATATGGTAGCAGATGCGCTTGCTAATTATGGTGCTACTAATATTGGTGCTAGGTGGTGGGACTCTTTACCTACCTTCACTGCTGGATACTATGGAAAAGACTTATCGTATGCTCTTTCTTATAGATTTCGTTAATGTCTTGGATCTTTAGATTGGTTTGGGTTGCATTTACTTGGTTGGATTTTTTTGTTGTTTTTTCTACTTTTTTGTATATGAAGCGGGTTATGTCTCTTCTATGTCTGTACTTGTTGGGTTTTGGTTTGGTCCCCCCAACTTATGTAATTTTGCATTTTCTTTTAAATAAAATAAAAATAGGGGGATTGGGGGATGGGGGTGGGTTCCCAGAGAGTGGCAGACCCTTCTTCTTTGGGATTAAGGGTGGGATTTGTTCCCCACATTATCTGCCTCCGAGGAACTAATATCGCATAATCCCTTATTAAAAAAAAGAAGGAATATGCTAGCTTAATTGGCAGTTTGCACTATGCAACTGACTGCACTAGACCTGACATTGCATATGCCGTTGGAGTACTTAGCAGGTTCACAAGTAAACCAGGTAAAGAACATTAGCATTCAATTGAGCGTGTTATGAAATATTTGCTTGGTACTAAAAATTATGGATTATTTTATAAAAAATATCCTGCTGTACTTGAAGGCTTTTGTGATTGTTAATGTCTAAAAGTCTAGCGGTAGCAGGACTTTAGCTAACGCTGATCCGATGGGCGGATCGATACTTGTGTTGTTGTAGTTCCCGTTACCTGTCAAGTGAAATACAAAGGGGCGTCAGAGGGAGACCGCGCTGGGCGGTCTTCAGCTCTCCGATGCCTAAGTTAGTCGATGTATTTATGTTGACAAAGTAACAGTAAGCAAGTATTGAATGCGTAATAAATGAGGAGAGAGGAGAGGACCTTTTATAGGTGAGGAAGAGGATGATCTTCTCCTTGTTTTCGATGTGGGACTGATGTGCTTCAGTTCCCAGTTTCAGTAGCTTCTGATGCTAACTTGACACGGCGCGTGGCGGCGCGTCTGCGGTGCTTTGGGGTTGCTCCGGGGCTCAGGCGGTACCCTGGCTAGCTGTCTTTACGCCAGTCACTTATATGGTGGGCGTTGGTACCCCTGGCGGTACAATGAGCGTGGCTCATTATAGCTAATTATGCTTGCAAATGCACATGTATGTACAGTGATGCTGATTGGAATACTCTGTCAGGTGATTCTCTCTCTACCATTGATTATATTTTTACATTAGGTGGATGTGCTATTTGTTGGAAATCAAAGAAGCAAACAATAATCTCTAATACAACTATGGAAGCTGCACTTATTGCTCTAGCTTCAACAAGTGAAGAAGCAAATTATTTAAGAGATTTATTGCATGAAATTCCCTTGTGGGAAAAACCTATACCACCTATATTGATTCATTGTGATAGCACTGCAGCTATTGGTAGAGTAAATAACCGTTATTATAACGGTAAATCCAGACCTATAAGGAGAAAGCACAGTACTGTGAGATCATATTTGAGTGATGTAATTATTAACGTGAATTATGTTAAATCATGTGATAATCTTGCAGATCCTTTAACTAAGGGCTTGGCAAGAGATAAGGTATAGAGTACATTGAGAGGGATGAGATTGAAGCCCATATTGTCATGAGCCATATATGAGGACACCCAATCCGGTGATTAAAGATCCTAAAAACTAGGTTCAATGGGAAAAACGAATCATAAGGTGGCCATAAGAAAAATGCATTACATTTTCTTACTCATCCCTATGATGTAAGTGCATTAATCTTGTAACGTATATGAATGTTGAGTTCACTTAAAACTCTTAATAAAATCTGTAGCTCATATGAGTGGGATCTCATAGTTACAAGAGCATCCTTGACAGATTTTACCTATATGAGTGTAAGAGTGGGGATGCTCTCTATGAAAATTGGGCTTATTCTTGAAATACACTCATGAAAACCGGGATAAACACAAGGTCATAACGTGCTAGCTAATAAAGCTCATATTAACACTTGAATTATTATGTGTGAGCAGTATTTCTTATTTTCTCTTAAGCAGTTGTAGTTCAAGTCTGAGACCACTATCAACTCTGGAGTAAGGATTGCTATTTCACTAAGTGAAATGCAGAGCTCACCTTCATGATGCATAATGGTTTGTCTTCGTCCGGTAACTTTGATTTATATTTGTTTTTAAAATATTAAAATGAGTGAGGGAATGTTGTTACATTTTAATATTTTATTATTGAAATTAAATTTGGGTGAATTTATTTTGTGTTTAAATTCTGATTTTTTTGTGTGTTTAAATTCAGAATTTATTTTGAATTTTATTTTGTAACTCATGGTGTTTTATTTTGGTTTATTTTGGGTTTTAATTCTTGTAACCTATATATGGCTTTTGGTTACTACCCTATTAATTGTAGGGAGTGTCTTAAGAGCCTATAAATAGCACCATTTGTTGCATACTAAAATATATCCTTGCTTTTACGTAATACTATTACGAAACACTACTATCCACCCATCAATTTTCTTTCCAAAATCCCCCAAAGTGTCTTGTGTGTTTTTTGGCCAAAGAATAAATGTGTTCTTTTGGTGGAGCTTTGGGTTCCTCCAATTTGTGCAGATTGGTGTAAGCCATATAACTTGTTGTTGGGCTGTGGTATCCTGGAGTGGATAAGTCAAGAAATTTCTGGTGCACCGGCAATGTTCTGCAGAGGGCTTGAATCTCTTTAAAGAGAGCGAGATACCCGCACCTCAGCCTATTGTCAACGAGATTCTCATATAGAAATTATAATTTATTGTAATTTCACCAACAAGAACCACTTCTGGGCATTAAACTGTAACTTAGCCTTTTTGATTTTTAAGTCTGATACACAAAATGTTAATGATACTTGAGCTATCAAGAAGCCATATTCTAATTCACTGGATGCAAGAATTCTCATAATTGTGCGACCAAATATGCAGTTGACATCAGGGGTGCTAGTCCTCAATGGTACACCTTTGAATGTTTTATGTTGAGGAGACTCTTGTTTAATTAACTCTCATGGATGTTGCAGGTGCTGAATAGTTCAGAAGGGACATCAGCTTGCATGGATGATGACCTCATAGACATTGAAGCGTTGTTCGATGATGACATTTCCTTGCCTACAGCAGCTTCATGGTGACATTTGGTTCACAATGTGGTTCACAATGCTCCCTTGTAAAATCTGATTTGTTAGTTTACTAGACAGTGTCAAGTGTCAGGTATCAACAAATGGCTTTGGCTTTTAAATTAAAATTGTGGTGTTAATAGACCTGAAACTGCAATTTATATAACCATCTTAATAAAATGTTGCGTTATAATGCTGCTGTTGTATGTTCAAAAGAATATATATATTTTTTTTCAACCACATAAAAGAAAGGCATATATCATGAATGTTTGGGCATTTTGAACTCTCATATAAGAAGAGATAGAATTCACCCGTCAAACTTGCGCCAATGCTTCTCTTTTTTCTTTCCCACTAGCTTCATCTACCCTCATATCATCATATACAATATCACTGAAATATGAATCTGTGACCTTCACGATATAATGTTTTAATTGAAATTTCACAGCTCATTGATAGAAAATGTTCTGTTTTCTAGCAATGGGGTAAACGATACCCATTTAGTACTGATATATAGTGATTTTTGAAACTGATCTGTCTTGCACTGGTGTGGCGTACGAAAGAGTAGTTGTACAGGTACACACAATGTGTTCATTTCGTAGGATCACTTAAACGACAAGTCTCCCTTTGTAACGTTTCCACGTTTGCCTCATTTCACGAAGTCATATAACCCCTCCTCCCTCCTACATCTCCACCTTCTCTCACAATTAAGAGTGAAATCCGCCGACTGCCTTTAATGCTTGAATTGGTTTTAAATCGTCCATCAGAGGAGGGCAAACAACCCGAAAGCTAGGACAAGGATAAGCAGTAGCAAAACAGAGGCCAGAGTTCCGAACAAGAAGTTAATGTTGTTGATGAACTCTCCCATGTCTGAATTGGGAGCATGGGCTAATAGCTTCACAGTCAAGGACCCAAAGTAAACAAAGAAAGCAACGATAAACACATCAGCATGGTGGTATAGTCAGTGACGAATGGAGATGCATTAGCAGATGTGTACTTCAGTTGGAGTAGCCATCCGAAAATGCCCATGACTGGTAAGAAAATACAATGGTGCAAAATTGTCCCATGAGAAGTGTGACCTTCATGCCTTGTGCTGCTATATATGTATGGCATGGAGAGAGAGGTAACATTATGGGAATGTATAATTTTAGAGGATTGAAAAACAAGCAGAAACTAGCTTAGAAAGAATATAACTTTAATCGAATCAACAAAGCCAGCTCTACTTACTTTAATTGATACTGAGGATTAACCGCATCGTTAAGATCCATCTCCGACCTGTCTATGATTTTCTCCTTCTCTTTTCCACTTCCTGCTGTTTCTCTGTTCCAGTAGTATAACACTTGCTCTCGTCTATATATAGGAGAAATGACCCTCCAGCGGCTAAAATCAGAGTAGACAAGTTCGCAGAGTAGTACTATTAACTTATGTGTCCAGCTTAGCTGTGGATGATTATATGTCATGATTCAACGCGTGGGGATGCGCCTCCAAGTTTAATTTATTTACTATGCATGTATATGAAAGCATATTATACAATATACTAAAGCTCAGTTGCCCCAGGTACTGTTCATCACTGTACACAAAGTGGAGTGACGCTTTTGCCTTGCTCTGTTTCCTCAATTACAGCCCGCCATCCTTCCATAACCTTCTTTCTCATTCAATTGCTGCCAAAACAATTCAGAGAGAGAGATCAATTATCAAGAACGATCGAGAGAGAGAGATAACTAAGGTGTGTTTCTTTGCTTTGCACGAAGAGATAGAGAGAGAGATCGGAGGGAAATTCTCACCTCATCATCTCAGCACGAGGCCAGTTGTTCTTTATCACGAGTGATCGGAGAGGTACACAGAGAAAGAAGTGGGAGAGGGATTTGGGTTTTGATTACAGTCCCAAATTCCCAATTGTTAGTTTTTTTTTTCTTTTGAACCTTGACTTTGTTGTTTCAATTTTGAATTGTTCTCTTATTCTGATGTGGGATATGTATTGGATTTGAATTTGCAGGTTTTTATTGGGCGGTTTGTATCAAATCTTCTCAGCTTTCATCACCGACCCTAAAAACTTGGGTTCGTCATCAGCAAGGTAATTAGGTGAGCGGATTCTGGATTTTGACCGACGATCTACCCATAAAAGGTAATAATCAATCATCTGCTTTTCCCTTTTAATCTGTTCTATTGTTCTATCTTTGATTCTTTGATGCTTCGGTTGGACAGAAAGTGAGAGAGAGAAAAGTCTTCTTCGTCGCTGGACTGGTCTGAGGCAGACGAAGAATAGGGGGCCACCTAAAAACTTGGGTTCGTCATCAAATCTCTTCTCAGTTTCATCACCAACCCTAAAAACTTGGGTTCGTGATCAGCATTTGTCATTATTCATAACCCACCCACCCTTCAAATAAAGACAAAAAGAATGTCTTTGTACATGTCTGCCATAGAACAAGTTGTCATTTCTTCTTGATATGCTGTATACCTTATTGACACTTATCTTGAAGTTCCTTTGACAATTAATATTGTCATTTTTACCTGCCTGTGAAGTTCATTGCTCTTTTTGGTTGTATCAGATGATCGAGTTCAATGTGTAGAACCACTGAATACATGGCTCCTGAAATTCTGCTGTCTAAAGGCCACAACAAAGATGCAGATTGGTGGAGCATTGGTATACTTTTGTATGAGATGCTAAGTGGTCAGGTAAATCTAACAGCCATGGTATACTTTTTTGGACCCCAAAATCTCAGTTTGAGGTGTGTGCTGCTCTACCTTTCTTGGTTGATTATTTGTTTTTATTGGTTTGTCTAAAGGAAAGGGATGAAGCATGAAGCGTTTTTGAACATAGGTTGCTTAATTTAGTTTGATTGGCATTCAGAATAAATGTTGGCATTTATTTGCTAATGTCAGTAGTTCAATTTTTTTTTTTTTTTTTCCTGGAGAAATCTTAGGCTAATGAAATCTGTAAAGTTAACTCTCCCATTTATTCTCCAGACTCAAATTGTCAGCCTCATATTTCAGTTCTTGAAATTTGTACTGCATCCTTTTCAATTCTTTTTACCTCACTTCAAAATCAATGAATTTACATATTCACTAATTAGTCTTGACACATTCATGAATTGATATCAACCATACTTATTTATGCAGTTTAATTCTCTCTGATTTCAAGGGACTGTGTTTCAATTAAGTTGGCCTGTTTACTTATCAAGTTTGAGCCACATTCGGTTTTTTAGTCAAGGAAAGCATCAATCAAGGTAATACTTCAAATAAAATAGTTTCATCTCTGTTCTGATATCTTTTAGCAAGCATGTTAGACCTTTAATAGTGTTTTTTTCTATCTTGGCAAACTGTGTCCTTGAATATTGTAAATAATGTACTCAATTTGTAGTGATTCAAAATCTTCAATGATAGGTAAATTCCTTTTGTGAAGAATGAAGAATAGGTGTTCTTTTTGTTGTTTCATGTGTAAATTATATTATGTTTTAAGTTGTTGATGGACATCATACATTGCCTGTAAAAAATGATTCAGTTATAGTTAAGGTCTGCTGACACTTCTGTATTTGTTGTTAATTAAGATCTTACATTTTCTATTTTTGTTGTTCCCTTTGCTGTTAAAGAATCTGTTATGGTCACTTAGCTAGCGCTTAAAGAATATGCATGAATTTCTGTCTGGCCAGATATTTGGTTCAATATGGTACATTAATTTTGGTTCGTGGTCATATGAATTTGCCTGTAATGCAGTAAATACACAAAAAGAAAAAGGAAAAAAAAAAAAAACTACTATCTCTCTTTAGCTAGCTTTCTATCCACTAACTCAAAAGAATGCCATCTTCAGTTGCTGCTTTTCTTCCTCTTGACTAATAAAACTTACTGACATCATCCCTTTATATATTCTAACTAGATGAAAAAGTTAGATTACAGACCTTTAAACGTCCACTATAAAGGGTTGATGTCAGAATATATAAAAACCCTGAAGTCTTTCTCTACCCCTTCTTTTTTCAGAGTTGAAGAAAGCAGAAACATTAAGGGTTTAGACTAATGGTTTAGCCACTAATGAGGCTCAAGATGTATTTGAGTTCACAATCACATAACAATTTTTTTTTTGTGCTCTTTGCTGGGTGAGCTTCTGCTCAATAGAACTTAATTGAGTGATGATTGGCACTAATAAATCTTCTTTGAAATTGAGTTGCAGAAAAGATACATGCCACTTTATGTGGCACCAATATTGAGCAAATAGTACTATTGGTAGGCTCAATTTCTATCTACCATAGGGGGTATCGTGGCCTCTATTAATGATAATGATTAGCTAGCCTCAATCATCTTTCCAGTGCATTTATTCCAAAGTCATAAAAATTTAGGGAAATTAATCTGCTATTAGCTTTTTGATTTTCACGAGTCCTTATGTCATTGAGTGCATGTCATCTGTCTAGAGGCCCTGCTAAGCTCTTCGAGTAATTAGAATGAAGTTTGAATAAGTGTTCAAAGCTAATGTTCCTTTGAAATATTTAAATTATGCAGGTGAACTGCATTGTACTCTTTTATTCAAAAGTGAGAGTTTCTAGAAAGTAATGAAATGTGCTATTATTTCAATCTGAGTGTTTTGGTGGGATTAATTTACATAAAACATTATGTGAATCTCAGCTTCTTCTCTCTCATTGTCTGGAAAACAGTTCAGACGATAGAAGTTGCAAGGACCATAGTCCAGATGAAGCAAAGGGAAAGATTCAGGAGATATCTATTCATTTGCAGATTGAAAATCAGGGAGATGAAATGAACTGTGAAAATCCAAAAGGAGATCAAGCGGCATCTCTACAAAGGCATTTTTAGCTTTCCCAAGTGATGAAATCGTGATAAGCAAACGGCCATTTTCTGCATAATATAAACAAGTATCTTATCTAAAACAATGGAACCTAACAAGAATTATTAAAAAAAAAAAAAAGTAAGTATTTTGCCTAGATATATATGTTGCCCTTATCTGCATCTCAAGTTCAAATATTGAAATATTCTCTTATGTATGTTGGAGTTTACACTTAGAAATTCTACTGATTTTTATCAAAATATCTATTAACCCTCCGCTGTTTTGATTTACAGTAACAACCAGTCACAACCAACATTAGTTGTAGAGGAATCACCTCAAAGGACCTACTGTAAATAGGTTGGTTGAACTACAAATGTAGGCTATTTTTGTTGCCACTAACCAATTTTGTATAGCAAAACAGCTTTGGTTTTTGTAACTAGATTTTTTTTTTTTTTTTTGAGAAGATGTTTTTGTAACTAGATTAAGATACCAGATTCTACTTAATATTTCCACTTTTGTAATATAACTGTAAAATATTCCACAAACTATGAATGTATAAAACTTAGCAAGAGAAAAAACGCGGCATTGCGCGGGCCTACATTTTTTTTCAGTTTAACATTTCTTAGCTTATAATTGTGACTAATGACGACCAGATTTGAGAGAAGGAAAAAATAAACCCGCAGCATCGCGGGGGCTTTTTCTAGTGTACATTAATTTTTCTTTTTCAAAATACTCTGCAATCTATTCCCACGAGTCGATTCTTTTGTAGCAGAGTGATAGTTTCAAAAGTCGACCACGCTTACTCTGCATATATAACTTAGGTGAGGGTACGAGGAGTTTTGTCCTAAATGTACAGTCAGAGTAATAGGTGCAAGATTGGAAAGCAGACCCAATGTTTTCAGAGTAACCACGTAAGAGTCTTCGACGACGACTTTGGATATACTCTGCATATCTATGTACGCTATCTCTTTTTTAATTGTCCGGCTAATTTATACTCTGCAATCTGCATCCATTCTGCGTACAACAAAAAGTGCAACTCTACTGTTAATTCAACTTCTTTTTCCTTTTTCTCAGGGTTAGCCACAACTCAGGGTTGACCCTATCTTCTTTCTTTTATTCTTATTTTTTGTATTTTAGTTGTGGGGAAATGATGTCAGTTTAAAATTTATAAGATAGAATCCATGCTTACTTAAAAGAATAATCTTTTAAAGACTATAAGGAAAATGAATTTATCGGTGAAGATTAAATCTATAGTTTTAAGTTGTTATAATTTTACTTTAAGAATTTGAAACATGTAATTGTGATTCACTTTTTTTTTTGACAATTATATTTGAAACATGTATTTATTATTTTACATTTCTCTAAGTTTTTTTTTTTTTTTTTTTTTTTCCAGGATAGCTGGAGCTAGTGAACGAGTTCTATCGAGTAAAGCCAATGATTAGAGGTATCAAGGGTGCAGTGCACTCTCAAATTTTAAATAAGTAGGACAGCCTGGCTGCTTTGTTGAGCCACACCATCAAGAGCTTCAAGTTGGCCATTTTTGGTAAGCAGAACTGACGATGCAGGATGAACTGGAAACCGGGTTACAGTGCCCAACTACACGCTAACCTAGAATTCATAAACAATGTTGGTTGATGAAGACAAAAGGCTAAAAATAGCATGCACACATGTCAGAGCATCAGCGTTGGGGACTCAAGTTTTGTCTTAAACTCTTATTTAATGCTGTTGTATGCGCAAAAGAGTACTTTTTTATTTTTTATTTTTTTAACCCCATAAAAAAGCATGGATCATGAATCTTCAGGAATCAAAATTGAGAATGTAATGAACTGAAGCTTTGTTGTGAAGGTAAAATTGTATCTTGGATTTGCACCGGGTCAGAACAAAATTTGAGATTTGCACGAGCACCATTTTCTTTGCCTTGTCAAAGAAGATGATTTTCAAATTTCATGTAATAATCCTAGGTTACAAGTACAACTTGACACATCTCAAAAAAAAGAAAAAGAAAAAAAGGTGTAACCCCACTGTTTATTCAACTTCTTTTTCCATTTTTAGGGTTAGCCACAGCTCATGGTTCGGCCTATGTTCTTCCTTTTATTCTTATTTTTTGTATTTTAGTTGTGAGAAGTTTTAAATACACAGCCCTAATAACTTAATACACACTCCTTACTCAGTACACCTAACATTTAATTTCTCATTCTAATATTTTACTAAATACACAACCCAAATTACATAAAATATCCTTAAACTAAAAAACCATGAAATAGTCTATTCTTTAACTACATTAAGGCTACTATTTAATTTGATTAGTATATATAATTGACCATATTAATTACTTGTGTTAGTTATTGGGAAATCCATAAGGATTCATTATTGTTCCCTTCAAATAGATGCTTAGAAATATGTTTTGTATTATTTGAGTTCTCATTCACCTAACGCGGAAACACACTATTGATCAAGTATACAATTTGAGTCGAACATTCAACCAAAACTGTATCAGTAGTTTCTCCATAATGGCAAAACTAGGAAGTTGTCATTGGATGGTCAACATGTTGGAATTTAATTAGAATATTTCAAAATACCAGCTATATTCGAAACCTCCATTAGTTTAATTGCATATGGTAATAGTAATTAACTCTCTTTGATTGTGATTGACACAAAGATTTCATCAGTTTACTCATATACCATTATTTGGTCAAAATCTGCAATTATGGTGGTTCATTCCTTATTTGCTTTATTCCGTTTTGATTTACTCATCAATGTCAAGATATATATTGCCTTTCTGTTACATAAGTTACATAGTATAAATGTCATTCCTAATTAGACGTTTTGACTCTTCCTAATCAGTGTCATAATATTCCTTTCGGTTACATGAGTTACATAACTTAATTGCTATTATTAAATTGTCATTGCATTGATCATTCCTGCCATATATATAATCCCTAGCTTTCCAGATAAAAATATACAACAAAAATTCAACCTCCTTTGTTTCCTTTCCGAGCTCGAAGTATTCATGTGTTTCCTTTAATTTATCTATTCTACCAAAAGAAAGTTTCAAGTTGTTCGATACGATCCGAGTATTGTGAGTGTACACCTACAAGGATCGAGGTTGTTGTACCCTGGAGGGTAGGGCGCCACAAACCTGCTACACCGAGACATTGTCTCCGAGGGGCGAAATCTACTCTAAAAGGCAGTGTTTACACGCCTTAACCTTAAACTCTTTTTGAAGTGTAATCATTTGGTGGTGGCTCGCAAATCTAAAAGATAAGTGTTGATCTTCTATTTTCAGCTTATTATGACATTAATTTGATTATATTTATTTACTAATAAAATATTATATTTGTGGAATTTTGTAGGAAACGAAATCTGGTGACGGAAGTAGCATCCATCGACCAAATTTTCCAACACAACAGATTAACAATTACAAAGTTTTATACCTGTGATGTTTTATATTAGATAATAAATTGATTAAGCATAACTTTTAGGAAAAAAAAAAGAACTAAAAAGCGATATGTTTTAAAAACACTTAATGCCATTGATTTTGAAATTCTAAATTATATGGTCTCTCACCCCATTTAATTACAATTTATTTAAGAAAAATTTAAATTAGATAGTTTCTAACTTTATTCTTGTTTGTAGAAGTTCATTATGTTTATAATTATAGAATAATATAAGGAAGATATGATTATTATTATTTTTCTTCTAATACATAGATGTCTATTTTGGTCATTTAATCTACCTATAAAATCTTATTTAAAATATTTTTTTTGAAATGGGGCTGGTGCGGCTGCCCTCAAACTTTGATTAATAAAATCTCTGATTTGAAATATAAAATAATAGGGATGTGTATTTAAAATTTCTCTTTAGTTGTGGGGAAATGATGTTGGTACAAAATTTATAAGTTAGAACCCATGTTCACTGTAAAGGACAGTCTTTGAAAGACTATAAGGAAAATGAACTCATTGGTGAAGATTGAATCTATAGTTTAAGTTGTTATAAGGGAAAAATTCACCAACGGTGTCTGGACACTTAGGGGACTTTCAGAATGATACCTGAACTTACAAAGTTATCAATGTGATACCTGGACTCATTTTTTCGTATCAACGTCGTACCTACGACCAATTTCCGTCACTGAGCCATTAAATTTTGTACGTGCGATGCACGTGAGTCACTTAATGAAGACAAAAAGACTGATTTACCCTCAAAAGTTTTTTTTTTTTTCCTCCCTTTTCTTTTCTTTCTTTCTTTCTTCTTCTTTTTTTCCGGTTTCTTGTTAATCAACCTCCACGATTTCGCTAGCGGTGGAGGAAGAAGCAGTCCTTATCCCCAAACCCAATCGAGAAGCAGCGGAGGACGACGTCGTTGCGCGGTGGTGGAGGTTGTTGCATGTGGCTCTCCCCCATTTTTCTTCCTGCATATTCGATGGTGGATTCTCCGAAAGCGGTGGTGTTGGCAAGGAGAGAAGGAGAGAATAAAAATCAACCTCCACGATTTTGCTGGCGGTGGAGGAAGAAGCAGTCCTTATCCCCAAACCCAATCGAGAAGCAGCGGAGGACGACGTAGTTGCGCGATGGTGGAGGTTGTTGTGGCTCTCCCCCATTTTTCTTCCTGCATATTCGATGGTGGGTTCTTCCAAAGCGGTGGTGTTGGCAAGGAGAGAAGGAGAGAATAAAGAGACCGAAAAAGAAGAAGAAAGAAGAATAATAAATAAAGAAAGAAAGAAAACAAAAGAAAAGGAAAAAAAAAACTTTTGAGGGTAAATCGGTGTTTTTGTCTTCATTAAGTGACTCACATGCATCGTACGTGCAAAATTTAACGGCTCCGTGACGGAAATTGGTTGTATGTACGACGTTGATACGAAAAAATGAGTCCAAGTATCACATTGATAATTTTGTAAGTTCAGGTATCATTCTGAAAGTCCCCTAAGTGTCCAGACACCGTTGGTGAATTTTTCAAATAAACTTGTGAGGGTAAATCGGTCCTTTTGTTTTCATTAAGTGACTCATGTGCATCGCACGTGCAAAATTTAACGGCTCCGTGACGGAAATTGGTCGTAGGTACGACATTGATACAGAAAAATGAGTTCAGGTATCACATTGATAACTGTAAGTTTAGGTATTATTCTGAAAGCCTCCTAAGTGTCCAGACACCATTGGTGAATTTTTCCCTTGTTATAATTATACTTTTAGATTTTGAAACATGTAACTGTGATCCACTGATTTTCTACATTTTTATTAGAAAATATGTTATTTATTTATTTATTTATTTATGTTATTTATTGTTTATTTATTATTTTATATTTCTCTAACTTTTTCTCAGGATAGTTGGAGCACGTGCACGAGTTCTATAGAGTAAAACCAATGATTAGAGGTATCGGGGGTGTGCAACGCGCTCTCAAACTTTAAATAGGTAGGACGGGGTGGTTGCTTCGATGAGCCACGCCGTGGAATCAAGTGGGCCATTTTTGGTAAGCAGAACTAATGATGCAGGATGAACCGGAAGTCGGGTTACGGTGCCCAACTACCTGTTAACCAAGAAACTCATTAACGGTGTTGGTTGGTGAAGACAAAAGGCCAAAAATGTTACACCCCACATCTTATTTACCCTTTTTACTCAGTTACACGAATCACTGTATGTTTTACCATTCGCTGTTATAGTTTTATCTTTTAGGGGGGTGGCTAGAAGTTGACTTTTTATGGGTTAACAATTTGAGAAAATTTCCTTCATGAAAGTTGTAGAGGACGTTAAACCGAGCGCGTGCATATATGCTAAGTAAAAATTGGAGTTCGTATGTGGAAGTTAAAGCTTAAAATGTGGAATTTACTGTTCATGGTAATAAAAAAATATATATGGAAAGTTACCACTGTAGGTTTCCATTTTCGGAAACCCACGGTAACTCTCTTCCTCCTCTCCCCTGACCCTTCCTCCCTTTCGGCCCGATTTTTCTCCCTTCGATTTCTTCCCTCTCCGGCCGACCCACGACGAAATCCGGCCATCCCCAAGCTCGTCTCCTCCCCCTTGACGCATCTGTGGTGGTATTTTGGGGAGATTTGGCCGGAGGAGCTCGATTTTGAGCTAGGAAGCTAACTGTAGCAGTTCGCGATTTTTGCCGATTTCCGGCGATTCCGGCCACCTCCTGTCACCAAACCGGCGTCGAAGGCTGGGTATTTGACGGAGATCATTTCGCCCCTAGCCTCGAGCCAAGATTTGCTGTGTAGAGGCCGAATCAACAACCTAGGGTTCTTGAATTTCTAGGTTATCTTCACCGGCCGGATTTGACTGTTTAAAGGTAAAATTGGAACTTGTTGTAGTTGAGAAAGAGGTTGGGTCTGTTGAGTAGGTGGTGCTGCCAAAATTTGGTGGCCATTGGTGGTGGTTGCCGGTGGCTCGTGGGCCCCACGCGCGGCCACTGTGGGTGGCGCGTGGTGCTGAGTTTTAATTACTGTTTTGGCTCCAAAAATCCTATAATGATTGTAGAACTTATATATCGATGAATGAATAATGTTGGAGTATTATGGATGGATTCGATGTGAATTAAGGAGTTGGATTTTGAAGGGGACGTTATGAATTTCAATTTCTAATTAGGAGTAAAACCCACCACTAGGGTCAAAACTTTTCTCCACCGGACAAAATGATACCCAACTTTCAAAAGTGATCAAAATGATACCTAAATTTTTAAAAGTGATCAAAATGATACCTAAATTTTTAAAAACAAATCAACTTGATACCCAACTTTCAAAAGTGATCAAAATGATACCTGAAGTTTTAAAAACAAATCAATTTGATACCTCAGTTTATTTTTTTTAGGGCTAAATACTGATTACTACTCTGTGGTTTAGGTCCAAAATCAATTCAGTTCCTGGACTTCTAATTTCATAAAAAACACCCATGTACTTTCAATTTTGATCTAATAGGTCCAATTCATTAATATTCTGTTATGGGTTCAAGTTATAGTTGGATTATTTGTTGAAAAACTATTTATTTGATAGATTTCTAATAGTGGGACTCACTCCAAAATTGATTATGCAGGCCACCTCAACACCACATCATAAAACATAGATCATATATGAGCCACGTCAACAAGTTAAATGACTCAATTGTCGGAAGACTAACAAATTTGACCTATTAGATCAAAATTGAAAGTGCAGGGGTGTTCTTGATGAAATTAGAAGTTTAGGGACTGAATTGATTTTGGACCCAAACTACATAGTATAATGTATTTAGCCCTTTTTTTGTTTTGTTTTACTTCTTTGTTAAATCAAATGCAAAATCAAGCACAAAAATTGAAGTGATTTATGGTCAAAGGGTCATTAATCATCTATAACCCAATCTTCTTCTTCTATAGAATTTATAAAAAAAAATATTCCGTTCAATTTCAATTCTACCATCGATCGTAGAAACAAATAAAGTTCGGATGTTTCCTAACTTCTAAAGAAACAAAGAAAAATGGGAAGAGAGAGAGAGGCAGAGATAGAAGAAGAAGAAGAGAATTAACAAAGTAAAATAAAAAATAATTGAAAAATAGTTTTTTGTGTAAAATATTATTATAACCCCATAAAATACTGCACCACACGTGATTTGATCACTTTTGAAAGTTGGGTATCAAGTTGATTTGTTTTTAAAAATTTAGGTATCATTTTGATCACTTTTAAAAGTTGGGTATCATTTTGTCCGGTGGAGAAAAGTTTTGACCCTAGTGGTGGGTTTTACTCTTTCTAATTATCGTAAAGTTAATTTCCGTCCTGTAAATATATTTTTACGAGTGCTATTCGTACAGGACGAGAGGAGTCTTCGTACGAGGAAAATACCGAGCGACGTCAGGATTGACTATATACTGTGAGTGGACTTTTATTTTTCAAAGAATCATGCATGCATTTATTTAATTGATTCCGAGGTTATAATTTGTTTATCGTATTACTTTCCCGAGCATATGGTTATTTTCAGAAATGGTTTTGGATATTTGGTTATTTGAAGGTTTTATGGCGTGTGGGGTCACGTCATTGGATTATGCTTATTTTCTCTTATTTATTTATTTCCGATGTGATTTCCGGATTTATACTATTTATATTATATTTATATTCGGCGATTTGAGATTTTTATGAGATTTTCAAAATGAGATTTCGATGGAGTAAATCTTTATATTTATTTATCTCCTATTTATTTTAAACTCGAGATTATCTTGGCGTGTGGGACACATCATTGGAAATTCTTTTACGAGAGATGGGGAAGTCTTATGTATTTATGGATTTACTTGGTTTTCGGATTTTCTTTTGCCATACTTTGGGTGACTTATCATTGCCAGCTTTGATCTTTCGCCTTTGTGGCGAGGTGATGGGATCACCGAAGCCCTCCGCCTTTGTGGCGCTGGTTACTGTCTCTGTGACAGTAATTCTCAAGCCCAGTATCCTATCGCTACACATAGTGGCGTAAGGGTATATTACGGGAGTAATGGGAGTACTTTAGCCTGGGAGGCTATCACCCAAGCCTGGGAGGCTCACTCGTATGGCTATGGTCTTCCCCTACTCATTATACTATTTTCGACTAGCGGGGCTAGTCCGATTTATTTTAGCCAGCAGGGCTGGTTTTATTTCCTTGAGTATCAGAGTTTCAACCTTTTCTTTTAATCGTTTGTGACTAGCAGGGCTAGTCGGTTTTCATGAGCGGAATTCCTCTTGTTTTATTTTCGTTAATCATTGCATGCATCGGGAATTTTTAAAGAAATAAATGTGGGAAAGTATAAAATCCATTTGGTTTAAAATTGTTTATTTTTGTCCACTCACGCTAACGTTTTCATATACTTTTCCCTTGGGCCCTTTGGTTTCAAATGCCCAGTTTACAGTGTTGCTGCTCGGCGTTCAGGAGTGAGCCATAGTGACTGCATCCGCTTCCGTCATCATATTTTGTAGGTTTCCTGTTTAACCTACTGTACTCTATGTTAATTTACGTTCCTAGATTGCTCTGATTACTATGGGATTTGTGACCCAGACTTGTATGGAATTATATTTGAGGTCTACGACCTAACTTTGTGAATTGTAGTATCTTAAATCTTGGAGTTTCTTAGACTTGAAGTACTTGATACACTATTATTATTTTTGGGATTGAGTTGGTTGAATGATGGGAGCAGGGTGGCTCCAGGAGTTTGTGGTTGGATGATTAGAAGTGAAATTTGTTGTCCACAGGTTTTGGGTTGCCTATTTTTAAGGGAGGTTATGCCGAAATTTTTGGTAAACCTTCTTTAAAAGTGGGTCCCGCATGACCACTTCGGATTCTAGGGTGGAATCCGGGGCGGGTCTTGTCAAAAAATAGCATGCATGTGAGAGCATCAGCAGTGGGACTCACTTTTTGGACTCAAATTTGGTGCAAGACTTATATTTTGGACTCATTTTTTTTTGGCTGTTTGATTCTACCAAGCAATGAATCTTGGCCATACAATTCAAAACAAAATTTAAATTGGTGTGGGGATCACTCTGAATAACAGATTTTTTGCCACGTGATGGGGTTGCGAAATTTGGGTCTAAATTGAGTTAGGTCATTCTTTAGACCAAATCTGATCCAACAAATGAGTCTAAAGCATATTTGAGTCCTTTTTTTTTTCCAACCGAGTACAATCTAATTCTTTGGTTTTGGACCCAAATTTGGATCCCACTTCTGATGCTTTGAAGAGAGCCCAATTGTTTGTGATAAAAAGTTAAAAACAAAAAATCAAAGGGGTTGTTAAAGGAAAAGCACATTATGTGCCTTCGTCAAAGTGATTGACGAAGAGGAAATCAAGGAATTAGCAATTACCATCAATCATCAAGGATTACAGATAAATCAGCATTTAATGTCATCATTGTAATTGATATTTACGTTGTAATTATCTCCCTATATAAAGGGACTATGAAATGAAATGAGTAGACCAATTCCAATTCTCATTTTACTTTTACACGTTATCAACACGCTCAGAGCAAATAGCCAAGAGAAAAAAAGGTCCCTTCAAGAAAAAAAAAACCCCAAAACCCTAGAGAAATTTGAATCTGCATCGGAACCATAAATCGCTTCCTTAGCCCTTTGCTTTTCTTTCAAGGCAACCTTGTAGGAAATATCTCTTGGCTTCAATGAAAGATTATAGCTAACATCAGCAGCAATGCAAGTCTTGACAACCTTGGATCCCAAAAGCTTATGCTTTTGAGTCCTAACTACACCCTTACAAGTGTGTATATTATTCAACTCTCTTATATAAAGGCAACCATTGGCAAATGATGCAAGAGAGCGAAGATGCCAATCACAACCTTCGATTCCAACATTTGAACAAACTGCATGAATACGGTCCAAATCATTTCTCAAAAAACACAAACTTGAAACCAACTGCAATTGCATACTTCGTGAGCTTCTCACGAAACTCAGCTGCACCATGCACCATGAAACTTTTTCCCTACAAGATGAATATAAGAACTCTACTCATCAGAAAAATATGACTTCTGAACTTCAGTCCTAAATGCCTCCCCTAAATAATCGTCTTCATCAATAACTCTCGAGCAAGTATCCACTGAACACATTTTGTTGCAACTTCCATCAATCTTTGAAACAGAAATCTTAACACACTCTAACTTATGTATTCTAGTACT
This sequence comes from Rosa chinensis, assembly GCF_002994745.2. Lineage (NCBI taxonomy): Eukaryota > Viridiplantae > Streptophyta > Magnoliopsida > Rosales > Rosaceae > Rosa > Rosa chinensis. The sequence goes on along the minus strand of NC_037089.1, from coordinate 25,494,794 downwards.
GCAGAACAGCATCTGGAAATCAAGATCAGAAAGAAGAAAACAAACTTCACAACCAGGAACTGAATACTGAAGCTCAATAACATCACTTGGCAAAAACTGGAATGGACAAAAAATGTCTTCATACAAGTCAGAATAGCTCATACATTGATTAAGAGGAATCATATAACCTTTGCCAGAATAAATGCACCTAGCAACTAGAGGATCAACCATAATCCCAGAAAAAAAATAAGAGAACAAAATAAACAGATTATCGCCCCCCAAAAATATAATTAGAACTACCAAAACACATCACAAGCAGCACCAAATTACTCTGGAAACAAAAGAAAAGATCACTAGACAATAATTATAGAGACTTCATAACACTTAAGACACATTACTAGCTCCCTAATAATTCAATCAGAACTACAAAAACACTTCAGAAACTGTAAAAAAAATTCTCTGAACACAAAGGAAAAGATCACTAACCAACAATTATATAGACTGAATAACAATCAAAACACAATATTGCCCCCAGTAGACAGATTATTGACCCCCAATAATATAGTCAGAACTACAAAAACACTTCACAACCAGCTCAAAGTTAACACGAAGATCAGATTCACCAAAATCAGTTCAAATTTAACATAAAAATTCAAGAGTAACACAATATACACAAAAAGATCTAGAAATTCAAATAAGAATTACAAAATCACTTCACAACCAGTTCAAAGTTAACACGAAGCTCAGATTGTCCAAAATCAGTTCGAAGTTAACACAACAATTCGTACATAAAAAAACCTAGAAATTCAAATCAAACAGAATAAATCGAGCTAATATCAAACAATTACAGACTGATGAAAAAAAGAACCAAACCGCGATGGAGGAGCACAAACAGGAGCTCGATCTCACTCCATGTGATAATTGCAGCAAAGCTTCTCTCACTAGAAATCGCAGAGCTTCTCGTTCTAGAATTTGCACAGCTCCTCTCTCTCTCTCTCAAATGGCAGAGATTATCTTTCAAAAACCAGGGAGCTTCTCTCTCTAGAAATCGTGCTGATCCTCTCTCTCTCTCTAAAATTAAGGAGCTTCTCTCTCTAAATCTCATTCTGTTATGATTTTGAAAGCTCGGCAGTTACAAAAAGGTAGAACGGTTAGAAAATTTGAAGAAAGCAAGCCCACTTTGAAAGAGTTGGGAAATTGGGTTTAAAAATTGTAACTTGTTGTTTAAGTAGTCAAATTCTTAGAGTGTTTGGGTAAGTGGGGTTAACACCCTAAATTTGGGTAAATGATCATTTCCCCTAAAATTTATAAGGAAGAAGGGTAATTCAGGTAAGTAAAATTTTATATAAGGAATAAAGGGTTTAAAAACAAATTGGAAAAAAAAAAAAAAATTCAAGAGGAACAATTTTATTTAAAAAGGGTGTTAAGGGAACTACCCATAAATAAATTGACAAATTATTTTGTTCTTTTCTCTTCCTTTGTAACTTTGATCAAAGTAAATTTCACTCTAATGAGCCATTCTAATAAGAACCACTAAAATGAAAACTAGTTAATAACTTTTTGGTGAGACTCACTTTTCAATCACATTTTTTCAAATCAACTGTTAAATGTTTAAATATTTATGTTTAGATCATTTATACAATTTCCCAAAAAAATTGAAAATCGTTAAAGCATTCATGATCGTGATTTATTAGTTATGAACATAAGTGGTTCATATTTGATAGATTTGGTATGTCCATTAATTTGATCTAATTTAGTACATTAACTAATCTTCATTTTATTTTGGCACCTTATTCACCTCGTCTGGTCCTAGGCAGTGGGGTAATACTCTGGACAATGTCGTCTGCCAAATTTCCACAGAGCAGAACCTATCTCTAACTAAGCCCTTCACCTTGGAAGAAATTGTCAAAGCCACAAAACAATTGAGTAGCTTCAAAGCCCCTGGGCCTGATGGGTTCCCTGGGCCCTTCTACAGGAACTACTGGGATATAGTGCAAGAAAACATCAACAGGGCAGTGGCTACCTTCTATAGTGGTGAGTCTTCAGTTGACCTTGTCAACAGAACAAACATTGTTCTGATCCCAAAAGTACCCCACCCAGAAACAGTTACCCAATTCAGACCCATAAGCCTCTACAACAACTCCATCAAAATCATCTCTAAGCTTCTAGCCAATAGACTCAAAACTCTTCTCCCATTGATCATCTCGGAGCACCAGAATGCTTTTGTTCCTGGCCGTCAGATTCAGGATAATCTCATTTTAGCCCATGAAGCTTACCACTATCTAAAGCTCAAGAAGTCCAAGTCTGATCATGAACTAGCCTTGAAGTTGGATATGAATAAAGCTTACAATAGGGTCGAGTGGGACTTTCTGGAGGCAGCTCTTCTAAGGTTTGGTTTCTGCCCCAATGGGTTGCTCTGGTGATGAGGGTGGTTACTTCGGTCTCCTTTGCTATCCTAATTAATGGTAAGCAAAGCAAACCTTTCCTTCCTACTCGAGGCTTCCGACAGGGAGATCCTCTGTCTCCCTACCTATTTCTGATTGTGGGAGAGGTGCTCTCAAGGAACATTACATCTGCCATTTCATCGAATCAGCTGCAACATTTGAAACTCAGTACCAACTGCCCAGGTCTCTCTCACCTGCTCTTTGCCGATGATGCAATTTTCTTTGTAAAGGCAACTGTTGCAAATTGTCTAACCTTGAGCACTATAATCGATTCGTATTGCACTGCCTCTGGACAATTAGTCAACCTTGAAAAATCCTCTGTTTTCTTCTCGGCTAACACCCCTCCGAACCTTCAAAAATCAATAGCCGAGACCCTTCACATCCCAATAGCAGAAAAGCCTGGCCTTTACCTTGGTCTCCCCACTCATTGGGGTAACTCCAAAAGATGTGCTCTATCTTATATTAGGGAGAGGATAAAACAGAAGCTTGATGGTTGGAAATCCAATGTTCTCTCCCAATCTGGTAGAGAAGTGCTCATAAAAGCTGTTGCAATGGCAGTACCAGCGTATCCCATGTCCATATTCCTAATGCCTACCACCCTTTGTAAGGCAATTAACTCTGATATCTCAAGATTTTGGTGGGGTTACTCAGATTCAAAGGCTAAAATGCACTGGAAGTCGTGGGAGTCCTTTTGCAAAAGCAAATGGGAGGGAGGAATGGGCTTCAAGGATCTTCTGACCTACAACAAGGCCCTTCTTGCCAAGCAATGCTGGCGCTTGATCAACAATCCCAACTCCCTGTGGGGAAAAATCATGAAAGCTAGATACTTCAATAACTCTTCTTTCTTGAAAGCAAAGAAAGGCTCTCGACTCTCATGGATCTGGAACAGCCTCCTAGCTGGTAGAGATACGATTTCCGAGCACTCCCTTTGGCAAGTGAAAAATGGAAAAACGATTGATGTTTGGACATATAGGTGGGTGCCTAATCAAAACGGGGGAATGATATTACCAACCATCACTTCAAACAGGTTCACCCCGCTCTGTGTTTCAGATGTTATTGATGAGCATAGAAACTGGAACATCTCCCACATAGAACCATTCCTGAAACAGTCAGATATAATGGTAATTAAGGCCATCCCCATTGGGCAGGAAAGTGAGGCAGATACCCTGGTCTGGCCTCACACAAAATGTGGTGTATACTATGTAAAAAGCGGTTATCAGAAACTCCTCTCTTCAAGGTGCAAGTCAGATCCCGGTAAACCATCCTCTTCCCATCAAATCAATGGCCGCATTTGGAAGATAATTTGGCAGCCCTAATTTATTCCAAAGATTTCCAACTTCATCTGGAGGGCCCTCTCTGCTGCCCTTTCAACTGTTTGGAATGTGTTTAAAAGGAAAATCATCCCAAGCCCCATCTGTGAGATATGTGGAGAGTACCCAGAGACAACCGAGCATTGCCTTCTTCTCTGTCCTTGGACAAAGGCGGTGTGGTTTGGTAGCTCTCTGGGGTACATTCCAGCAAAAGAAAAAATCACTCATCTGGAGGAATGGCTTTTAGCAGTGCATGACAAAGCTGATGTGCTATCTATGGGTCAGAACAACCTTTTCCAGTTTGTGTGCTTCCATTTGTGGGAAATTTGGAAACACCGCTGTGAAGTGGTCATGAGAAAAACTACCCCAAACCCATCGATCACCATCCAAAATATCCATCGCAGCTACAGAGACTGGGTAGAGGCGAGACAGACCTTGGAGGCTATACAAACACCAACTATAAACCCACCCCCACAACCTCTTTGGTATCCTCCGCCTCCACACTTTGCAAAGGTGAATGTTGATGGGGCCTGGAAGAAGAATAGCCTTGACAGTGGGATAGGAGTCATCATCAGAAATCACAGGGGCTTCTCTTTAGCCGGAGCAAGCTTACACAGGACCCACAACTTCGCCATTGAGACTGAAGCTGAGGCGGTGGTCCTCGGTCTCCAACTTGCGGCCCACCTGAAACTTGAAAGGATCATTTTGGAAAGTGACTGTCATGAAGTGGTTAAGGCTCTAAATGGTACCATTGCTGCTCCGGATTGGAGGATATCCCCAATGCTCAACAAAGTTTCTCAGTTGTTACCTCTTTTTCAAAGGATCTCTTGGAATTGGTTCCCGCGTGAAGCTAACCGTGTTGGGATGCAGCGGCGAAGCTTGCTAATGCGAGGTTGTGCTCTCAGGAATGGGCCAATAGGCCTCCAACCTCTCTCATCTCAATCCTAAGAAATGATGGTCTTCCTGGTCCTCCCTGAGTTTCCTACTGGGACTCCTCTGTTGTGTTTACCTTCTTGCAGTTTCCTTTATTTCTTTCCAGCTGTTTTCCGTTTTTCTGTATGTTCTTCCCAGTTGTTTCTTTCTTGCCCTTGCGGTTTTAATGAATTCCAGTTTCTAGACCAAAAAAAAAATCTTCATTTTAGTGGTCCTCAATAGGAGGACTCTCCTCATTTCAATAACATACAAATACAAGCAAAAGCAAGGCCACAATTTGTCTCTTAAAATACTAAAAATACCCTGGCTAACGCCGCTAACTACAATCTGCCTGCTCCCTTCCGTTTTCTTCTCTTTTAAAGTGCCTTCCTTCTGCTTCTTCAAAGAGCATTCGGTTCTCCTGCATCTTGGATTTGTACAACAATATGAGGCCGGGGTTGGGGTTGTACAGCATTAATCTCCACCAAGTGACCATTAATCATCTCTTTTACTTTGTTGTAGACATCACAAACTGCATTCCTGTACGACTTTTTAGTTGCAACATCCCTCACAAGATAAACCGTCCATAAGAGGAGGGCAAACAACCCGAAAGCTCGAATAAGGATAAGCAGTAGCAAAACAGAGGCCAGCGTTCCGAACAAGAAGTTAATGTTGTTGATGAACCCTCCCATGTCTGAATTGGGAGCATGGGCTAATAGCTTCACAGTCAAGGACCCAAAGTACACAAAGAAAGCAACGATAAACATCAGCATGGTGACATAGTCAGTGACGAATGGAGATGCATTAGCAGATGTGTACTTCAGTTGGAGTAGCCATCCGGAAATGCCAATGACTGGTAAAAAAATACACTGGTGCAAAAATTTTCCAGGAGAAGTGTGACCTTCTTGACTTGTGCTGCTAATATATGGAGAGAAAGAGGTAACATTATTGGAATGTATAATTTTAGATGATTGAAAAACAAGCAGAAACTAGCTTAGAAAGAAGATAAATTTAATCGAATCAACAAAGGCGAGCTCTACTTACTTTTGTTGATACTGAGGATTAACCGCATTGTTAAGATCCATCTCTGATCTGTCTATGATTTTCTCCTTCTCTTTTCCACTTCCTGCTGTTTCTTTGTTCCAGTATCACACTTCGCTCTCGTCTATATATAGGAAAATGACCCTCCAGCGGCTAAAATCAGAGTAAGAGAAGTTTGCAGAGTATTATTTTGCAGAGTAAGTATGTGTCCAGCTTAGCCATGGATGATTCTAAAGTCATGAAACGCGTGGGGATATCCAAGTTTAATTTATTTACTCTGCATATATATTAAAGCACATGTACATTAATTTTTCTTTTTCAAAATACTCGGCAATCTATTCCCACGAGTTGATTCTTTTGTAGCATAGTGGTAGTTTCAAAAGTTGACCAGGATATATAACTTAGTTGATGGTACAAGGAGTTTTGTCCCAAATGTACAATCAGAGTAATAGGTGCAAGCCTGGAAAGCAAACCCAATGTTTTCAGAGTAACCACGTAAGCGTCTTCGACGACGACTTTGGATATACTCTGCATATCTATGTACTCTTTTTAATTGTCCGGCTAATTTATACTCTGCATCCATACTCTGCATACAAAACATTAGTTTTGAGACCCTGCATATTATAACTTTACCAAAAGATTATGCTAATATTAGACCAGAGAGTAGAAAGCGACAGGTGCTTTGCTAGATAGTACTGTTTTGAGTTTTGACTTTTGATGAAGGGTTGTTTCTTTATTTTCTTTTTTGGGCCTGAATGAAGACTGTTTATAAATGGACTTCTGCGGGCTTAGTTTGGCATTGCTTCCTAGGGTGCTTTTGAGGCTGCTTCTGCTTTTGGACCAAGAGTATGGTGTTTGGTAAAATATCTGAAAGCTGCTTTTGGTTGAAATGGCTTCTCCGTAAAGCCGAATTTGGGAAGCTCCAATTTGTAGCTTTAAGAAGCTGCTTTGGGAAAACACGGAGGAGCAACAGTGATCGGTTTAATGAAATTCGACTTCATGCCAATTATGTCCTCCTTCTTTTCTGATAATTACATCGAAACAACAGAACCCTATCTTTTCTCCATCTGTTTGCCGTCATTTTCATTATCACTCCACATCTCTTCATCTCCTCCTTCCTCTTCTTCAATTCGTGGATCTTGCCGGCCTCGCCTCCTTCAATTCGTGGGTTCCATCTCTTTGCCGTCATTATCGTTATTATTCCACATCTCCTCCTTCCTCTTCTTCAATTTGTGGATTCTCTCTACAATTTGGGTATTCTGGGTTATGCATCATCTCTGAAGATATTCTATCAAACAGAACCCTATTCCTCTGATTCCTCCATAGCTGCACAAAAAGGAGTAAGGTATGTGAGCTTCACTCAGTCAGATCTCTAGAACCCAAAGTTTGCTTGACTGCTTCTCTTTACTTTTTATTTCGAGAAATTGATGATATTTCATTGAATTGTTATATAGGAGATTTCATAGATACATATTTCGTTTTGTGATTTGTTTTTGGATTTATTTCTGGGTTTCTCTTTGGTTCTTGTAGATGTAGTTGAGGCGAGAGTACTGTTAGAAACCATTGTCAATTGAGTTTTGAACTTGATTATTTGTCTTATAGCTTTTTTGCAAAAGAGATACATGATTAATCGGATGGAATTGCAAACAAGAAGCAAGATCTTGTGTATGAATGCAGATGAATGATTAGGAATGCACATTATTAAAAGATTCGGAAGTTTAGGACTTGACGTGTGGGAATGTAAGCTTCAGGTTTGAAAGATCAATCGGGGACATATATGTTACAGGTTTGGTGGTGTACATTCATGTTCTTCGTGGAACATATTCGTGACTGTTTTGAGTAATAAATGGTTTGTCTTTTCCAATATTAGCTTGTAACGGTGAATTGATGCAGTTTTAGGCTTATTCAATGAGTAATTAGAATTACTGATAACCAATTAACCACTGGGCTAGCTGGGCACAATACGAAGTTTAATAACTAGCCTTAACTTGTAACCCGTCTATAATTGTAGCCAAGTAAGCTGTAGAAGATTGCTTCTCGTTAGCTTATACAATACTTTAAACTGAGGCCTCAAATCTTTCCTAATGTTGTTAGCTCGTGGACCTAATGCAGCATCTGTTAGTGGCATATTATATGAGGAGCTCCTTGTTTGAGTATTGGAATGGATAAATTGTTTGGCATACCTGTTAATAGAAATGGCAATGACATTTAATAGATATTCGTTTCATAATCTCATCGTTAGTTAGCAGAAGGTCGGGAAGCATTACTTCAAAGTTTAGATGTCTGCTTCTTTTAGATACCACAATCTGCTTCGAAATGATCGTTTTGGTAGTCCTAGTTAAGACCTAGATTAGACTTGCCCCTCGAACTCATTGTGGAATATGAGTGTTTGGTTTCTAGTCATGTATGGAACCTAGATTAGACACACCACAATCTGTTGTGTGTTGTTATCAGTTAGTCTTGGCTTTTGAGAGAAAGGTGAACCTGCATAAAGAAATTTTTGTATTAGAGTATGAATGGAAATTTATTTAGGTTGTAACTACAACTTTTGAAATTTGTACATATATTGGCTATGAAAACAGATAGTTGAAGTATCCAGATGTACAACCAAGAGTATTAATTTAGGACTGATAACATATTAGCTGATTCAATACTTGTTGACTATCTAATTTATAATTTATTTATAATTGTTGAGATAGCATTATCTTATTCAATACTTTTATTTATAATTTATTGTGTACTTGTCTAACTTTACCAGTGTGGCAATGTCCCACAGTCCCACCTTAGTCCTTCATTCCATTACATGTTCTGTTACTTTTAGGGGTAAAACGTCAACCCAACTCATCATCCCACCTTAGTCCTTCATTCCATTGTATAAGTAGCATAATCTGGTGCATATTAGAGCTATACGTTTGTAAACATGACCTTGATCAAATTATATTAATCCTCATCAATCGAAAGATGTATAGGTAGCATAATCTGGTCTTGCTTTTGTGAGAATCATGTTAGGTGTTGGACATGGTACGTTATATCAATTGTTTGTTTACTACTAAAGCATGTTTTATCTTTAGATGGGAAAGAAGAAATCCACCAATACCGAATCTCAAGTGAAGAGACTAGTGAAGAGATGGAGGATAATGAACATGATGGAGATGGTTCAGGAAGACAAGAAATGGAGGTGTTAAGAAATGCAATTGCACAAAGTCTAATGAATGCATCTATTTAGTATTTAGTTGTAATTTTCAAGTGACTTTAATATATTTTGTGTAATGGTTCCCGTTGAACTATGGTTGGAAAATTAATCCAAATATTCTAGACGAGATTTTGTGTAATAGTAAAACATAATATGCATATTGAAGGGTTTAAAGTAAATCTTTTATTCGGTCCAACTAAGGGTACAAGAATAATACAAGAGATTTTTTTATTTTTAAATTTGGTATGGTTACATAATCAAAAAACAAAATTAAGTATTTTAGTAGCATGTCTGAGCATGTATGACCATTTTGGTAATTATACCCAGCCAAAGCACTTTTGTCTTACAACTTACCAAACACCTAGAAATTGCTTTTGGACCTCACAGCACTTTTAAAAACAGTTTACCAAACACCTCAGCTGCTTCCTCTCACAGCAAGTTCGGAAGTGCTTCCTCTCACAGCAAGTTCGGAAGTGCTTCCCCTCACAGCACAGCAATCCCAAACTAAGCCTTACTCTGCTTTGGCTTTACTCTGTTTTACATTTACAGTATCAGTCTATAATTACCGAAATAAAAACGATAATATTTAGTTTAATATTAACCCGAAAATTGTTTAACTTGTCCCTTCAAATTTCACTCTATGGTCTAACAGAGGGAAACATAAATGGATACATAGCCAAGTCCTCTCAAGCTCATCAGCAAACTGTAGATTTTAAAGCTTTTAACTCTTCTTTGTAGTTTGCATAGGGCTGTCACTTGGTCGGTTCGAATCAATTATAGATATTATCAACTTCAAAACCAAAGCTTTCGGTTTCAAAATTGAGCTGCCAATTACCAACCAAAATTTTCGGTTTTTAATCATAACTACCAAATTCGGTATTTCGGTTTTCGGTATTACCAACTTTAGAACAACTAATTCTTTGTAATTAAAATTAGAACGAACAAAACTAGGTTCTTCAATTTTATAGTCATAAACTTTGTACTCACTCCTAATTATAGCTTTCTTTTGTATATATGACATCAATTTTGAGTCATTTTTAATAAAACTAGGTTATTTATCCATCTTTGACTAGGTTACTTAAAATACATGTACTATTAATGTAGTATATGTAGTAATGTTCATACTATTATGAAAATTTTTATGTTTCTTTCTTAATATACATGTATGTGTATTGAAAACCATAGTATATAAAGCTAATAATTAGATAATCGGTAGATTTAGTATTTACCAGAACCAAACCAACTTTTTCGGTAATTTTCTATTTTGGTTTTATCGGTCTCAATTATTAAAAAGTCGGTTTACCAAACTTAAAACATCAGTTAGTATTCGGTCAGTTTGGTAATTACCAAACCAAGTGGCAGCCCTAACTTTGCACTACGAGTGCTATGTCAAATAGGTACTGAGTGATCAAATACATAGTAATTCTTTTTCTTTTTTTTTTGAATAGAGGTTGATTGTTATTCAATAATCAACAGTCAATTGGCTATAGCTTATAAAGCTTACATAAGAAATCCGGCAAGAAAAACCAGTGAAACTTATCCAAGCTAAAGCAAACTAATTTACATCATTGGGATGCTGACAAAATTTGCCTAAGTGGATAATTTGGCAAACTTGAGTACTTCAGGGACGCAGACGATTTTTTAAAATTCAATTCAAGGGTTGACAGATATATGGATAATTTGGATTATGTTTAAGGAAAACTGAATTGGGAGAGAATTGAGTCGTACTTTCATTGATAATAGGGGTCTCTTTATATAGAGGATTACAAGTATAGAGATAGAGTTGTACATGGAAACATAATCGTACATTGATTAGATATCTCCTAAGATTCTCCGAGAATATCTCTAATCCAAACTCTATTTCAACTAGAGCAAGTAACCTCGAGTTTGGGCCAGACACATATTCTGGATTTACTTGAACACTCCCCCTTGTGTCGCCCAAACGTGGTGCTCCTCTCGTTGCCTTATTAAAAACCTTGTCGAGTAACAAAAACCCTGTGGGACAAAAAAACCTCGGTCAAAGGGGAAAAAGAGCACAACACACCCTTCACGTTTCGAGACCATACATCACTATGCCAAAAAGGCCTTCAGACGACACACTTCAGACGACATAAGTATTGTTTTATGTCGTCTGAGTTTTTCAGACGACATAATTTTTGTTTCTGTCGTCTGAATACACATAAAAACCATACTTTGAACTTTTGAAAAATATGGTAAAATTCAGACAACAGTTATATGTTGTTGTAAAAGAGGGAGATTTTCTACATTGAACCCTAGCAAACAATTTTGAATTCCCCCCAAAAAAATTTGGTCTTTCCCTCTCAAGTACCCAAACTCTGTAGCTGAGTAGTTAATGGGGTGATATTCAGATGACACAATTGTGTTGTCTGAATATGATGAGTTTGACTTTAATTGTATCTAGTCTCTTTGGACATAAAACTGAACCCCTAATATCACGGTCAAAAACTCAACCCCTCAAAAGAAACGATCTATAACTATATCCTCTCTCTCAGCCCAAAGACTCAACCGAATCACAATCTCAATCTCAACCATTTCAATCTCTCAAACTTGATAATACTTACCCAAACCTAGTCTCTCCTTCAACCCCGAGAATCCTTTGCATTGGATTCAATCGATTGATTAGATTCAGTCTTCCATTTTAGGGTTTCAATTGGATTCAGTTTTCGATTTTATGGTTTCGATTGGCCTCACGTCTTGCTGTTCCCGTAAGTAGATTTAGTACCCCCTGGGCGTTCGCCAAGGACCATGAGGAAGAGCGGGCTGGTGGTGGAGGAGATAGCGACCAAAGAGGGTGGTGAGAGTGTGAGCGGCCGCTGGGTTTCAGGGAGGACAATGGTGAAGAAGGGAGGGATATCAGGAAGTCGTTCCTGCATACTGGGAGCTGGTACCGGATGGGTTCCAGGCAATCCAGTATGATGGGTTCGTCTCAGGTCATGAGAGATAGCTCCATTTCTGTAGTCGCTTGTGTTCTGATTGTCGCTTTTGGTCCTATCCAATTCGGCTTCACTATAAGTAACCCCAGCACTTTAGCTATTTGGTTGTTGAGAGCTTAAAGAAATGTGAATTGCCAGTTTGATTTTTTGCTTGTTGTTTGTTGCAATCTGGATATTCTTCTCTGACTCAAGCAGCAATCATCGTTGATCTTGGACTCTCAGTGTGAGAGGTTTGAATCTCGGTTCTTTTTTTAATGGAACTTTGTGTTTTTGATTTCTTGTCTAGTTTTTAGCTTCTAATACTAGTCTTGTGGTTCAGTATTCTCTTTTTGGTTCTTTATCAAATGTGGGTGCCATGGTGGGGGCTATAGCCAGTGGTCAGATTTCTGAGTATATTGGGCGCAAAGGGGTAAGATTTTGGTCACTTAGTCTAACCATTCATTCCTTATTAAGCATCATCCTATCTTTGCCGTAATGTTCTTTACTTAATTCGGAGTTGGTTGTAGTGTTTGAGATTTTAACATCCATTATTATTCTGTGTTGGTTGCAGTCTTTAATGATCGCCACCATTCCTAATGTCATCGGCTAGCTTGCCATATCATTTGCCAAAGTGAGTTTACCTGACTATCCCTGTTCATTGAAATGTAGACTAGTGCAAAATGCAATCCAGGACAGTCTGTCTAATATCGAGTTGAATTCTTTCCGTCTTTCCAGCTGCTTTGTTTCTTCCGCAATTTTTAGCTGGTGCCGAATACGGATTTGGTCAAAGGTCCTCAGCCCATGGAAGGTTTGTGTTTTCAAGACTAACGCCATCGTTTACTGTTTCAATTTCTTAAATTTTGTGTGTTGGAGAGTTGGATTAAAGCTTTGTGTGTTGCGTAGTTGATCTGGATGGTTGAGGTTTATGCGAATTTGGTGTAGTTGGGGGATTAGAGTGCGAGTGAATGGATTTGTTTTTGTTAGGGTTTTGGTTTTGTTGTTTTCTGATGCTTAATGGTATTTGATGTGTTTACAGTAGCTCAAGTGGAGCCGGCGAGTACAGTTGATAATCAGCCAGTGGAGGAGCCTCCAACAATGAAATTCACTTGGACAATTGAGAGCTTTTCTAGGTTGCACACCAAAAAGCACTACTCTGACATGTTCATCGTCGGTGGTTGTAAATGGTATCCTTCTCATGGCAATCATGTGTTTGCGCTCATGAAGTTGGCTTATATTGTATCTGGGTGATGGCTTCTTCTTTTTTTGGTTAAATTTGCTTTGGTTTGTTTGATCAGGCGGATACTGATTTTTCCTAAAGGAAACAATGTGGACTACTTGTCAATGTATTTGGATGTAGCGGATTCGCAGGCGTTGCCTTATGGTTGGAGTAGATATGTGCAGTTCAGCTTGGCTATAGTTAATCAGATTCACAACAAGTACTCAATTAGAAAGGGTATATTTCTTTGTTGTACTTATTTGGTTTCAGTATTTGAGTTTTCATTTTTTCCCTAGTGTCATTTAGAAGCTACTCTTGAAATGGACATACTTGAGGTAATATTTAACCTGATAGATTGTTTTGTTGACCCCTCTTCGTGAATGACTATAGAAACAAAAGAAGGATATTCTCAACCCACTTCTCTCTTCCTCTTCCCCTCCCTAAGACTTTGGCCTGCTGACAGCACTACTGCCTGGCTATCTGACAATGGTGGCAATCGTTTTTTGGGAGTTTGGAAAGATTAAAGAAAAGTGACTGATAAAGAAATTAATGAGGCGTCCAAATGAAATTAATTAATTACAAAGGGTAATTGAGCAACTCATGTTTCCAGTGCTCAGTCTTTGTTTATCATTCTTAATGGTTTTGGTGATTACGATTATCCCTATTGTTACCTAGCATGTACTCATTTGATATTTGGAAACTTTCCCCATCGTTTTTGGCAATATTTTTGTTGCGAAAGTTTATATTTCAGCTTTGTTTGGAAACAAAGGTGTTTCATTTATTATAATATGTAGAATTTGGATGTAACTGAGCTCTCTGGTGTGCTGAAGGGATATGATATTGCAAGAAAGGAAATAGTTAATATCTCTTTCATCTCTTTTTTCTAAAATTGAATTGCATTGATCTACTTCACAGCTATGCAGGAAGCTGAAGGTATAGTATTGGTGGTTCATTTAGTAACTGTTTGTTCTTTGACAATGAGAATTTATTTGTTGCTTTACACGAATTGCAGGGAAAGGACTGCCCTGTTTCTGGCTGAATGCAATGAAGAACAATGACATGCTATCTGAGGAGGTGGGGGCTTATTTGTGCATTACTTTATCTCATATTTAATGTTTACTAGCCCCACGAAATGTTCCTCACTGTTACTTATCTCATATCCGAGAAGGTGGGGGATTATTTGGTCATTTTTGAGCTGTTGGGTTGCTTGGTTTTGTGCTCATGCTTTGCTTTTGGATACTTCGGTTTTGTTGTTCATGAGGTTTTCCTTTTTCTCTTTGAATTCATTGCACAGAGCAGCCAAGTGTAGACTTCAAAAAGATTAGTGCCTCATGTTCACCAGTTCAAGGGTAGCAGCTCCAGGTACACATAAGTTTCCCTTTTTCTCTTAAATAGAAAATTACTGCAACATTCTTTAAATGTCTCTCAAACTTGGGTTAAGTCCACTATCTGCACCCCTCAAATTAAATTGTACAAGAACCTGAATCTAGTTTCAGATCTAGGACATCAAAAAGGTCTAAAACTCACTGTGGTGAATTTTGTTGTTGTTTGATAGTGTTGGTGCACAAAGAGTTAAAAATGGCTGCATTGCTTTCTGCAACTTCCGTGAGGAACAAAACATTGAAGGGTAAGTTCGCCCAGTAAATACAGTCCTAGTTTAGTACCTATATAAGCTATTTCTTTATCAGCTCCTGAAAATCAATGAAGTTAACCGAGAGCTTGTTGTTAACAGTAGCTCAAATGGTGGACCTTGGACTGCCTCAAATTGTTCAGCTTGAAAGCACAAGCATGGAGTGATGAGGTGAGTTAGAAGATTGTATGCATTTTCTGCTGCTGATAGCTTAAATATTACTTAGTAAGGCTGAGTTAAATGAATTGGAGTGCAAAAGTCTTGAGTGAGCCAGACAGAATTGTTGGGGAGCTATTGCAGCCTGGGGGATATCTCAAATTGATTGAGTTGGGTCTTGAAGGTAAGCAATCACCTAATCTAGAATTGTGTGCATTGTGAAATTGTTTAATTTAACTTCATACTTTTAACTTCATACTTCTACTGAAGTTGAATGATTATTACTAAACTAGTACCTAAATTTTGATGAACATTGAACAATATCTATTCCTGACCACAGATTGTGCAAATGAGTCGATTGATGCCCAGAAAGTGTTTGGTTATGCTCTTACAAAGATGGGAAGGATACAACACTGTCTTATCCCTTAGAGGCTTGGAGGCATCTGCTCATATGGACCAGTTTCTCTTCTCTCTGGTCTTAACCCTCGTCCATTACACTTGTTTCTCCATTTCTTTGCAGCTGCCATCTATGGTGTTGGCCGCATAATGCTTCCGTTCCCTTCACCTAAACGCATGTGGCTTGGGTTTCTATTGATCTTGGTATGTCAAAGAAATTATTTACACTTCTGTCTTGTGTTCACGTTTGTCAGTTATGTATAAATTTCCATGTAAACATAACTGGCTGCTTATAAATATCTCTCTGGTGTTCTATTTTCAGAGTGCATCACACATCATATTTAGTCTCTTAAGGTAAGTTCTAAGTTTGAATTGGATGTTTGAATTGGTTAATGACTTAATGGCTAGTTGGGTACTGAATCTATTTCAATATTTTGCAATTGGATTGAACAATTGGAGTATTGGACAATTTGAACTTTGAAGAGAAGAATTTGTTCTTCAGTGGTTCACTTCTTCGTATCTGTTTGAATGAGTTTGCTACTTCTAATTTTGGTACTTAGTCTTGATTTGGATGAGTTAGCTACTTCTAATTTTGCTTATTTACGTGAGTTTTTCTATTTGGCTGAGATTGATTTTGTTTTGTGTTTTCCTTTTGTAAATCATAGTGATTTTCATTGCTGGTAGTCTGGTACATATGATATGCTGCTTTCCTTTTTGTATTGTATGATGACGAGTTAAGTACAAGGTTAGTACAGGTCCAAAATGATGATGCTTATTATATATGAAGCTTGTCGCCTCCATTGCTTAATGTCTAAAATAAGAGATCCCAGGTCTGTTAGTGTTAGTTAACGCTCTGCTGGTTCATTTTTCATTTTTGTAAGCTGCCGTTTCAATTGGTTAATGCTCTATTGCTCTACCATTTCAAATTTTCAATTCTTTGATTTCTTTGATTTCTTCGATTTTTGATTCTTTGGTGCTTTGTGTGTTTTGTCTTCTTCGCTCTTGGTGTGTTTTGTCTTCATCTTTTGTTTTTTTTTCCTTCTTGTTTTGGGTACAAAGGAAGCCTAGGGCCTGGGAAGGGAAGGGGAGGGGCTAAGCTGGCCTTGGGTTTTGAGTAAATGTTCTAAATGGGGTGCTCTGGTCCCAAAGTGAGTCAGCAATTTACAGGACACTAGGATCAGTAATAAAGCAGTGAGCTAGCAGCAATGTACTTTTCAGGACACCATGACATTATGATCTAACAGTCTCTACTTGTGTGTACTTTTCAGCAATCAAATGAAGCACCATGTCATGCTAAATAAAGTTTAGGGTCAACCACTGATTTAATCATATGGTATATCACTCCTAGAGGTAACTAAAACGTAAGGAATAATTGAGCTTATGGTAACTGGATTGTTCATTGGAAGATACTGGATTGTTCATGCTAATGGTAACTGCAGCGCGTGCAATTATTTTGGTACATTCAGGATTAACAAGTGCCAATTTGGTTGTCTCCAACCGACTCAACAATGGTATGTATAAACTTGTTTACAACTAGATCAGAAAAAAGCATTAAGTACCTATTTACTAATTTCCTATATTCTATCTATGTTTCAGGTATCATGTTCCTCGGTATTGGCTCAAGCCATCCCAAAATTTGTTGGTGGTATTTGAGGAGCTTGCTGGCGATGTTACAAAGATTGATCTTCTGAAAGTCACCCACGTGTTGAGAAATGGCAGACCAAGAACTGAGGCAAACTGAAGGAGCAAAAGAAGCCTAAACTTCGCCTAGAGTGTACAAACCGGCAATCCATTTCTACTATTAAATTTTCAAGCTTCGGTACTCCATCTGGAAGCTATGGGAACTGTAACCATGGTACCTGTCACGCTCCAAACTCTACCGATGTGCTGGATAAGGTACCTTCACAGTAGTGTCACGCTGCTACTGCTTTGCTTCAGTTCAGGGTCAAAGTTTTTCCATTTACCCAAGTTCAAGATCAATAAAACCTTGGACAAACTTGCAGTATTGCTAGCTATTTTGCTATGTTGTTTACTTGGTTGCCCGGATTGTGTAGTGCTTCTAGTTTATTAGCTTGCAGTACTACTGCATGCATATATTTTGTTGTCTGCCTAGATTTTTAGATATGGGCCATTTTGAACTAATTTTCATGATTAGGCTTGTGTACACGAGACGATGATGGATTATTTCCAGAATGATTTTGGATGTGGATTTTATGGTTTAATGAATGACAATTTTAATTTCCAAATGCATGCATGCCAATCGCAACAGGGGACTACTAATATGTGTTATCTCAAATTGCAAGCTACAACAAAAGCACACTAAAATGTGTGGTTGCTGCTGCGCAAAAACAACACAAAAACCCATTAGAAGTCTATTGTCTTTTTGTCAATGGGACAACAGAAAATTGTAGTCTGAAAGGCAAAACAATAACATAAGTTAGATAAAAGTATTGGCTAAAGTGTATAACAACAACAAATAAGTGTGATTGGACGTGATTACAGACTATAAAATGGTCATTTTTATATTCACACCACAAATATTTGTCGTCTAAATAATCTCAAACGACAGTAAATTGTCGTCGTAATGAGACTGACATAACAGAAAGAATATGATATCTGTTGTCTAAACCATTTCCCAACATCACATATGTATAATTTCAAAACCTTTCACACAACACTTAAATGTCATACAAACCTACCCTAGAACGACACTTAATTGTCCTCTGATGCTCTTTACGACCACATATAATTGTCGTTTAAAGTAAATTAGCACAACCTTTAATTGTTGTTATATGAGAGAAGACACTACATACGAGTCTTCATATTTCTTATTTAAGGGCATTCAGACCACACAAATAAGTCTTGCAAATATGCTTCACACAATAGCATTTAAAAAATACTGTGGTTGTTTTGTTTATCAGACAATACAAAACTGTTGTTTGAATGCTTTTAAAGATACAGATCACAATGTTCCCAAAATGCAAAACTCATCAGACGACACAAGACTTTTATTTTTTTATGTCGTCTGATTTTTCAGACGACAGAACACTTCTGTCGTCTGATGCCCCCAAGAGACGACACCGTACTAGACGACACATTTTTGTTCGTTCAGACGACAGAACAGTTCTGTCGTCTGAAGGCCTTTTTGGCATAGTGCATGTAGACATCTCCCCCTGATGTCTGCATCTCCCCCTGATGACAACGGTCATGGGAGTTCTGATAACTTCCGCAAAAGATGCTACCAACATGTTTCTCGAAAGTGGAATTTAGGCAATGACTTAGTGAGCAAGTCTGCCACACTATCCTCAGATTGAACCTAGTTCACTTTGATCTTGAGGAGAGTCTATTGTTGCTGATTATGCTTGGTGTTGTCACTTTTGATATAGCCTTTGCTTCTTTATTCAAAACAAGCAGCATTATCTTACACTACACCAATTTCGGTATCAGACAGCACATATCAGACGACAGCAAGAAATATTACGTCATCTAAGTTTTTGAATTAGACAATAGTTTTTTCTTGGCTCTTGTGCAGTAGCATTTCAGACAATGGTTGATTTTTTTTATGTTGTCTGAATGAATTAATTCAGACAACAGTTATTATGTGATGTTGTCCAAGGTTCATTTATACAATGGTTGATTTTTGCTGTTGTCCGATTATTTTCAGTCACACAATAGTTATTACTTCTCTACTGTGCAATTACCATTAATACAATGGTTGAAAAAGATGTCATCTGATTGTTTTGATTCACACAACAGTTTTTTAGTTGTCTATTGTGCCACTCTGTTTCAGACAATGTACTGAAATTGATGTTGTCTGAGTTTTATGGTTCAAATGGTTTGCGCGCCCTAGTTATACTCAACACTTGGCCAAAATTTTCATTTTCATTTTTTCCCTCCATTAGTTCGACAAAATTTTACTTTGATGTTGACTAACCCTAGAAATACAACACACACTCTCTCTCTTCCTCGGCTGCACACCCAATTTTTTGTTATCTCTCCTTTCCATTTTTCCCTGCCATCGCTGGAGACCAGCATTTCTGGCCATCAATTCACGACACCGCCACCACCAATCTAACCAACACCTCAATACGATCAAAACCCAAGCCCAGCACCGACTCCTGTCTGTGCACGCTACCCTCCAATCCACAATGCTGCTGCTCCCTTGCCTTCGTCGATTTCAAGCAGCCATCTTGCAACACCTCCCCCACCGCTTTGATTCAGTAAGCTTTGAAGTCTCCTTTTTGTCAAAATCGAAGCTTCAGTTCTAAAGATTATGAATTTTTATTTGCATTTTTTTTTGAATTTGGAGGTCCTGCGGGTCTTCAATGGAAAAGTTTGAGTTTATGGGTTTTTGTTTTTCACTCTTCAATCCATCAATCGATCGGTTTCTTACTTTGAATACTTTCTGGGTTTTCAATTTTCAGTCTTCAATTCTTCAATCGCCTAGAACTCAAGTAGCAAAGCAGATGTCCTCAAAGCTCAAGCAGATTTCTGGGTTCGATACTTCGATTTCAGTTTTTGATTTCAGATTCTTCAAGCTAGGTTCGATTTCGAATTTCTACGTAACTTGCTTGGTTTGGCTTTCTTCAAGCTTGGTTTGAATTGCATGATTTGCATCCCATAGGACCATTATTTTACTACCTTTGTCTCATATCTTTTCTGCAATGCCAGAGCTCTAAAGCGGCGATAATTTATGCTTTTTCCAGTTTTCTTCATAGTTGTTATTTCTATCTCTGTGTGATGTGTAATTGTGTATCAGTAGTTGCTTTGAAATCATAGTTGCATTCAACGCCCCAGAACATATTATTTGCTGTCTAAGTGTTTGACAAAATTGACAAATGGTTCATTGTATAAATTGACAAACTCCTAACTTCACGATAGTTTATAATTAAGCTTTTGTGCAGTGTTTTAAGTAATTTGGTTAGTTCTACATATGGATGATGTGTTTAGAGATAGAGAGCGTCAAAATCGAGAAAGGGATAGGCCTGATAGGAAAGTGCCTTTGGAAGTAAAGAGCATCGCCTATCTAATTGTGAGCTTTGAACTCCAAGCTACCCTCTTCTACCAAACAAAATTCGTACATGTTTTTTCTTTTTCTTTTTCTTTTTAACACACACTTATCTCTACATTAGGGACTGTTTGATGTTTTACTGATATTTGTGATGATTATTTAGTGATAGAAGAACAATGTTCTCCATCAAATAAGTGAGGCAAAAGCATTGCTTGCTTCACTAGATGAGAACTCTGAGGCATTGGCTTTTATCATTGATGATAATTCACTTGCTTACGCCTTAGAGGTATATGTATATGTCCAGGACCTCTTTTATCATATGTTTGCTACTCTATTAATACACATCTGCTATTGAATTATTCACTGGGAATGAAGGCTTTGCCTTATTTGAGTTATTCCAAAGAACACTTCTGATGCTTTGTCTCGTATGAAAAGATATATATATATATATATATATATATATATATATATTCATATGTGATATAAGCAATTTTATTTTGAAGGCTACTTTGTGCAGCTTCACCTCTATCTCAAAAGTCCAAGTCAGTTAGCAACGACGACAAAAAAGTGAACAATAACTTGGTCTCCTGTGTGTCACAAGTAAGTGAGCTTCTAAAATTGCAAAATGAGAAACTTAATTGGCATGTTCATTACCCTCAAGTGCAAGAGGTACAAGTTATAGAATAGGGGATTAAGTAAGGATGTCGAACCCACGATGATTGGTAAATCCTTTCCTAGGTAGGGAAAACCTAAGGAAAAACTAGAAGAATATGCAAATGTACAATCACAAACAAAGGCTCACAAGTGAACCAAAGTTCATGGTGAGTATGTACAAGATGGTGTGTAGAGACTTGATTTTGATTTTGAGATTGGTTTCTATTCAAATTGAAACAATGAAAGCAAGTAATATAAACTAAGCTAAACAAAACAAGTTGTTATCAAATGGATGGGAGTTAGGGCATCGGGTTTCACCTTTTGCCTCCCTTGCAAGCCTTAAAGCAATTGAATATGAATGATGCAAAGCAAATTGTCCAACTACCCTCTTAGCATCCGGATAGGACTACTAAGGCTTAAACCCCTTTCATTTTATTAACTCTAACCGGATAAGTCTAGAGCTAACTACCTAGAGACAAATTCAGTTACCGAATAGGTCTCAATCCTTTGCCCCTAAATGCATAAAGCTTAGAGTTTATGTAACCAAGCAAGCAAACCAATCCTATCTCTAGGTGATTTTAGCTCACTACCCTCACATACACACATGGTGTGCTTTCATGCTCCCTTTTTGCCTAAAGGTAATCAATCTCTAGGAAAAACTTCATGTCATGGCAAACACATAACTCAAATTGATTAGGTCTAAGTAATGCATTCAACTATTGACTTAGCATGTGAGAATGACAACATGAATTTACATCAATTTATAAACAAAAACATCAATACAAGCAAGTTTGGCTTGGGCTTTCAACCCTAGCCCCAACTAGTTCACTACTCACACATAGCTAGATACACAAGCTTCAACATTCTATTAAACATCAAATACATAAAGAGATAGAGAGTAAATGGTGACTATTGATGATGCCGGAAGAGGTGGTGGAGATGGGTCTCCGTGAACATGATGTGGTGGTAGTCACCTCCTTCTCCTTGCTCCAAGCTCTTGATATTGGTAAGAATAGTGAAATTTGGGATCTCTAAGATGAGTTGTGGTGTTGAGTGGTGGAGGAAATGGAGGTTGTAGTGGAGGAAATGGAGGTTTTTAAGAGGTGGAGATGGTGGTTTTAGTGGTGGAAATGGTTGTTTATTCTCTAGAGAGAAAAATGGATCTTGGATAGGATGAATATGATTGAATGGAGTCAATAATTCTGAATAATTGGTCTTTGGCCTCTTTTTGATCAGCTAGGTGTGTCATCTTTGGTCCCCAAGTGTGCAAGAGATGCTCTTACACCATTGTCCCCCAAATGGTCCCAAATTGGCAAGGTGATAAAAAGACAAGGTGTAGGGAGATATTTGAATGTCAAGTGATGGGATATTCTCACCACCATAGTTCTCCTTTGCTGGAGAAAAGACCCTCCATGAGTGGCGGCTCGCCGGAAAAGTTTGCCGGAAAAGTCGATTTGCAATTTTCTTCCCATCTCCGTGTCTTCTTCCCCTACCTTCAAATCTCCGCATTTCAAGCCTCAAATAGTCATTTTATTCTTAATGCAAGGTTTCCTACAAATAAAAGAAAATGGATTAAAAAGGGTAAAATTAGCATAGAAGACAAATCAATTTTCATAATTATGGGACATAATTGCATAAGTAATTTGTGACTCAACAAATACCCCCAAACTTGAATATTGCTTGTCCTCAAGTAAAAGCATTAACCCAAATCCGAAACATAACAAAACTAACACAACCTAATCCTCCCAACATTATCCTCAAAGAACACAATTTGCTCAAGGCAAGAAAATCAAGTCATGTCTCAAAAGTTTATGAAGCTATGGGACAAATGCTAGAGTGAAATGTATGTCATGCCATGATTGTCACTTTGATGCACCAAAACCAAGCTTGCACAACAAAACCGTGCTAACCATAAACTCACTAGATTTTCACTCTAATTTTCACGCAAGTGTTTAAAGGTTAGCTATACTATCACTCAAACAATCTCATGTAAATGCCGCCATATGCTTGCTTTTCAATCTCATCTCCACAGGTCATGCACAAACCATCTTGGATCAAAAAGAACTTTTATTAGATTGTAATGGGGCTTAGGGCAAGGGGTTACAGAAATGAAGTGGATAGGGAATCACAAATTCCAAGCAACTTAGCAAGCAACTCCCTTATTGAGATTTTACAAACTTAAGACCTTAAGATGCTTCATATGCTTCACTCTCTTAACCATTCCCCCAAACTTTAAACTAAAAACTATTTATTGAACTAGAGAAACTTTCTTTTTGGATTTTTTTCTTCTTCTTCTTTTTTTTTTTTGACTTTCTTTCTTGATTTTCTTGAAATGTAAAGACAAATTATAACTGCATAACAAACATAATACTCCCCCACAAATATTTCTTTTCAAGTACCCCCAAACTTTGTTTCTTGAAGCATCTTGACATATACAATCTCACATTGCTCACTAAGAAAACTTGGAAAGGGTAAGGCTAGTGTTTAAGCTAGAAGGTAAGACAATTGTGGTGCAAAGAAATGAAAGGCTAACAAAAGGCACAAATTGGCAAGCTAAGGATAATCATCTTTTTAGGACAAGAGCTTGTTTGGCCATGGTGGAATTCCTATTGTCTCAATCATTTCCGCGATGTATTCATGCTTGACAAAAGTTTTGAGAGATATAAAGCAAGTTCTAGAGATACAATTCACAAAAGATTGATCACACATGAAGAATAAAGTGCTAAGAGCTATTGGATGCACTTTTATTAGGCTCAAAACTCACATTTGTGGTGCAAATAGTTCTCACAAATCTTGTCATGCCGACCCTATCTCAATGCATCAACTTGACAATCAAAGGTAACAATAAAGTTACGCATAAGTCCCATCACCTTTATTTGAAAAATTGAATTCGCAAGACATAGACATGCTTTCTAGCCCTTTACAAATCAAGTTCAAGTTTTATCATAGGAGTTTGAAGGAACTAAACACAAACAAAACTAGAAATAACTAAAAGCTAAAAACAATTTTTTTGTTTTTTGTTTTTTTTGTTTTTTGTTTTTTTTTTTTTAACAATTTGAATTTATACTAAGCCTTCCCCCCACACTTGAACTTAACATTGTCCTCAATGTTAAAAAGTGTTTTCTTGAATGCTTTGCAATGAAAGAGTCAAGCATGGTAAGAAAGAGCATGCAAACTATCACAAAAACAAAGAAGTGCCCGGAATTTAAACACATGCAATGAAGTACATAAAGCAAGAAAAAGGTTTAGGAATACTCCCCCTTGTAGACCATGAAGTTCATTCAATTCACCAACAATCACCAACATGCAAGGCTTTAAGCCCTTGCCTTCCAAGCTAAACTTTAATGGTGTCATTTTTTCAAGAATGGTTTCAAGGGTTTTCCTCCTCCTTCACTTGCATTATGAGCTTGGCTACCTCCAAGTAGGGCTTTGTTTAAGGACTTCTTGCCGGTCCCTTGATTCTTCATTCACTCAAGGGGGCTTCTTGAGACAACCATCTCCCTTGTTTACCTTCTTTGAACTTCCAAGGCAAGCTCCCATGTCAACAAGTGCTCCCTTGAGCAATCCTCCAATTTGTTTCTTCTTCTTGATAGGAGTGAGGAGTGACTCAAAGCCTTGTGAACATGGTAAAACCTGAAGAGGTGCCCAAACTTCTTTCTTATTTTTCTCATCTCCCCTTACTCTTGCCTCTCCATAGTAACCCAAAAAGTAGCATTCATTCATGTCATCCAGAATTTGAAGGGGAGGAAAGATTTGGAACTTGATTTTGTCTCCAAGTACCTTCATGCTCAGGGTGCCTTTCTTCACATTAATCTTGACCCCGGCAATGGCCATGAAAGCTCTTCCAAAGATGATAGGAAGCTCATTGTCAACCATGGGGGCTTCCTTCATGTCTAGGACTATAAAATCCACCGGGATCACAAACCTTGCAAATTGACAAGTACATTCTCCAAGATTTCTCTAGGATACCTCACGCTTCTATCTGCCAATTGGAGAGTGATTGAAGTTGGTTTCAAATCTCCTTCAAGACCAAACTTCTTTAAAGCTGAATAGGGCATTAAATTGATACTTGCCCTAAGATCCATCAAGCAATTGTCAAAACTAGTTTCTCCAATCTTGCTTGGAATAGTGAAGCTTCCCGGATCTTTAAGTTTTGGTGGAAGCTTTCTTTGAATGATAGCACTCACTTCTTCACAAAGAGCCACTTGCTCATATTCTTTGAACTTTTTCTTCTTCATGCACATATCCTTCAAGAACTTAGCATAAGATGGGATTGTCTTCACGGCTTCAAGGATTGGAATGTTTATATGAAACTTCTTGAACAAATCAATCATCTCCCTCAATTGGCTCTCTTTCTTGAGTTTTTTCTCTTATTGCCATATAGCTTGAGGGTAAGAGAGAGACACTTCTTCTTCTTGCACAATCTTCAAAGGAGGATTGAAGGTGATACCTCTTTTGAATGGCCTTTCAATTAGAGTAGAAGGAGAGGCTTCATTATCATGAGTTCCAACCTTGGCATTGAAATTGTCCTTCAAAGCTTCTTCTTGCTTCTCATCGGCATAAGCATTCTTCTTATCATTCAAAGCTTCTTCTTCACCATCATTGAAGCCTAAGATGACTTCTCCATGTGACAACTCTCTTGCTTTCCCCTTTGATCTTCTTTCAAAACCGGGTGGCTCCCTTGGAGTTACATCTTCCTCATTGGTAGGCATCTACACATTGTTCTCCACTTGCCTTCCACTTCTTAAAGTGGTAATAGCTTTGGCTTCATGCCTTGGGTTATTCTCCACTTGGCTTGGGAACACACCTTGCTTCCTTTGACTCAACTCACTAGCTAGTTGCCTATTTGTACCTCAAGCTTGCTCACACTTTGTTGAATGACATTGATCTTCTCATCTTACTTTGCTTGATTATTCACAAAGGCCGCCATCATTTCTTCAAGGGTAAGTGTCTTTCTTGCTTCTTGAATTGGCACTTGGGGTTGTTGTAGAGTTAGAGGTTGTTGAAGTGGTGCTTGATAAGGTGGTCTAGGAGCATGATAAGCATTGTTTGCTCCTTGATTGTTGAAGTGTGAGCTACTTGCACCTTGATATCCACCTCCTTGCCTTTGGTAACCTTGACCTTGTTCACGGTTTTGATTCCCACCCCAACCAAAATTAGGGTGGTTCCTCCATCCGGGATTATATGTGTTGCTATAAGGGTCATTCTTTGGCTTTGTTTGGTTCGCTTTGTGAACACTCTGTTGTGCTATGATACACACTTTCGCAAATCAAGCAAGCTTGTTCCATGGCTTTGACTCCTAAACTAGGCTCCCGAATTTGGCTTGGTGATGCCATTTGATTGAGGGGTCTTCCTTGTGCTTGTAGAATCATGTCAAGCTTTTGCATATCTCCTTCTATCCGCTTCAACTCTTGTTGCATTTGAACACTTGAATGTCAACATTATACATGCCTCTCCTTTGCTCTTGCTCCCTCATAGGTACTTGTGCACTCTTCATCATCATTGGCTTTCTATCCGAGGCACCATCATAGAGTTGAGAAGATTCACTCATTTCATCTAGGATCTTCATCGCTTCATCTTTGGTCTTGTTCATGAAACATCCCCCACAAGCATTGTCAACTCTCCTCCTTATGTCTTGTGAAAGTCCGGTGTAGAAGGCACTTAATTAGAACCGCTACCTTAGAGAGGCCATGATTGGGAATACCACCTTCTATATCCTTGAATCTCTCCCATGTCTCATAGAATGACTCATTTGGTAGCTCTCAGAAGTTCATCAACTCATTCCTCAATGAATTGGACTTGTGAGGAGGGAAATAGAACTTGAGGAATACCCTTTGCATCTCTTCCCAAGTGTGTATACTACTTGGGGGAAGCTTGTACAACCATTTCTTGGCTTTGTCCTTCAATGAAAAGGGGAAGAGCCGAAGACGCATGTTGTCTTCATCAATACCCAAAAGTTGAACAGTCGAGCATGCTTCATTGAACTCTTGAAGGTGCAAGTATGGCTCATTACTTGGCAAGCCAGAGAAGAAGGGTAAGTTTGCAATAGTCCCCGGCTTTATGTCAAAAGCAACGGCACAAGGTGGAAGCACGATGCAACTTGGATGATTGGAGATTGTTGGCAAAGTGTACTCCTTCATGGGGCGTGGTTCAACCATTGTGGGTATCCGGGCTATTTTAGCTTGCAACTCTTCCTCCAATTTCTTTATGAGATCAAGAGTTTTTTGCGGTATCCAAGTTTCTTCACCACTATCTTCAAGAACTTGATCAATAGATATGTTGTCTCCACTTGGTGTGCTTGGAGATGATGGAGTGGAATATGTTGAATTGCTCCTTGGACTACTTATAGGTGATTCGTGAGACATAAACACTTATAAAATTTCAAAACAAAGGTAAGAAAATAAGTCAAGATACAAAAAGAAACCAAAAATGAGAAATTGAAAAACTGCTGAAAAGAGGGGAAACGACCGGTCGGTGACACTTGCCGACTGGTCGGTGAGCTTCTGACCCCTAAAAGGACACTTGCCGACTGGTTGGAAATTTCTGACGACTGGTCGGCAAAACAGAAATCACACGAAATGAACACAAATGACTGGTCGGCGAAACAGAAATCACACGAAATGAACACAAACGACTGATCGGCAAACAAAGATCAAATAAAAACAAGGAAAATTTCTAGCTAATCCCTAAGGCTACCCGAGTTAGGGATTGGCTTTCACACCAATCCCCGGCAACGGCGCCAAAAACTTGTTAGCACTAAAGCCACTCTTAATTGCAAGAGGTACAAGTTATAGAATAGGGGATTAAGTAAGGATGTTGAACCCACGAGAATTGGTAAATCCTTTCCTAGGTAGGGAAAACCTAAGGAAAAACTAGAAGAATATGCAAATGTACAATCACAAACAAAGGCTCACAAGTGAACCAAAGTTCACGGTGAGTATGTACAAGATGGTGTGTAGAGATTTGATTTTGATTTTGAGATTGGTTTCTATTCAAATTGAAACAATGAAAGCAAGTAATATAAACTAAGCTAAACAAAACAAGTTGTTATCAAATGGATGGGAGTTAGGGCATCGGGTTTCACCTTTTGCCTCCCTTGCAAGCCTTAAAGCAATTGAATATGAATGATGCAAAGCAAATTGTCCAACTACCCTCTTAGCATCCGGATAAGACTACTAAGGCTTAAACCCCTTTCATTTTATTAACTCTAACCGGATAAGTCTAGAGCTAACTACCTAGAGACAAATTCAATTACCGGAGGTAATCAATCTCTAGGTAATCAATCTCTAGGAAAAACTTCATGTCATGGCAAACACATAACTCAAATTGATTAGGTCTAAGTAATGCATTCAACTATTGACTTAGCATGTGAGAATGACAACATGAATTTGCATCATTTTATAAACAAAAGCATCAATACAAGCAAGTTTGGCTAGGGCTTTCAACCCTAGCCCCAACTATTTCACTACTCACACATAGCTAGATACACAAGCTTCAACATTCTATTAAATATCAAATACATAAAGAAATAGAGAGTAAAGGGTGACTATTGATGATGCCAGAAGAGGTGGTGGAGATGGGTCTCCGAGAACATGATGTAGTGGTAGTCACCTCCTTCTCCTTGCTCCAAGCTCTTGATATTGGTAAGAATAGTGAAATTTGGGATCTCTAAGATGAGTTGTGGTGTTGAGTGATGGAGGAAATTGAGGTTTTTTAGAGGTGGAGATGGTGGTTTTAGTGGTGGAAATGGTCGTTTATTCTCTAGAGAGAAAAATGGATCTTGGATAGGATGAAGATGATTGAATGGAGTCAAGAATTCTGAATAATTGGTCTTTGGCCTCTTTTTGATCAGCTAGGTGTGTCATCTTTGGTCCCCCCCCAGTGTGCAAGAGATGCTCTTACACCATTGTCCCCCAAATTGTCCCAAATTGGCAAGGTGATAAAAAGACAAGGTGTAGGGAGATATTTGAATTTCAAGTGATGGGATATTCTCACCACCATGGTCCTCCTTTGCTGGAGAAAAGACCCTCCATGAGTGGCGGCTCGCCGGAAAAGTTTGCCTGAAAAGTCGATTTGCAATTTTCTACCAATCTCCGTGTCTTCTTCCCCTACCTTCAAATCTCCGCATTTCAATCCTCAAATAGTCATTTTATTCTTAATGCAAGGTTTTCTACAAATAAAAGAAAATGGATTAAAAAGGGTAAAATTAGCATAGAAGACAAATCAATTTTCATAATTATGGGGCACAATTGCATAAGTAATTTGTGACTCAACATTATTTCAGGTAAAAAAATTTGTCTGTGGAGTTAAAGATTGGTTCTTTTCTGAACATTTAGTTCTTGGTACCGATAAAGAGTGGTGATTTGTGTTGGGCACTATGCAGATTAGTACTGCTTTTTAGATTATTGGGTGTTTTGAGTTTTCTGCTTTTAGTGTATTTTTGATTTCTTGAGTTGGAAGATTTTAGGGGTCTGAGTTGGATGATTGGTTTTGACTGAATAGTGACAAATGTATGGATTCTGCAAGTGGTCTAGCTATGTTGGTGTGTCTTAGTCTGAGATGTAATCGTAAAAATATGATCATGTAGTTTCATTGAAGGCTTATTTTATTTGATTGCCTTTTTTCTTATACTGAATTTTCCTTCCATTTAGTTCTATAGAGGCAGTCATGGGGTGGTCTATGCACACTCATAGATAGATTCACATGTATTGATTTTGATTTGACAATGAGTGCTTTGATTGTTTCTGCTTTTCTTTAAGGTGAAAAGAAAATTTAGATATCCCCGCATATATTGATTTTGATTTGAAGATGAGTGCTTTGATTGTTTCTGCTCTTCTTTGAGGTGACAAAAGAAAATTTAGATATTCTCTTTCAGTAGAATTGATTTCATGTACTAATGAAACAACTTAATGAGATGCCAAATTAGCTATTTACATATGCCAAATTAGCTATCGGCATACAATTGAATTTTGTCAACAAATCATTAACTCAGGTGAAAGCAAACATCTGTACTGAAAGATTTGAGCTAGTAGCATGTTTACTAGATAATTGAGGAGTATAAATGTGCCAGCTTTTTATATATCAGCTTTTGTAAAAATTGAAAACTGATTAGTCAACCCTTAAGATTACTTTTATTTAGCTTAATTGACGTAGAGTTATGCAGTGATTTGCAGGAAATGAATTGCTATGCAGTAAATGTTTGGATATTGATTAATTTTGTTTATGAACATTCTTTTGTTTTGTTTGTTGTTCCAATTGAACTCTGTTTTTTTATGAAGTTGAGATTTTGATGATGATATTTGATTTCACAGAGTTCTGGAACAGTGTGCACTCAGATTTTTGTAATCTTTCAAATTCAGGTATGTTTGTATAAAAGACTATCTGATTTATTGTGTCCGCTCCATTTGTTTTATGAAATTGAACATAACTTTATGTCTACTGGTTTTCGATGTAGTTATGGCACTTGATATGTGGTCCAGAAGAGCAAAGAGATTATTAGAAGAGCATGATGGTGAGAATTGTAAAGGTGAAGAAGAAGTGCAAGCAATGGACAATTGTCACAGACTTTGTCCGCTGATAGCTGAAACTGGAAATATTGGTCTTGCTATGCAAGCAATGCATCAGAGTAAATCAATGAAATCAAGAAATGGTAAGTAGATATTAAAAGTGAATGCATTTTAGTAGTAATGAATTGAAGCTGAATAATGTTGTTTGGTATATGCATTCTGCTTGATTGCTGACAAAAGGTTGGAAATACTTGCCTAAAATATACTTGCAGCTGGTATATGGATTCTCCTTTATCATTAGTCTTTAATTGCAACATCTTTGCTATCGTTTGCAGATCAACCACTTATGGGAAATTTAGTATCAAACTGCTCAAGACTTTGAACTGAGATGGTGGAAATGAAAGGCAATGTGAAGTCATTGGGAGATCAAGCTTGGAACACCCAGCAAGTTGTATTATTATTTATCATCATGTAAACCTGATGAAATTAGAGAGCCTGTTAAGCTAATGAAATGGATTAATGCTTTATGAAATTGCCTTTGTTGGATCTATTGGAATTTATTATGAAAGTTACTTTTAGTAAAATATTAGAGTCACTTTCATACCACTCTCAACTGAGGAAAAACAATTGTCCAAGGGAGCTAACACAACTAAATGGATAGCATAAACTATTGTTGGAGCCATTACAGCATAATAAGGCTCTACATCGAAACCATTGTCCAATAAAAACTCAAACAACAGATTTTTTCAGAAACATGTAGTATCAAATACAAACAGACAATGCTTTCTTCAGTTTTTTGTTGTCTTGTTTAAATCCAGTCCTTAGAAAACAACTAGTCAGATGATGTACAACCTTCATTCAGACAACAGTTTATTTACAAGCCAATGTTTTCTGATTGTTCTTCACAAGTTTCTCTCTTCTAGCAGCTGTTATCTGAAATTAATTTGCACAAGAGTTAAGATACTCATCGCTGTTGTTCTTTCTAGTGTTCAGATAATAGTTATGTAAGTCGTTGCTGTTGTGCAAAATTTCCTCAGACGACAGTTATGTCCTATTGTCTTATTTACCCATCAGACGACATTGAGATAGACAACAGCAATGTGCCTTATCAGCCGACAGTGAAAAATTGTCGTCTGATTCATTTTTTGGTGTAGTGTTAAATGCTCGTAGGCTCATCTGTGGCAGACTTCAAACCACAATTCACTACTAGGATTCTGTTCATTTACATCACGTCATTTAAATCAGTTGAGATTGCACGTGATGTAAAAAAATATTATAACATCGGTTTCTGAAAATCCGATTTCTATTTACATAATTAACATCGGTTGTTACTGTTGACCGATGTCTATATTTTGATTCCAAAATATAGAAAAATGCGGAAAGACTAAGTTAAAAACTTTCGGGAACGCGGGAGCAAAATTTTCATTCCCCACACACTTTGTTATTTTTCCTACTTTTACCTTCGCTCACTTTCATCGTTCTCTCTCTCACTCTTGCCCGAAACCCTATCCCTCCCCTCCTTCCTCTCCATCTCTCTCTCCACGGCCACCATCGCCTTCCTCTCCGCTCACTCCCTCTACTATTTCTCTCTCTCATTAACCTCCTCCACCACCTTGCCGGCGCTATCACCTATACCCGCAAGCTCTCTCTCCCCTCCTTCCTCTCCATCCCTCTTTCCAAGGCCAGCATAGCCTTCCTCTCCGCTCACTCCCGCTACTATCTCTCTCTCATTAACCACCTCCACCACCTCGCCGTCGCTATCACCTGTACCCTCAAGCTCTCTCTCTCTCTTTAGCTCTCGAGCTCTCTAAGATCTCAGAAGATTTCACTCTGGCAACACATCCTCTACAACAGGTTTTAATCTGAATTAATCGCGTTAATGGTGAGTCACTACAACTGAATTCTTTGTTTTCTGTTTGGGTCCTGAGAATTTTGGGGGTTTTCAATTTTGGGGTTTTCAATTTTAGGGTTTTAATTATAGATGGGTGGAGATTTGGGGATACCTGCGTTCCCTGAAGAAGACTGCATTCTTCAAGAGTGAGATTCAGAGGAGGTTGTTTGTGATGGCAGTACTGATCAATTGTGATTAGTCGTGTTGGTTATTTCATTCCTCTGCCTGGGTTTGATAGAAGGTTAATACCTCAGGATCAGTTGGTGAGTAATTGATGCTCATAGTATAGTTAGACTTTGATTTTTGATATATTATATTCATACATGTTTACTAGTTCTTATTTCTAAGTTATTCCTTCTGTCCCTTTCATAAGAGTGAGTTGGGTTTGATGTTAAGTCTGTTATAGGGTCATCCATGTTGTTTATTTGCAGATGAGCTCGGTGATTTTACAGCTGAGCTTAAAATGTCCTTGTTCCAGCTTGGAATCAGTCCTCAAATTATAGCATCGATTATAATCACTCCTCCCTCTCTCTCTCTCGTCTGTGCTTTTCTCTCTTGTCTAATGAACTAGACGAATGCAATAGCTAAACAAGGTTGGTCTGGATGCAGACTTGAGATGTAAAGGAGGTTGATTTTCTTTAACTTTGCCCCAAATTGAGGGTTTTTGACTTGAGTGATTTGATTTTACAGGTTCTTTTGCGAAAGGCTAGGAACCAGTATACTTGGAAAGGGTTTGGGGCAATCCCTAATGCTTTACAGGAGCTAAAGGTATTTGATTTTTTACTGTTTATGAAGATTCAGATTTGATATGTTGATTTTTTGTTATACATTTTCTGGGAATGTGGAACTGATTTTGGGTTTGGTGGTGTAATAGGAAGAGGGTCTGAAAGAGAACTTCAATACTTTCCAAGGCAATTTCCAGGGCAATGATGATCCAAAAGTAAGTGGAAGGATTGTTCTTTTAATTGTGAAAATGTGAAGTAAGGTTTCTGGTTTGGTTTTGTTTTATTTTTTAATTGTGCAGTAAGGTTTTTGGTTTTGGTTCTGTGAAGTAAGGATTGTTCTTTTAATTGTTGTTTCTTGTTTTGCAGTGTTCGCAGGGTTCAGATGATGAGAGTGGTCATGCAACTGGGAGTCAGAATGAGAACCCCAGTGTCAATCCCAAATCTTCAGGAAACTCGAAAAATGGTAAATCTTTATTGTTAGTGCTTTGAATTTTGAGTCTGAAATGATATGAGAAAACGGAATGTAAAAAGATGTTGATTTTGTTTGGTACCATTATATGGTTCATTTGCTTGGTTTTTGAAACTCGTTGTTGTATTTGTGCCCCTGTGCAGCAAAGTTCTCTCGACATTTAATTATTCGCATTCAGAAGACTGCTTTTAAGGACAACTCACATGTAGGTGCATTTGTCACCGAGGTATGTGTTGATGAAGATGACCAAAATTTTGTGCCACTTCTCTCCATTAATGGAAATTGAGTCTGTAATTTATCATTATATTATGATCATTAATTCTCATTCTTTCCTTCTTTTTTTTAATTTATATTTGCCAAGTAAAAATATAACAGAGATTATAAGCAAGAAGCAAATTCTACATTGCATATAGCCTCCTTTTCTAGTGATGAACAGATAGCTACTTCATTTACTACGGTTCTTTCATTTACTTTTCCCTATAGAAATACCAACTCTTGTCACTATATGATGACATATTATCATATATGCTCACGGATATCAAGTGCAAAAGGGAGGGATGGAAGATTTGAGAATCTGTTTATTAGAAAAGATTCAAGCTCTGCATACTTTAGTCACCTATTTGTGGACACTGCTGTGTATACCAGGAATCGTTGTTTTCGTTTAGCTCTATCATCAAAGGCAGGGAAGAATTCAGTGCTTCTACCTACTAGGCGCTTCAAAACTAAGGACATGAAGGTATGCTACCCACCCTTCTAAATGGTATCTGACACCTGGCCTTTTCTTACCAATGTTTTGATATCTAGTACTTCTTTAACTATGATATATCTTATGATCAAAGTTATGGTTTCCAACAGCAGTCTGAAGAGGAGATGTTCATGGCGTCTTTGATCTGCAATTTGGAAGTTGATTGTGGGAAGCTTCTAGTCTGCAAATCTGATCTTGATTGTATAAAGACCCTGCATTTTGATACACAGAGGTATATTAGAGTTCAGACGTTTACTTTTTAGTTTGATTACATGCCAAACTTCTCGAGTCTTGACATTTAGTTTGAGGACAATCTATAGCATTTTTATACTTCTTTAAGTCGCAATATATCGTATTAACTAGATAAATTCTTTCTTATGCAGGTCAACCCTAGTTTTGGAAAATCTTACAGTTGGCCCCAAGAATTTGCATTGAATGGTTGCACCAATGATGCTTCAGCAACATACTTCCTGGGGAAATCTCCATTTCCAGCTTTGGATGCATTTGTAGAATTTGTTGCTACATTTGGAAATGTCTCAGGTGCTAACTTGTAGCCTGCATTAGAAATATTTGTTCTTCTTCTGTCCTCAAATATATAACTTGCTGCAATTCTAGGTAAAATTCGCAGCTGGTATTGGTTCTCAGAGTTTGGACTTATGGTCTAAAGCATGTCAAGAAACAGATACTGTGAGCGAATTGGCAGACAACACAAAAGCAATCATGGTAAAGCCTATACATTGTATCTTATGCAATCATGATAAATTCTTTCAAGAAACAGATACTATAGCATGCATATTATTTTTATTTGATCTTGTCTTAGCCTCTTAGTGTCTTTTAGCAAAGTGTTCTGAGTTTTGAACCCATTTGGAACTGCAGAGTGGCAATGGATGCAAATGCTGTTCCGATCAACCAACCTTGATGTAAGGCTAGTTTTTGCTTTGAAGGAAAGTATGGTGTATGTAGAACTGATGTAGTTGGTTGCTAATATGTTTATGGGCTAGCCTTTGGAGGTTTTGGGTTTTATTTTGTGAATTATGTAGAATCATGAATGAAGATGAGAAAATTAATGGAAAGCTCCGATTTTTGGATGATGAGAAATGTATTTCTAGATATTTTCCCACCGCCAGCAGCTAGATGATTGTTTGCACATCATTCTTATATATATGAACTGATGTATATAAATGGAGAACAAAACACTAATGTCAAAGAAAACGATGTCAATTCAGAGATTAGAAATCAGTATCTAAAACTGGACTGATGTCTCATGATTATCAACATATCGAAATGTCACCAAAATCGATTTACCATGAAAAACAGGACATTGGTTTTGAAAAATAGAAGTGATGTCTACAAACAAGCAACATATCAGTTTATTTGAAAAGAAACGACGTACGACAAACCAGTAAACATCGTTTCACATAAAAAAAAGTGATATACACAAAACCACTAAACATCGGTTTTTTGACGCGCTTAAAGTGATGTTTGGATTTTTTACATCAGCCACAAAGAAATCGGTCAGAATTTAGTTTTACATCGGTTCTGGACTGATGTAAATGAACAGAATTCTAGTAGTGATTGTTCGAACATGCATAATTATGGATCTAATCCATATACATTCACAAACCACTTTGTGAAGAGTAATAATCTCTGCATTGTTCGAAGATATAGCGACTAGGGTCTATTTCTGTAGACCTCCAAGTTATAACGGTCTTTACCCATGGTGAACACTTAACCATTTTGGGAATGACCTTTGTATGGGTCAGAGAGATACCCAACATCAGCAAAACCTCCAAAACACATGTCGTTTTGGGATGGGGCCAGTGTTGGTGGCGTTCCTGGTGTGTGATGGGTCCGAATCCATCATCTCTTTATAGGGATAGAACAAGCTCATATCAATCAAACATCTCAAGTATCGAAAGATATCTTTTACACCAATCCAATGGTGTCGCGTTGGCGCAGAGCCATATCTAGCTAACAAGTTCATGGCAAATAAGATGTCTAGCTAGTCTTGTGCATTGAGCTAAGTACAATAATGCGCCTATTGTACTCAAGTAAGGCACTCATGCCTCTAGCACATCTTCATTATCATCCTTTCAACGAAGAGGATCCTTTTCAGGATCAAGACTATGGACGATCATGGGGGTGCTTGAAGGCTTGACCTTGTCAAAATGCCTAAGCATCTATCGACACGATGCTCAAGTTCCAAACCGAGACATAATCGTGTTCTCCCATAATCCTTCATCTCAAAATCGGATTTCAAGTGTTCAGCAGTTTCCCTTAACTCTTTAAGGGCTTCTAATGAAGATCATGTCCAACATGAACCGCGATAGAATCCAAAACTTGTTATGGAAATGCGTGGGCATATCCCTTCCCAATCAAGTAGTCATTTTAGTGAGCGTTCCAACCTTATTGTAAACGCACTCTATGGTCTAGAGTCACTTGAGTTAGGTAAATGAAGTTCACCATGAACCCTCATGTATATTCCGTATCTAGATCCCCATATAGATACGTAGTGACCACATTTGTAAGCTGCATGTTCAGTTATTCGGAAACTATCAAACTGACAAGGTAGTGGAGTGCAATGACATCCATTACGAGAGATTATGTCTCATCGTAGTCCATTCCAGGGCGTTTTGTGAGAAGCCTTACGCCATAAGGCCAGATTGCCATCTCTTTTTCTCATCACGCTTTCTAACGAAGACCCATTAGTCAATAGGTTTTATGTTAGGAGGTGTTGGCATCACTGGCTCGAAAAGCTTCCTCTTCGTTAGAGAATCCAACTTAACCTGGATCGCATCTTTCCATTTAGGCCAAATCTCTCTACGTTGACATTCATTCATCAACGGAGTGTGGTTCGATATCATCGGACTCAACAAACTCATGTGCAACGAAGTGCATGACTACATCATCAATTATGATGGAGTTTCTATCCCATGTCTCATGTACACTAGTATAATTTTCATAGAGCTCTATATTCTCAGGAATAGGTTCTGACGTTGAGGCTTCCCCCAACGAAAACCATAACCCGGAAGATTCTCATGAGACGGATTTTGAGTGTCGATGATCAAAGGATTGGAGTGTGCCAAAGCATCCTTCGAACCCACGGGCCTCCCACGCATCCTAGCTTGGGCCATGGCCTGTAACGCCAGAGTGCCACTCTCTTTGGCGTTGGCACCATGCCTACCTCCGTGTAGGGTGGCGCTACATCCTTTTGTAAGGACGTACTTCCTTGCAGGCATATTTGCAGCAGATGTGTGATCTCGTCACTTTAGTAGGGATCGAGATGAGACATAGTCGGGACAGGCCACGACAATTCCTTTCGTTCCTGCTGAACATCCGTGTTCTTATCTCCCCCTAACGACGGGAAGACTATCTCATTAAAATGACAACCCATAAATCTAGCGGTAAGGAGATCACCTTACAAGGGCATTAAGTGCCAGACGATTGTTAGAGTCTCAAATCCAACGTAGTTGCCCATTCGTCTATACGAACCCATCATAGAGCATTGTGGCGGTACAATTGGCACATAAATGGCACACTCAAAGATGTGTAAGTACGATACTTGTACCCAATCACTAGCTGTAATGCAGAGGTAGATTGAGTGGCGGTAGGTCGTAGACGAATTAGCATAGCTGCTTGCGATATTGCATCACCCCAAGCGGATATAAGGAGATTGGTGAGCATTACCAATGTCCGGACTACCATCGTAGACATTTCCGCTAGACCATTTGGGTGTGTTCATAGGAATGTGATGTCCAACATCAGTCGCAATAACTATCCAAAGTCTTCGATGTAAACTCGCTAGCATCGTCAAGTCCAATTGACGAAATAGGATGATCCGGGGAGTGAGCCCGTTGTCATATGATATTTGCTAGGAGTGTAGCATAAGCAGCATTACAAGTGGACAATGGCAAAACACGTGACCAGCGTGTTTGCGTATCAACCAATATCATGAGATATTTAAACGTCCGCAAGTTGGTTGAATTAGTCCATAGAATCCCCATGGATTCTAGGTAAGAACATAATGAGTAATTTCATATCATTTGCATAGGACGGCCTCAGTCCTAATTTCCCTAAGGAATGGGCTTTGTAAAACGAGCGAGAGGCTTTAGAAGCAACCATTGAGAATTTTGGTTGGGCCTGAGCGTCTGAAACGCTATTTGAAGCTAGTTGGTGATTGTAGCATCACCTATGGTGCCATCATGATGCGCCATCCATGGCGTCATGAATAGGGACTGCGCCAGCCCTAGGCTGGTGGTGGACGGAGGCGGTGCCCTAGGCAGCTGGGTCGGTCACACTTAGTCCAGAAATCAACTTTTGATTCATGCTTCGTTTCGCTCGAAAGAAATAATGTCCATGTGAAGTCTTTAGTAGACGGATCATCATATCATGACTAGGATGATCTATCCTGTCATGACAAAGCCAATATGTGTTTAGATCCAAGAGATCTTCTCTCATAACTTTATTGGATTAATAGCTCGAATAGTGACATGGAGGTATTGCAAATGAACTCATTTCCGTTCTCTACATGCGTTTTCTCACGGAATCCATTGGCTATTCATAGGTGCGATTGGCCCTAGGAGCGTAGAGAGTTTTTGTGAAAGTAATACTTATGGCCCAGCCATCGTAGCGAGTGGAACTTGGGCTATTCCATGTCCTTGAATTAATACTTATGGCCCAGCCATCGTAGTCACAAAAGTCATATGCTCAGAATCAAAATGGAGTCATAATGAAAAGAACTCGAAATTTTATTCATAAGCCAATGGAGTTACATCATTGTCTCTTTGACCAAAGAAAATCTAATACAAAATGCTAGCTAATGCAAAACAATGGTAGTCGTCTAACTTCTTTCAGTAATTCCAAAATAAATGTGACCAGGTGTGTAGAGAGATGTCGGTGGAGCAAGACTCGCTTAAGTACCACTAATCTCATAACCTTCCTAGACATCACACTGACTTTGGGTGAGCCTATTTTGAAGAAAGACTAAACCATTAACATTTACTACAAAAATATATGGTAATTGCCTATTACATCTCTTGGAAAAATAAAGACTTAAACAGAATTGGCGATCTATTGATCCCAGCCAGATTTGTAGTCTTCAACCCTTCACTCTGGATCATCTTCTTGATCTTCTTATTCCATATAGTGAGCTTCTCTTACTTCACAATATGCTTTGTAGGCGGTGACGATTTCTTCACGAGCTCTACAAATGTGTGCCCAATGATCAGACACTCCACATCGAGAACATACATCTCTTTGCTCAAACTCCATTGATTGAGGCGCTTTGATTGCATCATTTAGATGGCTCTTAGTGTTGGTGGCGCCACCAACATGGCCAGAGGCGTTGCCTCCTTCTCTCTTTCCAAGTTTACCTCTTCGGTTCCGTGTTCGCCTATTTTGGTGATTACCTTCCCAAGTAGAGCGATTATATGGACCAGAACGTCCAGAAGTATCCCTAAGATTAGGGTTTCTCTCTTGGCGCCTTCTCTTAGGGGCGCGACTATAACTGGATTCCGGAAATAGCCGGAATATGTTCTATTTCCACGAATTTTGAATTATAGTTCTTCATAAGGATGTTGTCATGCTTTTCAGCGACATTCATAGCTCCAATGAGCTCATGAAACCTTGTGATCCGTCCTGCAACAACATCAATTCGATAGTTCTTAGCAACCATCAATGCAGAGACGGGAAATGTAGAGAGCGTCTTCTCAATCAACATCGCATCTGTGATCTCTTTACCACAAAATTCCATTAAGGATTTAATGCGAAGTGCTTCCGAGTTGTAGTTAAGAACTGACTTGAAATCACAGAAACGGAGGCTATGCCATCTCACTTCTAGGTCAGGAAGCAAGGAGTCACGAATGTTGCCAAATCTTTCTTCGAGTGAAACCCACAGCCTTCTGGGGTCTTCTTCATTCATACACTCATACTGGAGCGAATCATCCATATGACGAGTCATTAGGATGATGGCTTTCGCCTTATTTGCCTCTAAGGCTGCTCTATTTGCTTCTAAAGCTTAAGCTTGCTCAACAGTTAGCACATCCTTGCTAGACTTGAGAATCGTATCCAGGATTCCATTGGCCTTGAGATGCTGGCGGACATCACGAACCCACCTGTGATATTCAGAGCCAGTTGTTCCCAATGGAGCAAAGTCCAATTTGTTCAGGTTACTCATCCTGAAAGAGAACAAGAAATTAGGTTAGTTTCAAACCGAAAAAGGCTACCACGAAAACAAATAAAATTTCTAAGCGTAGTCGCTTCCAAGAAATTCGATTCCAAGAGGGATTGGATTAGATCGAAACAATGATGTTTGCGGTTGATCGTTTTATCTCAACAAACTCTAAGTTTGGAGGAGTCTACAAGCTCTAAGCTTGGAGTGAGCACGAACCCCCACAGTTTGGCTTAATTTGGTCTTCCCTATGATGAAGAAAGGGGGGTAGAAGAAGGGATGTTGCAAGTCCCTGAAAAAGAAGAGAAATTGAATGTAAAAACTCTAAAAAAAACCGGAACCTTTAGAAAAAAAAATACCTCAAAATATGTTGCCGGAAAATTTGGCAGGAAAAAGTGACCGGAAATTGGCCAGAAAAGTCGCTTCAAAAGACGTTGACCGGCGTTGACCAGGAGTTGACCGACATTGACCTGGGAGCTGACGTGGCAATGGGTCCCCTTGCTGACGTGGCATGGGTCCCCTTTGATGACGTGGCGCGGGTCTGGATGCTGATGTGTCGTGGTCCCTCTTGTTGACTTGGCGCGAGCCTGTGATGATGTGGCGAAGTAGCTGGGCTTTGACTTCTTCCTTTTTTTTTTCTAAGCTGGGCTTCCTTTCTTCTCTTTTTCTTTTCTTTTTTTTCTGCCGGTTTAAGACGCAGCTGCTCAGGTGGCCGGTTCACGTCTTTTTAGGCTGGTTTTTGGACTTTTTCTTCCAGTTCCTGAAACTTCAGATCAACAGGCTTCTGCTACCAAAATTTGGTGGAAATTGGAGGTCCGGAAGATGGTGAACCGGTGGAATATTTTCTGCGAGTTGTATGGAGCTTCCGTTGGCCAGTTCGGTGGGTTTCTGGCCGGTTCTTGGGGTGCCGCCGCCGGTTCTAGAATCCTGGAATCGAGTTCTTCAAGGTGTGAGGTGGAGGCAGAAAAAGCTTCAAGGTTTTGTATTCGGATTCAAGGTTTTTAGCTTCTTGAATCAAGGTTTGGCTATTTGTTTCAGGATTAGGGCTTCGTGCTGACAATGTGTTTAAGGAAAACTGAATTGGGAGAGAATTGAGTCGTACTTTCATTGATAATAGGGGCCTCTTTATATAGAGGATTACAAGCATAGAGATAGAGTTGTACATGGAAACATAATCGTACATTGATTGGATATCTCCTAAGATTCTCTGAGAATATCTCTAATCCAAACTCTATTTCAACTAGAGCAAGTAACCTCGAGTTTGGGCCATATACATATTCTGGATTTACTTGAACAGATTAAAATTTATTGTTTTACATTTAATTAATCGCACTCGGTTCCTTAAATTTTGCATAACCTAGTTCTCATCCCAAAATTCCAATTCGGTAGTAATTCTACTGTGTAAGTGTATTATCTCATCCCGTACATCATCTCCGCGTTTGCAGCTCTCCCAGACCCCAAACCAAACTTTCAAAGCTCTTAAGCTCTTCCCTCCCCTCCCCCTAGATTTCATCATGGGGTTGGTCTCCTGGTTATGCTCCTCAATGGCTGCTTTATATCTCTTCCAGGTCTAAACCCCATATACCCTTTAGCACCACTTACCTACATCTCCAATCTTCTTCCATGTATCATGAAATTCCCATTTCTCAATCAAATCCCACACCCATGTTCCCCTCCCATTTCATCTCTAAGCCCTGGTCTGATATGCTCTTCCCAAATGAAAATCCCACTTTCTTAACCATATTCCACAACCCTGATGCAAATCTCCTGACCCATTTTACAAATCCATCTTGAGCGAGATGTTTTGGTCGGCGGCTGAAGGGAACGACGCGAAGGCAAGTTCTTGGGTCTCCAGCTGAATTGGGATTTTGGGATGAGATATGGGTTCTGCAAAATTTTGGGTAGTGCAGAAGACCTGGGTAATATTCACTTTTTAATGAGAATCACTAAAATGAGAACTAGTTGAGGACTTTTTGGTGAGACTCACTTTTCAATCACATTTCTACAAATCAACTGTTAGATATTTAAATATTTATGTGTAGATCATTTATGCAATTTTTCAACAAAATTGAAAATCGTTAAGGAATTCATAATCGTGATTTAACAGTTATGAACATGAGCGGTTCATATTTGAAAGATTTTATTCATCCATTAATTTAATCTAGTTCGGTACATTAATTAACGTCCTCGAGGACTCCCATCATTTCAATAACATACAAATACAAGCAAAAGCAAGGCCACAATTTATCTATTAAAATACTACTCAAAATACCCTGGCGAACTACAATCTGCCTGCTCCTTTCCGTTTTCTTCTCTTTTAAAGTGCCTCCCTTCTATTTCGTCAAAGAGCATTCGGTTCTCCTGCATCTTGGATTTGTACAACGATATGTGGCCTGGATTGGGGTTGTACAGCATTAATCTCCACCAAGTGACCATTAATCATCTCTTTTACTTTGTTGAAGACATCACAAACTGCATTCCTGTACGACTTCTTAGTTGCAACTTCCCTCACAAGATAAATCGTCCACAAGAGGAGGGCAAACAACCCGAAAGCTCGGACAAGGATAAGCAGTAGCAAAACAGAGGCCAGAGTTCCGAACAAGAAGTTAATGTTGTTGATGAACTCTCCCATGTCTGAACTGGGAGCACGGGCTAATAGCTTCAAAGCCAAGGACCCAAAGTAAACAAAGAAAGCAACGATAAACATCAGCATGGTGACATAGTCGGTGACGAATGGAGATGCACTAGCAGATGTGTACTTCAGTTGGAGTAGCCACCCGAAAATGCCCATGACTGGTAAAAAAATACACTGGTGCAAAATTTTCCCATGGGAAGTGTGACCTTCTTGCCTTATGCTGCTATATATGGAGAGAAATGGGAATGTATAATTTTAGATGATTGAAAAACAAGCAGAAACTAGCTTAGAAAGAAGACAAATTTAATCGAATCAACAAAAGCGAGCTCTACTTACTTTGGTTGACACTGAAGATTAACCGCATCGTTAAGATCCATCTCCAATCTGTCTATGGTTTTCTCCTTCTCTTTTCCACTCCCTGCTGTTTCTTTGTTCCAGTATAACACTTGGCTCTCGTCTATATATAGGAAAATGACCCTCAAGCGGGCAGCGGCTAAAATCAGAGTAAGACAAGTTTGCAGAGTACTACTATTAACTTATATGTCCAGCTTAGCTATGGATGATTCTAAGTCATGATTCAACGCGTGGGAATGCATTTCCAAGTTTAAGTTTCTTTACTCTGCATATATATGAAAGCATATGTACATTAATTTTTCTTTTTCAAAATACTCTGCAATCTATTCCCACGATAGTGGTAGTTTCAAAAGTCGACCAGGCTAACTCTGCATATATAACTTAGTTGA
This sequence comes from Rosa chinensis, assembly GCF_002994745.2. Lineage (NCBI taxonomy): Eukaryota > Viridiplantae > Streptophyta > Magnoliopsida > Rosales > Rosaceae > Rosa > Rosa chinensis. The sequence goes on along the minus strand of NC_037089.1, from coordinate 25,451,036 downwards.
GGTACGAGGAGTTTTGTCCTAATTGTACAATCAGAGTAACAGGTGCAAGCTTGGAAAGCAAACCCAATGTTTTCAGAGTAACCACGTAAGCGTCTTCGACGACGACTTTGGATATACTCTGCATATCTATACACTCTTATCTCTTTTTTAATGGTCCGGCTAATTTATACTCTGCATCCATACTCTGCATACAACACATTAGTTTTGAGACTGCATATTATAACTTTACCAGAAGATTACGCGAATATTAGACCACAGACTAGAAAGCGACAGGTGCTTTGCTAGCTTTACTCTGTTTTGAGTTTTGACTTTTGACGAAGGGTTGTTTCTTTTATTTTATTTTTTTGGTCTGAATATTGAAGACTGCTTATAAATGAACTTCTGCTGCTTTACTCTGCTTTGGCTTTCCTCTGTTTTACATTTACAGTATCAGTCTATAGTTACCAAAATAAAAACGATAAAATTTAGTTTAATATTAACCCAAAAATTGTTTAACTTGCCCCTTCAAATTTCACTCTATGGTCTAACAGAGGGAAACAAAAATGTATACATAGCCAAGGCCTCTCAAGCATCATTCTCAAGTTCATCAGCAAACTGTAGATTTTAAAGCTTTTAACTCGATCTTCTTTGTAGTTTGCACTCTGAGTGCTGCATATGTAATGGGAAATTGTCAAATCGGTAATGAGCGATCAAATACTTACTAATTTTGTTTATTCACTACCAATAACTCCTTTACGTACTCAATTATATTCAACCTTTTGATCTAAATTCAATGGTGCAAAATAATCAAGCAAATAAACTCATATCAATTGTCTAGTTGTTCTCTACCATTTGATTTAATTCAGAAATATTTAAGTACAACTGAATATGAATTAATTGAGTAAGTGAACATAACTCCATCGCTACCACCAAAGTGAATGTATCTCAACTTAGACAATTCACATAATTTTTTTTTTTTCCAATGTGCACTAACAACTTTTTTTTTTAATAAATTAAATAGAGGATTATGAGAGATTAGTTCCTCTGTGATAGCCGATTTGGGGTGACTAACACCCACCGACAATCTCGAAGGAAATGGGGTCATTGCAACTGAGAACCCAACAATAGACCAATCAATACATTTCTTGCAGGATTTTGGTGCACCACCTACTAAGTTATGTAACTTATGTTGAGCTGCTTGATATGATAGACTCTGCGCCAACCTCAATCTTGATAAAATCATCTAAATGTTGATCAATTAGATGTCCAGTTCAAAAACACTCATTTATGGGTTACTATCGTACTCATCAATTGCTAATTTTGTTATCTGCTGCTATTGTTTGTGGCAATGCGCTTACGTATTGTGAAAAAGAAAACATTGCATGGCATTACTATTGTTAACATTCTCTCAACCGTGAAGAATAAATACTGTCTGAATATTCTCACCATATACACTACCCTATTGATTTGGTTTTGATCTTCGGTTTTGATCTTCTTACAATTTAAGTTTGGTTTGGTTTTGATTTTTATCCTTTTCTCTCTTCTAAGTCGTGTTCTTAATCAAGAGACTTTCAAATGTTTAAGCACACCTGAATGCAAACACAAATGACCCACTAGAAAAGAAGTAATCCTAAAAAGGAACACAAATGCACACCTGAATATCCAACTTTCGAGAAAAATTGCATGAAAGATGGTCAAGATTGAAGCACAAAAATGGGACTTGCCCAAATTCTAGATCTAGACTCGTGGCTCGTGAAGGACCAAAATTCGGGACGAGATCCTATGAAAGCCTAAAACCCAAAATTGGAACCGCTAATGACCCCGATCACATACTAGAATGTTTGTCCCCTAGATCCAAGGGCTAAGTTTGATAAAATCTAGAAGCTAGGACACCAAACATGTCGGCCAATGAAACTCGGCGCTCAAAGGAGGCAAGTTTATTTTGAAGACATGAGGAAGATTGGCGTTTGAAATTATCAGTTGGATTCGCACAACATAAACGCTAGCGAGAAGGTAGAGTCGTAGCAGGGCCGGGGTATTCTATTGAGAACAACAAAGAGCAAAATAGAGAGATTGATTTTGTTCCTTTCTCTTCCTTCGTATCTTTGAAAGTAAATTTCATTTCAATAAAATACAACTACAACTCTACAAGCAAAAGCAAGGCCACAAGTTGTCTCTTAAAATACAACTCTGTTTTAGAATAAGAAATTCGAGAGAAGATTGTAGAAAGAAATTGTTGTGTCTATTCATTGATAATATGAGCTTTATATATAGAGATACAGAGTATAATTTCTTGAAGTACAAGGATTTCTATTCTGACTTAAATTGGGAATTCTCTCCAATTACAACTATATAACTAATTAGTTTGACAAGACACACTATAGTCAACATCCTTCAACAAACTCATAATACCCTGGCTAACTACAATCTGCCCGCTCCCTTCCGTTTTCTTCTCTTTTAAAGTGCCTCCCTTCTGTTTCGTCAAAGAACATTCGGTTCTCCCGCATCTTGGATTTGTACAACGATATGTGGTGGGGGTTGGAATTGTACACCATTAATCTCCACCAAGTGACCGTTAATCATCTCTCTTACTTTGTTGAAGACATCACAAACTGCATTTCTGTACGACTTCTTAGTTGCAACATCCCTCACAAGATAAATCGTCCACAAGACGAGGGCAAACAACCCGAAATCTCGAACGAGGATAAGCAGAAGCAAGAACGAGGCAAGCGTTCCGAACAAGAAGATAATGTTCTTGATGAATTCCCCCAAATCTGAATTGGGAGCATGGGCTAATAATATCTCCACAGTCAAGAACCCAAAGTAAACCAAGAAAGCGACTATAAACATCCGAATGGTAACATAGTCGGTGACGAATGGAGATGCAGTCGCAGATGTGTACTTCAGTTGGACTAGCCAGCCTAAAATGGCCATGACTGGTAAAAAAATACAATGGTGCAATATTGCCCCACGAAAATTGTGACCCGCTTGCCTTGGGCTGCCATATATGAGAAAGAATTAACATTATTGTATGGTAATGTATAATCTGAAATTATCGAAAAACAAGCAGAGACTAGCGAGAAAGAAGATAAATCTAATCGAATCAACAAAGATAAAAACACCGAGCTACTTACTCTGGTTGATTCTGAGGATTAACAGCACCGTTAAGATCCATCCCCTATCAATCTGTGTATGATTTCTGCTTCTCTTTTCCGCTACCCGCTTTGTTTGTTCAAATATGACACTTTGCTCTCGTCTATATATATATAGGAAATATAAGCCTCTAGTGGCTAAAATGAGAGTAAGGCAACTTTGCAGAGTACTACTATTAACGTACGTGTCTAGCTTGGCCGGCTTAGGATGGTTCCAACGTCCAAGTCATGATGTTGACGTCAAGTTTCCTTTACACTTTTATTTTTTGAAATACTCTGCAATCTATTCCCACAAGTCAATTCTTTTGTAGCATATATATCACTTGGGTATACGCTGCATATATATTATATATCACTTGGGCTTACTCTGCAAATATAGGTAGGAGTTTGTTCTGACGGTAGAATCAGAGTAAAGAGCTGCAAGCTGGCAAAGAAATCCCATGTTTTCAGAGTAACCACCTAAGTGTCGTCCACGACTTCTTTGTATTTGACCCGCGCAGGTTGCATCAGCAATATACTCTGATACTCTGCATATCTATATGTACTTTCCTTTTAATTGCCTGTCCAATTTATACTCTGCAGATAACACATTAGTTTTGGGACTCTGTATATTATAAGTTATAACTTTACCAGAAGATCATGCTAATATCTAGACAACAGAGTAGAAAGCGACAGGTGCTTTGCAACCTTTACTCTGTTTTGACTTTTGATGAAGGGTTGTTTCTAAATGAAACTTCTGCTGCTTTACTCTCCTTTACTCTGTTTTGGCTTTTACTCTTCTACATTTAACAGTCGATAATTCACAATATATATAGAGACTTTCTAATGAAGACCATTAAAATGAAGACTTGTTGAGAACTTTTTAATAAACGGTTTGAGAGACCTACTTTTCGATTACACTACGGTGAATCAACCGTTAGATGTTTATGTATACATGAGTAGATCACTTCTGAAAATTTTCTTCCAAATTACTAATCGTTAAGGTACCGAACCAGATAAATCAATGGATGAACTAAATCTGTCAAACATGAACCGTTGATGTTCATAACTGATAAATCACAATTATGAATGTCTCAACAATATTCAATTTGGTTGAAAAATTACATAAATGATCTACACATCTAACGGTTGATTTGATGAAATATGATCGAAAAATGGGTCTAACACAAAAGTCCTCATTTTAGTGGTCCTCATTTGAAGGAGGGATCGTGTGTGTGTATGTATGTGTGTATGTATACACACACATAGGGCCTTTCTAGTGAGGGATTCATTGTTTTGGTATTATCAAGGGATGGGGCATTAGACCAACGTTTCGATTATATTTTAGCATCTTAATCGTTCAGTTTTTAGGTCCTAATGAGCATATCAATTCTACAAATTTTCAGCCAAATTGATTATTGTTAAGGCATTCAAAATTGCGATTTGAAATTATAAGCATGAACGGTTCAGGTTTGACAGATTTGGTTCGTCCATTGATTTAATCTAGTTTGATATCTTAACGATCACCGATTTGGCTGAAAATTTGCATAAACGATCTACACATTATGACCTAAAAACTGAACGGTTGAGATGACGAAATGTGATAGAAAAGTTGGTCTAATGCCTTATCCCTAGAAAAGACCGAAAAAGCCTAAACCCTTAGTAGAATATATATATATATATATATATATATATATATATATATATGATGTGCTCATATTATCCTATATTTCTATGCCTCGTAATCTTGATTTTTATGTTTAGTTCTCTTTATTTATGATTCATTTACATCTTTTAGTGTTTTTGTAGGTTTGTTCCATAGAAAGAAGAAAAGAAGCTAAAATGAGCTAACTAGGATTGAAAGACGCCTAGGTCCCAGAATCTGCCTGTGCAGAACTTCCAATTTCCCCGAATTACTGGGAGTTACCCAAATCGAATCAGATAATGAACCTTATATCATTGGAAAGCTACGGATGTCTACTTTCTGCAGAATTTTACGGATCTCGATTTCAATACTTCTAGAGAAAGTTATGATTATTTGAGTGAAGATAGGTCGGACAGGAAACCTGCTCGGGAATTTAAAAACATTCGTGGAGAACTCAAGTTCCGTGGCACAAGATATCAATCCTAATATTTCAAGGAAGTTAATTCAGATGAGGATTCAAGAATTTATGTATTCCTACTTCTACAAAAGATATTTCAAGAATTTATGTATTCCTATTCCAAATCAAGAAAGGAATCCAAACCCAAGTTTTACAAGGAAACATGAAGCCAAAGATGAGCAGAAATCTTCCCTATTTAAGGGAGCACGAATTTACATGAGAAAGGAGTCTCGGGAACACATTGAAGACGCCTAAGGAGCGGAGACGACTCACCAATCTTCCCCTTCTTTTCCCTTTCCATTCTTTTCATGTTTTTCTTATGTTTTATTTAGTTTTATTTTTCTAAACCTTTTTTCTAGGGCTAGGATAAGGCCCTAGCATGATTGTTTACATGTTTTGATATTCAATTGATGGATTAATAGTTTCTTTTTGATAAATCTCTGCTTGAATTGTTGCTTATGTTAAAGTTCTATTGATTCGCGACCTTTAGGGCTTTGCATCTAGTTATCAAAAGATGAATTTGAGGCGTACCTGCAATATAATTCAAATTAGCTTCATGAGATAAAGAATTGTGAATTACATTATTGTCGTACCTGAAGTAATGGTTTGCATGATTCCCTTATTTTCTAGAACGTAATGAGTCATATGTGTAAAATTTATGTCGTACCTGGATAGACTGCATGCTACGATATACGACCTCTGCCGTACCTGGAGAGAATCATATACTTAAGGAAAACTATGGTCTAAGTGTCGTACCTGAACTTAGATACGGGAATTGTTATCTAAGATAAACGAAAGAATTCATTGGTTGGTTCAAAACGTAGATAAGATTGCTTGTGGTTGATTCTGACACCCTAGGCTCATCATCATCATATTCTTACCTTTAATCATTATAGACTCTTCTCAATTTCAATTTATTTAGATTTACTTTTTAAGTTTCTATTTTCGAATAATCTTCTCAATTTCAATTTATTTAGATTTACTTTTTAAGTTTCTGTTTTCGAATAATTTTCCCATTATCATAAACTCTTTCAAAACCGTGAAAATCATAAGTCTTAGTTTCAGTCATTGTGTGTGTCTTAGTCGATTTGTGCTTATTGTTTTGTGTGTTTTTCGTTTAATTAACGTAGGTTTTCATATTGTGAAGTGAACTAATATCCTCGTGGGAACGACAACCCCTTCTCTTCCATTACTATACTACATCCACCCTGTATACTTGCAGGAATTCCATCAATATATATATGGAGGATCAAGAGAGGACGTCCTTAAACTCTTAAAATGAGGATGTTTTTATTTTTAGCATGTATTTTGATAATCACACCATTCATTCTCTAGTAACCTACGCACAGGAATCCTACAAAAAAATAGCCAAATCAGAAAACGTTTAACCATTTGATTAGCACAATGTTTGTTTTAATTTTATCTAACAGACTACATTTGTTTACACACTTTTGAGTGACCAAATGATTATGGATTTGGTTGATTTTTTGTAGACACAATTATTGCATAGGAACCTAAAGGATCATAAGTTGAAATAATTGAATTAGGTCATATAATAATGTAAAATAGTAAAAATCCTCAAATACTTAAAGTAAGGATGTCCTGTCTTGATCCTCCCTATCCTAGTTAGTAATTTTTCGTATTATACGCGAATAAAACAAGTACTTACGTTTTATTCAAAAATATTTTTGTACTTCGTATTTTTGAAAGGGACTCGTTAAATTTCTCGTACTTTTGAATTCAAGAGTATTATACACGTACTATACACGATTTTTACGTTTTTTTTCCTTATTTTACACATATTATTGAACAAAAATGAATATAAATTAAAATTTTTAATTATTTAATTAATTAAAAATATTTTGCCGAACTTTTCAATGAACTACATGTACGTATTTTTCACGTACTATACACGTCCCTTTTTTTACTAACTATGCTCCCTCTGTGTGTGTGTGTGTGTGTGTGTGTGTGTGTTATAAAGTAGAGAGAAGATAGTGAGAATAGTTGGGAGGAAATAGAAGTGTTATCATTCAGTCTCATTAGCCTCCTTTATATAGAGGTAGGGTTTACATCAAAGTACATAACTAATGAGTATTTACGTGGACATCTACATAGATAATAATATTTACAACACTCCTCCTTGGATGTCCACCAATGAATGATGGTATTGGACGTGCTTATTGTTGCCTCGTTAAAAACCCTGCCAGGTAACAAAAACCTAGTGGGACAAAAATAACTCTAGTCGAATGACAAAAAGAGCACAATGCGCATATGTCCTAGGTAGCATGCTTCTGGATGCTCTTCCTAATGAGAATCTCCCCCTGATTGTTGCAAGCCTCATTCATGTATGCGATAAGCTACATGTACCATGTATAGTAGTTTGATGTGTCTATCACTGACGTGAGATCAAGTGTGCTTTGCATATAAGGGCTCATCACAAATTTCATACCTGCAAAGTTAAAGCAATACTAACAAAGCTAGACGATTTTCAATAAGCCTTACCTCATATGATAAGGTTAGAAAACAATCTCATATGCTCAAAATCATACACAAAGTAATAGCTAAACAATATAAAGAAATTGACACATTTAACTTTGCATAGTTTAAAACATTGAAAAATCATCATGGCATACCTACCCATACACATCAATATCTTTGTGTGTTGATATGTCTCATATAAGCTCTTCAAAAGCTCTAAGTAATTCATAACTTTGCGAAAGTTAGAATATGTTGCAACATTATATTCATAATTCGAATTCGATTTCGTAGTCTTGTCATATTATTCATTGTTTCTGTGTGAGAATACGGGACCTAAGTATGAAGCATGACCGAGAGAGAGAGAGTGACACAAGCATGTATAGTGGTTTACCTTACCCTTGAGGTAAGGCTACGTCCACTTAGAGATTCCGCTAGTAGTGAGGCCAAGTAGCCTTTGTAGTGATACAAGTATAGGGATCATGGATCCATCCCTCTCCAAGAAGGGGAGGACTTCCCTTTATAGCTAAGGAAAGTCTCATTCTATTCTATATATCCGATGTGGGACAATAATACACATATTGCTTCTCTTGAAGCCTCTTGGAGAGCATGGGAGGGTGGCCCCCTGGCAAGATACCACCTCCACCATGGCGAGGTAGCTTGGGTGTAGGTCTACCGGATGCATATCGTAGGCAGGACCTACCATGTCATGAGGACCCCGTACGAGGTCGTTGCTTATGTTTGACGGTATGTGATATAGGCGGTATTTACAAGTCCCCCAAGTCCTCGAGTAAGAGGCACTTCTTGGTTGGGGAGTTTAAGTATGATGCCGCCAAGTATGAGTGATGACCTTGTTGAACGTCATACCCATACTAGTCCCCCAACTCCGTAAGTAAGAAGGGACTCTTCTGGGTCTTGTGAAGTTTCCATGACAGGTTGGTGCCACTAGGCCCATCATCTAGCTAGTACCTGCAAATAAGATAAGAGTGTACAAAGAGCATATTGATTGCGCTAGGGCAATCTAGGTGAATGTTGAATAAAATGCATCGAGGTGCATGACCTCGATGCATGTTACACATTGTGTGTATGCACGTATTATGCAGTGTTGACATACGATGTATAAGTCTGAAATGTATGTGGTTGTGAAAGTATAACGAAGTGCATATGATGCATTGATGTGTGATGAACGCGATGACGTGTACATAATGATATATATATGTTGTATGCATATGATGCACATGTATTAGGATCAGGAGTGTTGTTACTCACCGAGTCCCCCAAGTTATATAGTTAGTAAAATCAAAGTTTGGACTTGAGTTCGCTCGTGTTAAGCAGGTGATAGGTTGTGTGAGTGTTGTCCTATGGTCTTATTAATGGGATGTAAAAGGAATTTAATTGTTGCGATAAAAAATAGGTGAAAATTTTCAATATTTTCATTAATAGACCATAGCAAAACAAGTATGAGCGTGAAGCTCAATGATAGTCCCGGTCGAGTACTACCTCCACTTGTAATAAGTGGTATGAATAAGTCCCCCAAGTGTAGAGAACGCTCGGGAGGTGAGATGACTCAAAAAGCAAGGGACTGGACTTTGGCTTACCCCCTGGGGGTACCTCGCTTGGGGCAAAGATTTGGGTGCAAGGGACTGGACCTTAGCTTATGTAAGGGAGCTACCCTTTAGTGATCTCGTTGGGATACCTCGCTCGAGTAGAGGATTTATGAGGGCCTGTAGGCCTCTTGTATAGCTACTTTGGTACCCGTTGGGGTATTGTATAGGCGTCGGCTTCCAGTACCCATTGGAGGGCCCGGTCTCTGGTACCAGGCTAGGTAGTGAGAGAGCTTGGTGCCTCTGGTACCCGATAAGGTAGAGTGAGGGCTTTAGCATCGTGACCTGGTGGGATCACATGAGGGATTGAGCCTCGTACCCAATGGGGTAGAATGATTTGTACCCGATGGGGTAGAGTGAGGGCTTTAGCCTCCTTAACCCAATAGGGTTGAATGAGGGCATGTAGGCCTCCTTTACCCGGTGGCGTGGCCTCGGGTAAAATGATGGCTTTAGCCTCATAACCTCGTTGGGGTGTCCGATGGCTTTGGCTTCTGGTACCCGGTGGCGAGGCCCCAGGTAGAATGAGGGCCTGTGCCTCGTAACCCCGTTGGGGTACCCGGTGGCGTGGCCCCGGGTAGAATGAGGAATTGTGCCTCATAACCTCGTTGGGGTACCTCACATGATTGGAGGAGTTTTATGCAAGGATTTGACCTTGGCTTACCCCTTGGGGGTACCTCGCATGGAGCGAGGTTTGTGATTGCCGCATGTATACATGTAGTAATTTTAATTGACGGGCATTAAATTAAGCATTAATACGTAGGCATAAACGGGTATGCTATAAAAAAATTAACGCATTTTAAAGACATGCTTAGATTATAGTAATCATTATTGAAGCATTAAAACATTGCATTAGCTCAAATTGAAAGAGCGTAAAAAGAAGATATTGTGACTTATCTTATGTCGATTTGGAGTATATTGAAATTGGAATCAACATATAAGTACCAAATTATGTTGGAGTTGTCCAAGCATGACACTTCATTCAATCGATGAGTGGTCGTCAATAAATTGCTTGAGCTTGCTCATATAAGAAGATACCATGTTGGGTGATTATACCTCTTGTAGCCTTGTAGGCATGAATGTTTAGAGTAGGCAAATGACTAACAAATGAGCTAGCTAGTTTGTGTGTGAAACAGCTATTTGATAATTAATGAGGCAATGAATTTCGGGCTATAGACCATCATGTATATTGATCATAGAACATGTACCAAGGAGCTATATGTGTGCTAATTGAGAGAGAAATAAGCCCAGATCCAATTGGATATGCCACTAATACTCATAAACATGATAACCTACCCTGTTGATCTGTTCATGGCCATTAGTTAATCATTGGCATGATGTGTAGCAATAATCACGAGGAGATATGTAATATGAACATATTGAACATGCATGTGCCTCTGATTTGAATGTCAAATAGGCCGTTAACATGTATTGTAGTTTGTTATGCTCAGAAATTGTGTAGTGCCATATCTAAAGAGCATGTGTGTAGGTACACAATAGGTATTGAGATGAAACGACTAGGTGTCGAGCAGAGAATATTGTGCATGTATCAAACAAGTTCTTATGTGAGCACATGGAATCAGAACAAATTAGTGTATGGCAACAATTATGTTATTTGGTGAAGGACACGTGATGGCACATATATGAATGTTTAAAGGCATGCTGAGTATCCATTTCGGATAGAACCTGGACGTAGGCATATGTATATGTATGCTTCATAGGCATGGTATTCCAACAATTATGCTATTCAACGGGTTCTATCACATAGGAACGTGTGTGTGTATATAGGACCGTTCTGAAGAGGACGTCCGCAACCCAGAAAAAGTGCGGACGTCCCTCCTCTGGCGTCGAGAAGGCGGCGATGGCTGCTCTGCCCGGACGAACCCTCTGAACATCCCGAACCACTTTCCAGTCGGGTGGACTCGCCGGTAACCACTTTCCAGTCGACCTTGATCGGACTACCACTTTGCAGTCGACCACACACCGCCCAGACCTCCGACCTCCGACCTCGATCTCTTTGGCCTTCGTCTTCACTGCAAACTGGTCTGTGATGCATGTAGCCTCCGTCCGGCAAGAGGAGCGACGCCGTCGGAGCTTGATCGCTGAGAAAGGAGGGATGTCCGCACTTTTTCTGGGTTGCGGACGTCCTCTTCAGAACATTTTCGTGTATATATATATATATATATATATATATATATATATATATATATATATATATATATATATATATATATATATATAGGGCTTCCACTAAGGGATCCCTTTTTTTGGTCTTTTATAGGCATAGGCATTAAACCAACTTTTCGATCATATTTTCACATGTTAACCGTTCACCTTTTAGGTCCTAATGTATAGATCACTTCTGCAAATTTTCAGCCAAATTGGTGATCGTTAAGGCATCCAAAACTGCAATTTACACGAACGGACCGAATCTGTCGAACCGGAACCGTTTGTGTTTATAATGGTAACTTGCAGTTTTGGATGCCTTAACGATCACCAAATTGGCTGAAAATTTGCAAAAGTGATCTATTCATTAGGACCTAAAAACTGAACGGTTAAGATGTAAAAATATGATCGAAAAATTAGTTTAATGTCTATCCCTATAAAATACCAAAAAAAAGGATCCCTCGTTAGAAGGGCCCTGTTATATATATATATGTATATATAAATGCCAGAGATATGTATGGTGGAATTGCATGTGTACCAAGACAAGTATTTCCATGTTATTTGATACGTGGCATCAGTTTAGTATAGTGGCAGATTATGGGTAAAGGAAAACATGACAAGTATGCATGGTATCATGTGTGTCAATTATGATAGCCAGCTAGATTTGTTTATAAGCGAGTAGTACGAGTTGAAATACTTATCTTGCTGGTGGATAAACACAATTGAAGAAGTGTTTCGCCAGAACGAGCACACCGGGCCGGTGCCCAGAGAAAATGTTTATGTAGGCGACACCGGGAAGATGAACTTGGAGGCACCGGGAAGATGAACCTTGAGGCACCGGGATGGGACGAGCTACAGGGGTGGGATACAGAGATGGACTATGTCATGGAGTTGAATTGCCGGGGTGAGGATTAAGTTGACATGCATTTGTTATTCGTCTAGGAATGCTGCTGAATGGGTGTACAGAGAAAATATTCATATGCATGAAGAGGGTACAAGTTGGTTGACGAAGCAACCGGGACGGACCCGATAGCAAGAGTCAGGAACTACTGGAGCGGATTTGCAGGTGAACCCAGAATCCGAAACTTCTGGTGCTGGAAGCTTGAAAGGTTTTTATTTGGTGCTTGGAGAGAGCTTGAGCCAAGTTTGCTCGGAACAGGACTAGCAGGTACCGGAGGCTCTTTTTTTTTTTTTTTTGAATCCGGGAGCTGGTACCGATGATAGTTGACATGGCAGGGGTACACGTGGAGGCAGGGGGTACCGGTGAGGGTAGGGGGGTACCGGTGGAGGCAGGGGGTTACCGGGAGGCAGGGGGTACTGGAGACTGCTCGACCAAGAAGTCGTCATTGAGACTATCATCGGGACACTCAAGTTAATTGAAGCTGCTGATGCCATGAGGGGGGAAGCTGTCGGGGACTCGAGTCTCCTGTGGGGAGTGGTTTTGGTGTTTGTGGCCCCAAAAGAGCTGGGTTTGTCACCGGGATTAGAGGATACCGCTGGGACGAGCATGTTGAGGTAGTATCGGTGTCTGAGAATTTTGGTAAGTTACCGGGAGCTGAGGCCACCGAGACAAGCGGGTACTGCCGGGATGTTGACATCTCTGTGGATATTGAAAACACCTGGTGTTCAAGCAAGGGGTTGGCTCCGGGACCGGCGTTGTTGAAGCAGCACGGTGATTTGATATATGTTCCTGAGGCCGATGGAGATGAATTACCCAGAGCTGGAGTCGCGGTAAGTCACCGGGGTGGGTGTTTTGTCGGCCGGTAATTAATGATGACGACCCCGGAGAGTTTGCAGGTGAGGCTAGGCTCAAACAGGTCCACAAGTGAGGCCAGGGAATTCACGTGCGAGAAGTGAACAGTTGGTGTCTCCGGGACTTTGCAGGGCTACGGGTCTACATGCAAGTGGACCTTGATTCTTTGGTTTGTAGTGGCTACATGCATGGCAGCATGATATATATATATATATATATATATATATATATATATTTTTTTTTTTTTATAACTGCATGCATGTAGTGATTGTAATTGTGCACATAGTGATCGAGTACATCCCATCAATTATAGACATGTACCTGGGGTTGTTCAAGTTGCTACATGGTTGCATGCATGCATGAGTGAGAGCTGCACGTGCAACCAGCTACATGGCTATTCGTCTGAGGGTGCGGGGTGTGCACGTACCCGTTGATTCATGAGTCCCGGAGAAGAATGGAGCTTGGGAGTAGTTGAGGGTGCGTACCCGCTGACTCATGGTACCCAAAGGATCATGTACCCACTGGCTCGTGGTATCTTTAGGATCATGTACCTGCTGGCTCGTGGTATCCGTACATGACTCTTGCTCGAGGTGCAGAGTGTCTTGCGCGTACATGATTGGTGGTTCCCGTACATGACTCTTGCTCGAGGTGCGTGGTGTCTTGCGCGTACGTGATTGGTGGTTTCCTTATATGACCCTTGCTCAAGGTTGGAGGTTCATACCCAAAACTAGGGACCCTTTTTCTAGCGCCAATGTTTCTGTGTGAGAATACGGGACCTAAGTATGAAACATGACCGAGAGAGAGTGTGACACAAGCATATATAGTAGTTCACCTTACCCTTGAGGCAAGGCTACGTCTATTTAGAGATTCCACTATTAGTGACAGGACCCGCTCCGAATTTCACCCTGAAATCCGAGGTGGCCCTATGGGGCCCACCTTAGGGATAGCTCTACCAAAAATTCGGCAGAGTCACCCCTAAAATGGACTACCCAAAAACCTGTAAAACACACAAAAACACTTCAAGCAAACCAACCTTATACTCCTGGAGCCACCCTGCTCCCAATTACCAACAACTCCACTTTCACAAAACACAAAACTCAACAATACTAATCTCAAAGGTTATCAAAGCAATACTACTATACACAGGAATATAAAATGAAGAGGAAAGGATCAAGGGATCCTACACTGCGGAAGTAGTGACAACTATGCCTCAAATGCCATGTACGCCCGACCTCAACTAATAACGCCTGCAAACTGGGCATTTGAAACCGAAAGGCTCAGGGGAAAGTAGACGAAAAACGTTACCGTGAGTGGACAAAAATAAACAATTTAAAAGAAAAAGGATTTCATACTTTCCCACATTTATTCTCTTAAAAATCTGATGCACGCAACCATAAGAAAACACATTTAGCTTTAAATCCAAGAATTTCAAAACGATAAACCAGGCTAGTCACAACATTCGAAAAGATATATCGTAAAACCGAAATCTCGTTTCTCAAGAAGATAAAACTAGCCCCGCTAGTCAAGCACAATAAGATATGGGGAAGAAGTATCACCATACGAAAGAAGGGAGCCTCCCAGGCTCGGGTCGGAGTGTCCCACACTCTGGAGCATCCCATGCTCTGCTCGACTCACCCGCGAACACATAGTAAGCAGGGAGGAGTACTAATAAGGCTCGGCTACACCCACGTGAGGAGGAGAACTAAATGACGACCCATGTATGGCGGGTAAAAACCATTCAAATCCAGTAAATCTATAAGGCTTCCCCATAAATACCGCAAATAAAGAAAACACGGGTACGATTCCCAACCATACCCGGAAATTCTCGTAAAAAGTCGCATAAATCAACAGCGTGTCCCACACGCTAAAAGAATAGTTAGGCCATCATCCAGGCGTTGTCAATGCCAAAACCGAAAGTCGAATAAATAAATAAGAAATAACTTCATCGAAATCACATTTCGAAAATCTTTCCAAAAATCTCAAATCAATGAATAGAAAGATACTTAATTCTGGAAATCACCTCGGAAAATTACTTCAACGAAATTTAACATAAATCACAAATTCAAAATCGAGCATAACAATTTCAATTCAAGAATCCAATTGACATAGTAATAAAAATATTTAAATCCGTTTAATATGCTCGATAAATTAAAAAATAATTTAAGTCACTAATTCATTTCCCAAAACAAATCAAGACAAATCAACAATAATTTCCCGAAAGCAAAATATAATAACATGGATTAAATAATTAAATAATTAATTCGGGAAAAACATTTGCATGCATCCATATTTAAAAGCAAAGGTCCACTCACAGTACTATTGGGCGACCATGCAAACGAGTTCTTTCATCTAGCCGTAGCTCGCGACATCGTCCTGTACACAATTATATTTCCGTAAATGACAATCCGAATAAATAATTACGAACCTAAACGAAACCTCGAACATCCCTATCTCCATTACTTCTCAAATTCAACCCAAATCACACCCACAACACCAATTCCTCATTTTACATATTCCACAATGAAAATGAGGGAAATCCGACGGCTGTAATTTCCCACAATTCAATCACAAAACTCCGAACTTCGGAAAATCACAAACAATTCCAAACTCCTCCAAAATTCACCAAACTTCATATACAAGCTCTACAACATTTCTACAATTTAATGGGCTAAATACTGGAATTAAAACACTGCCCTACACGCCTCCACGCGCCACCAACAGTGGCAGCCCCACGCGCTGGCGGCCACCACCTCCGATGGCCACCAAATTTTGGCAGCACCACCTACTCAACAGACCCAACATTTTTCACAACTACAACAAGTTCCAATTTTACCTTGAAGGGCTCCAATTTGGCCGGTGAAATTTTTCCAGAAAAACTCAAGAACCCTAGAACTTGAAATCGTCAATTCGACCTCGACACTGCAAATCGTGGCTCAAGGATAAGGGCGAAATGATCCTTGACAAAAATTGAATCTTCGACGCCAGTTTGGTAGCCGGAAACCGCCGGAATCGCCTGAAATCGATGGAAATCCCGATCTGCTACAGTGACCGCCCTCTTCTTCTCATTTCTGCACCCTCCACAGTCCAGAATCAATCACCAAACCGCCATAGAAATGAAGAGAGGGAAGAGAGCTTTCCAACGACATCTTATACGTCAAAATCCGTCGCCGGATGAAGAAGTTATGGACAGAAGAAGGTGAAGAGGTCAGAGAGGATGACAGAATCGGGGAGAGAGAAGAGAGCTCGGTAAGTTTCCGAAAATGGAAACTTACCACAGTAACTCGGCTATTTATAAAAACTTACCATAAACAGTAACTTTAGTATTTTGGCCATAACTTTCGCATACGAACTCCGATTTTTACGTATCACATATGCACGCGCTCGGTTTAACGTCCTCTACAACTTTCATGAAGAACATTTTCTCAAATTTTAACCTGAACAAAAAGTCAATTTTTAGGGCCACTAAAAGTATCGAAACAGAGTAAAAAGTGAAAGTAATTGTCGTTTACCGTCCAAATGACTAGTAAACCGATAAATTTAGGTTCGGGACGTAACAAGTAGTGAGGCCAAGTAGCCATTGTAGTGATACAAGTATAGGGATCATGGATCCATCCTTCTCCAAGAAGGGGAGGAATTCCCTTTATAGCTAAGGGAAATCTCATTCTATTCTATATTTCCGATGTGGGACAATAATACACATATTGCTTCTCTTGAAGCCTCTTGGAGAGCATGGAAGGGTGGCCCCCTAGCAAGATACCGGCTAACCTCCACCATGGCGAGGTAGTTGGGGTGTCGGTCTACCGGATGCATATCGTAGGCGGGACCTACCATGTCATGAGGACCCCGTACGAGGTCGTTGCTTATGCTTGCGGTATGTGATATAGGCGGTATGTACGCTCATTGAGGCAATTTAGGTCACGTTAACTATAACAGAATGGGTACATATGAGCTAGCTTAAGACTCTTTGATTCCATGAGTGAGCTTCAGGCTCTTTCGACCTTTCATGGACTTGCATTTGAATTATTCATGTATTTGAATCCCTTGAGGATTTGATAAGCAATACGCTTACAATAACACTTTACTTTTGAGATTATGCTTTTAGCAATGTGTCTTTAAGATCTTCATAATATACAATGACAACGTGCCATAAATCTTTCGTCGATATAACAGCTATATGTAATACTGTATTTATAGCAAATTGTCATTCGTATAAGGGAAGATGTTCACAATCTCATGTTTCTATAAATAAACATTGTGTCGTAGTGATTTATCTTCACTTTAGTAAATACCCTTTTGTAACTTGTAGGGTTAAAGGTCTACGTATTTGATCACGTTTCAAATATTCAATTTCATTGGAATTGCCTCTTTTCAATTTGGCCAGTAATATACTTTGTCAACATTCATAATGAAATGTGGTATACATCCATACAGCCCTTAAAGATTTTTTTGGTAGCTACCAAATGTAAATTATCATCGATGATCAACAATCATAGATCCCACACATTATTCTATGCATGCATTAGCTATAATAAGCTTATTAATATTGGGTACCCATGCCACTTCTAGGGCATACATTGTTGCTTCTAGGACAATCATCTCTCATAGATGAGTCATGTAGCGAATGTGGATCTTTTTACTTAATTATAATCTCGTGTATGAGCATTTATAGGGCTTGTACAATCTTCCCTGTTTTGGGAGCTTAAAACTTTAGACCTGGTGGCTATAATCCACACAAATTCACGCCGTTATTCAAATGACAGTAGTATTTTCTCCCCCTAACGGCGGGAAGACTGTCTTATTTTGACCATGCTCAAAAGATGCGTTCAAAAAATCTATCACTTTCTTTGGAGTGAAGATGTTCATTGGCTGGTGGTGAACTCAATCCAAGTTTTAGGTCAAAAATGTTTTGTCCATTAGCATCAACCATATTGATTTATTATTATATCACTAAGACATCATTTCATAATGGCATACTTACACCCTTTGTATGTGTAGCCATATTAGGATATGTGATATTGTTTAATGACATTCTCTTCAGGAGAACCATGTCAATTGGATACACTTGCATCCCACAAATCAAATGGAGTCTACATTGTTTGTATTAATATGGTTGGTCTCAAGGACTTTAACCCAAGCAGATGGTCTTTGCATTTAGCATATAATTTTGTCAATATCTTTAATCAAATCACTAGCTTAGATATTTCCCAAAATCAAAATGAGACAGTGGATAAATATCTCACACCAATTCATATCGTTCTTCAGGAACAATCTTTCTCCCCCTCATTGCAGGAGGATTGTCTCATTAAAGTGACAACTTGCAAATATGCGGTAAATAAACAATTTGCTTATGAGTAAGATTAGCAATCATCAAACTTGTAAGTAATTCCACGCAACATGGTAGATAAAAGATGACGTAATCGATCATGCCAAATAGTGTATTTGGTTCAATGAACTTTTGGTTCTTGACATTACATATATGCCTCAATTTACAGTGAACATTCGATACAATATATATCCGATGGCATAAAGTCTTCTCCAACCATATAGGAAGCAATTAATGCAACAATATTTCAAATTCGGTAACATGATAGTAGCTCATTTGGAGCCATAAATCAAGATCTACAACTCATAATATGAGTATTACCTTAGCTTGAGTAAACATCAATTGTGAAATATTGATAATTGGAATGGACCAAATTCATTTTGAACTGCTGGCCAGAATGATATACTCAAAATTTCGTGCTAAAGACTACAATCCATAAGAACAAGTAACTTTATCATGTGGAGAACCTCAAGTTCTGTGTCACATATAGAGGAGGGACTTCAGGCCCTCATATAATTGGAGATCCAAGAAACTTGAGGTTTCAATTTTTTTTCAATTTATAACAACCTCTTAAGGAGCATCAGGTTCCTAGATAATCGGATTAAGAAACATTTAGTTTCAATTGAAACTCAAGACGTTACAATAAATATGAAGAATAACACAATAGTGTTTTCAACTTTGCTTATTGTAAGTAAAAGACGTCAGACATGTGAGATGAATCTCAATGTTCTTATTAGTCAATGCAATTTAATTTGACTATTGTCATTTTGAAAATAGCTTGATAAACATCCACCATATAGTGTATCATAGGCGACACACACCCAATTTTTAATTTCCTCACATGTGTGGATGTTGGGGCAATATTTACATTGACTCTTAATTTCTCTCTTGCCATGATCCACTTATGGTGGCATTTCATGGTATAACCATGTCAATCGGGTTTCTTATTATACAATGGGATCCATGAGAGGGAGAGGTTATTCATCTCTGGTAATATTGGAGGCATATGATACAAAGAGACAATAATATGTGTTCTTCTGGAGCCATCAATCAGATATGTAAGATCTGAGATGATTGTTATATTAGTCTCATAAGCATAAGCCTTAGTAATGTTTTCTGAACACCATGGATAAAATTGCAGAGCCTGAAAGTCACTCAAAACATAAAATTTGAAGATGACACAAAATAAATTTGCAAAAATTGAGCAGTGGATCTCATAGGATATACACGAAGCTTCTGGTTCATGTTATACAGGCAAAACATGACGTTCAATTATTGTATTGTTGTTTGATGTAGATTAATAACATTAAATGCATTTTGAACTTTAAAACCACATATCATATGGAGGAGGGAATCCCAATATCAGAAAAGTTGAGGAAACTTTAGGCCCTCATACAATTAGGGATTAAGAAACATGTGGTTTTCAGTTGTATAACTTTGAAGATCTTCTGGCCTTCATAATTATAGAAGCTCTGAGGAACATGAGGTAATCAGATCAGAAAACTTCAGGTTTCGATCTCTTTGGATTGCAATTCAGAGCCCCTAAATCGGATAAACAAATCGAATCAATTAATCATAAATATATGAACATATCTAACCAAAAAAGATATGTTGATTGTCACAGCGCACCAATGCTTGGGTACCATAGGTAGTGGTCGTTTGTGCAATGGATTGGTTTTTCAATCACAAAACCTTGATGCATAGTTGTTGACATACATATGGACAGACCATAAAAAGATAAAATAAATTGAAATAATAGACCATAGTGCAATCAATAGTGATTGATAACAAATAGTATCATATAATCATACTCTCATGGCCATGGCCAATAAGAATGTATGAGAAGCAATAGAGAAAACGTTATGACCAGATCCAGATGACCAAGAGGTGCAGAAGGAATTCGCATTAAATAAATTAAATGCACTGGAACATAAATTGATGCATATTGGTATATGTTGATTGTTGAATTTGAAAGACCAAACGTAAAAGGACATGCGTTGGCTTGGTTTAGAAAACCAAAAACTAGAAGTAGATAGATACAATCATTATTTGATAGCCACTGAAAAACAAATATTGGATTTGTGCGTTGACGCAAACATAAAACCCAATTATTCCTAGATATGAACGTCTATGAGATGAAGGCTCTTCTATCATGATCATAGAAATAGAACAATTAACATTATGAATTAAGCAAAGAAAAGACAAAAGAAAAACTCATAGATCGAAGTTATTGGTCAAGACAATAGAATTGCACCATAAACCTCATGGATCATCATAGAGTTAAATGAAAAAAAAAAACAGAGCAAAACGTGCTGATAACGTGTTATAAAGTAGAGAGAAGATAGTGAGAATAGTTGGGAGGAAATAGAAGTGTTATCATTCAGTCTCATTAGCCTCCTTTATATAGAGGTAGGGTTTACATCAAAGTACATAACTAATGAGTATTTACGTGGACATCCACATAGATAATAATATTTACATATATATATATATGTGTGTGTGTGTGTGTCTTTTGCTAATATTTTATTTAAATAAATCATCACGTAGATTTTCATTGATAAAAGGTCAAGCTAGAAGGGCCAATATTACATACTCTTCCGTTGCTATTTATAGACAGATAAGAAGTTGTGGTAATACCACGGTGGTACATAGGATATGTCCGTTCATTAGACATGTCTTGCTCAACTATTTATGCTTTAATACTATGATATCACTCAAGAAATAATAAAAGAGAGGAAATTGAAACCATGTCTTACCTGAGAAAGAGCTAGATCTGAGAGAAAACTGTCGAAGAGAGAGATTTGAGAGAGAGAAGTGTTTACGAGAATATTGGAATTTAAGCTATTGAAAAAAAAAGTATAGATATGGATATGTGTGTGAAATAAAATGTTTGCAGAATTAATGTGTTGTATATAAATATATTTATTAAATTTTAAATAGTTAAGTTGTTTTATTCTATTTTGAAATAAAATTCACACGGAAGTTTGTGTGAATATATGACATAAATACAATAATTTTTTTAGAAAATTACACACAAGTGATCTTTTGAAACTTTAATTAGTGATAAGTCCACTTAATTTTTCTTGTACACATAAGGCCATCTTTATCCACAAATGAATTCATTCCTGACAATTTTACCCTCCCACTTAAGAAACCGAATTAATTTCATCAGCCTTACACAGTTACACATGTACCTCTCTCTTTCTCTGAACACAGTCTCTCTCTGGTTTTTCATGTCTGTGGTCTCCGCCTCTGATTCCAGTGACCACCGGCACAACGCTTTCTCTCTCCCCCATCCGATTCTGGCAACCACCGCCTTCGATCTGGTGAGATTCTAATTGATCCAAGCTTGCAAAACCTCGAAACGGCGCTGCCACGCCTAAAGACGATGACGACGATGAAGCTCCGATCAGAGCTACCTCACTGGAGTCCAACTCAAATCTCTCCGATTCTCTACTCGTCTCAGAAACCGAATGCTGCAGTGATGCCTCTGGTTTCTCTGTGAACTCGACCTCGTGCTCATACTTCGGCGGCGAGATTTCGTGCAAGTCAGGAAAATTCTCAGTTGGATCAAAGCTACCTCACTGGAGTCAAACTCAAATATCTCTGAGAGAGTGGGTTCTCTCACCTCTTGCCCAGAATTGGGTTTATAAAGGCGTAGGCCGAGGAGGCTCTGTTTATGGACGTGGAGGAGGTCAGGAAGGTGTGTTGTGTTGTGGTGATGAATGGGAAGCGTGGGTGTAGTGTGTTGGAGAGATGGGGAAGTAGAAGTTGGGTCGTTTCCGACCAGCCAGGTTGATCCAACCAGTGCCGGAGATAGTTTTCTCGGTGGGTTTGTAGAGGGGCTTGTAAATGGGTTGGCTGTGCCTGATGCTGCATTGCTTGGGAACTTGTTTGGGTCATTGACTGTGGGGAAAATTGGACTGCCCAACTTGTTTTGTTCCTAATTGTTTTAGTTTTCGTTTGAGCAGAGATGTTAGTTATAGCTGTAGCTTTGTTTAACAGCACAAAAGTGATGAAAGCATGTGAATTAGTGCTAATTGCATTTTGACATGTTAGAATTGATTAACCTTTGCACTTAATAGATAGATGTGGTTAATGAAATTGGATCTTAATTTTATGCCTCATTGTGCAATTTTGATGTTATGGTATATATCTATGTTTCTGATGGTATTTTATTCTGGTTTGTGTTTTTATTTTTGTGGTTGAATTCTGGCAATATTTGTCTTGCACTTTCATCATTTCAGAAATAGAGCAAGTGAAGCGGTTTTCAATGTTGGTGAGAGTAGCTTTCGGAGTTGGTGAAAGTAGCGTTTTGTTGTTGGTGAGAAGAGTTTTTGATGTTGATGAGAGTATCTTTTGTTGTTGGTGAGAGTAACTTTTGGTGGTGATGATTGTAGTTTTTTGCGGTGGTTATAGTAGTTTTTGACATTGGTAAGAGTAGCTTTTGTTGGTGGTGAAAATAGTTTTTTGCGATGGTGATAGTAGCTTTTTGCTTCGGTGAGAGTAACTTTTGTTGATGGTGAGAGTAGCTTTTGATACTAGAGTAGCTCTCAAGTGTTAGTGAGAGTAGCTCGCTTGTGTTGGTGAGAGTAACTTTTGTTGATGGTGAGAGTAGCTTTTGATACTAGAGTAGCTCTTAAGTGTTAGTGAGAGTAGCTCGCTTGTGTTGGTGAGAGTAACTTTTGTTGTTGGTGAGAGTAGCTTTTGGTGTTGGTGAGAGTAGTTTTCTGTTGTTTGTGAGAGTAGCGTTTGCTGCTTGTGAGAATAGCGTTTGCTGCTTGTGAGAGTAGCTTTTGGTGTTGGTGACAGTAACTTTTGTTGGTGGAGATAGTAGCTTTTGGTTTTGGAGATCATAAGTTTTTTTGGTAAAGAGTAGCTTTTGTTGATAGTGATAATAAATCTCACAATAGTAGTTTTTGTTGCTAGTGACAGTAGCTTTTGTGACCTCGCAGGAGATTGCCGAAAATCTCACCAGAGTAGCTTTTGTTACTAGTGACAGTAGCTTAGTTTGCCGGAAGTTGGCCGGAGAGTTTACTGAAAATTCGCCGAAGACCCGTCGGAAGTTGGCCGGAGATCGGTCAGAGACCTGCCGGAGTTGGACGAAGGTCGGCCAGAGACCTCACCGGAGAGGAGAGAGATGATGATTGTTGACTTTTTACTCTAGTGGCATTTATATAAATATGTTAGTTTTTATATCCAAAATTTAACACCTTTTTTAATCTAGTGGCCTTATGAGGTGAAAAATAGTTGGTGGCCTTATGGCTAAAAAAATATTCAAATATGCACTTATATGTAATTAACTCTTCACATGGACATCTGTGTATCACCATAATTCATACAGATATTTGTGTGAGTTTCACACGAAAATCCGTGTAACTTTTTGCGGTCCCACTTATTGTTTTCATTTCACATAAAAGACTGTGTGAATATAATTTTGCACACAAACATCTATGTGTATGCAGTATTTTCCATATAGAGTTTTTTTTGTGTGAATATTAGTGTAAACCAAATCTGTGTGGAATGACTAGCTTTTCTAGTAGTGAGATCACTTGCACGGCAAGTCGCCTATCTCCCTCCTCCATCTCCACCTTTGGTTCTCTCAGGAAAAAAAAAAAAAAAAAAACCTTAACCAATGTGGCCAGCTCTAAAAGAATAGTAGGTAGGCATAGAGATAAAGCCGAGAAAAAGAGTCGTTCACGCGCCATTTTGGGTGTGAAAAAGAAGAGAGATTCTACTCTGCATTCGACTTCAACGCCAGACATACGTTTACTCTGCACCTAATCTCTTTATTTAAACGGGTCTTTCGCAGGCACTCTGTGTCATTCCAAAATCTCTTTCTAACCTTCCCAGAAATAATAGTGTGCATTATAGTTTCAAACTTTTTTTGGCTGAACTACGCAGCAATATATTCATGGCGGCTAGGAAGCGACAGCGTCTTGATGATCAATTAGGTAAGCTGTTTGCTTACTAATTTGGTGATTCAGCATCAAGCACTGACCACATCTGATTTGAAATGAAATTTTATGCTATTATTGATTGCGTGCAGAACTTCCGCAAATACTTTTACAAGCAAAGCATCGATGGCTACGTCCTGCTGAAATTTTCGAAGTTCTTCAAAATCATTCAAGATTTTGTCTTTCGGAGCCTGCAGATAAGCCATCGAGTATGACTTTTGATTGCATTTGCATGTATTGAAATTTGCTAAAATTTGTGAAATTCTCTTATGTATGCTGATTCTTGTGAGCAGCTACTTTTTGATTGCTTTAATCTGCATGTATTGAATTTAGATGGGTATAAACCTATTTTAACTTGACATACAAATGATACAATACATGATTCGGTTTAGGTGGATCATTGTATCTTTATGATCGGAACGTGCTCAGGTCTTTCAGAAAAGATGGCTATAGATGGAAAAAGACTAAAGATGGAAAGGCAGTGAAGGAAGCCCATGAGAGGCTCAAGGTAATGAACTTGGGTCTGCTAACTATTTTTTGAGTGTTAATTTATTCTATATATGGTATAATTCTACAAATTCGATGCCAAATTAAGCCATTAAGGTATGATAACATTTGGAAGATTGATGGAAAATTGTGGTTTACGACAAAAGTGGTGAAGAAAATATTCAACATGTTCATTAGGTAGGTGAATACAATTATGCAGACACCACACACAGAGATGTGTATTTATCAAAGATTCAATATGACTAGCAAAACTTCAGTTATTTTTTTTTATCGCTGCTCAGATGTTGGATTGTCTTGCAGCTAAACTGTCATAAAAGCTTTTTTTTTTTTCTTTTTTTTTTTTTTGGAGCAATTAAGAACTTAAGATGGATATTTCCCCTCTCCTCTTTCTTTTTTTCCCTTCCTTGCTCAACTTCTTTTATTTTTTTTCCTTTTCGTTTGTCTTTTGCTACTCTGAATTGCTTTACTCTGTATCAAGAGTCAACTTGGTGGAGGATATAATCTTTTTGTGTCAATAACAATGATTGTATATCCATCAGGCTGGAGGAGTTGAGGCATTACATTGCTACTATGCCCATGGAGAAGAAAATGAGAATTTCCAAAGACGCTGTTATTGGATGATTGAAGAGTGAGTTTATAGAAGAATCTGTAAAAGTTTTCTCTTCTGAAGTCTTAATTAGCTGTTTGAACACACATGCCTCTGTAACACTGCTTGCTCATTTGAACTCGACCTGCCTTACAAAAATTCAAATACAAGAGTCAGATGTAGTAAACTTTTAATCCTGCATGCTAATTGTTTTAACTTTTACTTTGGTTTCCATGTTTCTGCTGAAGGCCTCTCTCGCACATAGTTCTGGTCCACTACCGAGAAGTAAAGGTTACGCATCCTTCGTATAGTGTTCCCAATTATTTATTGTGTTTCTTATACCAACTTTTTTGATTTGTTCTTCTAAGGACTATTTTATTCATAATATAATAACTCAATTTTCAGATCTTTGAAATCGATAGGACATACAAATCTCATATATGTATATCTTTATTTAACAACTGGTCATGTGTGAGACTAACAAAGGAGACACTTACAATTATGCAAATAAATTTATCATATAAACCTCATTATTCACCTCCCTTGGATTTAAATCCACTGGAAGTTGAGCATAACAAAATATGGAATCAATTGAGTAGGTGAACATGGCTGCAAATGTAAATTATGTTGTCTTCACAGCGCTACTTTTGCATTGGAGCAATTTCAAGTGGCATTATCATTGCCATTTATTTATATCTCGTTTATGAATTGGAAAATTCCAGAGCAAAAACATTTCCCTTAAATAACAATAGTTTGTCGTTAAAAAAAATAAATAGTAAACTGTAGGAATAGTTGCAGTGCTAAATTCCTTATCACTCTGACCAAAAGAGGAAAAATCCCATCATTTTTCATATGTTAAGAATAATTGCAATAGTTCATAGATTGCCTTTGCCTCTTCAAATTCTTCTATTTATGCTCATGCTATTGTTTGAATTGCCCGCAGACTTCTGAAGGTAACTTGTCATGTTCATCCAAGTTGCCTATCAATCGGAATATGCATTCAGATACTGCATATCATGCCAGTACTTCATTCCCTGGAGGAGTCAATGCAGACGAGTTACTCAATTCCCTGGGGCCTCCTTGCCATATGAATTTGGATAAACAAAATGATTCTTCTGTGCATAGGCACTCTGATAAGCAAAATGACCCTCGAATATTGAAGAATCTTGACAGTTCTGATCAATGTATGAATACAGAACTAGGAGACCTGACTGAGCTACAGATGTCCAGTTCTAGGGACCACTCGAGTACTATAGCAAATGAGAATGGGAATGATGGGTCCGGTGCTCTTCAGCCAGTTCAAATAGCTATTCCAGGACCTTCTCTATTCCAGGACCTTCTCTTTAACATTATCGATCTTTCACCAAACTGGGCATATGAAAACTCTGAAACAGAGGTAATGTACTGTTTATTCTTCCTCTGGAATGTTCCTATGTCAACTAAGCTTTAAATGCAGGATCTAATCTAAGGAAAGATCCAAGAGGTTTGATCGATGCTGTACTTTTGTGTCAGAGTTACGTTGTCTCTATAGTGTCATGATATCCTCATTTATCTCCTTATGCAGGTTCTTGTTGTGGGAAAGTTCTTGAAGAACCAAGAATTAGAAAGTTTTAAGTGGTCATGTATGTTTGGGGAAGTAGAAGTCCCCGCTGAGGTTGTAGCAGACGGTGTTCTTCGTTGTTATACGCCCGTACATAGGGCTGCTAGGATTCCTTTCTATGTTACACGTTCCAATAGGTTACCCTGTAGTGAAGTGAGAATATTTGAGTACCGAGTCAACCAAATTCAAGATGCGGAATTTAAGGATGACGGCTGCGAAGACGATACACTTGTTATGCGTTTTGGAAGAATACTGTCCCCAAGCTTTACGTATTCAAGTTTTAATCCACAGGATAAATATAGACAATATGATCCTATCAGTGTAGTTGAGAAATTTGATTTGACTCGTAAAATTAGTTCATTGCTAAAAAACGGCAATGAGGAAAGAGCTGAGATGATAAAGCTATTTCCAGATGAGTTTTCCTTGGATAGAGTTAAGGCGCAGTTGCTTCAACAGTTTCTTAAAGACAAGTTTCGTAAATGGCTCTTGCAGAAGATGGCTGTTGGTGGAAATGGCTTAGGGGTACTAGACGAAGGTGGCCAGGGTGTGTTACATGTTGGAGCTGCTCTTGGCTATGACTGGGTCTTTTTACCCATGACAATGGCTGGAGTTACTGTCAATTTTCCTGATGTGAATGGATGGACGGCACTTCATTGGGCAGCTTTTCGTGGCAGGTGATCACCTTGAACAAAATTTGTTTCTTATTTCTGGTTTTTGCGCGTACGTGTTACTATTCTTGTTTATCATCATTTTCCATGGGTATCTCAGGGTGATTGTAGGAACTAACAGAGTGATTGTGGGAAGAAGAGGCCCTAATTGGGCTATTAAAAATATGGTAAACTATGCAGTGGATATCCCAGGGAAAGAAAAATGAATTAAGGTTTTCCTCTGTATAAGAAGATATCAGAAGAAAACCATCATCTTTTATGAAAGCCGAAACCACTGATCACTAGCATGCATTTACTTTTCAAGATATGTAGATTATATGGCAGAATTTTCAAACAGGACCACTGTCAGATTCTTTCATTCTTCAATTATTTATTCATTTTTTCTCATTTCTCCTTGTTTGCTTGCCCTCTAAAATAACAATAATAATATCAGAGAGAGCGCAGTTTCTTTGCTCATCGGACTTGGTGCAGCTCCTGGAGCATTAACGGATCCATGTACCAAAAGTCCCACAGGCAAAACACCAGCGGACCTAGCTTCTGAAAAGGGGTACAAAGGAATAGCTGCTTATCTTTCATCAGTACTTATACTGGATATCAATGATGCAAATTCTGCAGAGAGTCCAAGAGAAAAATTAGTCCAACCAGTTCCAGAACGAATTCCAGCTTTTAGCAGCGATGGGGATTTAGATGATGGGCTTTCCATGAGGGTTTGTCTAAATACCCAAGCTGCTGTTATATTTATCTTCCTTATACCAACACGTACATTCTTGAAGTTTGACTTTTATCTTGTTTGGTTATAGGCCCATGTAATAGGTCACCCGGTGAAGAAAAACTATGGCATGGGCTGGGCTGGAAGAACTGTTGGGAGACGTGGGAAACGAAGAAGGTTGGGCTACAAGAACGTTTGGAATGATTATGAGAGCCCTTATAATATTAGTTATGACTTTCTAAAGATTCAGGTATATGTTTTTTTGATAATAAAGATTTAAGTATACTGCCATGATGGTCTTGTTAATGAGTGTTTTTTGTCTCCAGTTATGTGATATTTTTCTTATTGATGAAGCTTTGTTCCTTATACCAACACATTCTTGAAGTTTGACTTTTATCTTGTTTGGTTATAGGCCCATGTAACAGGTCACCAGGTGAAGAAAAACTATGGTATGGGCTGGGCTGTAAGAATTGTTGGGATGATTTTGCGTTGGAGAGGACGAGGGAAACGAAGAAGGTTGGGCTATAAGAACCTTTGGGATGATTATGAGGGCCCTTATAATATTAGTTATGACTTTCTAATGATTCAGGTATATGTTTTTTTGATAATAAAGATTTAAGTATACTGCCATGATGGTCTTGTTAATAAACGTTTTTTGTCTCCAGTTATGTGATATTTTTCTTATTGATTAAGCTTTGTTCCTTATACCAACAGATTCTTGAAGTTTGACTTTTATTTTGTTTGGTTATAGGCCCATGTAACAGGTCACCAGGTGAAGAAAAACTATGGTATGGGTTGGGCTGTAAGAACTGTTGGGATGATTTTGCGTTGGAGAGGACGAGGGAAACGAAGAAGGTTGGGCTATAAGAACCTTTGGAATGATTATGAGGGCCCTTATAATATTAGTTATGACTTTCTAAAGATTCAGGTATATGTTTTTTTGATAATAAAGATTCAGGTATACTGCCACGATGGTCTTGTTAATAAACGTTTTTTGTCTCCAGTTATGTGATATTTTTCTTATTGATGAAGCTTTGTTCCTTATACCAACACATTCTTGAAGTTTGACTTTTATCTTGTTTGGTTATAGGCCCATGTAACAGGTCATCAGGTGAAGAAAAACTATGGTATGGGTTGGGCTGTAAGAACTGTTGGGATGATTTTGCGTTGGAGAGGACGAGGGAAACGAAGAAGGTTGGGCCATAAGAACCTTTGGAATGATTATGAGGACCCTTATAATATTAGTTATGACTTTCTAAAGATTCAGGTATATGTTTTTTTGATAATAAAGATTCAGGTATACTGCCATGATGGTCTTGTTAATAAACGTTTTTTGTCTCCAGTTATGTGATATTTTTCTTATTGATGAAGCTTTGTTCCTTATACCAACACATTCTTGAAGTTTGACTTTTATCTTGTTTGGTTATAGCCCCATGTAACAGGTCACCAGGTGAAGAAAAACTATGGCATGGGCTGGCTGGAAGAACTATTGGGATGATTTTGCGTTGGAGAGGACGAGGGAAACGAAGAAGGTTGGGCTATAAGAACTTTTGGGATGATTATCTGCAGCTTAGTGAGAGCCCTTATAAGCCCATATACCAGTTCACCTGGTGAAGAAAACCTATAGAAATATGGCCTGGGCCATAGGAATTGTGATGATCATTTTGCGTTGGGGAGGAAAATGAAGTGTGTTGCGTTGGTTAGACCTAGAACCACAGTGGGGGCCCTTATGATTATGAATTTCTCAAAATTCAGGTATAATGCCACGATGGCCTTGTTAATAA
Organism: Rosa chinensis; assembly: GCF_002994745.2. Lineage (NCBI taxonomy): Eukaryota > Viridiplantae > Streptophyta > Magnoliopsida > Rosales > Rosaceae > Rosa > Rosa chinensis. The sequence goes on along the minus strand of NC_037089.1, from coordinate 25,420,695 downwards.
GAGTTTTTTTGGGTCTACAATTAAGTAATATTTTTCTTCTTCATTAAGCTTTGTTCCTTATACCAACACATCCTTGAATTTTTACTTTTATCCTGTTTGGTTACAGGCTCATATAACAGAAGGTAATGTTGTTGATGAACTCTCCCGTGTCTGAATTGGGAGCATGGGCTAATAGCTTCACAGTCAAGGACCCAAAGTAAACAAAGAAAGCAACGATAAATATCAGCATAGTGACATAGTCGGTGATAAATGGAGATGCATTAGCAGATGTGTACTTCAGTTGGAGTAGCCATCCGAAAATTCCCACGACTGGTGAAAAAGTTACACTGGTGCAAAATTGTCCCATGAGAAGTGTGACCTTCTTGCCTTGTGCTGCTATATATGGAGAGAAATAGGAATGTATAATTTTAGATGATTGAAAAACAAGCACAAACTAGCTTAGAAAGAAGATAATTTAATTGAGTCAACAAAGCCGAGCTCTACTTACTTTGGTTGATACTGAGGATTAATCGCATCATTGAGATCCATCTCCGATCTGTCTATGATTTCTCCTTCTCTTTTCCACTTCCTGCTGTTTCTTTGTTCCAGTATAACACTTTGCTCTCGTCTATATATATAGGAAAATGACCCTCCAGTGGCTAAAAAAAGAGCAAGACAAGTTTGCAGAGCATTATTTTGCCGAGTACTACTATTAACTTATTTGTCCAGCTTAGCTATGGATGATTCTAAGTCATGATTCAACGCGTGGGGATGCGCCTCCAAGTTTAATTTATTTACTCGGCATATATATTGCATATGTATATTATTTTTTCTTTTTCGAAATACTCTGCAATCTATACCCACGAGTCGATCCTTTTGTAGCATAGTGGTAGTTTCAAAAGTCGGCCACGCTTACTCTGCATATATAACTTAGTTGAGGGTACGAGGATTTCCGTCCTAATGTTTTCAGTGTAATCACGTAAACATCGTCTACGACGACTTTGGATGTCTATACTCTGCATATCTATGTACCCTCTCTCTTTTTTAATTGTCCGGCTAATTTGTACTCTGCATACAACACCTTAGTTTTGGAACTTTGGGACTTTGCATATTATAATATTACCAGAAGATCATGCTAATATTAGACCACAGAGTAGAAAGTGATGGGTGCTTTGCTAGCTTTACTCTGTTTTGACTTCTGATGAAAGGGTTGTTTCTAAATGAAACTTCTGGTGCTTTACTCTGTTAGGGTTTACTCTGTTTTATATTTATCAGTTTATAATATGTATTTCTTTTAATATTAACCTGAAAATTGTTTAGCTTATCCCTTCAAATCTCAATCTATGGTCTAACAGAGGGAAACAAAAATGGATGTATAGCCAAGTCCTCTCAAGCAAAATCATTGTCAAGTTCATCAGCAAACCGTAGATCATAAAACTCTGCTGTGCAGTTTGCACTATGAGTGGTGCATGTGTAATGGGAAATAGGTAATGAGTAAATATTTAGTAATTTTGCTTATTCACCATCAATATCTCGTTCACCTACTCAGTTATATTCAATTGTCTTTAGATCTAAATTCTATGGAGCAAAATAGTCGGGCAAATAAACTCATATCAACTGTCAAGTTATTCTACGCTATTTGATTTACTCCGGGAATAATTAAGTATAACCCAGTAGAAATTAATTGAATAAGTAAATGATTTACTCCATCAATAGCACGGAAGCGGATGTACCTCAACTTGGATGAATCACATCAATTTTTTGTGCCATGTGCACGAACAACTCTTAAGACAGACAGTAGACCAATCAATACAGTTCTTGCTCAATGTAAATATCATCCAAGTGTGGATCAATTACACGTCCGGTTCAAAAACACTCATCTATGGGTTACCATCGTACCCATGAATTGCTAATTTTGTTATCTGCTGCTATTATTTGTGGCAATGCCCATACATATTGAGAAAAGACAACATTGCAAGAGAAGGCATCTCAGAGATTCGTGTATCCATCAGCAAAACCAAGGCCTCAAAAAGATCACAACGTTCCATACAAGAGTGATGAGCAAATTCCCATTGCATGGCATTTCTAATGTCAACATTCTTTCAACCGTGAAGAATAAATACTGTCTGAATATTCTCACCATTTACACTACCCTTTTTCTTATTGTTAGGAAAAGAAGAAAAGAGAATTCGAAACAAAAAGGATGTTGTGCTTCCATCATCCACTGTACATGCGAACCACCTAAGTATACATTTTTTCACAACCCATATCACATCTCATTGATATTTGACAGCTCTTCCCACAGGTTGAAAAAAAAGGGGAAAAAGAGAAAAATAGTAAACATCAGAAACAGAAGAAAAGCAAAAGTCCATATGATTAGAAATACCTAACCATCTTAAATCCAAAGCCGTCTTCTTAATCTTAACTCTTGTTACTGGTGCCCAGGCTTTCGTAGAACAGGATGTATCCATGATCTGTATTACTCGAATACTCCTGTGCTGACCCAAAGAAAGTTTGCACAGCAGACTCATCAATCATCTCCACATTTTCGTCATCAAAAAATAACCAGTGATTATGGCTTTTCACAAGGCTAACATAGTGTCCATGGTTTGGACCACTCCCAACATGGACAACAACTGCAAACAGGGAATACTCAGCCTCTGCATCTTCAACCGTGTTGCTCAACTTGAGCTCAAGCGGGAATACAACCCGGTAAGATAACTTTTTGTAACGGCCAAGCTGCTCAATGTACTTGAACCGCTTCAGATGTATGACCAGAACGTGAGGTGGCTTCTTTATCTTCATCCTCTTCTGTGCTTCTTGCAAACTGCATATGGTATAAAGCTCTGCCTGTCAGCTAGAAAAAAGAGCACTGACATAATAAAAAATGGAAGTAATCTGTCCTTTTCCACAAATATTATCTGAGCAGTTCACACATTGGGACGACCACCCCCTAATTTTTCATGAGTTATCTAATGCCCAAAAATCCTTAAGACTGATTCTTTACAAATGCAGGATAAACCCTAGAATCCCGATAGCATAATAAAATATCACACTTTGCTTAATCAGGTCAAACTTTAAGCAGAAGGGTACCAGTAAGTGACTGCAGTGGCGCAACAGCCTAAAGCCATGTATGGCCCATTTCTCTATGGTTGAACTCCCAGAAATTCAAAAATACTCTTGAACAATATCTAGATTAGATGCTTGAAGCCTTATGTCAGTAACATAACAACCAAGATAAGCAACAAAAGTGCCGATCAATGGTAATAACCATCTGAAGTTTAACGGTGAAAACAGAGAAGTACAAATTGCATATATCAATGAAGGCAAGTAAATTATAGATAAATTCTGTGGAAGAATCTACCTGCAGCACTTGTCGCAAAAAAATTTGTCCTCAGCATTCAATGTCTCTGTTGAACTGAAGTTTTTCAGACAGCTTGTTATTGAACTGTTCTGTTCAATATCAAGGCTCAAGTCTAAAAATGTTTCATCTCTTGCGGTCACTGTCTCACACCGTAAGCACCTCGTTTCATTGGTGAGTATTCCCTGACTCAAATAATCATTGAAAATGATTAGACTCTTAATAACGAAAGCATAGAGAGAATAAAATTTCTTTCAGAGTATGAAAATGTGAGAGGTGGGAAATAACATGGTAGGCATTTGGTGTTTTGCCTTTTATTTTTATTATTATTCTTTGTAGAAGAGTCGGTTAGGTATAATTGATTGTCTGGATGAGAGAAAATAAAAAAGATTAGAGCAAAGCATGTGCATCAATAATAAGAGCAATTCACAGACTGCCACAACAACACAACCAACAGAACCATCAGAAGTGTAGACACGCCCGCAAGAGAGAGGGCACAGAGGTGTGCTTATTGGATGTACTTGGGAGTTACAAGGAAACTGAAACTAGTATATGATTTGACAGAGCAAAATCACCTGAAAATTTTTGTGCACCCACGTAACTAAGGGATCTTTATGAGAACCATTAGCTTGAGCATTCTTTGGACCATTTGCCAGCTTCTCAGGAGGTGAAGAAGTTTCTTGATCACTTTTTGCAGCTTGTGCTTCCTTCTCCAGTATGTCGACAAGTTCATTTAGCAAAAAGTTTAAGAATTCATGAGCATCCTACAAAACCAGAATGAAAAAGACGACAGCATTTATTCATATATACTATTGTGTAATAAACTAAAAAGAACTAAACTATTCGAGCAACAGGCAGACAAAATGAAAGTAGCATTCTCTTGAACTGTTCAACAAAAGGATTTGGCAACAAGGCATGAACTTATATACCAAGAGGCAAAGAGTTTCACTCTTATATCATCACATAAATAAATTTGAGTAACAGCATAGAACATTTGGAACCACATTTACAACCTGTTTACAAGAGAAAAACTTCTGCCAAAAGTGAGAAGTGGATGCAAATTTGGTAATGTTTGCAATTTTTACAAATATACATCAGCATTGGCCTACACAAAGCCCAACAATTATGATATTTTAATGCGGTGAGTTTACAACTGCTTCTCTGATGGTCAATAGTCAGGGTTCACAAAGACATCCAGATATACCCCGTAAGTCAGTAATCACTTCATTTAGCTAATTAGCTTCATCACTTTTCAATTATACACCATCACTTTAAACACGTACAATGACTCAGATGGTTAAACTACTTACTGTTAAGAGACATCCCCAAGGCCCCTAAGAGTGAACACACTAGTGTTCCGTTCTTCACAAGGCTTGTGCTTAAGTTGAATAATATTGATCATGTTTTCTTTTTCTACTTGAACATTTAAATACTATTGTATAGTTTAGTAGTAAAAATGTTAATCTTTCTAGTAAAATCTCATATTTCAAGTATAAATTTCTAGTAAATGTATTTTTTTCCCCCAGCAAAACCTCACTTTCGTTGTTAAAATGGAAGATATACCTGATGCATGTAGCTACGAAAGAGTTCATTTTGTTTCTTCAATCTCTGTACGAAACGCTTTGGGGCAATTACACCTGTCTTCTTCTTTTGTGAACTTATCTGCAACAAAGGAATAATCATCAATTGATCTCAGCTGCGACTAAAACAATATTGAAAGCCATCTGTGTAATTGCGGAACACCTCTAAGAAACTAGTATAACATGTCACAATATTCAGTACTAGTACAGTCTTCTGAGCAACAATGAACTATATAGTTTTTTGGCACAATTGTTGGGAGATGCATCCTCAGCTGACTTAGATTGGATACTAGTATTAGGTCAAAAGAAACACATTTAATTCACAATTTCACAGTAAAGCAAAAGCTTTTAGGCCCCAGAGGATGTACAACCATGTAGCGGGAAAGCAGGAAAAGATAACTTACTTTCTCCAGATTTTTTTTTTTTTTTTTTTTGTGGGGGCGGGGGGTGGGGGGTGTGGTGGTAAGTTACAGTAAGGTTGCACAAAAAGGGATTAGGGAGAGGGGCACATCATTATAGTTTGAAAACAAAGTGAAAATCAGACAAGTTACACCTGAGCTGATCATATTCATGAACAGGTGTCAAATTTATCTACTATAGTTTTTACCTGCGTAAACAAATCGGCTAAGCATGTCAAGAGATTTTCTTCTGCATCCCCAATATTCTTACTGTTGGAATAGTATTCTAACAACTGTTCACGGAACGGAACACAAAAATAAAGCGCCTGCATCAAGAAATTAAAAGGATAAGCCTGTTTTCCTTTGGAAACAACAAGAGAATAGGGCATTGATGACAACTTTACGAAATTTATTTTCAAACTATCTAAAAGAGCTCCCCTCTCAAATCTAGTAATAATGATTAAAAATCAATCACATAGATTTGCATTCGTTTCAAAAATAGAAAAGTCTTTTAAAATATAACTGTATAAACGATATTTGTAGTTGGATGATGAGAGCTAACTTTTCAAGAACAAGCGGTTTATGATGAAAATTGAGAACGAATCAACAGAAGAAAGTATTTACCCTAGCGAGGTTACAATCAATGATAACACCTTCTACTCAGATTCAATCAATGGTTTTAATCATCAAGATCTCAAATTTAACATTCATTCGATCGATGACACATTAACAACAACATAACTGCCGATCCTATCTTAATCCAATGAATCTCAATTGTGGCAAGATGAGAACATATAACTGCCCAAAATTCACATAGGGGTCATCCATTTTAAATTGAACAAAATAGCACACTGCCATTACCCACACCAGCATTTTGCATAGTGCAGCTAAGTTTTGACAACCAATGAAACACTTAAACAGCAATGCAGCAAAATACTCACATATTGACCTCAAAATCGGCACGCACACTCCCGATAGGAATAAACAATGCTAAGACAATCTACACCACAAACCAAGCACTCTCCAAACTACCTTAAGCATTCAAGCTGCACTACAATTCCCAATTCCACAACTTTAACATTACCCAATTATCCCCATCCCAGCTCAAACATTACACACACTTCACCTAACCCTCATTTAACCCCAAAATCACCAATTCCCATCAAAACTCAAACCCTAATTTCCAAAAATTAACCAACAAAAGCGATTGAATTCGACGGGAAGAACCTGCAAAACGCTGTTACAATAGCAAGTATTGCCGAAATTCTCAAGGCCGAAATACCGCTCGCCTTCGGGGAACTGGTCGCCGAGAGCTTTCTCGAGTTTGGAGCCGGCAGCACCCATGGTCGGACCGAGTCAATGCCCCCAATTCCAAATTTCAGATCCTCTTTTCGCCGGTTCGACTCAGCGATTCGCATGCCATGTACAATCCGGTTCAATCGCCGGCGAGGTGGGGCTGGAAATTGCTAGGGTTTTGTCTGCAAGTGAGTTTCTGAGGGAATGAGAGGGTTGGAGTTTCGTGAGTGAAGGTGAGAGAAAGAGAGAGAGGAGGAGAAGGAAACGAAGAAAAGAAATCAGGAAATTACCGAAATTAATAAAACCCATAAATAAATAAATAATGGTAAAATTTTTATATATTAGAGAAAAAAGAAAATGGGATTAATTAAGAAGCTACACTATTTGGTGGTGAAGATCCACATCATATGCTCACGTGTGCGAAAGTAAAATATATGATTCAGACTAGAGTAACATCTCAACAAAACCTTCTCTCTAGGTTAAGGTTTTGTTAGCACTATTTCTAAAAGCTTTCAACCATAACAATTACATGCGGGGCTTTTCTACATGTGTTGAAGCAATCAAGAAAGTTTGTGTGCAAGAGCAAGAAGGAGGACGCCTACTCTTCTCGATTAGCAACCAAGACGCTTCTTTCTTTCAATGTAGTTTCGATTAGGTTTTGCTCGTTCTCAGTGAATACGATGGAGTTTTTTCCATTGTTCCGGTTGCCTTATAGTTGATTATCATTTGGTTGAGCATAATTCCATCGAACTTTTCTTTATGTCTCAACAATCCAAATGATTAGTGAATTTGTGAATCGACGTCGGGAGTTCGACGTCGGAGTGAATCGACGTCGGGAGTTCGGGACTAGAAGAGGAGATCGGTCGTGGTTTCAGGACTAGAGGAGGAGCGAGATCGGAGCCTTCCTGCTAGAGATCGGCGTTCGGATCGGTGGCTAGCACAGGCTTTGGTGGGCGGCGATATGGCTGCCACGGTCTCCTGCCTGGGGAGGCCGCCGGACTGAGTTGGCGGTGGCGGGCGGCTTCTCGGAAGGGCCAGATTTGGCGGCTGAGTGTGAGGCACGTAGGGTGTGGGTAGTGGGCCTTGGGCCTCTGCCTTTCTGGGCTGCAGGGTTGCAGTCTAGAGACTTGGGTCTATAGCCCAATTCCCCCTATTTTCTCACACTTGGGTCAGGTTTGGGCTTTTTGGGATGGTCTGTCATGCTCTTTGTCCTGCATTTGTTCCTAGAATGTTGCTGTGGATGTGTTGAATGTCGCGACGTACACCAAAAGGGTCTTAGGCGTCAAGATATTCAGGACATTGGTTTCATTTTTGGGGCAGTGTAGGATTAGGGAGTTTTTTCAACTCTGCATTTTCTTTATCAGCAGTTCCTTTAGGATTTTAGTTTTCAAGTATGGATTTCTTTTGAATTTAGTACTCTTCGTGAGCTTGCAGTGTAATATGAGGGGTGCTTGTACCCTTCATGCTTGACCGAGTGAGGTCGTCATGATTTCGATCAATGGATTAGTCTTCCGTTGCCCTCTGTTAACGTTTGGATCCGTGGGGATCTCTAGTTAGCTATAAATAAAGAGAGAGAGAGAGAGAGATTGACACAAGATGTATAGTGGTTCGCCTCCGCATGAGCGGGAGACTACGTCCACTTGAAAGCTATACTAGTGTGTCGAGCCTTGCGGCCTAACAAGATTACAAGAGATGTAATGAATGTCCTGAGTTGTGGGAGGAGGCATTCCTTTTATAGATGAAGGAATGCTTCTCATTTACTTGTTCTTCGATGTGGGACAAGCAAAGTTACTATTCTAGTCTATTTAACATGTAGAAAGCTATGTTTATGGGGGCATCTTGGCAAGGGCGGAAAGGTGGCTTCCCGGTGGCGGATTTGCGACTTCCGGATACCGCCGCGTAGCCTGAACATAGGGCTACACGATGCATGTCTCGGTTGGGCCTTGCCATGTCTTGTGGATGTCCCAAAGTAGGTGTTACTTATGCTTGGTGATGTAGTAAATACTCCATATTGTTGGAGGTATGTACAAGTCCCCGAAGTCCCCGAGTAAGAGGAGCTTCTTGGTTGGGGAGTTAGGGCAACTCCAACCATGGGGTGCCAAACCAAAATTTTGCCAATTATAAGACTTTTTCTTCTCCAACCATGTATTTTTGGTGGATCCGGTCCTATAAATTTGAGTCCAAGTCTCATTTGTAGTCTCATATTTGAGACAATTCCAGATCCAGGACTGAGAACAGTGGCCCGGGACCACGCTTTCTGATTACCCAGCCCAATAAGTGGAGTGACGCGCTGGATGAGTTTTGTGGGCAGCACGCGCAGCAGGGAGAAGATGGGAGGAGGAAGACGCGCCTACTTGCGCTGGAGAGAGAAAAAGCAGCTGCTGGTGGTCTGCTCCAGTGGGCCCCGCGGGGCTCAGTTTGTCTGCTGCCGACCGTTGGGACAAGCAACGGTCACGAAATGCACGGCTGAGATCGCTCCATTTTGAAAATGGACGGTCCGATGTTGCATTAAATTTTTTTTTTTTTTTTTTACTGAACGGATCTATTTTCGATCTGATGGCTCAGATTTGAGGGAAAAAAACTCATCTACGGCTCTTATTAATTGAAGGGTTATTATATCCTTTCTGTTTCAAAAAAAAATAAAAGAATTACCAGAAAATTAAGGGAAAAAAATCTACCCGTTGGAACAGTGAATTGTAGGAAATTCTATAAATACCTACCCATTATTTTCTATTTCCTCACACCAAATATCCTCCATCTCCTTCACAATTTTCCATTCATTAACCCATCTTCTTGTTCTTAAATATATCTTCCTTTTTATTTTGTCTTGGAAAAAATGGCTCCAAGAGGGGATTCTTGGAGGCACAATGAAGAAGTTATTCTTTGCCAAGCTTGGATCACCGTTGGGGGTGATGGTTGCATCGGAAAAGATCAAAAGTCGGATTTATTGTGGAGTCGTGTGGCGGAGGAGTACAATGCTCACAGACCGGCCGGTTGCATGGAGAGAACACATTCTAGTTGCCACTCTCGTTGGAAGAGAATAAGTCCGGCATGTATGAAGTGGCGCCAAGCTCTTAACAAGGTCGAACACTTTCAACGAAGAAGCGGCGAAAATATGGAGGACGAGGTAATTATATTGAAATATGTTCAATAATGATAATTTTTTATTTCTCATGTATTTGTTAAAAGTAAAATGTTGTTATATAGTTTATTGATTGATTTATATGAAGGGTTTTTTTTTAATATTTTATTTACTTAATATTAAATGTAGCTCATGAATGTTAAATCAACGTACTACGACTCGGAAGGTTGCGATTTTGTGTTTGAGCATTGTTGGCAATACTTGAAAAATACGGAAAAGTTTGGGAAAACGCCATCAATGGAAAACACCCACTTTAGTCCTAATCATGTCAACTTGGATAGCGATGAAACACCCACTACTGAGGATGAGCTTCCCTCATCAAGAAAGGCACGTCCTCAAGGACAGAAAGCTCAGAAGCTAGCTAAGAAAAAAGCAATAAGCAGGATGCGGATGGCCTACGAGTTCAAATGCAGAAATGTTATGAACAAACCGAACTCGAGTACCAACAAAGGCAAAGACAGTTTGAGGAAGGTCAACTAATTGAGCAACGCGCTGAGGATGCTCGCACGATGCAGGTGGATCCATCAATTTTCACCCCAAGAAAGAGGAGTTATTGGGAGAGGAAGCAACAACAAATAATTGATAAGGAGGCCGAAACTTCAAGCATCCCGGAACAATCTCAATATCCTACACCCCCTGAAGGAGACAACACTGGATTGACCACTTATGATCCACTTGGCGAGACATCTTGGATGTAATTAATATTGTTGGTTGCTTTGAATGGTTTGTGTTTTAATTTATGATAATAAAATTTTTTATGTTGAGTATATCATCTTCGTAAAAAAGCATTGAACTTTTATTTTCATGATAAAGCAAACCACACAAATAAAAAGCACACAACGGAAAGTAAAAGCAAACCACACAAATAAAAAGCACACAACACAAAGTAAAAGCATACCACACAACAATACAACCAAAGTAGGCCATGACCACTTATCATGACAACATGGCCACTTATTGAAAGCACAAAACAAAAAAAATGCTCACTGGTGGTTCTGATCAGCTTGTAACTTCATGGTCCATAGGTGATCGACTAGATCTTCTTGGAGGTTTTTATTCATCACTGGACATCTAACCTCCCTATAACGACGCAAGAATTGATTTAGTTGTTGCGGATTGCGATCAACATCGGTGTCCATTACTAGTCTCTTATATATCTCTGCTTTCCTTGGTCTGGTTGGGATATCATCCGGATCAAATGGCTGCGCTGCATCTTCATCATGCTCATCTTCAACAATCATATTGTGCAAGATAATGCACGTCATCATGATGTATTGAAGGTTCTCCTTACTCCACCCACGAGCTGGTCCTCTTATGATTGCCCAACGAGCTTGGAGAATACCAAATGCTCTCTCCACATCTTTTCTGTATGCTTCCTGCATCCTTGTGAAATGTTGTGTCTGCGGCGACCTCGGGTTTCGGATTGCTTGTACAAAGGAACCCCACTTAGGGTATATGCCATCAACTAGGTAATAACATTGACGATAATGCCTATTATGTACCTGGTAGTTCACTTCAGGGGTTTCACCGGTGCATACGTCATTGAACAACGGTGAACATCCAAGGACGTTAATATCATTCAGGGAACCTGGAAGTCCGAAGAAGGCATGCCAAATCCAAGTATCGTAGGAGGCCACCGCCTCTAAGATGATTGTGGGCTTCCCCTTGTAGCCAGTATACTGCCCTGCCCATCCGGTGGGACAATTTTTCCATTGCCAATGCATACAATCAAGGCTACCGATCACTTTGTCGTATAAACATTTTGTCGTATGTGCCGACACTTTTGTCGTATATGCCGACACAAAAAAAAATTTTAAAACTTTTTTTAAATTCATTAAATAAATTATCATAATTTTTAAATATTATGATAAAATGTTAAATTATTTTTTTTACCTTATTTAATTAAATTAACATATTTTTAATATAATATTCATCAAAATTATACTCATATTATATTTTAGTCAAGAATAGTGAAAATAGCACCCCCCATGGTTGGAGATGAGAATTCAGTCCTATATGAATAGTGCAACAAGGGGGTGCTAAAATGAGAATAGCACCCCCAAATGAATCCCATGGTTGGAGTTGCCCTTATAACCACGAAGTCATCAAGCATAAGTAACCGGGCGGCACGGAGCCCCTACAAGTCCCCGAACTCCGTAAGCAAGAAGGGACTCGTTAACCTGCACAACAAAGACAAAAAACAGGCATATGTAGAATGCTCGTTGCATTGGGCAACAAATGTGAGTTGCAATGATATGCGTTGGCATATATGAACGTATGGGGTGCGTGATACATGTTGATGTATGGCGCCGAGTACGATCAAATATGACGTACAAACTCGAGAGCGCGTATGGTCGTGTGAGCATATGGATTGCATATGATAAATGTAAGTTGTATGAGCGCTGCGAAGGTAAACGTTTGTAATTCGTGAATGATGAATACGTGAACGCTTAAGTTTGTTTGGTTGTCGCTCATATTAATGGAACGCGAAAAGAATTCAATTTGTCACGGGCGACAAATGGTAGAAGAATTCAATGTTCCATTAACGTGTGGTGTGTCGAGTAGACATGTGTAAAGTTCGAGGATTGCCGGGAAGGCATGAGCGGTAAGCTCGGGGGTGCCGGGAAGGCATGAACGGAAGCTCGGGGTGCCGGGAAGGCATGAGCGGGAAGCTCGTGAGCGGAAGCTCAAGGGTGCCGCGAAGGCGTGAGCGGGAAGCTCGTGAGCGGAAGCTCAAAGGTTGCCGGGGAGGCATGAGCGGAAGCTCGGGGTGCCGGGAAGGCATGAGCGGGAAGCTCGTGAACGGAAGCTCAAGGGTCAAAGGTTGCCGGGGAGGCATGAGCGGGAAGCTCGTGGGTGCCGGGAAGGCATGAGCGGAAGCTCGGGGTGCCGGGAAGGCATGAGCGGGAAGCTCGTGAACGGAAGCTCAAGGGTCAAAGGTTGCCAGGGAGGCATGAGCGGGAAGCTCGTGGGTGCCGGGAAGGCATGAGCGGAAGCTCGGGGTGCCGGGAAGGCATGAGCGGGAAGCTCGTGAGCGGAAGCTCAAGGGTTGCCGGGGAGGCATGAGCGGAAGCTCGGGGTGCCGGGAAGGCATGAGCGGGAAGCTCGTGAGCGGAAGCTCAAGGGTTGCCGGGGAGGCATGAGCGGAAGCTCGGGGTGCCGGGAAGGCATGAGCGGAAGCTCGGGGTGCCGGGAAGGCATGAGCGGGAAGCTCGTGAGCGGAAGCTCAAGGGTGCCGCGAAGGCGTGAGCGGTAAGCTCGTGGGTTGCCGGGAAGGCGTGAGCGGTAAGCTCGTGAGCGGAAGCTCAAGGGTGCCGCGAAGGCGTGAGCGGGAAGCTCGTGAGCGGAAGCTCAAGGGTGCCGCGAAGGCGTGAGCGGAAGCTCGGCGGTGCCGCTGAAGCACGGGCGCGAAAGCGTGGCGGTGCCGCTGAGGCACAAGCGTGAGAGCGTGGCGGTGCCGCTGAGGCACGAGCGCGAAAGAGTGGCGGTGCCGCTGAGGCACGAGCGCGAAAGCCTGGCGGTGCCGCTGAGGCACAAGCGCGAAAGCCTGGCGGTGCCGCGAGGCACGAGCGCGAAATCGTGGCGGTGCCGCTGAGGCACAAGCGCGAAATCGTGGCGGTGATGCGCTGAGGCTTTAACGGGTAGCTCGAAGGTGATGCCCTGAGGCATGAGCGTGACCGTTGCTAATTATGCTAGGTTGTATGTACAAGTCCCCGAAGTCCCCAGTCAAGGAGGGTGTTCTTGCGGGTTGATACCAAAGCGTAGCTTTGTGCCGTATATCAAGCATAATTAGTGCGAGTGCGTCGTCCATCTAGAATTGGTTGGAGCGAATGCTTTTGCCCTTTCGGGTGGGCCCCTGCTAGGCCCGCCAGGGAGTCCCCCACTCCTGGCTATAGACCTCCGTATGGTCGGAAAATTGTTTGATGAGGGGAGCTGCGCGGAGCAGAGGGTGTTGGGTAGCGAGCCCAATCTTAGATACCCAAGCGTCGGGGTTAACTGCCGGATCAATGGCTGCCGTGGGCTGTGTTAACTAGTCCCTAGCTGTTTTCTCGGAAGAGAAACTTGACTGCAATGCCGCGTAGCGGTCATTGTCATGATGAGGCGTTGCCTTACCGCTTGGCGGTTTGAATGAAAAAATGATAAACACATAGAGCAAGTAATAAAATTTTGTTTGAGTGTCCCATACTTATTTAATTTTGCAATTAAAATAGAAGCATGGCATATGTGTATAGCATGTACTTGTAATGTGGATGCTAATATCATTTTTGCATTTTTTGTAGATATGCTAACGGGTCATTGAGATCGGTATGTGAAGCATGGCATATCTAGCATGTGAGGTCTAGAAAGTGTTGCCAAATCTACGAAATGTTGTTGGCATGCTCAAAAGTTTACGGAAGCATGTAAAAGCATATCAAGTGTGATATTCTATAAGCATGCTTAGAATTAGTAAAAGCATGGTATTGGCATGGCGGTAGCTCAAATTGAAAGAGCGTAAAAGATAAGATGGTGTGACTTATCTTGTGCCGATTTGGAGTGAGTTGAAGTTGGAGTTGTCCAAGCATGGCGCTCCATGTGGTCCACTAGTGACCGCCCATAGTTTGTTTGACCGTGCCCAGCTAGGAATGTATTCCGTTGATTCCCTCAAAAGTCAAAACAAAATAGGCGGTTAGCAATTTGTTCGCATGACGTTGTTGACTTGAATAAGAAGAATTTGTGTGCATGTAAATTCCAAATAAGAAGAAGATTTTAAGTGAAGGAAGTATATAAATGATGTGTTCTCAACTTGTCGCAGGAACATAGGCTTCTTAGTGAGCTAGCATGTTATGACAAGTGATAGGCTTGTGCTAAATTTTTGTGAACCACGACAAAGTGGAATCATGTGTAGAAAACATATAAGAAACATGCAGCCTGTGTTGTACGTCTATTTTGGCAACCAAGTGTCCCATGATATTGGTGTGTGGCACTTGATCGCAGAGCATAGTACTGTGGGCCATATGGCAAAGCATCTATGTAGGCATGAGCACGTGAAGTTTGAGTACTAGCTGGACAGTAAGGATATGAATAAGAGAACTTATCTCTGAACCTATCTCTGAAGTTGGGGATTAAATGAAGGCATGGTTGTCCAGCGATGCGCAACGAAGGAAGTTGGGCGGTGGTACCCAAAGGAGGAGAAATCTCAGCGGAGCGGAGTTCGGCGCAGATGGGCGGTGAACTTCGGCGGAGCGGAGAATGGTGCTCGGCGGAAATGGCAAGTGGGTTTTCCGGCGGAGAATGATTCGGTCAGCGGAGAAAAAATCCGGCGGAGACGAAATAGTTGGGCGGAAACTCGAGAGTCGAGCGGAGACTCGTGCCGGCTAGCGGAGCGGAGGATGGTGCTCGGCGGAGCACCTGGCCGGTCGAGGCAGCCTAGCGGAGCATGGTGCGCAGTGACGGACCGGAGCGGATGAATGCTGCTGCTACCGCCAGCGGAGGATCTCAGCGGAGCCAAGGTTGGCGGAAGTTGCCCGGAGTTTCCAAGCGGTAATGGCCGGCGAGAGCTCTCGTTCAGCAGAGCGGAGTCCGCTGCTAGAATCCGACGGAGATGCAACCTGCAACAGGGAGCTCGCAGCGGGGACTGCACACCAGCAGGGGAGAGCCGGGCGGTGCAGCACTGGGCGGAGCAAGGCCCTGGGATGCTGAGAAGGAGGGTTGGGCGGAGTCTGTCCGCTGATAAGAGTGGCCGCTGATAAAGTACAGCGGAACAAGTCCGGCGGAGTTTTTTTTTTTTTTTTTTTTTTTTTTTCGGAGCGGAAGCTCGAGCTCGCAGCAGAGACCGGATGTATGGACGCTGACCCAGCAGGTGGATGAAGCAACTTGGCCATGGCTACTGGCATATCGAAGGAGGAGGAGCTCAGCGGAGGCCTGTAGTGGGCGGAACTTCGAGGTGGGCGGAACCCGGAGCTCAGCGGGTATTCGCAGCAGGCCTGGAGCCCGGCGGAGCTGAGGATGGTGGAGACGTGACCGGACTGGAATTTGCGATGGCTGAGTTTGGGGGTCAGCGGTGTACAGTCCGGCGGAGCACCGGTTCGGCGGAGGACCAGTATGGTCAGCGGAGGTTAGCCGCTGGTATTCTTCAGCGGAGGTGATGAGCTGCAGAACTGGAGTCCGGTGGAACAGGAGTTCGGCGGAACTGGTGTCTGGCGGAGCTACAGTCAGCGGATCACCAGCTTGGCGGAGCATCGGTTCGGCGGAGCTGCAGCGGCGAAGCTGGGCCAGCGGAGGTCTGCCGGAGCCAGCGGCGCCAGCGGGGGATGTGGCTGGAGGATGTCTGCCTGGCGGAGCTGCAGCGGAGGAAGGAGCTGAAGTCTGGCGGAGCTACAGTTCGGCGGATCACCACAACGCAGCGAAGAAGAAGATGGGTGTCCAGAAAGAATGTCTGGGTGCCCAGAGAAATTTTTGCCACCCAGACTCCTTTTTTTTTTTTTTAGGTTCAGCGTTGACTAACCTTGGTCAGCGTTGACCAACCATCTCCAGCGTTGACCAAGCATTGACCAAGCCTTGTTCGGCGTTGACCTTTGTGAGTTGGGCGTTGACCGACCCCGCCGGGCGTTGACCAGCCATGTTGGGCGTTGACCGACCCCGCCGGTCGTTGACCAGCCATGTTGGGCGTTGACCGACCCCGCCGGTCGTTGACCGACCCCGCCGGGCGTTGACCGACTCCAATTTGATGTTGAATGAGTGTTGACTCGACACTTTCGGGTCAAAGTTCGTGGTAGGTGACGAAGCCTTTGTGTTGGCTTCCCACAGACGGCGCCAATGTTAATGCTTGGATCCGTTGGGGATCTCTAGTTAGCTATAAATAAAGAGAGAGAGAGAGAGAGAGAGATTGACACAAGATGTATAGTGGTTCGCCTCCGCATGAGCGGGAGACTACGTCCACTTGAAAGCTATACTAGTGTGTCGAGCCTTGCGGCCTAACAAGATTACAAGAGATGTAATGAATGTCCTGAGTTGTGGGAGGAGGCATTCCTTTTATAGATGAAGGAATGCTTCTCATTTACTTGTTCTTCGATGTGGGACAAGCAAAGTTACTATTCTAGTCTATTTAACATGTAGAAAGCTATGTTTATGGGGGCATCTTGGCAAGGGCGGAAAGGTGGCTTCCCGGTGGCGGATTTGCGACTTCCGGATACCGCCGCGTAGCCTGAACATAGGGCTACACGATGCATGTCTCGGTTGGGCCTTGCCATGTCTTGTGGATGTCCCAAAGTAGGTGTTACTTATGCTTGGTGATGTAGTAAATACTCCATATTGTTGGAGGTATGTACACCCTCAAAAAAAAATGATTAGTGAATTTGTGGGTATACACAGGTGCTAGCGAGGCCTTAGAAACTTAAATGTATGGATGCTTACCACACTCCAGATGTAAAAGTTTCCGGTTATAGTATGCAAATCTTTCTTTAACGTAAATGATCATTAGATATCTAATGTTCGTAGACATGAATTTTAACTTCATCTCGAATCTCTCAATAGTTTCAGGAGGTCCTATAATGTATTGATTAGGTAATATACATGATGCCAGACCAAGTTTATATAATATTCATGCGTCAATCTCATTATTTATAATGTGAAAATTTTCTTAAGTGGTGTGGAGGTCTCCTCATCTCTCAACAAAACTCTAGACTTCCTTGATCGACTTCATTATGACGATGTCCTTGTACCCCACTTCATCATTGATGTTCTCGTGCGTCCTTCCTCTAATAGTGAAATTCTGCAGTTTGTTTTAGTTGTGTTCTATGATCGAGAACAACCAACTAGGATTGCAGCCCGCCCACTTAGAGCAGATGATGATTCTCGGACATAAAAAAGCAGGTTTGCCCACAGGTTTCCCCTGCTTTTTTCCATGATTAGTTAGGTTTTGGTACGTATTAACATCTTATTCCTATGTTAAGCAGACAAAAAAAGTTGTAACAAATGCCACTTTGCCTCACCTTTCCTTAAAAACCTTTGCATAAGGGTAAGAAGATTATGGGATGCATGCAAATGGATCTTTACCATCAAGCACAAACCGGATGGGTCAATCGACGTCAGTAATGCAGCTATTGTTGTGGTTCGTACTCTTTTGCCATTGAGTGTTTGGATTTGTTTTTTGGTGGGTAGTCAGGTTCTTGAAGGGTTGGAGCGAGATATAGATCAACCTCGTCACATTTGCTTTGCGGTATCTCGTCTGTCATGGCTTTATGCTGGCGACATGATGGTGCTCATTATTATGGTGGAGACACTCTCTTTATTGAGCAGCTCGGTGTTATGCAAAATCTTATGATAGCTCTTGGACTCTCGATAAAGTTATGTTGCTCAGGGTTTCGAGTGTAGGATTCCGGTGAGAAGCATCACGAATTAAGGTCTTTTTCTTTTTTTTTTGGTCTGAGAATTAAGGTCTTTATCCTAAGAATGTTATGATTTGCTATGTTAATAAGAAAGGGACCTGAGTTTGTACATATACCAAATCAGGCATGTTTGTGCGTCCATTCGTGTCATGTTCCGGAGATGTACTCAAGTTTTGTGTTCGACATTTTATTCTTCTTTCTTTATATATTGATGTATTATTTCAGGAAGTCTCAGTTTGACAAGTGTACTATGCTCATCACAATTGTGTGGTTTGGCGAGCGGAGCAGGCTGTTTGTCTGGGATGAGAGTAGTTCTAATCAATGTGTAGTTTCACTATTATTTTGATTTCAAGAAGTGAGCTTCATTGTTGTTATTAGAGGTGGCAAACGGGCCTAGTCGTGCTTCGTGCCGTGCTTGGGCCAGCCCATTTATTATCGTGTCTGGCTCGTGCCGGCCCATTTACTTAAACATTAAGCCCAGCCCGGCCCATGACCCAAGCTCATATCGTGTCAGGCCGTGCTCGTGCCGGGTCAATAAAGGGCCGTGCTCGTACCTACCCACTATAAAGCATGATTTTAAAATCTTAATTTGAACAAATAAAAATTAATTTTATTTAACTATTTAGAAAATTAAAAAAATTAAGTCCTACAACGTTTTTCTTAATCTTAGCTTTTTAAGATTAGATTTCTAATAATTTTTTATATTCCACTATAAGAAAGAAAGAAAAAAAAACTCAAAATATATTGTTTTTAGTATATTATTGTGAGATTAATCTTTATTAATATAATGAAGATTTAGTATCTATTATTCTTTCCTTTATTCTATAGTTGTATTATTATGAGATTAGTCTTTATTAATAAACATATATTTAATATTTAGAAAAAATACTTATGTCAAAACAAGGATATAATTTTTTGTTTCATTATTTTGACAATATAAAAGAAAGCATTGGTGAAATTGTCATGAGATTTTAAATTAAAAGGTCTCATATTCAAATCTCATCATTGTACTTTTTTAATATTTTTTTTTAAAAAATGAAATTTTGTGTTTGTAACAGGCCGGCCCACAATATGTCGTGCTCGGGCTGGGCCAATGGGTCAATATTCTTAGGCCCAGCCCGACCCATTATTCTAACGTGCTCGGGTTGTGCAGGGCCACTAACGGGCTTGAGCCGTGCCAGGCCCGTGCCATGCTCGTGCTTAGTGGCCCGTTTGCCACCTCTAGTTGTTATCAAACAATTAATTGGTGTAGTACACTTAAAAGTTCGTTTTGTCTTATGCCCAATTTGGGATTACTGTGCTGTGGCCAGAATTGCTTTTAGTTTTACTGTGGCCAGAAGTGCTTTTGGTTTTGCTGTGAGAAGTAGCGAGTGTTTAGTAAACTGTTTTTCAAAAGTGTTGTGAGGGCATATCCAACCCTTTAGTCAAAAGCCAAAGTCATTTGGAAAATTTGACACCCCTAGTGTCATTACTATTCATTCATATTTTGCATCTCCAACTTCTTTAGTCAAAAGTCATAGCCATTTCATAATTTTAATTATTTTAGATAAGGGTTAAATACTGTTTACTCCCTGAACTTTTGCCCGAAAAACACTTCAGTCTCTGGCTTTCTAATTTCACACGTTTAGTCCCTGTACTCTCAAATTTTGAACCAATAGGTCCAATCCGTTACTCTCCGTCCAAAACCTCAATTAAATTGCTGACGTGGCATTTTTTCTACATCAAAATGTCTATTATACCCTCACACTTTTTTTTTTAATTAATTTTTTCTTTTTCTTTTTTCCCTTTTCTTTTTCTGTTTATCTCTTCTTCTCTCTCCCCTCCAGAAATCTCAACACAACCACAACCCCAACCCCCTCCATCATCTCTGCAACCTTTCCCTTCTCCTTCAAACCAACAAAAACCATATGTCAAATTTTTCAAGGAATAAACATCCTTGTAAAGCTGATAGTTCAGCATGGAATTATCCTTGAGAAAAGAAAATCTTCTTTATCCTCGATGAAGTTGATTTCCTAGGAATAAACATCAAGAATGGAGTAATAAAACTCCAACCTCACATCCTTGAGAAAATCTGGAAGTTCCCAGACAAAATTCCTGATGCTAAGAGTCTAGAGAGATTCTTAGGAGTCATAAACTATGGGAGAGATTTTATTCTCAAAATCTCAGGACTAACAGCAATGTTATCTCCTAAAACAAGTTCCAAGAGAAAATGGAACTTCACAGAAAATGATGAAAAAATTATGAAGTAGATAAAAATCTCTGCAAAAACCTCCCTCCTCTACAACAACCAGAGGAAAATGATGAAATTATCCTCCAAATAGATGCGAGTGATAATTACTGGTCTGGTGTTGTCCTAGCAAAAACACCTGGAACTAACATTGAAAATATCTGTAAATTTTGTAGTGGCAAGTTCAGCCCTGCAGAACTGAATTATCCCACAGGAGAAAAAGAAATTTTGGTTGTCAAGAAAACAATTTTAAATTCTCCAGCTTTTCTTGGAAAACCCTTTACTGTCTGCACCGATTGTGCTAGAGTAAAGAATTTCAAAAATTTTAAACTTGATAAAGCTGCTGATAGAGGAAGATTAGCAAACTGGCAATTATTTCTTAACCAATATGATTATAATATTGAATTAATTGCAGGAAACAAGAATTATCTTCCAGACGCCCTAACCAGAGAACTGGCGATGTTCAGCCGAAAAGAGGACGACGAAGGTCACAATCCCAGAAGCAGAAGATCTGGGAAAGAACATGAAACTAATGAGGATCCTAAAGAAAAAATCCTCAAGAGATTTCTGCTAAACCCAAAAGGTTTGGCCACAACTGATCAATCCCAAGGTAAAGGATTGGTTAGCCCGTCTCAAACGGCAGACAGTAAAGGCTCATCAAGACCGTTGACGGCTGTTGCTTTGCCAAAAAACAAACCTACTCCAACTGGAGTAATAAATGTTTTTAACTATGAACTCCAAATGTTTGATACTCTTGTGTTTAGAACTGGCAGGAGACTTGCTTACCACCAGAAGGCAATCTTAGATAACATCTTATTTGCCTTTCAAGAAAGAAACAGTGGCATAATGTTCCCAGCTCTGTTTTCTTTAGCAGAAGAGCTCCATGAAAATGGCAAGCCACAGTTTGAAGAAGTTCATACACAGCAGAGTGCTGATAGAAATAAAAAAAAATTCATTTTCTTGAAGATCCAGAAAGTGCTAGAGTTCCTATCATAGTGTTAACAAAATCAGACTGGTTCGAGTTCCGTAATCTGATAGGAAGCCATAATTCTGAGGCACGTGTTCCTCCAACTCTCTTCATTATTGCAGGACCTTATGTTGGAAGATATCTAGTCAATGTTCAGAGTGAACATCCTCAAGAACACAAGCTCTGGTTTGTTGAAAATAGTTTTGTCCATAATCTATGGACTAAAACAAATGATGATCTCAAGGGACTGCCCCCTATCATTGTCAACACAGTCAAGAATGTCAGAAAAAATGACTGTATGCTGAGACTGAAGTTCAGATCTACTCCACCAAAATGGATAAGGAAGACAAATGGTGAAGTTGAATACATTTCTCCATATCATTATGTGAGAATTATTCAAAAGAGATATCTTCAGCCCGCCTGTGTTGGATACAATGGCCAGCCTAATTCAAGCATTCCATGGATGAAGGCCATTTCTCTGGAATATATAAAAAAGATCATCTCTGAAGATACAAAAAATAAGTTCCTGGCAGCAAGAGAAAAAACAATTATCACTGTTTATGATCATCCTGACGTTGTCAACAGTGACATTTTCTTATCTTTCCACTACACCAAAATTATGCTTTAGGGACAGCTAGAAAACGTCTCTAAAAGAATATTAGTGACAAATATTTACTTAAATCCGTCTCTAATAGAATGAGTGGCGAATTAATTAACCGTCACTACAAGTTGCGTCTCTAAAGCCTATTAGAGACACCCAGATTAAAAAATCCGTCTCTAATAATATTTTGCTGCCACATGCGCAAAAGTAGCCAAGGACAATGTAATCCGCCTCTACTGCTTTTAGAGACAGAACGAGAATTGTCCACCTGACAGGACCACAGCCTTTAAACTTTTTTTTTTTTTGGGCCAAACATTTGAAATTCTTTTTATTTTCATTTATGTACATAAAAAATAAATTTCTTTTATGGGAAATAAATTATGATAATAACATATAATTCATATAAAATTTCTAGTGTTGAATACAGACCCACCTGACAGTGTCTATAAGAGTATAAAACTATAAATTCACCTAGTATCTAATACCTTATCAATCCTCATCTAATTATCTAACAAAGTAATTAAAAAACAACTACTGATAAGATGATGCTCTAAAAACTAATTCAACAATGTGGGTCAAGAATACTGTCATCCATAAGCAGTCTAGCTAAACCAGTGGTAGGATAAACATGTAGCGATTGTATCATCTCCCTTCATAATTCCTGTTGGATTTGTAAGAGTTGCTCACTTGGGTTTGCTCTAGTTTTTGCTGATACCTGACCTCCAACTCCATTTGCCCTGCAAGTCAATATAAGCTTACTTTAGAAGAGTTGACATCAAGCTTAGGATCATTATTGTAAACCAAATGAGTAAGCAAACTAGTGGGAGTGAGCTGTGACGTTCTGGACCAGCTATAAATATCTCGAATATAGCCATACAAGAAAACATTGATACTAGAATTCATTGATCGCTTCAAATAAGGGATAGTATTTGAAATATAAAAAATCAAATGCAAAATGTTCAAGAAATCATTTAACGATTCGTCTATTTATATAACCAAACTTCTACCAAATCACACAACAAACATCTACATTTTCAATTAACAAAAAGGAATGGCAAGAGAAAACCTGCTACTGGGGAGCCAAGTTCCAAATCGGCCTGCACAAATTCTTCAAATTATTATTCCTCTCCTGTCGATTCCTAAACTCATCAGCGCGGCAGTCTACAATTCCTGGAGCACTACAAACTCAATAATGACTCAACAAAGAAGGAAGACTGCTACGAAATGTAGTTTTACACCTAATCAAGTGTCACCTATTGTAACAGATTGAAAACTAATGACACTGACCTTCAATAATTCAGTGAAATACATCATTGTTTCGCCCAAGAGCAGTAAAGAAAGTTATTTACTGTATATCAACAGATGAAAAAATTAGACTGAGCCTTATGTTAACATGTCATTGGCAACAAAACAAGAATGTACATTGAAATGCGATGATTTTGTGAAGAGAATAAAAATGGATTAGACTAAGCTATGCTTAAGACAAAGTTAAATCCTTAACATCAAAATTGGATGACTATTTAGCTATAACCTAATTCAAGTTTAGGACGTCCAAGGCAACATCTACCATATGATATGTCTATACATATGAGATGAAAACAAAGAAAGCAAATTATAATTAAGCTAGAAAAGGCATGCCTACCATGCTTGGGAGTTGTTTTTTGATGTAGGTTAATGACCTCAACATTGTTTCAAGAGTGTCCCTAGTTAGTTGGAACTTCACCTCGATTTCATCTAGACTAGATTTGGTATAGTCTTGCAGCTGCGAAAACAAAATAAATCACAAATAATACAAAACCATGTTTAAACAAAAATAGTAGAACAATCTAATGACACCTTACTAACTATAGTCAATCATAAACACAGCTAAAGTAGCTTGCCAAATTAGAATGGCTTTTACAAATAAAGACCATTTAAAAGCTTTTCGCTTTCTTTTCTTTACTGGAAAATTATCGCACCCTTTCTGCAGGGCTAGGTCAACAACTTTCAGTTTTCTACTTTTTTTGAGCCAACCAGACTACTTCTACCCATATTTTATGGTTTGAAACTTCTGGAAAATTATAATAACTCCAACCCTGAGCCCCAAATTCCAACTATTTCTCAAATCACGGATTTGTGCCCTAAATTAGCATGTATTCAAGAAAGAAACCAGATATATTCAAGACATAAGCAAACTTAGTACAATCAGGTAATTAGAAAACTATAGTATTAAGTAATGGGGAAACATACAAATTTTCCATGGTCTCCTTGTCCAGGAATGTGGTCTTCTTCCCGTGACTTGAAACAACGTCGTCGCTCCTCGACATCACAGTTGATTCGAAATTCTAAATCTTCCCCCAAATGCTCGCACTCAATTACTACAAGAAGAACAAAGTGAAAAGTAAAATAAAATCAGAGACTATGAAACAAAGATTGATTTATTGGTGGATTCATTGGGTTCAAATCCATCTCCTACTATCGAAGGCCGGCCATAGAGAGAAGGCCAGCGTTTAGAAGTGGTCTATGGTAAGAGAAAGGCGCGCTCTAGTATGGGTAGCGAACAAGAAGCCATTGCAAGAAAGGTTTCGTGAACTTTGTCAAACCCTAATCCCCAATTTTCATAGCTAGGGAGAGAGTAATTGGGGAAGATGAAAAAAGAGAATGAAAAAAAGAAAAGAAAAAAAGAAAGTCTGTGTTTTGAGTGTGAGAGAAACTGACTATTGAGAAAAATAATTTATTTGTGAAGAAAAGAAAAACAGAGAGAGGGAAAGAGAGGAGGTGGGAGAAAACGTGGCATGTAAATGGATGGGCGTTTGGGAGAGCGGAGGACTCTCACTGAGGTTTTGTTATTCACAATTTTAATAAAATAAAAAATTAAAAGTTACAAAAATTGATGGGACCCACTATATCAACTGAGACGGATACTACTGCCTTTATCATTATTTGAGACGTTCTTAATAATTCCGTCTCTACTATATATTATTAGAGACGCTTTTCTTATTCCGTCACTAGGCTCTGTCTCTAAAGCCTACTTTTGGTGTAGTGTTCACAAGAAAGGAGATAGACTTGACATTGGCATGCTTACAGTGGGTTGAAAGGCTTGAAACTGACAACCACTACAAGATGTATGTTGATATAGATGTCGAAGATAATGCAACAACTGCTCGTATGGCCCAGGTAGATAACAACTCATTTGTCCTTGGTCACAATTTAGAAACAGACGAGAACATGTGAAGCAGCAGGTGTAGAAAACACAGAAAACATTTTTGGACTTTTCCCAAAAGTTTCTTTTGCTTTTCAAAAAGACAAGTGAAAAACATTTCACCTAAAGAAATCTGCTTTTTCCCGTCCAACCTCCACCAGCAGGAGCACTCAAGAAAGCAGAAAATCATGGAGTTGTTCTGTACATTTTTATGTTTTGAATTCTAGTTTGAGTTCCGCTCCCTATATAAGAAGCTTTAGCTTCAGTTGTAAGGCATTCGAAAATTTCCAGATCAATTCTAGATCAGAAAATTGAGCAGAATCATATTCTCTCAAGTAAGAAAGCCATAGCGGTAGCAGGTTTCTATAAGTCTTTTGATGCAGTGTGCATCTTATTCCAAGTAAGTACTTGTAAACTATTATGAGTAGCTAAACAGCTTTTAGCTGTTTGCCCAAGAGTGAGGCTCTGGGTTCTGTATCTGTATTTATTTTTTAATAAAATAAATTCAATTTGTGCCCAATACACCGTCACAAAAATATTTTGGTTATTTCTACATTTGTGGGTAGCAGTAGCAGTTATTAGCAGTAGCAGTTGATATGTTCTTTGTTTTAAAAACTGAACCTTTATCAAACTAAGGCAGCAGTGATTCTGCCTTGTTAGTAGCTGCTTAGACAGGAAGTCGTTAGGCGAAGTTGTGGCATGTTGAAGGCTAGTCCTTAGGCTGATACTGTGTGACAAATTTACAGCAGAAAACTTTGGCTGATACTGTGAAAAATTGTGAAAGGGTAAAAGGGAATAGGGTGTGTCCTTAATTGTATAAGGGAAAAGGTTGTGGACTTTTGTGTTAAATAGAATGTGGGCAGGTAGTCCTTTGTAGTTATCTCTAAATTTTTCCAATATATTAAAATAAGAAATGAAATTCTTGACAAACTACGGAAAAGGGAGCCAACAAGTTTAAACACCAAAGTGGGCCCACCAACGTGGCTTGTTACTAGCCATGCACACTGTGGAAAAAATTTGACCGTTAATCATCTGTTAAAGTAATTCTCTTTCCGCCATGGTTAAACAAGACAGGCAATGGAGTCATTTCGTAGCCTTTGTATGCCTAGCGGGCCCATCCCTCTTTGACTTTCTCTCACGGTCTCACCCAGTCACCCATCAAAATTTTCGATATCAATTTATTTGAGGGATCACTAATCGTGAAAGGAAGATTACAGATGAAGCAAAGCTACCAAAGACAGCGTGGAGCTCAAATACTCTACCACCCTATTAAATAGAGGTGGCAAACGGGCTGGCCCGGTCCATTTTAAGCGGGCCTAGTCGTGCTTCGTGCCTTGCTTGGGCCGGCCCATTTATTATCGTGTCGACCCATTTACTTAAACATTAAGCCAGGCCGTGATCGTGCCGGGTCAATAACGGGTCATGCTCCTGCCTACCCACTATAAAGCACGATTTTAAAATTTTAATTTGAACAAATAAAAATTAATTTTATTTAACTATTTAGAAAATTAAAATAAATTAAGTTCTACAACCATTTTCTTAATCTTAGCTTTTTAAGATTAGATTTTTAATAATTTTTTATATTCCACTACAAGAAAGAAAGAAAAAAAAATTAAAATATATTGTTTTTAGTATATTATTGTGAGATTAATCTTTATTAATATAATGAAGATTTAGGGGGGTGTATTCATGTAAGAATCTACAAGATTTTTTTGTATTTTGAAAGTCTATGAGTATTCAATTGAGATTTTAAATAATCCTTTAAAATCTTGATGTATTCAATTAAGATTTAGAATTATCCATTCAAATATGCAGATATTCAAAAGTATATGGATTTTTAAGGATTTCATTAAATGCTGGATTTTGAAGGATTTTATAGTGCTTTTTATACATATCAAAACTCAAAAACAATCCAACCACTTCCCAAGAGATTTTGATGGATTCTTTCTCACTCAAAAAATGAAGAAGCTATTCACCAAAAAAATAAAAATAAGAAGTAGCTCTCAATAGATGACACTCATCCATTTTGTCTTAGACCTATCTTCCCATTATCCTCCTGTACCTCTGCCTCTGTTTTCATCTAATAATTTTATTTTTATTTTTAATCCTTCTAGCTAATTAAGCTCACTTTCAATGGTATTGTTAAGATGATACATACACACATGTTTCTTTTGTAAATTAAATATGAAATAAATTATGTCATTAGTTTATTACTTTATTTTTTGTGTAACATTTTGGCTGATTAGTTTTCTCTTATTATTCATATATCATTACACACTAACACACAACATAAAGAGTGGTACATTACCACACACACACACACATTTTTGTCATTGATATATAATTATAGTTGGATCCATACATCCATTGCTTTTAAAGAAGATCGAAGAAAAAAATAATCTACCAAAATATCATAGGACTTGTAAAATCAAAACAATTAAATACCAGTAAATCAATCCATTAGAATCAATTAAAGTCCATATACAATTTAAACAATCCATGGATTAAGTAAATCCATGGATTATAAAAACTCAAACAAAATCTTTTAAAATCTGAATTGAATACACCCCCCTTAGTATTTATTATTCTTTCCTTCATTCTATAGTTATATTATTATGAGATTAGTCTTTATTAATAAACATATATTTAATATTTAGAAAAAATACTTATGTCAAAACAAGGATATAATGTTTTGTTTCATTATTTTGACAATATAAAAGAAAGCATTGGTTGTAAAAGTAAAATTGGGATTGGAATTGGTCTACTCATTTCATTCAGAACCCCTTTATATAGGGATAGGATTACAACGGAAATATCAATTACATTGAGGATACTAAATGCTGATTGAGCTGTGATTTGTAATTGCTTGATTCCCTCTTCGTCTGTTTCTTTGACGAAGGCACATAATGTGTTTTTCCTTTAACACTCCCCCTTGTGCCAAGTCAAAGACGAAATGGTGCATGAGTTGTTGTCTCACTAAATACCTTGCCAAGTAACAATAAAAACCCTGTGGGACAAAAATACACCTTGGTCGAAGGAAAAGAGCACAACGCACCTTTTACATTTGAGTATGACATGTGTGTGTTAGACTCCCCCTGACGTCTACACCTCCCCCTGATACTTACATTAATCAGGGGAGCTTGGAAAGTCTTCGCATTCCTATGCTTTTCACATGTTTCTCAAATATGGTCTTAGGCAATGATTTGGTGAACAAATCTGCCACATTCTCCTCAAACCTCACTTGATTCACTTGAATCTTGAGGAGGGCCTGTTGTTGCTAATTGTAGAAAAACTTTGGCGATATGTGTTTTGTATTATCACCCTTGATATATCCTAGCTTCATATGTCCGATGCAAGCTACATTATCTTCATAAATGCAAGTAGGCTCTTCAGTGGTAGAACTCAAACCACTAGTCCCTCGAATATGTCACTACTAGGATAAAGTTCATAGACATCAGTTCACAACTGATGTTAAAAAAAAAAAATCCGATGTCTTAGTGGGTGATGTTAAAAATTGCTAAAACTAAGACATCGGTTCACAACTGATGTCTAGTTTGCGACTAGACATCGGTTTAAGGTTCAGAACCGATGTAAAAACGTTAATGTGATCACCATTTTGGTTTGTTTAGCTATTGTCAAACCTTCATATTTTGGCATTAGATGCTTAATGAAATATAGGTCTAACAACACAATTATCCATTTTAACATCGTTTCTGATTTAGAAACGATGTCTGATAATATTTTACACATCGGTTCTCATTAATTTTTGCTTGTGGTTCATAAGCTTTTCGTGTGTTTGGTACATAATATTTCACTAGATATTCAATCTACATTCTGTAGTATAGTTTGAACTGATGTCCATATTTATTCTAGACATCGGTTTTGTGTATATATCGATGTCTATAGTTATTCTAGACATCGGTTTTTGTTTATATATCGATGTCCATAGTAATCTAGACATCGGTTTTGTTTATATATCGATGTCCATAGTAATCTAGACATCGGTTTTGTTTATATATCGATGTTTATAGTAATGCTAGACATCGGTTTTTGTTTATATCTCGATGTCCATATCTATACTATACATCGTTTTTGTTTATATATCGATGTCCATAGTAATGCTAGACATCGGTTTTTGTTTATATCTCGATGTCCATGTTTATATTAGACATCGTTTTTGTTTATATATCGATGTTCATAGTAATGCTAGACATCGATTTTTGTTTCCAAACTGATGTATTTTCTCTTTTCTGACATCGGTTTTTGTTTTCAAACTGATGTAATTTCTGTTTCTGACATCAGTTCTTCATCAGTAACTGATGTTTTTTTCATTTCTTGACATCAGTCTGTGAATTCAAACTGCTGTTATATATCCCTTTTGCTGCTATATTTGGTACTAGAAAGCTGATCCACAAATAACATGAAATTCAAATGTACTTTAAATATTAGGGAATTGTATTAATTTCTATACAAAATTAGAGCTTGAGGTAGTTTCAAAAGTTTTGCACAATAAACCCTAACCTACTTTAAGGCTAGTGTAGAAGATACCACTACATCTACTACAAAATGGTCAGCAAAATAGCCTTACTCAAAATCATATTGCTTGTCAAGATCTAGCTATAGCAAAATCTGCAAGTAGTCAGCCGCTTCAATGCCCACCTCATCAAGTTGCTCTTGGGTATATGAGTTCCGACTCTTTGCCGCCCACTAGAAATGTATAGCACAACATAAGTCATAATCATTGAAGCTATTTAAATCAAACTGCTTGTCAAACTATAATATATGCATTTACCTTGGTTGAAATGCATACAAGTTCTTTAGACACAATAACACATACCTTTATCTCAAATAAAATAAAATAATGAAGAACACAAGTTATGCAGCAATGAAGACCAATATATTCTCTTTCATAATGCTTGAAGAACTAGAAGCTGCTTTTACCCATAAAATATAACGAAAAATCATATAATGCAATATGATTGAACACAGAAATAGTACAAGTTTCACCTTCTGAAATAGCGGCGGCACTTCACAGGAAAGCACCAAGGCATTAGCATAGTCAAGTTTCCTTCTCTATCAATAACATAACTGGTAAAGAGAATAAGCCATAATTAAAGACAAAAGCATTATCAGTTCTTCGGAGTAGCACTTGCTGTAATTAAAATTATGAGTATGGACTTATGTTAATTTTTACATATGTGACCCTAACAATGCACACAATGGCAACCGAAGACTTATAAACCAACCTAAATAGACTCGAGTTTGTTTCTGAAAGGTTCTTATTCTATTCTAAAGAGAGCCAACAAAATGCTTCTTCCACCTCTCTTAGGACAAGCTTTTGTCCTTCTGATGAGCTGTTCCAGGCTTTCATCATATTAAACAAATTTGTTGGGGTCATTGATGACCTCTCAGAGTTGCTTCCCGTATCAATCATTACTAGAAAAATATGTAACCCATTTGTTTTATTAGTTTGCTTAACTTAAGCAGTGTCTAGCCATGTAGACAGCATAAACCTAAGCTAGAGAGCGTACCTATTTGGTTTTTATATGTATTAGGCTGTTGTTCATATTTTAATTATTTCAAGTCAATGTTCTTTAGTTGGTTCCCAAATATGAGAAACAGACCTATGGCCATTTATGGTGCGTTAGTTCACAAGTCAAAATAAAATTAATTAAATCAAAATAACCTTGAATTCACAATACTGGAAATCAGACATGGTGAAAATTTTGAACATGAAAAATTGGAAGGACAGTCATGGATACATGGGGTCAGCTACAATGTAAATATAATTGTGAACACACACCTGGTATGATTCTCATAAAGGTTGCGTAGTATAGAAGCTCTGCTTGCTCAACTGCCAAGGCAGTCCCTTGGACCTGCCGTGTCAATAATGAATTATAAATAGTCCAGTCACCGTTAGAGGTATAAGCTCTGTTGAATAAGAAATGAAGGCTTCTCCCAAAAATATCAGCCGTTTCAGAAACTTTAGCATGATTTCCTGAAAACGTGAAGAAAAGGTTCAATATATTTACAAAGGAAAGGAAAAGGCAAGCAAGACGCCTGCAAAAGAATTGATACTTCAAATCCACCAACTCTTGAACAGAACGGGACTTTAGGACGTCCAATGGCATGCATTGCCAACAGCCCACCCTGTGGCATATGCAATCGTGATTAGAAACCACACAATCAACAGAAATCTTAGGCATAGACTTCAGCTGCTCCGATAATGATGCTTTGTCCTTTTTCTCTATTGGATCATCAAGATCTAATCTGTCCAATAAAATCCTTCCTCTAATAAGCCAATTGCAGATGCCACAAGTAAATGAGTCTTTTAAGAGACTTAAATAATCCGATGCCTTCTTTGGCTTCTCTCTTTCCTTTTTATCCATCTTCTTCTTACTCTTCTTATATATATATTCCCTGAAGAATTACATGAGCATTATCTGATGTTGAGCATAAGTGTATAAAAACAATAGCAACTCTTGAATTTTGAAATTACAAGGGTTAAGAAAAGGAACCCAAAAGAAAAAGACATGAAGCAGGCTTTCAAGATAACATCTAAGGATGCTCCATGGACTTAAACAAAATGACCCGAAGTCTGCAGTATCCGATGACCACACTTTTGTCCACATATCAGTCTTCTGACTATCTTTAGCAGCAAAATACTTATCGTATAATTCTTTTCTAGTTTCTATGGCCTTCAAAGCATAGATTAGAGCCTGAAAATTATAAATTTCAAAGTCATTACAACAAAAAGTGATCAACAAATGTTTTCAAAAAGAATAACAAGGATAAACCAAACTGAAGGAGGCCCTGCTTTGGTGATCTATTTATGCATGTGGCAGCGACTAGTAGTGTAGGAGAATTGGAGTAGTTTGTGGTGGTGAGCTGGTGGCTTTAGAGAGAAAGAAACAATGTTGTTCATGTCAAACCATTCTCACAACACCATTGCTTTGTCCTACATCAGTAGCTTGCCAAGATTAGTAATACAACTTAGACAGATCATGTGCCCAATCAAATAAATGGTCGTGCTTTTATAGTATTGTGCTTTCTCTGGTTGCCCCCAAGCCATTATTCATATAGTGAGTACCTGAGCAAGAACTGATTCAACTGTGTATGCATCATACCTATGCATGAAAACAGACAAACTAATAATGTGTTTGTATTCACACATCTGATAAAGTACATCAAAGCATGCCTCGCAAATTAAAAACCTGATATGTGAACTGAAAACATGAAGCAATTTTGGAATTTTTTTTTTATCACCAGCATCTATAAATATACAGCTTGCATAATAAGCTACTGCTTGCATAATAAGCTACTGCATCTATAAATATATGCAATTCTGTAAACAAGAAAGACATTTAAATGATGTTACTAGCTAATGATCCAGCATTTTGAGGTATCAAATTTCTAGCATCGGATCTTGGTTCATTAGAATGAATCTTGTTTCTTCCATGTAACAAAATTATTAAATCCCTATTTCACATACCAGTATCTTTGATGCCGAGAAATATGTGGTCTGCAACAATTGAATTAGAATGCCCTGCTGCTTCAGTTGACCGCTGAAAAATACCATCACAGATAGAAAGACAAGGACAAATTAAGATGGTTCCCAAGCATGATAATAGTAGGCAAAACAAGTAAAGGAAACTACGTACAAACCTGCTGAGTGTTTGAATCAACATCCCCTCTATTCAACCTTGAACATTAACCAGAGTATATCAGCAGAAGCCAGAAGCATCTATAAAACATTTTAACACAAATTAAATTGAGTGGAACCCAATTGATGAACAAATAAAAAGACTTCTAGTTAAGCCATGGAAATAAGTCCCACCACCAATGAAAGTGACAGGGCCATTGTACATACATACATATACACAGAGACATGCAGCATGGTCAGCTTACATAAGATGGTTTCTGGGTTCCTTCTTTTAATTGCATAGACCTATTTCTAAGATGATAAAAAGCAACAAAGGTCATTGACCTTTTCGCATTTATTTTCTCTATCAGGAGCACAAATACTTGTTGAGCAATAACATCTTCAAGTTTAAAAGCAGAAATTTGCGACTTTATCAACTCTTAATACTATGCTTCATGTTTGCAGAAACTCATAGCAAAGCCACCTAATGCAGTAAGTCCCCAGCACACAGTTGCTAATTGGTTAAATCACAGGCTTATATAACCTAACTGTAACATATTATTGTGAATCCTCCAAATTACACAAACACCCATTGCAACATCGAAAACCTTGGGTTCAGTTCACAATTTCTACTAAAATCAAGAAAAAAAGAGCTACTAGCAGTCTAGAGAAGCAAAATCAATGATGAACGAATCTAAAAGGCACTGAACATGAAGCGAATTTCAAGCAAAATTGACTAGATAAAGATGAAAGTGATACCGTCAAGGTGGGAGGAGAAAAGAGAAGGAGGAGGGGCAAGGCGGAGCTCCGGCGTGGACTGCATCTTTGGCGAATCTGGTGAATTTGAGAAGAGAGATGAGAGAACAGGTGTGCCAAAGGAAGAAAAGGAGGATGATAGCGGAGGCGGAGAAGGAGGAGAGTCGAGGTGGAGGCTGAAGCAGAGAGCAATTGGAGGTGGAGGATGAAGAAGAGGAGGACGGGTGTTCATCGGGTGTCGTGGTGTTTAGGGTTTGAGAGAGAAAATTGATCAAGTATCATGCTAGTCAATATGAGTCACGTGGGAAACCAAGTGTTGGAGGCAATTGAAATTTTGTTCCCCCGCCTCATCAAATTTGTAACTGAGTTATATCCGCGCTTTTTCAAAATTTTGGAAAAAAACATAGACATCGGTCAAAAAGGATAATTGATGTTAATTGTACAAATAGAAATCGGATTTTCAAGAACTGATGTTAGAAAAATCTTTTACATCGCGTGAATTTCTGACCGATGTCTATGACATGATGTCTATTAACATTATTCTAGTAGCACTACACCAATTTTGTTATCTGACAACGGCAGAAAACCGTTGTGTGATTTGAAGACCCACCGTTGTAGAGTGAGCCGTTGTCTGATGAAAAATCAGACAACGGTGGAACACAGTTGTGTGATAAACACACAGACAACAGGTATGTGTTATAACTATCGGCAGATGCCTAGCGCAGCTGCGCAGCAGTTGAGGGGCGTCTTCAGACAACAGTGCTAGTTTGCAACCGTTGTATATTAAGCATGTCAGACAACATTTTTTTATTTTGTCTGTTGTCTGATTGCTCTTCAAACTTCAGTTCTTAGACTATATCTGTTGTGTGATTAACTTTAGGACAACAGAGTTCAATTGCTTCTGTTGTGTGATTAACTTGTAGGACAACATAGTTCAATTAATTCTGTTGTCTGAGTGTAAATCAGAAGACACTGATTCGTTAAAAACCGATGTGTGATATGATTGATTACAATGTATTTTTGTCCCATTTTTGTTACCTGATCATTGTGTGATCAGAATTAGGCAAAATTAATGCTCCATTATAACCCAAATAATGGTACGTCTAGATAGTTGATCAATTGGAAAGAAAACACATTGCAAATGCTCAAATGAGTAATCAAACCTATTCCATATATCTCTTAACGTTAAAAGCATTTCCCAAAAGCTGATACAACTACGTAAAACATGCCACATATAGAGTTTGTGCAGAAACTTGGTTTCAATAGCCAATAAATTGATACAAATTCTTGTCTTCCCACTATTCCAGGAACTTAGTCTGTGCAGCCATGGTGTCAAACCTTTAAAGTTGAAGCGAGTGGTTTGCAATTTCTGTCCAAATGTCCAACCGAAGACACCTCAGTCAAAAAAGCCAATCCAGAACCTATATACAAACAAGTAAGCTTCAGAAAGTTGAAATTCCTTTCTATCCATCAGAACACAACCTTCTGCATGCCATCCAAAAGTGCATATATCTAATTGTTATGCTTATGATTTAAATATTGAAAGTTGCAAGTTAAGTTGTCCAAATAGAAGTCATATACATCTCTAAGCTGTATATTAGTCATTTGCTACACTCTTAATATGATTTGTTTGATTAGCCCCATTCATTTTCTATTGCACACCAGCTAGTAAACAACTCTATTTTTTTTAGGAAAAAAATGATGAGAATGACCTACCATTGAATCAAGTGCCAATACTTGAGTGAGTATAAATGGAATCAATTGGAAAATCATGTACAATCTGATATCATTGCATGCTCTGCAACCAACTAGTAAGAACCATAATTAGCAAAGAGATTTCATGCTACCTACAAAATACGAGTCCAGAAAAGAACACAGAGGAGAAGATACAGACTTAAAGTGCAAAACTGACTTTCATAGGCAGTCCTAAGAAGTGCAATGAAGAAAAGTGCAAATAGGCAACTTAAGCCAATTCTCTCTCCCACCCTCTCCACTATAAAACTAGAGAAAAGCGAGGAAAATGCGACCATCATCTGCAATCCAGAATTTACTTTAATAGTTGAACCAAACATAGAGAAACAAAAAAAGGTGGGAAATAGACCTGCTTGAGTTCCAGAAAAGTCAATCCAATAATATAAAAAAAATCCTAGCACAATATACACCCAAATAAAATGAAGAACTACCATTGTATTTCACAAGCAATAATAGCCACTCACCTAAAATAAAAACTGAAAAAAATTAAGAACCCATAAATGAAAACTATTTCTTCAGAAAACCAAAAAAAAAAATCTACCAAAAGAATTACAGTAAACAATAACACAACATTGGACAATGAAAAATGCAAGGATTGATTAAAGAAGACTGCAAAAAAAAAAAAAAGGAAAAAGCCACGATCACCATTCTGAGCACTAATACTAGAACGTCTAACTGAAATGCATGGGACTACATCTGAGACACTATAATTGCATACCAGAATCAAACCAAACAGATCGATCAAGATACTAAACCAGAAAAAATTTCACTACCTTGGGAAGTGCATCCCTGATAATGGTTGGCACAGGCATTTCAAGAAGAACACTTTCGTTGATGGTTCTGGCAGCCTTGAATACCTGATATACCACCTTACCCTGTTTAAGTAACTTATTCTTTGCTATATCAGAGAGTCCAGTAGCTGGTACCTGAGGTGATAGGAGCCACCATCTCTTGCTCTGACCTGGAGTTCTGTTTCATCCTTCTGCCCTACTACCACCTTCTACATACCCAAACTCAGTATCCACCATTGAATCAAGTGTTTCCTACCAAATTAAAGATTAATGAGGTGAACAGAAATTATCAGTTAATGTAAGCCAGGAAAAGAAAAGGAAAAAGTGCTATGAACATTGCTGGCATATAAGAGGCCACCTACAATAAGCATCGAGTCCAACTTCTTAAGTGCTGGAAGATTGATGTGTATGTCTGCACGAGCTTTCGGAGTCATAATCTGCACAAACGAGAATCAGATACAAATTGTGATATACATTATTATGCATATTGACAGTCTAAGGAACTTACTAGAAGATCATATCATGATTGAGATGTAGGTTAAGATGGAAAAGGAGGGAAGCAGATGCTTGAGGTTCTTTCGAGTACAAAAAGGTTGGTTATCTAAACAAAAATATTTTCAAAAAGTGACTAGTGTTCAACTAAACTCCCATTCAAAAAAAAAAAACTCATGTTCGGCTGAATTGTCAGGACTTACTTATCAGGACTCAAAACACGGCTGAATTGTTTTGAACCAAACTATATCATTTATGACATTAAAATTGATGTTCAAGATAGATATCTGTACCATGAATACCATGGAAAATTAGAACCAAAGTAGCTACTTAGTAGGCCAGTGATGAATTGCCAATGAAAGTAACTGAACTGCAAAAGGCTCAATTTGCAGAAAATTTTTAACATTCATCACTTGCATTGGAAAAAGCTCAATATGATCCTGTTGAATTTTTCTGGAAAAAAAAATTCCAAATGTGTATGCTGTACAGTAATTGCTATTTCACTATCACTAGTGTTTAATATCAGCGAGTGGATGATTTTGGATTCAAAATTTTTCAACCCAAAATTGTACCTGCTCTATAATATAAAGAAGTGGTAGACCATTTAATTCAGATTTAGTAAGCACCCATACACAACAAACTCCTATAAGTTATTTCTGCCATTGTAACACTGATAACATAAAAGATATCATGCCACTTAAAATCTTATCAAGTCTTCACATTTTTACGCCAACAGTTGGGTTTGCCTACAATACAATGCATCAGTAAATGAAGTACACCAGCTCGATACTGTGCTAGACTGACTCCATACAGTGGTACCGATATGTTAATGTACTAACTTCATGCAGTGTAGACTAGGTTGGCCTGTTGCATGGAGCTGGTCTACCATTCATGTACTGATATTTTAATGTGCCACAGGCTTTCCTAATAGTTATGCAAAGAAATCTATTTGGCATGTACATTATTCTATTTGCATTGAACTGGAGAGTATGATAGTCTTATACCATTGTCAAAATATCATTTGTAATATTCTTTTAAACATGTGCAAGAAGCATTACCTTGAATGGTAACTTATCCATAACTTTCTCATAGTAGGGTAATGCTTCCTTCAGCTTTCCGACGTTCATCAATGAGTCGCCATCCTTTAATGTCTGCATAGAAGTAATCAATTTTAGGAAACGATATTGTTCTACTGAATTCTTTAGAAGGAGATGATAATGAGAAAAATGTCAACACAAATATAACATCAAGATATTGTTTATAACACTTAAAAGTATACAAGAATTTTGGGTTCCAAAAATGTCTAATATGGTTACTTTAGGGAGCATTTTTCAAAGACTCAGGTTTATATCTTTACATATTTGTGATCAACAATTTTAAACAGTTGAGATAAGTGAAGACATATGGTAACTCTTGTAAGAACCTAAAATATCTCAACCAAACATTCCAGTATGACTAAATAACAGATTGTATGTCAAGTTGTCAACCACAACAAAAAATTGTACATTGCAACCATAAAATGCATATGATATTCTTGAAAAATATGAAGATAAATCAGAACCTTGTAGAATAGAGCTGGAAACATATAACACAATAAAATTATTTGAAGTTGAGCTTCAACGAAACATATGAAGATTCCAAATCAATAAGAAGACAATAAAAATCAAGGGAGGCCAGGGAAGAAAAGCTTTTAAATTCAAAAAGAAAAAAGAAGCGAAGCAATCCTTCTCACAGTCCAATCTGAGCTTGGGATCAATGTTCAAGCCCATTTTAGTGTTGTAAGTAGCAACTAATTGTCTTGTTCGTTCCTCCTTAGCAGCTTTTTCTTCCTGTGTTTCAAGCACTTCCCCGGGGTGTATAACTCGCCCACCACCAAACTGATCAAAAAAAGAAACCTCTGTAAAATCAAGTAGATTTTAAAGCCATTTCCCTAAACACAGTATCAAAATCAGTTGTATCACAATTTCAACATCTTCACTCCATAAATACACGTCAATAATATGTAATGTAAACATTGAACTATATATCATTACCATTTTTGAAATGTCATTGGGTCTGGGAAAGACTCCTCATGAAGAAACCTTTGGCTTGTAAAGATCCAGGGGGTCATCTCCTTGAGGCTTGGGTGTGGCTGCACCGAAATTACTGGAGTCCCCAACAATAATCTCAACCTCAGGCAAGTTGCCCTGAGCAAAATCGTCTGCGATTGGAACCAACCCAGCTGGTAGTGCTCTACCCTCCTTCTTATCAGCAAACCCAAGACCCACAAAATCCATGCTCGACACTGACAATTTTCCCTTGTTTTTCTCATTTGCTTCAACACCTATGAAACCATTCAAGTCCTAATTTTAGCCCTTACATTTTCACATTTACATATTTCATTCTTCAGAAACACCCTACAATAGCACATGAAGTTTCACCGAGCATTACCTGAAGTTTTGCTAGTCCCTGTCTTCTTCTGCTTATACTCTCTAGCTCTCTCCATTGCAGTCTTAACAACAGCAGGCAATTCGACATTCCCAGGAATTGGTGGGTCGACTGGGGACGTCGTGGTTTCGGATTCGGCATTGGGATTGGGTAGGTTGAGAGAAAAGAAGAGCTTTGAAGGGAGGGGTATTGTCTTTAGGAGCCTTAATAATCAACTCGTTTTCCGGCAACTCGCCCAAATCTTGCCATCGGAGGATGACCGGCGGCGCTGCTTGTTCTTCAAGCTCCTGGCCCATGGCTATGTGGTGTAAATCAAGCTAATTGTGGAGATGAGAGTTAGGTCAATGAAATTTGGGTTTCAGATTGAGGGTTTGACCAATAGGGATTGGGTTAATTTCAGGGAATCTGAGATTAGGGTTTCCCTATTTGGGATTTCAGAATGAAAGAGAGAGGAAGACTAAGATTTCTGGGTAAAGAAGAGAGTTGGACGAACAAGAGAGCGAGAGAAGATTGAGAGTGAGACAGGGAGAGGAGCGATCTGGGGAGAGAGAGAGAGTATAACGTGAGAGTTCAACGACCCCTGCCTTTTTCTTTTTTTTTTACAAGTGAAGGAATGAAGGCCCAGCCTTCTAAATATTCTTGCTTATGTGAAATCAATGTATTAGTTTTGGCGCTGCGTTAGGCATTACTCATTCATACAACACAAATAAGTCATTTGGTTGTGGGATCATCAATCACCAGAAATATTTCAATCAAAATTTGAAAGTTTTGGGGAGAATGAGTGCTATTTTGGGGCAAATATACCCACATCCAAACCTTTCCCTCTTGCTCATACAACACAGAGTAAAAAACCGTTGTATAATATTTTGCATGCTACTCTCACACGACAGATATAACTATACTGTTGTACTATGTAGTACTAATTTTGAGCCAAATTTGAGTCGATCTAGGAGGGAAATCTGCCACTATTTTTTTTTATGATTCACACAACAGATTATTCTTGTAACCGTTGTGCAATGACATTCTAAACAAAAACTTCAAAATTTTAACCACCTTATACAACGGAAGTTTAGTAAACATGTTGTGTGATTCACTTTTCTTCATCACACAACACTTTTTTTTTTTCGTTGTGCAAAAAGTGTTATGTGTTAACGTTTTTGGTGCAGTGTAGTGTGTGTGATGATAGCATTTAACCATACACACTCACGGATTGCCTCATATAGAGCGATGATCTCTGAGTGGTTCGAGGAGGTAGCCGCAAGAGTTTGCTTGGTTGATCTCCAAGATATCGCTGTGTTCCCAATGGTAAATACATAACCAGTTTGGGAACGACCTTTATGTGGGTCAGAGAGATACCCAGTATCAGCAAAATCAACCAAAACATCATTTGGCTTTTTGGTGTAGTGAGTGGCACCTTCGCCATCAATATTTCCTTCAGGGATTACAGTTTCATCTGCGGTCCCTCTTGTCTCTCTGTAGGGAAAGAACAGTCCCAAGTCAATGGTCCCTTTTAGGTATCGAAGATGTTCTTGATACCATTCCAGTGACGCTGCGTTGGCGTTGAGCTAAATCTAGCTAACAAGTTCACTGAGAATGCAATGTCTGGTAGAGTAAATTGGGCTAAGTACAATAATGCGCCTATTGCACTTAGATAGGGAATTTCATCTCCCAAGACCTTTTCGTCATCTTCTTTTGGACGAAATGGATCTTTCCTTGCATCCAAACTTCGACCGATCATGGGAGTGCTAGCAGGATGCGCTTTGTCCATGTTATATCACCTGACTTTTGGATATACGCAGACTGGTGGATTAGTATTCCACAAACTCGGTGTTCTAGTTCAAGGCCTAGATAGAATCGAGTATTCCCAAGATCCTTCATCTCAAATTTGAATTTCAAGTAGCTCGCGGTTTCTCTTATTTCATCAAGAGTACCTGTTATGTTCATATCATCGACATATACTGCTACAATTGCAAATCCGGAACTTGTTTTCTTTATGAATACGCAGGGGCATACTTCATCATTCTTATATCCTTTTCCAATCAAGTAGTCACTTAGACAGGTATACCACATCCGCCTGGATTGTTTCAATCCGTAAAGTGAGCGTTTCAATTTAATTGCAAACGCACTCTGTGGTTTAGAGTCACTTGACTTGGGTAATGTAAGGCCATCAGGCACTTTTCATATATATCTCTGAATCTAGATCCCTATAGAGATATGCAGTAACCACATCCATGAGCTGCATTTCCAGTCCTTCAGAAGTTACTAAGCTAACTAAGTAGCGGAACGTTATAACGTCCATTACGAGAGAATATGTCTCCTCGTAGTCAATTCCAGGGCGTTGTGAGAAACCTTGCGCCACAAGGCGAGCCTTGTACCTCAAGACTTCATTCTTCTCATTACGCTTTATGGCAAAGACTCATTTATGTCCTACAGGCTTTACACTTGGTGGGGTTAGTACTACCTGACCAAATACATGTCTCTTTGTCAGAGAATCTAATTCTACCTGGATTGATTCTTTCCATTTTGGCCAATCTGCTCTTTGTTGACATTTTTCAACAGAGCGTGGTTCGATATCATCGTGCTCTATGATTCCTTGAGCAACAGTATATATCATCAATGTGTATGGAAGATCTTTCTATCAACTCATACGCACTCTCGTAATCCTTTGAGATTTATTTGTCCTCTGGAATCATTTCAAACATCGGAGTGTCCTCCAGTATTGATTCATGGATATAACTATAATCAGAGACAATCTCATGAGAGGGATTCTATACATTGATGATTGGTTTGTGCCTTACTCACCCTCTTCTTCCTTGGGTGAGTGTCAATCGAACCAAGTGACCTCCCCCTCTTCCTTGGGGAGCCACGGCCTCAACCACACCTCCACTAAGTGTGGTTGCAGTGCCTCTATCTGCGGCACCGTGCCCCTTGTTGGGGACTTCTAACCTTGCAGGCACATTTTCAGCTGGTATATGTGATCTTGTCACTTTTACGATATCAGTAAACGCATCAGGCATCGAATCTGCTATGTTTTTGAAGATCGATTATTCTTTTCACTTCACTTTCACTTTGTGAAGTGCGGGGATCAAAATGAGACAGAGTAGGGACAAACCACGACAATTCCTGTCGTTCCCTTGGAAAATCCTTTTTCCTATCTCCCCCTAACGACGGGAAGACTGTCTCATCAAAGTGACAGTCCGCAAATTTAGCGGTAGAGAGATCGCCTGTCAAGGGTTCCAAATAGCGGATAATTGTTGGGGATTTGTATCCAACATAAATACTTAATCGTCTCTGAGGACCCATTGTAGTGCGCTGTGGGGGCGCCAAAGGCACATATACTGCGCAACCAAATATGCGTAAGTGTGAAATGTCAGGCTCATATCTAGTTACCAACTGGCACGCTGAAAATGGTTGGCTAGCTGTGGGTCTGAAACGAATAAGTAAAGTTGCGTGCAATATTGCATAACTCCATGCAGATATAGGCAGGTTGGTGCGCATAACCAATGTCCTAGCCACCATCTGTAGCCTTTTGATGGTGGCTTCTGCGAAACCATTTTGTGTATGCACATGGGGTGCAGGATGCTCTACATCGATCCAAATAGATATGAAATAATCATCAAATGATTTTGATGTAAGCTCTCCAGCATTATCAAGCCTTATAGACTTGATAGGGTGATCGGGGTGGTGAGCCCTTAAACTTATAATCTGTGCTAGGAGTATTGCATCATTTCTTGTGGACAATAAAATATGACCAGATTGTCGAAGCATCCACCAGAACCATAAAGTACTTGAATGGTCTACATTCTGGATGGATAGGTCCACAGACATCTCTTTGTATCCTTTGTAAGAATGGAATGTTTTGTTTTGTATCTTTAGCATAGGAAGGTCTCGATCCTGTTTTTGCTAAAGAGCAGGCTTTGCAAAACGAGTGAAGTACCATTGAAATAGTCAATGAGGCATAATGGGAGGGAGGTAGTGCTTCTGGTACTTCAGAAAGCAATGACTGCATTTGAGCAATACTAGAACCGACACCTTGCAGTGTGAAGGATTTTTGTCCCATTTTATTTTTCACTCGAAAGAAGGGATGTCCATATGAGTTCGTTAAAATACGGATCATCATTTCACGACGGGGGTGCCCTAGGCGGTCATGCCAAAGCCTGTATGAATCAGTGTCCCACATTTCATTGTTGGTGACAGTATAGGATTCAATGATCCGAATCGTAGTGAGGTACAGTCCACTAGATTGACTCATAAGTTTCTCTAAGATGTGTTTCCTTCCACAGTCATTAGATGTAATATCAAGGTATTCAGTTCCATTCTCACGGTGTGTTTTTACATGATAACCGTTGGCACAAATAGCTTTGAAACTTTAACAAGGTTCGATTACCTCTTGGTGCATACAGAGCATCTTTGACTTTAAATATATCTCAGATTCTTTAGAGTAATTCTATTTTAGTAGAATGATAATCTTTTCATTCTAATAATAATTTTTTCTCTAGATGTATTGCTTTACATCTTTATATTGCAATTTCGAACCATGTAAATATGTGTAGTAAATAAATTTGAATAAATTCAGTGCTTGAGAATAAAATTCAAAATTTATTAATGAGCCAACGATAATCAAATCAAGGTCTTGTTCTAATTCATCAAACCATTATTGAAATAAACTTTAAGACCAAGTAATAGTCTAATTAAGAAAGAGGCATTATGCATTCACAACTGTTTTTGGAAAATAAAGTAAATAAAGCAGATCAGTCAAAATCTGGGGCATCGGTTGACTGAGCAAGTTCCTTGTTGCCATTAAAGTCTGCAATTGTGAGGTTGACGTCTCAGTCATGGCCTCCTTCTTCCATATAGTGAGCCTCTTGTTCTTTAGACTCCCTATACCTCTTGTAATTGGCTGCTACTCTGTTGCTTGCTTGGCAGTTCTTGTACCAATGCCCAATGACTCCACACCTATAGCATGGTTCATTGCCAACTCTATTCTGTTTGACTGAAGGGTTCTTAGGTGCCCTTTGCACCTTGTTTCCATTACCACTAGGGCCAGCGCCACCATCTCTGCGCCATACATTGGGAGGGCCTCCACGGCCATATTATGACCCCCATGTCCCTTGCCACGTGGTGCATTGTTGCCACGTGGGTAGGGATCAACACGTCCAACCCC
This sequence comes from Rosa chinensis, assembly GCF_002994745.2. NCBI lineage: Eukaryota > Viridiplantae > Streptophyta > Magnoliopsida > Rosales > Rosaceae > Rosa > Rosa chinensis. The sequence continues at coordinate 25,376,573 of NC_037089.1, read as the reverse complement.
TTTTGCATTGGGGTTCTGTCCACCTTTCACTTTGCCATAATTAGCCTCAGGAATTTTCTTTGTCCCAACAGGCCTGACATTATTGTTCAAAAGAACCTCATTATGCCTCTCAGCCACTTGCAGTAGGTTGATCAGCTTGTTGAAGGTTGTGATTCTTTTGTTATCATACTCCAGCCTATACTGGTTCGCTAGTATAATTGCTGAAGTAGGAAAAGTGGAAAGAGTCTTCTGAATCATATCATCTTCTGTGAGTTCCTTTCCACAGAAATTGAGACGTGCTTTTAGACGCAACATATCCTTATTGAAGTCATTTATCCTTTTATAGTCAAGCAAGCGGATTTCATTCCACTGAACGGTCAGTTCTGGGAACAATGTGTCATGAATGTTCCCAAAACGTCCCTTAAGGGCATCCCACAGTTTTTTGGGTGTCTTCAACTGAAGGTATTCCCAGCGGAGACTAGGATCAATATGTCGCCTCAGAAACATTAAGACATTTGCTTTCACCTTGTCAGACGGTCCATTGTCTTTGGGGTCGGTAATGGTGACAGTGTAATCTCTTGCCACAAAGGCAGTTTCTACATCGGAAACGGTGGTACTCAAGTCCGTCTGAGTCCAAGATGTCAAACTCAGGTCGAGTTGGATCAGCCATCTACATAAACAAGAGAGAAGATATAAATTACGCAGTCATAAAGACATCCACGTAAATTATTTTCCAAATCCTATGAATTAGATTTTAAGACCAAGATTCGTAATGGTCACATTTTTCGATGCTATGTGAAAAATGCTTTATCACGGTAAGTGTGTATAATGCGCATGAAGTTTCATTATCATGGCAAAATGGAATTTATATGTTGCATTACAAAAATAACTATAACACATTTAACAATAAATAGAACATAGCATATATAAAAATAAATCACATGGCATGCTCAAATTGCACAAATATACAACAAAATATATGCTACATATATCATGCATAAAACATAATATAAAGACATGCTAAGAAATAATTATATAAGCGTAAATAAGATAAACCATGCTCAAAATTTCACAATAAAATATAAAGCATGCTTAAATTTCTACGAATAATAATAAAACATATATAAAATAACAAGGCATGTTTAAAAATCAATATTACCTAACTAAACATGCTCAATAGCAAATTAACAATAAAGTATAAAGCATATGCTTTAAAAAAAAAAAGTAGAAAACATAAAATTCACATGCTTTGTTAAAATCATAAATTAAAATAAGGAAAACATACTTGATTTCGAGAAAATAAAACAATCCTAGCGCACGCGCGTGTTGATGCAGGCATGCATAGCGATGTGCTTGAGAAGAAAAAAAACTGGGCCGCTTCCTTTATCCTTTCAGCAGTGGGCCTTATTTTTGTTTTTTTTGTTTTTTTTTCCTGGGCCACATGGCCTTTTTTTTTTTGGTTATTGGGCCGGGTCAGACCTTTTTCTCTCTCTCTTTTTTTTCTTTTTTTTTCCTCCGCGTTTTCTTCTGGTTCTTTTGGTTTGCTCTTGAAGTGCAGGGGGTTTGGCCAGATGTGGGATGCGCGCTGGAGGCCGGTGGGCTGGAGGCAGCGACTGCAAGGTGGGGCAGCGAGCTAATGGGCTAACGCCGATCTGGGATCGATGCGGGATCGAAGTGATGCAGCCGGGTTTGGGATCTGCAGCAGGGAGGTGAGGCCGGTCTGTGCGTGCAGGCGGGTGGTGGCCTGGGCTAGGCAATGGGCTGCAAGGATGCTGGGGCTGCTCGGCCGGTGAAGGGTGCTGCGCTGCTAGGCTGGGGCTGCTCGGCCGGTGAAGGATGCTGGGGCTGCTCGGGTGTGGCAGCTTGCAGATTGCAACGCTGAAGGAAGGGGGGGGCCCGATCTGGGCAAGAATTTTTTTTGGGATTGTGGCAGAAAAAAAATGGAAGAGAGTTTTTTTCTCTTCTAGGGTTTGGGTGTTTTAAACTAAAAATTGGCTATTGGCTCTGAGCGTGCTGATAACGTGTAAAAGTAAAATTGGGATTGGAATTGGTCTACTCATTTCATTCATAACCCATTTATATAGGGATAGGATTACAACGGAAATATCAATTACATTGATGATACTAAATGCTGATTGAGCTGTGATTTGTAATTGCTTGATTCCCTCTTCGTCTGTTTCTTTGATGAAGGCACATAATGTGTTTTTTCTTTAACATTGGTGGAATTGTCATGAGATTTTAAATAAAAATGTCTCATATTCAAATCTCATCATTGTAGTTTTTTAATATTTTTAAAAACAAAATGAAATTTTATATTTGTAATGGGCCGGCCCATAATATGTCGTGCTCGGGCCGTGCCGGGCCCATTACGGGCTAGGGCTAGGGCGGGCCAATATTCTTAGACCCAGCCCGACCCGTTATTCTAACGTGCTCGGGTCGTGCTGGGCCACTAATGGGCTTGGGCCGTGCCAGGCCTCTTTTAAGTGTGCCGGGCCCATGCCGTGCTCGTGCTTAGTGGCCCGTTTGCCACCTCTACTACTAAACATGGATTTCATATCTCTGCTCGTCCCCTTTTTCGTCCTCAAACTTGTGATCAAATTAATGTAAGACGTATTTGAACGTGTGTGAAATACATATCAAGTATTGACAACTTATTAATACTTGCAGAGTAAGTAATTTGAGATCATATATGTTTCCTACTCCTTGTCGAATTATGTTTGTGTTATGAGTCACACAAATGTAAAAAGAAGTCTAAAACAGCTTGGCAACCAAGCAAAGATTATCAGATATTCAGATAAAAATATAGTGATTGAGTTCTAATCAAATATAGTGCCTCTTATGGGGAGGACTTTTTTAAACTGGTCACTATATAAACAGGATCCCTGTGACCTCTCTATACACGAGCTTTCAGAAATCTAGCCCCATAGATAGTTGCGAGTAAACAAAGAGAGGATCACGAAGTTCTTGTTTCTTAAGCAATGGCCTCCTTTTCATCGTCTACTGGTACGAGTCCTTCTGCAAGTTATGAAGGCTCATGGGAGTATGGGAGTATGGGACATGTTTATATATATGCAGCTCTCTGTTTTGTAATGATATGATTGTGGTGTTTATTCAATATGCAATTATGTGTGCTTTAGTGTTTTTAATCTATCACCCCAGCCCTAATTCCTTCATCATTAGGCGTCTCTTCCACACCACCCTCCACCATTAATCCCCTTACCCTACCACACCTTCACTCCAACACTGCACCAAATTTTCCACATTTTCACCTGCCCCCTATTCAAAGTCTCGATCTTTAACCTTAAATCACACACCCATTTCCACATTGTTCCTACCCATCAAAATTTGATTCATTTCCATCAATCTTTCATGTCATTACAACTTTATTTACATGGAATGAATTTATATAAGGGTCAGTTCACACAAATGTATATAAAGGGACGAAGTGGTGTTATCTCAGTGGTTAGAACGCCCACTACTTAGGAGCCAGGTCCTGGGTTCGAGTAGGCCTCATAAAAAAGCCCGCGGATCAAGTGGGCCGATGGAGGCCCAGCCCTTTAAAAAGCCCGCAAAAGCCAGCCTCGGTAGGTAGTGGGCCGGCCCGCCAAAAGCCGCAAAACCCGGCCCCGCTCATAGGCCTTGCTTGCCAAAGGCCCGCTAGGCCCGATCCGTAAAAGCCCGCTAGGCCCGGCCCGTAAAAGCCCGTAAAATATTATATATATATATGTGTGTGTGTGTGTGTGTGTTTATATATATATATTTGTGTGTGTTTATAAATATATATATATATATATATATATATATGTATACGTGTGTGTGTGTTTTTATATATATATATATGTGTGTGTGTGTGTGTGTGTGTGTGTGTGGAAGTTCTTATACTTCTATATAGAATATGTGCATTAGTGCATATATATATATATATATATATTCTACATATCGGTTGACCAATTCGATCGGATTTGAAAATATGGTGAAATTGGCTAAATTTTTTACCACACTCATAATTTATTGTAATAAACTCATCCAATGGTCAGTTGTTCCATTTTCTTTAAATTGATAGGGGTTACTCTTTGGAGTGTATGATATATAAATATAGGTTTATAAGAGTAACTAAGTTTGACCTAGTGGATCGAATTCGAAACGAGAATCAAATTGGCTGAATTTCTACAACCACCATAAAACATTACAATCTTTCCATCGAGCGGTTGGTTTCTCCGAATTCATTTTCCACTTCATGGTTGCTTTAGAATGAACCTCAACAATTTAAATGTAATGTATAAGTCATACAACTTTAGGAGGAAAATTGGTATAGGGCAGTGTGTTTGTAATTAAATTTTTTTTTTTTTTTTATCTCATGTCCACACACATCCATCCATGGAATATTTGCAAACGTGATGTGAAAAAATAAGCACGTTTCGTGGTCGTCATGCCATCGGTCAACCAAGAAAACATACAAGTGAGCACGGTTGACCAATTCGACCGGATTCGAAAATATGGTGAAATTGGCTAAATTTTTTACCACACTCATAATTTATTGTAATAATCTCATCCAACGGTCTATTTTTCCATTTTCTTTGAATTGATAGGGTTTACTCTTTGGAGTGTATGAGATATAGATATAGGTTTATAAGAGTAACTAAATTTGACCTAGTTGATCGAATTCGAAATGAGAATCAAATTAGCTGAATTTTTTACAATCACCATAAAACATTACAATCTCTCAATTGAGAGGTTGATTTCTCTAAATTCATTTTCCACTTCATGGTTGCTTTAGAATGAACCTCAACAATTTAAATGCAATATACAAGTCATACAACTTTAGGAGGCAAATTAATATAAGCCAACATCTTTGTAATTAAAATTGAAATTTTTATCTTATGTCCACACACATCCATCGATGAAATATTTATAGACGTGATGTGAAAAAATAAGCACGTTTCGCGGTCGTCATGCCATCGGTCAACCAAGAAAACATACAAGTGACAACGGTTGACCAATTCAATTGGATTCAAAAATATGGTGAAATTGGTTAAATTTTTTACCACACTCATAATTTATTGTAATAATCTCATCCAACGGTCCATTTTTCCATTTTCTTTGAATTGATAGGGGTTGCTCTTTGGAGTGTATGATATATAGATATAGGTTTATAAGAGTAACTAAATTTGACCTAATTGATCGAATTCGAAACGAGAATCAAAATAGCTGAATTTTTTACAATCACTATAAAACATTACAATCGAGCGGTTGATTTCTCTAAATTCATTTTCCACTTCATGGTTGCTTTAGAATGAACCTCAACAATTTAAATGCAATATACAAGTCATACGACTGTAGGAGGCAAATTGATATAGGCCAACATCTTTGCAATTAAAATTGAAATTTTTATCTTATGTCCACGCACATCCATCGATAGAATATTTACAGACATGATGTGAAAAAATAAGCACGTTTCGCGGTCGTCATGCCATCGGTCAACCAAGAAAACATATAAGTAACGACGGTTGACCAATTCGATCGGATTCGAAAATATGGTGAAATTGGCTAAATTTTTACCACACTCATAATTTATTATAATAATTTCATCCAACGGTCGGTTTTCCCATTTTATTTAAGTTGATAGAAGTTTCTCTTTGGAGTGTATGATATATAAATATAAGTTTATAAAAAAAAAAAACTATCTTTAAAGATTTATTTGTAAATAAAGCTCGCAAGGCCCGCCCCGAAAAAACCCGCAAGGCTTAACCCGGCTAGGCCCGAAAAAGCCCGCGAGGCCCACATTAAATTGATGGGCTTGGATCCTTCAATTTACAATAAAGCCCGGCCCGCTACTATTTTAAAAGGGAGTAAGGCCCGGCCTGTTGATGAGGCCTAGGTTCAAGTCACTATACAGGTAGGAGTGAAATATTTTGATCATCTTTAATAAATAATATAAAAAAATGTATATAAAGGCGCGGTTGGATAAAAATCACACCTAGTGCATGTACAACATTAATTAGAAATCAATCTTTCATGTCATTACAATTTTATATACATGAAATAAATTTATATAAAGTTCAGTTCACATAAATATATGTAAAGGCATTTGGATAAAAAAAAAATAGTGTATCGAGTCAAACCCTCAACAAATTCTCAGATTAGTTTCCTTTAGTGCATACGTTGTTGTTATGAACATTAAATATCGGAGGAAACTAACTAGAAAAATCAACGGCCATCTATAATGTGTGTAAATCGCAATTAGGTAGATAGAATTTTTTTACCACATTTCATGAGATACATGAATATAAAGATTAATTTACAAAAATATGTATATGAACACACTCAATAAACTGTCAAATAAATTTTGACTATGACTAATGTATGTTGTTATTACTTTTATTTGAGGAAAATAACTAGAAAGATCGTCACATGTATAATTCGCAAAGAAATAAAAGATAAAAGGATTAATTTCAGTTTACCCTCCTGAGGTTTGGGGATGTCATCATTTCACCCCCTGTACTTTCAATTTTGAATTTTTACACCCTAAACTTTCCAATTTCAATCAACCGTGTCCAATTTCTACTATTCCGTCCAAATTGGACGTTAAGTTTGACTTTTGAGGGCTAAAATGGTCATTTCAACATAAAAAATTTAAAAAAAAATAAATTTTTTTTTTTTTTCTGTTTTTTTTTTTTTTTTTCTGTTTCTTCTCTTTTTTTTCTTTTTTTTGTTTCTTCATTTTTTTTTCTGTTTCTTCGTTTTATTTATTTATTTATTTTTATTTTATTTTATTTTGTCTTCAACCTATACACCACAAGTTATAATAGGTTTATGAAAACAAAAAAAAACTCTAGGTAGTTGAAAGCCGCTCGCTGGTCTACGATATTTGTGACATATCTCCGATAAAGTGAAGAATTTAGGATATATCCTCAATAAACTGAAGAAATATATGTAAAAAATAATTTTACACTTTATCTGTAAATAAATATCTGTAAAAAATGATTTTACACAGATATTTCTTCATTTTATTGGGGATATACAGATATTTATAGATAAAGTGTAAAATCATTTTTTACAGATATTTCTTCACTTTATTGGGGATATATCATAAAATTCTTCAATTTATTGGAGATATATCACAAATATCGTAGACCAAAAATGATTTTACACAGATATTTCTTCACTTTATTGGGGATATACAGATATTTATTTACAGATAAAGTGTAAAATTATTTTTTACAAATATTTCTTCACTTTATTGGGGATATATCCTAAAATTCTTCACTTTATCAGAGATATATCACAAATATCATAGACCAGCGAGCGGCTTTCAACCACTAGAGTACTTTTTTGTTTTTATAAACCTATTATAATTTATAACTTGTGGTGTATAGGTTGAAGACAAAATAAACAAAAAAATTAAAAATTAAAAAAAAAATGAAGAAACAGAAAAAAAAAAAATAATAAATAAATAAATTATTTTTTTATTTTTTATTTATAAAAAAAAATTTATGTTGAAATGACCATTTTAGCCCTCAAAAGTCAAACTTAACGTTCAATTTGGACGGAATAGTAGAAATTGGACACAGTTGATTGAAATTGGAAAGTTTGGGGGGTAAAAATTTAAAATTGAAAGTACAGGGGGTGAAATGATGCCACCCTCAAACCTCAGGGGGGAATTAATCCAAGATAAAATATAGAATGGTATTAATGTTACTCGTTGAGAGTAATCAGCCTTTGTGGAGCATTAATTAAAAATCTAAAACTCATCGATCTAAACCCTTTAATGTGGGATAACATCTGGTGTGTAATACCCATCCTACAAATGAGGAAATAAAATTGAATTTAAAACCAATTGCCTTTTTTCTTCATCTTCTACAGCATTTTCTTGATCAAATTAATTAAAGTCTCTTGTCTTAATTGTTATTGGTTTCAAACTTTGTTTTTTGTTTTTTTTTTTTTTTTTGGGTCAGAGGGAAAACTTCACAAAAGCCACGAGAGAGAGTTGGCTTCATGAAAGAAAATACAAGAGGAAATGCAAGTACAGATCGAATATTGAATAAAGGAAAACAAAAAGAAGGGAAATATCTTGAGGGAAGTCGAGCCCATATCTTGACAAATTAAACAGATACAAGGAGATTGGAGGTCTCTTCACCAATCTCCGTTCGGCTAGCTGAGCAGCTCTGTTAGCTTCGCGGGATATGTACCTGTAAGACTCGCAACAATTGCACAATATGCTCATAACTTAAATTGACGAAGGTGAGATTCTGATTGGCTTGAACCTAGCTCCTCCTGACCATGATCTGTATCAGGAAAGATTTTGATCGATCGAATACCTCCCTGATCCAGTGATCCAGTTGAAATAGGCTTAATTAGGTTGTTCTCGCTTTAAGCAGCCACCGCCACGGCCACCTATAAAGATTCATCTTTAGGCTTGAAGCGAGAATACCCCAAACTTTTTATCTTGGTGCATGCATGTGATAGATTAATCGAAAATCATTTCTGTACGTACACTCAAACAACTACCAAACTTAATTTATAGATAGCCATCAAACCATACAAAAGCCTGCCACAAAGGAAAAGTTAGATACAAAAGGGAACTATTTATTTGCCGTTAATCATATTTGATAATAGTTTGGCACGTTTGTGATGACTGAGTACTGGATTTCTTGCTACAAGCCACCCCTCAGCTTGCACTCAAAGAGGTCTGTGCCTGATTCTCCAGGGTAGATTTTTAATGAACAGCACATCAGGTGCCATCCAATACAACGAATCGCTCAACTCTTTGTTCATCTTTCTTGGAGGATTCTTCACCGAGAAATAAAGCTTTTTGAGACTTGGGAATATTGGAGAAGACAAGGTCTTTCTGAAATTTTTTGGAAACATAAGGGCCTTAAAATCACTCACATAAAGATCCAAAGTTTTAGAGCTACCAAATTCTTCAAGAAAATTGCTCAATGTTGTAAAATGGTTCCATGGCCTGCTGTTGAAAGTGGCCGCTTCGCTGTCCCATTTGTCAAATAGTACGATGCGGGTCATACTCAAGTTTGGAGCTTTGAGAGAAAGTTTGGAACTCAAGTAACCCTTGAAAGTAATAGAATCTAGAAGTGGAGCGTCGATCGTGCCTTTCACATCATGGCATCCATCTAAATCGAATACTTTCACCTGCGGAGCACATATGTGCAAACATTTCAAGTTGAAGCAGTCTTTCAAGATTATACTATGGAAGTTGGGAAGTTGAGGTGGACCGATATCTGAAACAATTGTGAGAGATTCAAGATTCACAGCGTCATCAACTTGAATTGCAAAAGAGTCGCAATGCTCAACTTGCAAAGACTTGAGACTAGAACTCGAGACCCGAAATTCACCGTCTTTGAAAGAACATGAAATTATTGACAAATATTCGATGCAAGAGCACTCACGGATCAAGTAGAAGAGAGCTTCCTTGTCAAAGTGGACCTTCTTGAGAGACATAGATTTCAAAGAGGGAAGAAGACATGTGGATGTAGAGCATTCCTTAAAGCTAATGTTCTTTATTCTAACAGACCCTAGATTTAGAGTAGTCAAGGATTTTGCATTGGCAAGAGCCGTCCGAGAAAAGTAGTAGTAGTTTTTTATACGGGCCGCAGATTTTGCATTGATAAGCTCCATCGGGGACAAGTTGTTGTAGTTTTTCATGCCACTCCAATGATCCCACTGTGATTTACTTACTCTAAGGCTGATATCTAACTCTTTCACGCCTCTCTCAAATGAAGAACTCAACAATTTGGTTACGATACTAGCATCTCCAGATAAGTACCTTGTCATGTGAAGCTTGAATTTTTCTAAACCTTGTTTTTCTTTCTCTTTCTCAACAAGGAATTCCAAATACCTGCTCAGAATATTTTTGACGAACCTTTTATGTTGGCTGAGGTTGTTGTTTCCATCCTCACCTCCCTCATCGAAATCTATTATTGGGGCCGAAGACCATACACCTTCCCATTGCTTGGAAAGAAAGCTCAAGCGCACAGCAGATTTAGTGGGAAGGAATTGGAGGATTTGGTGGATGACAAGATCGGGCAACTCTAAAGCCATGATCGATATTTCCTTTTGTCTAGGGTTCCTGCGTGCTTTGTTTTCATCAATGAGCTTTGATCTATGGATCGATCTATATATAAGCATGGGCTTGGGTCCAATCCTTCACGGATTTGGAAACCTTGAAATTGAGACAATAAATAGCTTAGGTCGAATCCTTCACGAATTGGAAATCTTGAAACTAGAGTGAAGATAATTGATTCCACGTTAGGGAGTCTACTAGATCAATCAGGACAACTGGAGAGGCCTAGATTATGATCAGCGGCGTGTTCTTGCACATAATTGTTTTCTTAACTTTTTGTTTGTTTGTTTGTGGTAAATGAATTGAATAACCAAAAGGAGGGAAAATCCCAAAGAACGGAATACAACAAAACAAGAGCCAGGCACTACCCAATACAAGAAAGAAGAAATTTACTCTGAAGAGAATTAAAGCTAGGAACAAGAGCTCATCACAAAAAGATATCCGGCTTACTTGGTATTAAAAGCCGAGATCTTCAACCCAAAACAACAGAGCTCGCTCCGAACAATATTAAAGATCTTTACAGTGACATTCAGAGGGCAAGTACGACTCTTAGAACTCTGCACTTGTTTTCTCTCTAGACGAAATCGATAGAGATGGCAAGACAAATTGCTTAGAAGTGGAAATATACGAGAATTGATCGAGACCATCTTTGAGGACATCGATTCATCTCACACTACAGAGACAATAGGAAACTTAGCCAACAAGTTAAAGGGAGACCTGCGCGGGAGAATTTGGAAGCAGGCAGACTCCAAGACATTAGGTGGATGATGCACATTTAGAGAGTGCAAGAAACCTGCACAGGTTTTTAAAAGCCTAAAAATGACTTTATTGGTATAGTGTAAACCATAAAAACAGTTCACACAACAACAAAAATGTATGGTTAATTTTTAACAGGATGACAAAAATTAAAGCTCCTCTAGTCCTCTAGACTAATTAGCTTGCCTCTTTTCTGCATATCAGAAGTTCTGAAATCATTGGCAGGCAGGAACATGCAAGTGTGACAATCTCCTCCCATCCCCTAGCCTTCCTCTACCATAGTCGAGTTCTAAACAGATTCCTCTGCACTTGGTTTCTATATATATATATATATATATATATATAAGAGGTTATCAACTAAATTAACATCCTAACTTCTGTTGACATTAATTTTTACTTTTCGTGCCACAATATGAAAGGTGATGGGAAAAGAGATGATGCAGGATGTGTCCTCTAGAAGCACCATTCGGAGTCATCAAAACATGAAAGTACATTTCCAGAATTATAAATATCCACCTGCAGAGATAGTAACATAACTAGGGTGAAATATATGATGCTGGGAGAGTGGGAGAGATGAAAATAGTGACACGAATAAAAAGCCACGGTGTAAATGTCACTCTCAGTTACAAGTTTAAAGTTCGAACGAATTTCAGAATACAAGTTTATTTATCCATATGTGTATTTTGGCAACTGAATCTAGACAAGTCTGATCAACATCACCACAACTGAATCTCAGAGCACAAGTTTGAGTTAGCTAAAGGATAGACATTGGCAGAACAAAGGTTTAAGGGTACAGAATGTAAGAACTAAAATCACAAAACAGAGTAAGGATTTGCTTATTGTTTTTTTAGCCTGAATTTGCTGGTCAGAGTGGGAGACGAGTAAGGAAGGGTGGGACCCTCAGAGTGGGCCATTGACTACTTAAACAGAGTAAGGAAGGGTGGGAGCCTCAGAGTGGGACTTTCCGTTGACTACTTAAAAGAGTCAAACAGAGTAACAGAACTCTGTTTTCCCTCTCGTCTCTTTGATCATCTTCTTCCCCAAGCAAGAAAGCAGTCCAAGAAAACCAGAAAAACCAGACATTCAGAACTGTCTTCAAGTCAAAATGAGTATTACACTGTTCTATATTTCATTTCCACTTCTATTTCTTCTTCTATTTCTTCTTCTTCTTCTTCTTCTTTTTCTTCTTCTTATTCATCTCTGTTCTCATCTTCAACCCGATTCCAGGAGGTGGGTACCGAAATTTCGAAAGAAAACCCGCAATGAGATCCTGGAGGAATCACAACTTCTATTCTGGTGAGTTTTCTGTTCGATTTTACTAGCTTCTATTACTTGGTTACTGATTTTTGATAGATTGTTCAAGAATTTGTTTGAGGATACCTTTTGCATTTCTTGGAATCATGAGCATTTCTTGAAAATAACAGTTCCTAGGCCATTGAATCTCTATAAACTCTCATTCTATGATGGGTTTTCTTGTAAAATTTAACTGCTTTTTCAGAATTTACAACATTTTCTGGGTTTAATGGTTTCAGTACTCTGTTTATATAGGACTAAGAACGAACAACTTTCACTACCGACGAATGGATACCCGATGTCACGCAACCTTTCATGGTAAATGTTAAAAGTTAAAAGTTAAAAAGATGAAAGTAAAAAAGTTCTGACCTTTTCTCATATTTTTATTAGATGAACGCACTGTGTATGCGACTTTCTGCTCCCAGAAGCCAGCGGCTTCACGCAACGACGTGTACCAGTTCTTCTTGAGGTATACCATTAATTGTCCATGTAATCTTCTTGAGGTGTTTAGTAGGTTTTGATTCAACAAAACTTAATTGTGTGCTTTCGTTTCTTTGCAGCAACTACGGGGATGTGATCCATTCGATTAGAATGGATGAGCAAAATCCCCCTCTCCATGCTTGGATCACATTTCACAGTCCAGAAGTTGTAAAAGGTGTCCTTGGTGAGGGACCTCTGCCTCTTAAGAAATGGATGCTGGGTGGGAAGAGCATCTGGCTCAAACCCAGCATCCTATAGGTAAAGTTCTGATCTTTTGGAAGAATTGGGTTTGAATTTTTTAAGAAGTTGAAAGGTTTCTGTGTTTTATTTGTTCTTTGGGCCGGTTT